>NC_135969.1:40390712-41751519 GCF_053455715.1 Rhinoraja longicauda
ACTCCGTACAGACGGCGCCCGTAGTCAGGATCGAACCCGAGTCTCCGGCGCTGCATTCGCTGTAAGGCAGCAACTCTACTGCTGCGCCACCGTGCTGCCTGGTGGGTCTGTGGGCCTGTAGGTCACGGGGTGAACGTACAGACAGCACCCGTAGGTGGGATTGGACCTGGCGCTGTAAAGCAGCAACTCTACCGCTGCGCCATAGTTCCACCCCAGTGCTGTTTGAGTGTGTAGGTCGGTCAAGGGGCTTGTTTCCACGCTGTCTCTCTAAACTCGAGCTGCATTCATTTCCTTGTAAATGTAAAGTGGAATCCAAAGGTTGATGTTAAAACTACAGGTTAGTTTCTTGTTATGTCTTTTTAGTTGTCACACATTTTATGTACAACCTTGACCTTTTCACTGTGCTTCTCCATCTATTAATTATTCAGTACTTCACGCCAACCACTTCATGTCCTCTAAAATACTTACACGTTTTTTCAGAAGCTATTATGGATGTCAAATTGTGTAGGAAGGAAATGCAGATGCTGGTTTAAACCGAAGATATAGATACCAAATGCTGGAGTAACTCAGTGGGACAGGCAGCGTCTCTGGAGAGAAGGAATAGGCGACGTTTCGGGCTGAGACCCTTCTTCATACTTGTTCATCAAATGTCTCACTTTCTTTCTCTTCGGAGTAGTCGTGCCATCACGCTGACAAAACCCCCTCTGAAATACTTTTATCCCACAATGACATTTTTTCCTTGTCATTTTAGTTTATTATTATTTTAGCGATACAGTGTGAAAACAGGCCCCACTTCGGCCCACCGAGTCCCTACCGACCAGCAATCCTCACACTCACACTGACACACACACACACACACACACACACACACACACACACACACACACACACACACACACACACACACACACACACACACACACACACACACACACACACACACACACACACACACACACACACACACACACACACACACACACACACACGCTAGGGACAATTTTACGTATTTTACAATTA
This sequence comes from Rhinoraja longicauda, assembly GCF_053455715.1. Lineage (NCBI taxonomy): Eukaryota > Metazoa > Chordata > Chondrichthyes > Rajiformes > Arhynchobatidae > Rhinoraja > Rhinoraja longicauda. The sequence continues at coordinate 40,391,733 of NC_135969.1, forward strand.
TACCGGACAAAACCCACGTGGTCACAGGGAGAATGTACAAACTCTACACAGACAGCACCCGCAGTCATGATCGAAGCCGTGTTTCTGGCGCTGTGAGGCAGCAGCTCTACCTGCTGCACCACCCTGCCGCCCCTTGGGTTGGGATAAAAACATCAGGAGTTTCAGAGGGTGGTTTTTGTCAGCATGATGGCAGATCGGCAGAAAGAAGCACGGCAAAGGGCGACACGGTGGCGCGGCGGTAGAGTTGCTGCTTCACAGCACCAGAGACCCGGGTTCGATCCTGACTACGGGCGCTGTCTGTACGAAGTTTGTACGTTCTCCCCGTGACCTTGTGGTTTTTCTCCGAAATCCTTGGTTTCCTCCCACGCTTCAAAGACTAACAGTTTTGTAGGTTAATTGGCTTGATATCAAATGTAAAATTGTCGCCAGTGTGCTCTCTAGATAGAGCTCTTAACGATAGCGGAGTCAGGGGGTATGGGGAGAAGGCAGGAACGGGGTACTGATTGAGAATGATCAGCCATGATCGCATTGAATGGCGGTGCTGGCTCGAAGGGCCGAATGGCCTCCTCCTGCACCTATTGTCTATTGTGCGTAGGGCAGTGTAGGAAAAAACTGCAGACGCTGGTTAAAGTCGAAGGTAGGCACAAAATGCTGGAGTAACTCAGCGGGTCAGGCGGCATCTCGGGAGAGAAGGAACGGGTGACGTGACCCGAAACGTCACCCATTCCTTCTCTCCCGAGATGCTGCCTGACCCGCTGAGTTACTCCAGCATTTTGTGTGTCTACCTGGTGTTCACGTGGCGGGGATCGCTGGCGGGTGCGGACTCGGTGGGCCGATGGGCCTGTCGCGGTGCTGCATGTCTAAGCTAAACTAAAGGGATCGAAACCAAACAGTATTCAGCAGCATTGGGTTTGGGTTTGATGAAGATGAAGATGAAAAGTGAGAGCTCGCATACATACAGCTGGCAAGGCAACAGGTTTTATGTAGGCTCCTTTTACTGTAGGTGAAACTGATATTAAACCAGATGGAAGAGATTAGGATGGGTGTGTTTGGTCGGAGAACCAGACAATTGTTGCGTGTGTGGTGTGGAAGGGTGTGGGGGAAGCTGAGGGGAGCCGGTGGATCCAATGTCAGGGGAGCAGAGTGCATGCATTTACAATACAATACAATACAATATATCTTTATTGTCATTGTACAGGGGTACAACGAGATTGGGAATGCGCCTCCCATACGATGCAATAATTTAATTAATTTAAACAACAACAACTCAACAACCAATCAGCCATGATCGCATTGAATGGCGGTGCTGGCTCGAAGGGCTGAATGGCCTACTCCTGCACCTATTGTCTATTGTCTATTGTCTATTGAAACAAATTGTAACAGTTTTAAGACAGAATAAAGTGCAAGTAGATCTGTGCCGGTTCACTGTGCGATGTGACCATCCGGCTCAGCAGGACCGGTTCATAGCAGCCATGGCCCTGGGGATGAAGCTGTTCCTGAGTCTGGAGGTGTGGGCGTAGAAGGCCTTGTATCGTCTGCCCGATGGTAGAAGTTCGAACAGACTGTTGCAAGGGTGTGAAGAGTCTTTGTGGATGCTGGTGGCTTTTCTGAGGCATAGTGTGTTGTAGATGCCCTCCAAGGCTGGTAGCTGTGTTCCGATGGTCCTCTGAGCTCTATGGACTACCCGCTGAAGAGAGGACTGGGTAAGGTTCCAAAGATGAGAGATGCACGAGTGAGCGACTTACAAAAAAATAAGGTGGACATTTTAAATTGGGGACATTGAGGAACCAGAAGCTTAAGTAAGTATGACGTTTACAGATGAAAAGTCCAGCAACATGACTATTGGAATCATAAAGTTTGTGACTTGTTGCTTGTAGCTTGTAGCTTTATATTGTATAGAGGTTATATTATCATGCTGGTATTTTTAGAATATTTTATTTAAAATTTGTATCCACCATTTAAAAATATTTTTGATTACGGGTGTCCGAGGTTATGGGGTGAAGGGAGGAGGAGAATGGGGTTGAGAGGGAAAGATAGATCAGCCATGATTGAATGGCAGAGTAGACTCGATGGGCCAAATGGCCTATTTCTGCTGTTATAACTTAAGAATATCATTTCTGTAGACTTTATATCCACATTCATTTTCTCTTTATCTCCTAGTTTATTGGAGACTATGCTAGGAGAATATAATAATTTTTTGTCAGATAATTATTCTAACCGGGATCTCGATCCGAAACATCACCTATTCCTTTTCTCCGGAGATGCTGCCTGACCCTCTGAGTTGCTCCAGCACTCTGTGTCTATCTTCGGTGTTCATAAGTTCATAAGTGATAGGAGCAGAATTAGGCCATTCAGCCCATCAGGTCAACTCTGCCATTCAATCATGGCTGATCTACATTTCCTTATCTTCACCTCATTCCTCTTGTTTCTCCCCATGACCCTGTGTAAACCTGCACCTGCAGTTAAAACATTAAGGTACTTTCCAGGGAATAAACCTGATGGAATTATTTATTTTTAACATTTAGCCTTGCTTTTGGTTTGTTGTGTTGGCCCCAATTGCTGTGGTGTATTTTAGGTTTTGTGAACAAAGACTTAGTGTAGATGGTGCTCTTGGCTTGAACAGTTCCAAAATGTGACCCAGTTATAGAAGTAAATTGTCCCAATGATACCAGTAGATGAAACATGGAGTTGCCATCAAGTCAACTCTAAAATGTGAATTATGTTAGACCTTATTAATCCACGGCTGCTATTTAAAAGTGAGGCACGGTGGCGCAGCGGTAGAGTTGCTGCCTCACAGCGGCAGAGACCAGGGTTCGGTCCTGACTACGGGCGCTGTCTGTGCGAAGTTTGTACGTTCTCCCCATGACCGCGTGGGTTTGCTCCGGGTGCTCTGGTTTTCTTCACACACGCCAAAGACGTACAGGTTTGAGGGTAAATTGGCTTCAGTAAATTGTAAAATTATAGACAATAGGTGCAGGAGGAGGCCATTCGGCCCTTCGAGCCAGCACCGCCATTCAATGTGATCATGGCTGATCATTCTCAATCAGTACCCCGTTCCTGCCTTCTCCCCATACTCCCTGACTCCGCTATCCTTAAGAGCTCTATCTAGCTCTCTCTTGAATGCATTCAGAGAATTGGCCTCCACTGCCTTCTGAGGCAGAGAATTCCGCAGATTCACAACTCTCTGACTGAATTTTTTTTCCTCATCTCAGTTCTAAATGGCCTACCCCTTATTCTTAAACTGTGGCCCCTTGTTCTGGACTCCCCCAACATTGGGAACATGTTTCCTGCCTCTAATGTGTCCAACCCCTTAATAATCTTATACATTTCGATAAGATCTCCTCTCATCCTTCTAAATTCCAGTGTATACAAGCCTAGTCGCTCCAGTCTTTCAACATATGACAGTCCCGCCATTCCGGGAATTAACCTCGTGAACCTACGCTGCACACCCTCAATAGCAAGAATATCCTTCCTCAAATTTGGAGACCAAAACTGCGCACAATACTCCAGGTGTGGTCTCACTAGGGCCCTGTATCTAGGAGAGATATTGTCCCTAGTGTTAGTGGAAGGTGTGATCGCTGGTCAGCATGGACTCGGTGGGCCGAAGGGCCCGTTTCCCTGCTCTGTCTGCAAAGTCTGAACAAGCCGCAGTTTATGCTGAGCTTCTGTAACTGATAATGCTATTGAGAAATATAATTGTAATGAAACAATACAGCACTGATTGCAGTGAGACTATTTAGGAAATACTGAATTCTAAAGTCGGTAACACAGGAAATGTTAATCCGATGTTAAATGGAAGAACTGTGAAATGAAATTTAACGACTTTATTTTAATTTGGTAATCTTATTAGATTTATTTTTAATATTAAAGTACTGCATGAGAATGCATACTTTAATCTCTACCACAGGTCATGGTAGGCATTCATTTGAGAAGATTCTTTGAGCCTCTATTAGGTCTGATTCTTCCACTATAAAGTCATTTTATCCACGCCTTCCTAAGTTCATGTGCAAGCTAGGCTTTTGGAAAGACATGTAGGAGAGAACTGCAGATGCTGGTTTAAATCAAAGGTAGACACAAAATGCTGGAGTAACTCAGCGGGACAGGCAGCATCTCTGGAGAGAAGGAATGGGTGACGATTCGGGTCGAGACGCTTCAGAAGAAGTGTCTCGACCCTAAACATCACCCATTCCTTCTCTCCAGAGATGCCGCCTGTCCCGCTGAGTTACTCCAGCATTTTGTGTCTACCTTTTGGAAAGTTACATGGATATGTGGGGAATGGAGTGATATGGGTCATCTGGAGGCCGATGAGATTAGTTGAACTTGGCATTGTGTTCGGCATAGACATTGTGGGCCGAAGGGCCTGTTCCTGTGGCATGCTCTTCTATGTTCTAAGATGTGGAAGATGTCACAATGTGTATGTATGACATTGGGTGGCACGGTGGCGCAGTGGTAGAGTTGCTGACTTTCAGCACCAGAGGCCTGGGTTTGATCCTGACTACGGGCGCTGTCTGTACGGAGTATGTACGTTCTCCCCGTGACCGCTTGGGTTTTCTACGAGATCTTCGGTTTCCTCCCACACTTCAAAGACGTACAGATTTGTAGGTCAATTGGCTTGGCATAAGTGTAAATTGTCCCTAATGTGTGTAGGGTAGTATCAGTGTGCGGGGATCGTTGGTCGGCGCAGAGTCTGTGGGCCGAAGGGCCTGTTTCCGCACTGTATCTTTAAACTAAACTAAACTAAATTATGAAAGCCTTTTACATTTCCCCTGTAATTCTGTGAATTCTCTAAGCCTGCAGCTTTCCCACCAGACTGAATTGTCTTGTATCCAACCCATAAATGTCGCATTGTGTTCGACCTCATGACAATTTCAGTTTGTATGAGCAGTTTTTGACAAGCTGAGGAAATAGAATTTACAGGAAAATGAAATGGCAATAAAATTATTGCTTCTGTTTTAAGCTCTGGCCATTGTCCAACTATCCGCCCTCTAGTGTTGGACATTTCCACCCTGGAGAAAGGTTCTGACCGTCCTTTACTTTATTTTAGTTTAAAGATACAGCGCTGAAACAGGCCCTTTGGCCCACCGAGACAGCACTGACCAGCGATCCTCGCTGGGCGGCACAGTGGCGCAGCGGTAGAGTTGCTGCCTTACAGCGAATGCAGCGCCGGAGACCCGGGTTCGATCCCGACTACGGGTGCTGTCTGTACGGAGTTTGTACGTTCTCCCCGTGACCTGCGTGCATTTTCTCCGAGATCTTCGGTTTCCTCCCACACTCCAAAGACGTACAGGTTTGTAGGTTAATTGGCTTGGTAAATGTAAAAATTGTCCCTAGTGGGTGTAGGATAGTGTTAGTGTGCGGGGATCACTAGTCGGCACGGACCCAGTGGGCCGAAAGGCCTGTATCCGCGTTGTATCTCTAAACTAAAACATTAACATGATCACATACACACAAGGAACAATTTACATTTATACCAAGCCAATTAACCTACAAACCTGTACGTCTTTGGAATGTGGGGGGAAACCGGAGATCTCGGAGAAAACCCACGCAGGTCACGGGGAGAACGTACAAACCCCGTACAGACAGCACCTGTAGTCAGGATTGAACCTGGGTCTCTGGCACTGTAAACTCTGTAAGCGCTGTAAGACAGCAACTCTAGCACTGCGCTGTGTCTCCTCTATCGATACCTCTCAGAATTTTACACACTTCCATCAAGTCTCCCCTCAACCTCTGACGTTCCAGAGAGAACAATCCAAGTCTATCCAATCTGTCCCTGCAGCTGAAAGCCTCTAATCCAGACAGCGTTCTGGTAAACCTACTCTGCATTCTTTCCAAAGCCTCCACATCTTTTCTGTAATGGGGGCGAGCAGAACTGCACGCAAGGTATCACAAAATGCTGGAGTAACTCAGCAGGTCAGGCACCATCTAGGAGAGAGGGAATGGGTGACGTTTCGGGTCGAGACCCTTCTTCAGACTGATGACTGGCCCTTCCTCAGTCTGAAGAAGGGTCTCGACACAAAACATCACCCATTCCCTCTCTCCTAGATGCTGCCTGACTTGCTGAGTTACTCCAGCATTTTGTGATACCTTCGATTTGTACCAGCATCTGCAGTTATTTTCCTACAGAACTGCACGCAATATTCCCAAGTAACATTGAAGAGGATATGCCAGAGAAACTCTGGGCAGAATCGTAGTCTAGGGTTAGAAACACTGTTGTCATCAATATCATGTTCTGCATCTTCATCGTAATGAATAAGGATATTTACAGCGTGCTGCTTTTCTTTCTCATCGGTGGTGTGAATGCAGTAAGTGCTGTAAGTAATTTTGGAAGAGGGGTCTACCATAATGGCAATTCTAAAAAGCAATTCCCACCTAATTAGGGTATCATGTATTGAAGTGCTCGTGTGTGATTCCAAAGGCACAAGTTGCTTCAGTACAAGAATGCCGACTTCACACTTGAGATGCTGCCTGACCTGCTGAGTTACTCCAGCATTTTGTGAAATGAATACTTCCAATGTAGAAAGTTCTTTGCAAAACTCTTCCACTTTTAATTAAAATAGACCTGTGATTTTAAATCACGGAGTTCGTTCACCAGCAAGGTTAGTTTAGTGTGGAGATACAGTATGGAATCAGGGCCTTCGGCCCATCAGGTCCACGCCGCCCATTGATGGCCTGATCTGCCAGTGGTGGTGGTGGAGGTACTCCATCAATCTGCCAACCAACCCCTCCCCCCCCCCCCCATCCTCGCGTGTATCCACCTATCACTTGCCAGGCTTTGTCCAGTGTCCAGACCCCCCATCTCTCTTTCCAGCCTTTACGGCTTATGGGAGTTTACACGACTGAAGCCCTCTGCCTTGTGCAAGAATGGGTCATGATCCTGAGAGGTCTCCATTTTCTGCAGCTGCAGTCTAACATCTTCCTTTCAAACTGTTTTGTTTAGTCTTTTATCCTCATTAGACCTGTCAGCGAAGGCTAAGATATTGAGAGTCGACACACATGCTACTATATGTGGAAAGATTTTCACGTGTTGGAGAATCTCAAGAGATGCCAGTAGATCCATTCCTTAACCTGACTCATTCCAATGGTTCCGTGCACAGCTGTCATATTCAGAGTGCCTTAAATGTAGTGTGTAGGAAGGAACTGCAGGCGCTGGTTTACACCGACGATAGACACAAAATGCTGGAGTAACTCAGCGGGACAGGCAGCTGAACAAAGGGTCTTGCCTTAATGTAGTTGTAGCTGTAGTTACTGTATTGTCACGTGTATCTGGATACCGTGAAATGCATTGTTTTGCATACAATCCAGTACATTCATACTGTACATAAGCACAATGGGGTGGCGCAGAGGTAGAGTTGCTGCCTCACAGCGCCAGAGACCCGGGTTCCATCCTGACTACGAATGCTGTCTGTACGGAGTTTGCACCTCCTCCCCGTGACCTGCGTGGGTTTTCCCCGGGTGCTCCGGTTTCCTCCCACACTCCAAAGACATGCGGGTTTGTAGGTTAATTGGCTCCTGAACATTGTAAATTGTCCCGATAGTGCTAGTGCTAGCGCGATGGCTGGTCGGCGAGGACCCGATGGGCCAAATAGCCTGTTTCCGCGCTGTATCTCTAAAATCTACAAAAGTCACAATCATATTCAGTAAAAGAGTGCTCCGATGAAGTAAATTTCTTCTGAGGCAGTGCACTAAGAGCCGCCAAGTTTCCGGCAACTTCTTGTAGCTTTCAAGTATCAAGTTCTTAAAAATATCAAGTCATCTTTTTTTCGTTTGGTTTAGTTTAGAGATACAGTGCGGAAAAAGGCTTTTTGGCCTACCGATTCCACAACGTCCAGTAATCCCCGTAGACTAACACTATCCTACACACACGCGCATGCACACACACACACACATGCACACACACACACGCACACACGCACACACGCGCACACACGCGCACACACGCACACACACGCACACACGCACACACACGCACACACACAACACACACACACACACACACACACACACACACACACACACACACACACACACACACACACACACACTAGGTACAAACCTGTACGTCTTTGGAGTGTGGGAGGAAACCGGAGAAAACCGACTCTGTCACGGAGAGAACATACAAACTCCGTACAGACAGCACCCGTAGTCAGGATCGAACCCGAGTCTCTGGCGCTGTAAGGCAGCAACTCTACCGCTGCGCCACCATGCCACCCCCAATCTTGACCTTAAAGATTCATTGAGCTGGCCGTGTTAATAAAGAAATTTTGTTGTCTGATCTTGGACGATGCCTTCAGAAGAGGTATCTATTATTTCAGTAAGGCAGGGTGCAGGGTTGGATTGTATTAATATTAAATAATTTCAAACAATTCAATTATAGTCATTTAATAATTCTGAAATATAGAAGATAAATCCCCAGATGTTTCTTTTGATTGAATGGAGCAGCGATTCAGCTGGAGTCATTTGGTCAAATTTGTTCAAAAGAAATCATTTGTATTAATTATTGCTTTTTAAATCATATCTCCTCACAGCCACAAGTTTTAAGACTTCAGTTTGGAAGGATTTCCAACATGCATTAATATTTATTTTACTCTTAATATACTTCTCTGTCAATATTGCATTGTCGTCAGAATGTAGTGTTAACAGTCCAAAAGTAAATCTTATAGAATTACATAATTCATTGAAATGTATACAGTACATATTCTGTCAGTGCGTTTAAGCTGATTATAAACTAATAGCGATATAAATTTCTCTTTGTCAGGGCGGATAAATGGGTTGTGGCAATCCAGCACTGTGTCAAATTTCCTTTTGCTCATTATGTACTTATGCACAGGATGAGTTTGTCATCGAGTACTTAAAAGCAGAAATTAGACGTCACCCTCCATGTTTCATTACAGTTTAGTTTATTGTCGTGTGTACCGAGGTACAGTGAAAAGCTTTTGTTGCGTGCTAACCAGTCAGCGGAAAGACAATATGTGATTACAATCGAGCCGTCCACAGTGCGCAGAGGGTCCCCGATGAGGTAGGTTGTCATTCGGGACTGCTCTCTGGTTGCGGTAGAAGTGATTCAGTTGGTAAAGGACACAAGGAATTGCAGATGCTAGAAACACTAAGAGGTGGAAGAACTCGGTGGGTCAGGCAGTAACTGTGAAGGGAAGGGACCCTACTTCGGAAGGGATTCCTTGCGACTGATTTTATGTTCCTAGTTAATTGCTGTGTATTAATGTAGTAAGTATACTGTGCCCTGATTCTTTACATAATTCTGAGGAAACTTTTGTTTCCTAAACATTCATAACACTCATTGTTTCAGCACTCCAAGCAAAGGGCTATTCATTGAGGGCTAAATATATCAAGATGATTTATTTATAACTGTTGGTATCAAGTAGACAGATCATCAGCTCCTTCACACACTGAGAAAGCACAGTACCTAATGCTCTGCCTTTTTTCAACTTTGCTTTGCTCTTGTGCTTTCGTTACACACTATTCGCGTGTTAATTAAATAATAGCATTGCACATTTTAGTACTTTTGTAAACGATGCCTTTATTCCTGACAACACAACACTTGAGCTTAGTTTAGTTTAGAGATACAGTGCAGTAAAGGCCCTTCGGCCCACCGAGCCCACACTGACCAGCGATGCCCGCACACTAGCACTACTCTACACACACGGGACAATTTACAATTAAACCAAGCCAATTAACCTACAAACCTGTAGGACTTTGGAGTGTGGGAGGAAACCGAAGATCTCAGAGAAAACCCACGCAGGTCACAGGGAGAACGTGAAAACTCCATACAGACAGCTCCCGTGGTCAGGATCGAACCTGGGTCTCTGGCGCTATAAGGCAGCAACTTTATGGCTCGCCACCGTGCTACCCAGTTTAGAGTTGCCGATCGGTTTGTGTCACAATATTGCATCATGGCAATGAAGCAATAAATGTTCTCGAGAGTCAAGAGTGTTTAATTGTCATATGTACCGACAGCAGAACAACATAATTCTTACTTGAATCAGCATAGCAGGCCTGTAAATGCAATTGTCATAGATAACAAGTAATATAAACATAAAATCAATAAATTAATAACCCCAGTACTAGTGCAAAAAAGCCCAAAGTCAATACAACTAAGGCAATCCGTAATTTACAGTTTACTTAGTGTTTAGTGGAGTCCAAGAGCCTGATAGTTAATGGGAAGGTTCTAATCAAGTTATTGAAGAATAAGTTATACTTTTCTTATATAAATTATATATTCAACGTGATGTGATACATTTACTTTAAGTTGTAGTAGTGAAGGATAAATAATGTATCGTGACTAATATAATTTTACCCCCAGTTATATTTTCCTCATCATTTTGGTCACTGTGTTGTAGGTTTTGGTCACCATGTTCTAGTTCTGGCCCAACTTGCCCACGCCGACCAACATGCCCCATCTACGCTAGTCCCACCTACCTGCGTTTGGCCCATATCCTTCTAAATCTGTCCTATCTGTGTACCTGTCCAAATGTTCCTTAATTATTGCGAAAGTACTTGCCTCATCTATCTCTTCCGTCAGATCGTTCAATATACCCACCACCTTTTGTGTAAAACGTTACACCTCGGGTTAATGTTAAATCTTTCCCCCCTCACCTTAAACCCATGTCCTCTGGTTCTCGATTCCCCAACTCTGCATTTGTTATAGGAAACCACGTTATAGGAAAGATGTTGTCAAGCTGCAAAGGGTTCAGAGAAGATTTACGAGGGTGTTGCCAGGACTCGAGTGTCTGAGCCTTAGAGAGAGGTTGGACAGGCTAGGACTTTATTCCTTGGAGCGCAGGAGGATGAGAGGCGATCTTATTGAGGTGCACAAAATCATGAGAAGAATAGATCGGGTAAACGCACAAAGTAGGAGAATCGAGAACGCACATAGTCGTTTCCAAATTGTATACCCAATTGAATTGTTCTCATGAATTTCACTGGCTGCGTGTGTTTGTGAAACGGAGACGGGACCCAGCAGTTTGAAGAAGGGTCTCAACCCGAAATGTCACCCATTCCTTCTGTCCAGGGATGCTGCCTGTCCCTGCTGCGTTACTCCAGCATTTTGTGTCTATCTACGGGACCAGGCATGGTTGATAATGGAAAAGCTTCCATCTGACATCTGTTCAAGCCAAATTAAATTTGCTTTGTGTTTTAAGCCTCTCACGGCATTAAAAATGCACCCATCCATCTTTCTTTCTCTGTAATTCCAAGAATTGGGGCAATCAGTTCAATTTCCTTTCTGTCGTTGAATGGGTCTGTGCGACGGTGCATCCTCATTGATCATAGTTTGGAGGAGTGACAGGGGAACTGATAAGATTCATTATCATAACTCCCATTCGGACTATCCAGACCCATAGTAGCTGAGATCATCGCCGCACGTTTGGGCATAAATGTTTTAATTTATTTTAGCGTCTGTTCTCGTTTTAATCGCAAATGAATGGTGTTAGATGTTCGGCCATATCCGCCACATTCCTGACACTTTTACATTTACTGATCAATATTAAAGTTGGGGATCAGCTGCAGACTCGTACGGAAACTGCGGGCAGCAGTCTTGCCAAGTGATTGCAAGGAAGAACCCATTAATAGGACAGTTCTTGATCATGGCTTCCAGGGTTATAAATCTTAGTTTAGTTTAGTTTGGAGATACAACACAGAAATAGACAATAGACAATAGGTGCAGGAGGAGGCCATTCGGCCCTTCGAGCCAGCACCACCATTCAATGTGGTCATGGCTGATCATTTGAAACAGCCCCTTCGGCCCACCGGGTCCGCGCCGACCAGCGATCCCCACATATTAACACTGTCCTATACCCCATTAGGGACAATTTGTACATTTACCAAGCCAATTAACCTACATACCTGTACGTCTTTGGAGTGTGGGAGGAAACCGACGATCTCGGAGAAAACCCACGCATGTCACGGGGAGAACGTTGAAACTCCGTACAGACGGCGCCCGTAGTCGGGATCGAACCCGGGTCTCCGGCACTGCGTTCGCTGTAAGGCAGCAACTCTACTGCTGCGCCACCTGTATGAACGAGTTGTTTAAGCGGGAAATTTCCTAGATTTTTATGAATGCATTTGGCCGAAAGTGCTGGTGTATATTTTAGGTCCGAATTTGGTCGATAAGTTCAACGTGCATTTTGAAAATCGCATCAGGCAATCTGAAAGAAATAATGTGAACTCTGCGTCGGAGCTACTCATTGTTGGCACAGGATTTTATTGGTGAATAAAACAACTTTGCCAAGTCGGCCTCCTGATTTTATTATTTTTTTTGTTCAATTTTTATTTAGTTAAAACTGAGAAAAAACAAGGACCTGTCACCAGATGGGTCTGCCTCGCATACAAAAGCGAAAGGTCTTTCTTTTTCATTTGTTTGGCCTTTTCTTTGTCTTTTGTTGTTTGGTGAATACTAAATCAAATCAGGGTCTGATGAGTGCAAGACGGTTTTGTTTTGAGTCTCCTCATGAGCAACCGTGTGCAACAGTTTGATTCCATTATTGTGCTTTAGTAAAGGACAATGGGCGACAGGAACAGGGGTTGTCCAACAAGTTTAGACTTGGGTCTTATTAGGTTTTTGTCCCGGTTCTCTGCGCTTTTTGTCTTTCCGTCTCTTCTTTTTTTCCCCCCACTTTCTCACCCTATTAAGGTATATTTGTCAGTCTTATTTATGGACGGAACATTTAAGTAAGCTTCCGGCTAGAATGTAAACACGAGGGTTAGTATTTCCAGTTTGGTGTCAAAGGGGGAGATGACTCAAGTTGGAAAGTTACACTGATGGACATGGATGAAGTACACTTGCAAATTATTCACAGCAGTAAATTCTATCGTAACGTTTAAGAAACAATTGGACGGGTACAGATGGAAAGGATTGGTTTGGAGGTATATGGACCAAATGCCGGCAGGTGGAATTAGTGTAGGTGGGACATGTTGGTCAGTGTGGGCAAGTTGGGCCGAAGGGCCTGTTTCCGCGCTGTGTGACTCTATGACTCGAGAACAGTAAGATTCATGGACATGCACCATAAGCTAGGTGGACTATCCAAGTCCAAAGTATTGCTGATATGGGACCTTTAAACATTTAGCCTTTATTTATTTCAGTTTTAACTAAATAAAAAATGTACAAAAAAAAAAATCATAATGCCTACTTGGTTGTTTTATTCACCAATAAAATTCTGTGCCAGCAATAAGTAGCCCCCACACAGGATTTACATTTTACTTTCACAATGCCTCAGGTGATTTTCAAAATGCGCGTGGAACTCACTGACCAATTCCCTCTACCTCTGAAGAGCTGATCAATGGCACGATAGTGGTGGGAGTAAAGGCGGGAATAGAGCCTTCCATCGACCAAAGCATTCACAATTAAATGACGGAAGATCAAGATATTCCTGAAGATAGACACAAAATGCTGGAGTAAGTAAGAGGGCAGGCAGCATCCCTGGAGAGAAGGAATGGGTGACGTCTCGGGTTGAGACCCTACTTCAGACTAGTCAGGGGAAAGGGAAACGAGAGATGTACAAAGATATAGAACTAATCGCAACCTCAATCACAATCCCAATAATACTTCATTAGCCAAGTATGTTTTGCAACTTCCGAGAAACTTCATTTGCCGTACAGTCATAACAATAAAAAGCAGCAGGACGCACACAATACATTTCAACATGAACATCCACCACAGTGACTCCTCCACATTCCTCACTGTGATGGAAGGCGGAAAAAAGTTCAACCTCTCCCTTCTTTGTCCTCCAGCGGTCGGGGGCCTCTGACCTTCCATTGACGAGACGATCTTGACTCCCGTAGCCAGCGGCGGGCCTGAAAGATGTGCAAAAAAGTAACGATGATAAAGGAAACAGGCCATTGCTAGTTGCTTGCTGGGTGAGAAAGGAACCTGGTGCAACTTGGGTGGGGGAGGGATGGAGAGAGAGGGAGTGCCGGGGTTACTTGAAGTTCAAAAAATCAGTGTTCATACCGCTGGGCTGTAAGCTGCCCAAGCGAAATACGAGGTGCTGTACCTCCAATTTGGGAAGAGCCTCACTCTGACAATGGAGGAGGCCCAGGACAGAAAGGCCATTGTGGGAATGGGAAGGGGAAGTGCTGTCCTGGACAGTAGAACGAGTCAGAGAACTAGGATGAGGGAGGGACAGAGAGAGAGGGAAAGCGAGGGTTAGTTGAAGTTAAAGGTTTGGCTCTAGAGGCTGTATCGTCTGGCCGGCAGAAACACTTTGGTCATGAGTATTCAGTCAAGCAGCTAAACAGCCTAGATGAAAGAGAAAACAAGTGAGACGTTCTGACTGACGGGGTTACGTTCTGTCCCGAGCACGATTTCTGACAATGTGCTAAATAGGCTTGCTGCAGCTCCCCTGTGTGTTTGAATAATGTATCAGTGTCAATATCAAAATCCATTATCAACTCAAAGGAGGCAGAGTTAAGACCAGTCTTCATCATAGTTTCCAACAGGTGGAAACAAGTATATCCTTTTAAAATCCATGTAAGCAGATTTGAAATCATGAAACGGCCATACAATATTTATAAAAGGGTGGCACTGTGGCGCAGCGGTAGAGTTACTGCCTTCCAAGACCTGGGTTTGATCCTGACTACGGGTGCAGTCCGTACGGAGTTTGTAAGTTCCCCCCGTGACCTGCGTGGGTTTTCGCCAGGTGCCCCGGGTTTTCTCCCGCACTCTAAAGACGTACAGGTTGTAAGTTAATTGGCTTTGTTAAAAAATATTAATACATTTTTTCACGCAGAGAGTTGTGAATTTGTGGAATTCTCTGCCGCAGAGGGCAGTGGAGGCCAAATCACTGGATGGATTTAAGAGAGAGTTAGATAGAGCTCTAGGGGCTAGTGGTATAAGAAAATAATTGCAGATGCTGGTACAAATTGAAGGTATTTATTCACAAAATGCTGGAGTATCTCAGCAGGTTAGGCAGCATCTCAGGAGAGAAGGAATGGGTGACGTTTCGGGTCGAGACCCTTCTTCAAGGGATATGGGAAGAAGGCAGGCACGGGTTATTCATTGTGGATGATCAACCACGATCTCAATGAATAGTGTAAGAAAATAACTGCAGATGCTGGTACAAATCGAAGGTATTTATTTCACAAAATGCTGGAGAAACTCAGCAGGTCAGGCAGCATCACAGGAGAGAAGGAATGGGTGACATTTCGGGTCGATACCCTTCTTCAGACTGATGTCAGGGGGGCGGGACAAAGGAAGGATATAGGTGGAGACAGGAAGATAGAGGGAGAACTGGAAAGGGGGAGGGGAAGAGAGGGACAGAGGAACTATCTAAACTATCTAATGTCACCCATTCCTCCTCTTCTGAGATGCTGCCTGACCTGCTGAGTTACATCAGCATTTTGTGAAATAAATGATCACATTGAATGTCGGTGCTGGCTCAAAGGGCCGAATGGCCTCCTCCTGCACCTATTTTCTATGTTTGTTTCTATGTAAATTGTCCCCAGTGTGTACAGTGCTGGTGTACAGGGCTGGTTGGCGCACACTCAGAGCTGAAGGGCCTGCTTCCGCGCTGTACCTCTAGAGGCTCCAGCACGTATCTTTAGGATCACTGCATGGGCATCACATCATCCTGAGAACGTCCTGTTATTTTTATTTAGTTTCTCAGGAGACTGAAGATTGATGCATTTTATCAACTGAAGTTTTCAAGTTTTCTGTTAATTGCTTTTTCCAGCTTTAATAAAAATGGAAAGAGTAACCTTGAAAAACTACTGAGAAAAAAATATTTCCTTTTTTAAATAGACACTTGGACATAGGGTTGCCAACTGTCCCGTATTAGCCAGAACATCCCGTATTTTGGGCTAAATTGCTTTGTCCTGTACGGGACCGCCCTTGTCCCGTATTAGGCCATGGGGGCGCTGTAGGCCCGGACACCGCTGTAGGCCCGGGTGCCGCTGTAGGCCCAGGTGCTGCTGTAGGCCCGGGCACTGTAGGCCCGGACACCGCTGTAGGCCCGGGTGCCGCTGTAGGCCCAGGTGCTGCTGTAGGCCCGGGCACTGTAGGCCCGGACAGCGCTGTAGGCCCGGGTGCCGCCTGTAGGCCCTGACAGCGTAGGCTAACAGAGTGTGTTCGGGGAGCGGGACCGAGTGTGTTTGCCTGACGGAGGTTGCATAGCAACCCGCCTCCCGGCCCAGGCGGCCGCCATTGGTAGAACGGGAGCACGTGGCCACTGGCTGGGTGAGATCACATGGGGCGCGGGCGGTGACATCACCTTGTCCTGTATTTGGGAGTGAGATAGTTGGCAACCCTACTTGGACAGGTACATGGATTGGAAAGATTTTGAGGAGTAGGGGCCAATCACAAGCAAATGGGACTGGCTAGGATGGGCCGAATGTCCTTGCCAACTATCCAGTGTCTACTTACTCTTCAAGCTCCCACGCTATCCTCCCCACAGGTTCACCCAAACCCAAGGGGGAATTTAGAGCAGGGGAGTAACTGACTGACCCGCATGACTTTGGGAGGTGGGGAAAATCACACCATCGCAGGGAGAACATGCAAACTCCACAAAGACAGCAGCCGAGATCAGGACTGAACCCCAGGTCATTGGAGCTGCGAGGCAGCAGTTTGGTTTAGTTTAGAGATACAGCGTGGAAACAGGCCCTTCAGCACACCGAGTCCGCTCCGACCAGCGATCCCCGCACACTAACACTATCCTAGTGTTAGTGGACAATTTACAATTTACTCGGGACAATTTACAAGTTACAGGTCAATCACCTACAAACCTGTACGTCTTTGGAGTGTGGGAGGAAACCGGAGCACCCGGAGAAAACCCACGAGGTCTTGGGGAGAACGCACGAGCTCCGTACAGACAGCGCCGGTAGTCAGGATCGAACCAGGGTCTCTGGCGCTGTGAGGCAGCGACTCTACCGCTGCGCCACCATGCCGGCACGCCCAGTTTTATTAGGCTGTGGCTCTTCAGCCAACACTTTGATATTCACTTGAATTCCTTCAGGATTAGCGGCTGGTCTATTGTTTAAAGGACTGTATCCTGCTTACAGTAAGGAACCGCTGGCTATCTGCCACAGCTGCTCATTATGTCTTGAACTTAAGCCTGTGGAATCCAAGACGTGATGAAGGTCAGATGCTAGCACACTTAACCCACTCTCCTGCCATTGGAGCACTGTGGTGCTGAGAGACGGGAAGCAGCTGTACTTTGTGTCCAGCCCCCAGCTTTGCTCCATCCACGTCAGGCTGCTTTAAGATCTCAGGCCTCTGGCATCTGAATGAGGCTGTTGAATCTGCAACAAGCCCAAAGCACAGGTAAATAAATGGTCGGTTTCATTGATGCACATTTGTTAGCCTGGATTTTTAACGTGTTTGCTTTTGGGTTTATTTTTTACCAACATGGGACAGCGCTGGAGTTGCTGCCTCACAGCGCCAAAGACCCAGGTTCCATCCCACGACGGGTGCTGTCTGTATGGAGTTTGCACGTTCTTCCCCCCGTGACCTGTGTGGGTTTTCTCCGGGAGCTCCAGTTTCCAAAACGTGCGGGTTTATAGTCGAATTGGCTTGGTTAAATTGTAAATTGTCCCTAGTGCGTAAGGACAGTGTTGGTGTGCGGGGATCGCTGGTCGGTGTGGACTTGGTGGGCCAAAGGGCCTGTTTCCACACTGTATCTCTAAACTAAATTAAACCCATCTAAACATGCATTCTTTATTTCTATCCGAACACTTTTAATCATATTTGACAATTAGACATTGAAAAAAATGGTCCAAATCCATAGGAAACAGCAAGAGATAGAGCTCTAGGGGCTAGCGGAATCAAGGGGTATGGGTAGAAGGCAGGCACGGGTTACTGATTCTGGATGATCAGCCATGATCACAATGAATGGCAACGGTGGCTTGAAGGGCCAAATGGCCTCCTCCTGCACCTATTTTCTGTTTCTATGTTTCTAAGAGGTGGGGCCTCTGAGTGAATCATAGTCGTAGAGCCATACAGCACAGAAACAGGCCCTTCGGCCCGACTTCCCCATGCTGACCAAGTGCTAGTCCCAGTGGCCCAAATCCTTCTAAATCTTTCATATCCATGTAAATGTCCAAATGGCTTAGGAATGCTGTTATAGTACCTGCCTCAACTACCGCTGGCAGCTCGTTCCATACATCCATCACCCTGTCCGCTTCACCTGTAGCAGCACAATGGCACAGCGGTAGAGTTGCTGCCTTATAGCGCCAGAGACCCTGGTTCCATCCCTGCTCAATGGCTTGCTGCATTTCCCATGTATGTTTGAATAATGTGTCAGTATCAAAGACAAAATCCATTATCACCTCAAAGGAAACAGCGTTAAGACGAGCCTTCATCACAGTTTCTAGCGGGTGGAAACACGTATATCCTTTTAAATTCCACGTCAGCAGATTTAAAATCCTGAGTCGGCTGTACAATACTTATAAAAGAGGTGGCACGGTGGCGCAGTGATCGAGTTGCTACCTTACAGCACCAGAGACCCAGGTTCGATCCTGACCACGGGCGCTGTCTGTACGGAGTTTGTACGTTCTCCCTCTGACCTGCGTGGGTTTTCTCCGGGTGCTCCGGTTTCCTTCCACGCTCCAAAGACGTACGGGTTTGTAGGTTAATTGGCTTCGGTTAAAATTGTAAATTGTCCCCAGTGTGTGCAGGAAAGCGTTAGTGTGCCGGGATCGCTAGCCAGCGTGGACACAGTGGGCATGAGGGCCTGTTTCCACGCTGTATATCTAAACCTCACTAAACAAAACTATATTCTCTGTCCTTTGTTCCACCCACCTGCCTATTAAGCACCTCCCTCGCCTGTATCTACCTATTACCTGCTGTCGTGGAGATTGGCGAGGTTAAAGTTCTATATTTTTTATAGTGATAGAGTCTGAAATTTGATACACTGGAATTTAGAAGGATGAGAATACACTGGAATTTAGAAGGATGAGAGGAGATCTTATCGAAACGTATAAGATTATTAAGGGGTTGGACACGTTAGAGGCAGGAAACATGTTCCCAATGTTGGGGGAGTCCAGAACAAGGGGCCACAGTTTAAGAATAAAGGGTAGGCCATTTGGAACTGAGATGAGGAAAAACGTTTTCAGTCAGAGAGTTGTGAATCTGTGGAATTCTCTGCCTCAGAAGGCAGTGGAGGCCAATTCTCTGAATGCATTCAAGAGAGAGCTAGATAGAGCTCTTAAGGACAGCGGAGTCAGGGGGTATGGGGAGAAGGCAGGAACGGGGTACTGATTGAGAATGATCAGCCATGATCACATTGAATGGCGGTGCTGGCTCGAAGGGCCGAAGGGCCGAATGGCCTCCTCCTGCGCCTATTGTCTATTGTCCATTGTCTATTGAAAGGAATGCTTGAGGTGTGTAGAGAAGACCAGGGCAGATTGATGAAGGATGCTATTTTAGCTTACTGGTGACAGAACAATCGTGCAGATAGATACCAGGCATCACGAGAAGCATTAATGGGGAGTTAAAACGAAACAAATCAGTCTAAGAACGGTGGAGTGTTTTGTTTCATTCTGGAGGATGGTGGAGGCAGATATCCTGGTCACATTGACAAGGATCGGAATAGTAACATGTCCTGCCATTGCCATTGCTTGCCGACAGAGAGCTGGATCGTGACATTTGTCTAAATATCCTGATTTTTGCCCTGAGTGAGTAAATTGGGCCGTGTGTTTGAAAATTCTATCATCTTCCCATTTCCATTTCTACTTCTGGGATTTTAATATTCGGTCTGATCTCTTTCCTCATGCATTATGAGCGGACATGGTCGTCGTACATTGCTTCATCCTCCTTGCTAACTCATCATCAAGCGACTCCCGGTCTAGCTTGCCCTGTCTTCTCCCCTCGTGGGAGCGTTTCTATTCTGTACCCAAGCACACACACCTTCTAAAGATGACCCTCTATATTTCTATCTACTGGGCTTGGAATCCAGTTTAATTAGATCCCTCCGGAATTTGTACCAATTACTTCTCCTCTAGTTAAGTGTGCTGTTCCCATCTCCTTCTGCATGAGTAACCCCTGAACTATATCAGGTAACTGAACCATCCTACCACAACCGGAGAACAGTGCTTAACTACTATCTACCTCCACGAAGTCCCTCGGCCTATCTTTGACTGGACTTTGCTGGCTTTGCCTTGCGCTGAACGTTATTCCCTTATGCATCTATGCAGTGTAAATGGGTTGATTGTAATCATGAATTGTCTTTCCGCTGACTGGATAGCAGGCGGCAAAAGGCCTGTCCCTGGTGTTGGAAAATAACTGCAGATGCTGGTTCAAATCGAAGGTAGACACAAAATGCTGGAGTAACTCAGCAGGTCAGGCAGCATCTCAGGAGAGAAGGAATGGGTGACACAAAATGCTGGAGGTCTCGACCCGAAACGTCACCCATTCCTTCTCTCCTGAGATGCTGCCTGACCCGCTGAGTTGCTCCAGAATTTTGTATCACCCATTCCTTCTCTCCTGAGATGCTGCCTGACCCGCTGAGTTACTCCAGCATTTTGTGTCCACTGTCACTGTACACGTGACAATAAACTAAACTGAACTGAAACCTCAAGGGAACTGCAAACACTATGACAATAGACAATAGGTGCAGGAGTAGGCCATTCGGCCCTTCGAGCCAGCACTGTCCCCAAGCTGCATCTCTTCTGCATGCCCACTTCATTTTTCAGAGCAAGATCTAGCAAAGCCTCCATCCCCCAATTCTAATGAGTAAAGGAATGTGCTGATCGAGAAAATTTGGTTTATTCCCTTCGTAAATGTTCCCGTTCCCTTTCATTCAATAATGGGGCAGTTGAAGCTTTGCATTATCACTAATGTATAGTTGTTCATAAGTTCCAGCAGTAGAATTAGGCCATTCGGCCCATCAAGTCTACTCTGCCATTCAATCATGGCTGATCTAGCTTTCCCTCTCAACCCCATTCTTCTGCCATCTCCCCATAACCCCTGACACATGTACCAATCAAGGGTCTGTCTATCTCCACCGTAAAAAAATTCCATCGACTTGGCCTCCACAGCCATCTGTGGCAGATTCACCACCCTCTGACTAAAGAAATTCCTCCTCATCTCCTTTCTAAAGGGACGTCATTTAATTCTGAGGCTATGACCTCTAGTCCTAGACTCTCCCACTAGTGGAAACATCCTCTCCACATCCACTCTATCCATGCCTCTCACCATTCGGTAAGTTTCAATGAGGTTCCCCCTCATCCTTTTAAACTCCAGCGAGTACAGGCCCAGTGCCGACAAACGTTCATCATGGGTTAACCCACTCATTCCTGGGATAATTCGTGTAAACTTAGGGATACTTAGGGACAATATATATAATTATTTGGATAATCAAGGCCTGATTAGAAACAGTCAACATGGATTTGTGCCTGGAAGGTCATGTTTGACTAATCTTCTTGAATTTTTTGAAGAGGTTACCAGGGAAATTGATAAGGGCAAGGCTGTGGATGTTGTCTATATGGACTTCAGTAAGGCATTTGACAAGGTTCCACATGGAAGGTTGATTAAGAAGGTTAAATCGTTGGGTATTAATAGTGAGGTTGCAAGATGGATTCAACAATGGCTGAATGGGAGATACCAGAGGGTAACGGTTGACAATTGTATGTCAGGTTGGAGGCCAGTGTCTAGTGGAGTGCCCCAAGGATCTGTGTTGGGTCCACTGTTGTTTGTCATTTACATTAATGATCTGGATGATGGTGTGGCAAATTGGATTAGTAAATATGCAGATGATACTAAGATAGGTGGAGTAGTTGATAGTGAGGTAGATTTTCAAAGTCTACAGAGAGACTTGGGCCTTTTGGAAGGGTGGGCTGAAAGATGGCAGATGGAGTTTAATGCTGATAAGTGTGAGGTGCTGCATTTTGGTAGGACAAATCAAAATAGGACGTACAGGGTAAATGGTAGGGAATTGAGGAATGCAGTGGAACAGAGGGATCTGGGAATAACTGTGCATTGTTCCCTGAAGGTGGAATCTCATGTGGATAGGGTGGTGAAGAAGGCGTTTGGTATGCTTGCCTTTATAAATCAGAGCATCGAGTATAGAAGTTGGGATGTAATGTTGAAATTGTACAGGGCATTGGTGAGTCCGAATCTGGAGTATGGTGTGCAGTTCTGGTCGCCAAATTATAGGAAGGATGTCGACAAAATGGAGAGGGTACAGAGGAGATTTACTAGAATGTTGCCTGGGTTTCAGCACTTAGGCTACAGAGAGAGGTTGAACAGGTTGGGTCTTTATTCTTTGGAGCGTAGAAGGTTGAGGGGGGACTTGATAGAGGTTTTTAAAATTATGAGAGGGACGGACAGAGTTGACGTGGGTAGGCTTTTCCCTTTGAGAGTGGGGAAGATTCCAACAAGGGGACATAGCTTCAGAATTGAGGGACAAAGGTTTAGGGGTAACATGAGGGGGAACTTCTTTACTCAGAGGGTTGTGGCTGTATGGAATGGGCTTCCGGTGGAAGTGGTGGAGGCTGGCTCGATTTTATTATTTAAGAGAAAATTGGATAGGTATATGGATAGGAGGGGATTGGAGGGTTATGGTCTGAGTGCAGGTAGATGAGACTAGGTCAGGGAGAATGGTCGGCGTGGACTGGTAGGGCCGGACAGGCCTGTTTCCATGCTGTAGTTATATGTTATGTTATGTTATGTTAAACCTCCTCTGGATCCTCTCCAGAGCCACCACATCCTTCCTCAAATATGGGGCTCAAAATTACTCACAATACTCCAAATGTGGTCTGACCAATGCCTTATAAAGCCTCAGCTTTACATCCCTATTTTTGTATTCTAGTCCTCAGGAAAGAAATGCTGGCACAATGTTTACCGAGGTACAGTGAAAAGCTTCGTAAATAGATTTAGCAAGAGATTTGATTTCCTTGGTTTCATATCATCATATCATATCATCATATCATATGTATACAGCCGGAAACAGGCCTTTTCGGCCCTCCAAGTCCGTGCCGCCCAGTGATCCCCGCACATTAACACTATCCTACACCCACTAGGGACAATTGTTTTTTATTTTTTTTTTTTACATTTACCCAGCCAATTAACCTACATACCTGTACGTCTCCTTATGTAAGTATTGGTCCAATTCAGGTGATTTATTCTGTTTCAATTCTTTACAGATCTGATTCAAATATATATTTTGAACATTTCACCTTTTTTCATCCTTTCGGTCATATTTAGTTTATTTTAGAGATACAGCGTGGAAACAGGACCTTCGGCCCACCGAATCCGCACCGACCAGCGATCCCCGTACACTAACATTATCCCACACACACACGCTGGGGACAATTTTACATTTATGCCAAGCCAATTAACCTACAAGCCTGTCCGTCTTTGGAGTGTGGGAGGGTACCGAAGATCTCGGAGAAAACCCACGTAGGTCACGGGGAGAACGTACAGACTCCGCACAGACAGCACCCGTAGTCAGGATCGAACCCGCTTCTCTGGCGCTGTGAGGCAGCAACTCTATCGCTGCACCACCTATACTTCTCGTAACCTCTCTTTCAAGTCTCAGTTTCTTGCGAAGATTTCTCTTTCTTACCCAAGATGAACAAACTGCTCGTTCGAGACAACTTAATCACTGCGTTAATTTTCCCCTCTCCTGAACTCGTTGCATCTCAACAGTTCCATTGTTCTTCAAAAATCACTCACATGAGTGGATTTTGTGCCTGAGGTACTTTAATCACCGACATGGCAACCACATTCATCATCCCCACTATTATTAACTCTGCCCCAGGAAGATGTTTGAACAACCCCTCCTTTAGCCTCTACCCTTCTAACCACTGGTAGTCACGATTTGAACCTTTTAATTTAGTTTTCACCTTACCATGTGAAGCATTGTAAATCTCTTTCTCATGAGGTCATAAGTGATTGGAGAAGAATTAGGCCATTCGGCCCATCACGTTTACTCCGCCATTCGATCGTGGCAGATCTATCTTTCCCTCTCAAACCCGTTCTCCTGCCTTTTCCCCCCATAACCCCTGACACTCGATTAGAGTGGATGTGGAGAGGATGTTTCCACTGGTGGGAGAGTCTAGGACCAGACGTCACAGCCTCAGAATTAAAGGGCGCTCTTTTAGAAAGGAGGTGAGGAGGAACTTCTTTAGTCAGAGGGTAATTAATCTGTGGAACTCATTGCCACAGAGGGCTGTGGAGGCCAAGTCAGTGGATGTTTTTAAGGCAGAGATAGACAAATTCCTGATTAGAACCGGTGTCAAGGGTTATGGGGAAAAGGATGAAAATGGGATTAGGAGGCAGAGATCAGCCACGATTGAATGGCGGAGTAGATTCAATGGGCCGAATGGCCTAATCCTACTACTATAATGTGAACTTGTGAAGTCTACTCCTCCATCAGGGATGTGGGAGGAAACCGGAGCACCTGGAGGTCCGGTCCGACAGGGTCGCAGAGAGAACATAGAAACTCCACTCAGACAGCATTCAAGTTCAGGATCAAACTCTGGTCTCTGGCGCCATGAGGCAGCAACTCTACAAATCTGACCATTTTCTTGGAAGTGATGCTTCCGAACAGTTGAACTTAAAGTGCTGCATTATTTGACAGAAGGGAATAATACCAACATCTCGGATTAAACATTTTAAATACCTGTGTATAAAGATTTTCGAGCGGCAATGTGGCACAACGGTAGAGTTGCTGCCTCACAGCGCCAGAGACCCGGGATAATTTCTCACTAAGGGGGCTGTCTGTACGAAGTTTGTCCGTTCTCCACGTGACCGCGTGGGTTTTCTCCGGGTGCTTCGGTTTCCTCCCACACTCCAAAGACAAACAGGTTTGTCGGTTAATTGGCTTCGGTAAAATTGTAAATTGTCCCTAGGTGTGTGTAAGATAGTGTTAGTGTACGGGGTGATTGCTGGTCGGCACGTACTCGGTGGGCCGAAGGGCCTGTTTCTGCGCTGTACCTCTGAAGTCTAAAGTCAGAGAAATATTTCATGCGTTAGGAATTGATTAAAGTTTCATTCATGTGCAGCAGATATCAATAGACAATAGACAATAGGTGCAGGAGGAGGCCATTCGGTCCTTCGGTCCTTCGAGCCAGCACCGTCATTCAATGTGATCATGGCTGATCATTTTCAATCTGTACCCCGTTCCTGCCTTCTCCCCATACCCCCTGACTCCGCTATCCTTACGAGCTCTATCTAGCTCTCTCTTGAATGCATTCAGAGAATTGGCCTCCACTGCCTTCTGAGGCAAGGAATGGAATTTCTGCGATGTAGTAAACGTAATGTGCTCAATTTTCTTTCCAAGAAAATGTCACTACTGCTTTAAGAACGGGAGCGGGGTTAAATCCATGGAGACATAATCTTAAGGCAGCTTATCTAAATCTTAGCTGTAATTACATTTATAGCTGCAAAAATGAAATTGTTGACTTGTGCGTCTAATATGTGAGTGCGATAACCTCTGCCCCTCCCAGAGTGGTGCTAAGGCCATTATTGCTTACACATCCAGCCCCGTCGTGAACTAAGCTTATTCAAAATCATGAGATTCTCATACCTAATCCGGTAACCCTCTTATATAAACGTCTGTAAATAGTTTGCATGAAATCAGCGCGGCAGAAATTTGGTGTCTGTGTGCCTACCAGGCCTTTCACTGCCTCAACAACGAGAAAAATACTGTTACTCTGGAAACAAAGAAAGGGACTTGCTAAACAAGGCTGGCTGTGACAGCTTGCTTTCATGATGCAGTTGCTGCCATCTCTATTGTTCGCCAGGCTTTAATTACGGGTGTCTAGGACGCATTGTTTTAAAAATATTTTTTTAATGATGATATTTTTTAATGTCAGTATCAATGTCAGTCTCAATGGCTTTTGAAATGTCGTTTTCAATCTTAAAAACAGTCCAAAAATGATGAACGTTTCAGTGTTATTGATTAGGCAACTGAATTCCTTGAACAATTCAGCAGTACATTGGACAGTGCGGCACAATGACAGGCCCTTTGGCCCACGTGATCTGTGCCCAACATGACGCCAATTCCACCTCTTATCTGCCGTCGCACAATCCATATCCCTCCATTCCCTTCACACCCAAAGGTCTCTCAAACCCCACTATCGTATCTGCCTCCACCACTACCCCCCGGCAGCACGATCCAGCCACCCACCCCCCTTGCTCCACACATTCTCTTTAAACTTTGCCCCTCTCACCTTAAAGCTATGCCCTCTTGTATTTGATTGCTTTCCAACCTTGTAGAAAGGTTCCGATTGTCTACCCTATCTATGCCCTCTTAACTTTATAAACTTGTCTGTTGGAGGCAGAGGTTCACCAGCACCTCCTCCAACCTCATCTACTGTGTCCGCTGTTCCAGGTGTCAACTTCTCTACATCGGCGAGACCAAGCGCAGGCTCGGCGATCGTTTCGCTGAACACCTCCGCTCAGTCCGCCTTAACCCACCTGATCTCCCGGTGGTTCAGCACTTCAACTCCCCCTCCCATTCCCAATCTGACCTTTCTGTCCTGGGCCTCCTCCATTGTCAGAGTGAGGCCCAGCGCAAATTGGAGGAACAGCACCTCATATTTCGCTTGGGCAGTTTACACCCCAGCGGTATGAACATTGACTTCTCTAACTTCAAATAGCCCTTGCTTTCCCTCTCTCTCCGTCCCCTCCCCCTTCCCAGTTCTCCCACCAGTCTTACTGTCTCTGACTACATTCTATTTCTGTCCCACCCCCTCCCGACATGAGCCTGAGGAAGGGTCCCGACCCGAAACGTCACACATTTCCTTCTCTCCTGAGATGCTGCCTGGCCCGCTGAGTTACTCCAGCATTTTGTGTCTACCCATGATACAATAGACAATAGACAATAGACAATAGGTGCAGGAGTAGGCCATTCAGCCCTTCGAGCCAGCACCGCCATTCAATGCGATCATGGCTGATCACTCTCAATCAGTAACTCCAAATGCAGCCTAACTAAAGTCCAATGAAGCTGCATCATGGCTTTTAGTCTCTGCATCTGACCATGGATTGCCCGTTCACACTAGTTCCACGTTATCCCACTGTTCCACTCCCTACGCACTCGGGAGAAGCCAGTTAATCTACAAATCTGTACGTCATTAGAGTGTGGGAGGAAACCGGAGCACCCGGAGGAAACCCACGTGGTCACAGGGAGAACGTGCAAACTCCACACACACAGCACTTGAGGTCAGGGTGGAAGCCGGGTCTCTGGTGCTGTGAGGCAGTAGCTCTAGCAGCTCTATCAGGGGGCCAGACCTGCCTCTTGTGCTCAATGTCCCCATCTATGAAAGTAAACAGAGACGATTTACGAGGATGTTGCCAGGACTGTCGAGAGTCTGAGCTACAGTGAGAGGTCGAGCAGGCTGAGACTCGTCCTTGGAGCGCAGGAGGATGAGGGATGTATTTGTATCAAATCATGAGAGGAATAGTTTGGATGGGTGCACAGAGTCTCTAGCCCAGAGTAGTGGAATCGACAGCCAGAGGACATAGATTTATGGTGAAGGGGAAAAGATTTAATAGGAATCTGAGGGCTAACTTTTTCACACAAAGGGTGGTGGGTGTATGGAACAAACTGCCAGAGGAGATAGTTAAGACAGGGACTATCCCTGTGTTGAACAGTTAGACAGATACATGGATAGGACAGGTTTGGAGGGATATAGGCCAAATGCAGGCAGGTGGGACTAGTGTAGGTGGGACATGTCGGCCGGTGTGGGCAAGTTGGGCCGAAGGGCCTGTTTCCACGCTGTATCACTCTATGGCTCTATTGTGCATTCTCTGTTCAGTTCATAACCACTTTCAATGAAAGTCTACAAACAAAATGTTGGGATCTCTGTTCCGATCATCAGGATAGATCTCTCCCTTTTGAAGTCTGTGCCCAACACAGTGAATGATTACCAGCTTTAAATTAACTGCCGCTTTTTGCTTTTAGCAATCCAAGATTCAGACTCATTGTGGCGCAAAAGCTGATGACATCTTATTTTAATTATGTGGAATCAATCCTGATGATCATTGCTAAGAATGTTTAGTTTATTGTCACGTGTACCGAGGTACAGTGAAAAGCTTTTGTTGCCTGCTATCCAGTCAGCGGAAAGACAATACATGATTACAATCGAGCCGTCCACAGTGAACAGATGCAGGATAAAGGGAATAATATTTTTAGTGCAAGAATAAAGTCCAGTAGAGTCCGATTAAAGATAGTCCGATGGTCTCCAATGAGGTCGATGGTTGGTCAGGGCCACTCTCTAGTTGTTGAGAGAATATGTAAGAGAATGTAACTGTGGAGTGGATTGAGGATTAGAGTCATAGAATCGTAGAATCATACCACATGGAAACAGACCCCTTGGCCCAACGTCCATGCCAACCAAGATGCTGCATCTAAGCTGGTCCCATTTGGTCCCTGTCCCTCTAAACCTATCCTGTGCATGAACCTGTGATTTCCTTTTCTAAAATTCATAATTTTAACATTTTGACGTGTAGGGTTGCCAACTTTCTCACTCCCAAATAAGGGACAAAAGGTGACGTCACCGCCCCGCGCCCCACGTGACCTCACCCAGTCAGCGGCCACATGCTCCCGCTCCACCAATGGCGGCCGCCCGGGCCGGGAGGCGGTTTGCTACGCAACCTCCATTAGGCGGCGCCCAGGCCTCCAGCCCTACACTGTCCAGGCCTACAGCGCCCCCCGGGCCTACAGTGTCCCCCGGGCCTACAGTGTCCCCCAGGCCTACAGTGTCCCCCGGGCCTACAGTGTCCCCCAGGCCTACAGTGTCTGGGCCTACAGTGTCCCCCGGGCCTACAGTGTCCCCCGGGCCTGCAGTGTCCCCCGGGCCTACAGTGTCCCCCGGGCCTACAGTGTCCGGGCCTACAGTGTCCCCCGGGCCTACAGTGTCCCCCGGTCCTGCAGTGTCCCCCGGGCCTACAGTGTCCCCCGGGCCTACAGTGTCCCCCGGTCCTGCAATGTCCCCCGGGCCTGCAGTGTCCCCCGGGCCTGCAGTGTCCCCCGGGCCTACAGTGTCCCCCGGTCCTGCAGTGTCCCCCGGGCCTACAGTGTCCCCCGGGCCTACAGTGTCCCCCAGGCCTACAGTGTCCGGGCCTACAGTGTCCCCCGGGCCTACAGTGTCCCCCGGGCCTACAGTGTCCCCCGGGCCTACAGTGTCCCCCGGTCCTGCAATGTCCCCCGGGCCTGCAGTGTCCCCCGGGCCTGCAGTGTCCCCCGGGCCTACAGTGTCCCCCGGTCCTGCAGTGTCCCCCGGGCCTGCAGTGTCCCCCGGGCCTACAGTGTCTCCCGGGCCTACAGTGTCTGGGCCTACAGTGTCCCCTGGGCCTACAGTGTCCCCCGGGCCTACAATGTCCGGGCCTGCATTGTCCGGGCCAACAGTGTCCGTGCCTACATTGTCCGGGCCTAATACAGGACAAGGGCGGTCCCGTACGGGGCAACCCTATTTAGTCCAATATACGGGATGTCCCGGCTAATACGGGACAGTTGGCAACCCTAATGATGTGATTTTTGAAATTGCACTTCATGTGATCAGAGATGTTTTTTTAATTTCTCTTTAACCACAGCAGCCCAGATGGTAGGAAAAAACTGCAGATGCTGGTATAAATCGAAGGTAGACACAGAGTGCTGGAGTAACTCAGCGGGTCAGGCAGCATCTCGGGAGAGAAGGAATGGGTGACATTTCGGGTCGAGACCCTTAAGGGTCCCGAGATGCTGCCTGACCCGCTGAGTTACTCCAGCATTTTGTGGTGGCCCAGATGGTGTTCATTCTTCAATGCTTCGCCCCGCTCTCCTTACCAAGTCACAATCTTCTGGAAGAATTTATATACAGATGCTCCTCGACTTACGATACTTCGACTTACGATATTTCGACTTTACGATGGTGCAAAATCGATGGACATTCAGTAGAAACCGTACTTCGCATTTTGAATTTTGATCTTTTCCCGGGCTAGGAGATAATGATCGGTGGCTACGATGTTGGGTAGGTTAGGTGGCTAAGATGTCAGTAGGTTAGGTGGCTATGATGTTGGGTAGGTTAGGTGGCTATGATGTTGGGTAGGTTAGGTGGCTATGATGATCGGTAGGTTAGGTGGCTATGATGTCAGTAGGTTAGGTGGCTATGATGTTGGGTAGGTTAGGTGGCTATGATGTTGGGTAGGTTAGGTGGCTATGATGATTGGTAGGTTAGGTGGCTATGATGATCGGTAGGTTAGGTGGCTATGATGATCGGTAGGTTAGGTGGCTATGATGATCGGTAGGTTAGGTGGCTATGATGTCAGTAGGTTAGGTGGCTATGATGATCAGTGGGTGAGGTGGCTATGATCATCGGTAGGCTAGGTGGCTATGATGTTGGGTGGGTTAGGTGTATTAAATGCATTTTCGACGTACAATATTTTGAATTTACGATGGGTTTAATGGAACGTGACCCCATCGTAAGTCGAGGAGCGTCTGTATCCAGCAAAACCAGACCACAGAAATATCTCTGCTGCAGTGCAGCCTGGCAAGAGTGAGATACTTGCAGACATGGCCATGTCATGTGGTCCACAGGGGAAGTTAGCACAGTAGGTGTTAATGGTGTCAACAGACCACACTGGTTTGAAGCCAGCGATCTAATTCCATGCTGGTTTTGCAATGTGGCTGCAACTTCTCATCCTTCACATCACATCGAATGGCAGATCTCCAAGAGCACAGCACACTCCATGGGCGGTACGGCGGTACGGCGGTACAGTTGCTGCCTTACCACGCGCGTCAGCGCCAGAGACCCGCGTTTGATCCTGCCGAAACTAAAGTATTAGCACAAGCACCCTACTGTCCAGATCTGGGGGTTATCACAGGACGAGAAACTTGAGCCTGGTTTGGTTTGGTTAGCTTAGAGATACAGCGTGGAAACAGGCCCTTCGGCCCATCGGGTCCGCGCCGACCAGCGATGCCCGGACATTAACGCTATCCTGCACACACCAGGGACAATGTTACATTCATACCAAGCCAATTAACCTACAAACCTGTACGTCTCTGGAGTGTGTCTCTGGACAACGTACAAACTCCATACAGACAGCACTCATGGTCAGGGTCGAACCCGGGTCTCTGGCGCTATACTAATATACATAAATCTAATCAAGTCAAACTCAAGTATAATAGGTTGAGCAAAGGAGTATAGTTCACAGCACTGTGGTGCACCAGCTCCTCAGACAGAGTCCAATATCTGAAATGGGTAGAGGTGAATTGGAAGGGCCGTTCAGAAGCCTGGTAACAGAGGGGAAGAAGCTGTCCCTGAGTCTGGTGGTGCGCGCTTTCAAGCTTCTGCACCGTCTGCCGGACAGGAGCGAGGAGAAGAAGAAATGGCCTCAATGTCAGCAACACGAAAGAGCTAGTTTAGTTTAGTTTAGAGATACAGTGCAGAAACAGGCCCTTCGGCCCACCGGGTCCGCGCCGACCAGCGATCCCCGCACACTAACACTATCCTACACCCACTAGGGACAATTTTTACATTTACCAAGCCAATTAACCTACAGACCTGCACGTCTTTGGAGTGCGGGAGGAAACCGAAGATCTTGGAGAAAACCCACGCAGGTCACGGGGAGAACGTACAAACTCCGTACAAACGGCACCCGTGGTCGGGATCGAACCCGGGTCTCCAGCGCCGCATTCGCTGTAAGGCAGCAACTCTACCGCTGCGCCACCGTGCCGCCCCTGACGTTGTCGACTTCAGGAAGCATGGTGAAGTACATGCCCCCAATCAGCATCAACGGTGCTGGTGGAAATGGTTGAGAGCTTCATGTTCCGCGGCATTAATATCAGCAGCGATCTGTTGTCGACTAACCGCATCAATGTGACATCCACAAAGGCACGACAATGCCTCTACTTCTTTAGGAGACTGGGCAAATTCGGCATGACTACAATGACTCTTGCAAACCTCCACCTTAGAAAGCTTACTGTCGGCTTGCATCACAGCTTGGTTTGGAAACAGTTCCATCCAAAGCAGCAAGACATTGCAGAGAAGTGCAGATGTTGCCCAGTCCGCCAGGCAGGCCAGGCTCCCCAGAGTGGACTCCATCTGCACTTCACGCTGCCTCGGGAAAGCAGCCAACATGATCCAGGACTGGCACCCATTTGTGGTTTTCTCCTTTCTAACGCACAGGTGTCTTGGCCCATGCTCATCCACAATTAGATTTAGCTCTTAGGGCTAAAGGAATCAAGGGATATGGGGGAAAAAAACAGGAACTGGGCACTGATCTTAGATGATAAGCCATGGGGTCTCTTGGCCCATGCTCATCCACAATTAGATTTAGCTCTTGGGGCTAAACGAATCAAGGGATATGGGGAAAAAACAGGAACGGGGTACTGATCGTAGATGATCAACCTTGATCAGATTGAATGGCGGTGCTGGCACGGAGGGCAGAATGGCCTACTCCTGCACCTACTTTTCTATGTTTCTATGTTTGTACAATGCTCTATCAATCCTCAACTCATCTGACCCACTGCTGCACAAATGTTATTTTGTACCAAGGAATGGGGGGACTGAGGGAAAGGGGCGGTGTGTCAATTAGACTCTCCAATAGTCACCATAACATTCTTTGCATCGCTGGTCGGCGCGGACTCGCTGGGCCGAAGAGCCTGTTTCCGCGTTGTATCTCTAAAACAGAACTAAAACTAAAATGGGCTTGCTGTCTTTCTAACCTTCTGCAAGCTTGAGATAATCACAGCTCTCTATCCAGTCGCTGAAGATTTAGTTTGTCTCAGATTCACTAATTATTTTTGTCTTCCTGACACTGGAGTATGTGCCAAGACGCTGCACTAAAAGGGTGCTATAAATGCAGCCTGCTACTTCCTCTAGACCAGATAGTATGTCAGAAAATGGCACCCAGAGGATAGTGGGTACATGGGAGGAGATGCCTGAGGAGGTAGTTGAGGCAGGTGGTTATAACAGCATTTATAAAAGGCACCTGGACAGGTACATGGATAGAAAAGGTGTAGGGGGGTATGAGCCAAAGGTGGGCAAACAGGACTAGTTTAGTTTAGTTTAGTTTAGAGATACAGCGCGGAAGCACGCCCCTTGGCCCACTGAGTCTGCACCGACCAGCGATCCCCGCATGCTAACACTATCCTACACACACTAGGGATATTTTTTTTTAAACATTTATACCAAGCCCATTAAACTACAAACCTGTACATCTTTGGTGTGGGAGGAAACCGGAGCACCCGGAGAAAACCCACGCAGGCAACTGGGAGAACGTGCAAACTCCGCACAGACTTCGCCCGCGTATGGCCGCATTCGGCCCAAGGGGTCTACTCCGCCGACAGACACAAAATGCTGGAGTAACTCAGTGGGACAGGGAGCATCTCTGGAGAGAAGGAATAGGTGACGTTTCAGGTGGAGACCCTTCTTCAGACTGAGAGGCAGGGGAGAGGGAAACGAGAGATATGGAAAGGTAAGGTGTGAAAAGGAGAGATCTAGGGAGACGAGGTTCAAGGAGAATGTAGAATAAATGTTCCTCTGATTTACAAAAATGTCAAAATTTGTGTAAGAATTGCCATGACAAACTACATACAAGAAGCTTTCTTTCCATTGCAAATTAATTCATGCTGCCAAGCTCGAAAACAAAACTAATGACATTTCGGATCGAGTCCCTTTCCCCTGACTCAGTCTGAAGAAGGGTCTCGACCTGAAACGTCACCCATTCCTTCTCTCCAGAGATGCTGCCTGTCCCGCTGAGTTACTCCAGCATTTTGTGTCGATCATCGGTGCAATCCAGTTTCTGCAGTTCCTCCCTACATGAAAATTCTCAAAGGATGTAAATATAGAACTGAGAGATAAGAGTTTATTTACGTTGAGAATCGGCCTTCTCACTGCAACTGAACTAGGCAGAAGGATCAGAAGAATCAGTCGGAAGAAGGGTCTCGACACGAAACGTCACCCATTCCTTCTCTCCAGAGATGCTGCCTGTCCCGCTGAGTTACTCCAGCATTTTGTGTCTATCTTCAGTGTAAACCAGCATCTGCAGTTCCTTCTGACACATTGAGTCAACTCCGGCATTCAATCATAGCTGACCTATCTTTCCCACACAACCCCATTCTCCTGCCTTCTCCCCGTAACCCTTGATACCCTTATCAATCAAGTATCCAGCGATCTCTACCTTAAAAACACACAATGGTTTGGCCTTCACAGCCGTCTGTCGCCACCATGTTCAGTGGACATTGACAAGAGCTCCATTTTAAATACATTTAGAGTCATATTTTACATTTCAGAGATGCATTTTTCCTTTAAATGGCACCATTACCTCAAATGGCCTGTTCCTGCCAATATTTGAGCTACCAATAAATGTGAAGGGAAATGTTGATAGATTGCCAGCCAGAACAAAATATTCACGAGCATTTCCCGAGTTCACCACTCGCTGACCTCAATTGGCAGCCACGTTGGACATCATGCCCATTTTCAACTTCTCTTAACTGTCAAAAAGAACAAAGTATACTTTATTTGCCTCCAGATATCTTGGACTCTACTTTTTATGTGGTGGTGGTAAGGCTTTATTTAACCCAGCACTGTGGAGTTGCAGCCCAGGCTATTTTAACAGAGGAGCCTTGCAGACATTTTACCAAACTGCAAAACTCTACCGCTGAAGTGACAGAGTCGCTGCCTCACAGTGCCAGAGACCTGGGTTCGATCCTGACTAAAGGGGCTGTCTGTACGGAGTTTGTCCGTTCACCCCGTGACCTGTGTGGGTTTTCTGCGGGTGCTCCGGTTTAGATTTAGATTTAGATTTTTTTAGATTTAGAGACACAGCGCGGAAACAGGCCCTTCGGCCCACCGAGTCCGCGCCGGCCAGCGATCCCCGCACATTAACACTATCCTACACACACTAGGGACAATTTTTTTAAACATATTACCCAGTCAATTAACCTACAGACCTGTACGTCTTTGGAGTGTGGGAGGAAACCGAATATCTCGGAGAAAACCCACGCAGGTCACGGGGAGAACGTACAAACTACGTACAGACGACGCCCGTAGTCAGGATCGAACCTGAGTCTCCGGCGCTGCATTCGCTGTAAGGCAGCAACTCTACCGCTGCGCCACCGTTTCCTCCCACCCTCCAAAGACGTACAGGTTTGTAGGTTAATTGGCACACTAAATTATCCCTAGTGTGTGTTGGGTACTGTTAGTGTGCGGGGATCGCTGGTTGGCACGGACTCGGTGGGCCGAAGGGCCTGTTTCCGCGCCGTATCTTAAACTAAACTAAAGTGGACTGTGGCTCTTCACCTTCAACCAGGCCCATCCTCTCCATTCTGTCTTATTACTCAAACCCTCCAAAGGTGCAGGCCACATCTCTGTGTATTCCTTCTGCACCCTCTCTAACATCGTTCCTGTAGTGTGAGATTGGAACTGTACACAACATCTCAAGTGCAGCTGATTTGTACAACTGTAACGTCGGCAAGCGTACCATACATCTTGCTACACCATTCCATCTGCTGGCGTCGACACACGTTCACACCCCAAAGTCCAGAGGCTTTAGAGCGCTTCTTTATTTTAGAGATACAGTGTGGATTATGAGTTCACGCTAGTTGTAATGTCCTACACTAGGGGCAATGTATAAAAGCCAATTAAACTACAAACCTGCACGTCTTTGGGATATAGGAGGAAACCGGAGCACCCGGACAAAGGCCACGCGGTCACAGGGAGAACGTACAAACTCCGCACAGACAGCGCCCATAGTCAGGATTGAAGCCGGGTCACAGGTGCTGTGAGGCAGCAGCTGTACCGCTGCACCACCGTGTCGCCCTGTGCTGTGGCCAAATATAGGCAAGTAGGACTAACCCCCCCCCCCGTATGCCGACTTCATCTGCATGGACAAGGTGGGCTGACTGGCCTCATTCTGCTCCTATGCCTTATATACAATAGACAATAGGTGCAGGAGGAGGCCATTCGGCCCTTCGAGCCAGCACCGCCATTCAATGTGATCATGGCTGATCATTCTCAATCAGTACCCCGTTCCTGCCTTCTCCCCGTACCCCCTGACTCCGCTATCCTTAAGAGCTCTATCTAGCTCTCTCTTGAATGCATTCAGAGAATTGGCCTCCACTGTCTTCTCAGGCAGAGAATTCCACAGATTCACAACTCTCTGACTGAAAAAGCTTTTCCTCATCTCAGTTCTAAATGGCCTACCCCTTATTCTTAAACTGTGGCCCCTTGTTCTGGACTCCCCCAACATGTTTCCTGCCTCTAACGTGTCCAACCCCTTAATAATCTTATACGTTTCGATAAGATCTCCTCTCATCCTTCTAAATTCCAGTGTATACAATGCCTTATGGCATTGTACTGGAGGGCACCAGTCAGCAAGATTTGGAGAGTATGCGGCCACAGATTGGCCAGATGTGTTGGTTTGAAACTGAACTGTATGGGAAGTGACTGTTGGTTCATCTCTTTGTCATGGTACAGAAGGATACAGATGGGGTTTTATGATGTTCTGGTGGTTTAATGGCCATCAGAGGGGTTTTTTGTTCCATATTTATGTAATTGGATTTAAATTCTCCAGCTGACTTGGTGGAATTTGAACTCCTAACTGCTGGATTACTGGTCCAGGCCCCCTGACTACGAACCTCACCACTCTGTCTCTGAGCCTCCATTTTGCCAAGAGTGCCCATGGTCTCAGCCCCAACCTGAAAACGGTGGCGCTAATGAGATTTTCTCTCACTAGCGCACCGATTCTTACCAAGTTGGTCATTTCAGCCTCAAAGGCAGCCATGTGCGCATTAAAAAACAGATTTTAAGTTAAATTGCGTACAGAAAGAGATGGCTTATTTTGCTGGTTTTGTACCTCAGTAGATTTTGCATTGCATTATACGGGCGAATTCGGTTAAAACCACTCCCAAACAAGATGTGTGGAAGAATGGCTTTGAAAAATAATAGTTAAACATTTGAATTTGTCAGAATGTAATGGTTCAGATAATTATTGATTCCTGATTTACGAAGGTTTTAATGTACATTTTAATACCTGAAGTGAACATTGAATTTAGAAAATAAATCAAGATCATTTATAGCACAGTTAGATAACAATTAAAATATTCCTACAGTAGGTTGAATCTGGCCCAGTCCTATTTCTTGCAGGGAGATTTAATTGCATTTTCAGTATTTTGGGAGATTAAAGCTGAACCATATGGAAAGGCACTGATAGTTCAGATCATCCTCATTGTATTGTATTTAGTCTATCGTAGCTCAACAAAACATTGCAAGACCTGCATTCATCTGCGGTGGAAATAAAAAAAAACAAAATGCCTGTTAGCAATATTGCATGCAAGATGTATTACAACAATTAAAACCATATGTGGAGAGTTGATCACTTTGAATTCAGAGGTCAGTAAATTATACACAGCTGTCATGATCAAAAGTGCTTACCATATAGATTTATACATTTCCAATATTTGTTAAAAACGGAAAATAAACCGTGCTAATAGGTTTGAAACACAGGGAAGAAATATCACTGGTTCCAACCCCTATTTTCGCGAGCACGTTTGGAAAATAATACGTCCTATTTTTGCCATTCCAGGTTCATTTGTGCAGAGCAAGTTTATAGCCCCCCCCCCCCCCACCCCAACCCCCCTCCGAAGCTAAAGGAACAGGGCTGTGGCAGTGGGTTTGGCTTAAGCTGATGACTTTTGCCAATAGGCTGGAGGTTAGCTGGTTCTCTCGACAGGCTGAGAGGGATTCTGTGTGTGTGTGAGGAAGAGGAGAGACGTTGGCTGACCAAGTAATCTGCGTTCTTTATTGCACAGCCCCTCGAATACCAAAACCATTCCATACGGGGCTGTTCCACAATCTATGAGAATGCTGCTCCTCCTCTTGCTGAGTACCCCACAGGGCCTCGCCAAGCAGTTTCCATTTAATGTAGAAGCCAGACTTTTCTCATTAAAAGGACATTGGAAATACTTTTCTGTTCCGGCCACAGTGGAAGTTAGAAAGGCACAGAAAGAATTCCAGTAAAGGTAAATGCTTCACTCTTTTTAAACTGATGCCCTGTACATTGAGAAGATTTTTACATTGTTGCTTCACATGTTGAATTTTAATATTGTATTACTTTGGTTTTTCTAATTTATTTTTGCAGCCACTTAATCCCGAGTTTGTGTGATGTCGCGGATTATAAAATGGGCATTGTTTTTTCTATTAAGATGTAATCTATTCTGCTTTTTAATCTCGCTGCCTTTTCTTGCCTTTTGATATATTAAATTACTCTGGGTGCTGAGTTTTGAAATGGCAATTTGATTATCACTTCCAGCGCGGCTTTGTAAATAATCGAATCACATTAAGACTGATTGGTGTTTTGTTAGATTTTGGCGATGCTGTAAGATATGTTAATTGGAAGAGGGTTGCAAGCATAAAGCTTTAGCATTCATCTCAAAGTTCTTAAGATGATATGATAAGGGTACGTGGGGCATTTCCGGACATAACTAACCTCGATCTTTTTTTTGGGGGGGTTCACAGTGGGTCTCCAATGGGATGTTGAATCTGTGGGGGTCTAAGGTTTATTTAAGCTTCTGGGTGTAGCTGTGTGTCAATTCAGCTGTTATTTGGATTTGAGAGAAGTGACAGGACTACAAATGGTGAACCTTCTGACACCTGGTATTACAAGCAGTAAGTTTTCTAAATTGTTCTTACAGTCAGTTTCGCAGGAATCTTGTAGTTGTGGCTTTTTAACCATATAACCTCCGAGAGGTTCATAGTTTTAGCCATGAATTTTAGCATTGGATTCTCCAGAATCGAACTCGAGACAGCCTTCATTGAAGAGAATAGAAACATTAGCGCTGCATTATTTCCATTTATTTGTCCCGCGAACTCAACTAATTAAAGTGTGTTACTTTAATTATTTCAACATTGGTCTATCTTAATGAGGCTTAATTTTATCCTTTGTTAATAATTATCGCTTGCAGAAAACTGTGTCCTGCTTGGGAACAGCTGTTTTGTCTGGCACTTAGAAAATGCATTATTGTCCCTGGTATTTAATGTATAGCCGGTATCCTTTCATGCAATAATCTGTTGTTCCCGCCGTTCAATCTTCTTTAAATCTCTTTTTTTTTAAATCTAAACAAGAGCCGTGGAAATGATAGCAATTTGCTTTGTGAGTCCAGAATGATTAATATGTGCATGATAATTTTGCATGTAAGCTACAAGGGCATAGGGAATAATATTTTGCTTGTGAATTATATTTAATGCTTGACTACTAATAATTATTCTATAATAAATATAACACGAGTCTGCTAATCGAGCCTTCGCACAAAATGTATGATTCATTCAAGTCTTGCCTTCAGAACTTGCATCGGCAATTCAGTTTTTACTGAGGTTATTGTGGAAAACAGTGTTTGGATTTGATTACACACCAACTGTTAAAAAGAAGTGAAAAGATAACGTGGCTTCACTTTAGCAATTGTTAATGATTATATTTGTAATGGGTTTGATTAATTAGAATATTTTTGCTGCATGATTTGTTTTGCCTCCAGCTGTGGGCATGTGAGTTCAACCAATTGCTAAGAGTTCATTATATGGTAATGCTGTTGGCCTCAACAGCAATTTAACCCTTGCAGATCTGGAAGATGCATCTCTCTGCCTTTGAAAGAGGGGCTGAACGACCACATAATGACCCACTCGGTTGAACTAGTTTCGCATTAAGTGAAAGGTTAAGTGATCTTATAGAGGTGTATAAAAAATCACCAGAGGAATCGATCGGGTAAATGCGCAGAATCTCTGGCCCAGACTAAGGGGAATCGAGGACCAGAGGACATAGGTTCAAGGGGAAGGGGAAAAGATTTAATAGGAATCTGAGGGGCAACCTTTGCACACAAAGGGTGGTGGGTGCATGGAACGAGGTGGCTGAGGTAGTTGAGGCAGGGAGTATCGCAACGTTTAAGAAACACTTAGACAGGTGTATGGATAGGATAGGTTTGGAGGGATATGGGTCAAACGCAGGCAGGTGGGACTAGTATAGATGGGACTGGTTGGCTGGTGTGGGCAAGTTGGGCCGAAGGGCCTGTTTCCACACTCTATCACTCTATGACTCTCGACGAATATTTTGATATGAGCTGCATTCCCTTCAAAGATGCAAAGCATTGTTGAAATGGTTAGTTACTGATAATTACCATTGCACGCCTGAAGGCCAGTGTTCTGTTTTTTTCTGATTATGTGCTCTGAAACACATGTCCTTGAACTGTACAACAGAGAATAGTGTGCAAGGTGCACTGCCTTCAAGATTTAGAATCCTGCAGGCAATTAGCTTTAGCTCAGACAATGACAGCTACATCGTAAGTGTGTGTTTGTTTAATTAATGTATTTAAAATTTAATGAAAAATGAATTTCGGCAATGTGTTCTGAGGAAGGCTTTGCTAAATGTCATTAGTTTTGTTTTCGAGCTTGGCAGCATGAATTAATTTGCAATGGAAAGAAAGCTTCTTGTATGTAGTTTGTCATGGCAATTCTTACACAAATTTTGACATTTTTGTAAATCAGAGGAACATTTATTCTACATTCTCCTTGAACCTCGTCTCCCTAGATCTCTCCTTTTCACACCTTACCTTTCCATATCTCTCGTTTCCCTCTCCCCTGCCTCTCAGTCTGAAGAAGGGTCTCCATCTGAAATGTCACCTATTCCTTCTCTCCAGAGATGCTGCCTGTCCCGCTGAGTTACTCCAGCATTTTGTGTCTATCTTCAGTGTAAACCAGCATCTGCTGTTCCTTCCTACACTCAACAACTATAAAGTTAGGTTTTCATATTATCTCTATACTAAAACTGTCGTTTGTTTGTTTGTTCCTGAACTACAGCCAAAACGGTACACGATAGCGCGACAATTTTAGGCCCACCTTACTCACCGTCGTCCCTTTGGTGCTAATGGAAGAAGTTTCATTGAAATTGGTGTTATATTTTTAGTTATTCGCATTTTAAAGTTTTAATTTATCTCCTAGGGAGGGTGGAGGGAGGGAGGGAGTGGGGGAGGGAGAAGTGGGAGGAGAGGGTCCTGCACCAATGCTGGAGAGGTTTGGGCCCAACGGGTCCACGTGGTCTAGTATGAAATAAGTCCCTTGTGTTATGTGAGGATCTGAATTTCAGGTTGTAAAGGCAATTGAATATGTGTTTGATACAATACATTCCTAATTAGTGAATAATGAATGCTCCAGCTGTCACTGGTCCTTAGCTGCACGCTGGTAAGTGTAAGTGATAGAGTAGGAAAGGCGAGAGGTGATTGCCAGGAACGCACTGAGCTGTATCAGTCGCCTCAACGTGAAGTGGATGTGACCAACAGTGACCATCTTCAGCAGAAGAACGGCCAAAATCAATGCTTGTGGGTCATGGGAGAAGCAGTCCTCTTAGTTTAGTTTGGTTTAGTTTAGAGATACAACGCAGAAAGAGGCCCTTCGGCCCACAGAGTCTGCACCGACCAGCGAGCCCCGCACACTAGCACGTACAAACTCCGTACAGACAGCACCCGTAGCCAGGATCGAACCCGCGTCTCTGGCGCTGCAATCGCTGTCACCAGGCAACTCCACCACTGCGCCACCGTGCCGCTTCCTGGTGGCGCAGCGGTACAGTTGCGGCCTTACAGCGCCAGAGACCCGGGTTTGATCGTGACGACAGGTGCTGTCCGTACGGAGTTTGTGCCTGTCCCCAACAACTCTCACCAATGTCTACGGATGCGCCGTAGAAAGCATTGCTATTGGGATGCATCACAGCTTGGTTTGGGAACCTCCATCCAAGGCAGTAAGATACAAGGCCATAAGGTCATATTGCAGCCCAGACCGTCACACAAACCATTGGCTCTATTGAGATCTCGTGCTGCCTCGGCAAGGCCAGCAGCATAATCGAGGACTAGTCGCACCCCGGCCACTCCCTCTTCTCCCCTCTCCCATCAGGCAAGAGGTACAGAAGTGTGAAAATGCACACCTCCAGATTCAGGGACGGTTTCTTCCCAGCTGTTATCAGGCAACTGAATCATCCTACCACAACCAGAGAGCAGTGCTGAACTACTATCTACCTCATTGGTGACCCTCAGTCTATCTTTAATCGGACTTTACTGGCTTTACCTTGCACTAAACGTTATTCCCTTATGATGTGAATAATTCGATTGTAATCATGTATTGCCTTTCCGCTGACTGGTTAGCACGCAACAAAGGCTTTTCACTGTACCTCGGTACACATGACAATAAACTAAACAATACTAAATTTTAGTTTGATTTTTTAAAAAATCTATAAATATTTATTTCCAAGATTCCCTGAGCTCTGGGTGTCCCAGGAAGCAGCTGCTAAATTTAAAGTGGAGTTCCAGTCGCCCTACAGAATAGGGATTGAAATGTGATGAGGCAGAGTCCAACCCAAGAGAGGACATACATGCGTAAAGCATTTCCGCAAATAATGGACATTGGCTCATCGAGAGAACGGTGGCGATAATAATCCTACTTCGAGCCCTTTCTTCTCTTGTCAATTTGCCATTAATATGTCAGTCCATGCATGTATGATTAGTTTAGTTTGATTTCGGGATACCGCGGGGAAACAGGCCCTTCGGCCCACCGAGTCTGTGCTGAACAGCGATCCCCGCACGCCAACACTATCCTACACACACTAGGGACAATTTACAACCAGGCCAATTGCTGCCTTACATTTCCAGCGACCCGGGTTCCATCCTGACGACGGGCGCTGTCTGTAAGGAGTTTGTACGTTCTCCCCGTGACCTGCGTGGGTTTTCTCTGAGTCCTCTGGTTTCCTCCCGCACTCCAAAGTCGTGCAGGTTTGTAGTTTAATTGGCTTGGTAAAGTTGTAAATTGAACATGGTGTGTAGGAGAGTGCGAGTGGGATCGGTGGTCGGTGCGGACTCGGTGGGCCGAAGGGCCTGTTTTCGCGCTGTAGCTCAAAACTAAAATAAACAGTACTGCTTACTGCTTACTGTTTGCTGTCTTCCTATTTGGAGACGTTGTTTCTTTATGTCTTTTCTACTGTCTGTGCATGTCACTCGCGACTCAGTTGCTGTTAATACTGTCTGTGCTTCTGAGATTTGTGAGACGTTCCACTCTAGAGAAACGAGCATTGGGGATCTTAGCCCAGTGTAATGGTGTGTATCGCACTTGAACTTTGTGTTGTCCAAGTAGGCCATGTGGCAATCATGCTTTGTAGGTAGTGTTGCCAACTGTCCAGTATTAGCCGGGACATCCCGTATTTTGGGTTAAATTGGTTTGCCCCGTACAGTAACACCCTTGCCCCATATTAGGCCTGGGGGCCCGCTGTAGGCCCGGACAGTGTAGGCTAACGGAGTGTGTTCGGGGAGCGGGGCCAAATGTGTTCGCCTAACGGAGGCTGCATAGCAACCCACCTCCTGGCCCGGGCGGCCGCCATTGGTGGAGCGGGAGCACGTGGCCGCTGGCTGGGTGAGGTCACGTGGGGTGTGGGGCAGTGAGGTCACGTGGGGTGTGGGGCAGTGAGGTCTCGTG
The DNA here is from genome assembly GCF_053455715.1 of Rhinoraja longicauda. NCBI lineage: Eukaryota > Metazoa > Chordata > Chondrichthyes > Rajiformes > Arhynchobatidae > Rhinoraja > Rhinoraja longicauda. Next base: position 40,435,107 of record NC_135969.1, read on the forward strand.
GGCTGTGGGGCAGTGACGCACCTTGTCCCTTATTCGGGAGTTAGAAACTTTATTTGTATGTAGAATGTGCTAATTCAACCTATGTACAGGCCCAATAACAGCATAAATGTAGAGATCGTCATAACACCATAAATCCATAGACCATGAGAAAACCATAATTGTTCAGAGCATTATAGCACCAGACAAAATGTGTAGGAAGGAACTGCAGATGCTGGTTTAAATCGAAGGTAGACACAAACTGCTGGAGCAACTCAGCGGGACAGACAGCATCTCTGGAGAGAAGGAATGGGTGACGTTTTGGGTCGAGATCCTTCTTCATGACGTTTCGTGTCGAGACCCTTCTACAGTTTGTTTGAAAAAGGGTCTTGACCCGAAACGTCATGCATTCCTTCTCTCCAGAGATGCTGCCTGTCTCGCTGAGTTACTCCAGCATTTTGTGTCTGTCTTCGATTATAACACCAGAATTGTGTAGACTGCAATAATTCCGTAATTGTGCAGATTGCTACAACACCACACTTGAGTAGACCACGACAACATGAGAGCATAGATCGAGCAGACAGTCAGAATCTTTTTCCCAGGTTGGACAAATTAAAATACTAGAGGACATAAGTTTAAGGTGAGAGGGCCAAAGTTTAAAGGAGATGTGCCGAGCATGTTTTTTTACACAATGTGGCGGGTGAGTGGAACTTGCTGCTGGGGTTAATGGATGAAGCAGATGCGACCGTGATATTTAACTGGACTTTTGGATAGTCCTATGGTATATGTGCAGGTAGATAAATGATGGTCTTCACATTGTGTTCACATTGTGGACAGATGGCCAGCTTGGTCAGGCCATGCTGGAGTTCTTGTGCAGTACTAGACAATAGACAATAGGTGCAGGAGGAGGCCATTCGGCCCTTCAGCCAGCACCGCCATTCAATGTGAACATGGCTGATCATTCTCAATCAGTATCCCGTTCCTGCCTTCTCCCCATACCCCCTGACTCCGCTATCCTTAAGAGCTCTATCTAGCTCTCTCTTGAATGCATTCAGAGAATTGGCCTCCACTGCCTTCTGAGGCAGAGAATTCCACAGATTTACAACTCTCTGACTGAAAACGTTTTTCCTCATCTCAGTTCTAAATGGCCTACCCCTTATTCTTAAACTGTGGCCCCTTGTTCTGGACTCCCCCAACATTGGGAACATGTTTCCTGCCTCTAACGTGTCCAACCCCTTAATAATCTTATACGTTTCGATAAGATCTCCTCTCATCCTTCTAAATTCCAGTGTATACAAGCATAGTCGATCCAGTCTTTCAACATACGACAGTCCCGCCATTCCGGGAATTAACCTAGTAAATCTACGCTGCATGCCCTCAATAGTAAGAATATCCTTCCTCAAATTTGGAGACCAAAACTGCACACAGTACTCCAGGTGCGGTCTCACTAGGGCCCTGTACAACTGCAGAAGGACCTCTTTGCTCCTATACTCAACTCCTCTTGTTATGAAGGCCAACATTCCATTGGCTTTCATCACTGCCTGCTGTACCTGCATGCTTCCTTTCTGTTCTAAGTAACACTATCAATGTAGACCAGGGAAATACCATGACTGTACAGACTGAACAATACTATAAATATACAGAAGGCCACGCATTTTTTATATTCTATATACTTTTATGAACTAAGTATATTTCTGAAATAAAAATACATACTACGAAATCTGAGGTACATACAATATTCATGTTGTTGAGACTGCAAATTGTTCTCGATAGGTATTATTTTTCTGTAAAGGACACAAAGTGCTGGAGCAACTCAGTGGGTCAGGCAGCATCTGGGGAGTAAATGGATGGGTGAAGTTTCAGGTTGAGACCCTGTTACAGACGGGTCTGATTCAGACCCTTCGTTAGTCCCGACCCAAAACGACACCTATCCATGTTCACATATCCAGTCTGAAGAAGGGTCTCGACCTGAAACATCGCCCGTTCCTTCTCTCCAGAGATGCTGCCTGACCCGCTGAGTTATTCCAGCATTTTGTCTACCTATCCATGTTATGTATTCGAGAGAGAGTTGGATTTAGCTCTTAGGGCTAATGGAATCAAGGGATATGGGGAGAAAGCAGGAATGGGGTACTGAATGTGGATGATCAGCCATGATCATATTGTATGGCGGTGCTGGCTCAAAGGGCTGAATGGCCTACTCCTGCACCCATTTTCAATGTTTCTATGTTTCTCAAGAGATGTTGCTTGACCCGCTGAGTTACTCCAACACTGCAGTGTGTGGGGCGGGGGGGTGGGGAGGAGGGTGGCACCGAGACTAAAGGGGGACCCTGCCTCAGGGGGCCACTAAGAACAAAGGGGGACCTGCTGGTGACTAAATGGAATACTTTGTAACTTTGTTGGTGCCCTTTATGTGGCGACTCTTTGCATACCTTGTGTATGCAAAACAAAGAACCTCACTGTGACTTGTCACGTGTGACAATAACGTTTCATTCATTCATTCATTCATCCACTTTGTGTCCATGTGTGTAAACCTGCACCTGCAGTTCCTTGCTTCTATGTTTTTCTGTGACTTTCTGTCATTGAAGCTCCCTCTTCCTCGAGAAGGGAGAGGGCAAACAGTGGATTGTCGACCGGTTAGCCTGCCTTCTGTTTGACAGAAAGTGCTGGATTTTATCGTGGTAACGGTGGCGGGACATTTATAGAATAACTAGACCGAGTGGGCCCGTTGGGCCCGTCCTCGTAGGGTTTCCATTGTAACCGGGATGGGAGGAAAGGGGGAGGGTTGGGGGAGGGAAGGGGGAGGGAGGAGGGGAGGGAGGGGGGGAGGGGAGGGGGGGAGGGAGAGGGGATGGAGGGGGGTAGGGGGGAGGGAGGGGGGAGAGGGGGGGATGGGAGGGGGAGGGGGGAAGGGAGGAGGGTAGGGGGGGAGGGAGAGGGGAGGGAGGTGGGTAGGGGGGAGGGAGGGAGGGGGACCTCCCCTTTTCCCAGTACCCCTCTTTCCCCGTTGGGCCCGTCCTCGTAGGGTTTCCATTGTAACCGGGAGGAGGAGAGGGCGGGAAGGGGGAGGGAGGGAGGAGGGAGGTGTGGAGGGAGGAGGGGAGGGGAGGGAGGGGGGAGGGGAGGGAGGGGGTAGGGGGGAGGGGGAGGGAGGGGGAGGGAGGGGGAGGGAGAGGGGAGGGGGAGGGAAGGGGGGAGGGAGGGGGACCTCCCCTTTTCCCAGTACCCCTCTTTCCCCGTTGGGCCCGTCCCCGTAGGGTTTCCATTGTAACCGGGAGGGGGGGGAGGGAGGGTGGAAGGAGGGGGGAGGGGGAGAGGGGTGGAAGGGTGGAGGGAGTGGGGGAGGGTCGGATGGAGGGAAGGAGGGACGGGTGAGTTAGGGGCTGAGTGGTGATGGAGGTTGGGATTGAGGGGGGAGAGAGTGGGGATGGAGGTGGGAAGGAGGGGGGAGGAAGAGGTTGAGGGGGGAAGTGGGACCTCCCCTTTTCCCAGTACCCCTCTTTCCCCACCACCAAGCCCCCACCGCAACGACCCCTGTTGTCCCCCTCCCCAGTCCCCATTCTCAGACCCCCCCCATTCTCTTGGAATAAAAAAAAATACTTTAAAAAAAAAAAGTGCTTTTTAATTGCTTGTTTTGAAACATTCGCGGTTAAGTGCTTTTTTAAAAAACATTCGCGGTTAAGTGCTGGTTTTGAAACATTCGCGGCTACTTAGTGCTTCTGTCAGCTGCTTTTCGAAACAATGTTGCAACCATCTCACACAAGCATTGGGAGGATGGGAGGGAGGGAAGGAGAGGGAGGGAGGAGGGAGGTGTGGAGGGAGGAGGGGAGGGAGGGGGGAAGGGGAGGGGGGGAAGGGGGCGGGAGAGGGGAGGGAGGGGGGATGGGATGGGGAAGGGGGGAGTGAGGGGGACCTCCCCTTTTCCCAGTACCCCTCTTTCCCCGTTGGGCCCGTCCTCGTAGGGTTTCCATTGTAACCGGGAGGAGGGGAGGGAGGGGAGGGGGAGGGAGGGAGGAGGGAGGTGTGGAGGGAGGGGAGGGGGAGGGAGGGGGGAGGGGAGGGGGGAAGGGGGGGGAGGGGGGAGGGAGAGGGGGAGGGAGGGGGGGAGGGGGGAGGGAGAGGGGTAGGGGGGGGAGGGGAGGGGGAAGGGGAGCGAGGGGGACCTCCCCTTTTCCCAGTACCCCTCTTTCCCCGTTGGGCCCGTCCTCGTAGGGTTTCCATTGTAACCGGGAGGAGGGGAGGGAGGGAAGGGGGAGGGAGGGAGGTGTGGAGGGGGAGGGAGGGGGGAGGGGAGGGGGGAAGGGGGGGAGGGAGGGGGGGTGGAGGTGGGAAGGAGTGGGGAGGAAGGGGTTGAGGGGGAAGGGGGGGGAGGGAGGGAATAGGGGCCCCATGCTGATCTGTGTATGTTAAGTGACTCGCACAACTTTAAAAAACTGGCAGTTGCTTTTCGCAACAATGTTGCAACAATCTCACACAAGCATTGTGACGTCACAAGCTGAAGATGTAAATTTAAAACCGAGCTGATCTCTCATTGGTGCACGGGTGCCATTGTGACATCACGCGCTGAAGCCCCTTCAAGAAAAGGGTTAGAAATGAAAATTTAAACTTTAATATCTCTCTAGCTTTAAAAAGGTAGCTTCAATTTGAACGAAAGTACTTACAATAGTTGCCCACGTTAATGGTGAATATGGCGGTACAAAAATCGTAGCGCTTTGGTGTACCGTCTGGGAGGAGTAGGGTTTGTAAGTTATGGACAGAAACTCTTCGGAATCTTCCGTACATACACATATACATACATACATACGGAATGTTGGACCGCAGAGTTTTAGTAGTATACTAGAAAAGAGGGCCCGTTGGGCCCGTCCCCACACCCCCCATTCTCTCCTCCCCCAGCCCCACTCTTACTCTCCAAGTGTGCCCGTTGGGCCCGTCCTCCTGATGTGTGTATGTCAAGTGACCACTATAGCCTTCTTTCTTTTTTTTTTTTTCTTTCCTAATCAGATGTTTTTTTTTTTTTTCCTAATCAGATGTGCAGCACTTTGGTCAACGTGGGTTGTTTTTAAATGTGCTATACAAATAAAACTGACTTGACTTGACTTGACTTGACTTGCAATAACAAAAAAGACTTCTTGGAAGCTTTTCGAAACAATGTAGCCGTCACAAGCTGAAAACTAAATCCTTGCTGAAAACTAAATCCTTTTCTGGAAACTTTTGGAAACAAATGTAGCCCCTTCAAGAAAAGGGTTAGAAATGAAAAATTTTAACTTTAATATCTCTCTAGCTTTAAAAAGGTAGCTTCAATTTGAACGAAAGTACTTACAATAGTTGCCCTCCCGTTGGGCCCGTCCCCACACCCCCCATTCTCTCCTCCCCCAGCCCCACTCTTACTCTCCAAGATGTTTTTTTTTTTTTTCCTAATCAGATGTGCAGTACTTTGGTCAACGTGGGTTGTTTTTAAATGTGCTATACAGACTTGACTTGACTTGACTTGCAATAACAAAAAAGACTTCTTGGAAGCTTTTCGAAACAATGTAGCCGTCACAAGCTGAAAACTAAATCCTTGCTGAAAACTAAATCCTTTTCTGGAAACTTTTTGAAACAAATGTAGCCCCTTGAAGAAAAGGGTTAGAAATGAAAATTTAAACTTTGAAATGAAAATTTAAAGTTTAATATCTCTCTAGCTTTAAAAAGGTAGCTTCAATTTGAACGAAAGTACTTACAATAGTTGCCCAGGTTAATGGTGAATACGGCGGTACAAAAATCGTAGCGCTTTGGTGTACCGTCTTGGAGGAGTAGGGTTTGTAAGTTAAACTTCCGTACGTACACACATACATCCCTACATACGAACGCAGAGTTTTAGTATTATACTAGAAAAGAGGGCCCGTTGGGCCCGTCCCCACACCCCCCATTCTCTCCTCCCCCAGCCCCACTCTTACTCTCCAAGTGTGCCCGTTGGGGAGGGCCCGTTGGGCCCGTCCCCACACCCCCCATTCTCTCCTCCCCCAGCCCCACTCTTACTCTCCAAGTGTGCCCGTTTTTTTTTTTTTCCTAATCAGATGTTTTTTTTTTTTTTCCTAATCAGATGTGCAGTACTTTGGTCAACGTGGGTTGTTTTTAAATGTGCTATACAAATAAAACTGACTTGACTTGACTTGACTTGCAATAACAAAAAAGACTTCTTGGAAGCTTTTCGAAACAATGTAGCCGTCACAAGCTGAAAACTAAATCCTTGCTGAAAACTAAATCCTTTTCTGGAAACTTTTGGAAACAAATGTAGCCCCTTGAAGAAAAGGGTTAGAAATGAAAAATTTAAACTTTAATATCTCTCTAGCTTTAAAAAGGTAGCTTCAATTTGAACGAAAGTACTTACAATAGTTGCCCAGGTTAATGGTGAATACGGCGGTACAAAAATCGTAGCGCTTTGGTGTACCGTCTAGGAGGAGTAGGGTTTGTAAGTAATCTTCCGTACATACACATATACATACATACATACGGAATGTTGGACCGCAGAGTTTTAGTATTATATAGACTAGACCGAGTGGGCCCGTTGGGCCCGTCCTCGTAGGGTTTCCATTGTAACCGGGAGGGGAGGAAAGGGGGAGGGTTGGGGGAGGGAAGGGGGAGGGAGGAGGGGAGGGAGGGGGGAGGGGAGGGGGGGAGGGGGGAGGGAGAGGGGAGGGAGGGGGGTAGGGGGGAGGGAGGGGGGAGAGGGGGGGATGGGAGGGGGGAGGGGGGAAGGGAGCAGGGAAGGGGGGGAGGGAGAGGGGAGGGAGGTGGGTAGGGGGGAGGGAGGGAGGGGACCTCCCCTTTTCCCAGTACCCCTCTTTCCCCGTTGGGCCCGTCCTCGTAGGGTTTCCATTGTAACTGGGAGGAGGGGAGGGCGGGAAGGGGGAGGGAGGGAGGAGGGAGGTGTGGAGGGAGGAGGGGAGGGGAGGGAGGGGGGAGGGGAGGGAGGGGTAGGGGGGAGGGGGGAGGGGGAGGGAGAGGGGAGGGGGGAGGGGAGGGGGAAGGGGGGAGGGAGGGGGACCTCCCCTTTTCCCAGTACTCCTCTTTCCCCGTTGGGCCCGTCCTCGTAGGGTTTCAATTGTAACCGGGAGGGGGGGAGGGGGGGTGGAAGGAGGGGGGAGAGGGATGGAAGGGTGGAGGGAGGGGGGGAGGGATTGGGGAGGGAGGGAAGGAGGGAGGGGGGAGTTAGGGGGGAGGGGGGAGGGAGTTGGGGAGGGAGGGGGAGGAGGGGGGGAGGGAGTGGGGATGGAGGTGGGAAGGAGGGGGATGAAGGGGTTGAGGGGGGAAGGGGCACCTCCCCTTTTCCCAGTACCCCTCTTTCCCCGTTGGGCCTGTCCTCATAGGGTTTCCATTGTAACCGGGAGGGGGGGAGGGAGGGAGGAGGGAGGTGTGGAGGGAGGAGGGGAGGGGGAGGGAGGGGGGAGGGGAGGGGGAAGGGGAGGGGGGAAGGGGGTAGGGGAGGGGAGGGAGGGGATCTCCCCTTTTCCCAGTACCCCTCTTTCCCCGTTGGGCTCGTCCCCGTAGGGTTTCCATTGTAACCGGGAGGGGGGGAGGGAGGGTGGAAGGAGGTGGGAGGGGGAGAGGGATGGAAGGGTGGAGGGAGGGGGCAGGGAGTGGGGGAGGGTGGGATGGAGGGAAGGAGGGAGGGGGGGAGTTAGGGGCTGAGTGGTGATGGAGGTTGGGATTGAGGGGGGAGGGAGGGGGGGAGCGAGTGGGGATGGAGGTGGGAAGGAGGGGGGAGGAAGGGGTTGAGGGGGGAAGTGGAACCTCCCCTTTTCCCAGTACCCCTCTTTCCCCCACCACCAAGCCCCCTCCGCAACGACCCCTGTTGTCCCCCTCCCCAGTCCCCATTCTCAGACCCCCCCCCCATTCTCTCTCTCTCCCCCAGACACACTCTCAGTGCTTTTTTCGAAACACTTGCCCCGGTGGCCCACGAGCATAGGGGCCCAATGCTGATCTGTGTATGTTAAGTGACTTGCAATAAAAAAAAATATTTAAAAAAAGATAAGTGCTTTTTAAGTGCTTGTTTTGAAACATTCGCGGTCACATAGTGCTTCTCACTGCGATCTGTTAGTGGTGCTTTTCGAAACAATGTAGCACCCATCTCAAACAAGCATTGGGAGGATGGGCGGGAGGGAAGGGGAGGGAGGGAGGAGAGAGGTGTGGAGGGAGGGGGGGAAGGGGAGGGGGGAACGGGGGGAAGGGGGAGGGAGAGGAGAGGGAGAGGGGATGGGATGGGGGAAGGGGGGAGGGACGGGGACCTCCCCTTTTCCCAGTACCCATCTTTCCCCGTTGGGCCCGTCCTCGTAGGGTTTCCATTGTAACCGGGAGGAGGGGAGGGAGGGAGGAGGGAGGAGGGAGGTGTGGAGGGAGGAGGGGAGGGGGGAAGGGGGAGGGAGAGGGTTAGGGGGGAGGGGGAGGGGGGAGTGGAGGGGAGGGAGGGGGACCTCCCCTTTTCCCAGTACCCCTCTTTCCCCGTTGGGCCCGTCCCCGTAGGGTTCCCTTTGTAACCAGAAGGGGGAGGGAGGGTGGAAGGAGGGGGGAGGGGGAGAGGGATGGAAGGGTGGAGGGAGGGGGGGAGGGATGGAGGGAAGGAGGGAGGGGGGGGAGTTAGGGGAGGAGGGGTGAGGGAGGTGGGGAGGGAGTTGGGGAGGAGGGGGGAGGGAGTGGGGATGGAGGTGGGAAGGAGTGGGGAGGAAGGGGTTGAGGGGGGAAGGGGGGGAGGGAGGGAATAGGGGCCCCATGCTGATCTGTGTATGTTAAGTGACTTGCACAACTTTAAAAAACTGGCAGTTGCCTTTCGCAACAATGTTGCAACAATCTCACACAAGCATTGTGACGTCACAAGCTGAAGATGTAAATTTAAAACCGAGCTGATCTCTCATTGGTGCACGGGTGCCATTGTGACATCACGCGCTGAAGCCCCTTCAAGAAAAGGGTTAGAAATGAAAATTTAAACTTTAATATCTCTCTAGCTTTAAAAAGGTAGCTTCAATTTGAACGAAAGTACTTACAATAGTTGCCCATGTTAATGGTGAATATGGCGGTACAAAAATCGTAGCGCTTTGGTGTACCGTCAGGGAGGAGTAGGGTTTGTAAGTTATGGACAGAAACTCTTCGGAATCTTCCGTACATACACATATACATACATACATACGGAATGTTGGACCGCAGAGTTTTAGTAGTATATAGATAGATATCAGGAGTGGGCAGAGTAAAATATGGTTTTTCGGAAAGGAAATCACTTTTGACTAATCTGTTTATGGGGTTGTAACTGGCAGGACAAGATCGGGTGAGCCGGTTGAGGTGATGCATTGGGACATTCACAAGCCTTCAGTAAAGTATCACACAGTGGGGCAGGGCAGCACGGTGACGCAGTGGGTGGAGCTGCTGCCTCTCAGCACCGCAGACCCAGGTTCAATCCCGACCTCGGGTGTTGTCTGTGTGGAGTTTGCACGTTCTCCCATCCTTTTCTCCTGGCCCGGGAGGCCGCCGTTGGTGGAGCGGGAGCACGTGGCCGCTGGCTGGGTCGAGGTGACGTGGGGCGCGGGGCGGTGACGTCACCTTGTCCCGTATTTGGGAGTGAGATAGTTGGCAACCCTAGCTGCATGCTACACAGTTGCTTCTGTGAGAGAAGGATTTAAGGTTGAAAGGGGAGAGGTGATGTGGACCTTCCACTAAAAACCAGCAGATCTGCCTGCATCTTCCAGTTGTGTTTACGTAACTATTTGTGAGTTCAAGGCCTCTAAGAGTGGAGTGAAGTCTGCATTTCCACTCTCGGTACCATTCTCAGGATACCTGGTCTCGTGTATTGAGGGAAGCACAGGCTTTTCACGAGTATCTCAGAATTGATGTCAATAGGATAAGATTTGGGTGGCACATTGGCGCAGCGGTAGAGTTGCTGCCTCACAGCGCCAGGTGCTGTCTGTACGGAGTTTGTACGTTCTCCCCGTGACCTGCGTGGGTTTTCTCCAAGATCTTCGGTTTCCTCCCACACTCCAAAGAGGTACAGGGTGGAGCCTGGAACGTGGCACGTTCAACAGCCTGACCGCGGGAGAAGACGGCAGGGGAAGAGAAAAGACATTCTGGCCTTCCATCACAGTGAGGAGGTGACTGGAGGAGACTCACTGTGATGGATGTTTCTTTTTTCTGTTTTGTGTTAGTTTGTGATTGTGTGTGATTGCTTATTTTTATTGCTCTTATTGTTGGACTGTGGGTGACAGAATTTCGTCCAAAAGACTTGTTTTTTTGGATGACAATAAAGGCTTCTGATTCTGATTCTGGTTTGTCGGTCGATTGGCTTGGTATAAAATGTAAAATTGTCCCTGGTATGTGTAGGGTTGTGTTAATGTGCGGGGATCGCTGGTCGGCGCAGACTCGGTGGGCCGAGCGGCCTGTTTCCATGCTGTATCTAAACTAAACGAAACAAAGCACTAACTCAGCGAGTCAGGCAGCATCTCTGGAGGACATGGACAGGTGACGTTTTGGGTCACACACAACCTGAAACGTCGCCTATCCATGTGCTTCAGAAATGTTACCTGACCCGCTGGGTTACTCCAGCACTTTCAATTGAATTGAATTGAATAAATTTTATTAGCCAAGTATATACACATACAAGGAATGTGCCATGGTGCTTTGCTCGCAAGTAACAACACGACATACAGTAAACAATTAAGAATAAAACATGATACGTTAAAACATTAAGAATAAAACATGAAACATTAAAACATTAAGAATAAAACATGATACATTAAAACATTAAGAATAAAACATGATACATTCAAACATTAAGAATAAAACATGATACATTCAAACATTAAGAATAAAACATGAAACATTAAAACATTAAGAATACAACATTAGAGTCTAAACATATGAAGAATAATCTTGTGGTGAACTTTATGTTAAGATAACAGCAACTGCAGTTCATTGTGTGTCTTTTTTATTTGATTGACTTGATTTAATTGTTCGTGACGATGTTCTATTGGATTTCTTTGGGTGTGTGAGACTCTTCGGTGTTTCTAGAAGTATCTAAGAAGCTTCTTTTCGAAACCAGACTTCAAGTCACAGCAGCCATCTTCGAAAATGTAACATCTCTCGTTTCAAGAATGGTTTACGAAAATAGAAATCTCTTATCTGAATGACTCCGGCAACAAGTTTAAATATCTTTTGAAACTTTAGCTTGGCTGTCGTCCAAAAAAGAAAATCATCCTCCGCCACCTCAGTTTCACGCAACAAACCATAATTATAGTGCCAGTGCTGTGGAAGTGACTAAATAGGGCAGAAGAATACTTTTGTGCATCTCATGGGGAAATAATTACTGGTATGCTGACTGGTGACGTGGCAAATGTGGAAATCTGACTTTCATTTCCACCGTTAGTAGACCACACAGTATTATGTACCTTTCAACACCTACATTGGAATGCGGCCATCAGAGAATTTTCAAAGCTCTCTGTTTTTTTTTTTTTAAGTTGTCCTATTGCATTTTTTAATAGGTTAATAAGTTTATCTCTTTCAAGATGGTGCCCAACCCAGGCGACTATTTGCGTGCTAGCCGCAGAAGTAGATCTACAAACTCATATTGCAGTCGCTCCACACTATTAAATCTCTATTCCTACATCAACATTGCTTGCTTTACTTTAACTATCACCTTCTTAAACTCCACTCAGACCGTGTCCTCATTTCAACCCTCGGACTATCCTTGATCGGACTTTGCTGGCATAACCCTGCTCTGAACGTGATTGCCTTATCATGTATCTGGACACTGTCAATGTAAAAGCTTCTCACTGTACCTCGGTACACGTGACAATAAACTAAACTGAAACTGAAACCTTGAGTTTGGTCGATAGATCCGGTTGTCAGGAAATTGCAGTGCTCGGTACACACGAAATGCTGGAGTAACTCAACGGGTCAGGCTGAGCCATCTCTGGAGAGACGGACTAGGTGACGTTTCAGGTCGGGTCACTTCCTCAGACTCTGCGAGAACTCTCGTCGGAGACAAGAGGAGAACTTCTTCAAAGTAGGCATGCCTTGAAGAGATATATCACATCGGAGCAGACAGAATGTGTAGGAAGGAACTGCAGATGCTGGTTTACACCGAAGATAGACGCAAAATGCTGGAGTAACTCAGCGGGCATCTCTGGAGAAAAAGAATAGGCGACGTTTTGGGTTGAGACCCTTCTTCAGACTAATACCTGGTGATGTCCTTCCCTGCAGCTGAAACTGGGTTTTGTTGTTTTGATGCTGGTATATTTTACAGAGACATTCTTCAAAGCAGTGTTTCTTGGTTTCATGTATTCATATTTAGATCATGCCACATAGCTAAGAAATTGTTGCATTAATGAAGGAAATGGTAAACAAGACTGCCAGACTTAGAGAGGCTTTGTAGCAATCTATTTGCTACATTTTTGCCAAAAAATGATTGAAGAAGCAAATCCAGTTGCCTAGGTTCTTGTGTCTTGTAGACTTTAGACTTTACTTTAGACTTTAGCGTTTCAGCCTGGAAACAGGCCCTTTTTGGGGATGAATAAGTACCAAGGTAGACACAAACTGCTGGAGTAACTCAGCAGGTCAAGCAGCATCTCGGGAGAGAAGGAATGGGTGACGTTTCGGGTCACGAAACGTCACCCATTTCTTCTCTCCAGAGATGCTGCCTGACCCGCTGAGTTACTCCAGCATCTTGTGTCTACCTTCAATTTTATCCAGCATCTGCAGTTTTTTCCCTACATAATAAGTTCCAAGGGTTCCACACAGAGGGTGGTGAGTAAATGTAACGAGCTGCCAGAGGAGGTGGCTGAGCCAGGGACTGTAACAACATTTAAAAGACATTTGGACGGGTACCATGGGTAGGAAAGGTTTAGAGAAGTATGGGCCAAATGTGGGCAGGTGGAACTGGTGTGGATGGGACATTTTGGTCGATGTGGGGGAAGTTGGTAGGAAGTGTCCATATCCGTCCTGTGTGACTCTGTGACTCTGAAGCTTAGAAAGAATTTGATCATCTTCGCTCGTCAACGGATGGACATAACGTTGTAAGATTATCTGCGTTTATGGGAAAAAAAAAATTCTTCGCGATTTATAATGAAATAAATCTTGGCCTAAATGGCTCAACAACTGTTATGCAAATTAAGGCATTAAGATTTTTTTAAACCACCCAAAGTACTGGAGTAACTCAGCCGGTCATGCAGCATTTCTGAAGTACAAGGAAAGGCGACGTTTCAGTCCGGAGCCCTTCCTTAGACTGATTGTAGTGTCGGGACCTGATCCATGTTCTCCAGAGATGCTGCCTGAGTTACCCAGCACTTTGTGTCTATTTATCCTGTAAACCAGCGTCTGCAGTTCCTTGTGTCCACATTTTAAGGCGTGATGTGGATTATCTCTGGTCGTTGTTGGATGAGTGATCTCAGCTTGGACAGCAAGAAGGTTGCCGGAATTGTCCACCACACTGTTGGATTAGTGAAGGGAAAGTTGGCCTCTGCTTCTGCTCTTCATTGTCATCCAGCACCCCTGCTGCACCTATTCCTTTTCTCCAGGGATGCTGTCTGACCCGCTGAGTTACTCCAGCTTTTTGTGTCTATCCCCTGCTGGAAGAACGTGTGTGTGTGTGTGGGTGGGTGGGTGCGCTCAATTAGAATGGTACTTGGTCTATCTTTGCAATTCACTCTAATCAAATCACTTCCAACTACGATTGAGCCTTATGCATGGGCAATGGGCATTTTCATGAAGGGGGAGAGTAGCCAGCAACTCTGTTTAGTTTAGGAAACAACTGCAGATGCTGGTTTAAATCGAAGGTAGACACACAATGCTGGAGTAACTCAGCGGGACAGGCAGGATCTCTGGAGAGAAGGAATGGAATGGCTGACACTTCGGGTCGAGACCCTTCTTCAGACTCGACCCGAAGCGACCACCCATTCCGTCTCTCCAGAGATGCTGCCTGTCCCGCTGAGTTACTCCAACATTTTGTGTCTACTGTTTAGTTTAGTCTCTTGCCCAGAGTTGGGGAATTTAAGAACCAGAGAACATAGGTTCAAGGTGAAGGGGAAAGATTTAACAGGAATCTGAGGGGTAACTTTTTCACACAAAGGGTAGTGGGTGTATCGAACGAGCTGCAGGAGGAGGTAGTTGAGGCTGGGACTATCCCACCATTTACAAAACAGTTAGGCAGGTACATGGATAGGACAGGTTTAGAGGGATATGGGCCAAATGCAGGCAGGTGGGACTAGCGTAGATGGGACCTGTTGGCCGGTGTGGGCAAGTTGGGCTGAAGGGCCTGTTTCCACGCAGTAGCACTCTATGACTCTACCTGTAGTTTAGAGATACAGCGTGGAAACAGACCCTTCGGCCCATCGAGTCCACGCTGACCATCGAACACCCATTCACACTATTTCTATGTTATCACACTTTTGTATCCTTCACACTAAGGGCAATGTACAGAGGCCAAGAGTCCTGCATGCCTTTGGGATGTGGGTTCAGTTGGGGAATGAGTAATTATCGCACAGAGAGAAGCTGAAGGAGAAAGAAAATGCCAGATAAAAGCACAAACGTTTCAACTGTAATGCACATTACTAGGTCATAAGGTCATAAGTGATAGGAGTAGAATTAGGCCATTTGGCCTATCTAGTCTTTCTGCCATTCAATCATGGCTGATCTATCTCTCCCTCCTAACCCCATTCTCCTGTCTTCTCCCCATAACCTCTGGCACCTGTACTAATCTAGAATCTATCTGTCTCTGCTTTAAAAATATCCACTGACTTGGCCTCCACAGCCTTCTGTGGTGAAGAATTCCACAGATTCACCGCCCTCTGACTAAAGAAATTCCTTCTCATCTCCTTCCTCCAGGAGCGTCCTTTAATTCTGAGGCTGTGACCTCTGGTCCTGGACTCTCCCACCAGTGGAAACATCCTCTCCACATCCACTCTATCCAGGCCTGTCACTATTCGGCACGTGTCAATGAGGTCCCCCCTCGTTCTTCTAAACTCCAACGCTTGCAGGCCCGGTACCGACTAAACGCTCATCATAGCTTAACCCACTCGGTCCTGGGTGGCATAAAATGGTCGCAACTATATCAACCTTTGTGCATTACTCTGCTCAAGATGAATGTTCATGAAGCTAATATGTTCAAGTGACAGTGGTTTACCAACACGATTTCCGCGTGCGTTTTTATGAGGCAGTGGTTTTAAACGCTGGAAGGGGGAAATGTTTTGATGGGGTTTTGTAAGAATCACAACAGTAATTAGCAAGTCTGCCTTTCACACATAAGGCAAGTATGATGGTATGTTAATAGCCTGGTGGTGAGCTGGCTAGGAGGGGGGGGGGGGAATATAGCTACAGATGCAAAGCAGAATGTTCCAAATCATTCTTAAATATGTTTGGTGCAAGGAATTGCATCACTGGTGATGCAGGCATGCTGAAATGCAAACAAACGTTATGTAAATGCAAAACCATTTAAAGGCAGCACAGCTTGGGGGGGGGGGATAAAAAACCCAAGAATTTTGAAGACAGTCCCTTTGCCCCTCTTCGTGTTGTGCCTCAGCTTTTCTGAAGCTAAAACGGTAAAGATTCTGCACAGTTGCATGTCGCCACGCGCAGTGGTTTCATCTCAGCTTGCAGAAATGGAGAGAAAATAGCGAGAGGTCGTCAGTAAGTGATTCAGTCTTTTTTTTTCTGGCACTGTTTTTCTAGTCTCATGCCATGTGTGTTGTTGCAGGCATTTTGAGTTTCTTCTGTGGTTTAAAAAAAATAAATTAATATGAATGTGTTACGGTCTCAGTGTACAGTTCGTCATGCTGGTGTGGCGATGGCCATTTGTTTCATTGATCTTCCTTTTAATAATGAAACGCCGATGCGTGTCAGTCTGACTGGATGCTGCCCTGTTTTCTCAATTAGCGGAAGAGTTGCACTTTGTATTTTGAAATGGTGGTCTATTGCCTTTCAATTACATCAGTGTGCAAATTACAGCAACAACAAAAAATAAATGTGGCTACATTCATTGAATCTCTCAGAACTGTCAAATATTTGTGCTTGAGGTGTCGGCTTAAGAGGAGTATGTGTTTTTACTTTGCCTTTGCGTTATGGTCAGAGGAGATTTAAAAAAAAAAACTAAACACAAGATGGAATTTAGCATTAGATTCATTCAGGTCCGGTTGTTCAGTGCAAGGGAATAGAAATACTGTAAGTATTGCGTGTGAAACCACCACCATGTTGTGGAAGGGGGACCATATTGTTCACATTATTCTTGACTTGCAAAAATTATACCCGGTAACAAAAAGAAGGGTCTCGACCCAAAACGTCACCCATTCCTTCTCTCCCGAGATGCTGCCTGACCTGCTGAGTTACTCCAGCATTTTGTGAATAAATCGATTTGTACCAGCATCTGCAGTTATTTTCTTATACAACAAATAAACGGTGTTTGGCAACATTTTGTTTTAATTCTTGAGGTGAGCTTGTGTGGAGAATTGATTTTTGGCTTGCAGAAGGTCAACATCTTACATGCCTTATGTAATCATTTTTTTAATTAGTTTGCTTGACGTTACATTTTTCGAATGAAAAGTTATTTATTGCATTGGCAAATCAACACTTCAATAGCTCGATGTAACGGGTTTTATTAGCCTACAACCGTGTGTGTGTGTGTGGGTGGGTGGGTGCCGGCCGGTAAGGAAACTGGCATTCGGCCAAAATAACTGCCGATGCCGTAAATCTGAAATATTAACGGCATCCTGAAAAAGCACAGCAGGTCAGGCAGCGTCTGCGGGATGAGAAACGGTCAAGTTTTCGCCATTGCGATCCTTCGTCAGGACTTGACGCGTCCATTGTAGGGATTCCATTTCGCACCCGATTTCAAAGCCGATAGTTCTGAAAGACCGGACAATGTATTTTATTAACAGTAGAAACAAGGAACTGCAGAGGCTTGTTTTACAAAATAAAGGCACAAAAGTGCTGGAGTAGCTCAGCGGGTCAGACAGCATCTCTGTCGAGCATGGATAGGTAACGTTGCAATCCACAAGTCACCTATCCACGTTCCAACCTGCTGAGTTACTTCAGCATTCTGTGTCTTTTTTTCATTGCGATCCTTGTTATTCTATTTTGCAACAGTGAACAGTGGCAGACTATTTTTCGAGGGTAGAGGATTCTAAAACTAGAGGGCATGGGCTTCAGGTGAAGAGATTTAAGAGGGATCTCGGGGGCAAACGTCCGTACCTGGAATGAGCTGCCAGAGGAAGCAGTAGAAGTAGATACAATTATGATTTATGAATTATGAATTTGGGCAAATATATGGATAGGAAGGGTTTAGGGGGTAATGACCCAAATGCAGGCAAATGTGACTCGGCCAGCTTGCCAATTTGGTTGGCACGGGCAAGGTGGGCCAAAGGGCTTGTTTCCATCTATTATCTTTGCGCTGACTGGTTCGCACGCAACAAAAGATTTTCACTGTACCTCGGTACACGTGACAATAAACTAAACTGAACTATGACTTTTAAGACAGAGGGCGGCACGGTGGCGCAGCGGTAGAGTTGTTGCCTTACAGCGAATGCAGCGCCGGACACCCGGGTTCAATTCCGACTACGAGCGCTGTCTGTACGGAGTTTGTACGTTCTCCCCGTGACCTACGTGGGTTTTCTCCGAGATCTTCGGTTTGCTCCCACACTCCAAAGACGTCCAGGTTTTTGGCTTGGTAAATGTAAAAATTGTCCCGAGTGGGTGTAGGATAGTGTTAGTGTGCGGGGACCGCTGGTCGGCGCGGACCCGGTGGGCCGAAGGGCCTGTTTCCGCGCTGTATCTCTAAACTAAACTAAAGAGGGATATGCATGGAAGAGGACAAGTGGGGTACGAGGGAAACTGGGGACATGGGAATGGGAGATGAGCTTACAGAGGAGGGGAAAGGAATAGGGTGTCAACGAGGGTAGGAAGATTGCCTGAGCACTAGGGCTGGGGTAAGGGGCAAGAGAGGGAGGTTATGGGGAGATGTCACTTGAAATAGTAAGATTTGGTATTCCTACATTGAGCTGTAGGCTGCCCGAGTGGAATATGAGGTGCTGTTCCTCCTGTGTGCGTGTGGCTTTACTCTGGCAGTAGAGGAGGCCCAGGACACAATGGTGGAAATGACAATAGGAGTTTGACATGGTTAGCAGCCGGGAGATCCAGCAGACCTGGGTGACCAGAATGCAAGTTTATGTTTTGTTTAGAGATACACTGTGGAGACAGGCCCTTCGGCCCACCGAGTCTGTGCCAACCACCAATCTATCCTACACACGAGGGAAAATTTAAAGATGCCAATGAACCTACAAACCTGCACGTCTTGGAGATGTGGGAGGAAACCGGAGCACCCATGCGATCACAAGGACAACGTACAAACTCTGTACAGACAGCAACCGTAGCTAGGATTGAACCCGGGTCTCTGGCGCTGCAAGGCGACAACTGTACCGCCACGCCACCGTGCCGCCATTGTTGAGCGAAACGTTTGCCTAGTCTATGCTCGATAGTCTGAGGACTGGCATCACGTCACCTCCCTTGAGTCTCCCACCTGTCCATTGGTTGCAGACTGCCCCAACCATGAGCAATATCCACAGGGCAAAGAGATCACCTGTTAACAGAGGTTTTCTTGTGTAATATATAAGCAAATATAATTTCACTGTGCAGTTACCTATATGACAAATAATGCTCCATTGACTATTCTTCTACCCAGTAATCTATTCTACATTTTCCTTGAGCCGCGTCCCCTTTGATCTCTCATTTTCACACTGGAATTTAGAAGGATGAGAGGGGATCTTATAGAAACATATAAGATTATTAAGAGGTTGGACACGTTAGAGGCAGAAAACATGTTCCCAATGTTGGGGGAGTCCAGAACAAGGGGCCACAGTTTAAGAATAAGGGGTTGGCCATTTAGAACGGAGATGAGGAAAAACTTTTCCGTTAGGGAGTTGTAAATCTGTGGAATTCTCTGCCTCAAAAGGCAGAGGCCAATTCTCTGAATGCATTCAAGAGAGAGCTAGATAGAGCTCTTAAGGATAGCAGAGTCAGGGGGTATGGGGAGAAGGCAGGAACGGGATACTGATTGAGAATGATCAGCCATGATCACATTGAATGGTGGTGCTGGCTCGAAGGGCCGAAGGGCCGAAGGGCCGAATGGCCTCCAACTGCACCTATTGTCTATTGTCACACCTTACCGTTCCATATCTCTTCATTCCCTCTCCCCTATCTATCTATATAATATATATATATATAGATAGATCTAAAGACTGCTGAGTGAATCTCTGCCATTTTACATTGATGCTCTGTGATTTTCTCTCTACATCACCTGTCTGTTGTTACACTGACGATCATGTGTTAGTGCCACATCCCATCAGGCAGGGCCAGCACTTGAATGCAATTGGATAAATAATACCATAATATGGATCAGGGCATCTGCAGTATGAAACTGGATTATGAAAAGTCCTTTATTAATCTCGGATTAGTCATAGTAATTGAGCTAGCTGCTTGAACAGCAACGCATGTTAGCACGAGCATTTTTCCGTTCAGTTTTGAGGTACATCATGGAAACAGGCACTCCGGCCCAACGAGACAATAGACAATAGGTGCAGGAGGAGGCCATTCGGCCCTTCGAGCCAGCACCGCCATTCAATGTGATCATGGCTGATCATTCTCAATCAGTACCCCGTTCCTGCCTTCTCCCCATACCCCTGACTCTGCTATCCTTAAGAGCTCTATCCAGCTCTCTCTTGAATGCATTCAGAGAATTGGCCTCCACTGCCTTCTGAGGCAGAGAATTCCACAGATTCACAACTCTCTGACTGAAAAAGTTTTTCCTTATCTCAGTTCTAAATGGCCTACCCCTTATTCTTAAACTGTGGCCCCTTGTTCTGGACTCCCCCAACATTGGGAACATATTTCCTGCCTCTAACGTGTCCAACCCCTTAATAATCTTATACGTTTCGATAAGATCTCCTCTCATCCTTCTAAATGACCAGCTGAGCCCAATAAAATCCAGGAGTGAGAAGCACTATGGTGTACATTTTGGCTATTATTGCTGGCTAACAAGTCAGTAAACAATGAGTCAGATCATCCAGTCCATACTTAAAACTGATTTGTCATGGAATGACTTGATTATTTTGTAGAATAAGTTTAGTTTAGTTTTTTAGTTTAGTTTAGAGATACAGCGTGGAAACAAGCCCTTCGGCCCACTGAGGCCACACCGACCAGCGATCACATTAACACTATCCTACACGCACTGGGGACATTCTTTTACATTTATTCCAAGCCAATGAACCTACAAACCTGTACGTCTTTGGAGTGTGAGCGGAAACCGAAGGTCTCCGAGAAAACCCACCCGGTCACGAGGAGAACGTACAAACTCCATACAGACAGCACCCGTAGCCAAAATTGAACCCGGGTTTCTGGCTGTAATTGCTGTAAGGCAGCAACTCTACCGCTGCGCCACCATGCCGCACCTTGTGTTAGCACAATCATTGGGGAGGGGGGGGGGGGGGGTTCAGAATTAAAGGATGTTCTTTTAGGAGGAAGCTGAGGGATTTCTTTAGTCAGAGGACAGTGAATCTGTGGAATTCTTTGCCACAGAAGACTGTGGAGGCCAAGTCAGTGGATATATTTATGGCAGAGATAGATAGATTTTTGATTAGTACGGAGGTTTTGGGGGAGAAGGCGGAAGAGTGGGGTTGGGAGGGAGAGATAGACCAGCCATGATTGAATGGCGGAGTAGACTTGATGGGCCGAATGACCAAATTCTACTCCTATCACTTATAACTTTGTACCACTTTATATATTGATGGTCAGTGTCACAGTTAACTGGTGATGGAACCACACGTTAAAACAGTCCAGCCATCTACTTTTCAGTACAAAGGTGGACACAAAATGCTGGAGTAATTCAGCGGGTCAGGCAGCATCTCGGGAGAGAAGGAATGGGTGACGTTTCTTCAGTCTGAAGAAGGGTCTCGACCCGAAACATCACCCATTCCCTCTCTCCCGAGAGTTACTCCAGCATTTTGTGTCTACCTTCGATTTAAACCAGCATCTGCAGTTTTTTTCCTACTTTTCAGTACAATATATATTAGCCCACTTCTCCTGCAATAAGCAATCTGATAGTTTGAGGCTGAAATATAATACTGAGCAATTGTAATTTGAGTATAATTCACATTTGTAGTTGCATTTTAAATTTGTTAAAAATTGTTCATTAAAGATTTTTAACAATTCTTCTTTATAGAAGGGAAGTTGGCAGAGAGAGTTTATTCAAGTCTACAGACATTCCTTATTAGAGGAAATATACTTGCTCTATGAACTGAACAGCTCAATATATTTAAAGTAAATTACTTGAGAAGTATAGTGTGTCACGTTGCACAAAGATGTCCTTGTATACTTCCAGACATTTTGACCCAGAAAGCCATCTATACAACACTCAAAAAAAGGCCAGCACTGCACAGAAGGGGATTGTGTTGAAGTGTCATGAACTAATTTGGCGTGCTTCAGAATGTTCATGCCAGTCGGTCGCGAATAACTCGTGGATCCTCTGGCGAATGTGCACTGCAGTCAAAGATCCATTAGTTTAGTTTAGTTTAGAGTCGGGGTGCCAACTAACTCCCAAATAAGGGACAATGTGACGTCACCGCCCCGCGTCCCACCTGACCTCACCCAGCCAGCTGCCACGTGCTCCCGCTCCACCAATGGCGGCCGCCTCTGGCCGGGAGGCGGGTTGCTACACAACTTCCGTTAGTTGACGCCCCGGGCCTCCAGACCTACACTGTCCGGGCCTACACTGTCCGGGCCTACACTGTCCGGGCCTACAGTGTCCGGGCCTACAGTGTCCGGGCCTACAGTGTCCGGGCCGACAGTGTCCGGGCCTGCAGCATCCGGGCCTACACTGTCCGGGCCTACACTGTCCGGGCCTACACTGTCCGGGCCTACACTGTCCGGATCTACACTGTCCGGGCCTACACTGTCCGGGCCTACACTGTCCGGGCCTACAGCATCCAGGTCTACAGCGTCCGGGCCTACAGCGTTGCCCAGGCCTAATACAAGACAAGGGTGGTCCCGTACCAATTTTGCCCAAATTACTGGATGTCCCGGCTAATACGGCTAATAGTTTAGGGATACAGCGCGGAAACAGGCCCTTTGGCCCACCGAGTCCGCACCAACCAGAGATCCACGCACATGAACTGTCCTGCACACACCAGGGACAACATTGTATACCAAGCCAATTAACTTACAAACCTGTACGTCTTTGGAGTGTGGGAGGAAACCGAAGATCTCTGAGTAAACCCCACGCAGGTCACGGGGAGAACGTACAAACTCCGTACAGACAGCACCCGTGGTCAGGATGGAACCTGGGTCTCTGGCGCTGTAGGGCAGTAGCTCTACTGCTGCGCCACCGTGCCGCCCCTTTCCAGCTGCACATGCAAAATTTTGCAGTCACCAACATTCAAGGGCTACTTACTTTGCAGCTACGGCTTTTTATGAACTTTAGTAATCCAGCAAACCCTGGCTTTCACGGGTCACAGAGTGGGGGCGGAGGGGGAGGGAATGGTGTCCGTTATGGCCGACTGTCAGCTGTAACTGAGTGAGGGGGAGTGAGTATTAACTGGTTAGCCCGAGGGCGGGAGGGAAGAAATGCAGCATCAGTGGGGTGTGAAACCAGGGGGGTTCCCAGGTCGCTGAGCCACGGGGACCCCAGCCCCACACACGGACCACCAGGGATTCACCCTGCCACCATACTGCTCCATCTCTCCCGCTAGCTCCCGCAACCAGAGGCCCGCTCTCATACACCCAAACATTAAAAAAAACAAGAATTATATGTTTCAGAATATGATGCAATTGAAAACCGAAACCCCACACGGTAAACCATCGATCTACCAGATAGACACAAAATGCTGGAGTAACTCAGCGGGACAGGCAGCATCTCTGGAGGGAAGGAATGGGTGACGTTTTAGGGTCAAGATCTTCTTTACAATTGATTTATTCTCAAGGATGCTTGTTCGGCCATGTGCATGTTTTAAAAGCTTCCAGCACAGAGGGTGACCATTCCATCTCTTGTGCCTTTGCCAATCGTAGAAGTAGATACCATATTCAGAGATGAATAGGTTCTTGATTAGTGTGGGTGTCAGGGGTTTTGGGGAGAAGGCAGGAGAATGGGGTTCGGAGGGAGTGATAGATCAGCTATGATTGAATGGCGGAGTAGACTCGATGGGCCGAATGGCCTAATTCTGCTCCTATCACCTACACCTTATGTTCGAATGATCAATAAATTCATCATGTATAATAATGCTTCAATACTAACTAATTTCAGAATAGTGGCGTTGATAATTTGATCCAGTGAGGGTCACTCTGTATTTCCGTATTGTGGTTTCCATTTGGCAGTGGCAAATTTGCGGTGGGCCTCACTATGACACTGGAGGAGGCCCAGGACAGAACAACAACTTCACTTAGTCCGCCTTAACCAACCTGATCTCCCGGTGGCTGAGCACTTCAACTCCCCCTCCCACTCCCAGTCTGACCTTTCCGTCATGGGCATCCTCCAGTGCCATAGTGAGGGCCACTGGAAATTGGAGGAACAGCATCTCATATTTCGCCTGGGCAGCTTACAGCCCAGTGGTATGAACATTGACTTCTCTAACTTTAGATAGCTCCTCTGTCCCTCTCTTCCCCTCCCCCTTCCCAGTTCTCCCTCTATCTTCCTGCCTCCACCTATATCCTTTCTTTGTCCCGCCCCCCTGACATCAGTCTGAAGAAGGGTCTTGACCCGAAACGTCACCCATTCCTTCTCTCCCGAGATGCTGCCTGACCCGCTGAGTTACTCCAGCATTTTGTGATTGATACCTTCGATTTGTACCAGCATCTGCAGTTATTTTCCTACATAAGGCCATAAGGAATAGGAGTAGAATTAGGCCATTCAGCCCATCAAGTCTACTCCGCCATTTAATCATGGCTGACCTATCTCTCCCTCCTAACCACATTCTCCTGCCTTCTCCCCATAACCTCTGACACCTGTACAAATCAAGAATAACGATGCCATTGTTGGAAATGTAACCAAAAAAAAAGTGCTTTGAGTAATAGTTAAGTCATCTTTACCTTGAGGGTGGTCTAGTTATTAACAAAGCACTTTGTTTAAACTCATTAAACTCTTGATTCGAGCAAATGACTACTTCCACTGATACCTTTGTTGGAAATGTTGGAAATATCATACAAGCGTCATCTTTAACTTGTGGGCTGTGTAGTCATTAACATTTTATCTAAGTGATTTGCTGAAAGTCTTCATTCATCGCATTAATTTTTAATGGAGAACAAGTAATTGTAATAAAGTTGTTGACATTAACTTCTCTAGTTTAATTGATGAATGTAACCAGAAACTGAGAATGAAACCATGTCACAGCACAGAGGACAATCATCCTGTGCATTGTGCATGTGGTATATTTATAAATGGAATCGATTTTGTATTCAAATTAATACTTAAAAGGGGAAACAAAAGCTTACAAAAATATATCTTTTGACATACAATTAAAATTGCATGTCTAATCCTTTCTTGTTTTTCCTCGGGTTATTTAAAGCCTATTCTTCAAAGAAAGTGAGGAACAATGGACTGTTTAAAATTCCACTGCCAGCTCACTAGGAGTCCACCAGCTTCATTATTTCAAAATGAAGGGAATAGCAGTGGCTTCAATTCAGAAAATTAGCAACCGCGATTCATCTTACATGGAGCAGAACTTGCTTACTTAAAATGTTAGTGTGGGCCATGGGGGAGCTTGGATAGAGTGGATGTAGAGAGGATGTTTCCACTCGTGGGAGAGTCCAGGACCAGAGGTCACTAGTGAATTAAAGGACGTTCTTTTAGGAAGGAGATGAGGAGGAATTTCTTTAGTCAGAGGGCGGTGAATCTGTGGAATTCTTTGCCTCAGACGGCTGTGGAGTAGGGTTGCCAACTGTCCCGTATTAGCCAGGACATCCCGTATTTTGGGCTAAATTGGTTTGCCCTGTACAGGAGTGCCCTTGTATTAGGCCCGGGGGGGGGGGGGGCGCTGTAGGCCCAGATGCTGTAGGCCCGGACGTTGTAGGCACGGACACTGTAGCCCCGGATGCCTTAGGTTCGGACGCTGTAGGTCTGGACGGTGTAGGTCCGGACAGTGTAGGTCTGGAGGCCTGGGCACCGCCTAACGGAGGTTGCATAGCTACCCGCCTCCCGGCCCGGGCGGCCGCCATTGCTGGAGCGGGAGCACGTGGCTGCTGGCTGGGTGAGGTCACATGGGGCGCGGGGCAGTGACGTCACCTTGTCCCTTATTTGAGAGTGAGATAGATGGCAACCCTACTGTGGAGGCCAAGTCAGTTGATATTTTTAAGGCGGCAGAGATAGATAGATTCCTGGTTAGTACGGGTGTCAGGAGTGTATGGGAAGAAGGCAGGAGAATCGGGTTAGGAAGGAGAGATGGATCAGCTATGATTGAATGACGGAGTAGACTTGATGGGCCGAATGGCCTGATTCTGCATCTATCACTTAGGAACTTATGAATCTGTATTTTTGTGGAAGGGCCATGTTTAAGTGTGCCCTTCCCCTGCCAACAGTGACCTGGTTCAGAAAGGGATGAAGCTGGTAACTGCTCCAAATAATATTGTCCAAAGTCTACAAGGGGAGTGAAGAACAGAAGAAAAGGCGATTCAACTCACCTAACCTTCACACACAAATCACCATGATACCACTTGGGGCGGCACGGTGGCGCAGCGGTAGAGTTGCTGCCTTACAGCGCTTGCAGCGCCAGAGACCCGGGTTCGATCCCGACCACGGGTGCTGTCTGTACGGAGTTTGTACGTTCTCCCCGTGACCTGCGTGGGTTTTCTCCGAGATCTTCGGTTTCCTCCCACACTCTCAAGACGTACAGGTTTGTAGATTAATTGGCTTGGGTTTGTATACTTGGTATAAGTGTAAATTGTCCCTAATGTGTGAGGCTGTGTGTTAGTGTGCGAGGATCGCTGGTCGGTGCGGACCCGGTGGACCGAAGCGTCTGTTTCCGTGCTGTATCTCTAAACTAAACCAAACTAAACACATTCAGAAGATTAATGTTGCTTTCGTTTCTCACTTCTTCAAACCTAATATTTTCTCAAGCGCATGGAAATGTCTGTGTGGAAGGGAAATAAAACTGATTAATACCAAATCTTATCATGACCTCACCTCGCGCATTGTTTTGAAATATGTTCACAGTTTTAAACAGGAGAAGATTTCTAGATACCATCTCCAACTTTTTCCGAAGCACTAAATCTAATATGTTCCCATTCCTGGCATCTTTCCTAAGCATTGAGTAAGCAGCAAATAATCTCCTCTTATTGCCTTTTGCATTCGTTGGCAGTGTATGGGCCCACTATTTAGTTTGGTTTAAGTTAGTTTAGTTTAGTTTAGAGATACAGCGCATAATAGGCACATCGGCCCACCGAGTCCGCACCGACCAACGATCCCTGCACATTAACACTATCCTACACTATGGGACAATTTTTACATTCATACCAAACCAATTAACCTGCAAACCTGCACGTCTTTGGAGTGTGGGAGGAGTTCTCAGGGAAAACCCACGTGGTCACGGGGGGAACGTACAAACTCCGTACAGACAAGCACCCGTAGCCAGGATTGAACCTAGGTCTATGGTGCTGTAAGGCAGCAACTCTGCCGCTGCCTGTGTTTAATGTTTAGTGTGAAATTCCAAAGTACTCGGTTGCTCTTTAGATTTGTTTCAGAGCATAGAACAGTATGACCTTAATCCTGAATTGGGGTGCTGTCTGCGTGGAATTTGCACGTTCTCCCTGTGACTGCATGGGTTTCTTCCGGGTGCTCTGGTTCCCTCCTCCCACATCTCAAAAACGTGCTGGCCTGAAGGTTAACTTGGCTTCTGTAAGTTGCCCCTAGTGGGTAGGGAATGGATGGGAAACATAGAACGACATAAAACATAGAACTAGCGTGAATGGGTGATATCGATGGTCGGCGTGGACTCAGTGGGCCGAAGGGCCTGTTGCCGTGCTATATCTCTAAACTGTAACAAAACCAAACTTTAAACTATATCTGCCAAATATGGGTCTTATTTCACCTTTTGTCCTCCATTCCATAAAAAAGATTATTTTGTTGAGGAATTGTTTTGCGTTTGTTAAAGTTCCAGCTGGTGCCTCTTAAGAATTGATAATAGATCATCCAGATTTTATTAATTTATAATATAACGGTGCTAAATCTGGAATTAATCAAAATGCCTTCTTTGCCCATCTTTATTGTTACCTGGGAGGGACATGATAGTTAATATGTATTTTAAACTTTGTGAAAGAGTTGTTGTAAGTATTCCATGTTGTATCATAGGTATCACAGTAAGCTGGAGTAACTCAGGGGGTCAGGCAGCATCTCTGGAGAGAAGGAATGGGTGACGTTTCGGGTCGAGACCCTTCTTCAGACTTTGTGATACCTTCGATTTGTACCAGCACCTGCAGTTATTTTCCTACACACCATGTTGTATCATAGTGATTGAGTGCTAACATCCAGCACTTGCATTTAGTTCATTTATTATTTCTCTTCAGTATTACTATCATTACAATAGAAAATATGTTTCAATGTGAACATAAATAGTACTTGTAATTTTTTCTTTTGGGTTGAATTGTATGGAGAAACTTATATTAAGTCTTGATTAAACTCCAGGCTGAAAATGGCCCTCATTTCAACCATAAAATTTGTTTGTAATTAAAGTAGTGCACAGGGAAGACCATGAATCGAATGATAAAATGTTACAGCTTAGAAGAAGGCCATTCGACCCATTGTGGCCATTGTGTACTGTTTTTAAGTTAGTATCTGGTAAATTACAATGAGTTGTATAAGTCACATTTTCATATGGGCGGCACGGTGGCGCAGCGGTAGAGTTGCTGCCTTGCAGTGCTTACAGCGCCAGAGACACAGGTTCGATCCCGACTCCAGGTGCCGTCTGTACGGAGATTGTACGTTCTCCCCGTGACCGCGTGGGTTTTCAACGAGATCTTCGGTTTCCTCCCACAGTCCAAAGACGTACAGGTTAGTAGGTTAATTGGTTTTGTGTAATGATAAACTGTCCCTAGAGTGTGTAGGATAGTGTTAGTGTGCAGGGATCACTAGTTGATGTGGACTCGGTGGGCCGAAGGGCCTGTTTCTGCGCTCTATCTCTAAGCTAAACTGAACTTATAAGAAAAAATTTTAACATTATTTAACGTTATTACTAAAAAAGAAAAAAGAACACCACATACTTCTTTGGATAAATTGATTTATATATATCGCTGTCTATTTCATTTTGAGATTTGGTTAACACATAAACAATTAAATGCTTGCCTACAGTTAATCAAACATTTCAATTATATCATAAGGCAAACTCTCATTTTATGCAACGAGGATGTAAATTAAACACTAGAGTCTGTCGTATTTATATCTATCCAATTTCACCATAACTTACTATATTTCTTAATTTAGTTTAGTTCAGAGATACAGCACGGAAACAGGCCCTTTGGCCCACCGAGTCCGCGCCGAACAGCGATCCCCGCACACACTCACACTATCCTATACACGCTGGAGACAATTTACAATTGTACCTCCCCAATTAACCTACAAACCTGCACGTCTTTGCAGTGTGGGTGGAAACCGGAGCACCCGGAGAAAACCCACGCAAGTCACAGGTAGAACGTACAAACTCAGTACAGACAGCACCCGTAGTCAGGATCAAACCCGGATCTCTAGCGCTGTAAGGCAGCAACTCTACTGCTGCGCCACCGTGCCAAAAAAGTAAATTTTATTTTAACAATTGGTTCTGCAGTTCTGGTTTTTAAATCCACCTAGTTACGTGGAACAATCCTTTACCTAAATTTTGAGACAACAGATTTTAGTTTACTTTCTTCGCAATGTTGTAATGGTAAACTGAACAACCAGGTCAGTCATTTTCATTTTCAGTGGTAATGGATTGCCATGGATCGAAGGGGTCGGTGGTAAAGAAGCTTACTGTGTGCTTGCTTTCATTGGTCAGAGCAGGGCAGGGTATAAGAGTCAGAAAGTCAATGGACAATAGACAATAGGTGCAGGAGGAGGCCATTCGGCCCTTCGAGCCAGCACCGCCATTCAATGTGATCATGGCTGATCATTCTCAATCAGTACCCCGTTCCTGCCTTCTCCCCATACCCACTGACTCCACTATCCTTAAGAGCTCTATCTAGCTCTCTCTTGAATGCATTCCGAGAATTGGCCTCCACTGCCTTCTGAGGTAGAGAATTCCACAGATTCACAACTCTCTGACTGAAAAAGTTTTTCCTCATCTCAGTTCTAAATGGCCTACCCCTTATTCTTAAACTGTGGCCCCTTGTTCTGGACTTCCCCAACATTGAGAACATGTTTCCTGCCTCTAACGTGTCCAACCCCTTAATAATCTTACACGTTTCGATAAGATCCCCTCTCATCCTTCTAAATTCCAGTGTATACAAGCCTAGTCGCTCCAGTCTTTCAAAATATGACAGTCCCGCCATTCCGGGAATTAACCTAGTAAACCTAGGCTGCACGCCCTCAATAGCAAGAATATCCTTCCTCAAATTTGGAGACCAAAACTGCACACAGTACTCCAGGTGAGATCTCACTAGGGCCCTGTACAACTCAAGATGCAGTTTTGTAGGACTTTGGTTAGGCTGCATTTAGAGTAATGCAATGACAGGGAGGATGTGAAGGCTTTGGAAAGGCTGCAGAGCAGGTTCACCAGAATGATGTAGGAAGGAACTGCAGATGCTGGTATAATCAGTACCCCGTTCCTGCCTTCTCCCCATACCCCCTGACACAATATGTTGAAGTAACTCAGTGGGTCAGGCAGCATCTCTGGCAAAGTCTGAAGAAGGTCTGAAGAAGGGTCTTGACCCAAAATGTTCACCGCATCCTTCTCTCCAGAGATGCCACCTGTCCCGCTGCGTTACTCCAGCATTTTGTGTCGGTATTCATCAGAAGGATGCCTGGATGAGAGGGTGTTAGCTGCAGGGAGAGGTTGGACTAGGGTTGCCAACTTCCTCACTCCCAAATAAGGGGCAAAGGGTGACGTCACCGCCCCGCGCCCCACGTGACCTCACCCAGCCAGTGCCCACGTGCTCCTGCTCCACCAATGGTGGCCGCCCGGGCTGGGAGGCGGGTTGCTAAGCAACCTCCGTCGGGCGGCGCCTGGGCCTACACTGTCCGGGACTACAGCGGCCCCCGGGCTACAGTGTCCGGGTCTACAGTGTCCGGGCCTATAGTGTCCGGGCCTATAGTGTCCGGGCCTATAGTGTCCGGGCCTATAGTGTCCGGGCCTACAGTGTCTGGGCCTACAGTGTCCGGGCCTACAGTGTCCGGGCCTACAGTGTCCGGGCCTACAGTCTCCGGGGTTACAGTGTCCTGGCCTACAGTGTCCGGGCCTACAGTGTCTGGGCCTACCGTGTCCGGGCCTACATTGTCCGGGCCTACAGTGTCTAGGCCTACAGTGTCCGGGCCTAATGCGGGACAAGGGCGGTCCCGTACGGGACAAACCAATTTAGCCCAAAATACGGGTTGTCCCGGCTAATACGAGACAGTTGGCAACCCTAGGTTGGACAGACTGGGATTGTTTCTCTATAACACCAAAGGTTGCAGGGAGACCTGATAAAGGTGGATAAAATTATGAGGGGCATAGATATGGTAGACAGCCAGAACCTTGTTCCCAGGATAGTAAAATCGAACACTAGAGCGTAAAGCTTTAAGGCGTGAGGGGCAGAGTGTAAAGAGGTGTTTGTATACACAGAGGATGGTGCGTGTGCAGCACTGCATGGGTGGTGGTGGAGGCAGATACAGTGGGGGCATTTAAGAGATATTTGCATAGGGGGTAGACACGAAAAGCTGGAGTAGCTCAGCGGGACAGGCAGAATCTCTGGAGAGAAGGAATGGGTGACATTTTGGGTCAAGACCCTTCCTCAGACCGATAGGGGTATGGATGCACAAGGAATGGAGGGATATGCTGGAACAGGGGGATATGGAGGGACAGAGGGATATGGAGGAACAGAGGGATAAGGAGAAATAGAGGTATATGGAGGAATAGAAGGATATGCAGGAACAGAAGGATATGGATTATGTGCAGGTAGATGAGAGTTGGGCGTGCCATTATATTCAGTACAGACATAGTCTGCTGAAGGCTCCGTCCTTGTGTTCTACTGTTCTCTGGTCTATGATGTAGCAAAGACAGTAAAGATGTATTCAGGAGAGAGTTGGATATAGCTGTCAGGGCTAACGGAATCAAGGGATATGGGGAGAAAGCATGAACGGGGTACTGATTTTGGATGATCAGCCGTGATCATATTGAATGGCGGTGCTGGTTCGAAGGGCCGAATGGCCTACTCCTGCACCTATTTTCGATGTTTCTATGTTTCTCTCCAAGCGAGCGTTTCTTTCCACAGGATGTGCGGAGTGGCAGAAGGTTGTTTTTTTTCAAGATTCCCAAGCCTGGAACACACTGGGAGGGCCAGCACTGTAGAGTGTGGGATGTTTGTGAATGTTCTCACAACTGCTAAGTTAACGAGATGAATCTGTTCTGATGCGTGGTGCTGTGCGCTCATCGATCTATTTATGGCTGGACCATTGATTCATTCTGCCATCGTTTGTCAACCGCATTAAGTTCCCGAAACCTCAGTGTCCCAATGCATGCCTGTTGGCTGGGGCTCATCGCTGGTCAATTCCTCATCGAGTGTCACAGCGTGGAGTCAGGCCCAGCGGCCCAACTTTCAGGTCTGAATGATTCCAGGGATGAGTGGGTTAGCATATGATGAGCGTTTGACAGCACTGGGCCTGTACTCGCTGGAGATTAGAAGGTTGAGCTGGGACCTCATTGAAACTTACAGAATAATGAAAGGCACAGATAGAGTGGATGTGGAGAGGATGTTTCCTCTGGTGGGAGAGTCCAGGACCAAAGGTCACAGCCTCAGAATTAAAGGGCGCTCTTTTAGAAAGGAGGTGAGGAGGAACTTCTTTAGTCAGAGGGTAGTTAATCTGTGGAACTCATTGCTACAGAGGGCTGTGGAGGCCAAGGCAATGGATATTTTTAAGGCAGAGATAGACAAATTCTTGATTAGAACGGGTGTCAAGGGTTATGGGGAGAAGGCAGGAAGATGGGATTAGGAGGCAGAGCTCAGCCATGATTGAATGGCGGACTCGATGGGCCGAATGGCCTAATTTTACTCCTATAATTTGTGAACTTGCCCACACCAACCAACATGTCCCATCTACACTAGTCCCACCTGCCTGCTTTTAGCCCACATCTCTCTAAACCTATCCAATCCATGTACCGTAAAACATTGAGACAGTCCCTGCCTCAACTACCTCATCTGGTAGCTCGTTCCATACACCCACCATCCCTCTGTGTAAAACAGTCAGCCCTCAGGTTCACATCAAATCTTTCCCCCCTCACATTAAACCGATGTCCTCTGGTTCTCTATTTCCCCCCACTCTTTACAAGAGACTCTGTGCATGTGACTCTTTGCATGTGCCCAATCTGTTCCTCTCATGATTTTATACACAATCATCTTCACCAGAAGCACCCTTTCAAATGGGCCCTTGGGTCCTGCTGTCTCCACATGAATGTAGAGCTGACTGAGTATTCACACGTCACATGCCTGTACTCTTCGAAAGTTAAAATGTTATTTACTTGGCCTCCACGAGCCTTTCCAACCCTTCCATTGCATGGCCTCTTTTAAATAGAGAAACTATGCTGTTGCTTAGGGCGGCACGGTGGCGCAGCGCTAGAGTTGCTGCCTTACAGCGCTTGCAGCGCCAGAGACCCGGGTTCCATCCCGACTACGGCTGCTGTCTGTACAGAGTTTGCACGTTCTCCCCGTGACCAAGTGCGTTTTCTCCGAGATCTTCTGTTTCCTCCCACACTCCAAAGATGTACATGCTTGTAGGTTAAATGGATTGGTATAAGTGTAACGTGTCCCTAGTGTGTGTAGGGCAGTGCAAATGTGCGGGGATCGCTGGTCAGTGTGGACTCGGTGGGCCGAAGGGCCTGTTTCCGCGCTGTATCTCTAAACTAAACTGAAACTAAATCCTCTGTTCCACCATTCTTCCCATTCTGCCTCATCCACATGCATGCCCGAGTCCCGATTTTAACTTATGAGAATTGAAGTTTTAGTTTAGTTTAGAGATACAACGAGAACACAGGCCCTTCAACCCACCGGGTCCACGCCGAACAGCGATCCCCGCACATTAACGCTGTCCTACATACTAGGGACAATTTACAATTATACCAAGCCATTCAACCTACAAACCTGGTATTTATTCACAAAATGCTAGAGTAACTCAGGCAGCATCTCAGGAGGGAAGGAATGGGTGACGTTTCGGGTCGAGACCCTTCTTCAGACTGCTTCTTTGAAGTGCGGGAGGAAACCGGAGCACCCGGAGAAACTCCACACGGTCACAGGGAGAACGTACAAACTCCGTGCAGGCACACCCGTAGTCAGGATCGAACCTGGATCTCTGACGCTGTGAGGCAGCAACTCTACCGCTGTGCCACCGTGCCGCTCGATTTAATAACGATATAAAAAGATAAATCTTGGGGTGCGTGACACACTGTTGACTTGCTTCCAGTATCCATAATACCGTTTCCAGTTCAGATTTTTATTGTTTGAAACCTTAGGATTTACAGTCGATGATCAACACAAAGGCTCTCACTGTGGCTCTCGAAAAAACAGCTTCCGTTGTAACTATGTCCAGAGAGAACTCGTTTTTCTGGCGCTATTGATGTTGGACAGCAATTCAATGGGATCCCTGGCGTCAGAAGACAGTCGGACTGCCAGTCACGTTGACAACTTTTCACACAACATCCAGAGAAGGAAAACGTTCCAAACATTGAACTAAAGCTCACGTAAACATATCACCTAGCAGCGGAAGGACCGCAGGAAAACTCGGATTTCTCAATTATATAAAATATTTTAAAATCAGGAATTAAATGAGGGAATTGCAAAGTAAAAGCGTGAATACAATACAATACAATACAATATATCTTGATTGTCATTGTACAGGCGCACAACGAGATTGGGAATGCGACTTCCATTCGATGCAATAAATTAATTAGCTAATCAACAGAAATTTAGACAAGCCAGAGAAACAAAATTAAAAACAGTTAAAACAGTATAAATTCAGATCAGTCTGAAGAAGGGTCTCGACCCGAAATGTCTCTCCAGAGATGCTCCCTGACCTGCTGAGTTACTCCAGCATTTTGTGAAATAAATACCTTTGATTTGTACCAACATCTGCAGTTATTTTCTTATAAAACAGTATAAAGTGCAAATAGGTCTGTGCCGGGTCGCTATGCGACGTGACCATCCGAAGGAGACAGTTCATGGGGGAGACGCACTCAGCAGGACCGGTTCATGGCAGCTATGGCCCTGGGGATGAAGCTGTTCCTGAGTCTGGAGGTGTGGGCGTAGAAGGCCTTGTATCGTCTGCCCGATGGTAGAAGTTCGAACAGACTGTTGCAGGGGTGTGAGGAGTCTTTGTGAATGCTGGTGGCTTTCCTGAGGCATCGTGTGTTGTAGATGCCCTCCAAAGCTGGTAGCCGCGTCCCGATAATCTTCTGAGCTCTGTAGCCTATCCGCTGAAGAGCTCTCCTCTCCGCCTCCGTGCAGCTGCGATACCACGCAGAGAGGGACTAAATGGTGTAAATGGTCGAAGTAGGACTAAATGCAAGGAACTGCAGGTGCTGGTTTAAACCGAAGATAGACACAAAAAGTTGGAGTGCCTCAGCGGGACAGGCAGCGTCTCTGAAGAAAAGGAATAGGTGACATTTTGGGTTGAGACCCTTCTTCAGACTCCAGTCTTCAGCATGAAGCAGGAGCCTTATAAACATAATTATTATTATAATTATGTTTATAATTATAATACCGGGCGGCACGGTAGCGCAGCGGTAGAGTTGCTGCTTTACAGCGAATGCAGCGCCGGAGACTCAGGTGTCCGGTTCGATCCTGACTACGGGTGCTGCACAGTACGGAGTTTGTACGTTCTCCCCGTGACCTGCGTGGGTTTTCTCCGAGATCTTCGGTTTCCTCCCACACTCCAAAGACGTACAGGTATGTAGGTTAATTGGCTGGGTAAATGTAAATGTAAAAATTGTCCCTAGTGGGTGTAGGATAGTGTTAATGTATGGGGATCGCTGGGCGGCACGAACTTGGAGGGCCGAAAAGGCCTGTTTCTGGCTGTATATATATGATATGATATGCCCAGTTTGGAACTTAAAATACTAAAATGCACTATTGTTGTTTGTTTTGTGTGTAGACTGAACTTTCTTCGTTGTTTCTCATGGTGTTTGCCGAGTACTAATTTTCGGGTCGAGAACCTTCTTCGGACTCCAGTCTGAAGAAGGGTCTCAACACGAAACGTCACTTATTCCTTTTCTCCAGAGATGCTGCCTGACCCCACTGAGTTACTCCAACTTTTGGTGTCTTTCTTCATCATGACTTATGAGCCGTCTAAACATAATTATGCTCAATTTGTAACTTAAAATACTAAAATGAACTCTTGTTGTTTGTTTTTGTGTGTATACTGAACTGCTTTCGTTGTTTCTCATGGTGTTTGCCGAGTACTATGTTTACACATCTCTCCTTCAACTCATCCCGAAACGTCACCCGTTCCCTCTCTCCAGAGATGCCGCCTGTCCCGCTGAGTTACTCCAGCTTTCTGTGTCCGTCTTCGGTTTAAACCAGCATCTGCAGTTCCTCCCTACACATGTTTACGGACCTGTTGTGCTGCTACTAGTAAGAATTTCATTGTTCCGTTTCGGGACACATGACAATAAAACACTCTTGACTAAAATTTAGGAGGGTATTGTAGAAAAGCTTGTACAACTGAGTGTCTCAATTTCAATACCCACCAGCCTGAATGATGAAGGCCAATATACCAAAAGCCTTCTTTACCACCCTACCTAGCTATGATGCCACTTTTAGGGAGCTGTGCACCTGTACATCCAGATCCCTCTGCTCTACAACTCTCTCCCAGACAAATAAGTTCATTGTGCCCGGTGTATAAGACAGTAACTAATCTGAATCGAAGGTATTTATTCACAAAATGCTGGAGTAACTCAGCAGGTCAGGCAGCATCTCAGGAGAGAAGGAATGGGTGACGTTTCAGGTTGAGACCCTTCTTCAGACTGATGCCAGGGGGGCGGGACAAAGGAAGGATATAGGTGGAGACAGGAAGATAGAGGGAGAACTGGGAAGGTGGAGGGGAAGAGAGGGACAGAGGAACTATCTAAAGTTGGAGAAGTCAATGTTCATACCGCTGGGCTGCAAGCTGCCCAAGCGAAATACGAGGTGCTGTTCCTCCAATTTCCGGTGGGCCTCACTATGGCACTGGAGGAGGCCCATGACAGAAAGGTCAGACTGGGAGTGGGAGGGGGAGTTGAAGTGCTCAGCTACCGGGAGATCAGATTGGTTAAGGCGGACTGAGCGAAGGTGTTGAGCGAAACGATCGCCGAGCCTGCGTTTGGGTTCGCCAGTGTAAAGAAGTTGACATCTGGAGCAGTGGATACAATAGATGAGGTTGGAGGAGGTGCAGGTGAACCTCTGTCTCACCTGGAAAGACTGTTTGGGTCCTTGGATGTTGAGGGGGGAGGTAAAGGGACAGGTGTTGCATCTCCTGCGGTTGCAGGGGAAAGTGCCCGGGGAAAACATCACCCATTCCTTCTCTCCTGAGATGCTGCCTGACCTGCTGAGTTACCCCAGCATTTTGTGAATAAATACCTTCGATTTGTACCAGCATCTGCAGTTATTTTCTTAAACTAATCTGAATCTGAAACTAACGCCAGGAATTTTGCAATAATATTCACAATTACAGCAACTCTGAGTTGAAACGCATGTAATTATTACTGATGCTTATTCATGATCAATCCATCTTTTGGAACATTTGACCTTATACGGTGACATTTATAAACAGCTACGCTGCTATGACATGGTTTTATGCACCATGAATCATTGACAATGGAGCCGGAGGGACTGCTAATTATTTTGATGTAACTGCATTGACTTGTTCAATCATTAAAGGATACAAAGTGCTGGAGTAATAGTGGAGTAACAGCGCCTCTGCATCAACATGGATAGGTGACGTTCTGGGTCAGGACCCTTCTTCAGAATCATTAACTTCGTTTGCATTCTGGAGACAGATGGATTGCAAAGTCCGGCACTTTATTTTATGGATTAACTCGGATTTTTCGAGGACGGTGTGTTTGATTGTCAGATGGCTTGTTCAGATGGATTGTGGCTTGTTCCAGAAAAGTAAAACGAGCCCGCTTTGGTCTGCTGTGGAGAAATTCCAACTGAGCGTAGTGCCCGAGTCCCTTTGGTTCATGGGCTGAATGTGAGATGGGAAATCAAGCTAAGAAGTCTTGGCAAAGTGTCACAATTTGACATATTCTTTGCTCCGTTGATGCACAGCCTAGTGTATCGTGTTTTTAGTTTAGTTTAGAGATTACAGCGTGGAAACCACATCCTTTGGCCCGCCGAGTCCAGGCCATCCATCGATCACCCACTCACACCAGTTTGACAATAGACAATAGGTGCAGGAGGAGGCCATTCGGCCCTTCGAGCCAGCACCGCCATTCAATGTGATCATGGCTGATCATTCTCAATCAGTACCACCTTGTTCCTGCCTTCTCCCCATACCCTCTGACTATGTGCCATGTTAGCCCATTTTCTCATCCACTCCCTATGCACTAAGGGCAATTTTCAGAGGCCAGTTAACCTACAAACCCGCACGTCTTTGGGATGTGGGAGGAGCTGGCACACACTGTTCGTTCATCCGATGTAACTTCAGAAGCACGTGACATAATTCCCCTCTATGTTTCTATGTTTCTATGTTTCTTCGAGCACCCGGAAGAAACCCACGCAATAGACAATAGACAATAGGTGCAGGAGGAGGCCATTCGGCCCTTCGAGCCAGCACCGCCATTCAATGTGATCATGGCTGATCATTCTCAATCAGTACCCCGTTCCTGCCTTCTCCCCATACCCCCTGACTCCGCTATCCTTAAGAGCTCTATCTAGCTCTCTCTTGAATGCATTCAGAGAATTGGCCTCCACTGCCTTCTGAGGCAGAGAATTCCACACATTTACAAGTCTCTGACTGAAAAAGTTTTTCCTCATCTCAGTTCTAAATGGCCTACCCCTTATTCTTAAACTGTGGCCCCTTGTTCTGGACTCCCCCAACATTGGGAACATGTTTCCTGCCTCTAACGTGTCCAACCACTTAATAATCTTATATGTTTCGATAAGATCCCCTCTCATCCTTCTAAATTCCAGTGTATACAAGCCTAGTCGCTCCAGTCTTTCAACATATGACAGTCCCGCCATTCCGGGAATTAACCTAGTAAACCTACGCTGCACGCCCTCAATAGCACGCAGCCACAGGGAGAACATGCAAACTCCACACAGACAGCACCCGAGGTCAGGATCGAACCGGGTCCTCTGGCGTTGTGAGGCAGCATCTTTACCACAGCACCGCCACTGTGCCTGTTTAGTTTCTGCTCGTGACGCTTACAACGTTGGCGACCCGGGTTCGATCCTGACTACCGGCGCTGTCTGAACGGAGTTTGTACGTTCTCCCCGTGACATGGGTGGGTTTTCTGAGAGATCTTCGGTTTCCTCCCACACTCCAAAGATGTACAGCTTTGTAGATTATTATGCTAGATGGAGCTCTTAAGGATAGCGGAGTCAGGGGGTATGGGGAGAAGGCAGGAACGGGGTACTGATTGAGAATGATCAGCCATGATTACATTGAATGGTGGTGCTGGATCGAAGGGCCGAATGGCCTCCTCCTGTATCTATTGTCTATTGTCTATTGTTTAGTTTAGTTTAGAGATATAGCGTGGAAACAGGCCCTTCTGCACCGACCAGCGATCCCCGTATACTAGCACTATCGTACATACTGAGGACAATTTACAATTTTCTACCAAAGCCAATTAACCTACAAACCTTTGTACAAAACACTTTGGAGTGTGGGGGGAAACCGGAGCACCCGGGGAAAACCCACGCGGGTCACGGGGAGAACGTACAAACTCCATACAGGCAGCACCCGTAGTCGGGATCGAACCCGCTGTGAGGCAGCAACTCTGGTTCTTGTCTCTGCAGATTTTCTTCCCGAAAATACTGTACAAGTTTATTTCGTTTGAAGCACGTCAGAAAGATTGCTCTTAAAGCTATTTAAGTAACTACGACTGTCAAATCGTACAGATGGGGTTGAACAGAATGCTTTACACAAAGCAGCTTGCTGTTGCAAATTGTTGATGAGGGGGGAGTAATTTGTGAAAACTAACAAACTGCACAAGAGATACCAATTTGCTTGCTTGCTACAGAAATCACATTAATATATTTTCCATCATTCAACCTGTGAAGTAAAGGAATAAGCCTTGTAAATTATTTGGTACAAATGAATCATATATCTAGATAATATACCTGGAGTCTAATTGGTTGCAATAATTGATTTATTTTTGAATGAAAATCTAGAAGATGAACTCATTTTCCATTTAGATGATTTAATTTAGTTTAGTTTCGAGATACAGCATGGAAACAGGCCCTTCGGCCCACCGAGTCTGCACCGACCAGCGATCCCCGCACACTTGCACTATCCTTACACACACTGGGGACAATCTATGATTATACCAAGCCAATTAGCCTACAAATCTGTGCGTCTTTGGAGTGTGGGGGGAGACTGGTGCACCCAGAGAAAACCCTATTAAGTCTTTTCCCCCTTCACCTTGAAACGATGTCCTATGTTCCTCGATTCCCCGACTCTGGGCAAGAGATTCTGTACATCTACCCGATCTATTCCTCTCTTGGTTTTATACACCTCAATGAGATGCATAAGTGCAGAGAGTTACAAGGCCACGGAGTATTGAAAAGTGT
The DNA here is from genome assembly GCF_053455715.1 of Rhinoraja longicauda. Lineage (NCBI taxonomy): Eukaryota > Metazoa > Chordata > Chondrichthyes > Rajiformes > Arhynchobatidae > Rhinoraja > Rhinoraja longicauda. The sequence continues at coordinate 40,474,983 of NC_135969.1, forward strand.
TTTAAGTCAGTCCAAGTAGGAAAAATATTAAAACAATACCGTGGGTATTTATTCACAAAATGCTGGAGTAACTCAGCAGGTCAGGCAGCATCTCAGGAGAGAAGGAATGGGTGATGTTTCGGGTCGAGACCCTTCTCCAGTCTGAAGTAGGGTCTTGACCCGAAACGTCACCCATTCCTTCTCTCCTGAGATGCTGCCTGACCTGCTGAGTTACTCCGGCATTTTGTGAATATGTACCTTCGATTTGTACCAGCATCTGCAGTTATTTTCTTATACAAACAATACCGTGGGATCATTCGCGATTCAGCAGAGATACTGTAAATAATGAAGGTGTGCTGGCTTTATCTATGCTTGAAGCAATTCCTCATTTATTCTTAGTTTTTCCTTGGGACTAGAATGGGAACTAAATGGCAGCTTGATTGTTGGGGACTGATTCTAACTTGGGGGCTGAGACCAGTTCTAAATAGTCAGAGAGCTTCTTAAAGCAATTGGCTTTTGAAAGATTAGCCACAGATGTCGGTTTATTTTTACATTACCCTCCCAGAATGATTTTGAACAGGTGGCGTCGAGTTCCACTTTTCTTTGATGCACTGACATATTTTTGCCTGCCAGAACTATTTTCTATCTATATTTATGCATACTTGAGATATAACTTCAAAAAGGACGTTATATTTCACAGCAGTTAAATTTCTTTGAAATATGTCAATTCCAGTGCTGGAAACACATGTTCTTCACTGAATTGATTTTATTTGAATCAAGCAGAAAGCCGGCATGCATTTCCATGTTTTATCCTTGGTTTACATCTTTTTTTTTGCCTTTAAAATATAAAGGAGTTTTAAAATGTTACAACTTGATATACAGCTGTCAAACAAAAGATATCACTCTGATTAATTGCAGAAGTAAACTCTCTCTCCCTGACATACACCCTCCACTGCCTCTCTCCACCATTTATTTTTCTCCTCCACTCCTTCTTTTATCCTTTCCACTGGTCTTCCTCCCCTTTCCCCATTCTCCCTATTTCTCTCCATTCCCCATCCTCTCTCTTCCCCTCCATTCCAATCCTCTCTCTCTCCATCCCCCGTTCTCTCTCTCTCCTCCTGTCCTCCATCTCTCTTCCTCCCCCTTCCCCCTGACAATCCTCTCTCTCCCCCTGTCAATTTCCCCATCCTCTCTCTCCCCATTCCACGTTCTCTATCTTCCCCTCCAATACCCATCCTCGCTTTCTGTCCATTCCCCATTCTCTCTCTCTCTCCCCCTCTCTCCCCCTCTCTCCCCCTCCCTCCCTCCCTCCCTCCCTCTCTCTCTCTCTCCCTCTCCCTCTCCCCCCTCCCCCTCTCCCCCCTCCCCCTCCCTCTCTCTCTCTCTCCCTCTCCCTCTCCCCCCTCCCCCTCCCTCTCCCTCTCCCTCTCTCTTCTCCTACCATTTCTCTCTTCTCCTACCATTTCTCTCTTCTCTCTCTCTTCTCCTGTCCATTTATCTCTCTCTCTCTCTCTCTCTCTCTCTCTCTCTCTCTCTCTCTCTCTCTCTCTTCTGTCAATTTCTCTCTCTCTCTTCTCCTGTCAATTTCTCTCTCTCTCTCTTCTGTCCATTTCTCTCTTCTCTCTCTTCTGTCCATTTCTCTCCTCTCTCTCTCTCTCTTCTCCTACCATTTCTCTCTTCTCTCTCTCTTCTCCTGTCCATTTCTCTCTTCTCTCTCTCTTCCCCTGTCCATTCTCTCTCTCTCTCTCTCTCTCTCTCTCTCTCTCTCTCTCTCTCTCTCTCTCTCTCTCTCTCTCTCTCTCTCTCTCTCTCTCTCTCTCTCTTCTCCTGTCCATTTTCCCATTCTTCCTCTTCATTTCCCATTCCCTCCTTCTCTTCCCCCTTCATTCTTACACCTGTCCTTTCTTTACCTCTTCCTCACCCCTCCCTCTCTGTGTGTTGGCACATTGGCCAAGTCTTCACTCCTGCGGTTCGAGGCAGAAGCTCGTGACCTAAGATAGACACAAAATGCTGGAGTAGCTCAGCTGGGACAGGCAGCATCTCTGTGGAGAAGGAATGGGAGACGCTTTGGGTCGAGACACCTTTTTCTGCCCCTTGCTACATATTTCATGATCTAAGACCTTGGGAGCAGGTGGGAGGGAATGGGAAAATGGAGAGGAAGAATGGGAAAATGGACAGGAGAAGAGAGAGAGAGAAGAGAGAAATGGACATGAGAAGAGAGAGAGATGGACAGGAGAAGAGAGAGAGATGGACAGGAGAAGAGAGAGAGAGAGAGAGAGAGAGAGAGAGAGAGGATGGGGAATTTAGGAAACAGCGTCCAAAGTTGGCCATTCAGCCCTTCGTGCTTGCTCTGCCATCCGGTAAGAAGCTCCCACCTCTGCTCCACTTTCTTGCCCTAACCCTACATCCTTTGATTCTTTTTACATCTTTTAAAACCTGTGTTGGAGTGGTGAAAGGAGAGATGGTGTGAGTTCGGAAGTACGCGATCACCTGAGGCTGATGTTCTTGTCTGGGAGTTTGTTTTTACCGTTCGATCTCTTTCCACTTACAATGCATGAGTAATGAGTTTTTTATAAAGTTACCTGATAATCTGCAATTGCATCTACCACATACTTACATCGCTGATTAATTGACTGCAGCAAGCTTGAGTTTGCTTGTTCAGAAAGCGACAAAATAATCCTTCTTTAGTTTAGTTTGGAGATACAGCGCAAAAGCAGGCCCTTCGGCCCATCGAGTCCGCACAGACCAGCGACCCCCGCACACTCGCACTATGATGCACACACTAGGGACACTTTTACATTTACACCAAGCCAATTAACCTACAGCCAATTAACCTGCACGTCTTTGGGCAGCACGGTGGCGCAGCGGTAGAGTTGCTGCCTTACAGCGAATGCAGCGCCGGAGACTCAGGTTCGATCCTGACTCCAGGCGCCGTCTGTACGGAGTTTGTACGTTCTCCCCGTGACCTGCGTGGGTTTTCTCCGAGATCTTCGGTCTCCTCCCACACTCCAAAGACATACAGGTATGTAGGTTAATTGGCTTGGTAAATGTAAAAAAAATTGTCCCTAGTGTGTGTAGGATAGTGTTAATGTGCGGGGATCGCTGGGCGGCGCGGACTCGGTGGGCTGAAGGGCCTGTTTCCGCGCTGTATCTCTAAATCTAAATCTAAAGTCTTTGGAGTGTGGGAGGAAACCGGAGCTCCCGGAGAAAACCCACGTGGTCACGGGGAGAGCGTGCAAACCCCGTACAGATAGCGCCCGTAGTCGAGATCGAACCCGGGTCTCTGGCACTGTAATCGCTGTAAGGCAGCTACTCTACCGATGCGCAAATGCATCTTTAAGTAATTTTTTTTTTTAAGTTTGAATAAGATGGATGGCTAATTCGTGATAGCACTCACTGGGGGAACAGAAAAAAATGATTCTGTTCAACGTGTCTTCTGGGCGTCTTCTCACAGCCAGTGGATCAGTTGCCAGTTTACATGTTCGAGCTGCTCATGAGCTTGTGTAATGAGTGTAAAGGATTAAAGCTGCCTTTATTGTGATCAGCGGTTACAAGTTTAAATGTGTCTCCTGTTCAGCGTGGGAGGTAAGAAATACACAAAGCAGTATTTGTTCAGATGCATAATTTAGTGGTCTTAAAACAGGCAGCGTTTCAACATTTAAAAATAATGAAGAAATTGGCAAATCTGTTCTCCTGTCCTGCGCTATCAAGCGTGAGTTTCAAGGGTGGGTGAAATCGTATTCGGATACGATTCCTTTTATAGACAATAGACAATAGGTGCAGGAGGAGGCCATTCGGCCCTTTGAGCCAGCACTGCCATTCAATGTGATCATGGCTGATCATTCTCAATCAGTACCCCGTTCCTGCCTTCTCCCCATACCCCCTGACTCCGCTATCCTTAAGAGCTCTATCTAGCTCTCTCTTATACCCTGCAGTTAGTTCCTTGCTTCTTCACTCTTTTATTCTTGTTTTTTTTTTGTTGGGTTAACAGAGTAAAGTAAGCTGCTTCATGGAGAGGAGGTATTGTTAGAATTCGACTAAGCTCAGCTTGGGTTTTGGGAACAGCTCCATCCAAGACCGCAAGAAATTGCAGCAAATTGTGGACCACCAAACAATCCAACCTCCCTTCCACTGACTCCATTTATACCTCGGCAGGGCCAGCAGCAGAATCAAGGACGAGTGGCACCCCGGCCACTCCCTCTTCTCCCCTCTCCCATCGGGCAAAAGGTATAGAAGCACACCTCCAGATTCAGGGACAGTTTCTTCCCGGCTTTTATCAGGCAACTGAACCATCCGACCACATGAGGGGCAGGGTGATTTTGCAAAGATTGCCGCATGAGAAGAGAATGCTGACACCACAACTATGTACAATCTCCAGAAGGGAAAGGTACATTTTATAAGGTCCCAATTTATTGTCATCTGTATTTTCCTTGATGTAGTAGATGCTGGCAGCATAGGTGGTGAGAGCAGGTATTGAGGGGTGTTAGTTCTGGGATGCCAGAACTAACCGTTGAGCCTTCCCGAGGTTTCCTGGGCCTAAGTCAACGAAACACCGGATATGGGATGATGTTTCACTAATCCTGCTCCCATCAATTTAACAACTTATGAATCAAATGCCACAGGAATTTCAAGTGAAGTCAGAACGTAGAAATGGAAAATTTTACCTCGATAAAGCATTCCTCCAGCGATTTTATCATTGGAACCCCACTACTTGCTCCTTGTTCAAACACAGTGAACTGCGTGAAGTTCCTGAATTTCCACAGTAGACACGAGAAGAAAAAGAATGAGAGGAATAGAGTATTGAGTAGAGAAGCTGGGAGGTCATGTTACAGTTACATCAAACGTTGGTGAGGCCACATTTAGAATATTGTGTTCATTTCTGGGCACCATGTTATAGGAAAGATATTGTCAATTTGGAAAGGGCACAGAGAAGATTCACGAGGATGCTGCCAGGACCCGAGGGCCTGAGCTGTAGGGAGAGGTTGAGTAGGCTGGGACTCTATGCCTTTGGAGAGCAGGAGGATGAGGGGTGACCGTATAGAAATGTGCAGGAAGGAACTGCAGATGCTGGTTTAAACTGAAGAAACTGAAGAACTGGAGTAACTCAGCAGGACAGGCAGCATCTCTGGAGAGAAGGAATGGGCGACGTTTCGGGTCAGAAGAAGGGTCTCTCCAGAGATGCTGCCTGTCCCGCTGAGTTACTCCAGCTTTTTGTGTCTAACTTCGGTGATCTTATAGATGTGTGTAAAATCATGAGAGGAATAGATCGGGTAGATGCACAGAGTCACTTGCCCAGAGTAGGTGAATCGGGGACCAGAGGACACAGGTTCAATGTAGGGGGGGGGGGGGGGGGGGGAGATTTAATAGGAACCTGATTGGTAACCTTTTCACACAAAGGGTGGTGGGTGTATGGAACGAGCTGCCAGAGGAGGTAGTTGAGGCTGGGACTATCCCAACAGTTAAGAAACATTTAGGCAGGAACATAGATAGGACAGGTTTAGAGGGACATGGGCCAAATGCAGCCAGGTGCAACTAGTATAGCTGGGGCATGTTGGCCGGTGTGGGCAAGTTGGGCTGAAGGGCCTGTTTCCGTGCTGTGAGACTCTATGACTCTAAAACTGGGCAGTGTTGCACTAAGGCATTTCAATGCTTAAATCCTCTTCTTAAAAATACCTTTTGCTGATTACTAATGGATAAACTGAAAATGTTGATAACATTTAGCAGATCAGGCAGTATTTCGGAAAAGGAAATGGTATTAACCTTTTACAGATGTATAATTTAAGTTTCTAAGATATTTACAGCTTTTTTATTAAACTTTTTTTAACTTTCGCTACATATTAGAGTCCCTTTTCTTTCGTCTTCTGGACTTGATTTTGGCTCAAGATTCTTCATTGTGGTCTATATTTCCTTTTTTAGCCCGTGTGCCTCTCTTCTTATACATTTGTGGGATGTGAATGCCTTTGCCAACACACCATTCATTGTAAAACAAAGACGCCATCTTGAATCATGAAGACCCTATAAGTGAATGCACTGTTGGCGGGATTGTTTCAGAACATTGAAATGACACTGCTGGAGAAAATGGGGTAGATCTCCAAATTCATCCACGTCCATAAGTGACAGGAGCAGAATTAGGCCATTCGGCCCATTAAGTCTACTCCACCATTCAATCATGGCTGATCTATCTCTCCCTCCTAACCCCATTCTCCTGCCTTCTCCCCATAACCCCTGACAACCAGTACCAATCAAGAATCTATCTATCTCTGCCTTAGAAATATCCATTGACTTGGCCTCCACGGCCTTTTGTGGCAAAGAATTCCACAGATTCCACAACTTCTGCAGTTGTACAGGGCCCTAGTGAGACCGCACGTGGAGTACTGTGTGCAGTTTTGGTCTCCAAATTTGAGGAAGGATATTCTTGCTATTGAGGGCGTGCAGCGTAGGTTTACTAGGTTAATTCCTGGAATGGCGGGACTGTCATATGTTGAAAGACTGGAGCGACTAGGCTTGTATACACTGGAATTTAAAAGGATGAGAGGAGATCTTATCGAAACGTATAAGATTATTAAGGGATTGGACACGTTAGAGGCAGGAAACATGTTCCCAATGTTGGGGGGAGTCCAGAACAAGGGGCCACAGTTTAAGAATAAGGGGTAGGCCTTTTAGAACTGAGATGAGGAAAAACGTTTTCAGTCAGAGAGTTGTGAATCTGTGGGATTCTCTGCCTCAGAAGGCAGTGGAGACCAATTCTCTGAATGCATTCAAGAGAGAGCTAGATAGAGCTCTTAAGGATAGCGTAGTCAGGGGGTATGGGGAGAAGGCAGGAACAGGGGTACTGATTGAGAATGATCAGCCATGATCACATTGAATGGCGGTGCTGGCTCGAAGGGCCGAATGGCCTCCTCCTGCACCTATTGTCTATTGTCTATTAAGTCCACTCCACCATTCAATCATGGCTGATCTATCTTTCCCTCCTAACCCCATTTTCCTGCCTTCTCCCCATAACCCCTGACAACCAGTACCAATCAAGAATCTATCTATCTCTGCCTTAGAAATATCCATTGACTTAGCCTCCACGGCCTTCTGTGGCAAAGAATTCCACAGATTCACCACCGAACGTAATGGTGCCTGACTTGGTGAGAGACCGGCGGGTGATATTGTACGTGCAGCGGAGAGTTTGCAGGTTTGGAGGTGGCCGTTGATGAAACCTGACATTGGTGCATCTTGTACCCAGTAAGTACCACAGCCATAGAGTGCCAGTGATGCAGTGACTGAGGAGGTGGCAGTAAAGGTGTGGACGCAAGGGACTGTAGATGCTGATTAATACACAAGAGGGCACAAAGAGCTGGAGTAGCTCAGCAGTTCAGGCAGTATCTCTGGGGAACATGAAATGGTGACGTTTTGGTCAAGGCCCTTCTTCAGAGAGATGCTCGGCACGGTGGCGCAGCGGTAGAGTTGCTGCCTTACGGCGAATGCAGCGCCGGAGACTCAGGTTCGATCCTGACTACGGAGTTTGTACGTTCTCCCCGTGGGTTTTCTCCGACATCTTCGGTTTCCTCCCACACTGCAAAGACGTACAGGTATGTAGGTTAATCGGCTGGGCAAATGTTAAAAAAATAATAATAATTGTCCCTAGTGTGTGTAGGATAGTGTTAATGTGCGGGGATTGCTGGTCGGCGCGGACCCGGTGGGCCGAAGGGCCTGTTTCCGCACTGTATCTCTAAATCTAAAAATGCTAATTAATACACAAAAGGACATAAGGAGCTGGAGTAACTCAGCAGGTCAGGCACCAGGGAGCGGTGCTGAACTACTATCTACCTCATTGGTGACCCTCGGACTATCATTGATCGGACTTTGCTGGCTCTACCTTGCACTAAACGTTATTCCCTTATCATGCGTCTATGTATCTATACATTGTAAATGGCTCGATTGTAATCATCATTTGTCTTTCCGCTGACTGGTTAACACGCAACAAAAGCTTTTCACTGTACCTCAGTGCACGTGACACTGAAGTGAATCTGAAACATCTCGGGAGAACAGGGATAGGTGACGATTCAGGTCGGCATCCTTTTTCAGTCAGCACTTTGTGTCCTTGTGTGTGAAGCAGCATCTGCAGTTCCATGTTTCTACATTGAAGAAAACAAAGGGAACTCTGTGCAGTTAACAAATATGATGTGACTTGTACTTAAAAGGGTTTTTAATTAGTTTTGGTAATTGTTCTGCAGCAAGGCTGTGTGTTCAGAGGCAGGAACTTTGTGTTAAACTGCGCACACAGGATGCAAAGCAGATGCCCATTGACAGTTTTGGGCAAAATGCATTCTTGATCTAACGAATAACAGGAAATTGAGAAAACCTGGCAGAACTCCACCAAAGTCCAAGATGAACTGTTCCATCACGTGGAAATGTGTAGGAAGGAAATGCAGATGCTGGTTTAAACCAAATTAATATTAATTTCTCTAACTTCAAGTAATCCCTAAGGAGAAATTTCTTTTGTCAGAGGGTGGTGAATCTGTGGAATTCTTTGCCACAGCGGGCTGTGGAGGGAAGGTGAGTGGATATTTTTAAGGCAGAGATAGATAGATTTTTGATCAGTGTGGGTGTCAGGGGTTATGGGGAGAAGGCAGGAGAATGGGGTTAGGAGGGAGAGATAGATCATCCATGATTGAATGGTGGAGTACACTGGGTGATACTCATTTCACTTATGACCTTATGAACATTATAGACAATAGACAATAGGTGCAGGAGGAGGCCATTCGGCCCTTTGAGCCAGCACCGCCATTCAATGTGATCATGGCTGATCATTCTCAATCAGTACCCCGTTCCTGCTATCCTTAAGAGCTCTATCTAGCTCTCTCTTGAATGCATTCAGAGAATTGGCCTCCACTGCCTTCTGAGACAGAGAATTCCACAGATTCACAACTCTCTGACTGAAAAAGTTTTTCCTCATCTCAGTTCTAAATGGCCTACCCCTTATTCTTAAACTGTGGCCCCTTGTTCTGGACTCCCCCAACATTGGGAACATGTTTCCTGCCTCTAACGCGTCCAACCCCTTAATAATCTTATATAACCCCTTAATAATATCATGTCAATGTCTTTCGTTTCCCTTTCCCCTAAACCCCCAGTCTGAAGAAGGGCCTCGACCTGAAACGTCACCCATTCCTTCTCCAGTTACGGGTTACTCCAGCATTTTGTGCCCACCGTCGTAAGGGGAATCCTTGGTAAAAGTAACAGTCAAGAAAGAGCAGCGTTTCCCTCTGATTACTTTGACAAACCCACCGTGATTGCCCGCACTTGATCGACATTGGTTGATAAAGTATTCTTCAGCAGCGTTGATTGCTCTTGCTCTTTGGTTCAAGGAGCTGTTTAAATGGATCCGTGGAGAGGATAGTTCTAAAACTGAAACACTCCGAGCATGTTTCTTCCTAGCACAGTTTGTGAAATCTCACAGCCTCTGTGGTACGTCACTCGATTCCAACGCTGCAATGGCAAGTCAGTTTACATTTAGACTTGCGCTTGGGACTCAGTCTTGGGCTAATTGATTTGATTGTGCCTGGCAGTCATATTCCCATGACAGCCGACGCAACTCAGCATTGACAGCTTTAACAACCTGACCAGCCTTTGATTCCTTGACCCTCCTTGGTTTGTGCTGCCTGTAAACCACAAAAAGGCGTACATTGCTCGGCCATGAAGCTGGCTCGGATGTAGCCGGCTACTGCCAGAGCCTGGGCTGCAAACTATGCATTTGTGTTTAAGTATCCAAGACTTTAAGCCCGCCTGTGACCGCTCCTGTCATTTCCCTGCTGCAGTGGGCTTTTACCAATGGCTGTGTTGTCCTTCGCAGGAAGATCTGCCTGCATTGCAAGTGCCCACGCGAGGATCACACGGTCACAGTGATGCCGCTGGAAATGGAGAAGACCGTCAACAAACTCATGTACGATTTTCAGAGGAACTCCACGTCCGACGATGACTCTGGCTGCGCGCTGGAGGAATACGCCTGGGTTCCTCCTGGACTGAAGCCCGATCAGGTAACGTCAAACCGCTGGCTGTGCCTGCCATTGAAATCTGTTCTAGGATGCGTAATGCCCAGGAGGAATAGATCATGTAGATGCACAGAGTGGGGAATAGATCAGGTAGGCGCACAGAGTGAGACAATAGACAATAGGTGCAGGAGTAGGCCATTCGGCCCTTCGAGCCATTGAGGAATAGATCAGGTAGCTCGCTGGAATTTAGAAGATTGAGGGGGGATCTTATAGAAACTTACAAAATTCTTAAGGGGTTGGACAGGCTAGATGCAGGAAGATTGTTCCCGATGTTGGGGAAGTCCAGAACAAGGGGTCACAGTTTAAGGATAAGTGGGAAGTCTTTTAGGACCGAGATGAGAAAGTTTTTTTCACACAGAGAATGGTGAATCTGTGGAATTCTCTGCCACAGAAGGTAGTTGAGGCCAGTTCATTGGCTATATTTAAGAGGGAGTTAGATGTGGCCCTTGTGGCTAAAGGGATCGGGGGGATATGGAGAGAAGGCAGGTACGGGATACTGAGTTGGATGATCAGCCATGAATGGCGGTGCAGGCTCGAAGGGCCGAATGGCCTACACCTGCACCTATTTTCTATGTTTCTATGTAGACGCTCAGAGGAATAGATCATGTAGATGCACAGATCAGGTAGATGCTTAGAGTGGGGAATAGATCATGTAGACGCACAGAGTGGGGAATAGATCAGGTAGTCGCACATAGTCTCTTGCCCAGGGTAGGGGAATTGAGAACCAGAGGACATAGGTTTAAGGCGGGGGGTGGAAGATTTAATAGGAGCCTGAGGGGTCACATTTTCACACAAAGGGTGGTGGGTGTATGGAACGAGCTGCCGAAGCAGGTAGTTGAGACAGGTACTATCGCAACGCTTAAGAAACATTTGGATAGGCACATGGATAGGACAGGTTTAGAGGGATATAGGGCAAACGGGGGCAGGTGGAACTAGTGTAGCTGGGACCTGTTGGTCGGTGTGGGCAAGTTGGGCTGAAGGGCCTGTTTCCACGCTGTGTCGCTCTGTGATTGTACGGCTCTAATTGTTTAGCTTGATTGTGTTCAGGTGTAGTGTTACCTGCTTTGATTGGATAGCATCCACAAATAAGCTTTCAACTTGGAACACATGAAATAGAACATGGAACAGTACAGCACAAGACCAGGCCCTTCGGCCCACAATGTCCGTGCTGTACAAGATGCCTGGACCAAGTCCCATCTGCCTATATATGGCCTCTCAGATGGATATCACAGATATCATACCATAGAACAGCACGGCACAGGAACAGGCCCTTCGGCCCACAATGTGCGTGCTGAGCACGATGCCACATTAAACTAATCTCCTCTGCCTGCACGTGATCCATGTCCCTCCATTCCCTGCCTAACCATGTGCCTGTCTAAAAGTCTCTTAAACACCATTATCCTATCTGCCTCCTCCACCATGACGATAATAAACCTAAACCCAAGACTGATTACTGATTTTCAGGGCCTGTTTTCATGCTGTACATTTCACTAATTCAATGAAAACTAGTAGATTTTTAGATTTAGATTTAGAGATACAACGCGGAAACAGGCCCTTCGGCCCACCGAGTCCGCAATGCCCAACGATCCCCGCACATTAACACTATCATAGAAACATAGAAACATAGAAAATAGGTGCAGGAGTAGGCCATTCGGCCCTTCGTGATCCATATCCCTCCATTCCCTGCCTAACCATGTGCCTGTCTAAAAGTCTCTTAAGCACCATTATCGTATCTGCCTCCACCACCACCCCTGGCAGTGGTTTCCAGGCACCCACCTGGACCTGTGAAAAAAAAACTTACCCCTCACAATTTTTAACTTTTCCCCTCTTATGTTAAAGCTATGCCCTCCAGATGTTGACACTTCCACCCTGGGTTCAATCTATGCCTTATGTTCAACCTTATGTTCAATCTATGCCTCTCATCATTTTATATAGTTAATAATGACGATAATAAACCTAAACCCAAGACTAATTACTGATTTTCTCATTATGTTAAATATTGGTTCTTTCAACTCGTTACATTATTGAGGGTTTCCACACAGCATCCTGATTTGTTTGTGAATGCACGTTATTTAATTTCACTTTATAGAAATAGAACTTTACGATCTCCCAGCTAGAAATGATCCAAAACAGCCTGGCGCTCCAGTCTAGAAAAGTTCAGTCGGAGGGTGGCGCAGCGGGTAGAGCCGCTGCCTCACAGCGCCAGAGACACGGGTTCGATCCCGACCTCGGGTGCTGTCTGTGCGTGGAGTTTGCAAGCTCCTCCGGTTTCCTCCGGGTGCTCCGGTTTCCTCCCGAATCCCAAAGACTTGCGGGCTTGTAGATTAGCTGGCCTCTTGCCCCGAGTGTGCAGGGAGTGGATGCGAAAGTGGGATAACATAGAACTAATGTGAATGGCGTGGACCCGATGGGCCGAAGGGCCTGTTTCCATGCTGTACACTACTAATTCAATGAAAACTAGTAGATTTTTAGATTTAGATTTAGAGATACAGCGCAGAAACAGGCCCTTCGGCCCACCGGGTCCGCGCCGCCCAGCGATCCCCACACACTAACACTATCCTACACACACTAGGGACAATTTTTACATTTTACCCAGTCAATTAACCTACAAACTTGTACGTCTTTGGGGTGTGGGAGGAAACCGAAGATCTCAGAGAAAACCAACGCAGGTCACGGGGAGAACGTACAAACTCCGTACAGACGGCGCCCGTTAGTCCGGATCTAACCTGAGTCTCCGGCGCTGCATTCGCTGTAAGGCAGCAACTCTACCGCTTTGCCACCGTGCCGGCCAACAGAGAGCAGCAACCTCACTTATTCACGTCTGATTGTGGTTATTTTAATTTTAAAAACGTGTATATTATTTTTACTTAATATTGCTGTACCACACAACGTCCAAGATGTAAAAGAGAAAAAAAAATTCTAAAAGAGAGTGAGTGAAAGAATATTTTGGGATAATTGAAATAGCCTTTAAATCCCACTCGGAGATACATGATACCCATGTTTTAATGATTTGGTATAATCTGATGCCATTTACACAGGCTGATTTCTAGAGCAGATAAGATGAAGAATTCCTTGAAACTCCATGTCTGTGATGTCTTATACCATACTGAACAAATATTGACCCAGGATTTGAAATCAAATTTCCCCATTCTGTTAAGTATGTTGCGGATTAAATCTTCCTTAACAAAGCAATGAAAGCAAAGCTTAAGGAATGAGTGGTTAGATAGAACTGGATCTTGGACAGACCAGTATTCCAGCCCATCGAGCAGCAGAACGCTGAAAGGGTTTAAAGTCTTTGGAGCAGTATAGCTTGGTCATCCTGATGTGGATTGATTGAAAGATACAGCATGGGGGAAAAAGGCCCTTCGGCCCACCGAGTCCATGCCAACCATCAACTACCACTATTCGCAGTAGCTCAATGTTATCCCACTTTCGCATCCGCTCCCTACACATTAGGGGCAATTTACAGAGGGCCAATTAACCTACAAACCCGCACGTCTTTGGGATGTGGGAGGAAACCGGAGGATCCGGAGGAAACCCATGCGGTCACAGGTAGAGCGTGCAAACTCCACACAGACAGCACCCGAGGTCGGTATTGAACCCGGGTCTCTGACGCAGAGAGATTGGTTTCAAGAGTCGAGGGTGTTTAATTGTCATACAATGGAACAGTGGAATTCGTACTTACAGCAGCGTAACAGGCTTGTAAACGCAATGTGCACAGATAATGTATTTTTTAAATTCAATAAATTAGTAATCATGAGACTCATGTAAAAAAATAAATCCTAAATCTTTTAGTGCAACCGAAGATAGTCCGTAGAAGTCCATAGTTGCTGAGGTTCGTGTTGTGCAAAGTTCAAGAGCCTGATTGTTGTTGGGGACAAGCTGTTCTTGACCTTGGTGGTCACGGTTTTACCGATGGTAGCAGCGAGATGAGAGCGTGACCGGGGTGGTGTGGGTCATTCTGACCCTGTCTCTTTAAGGCACTGCCTCCTATTGATCCCTTCGATGGTGGGGAGGTCAGTACCTGTGATGGACCGGGCAGTGTCGACCACTCTCTATCATCTCCTTCAATCCTGGCCGTTTGAGTTGCTGAACCAGGCCATGATTTTTAATATAACTACAAATTTGAGGATCTCTAGTTTTTTTACAACCAGCCTCCAATCTTGAATTTTCTACAGTATCTTTGATTAAGTCTAGAAGATCATTCCAAATATTGAAAGTGTAGAATTTGATTCTTGTTGTAATTTTTTTTGCCTTTCAATTGAAACTGTCCCCAGTTTAATGTAAGAAAAAGTTCATCTTGCCCTAAGCAACTTTGATTTATAAACAGCACTTCTGGGAAACAATTCCTCAGTGTTTTGCAGAAGAGTTTGACATCAAGCAGAGCTAAAATGCAATTGTCGTCCATGAATTCATTAGTGGTAGGAGCAGAAGTAAGCCATCCGGCCCATTTAAGTTTACTCCGCCACATTCAATCATGGCTGATTATGCCAGAGGTTCTGGAGAGAAGGCAGGAGAATGGGGTTAGGAGGGAGAGATAGATCAACCATGGTGAAGTAGACTTGATGGGTCGAATGGCCTAATTCTGCTCCTATCACATGATCTTATGATCTGTCTCTCCCTCCTAACCCCATTCTCCTGCCTTCTCCCCATGACCCCTGACACCCGTACTAATCAAGAAATTGTTAGCAAGAGGTTTAAAAAAAAAAGACATTTAGAGAGGCACAAGGATGTTAGAAAGGGTTCCAGCGAGTGTTGAATAGGGACAATAAGGTGGCTGGTAGTGAAGTAGAAGGACCATTACCTCTCTCTGACTGGAGTTCCATGCCGGAACATCCTCTGTCTCCCCCCCCCCACCCCCCACCCCCAACCCAAATTACAGCACAAACCAGACAGGCACAAAACACTGGGGCAACTCAGCGGGACAGGCAGCGCCTCTGGAGAGAAGGAATGGGTGATGTTTCGGGTCGAGACCCTTCTTCAGACCGACCTGTACCCTAATGCACAATCTGAAGAAGGGTCTCGACCCGAAACGTCAAACCATTCCTTCCCTCCAGAGATGCTGCCTGTCCCGCTGAGTTACTCCAGCATTCTGTGTCTATCGTCCATTTAAACCAGCATCTGCAGTTCCTTCCTGCACAAACCAGGACTGTTCTTGAGGGATTTTCACCGCCTTCATGGCAGAGCAGGAGGCCGGCTCATGTCTGTAAGTAACCGGTCAGATTTCCACCACAAAACAAAACAACTGGCAGAAATGGTCATTATCACATTTCACTCTGCGGGGGACAAATGGATTTTCAATTGTGTAATGTTGACAGAAATCAGCATGGTCAGATTGAATTTCCAACCTATTATCTCACTGCCAGCCATAAGAAGTGCTGCCCATTCATCCATCCGCCCAGACTGCTATTCTGTTTGTCTTGATGTCAGCTACAGACCTGTTTACCAGCTCTGTTCTGTAATGTTAGCAATCTTAAAAAAATCAAACATGTTCCCATGGCAACCCCTGCAATCTTCCATACTTCCACCATTCCATTGGGCAGAGTCGCTGCCTCACAGCGCCAGAGACCCGGGTTCCATCTTGCAGAGTTTGGACCAAGTGGGTTTTATGCGGGTGCTCCAGTTTCCTCCCACACTCCAAAGACGTGCGGGTTTTTTTGACAGGTTTAATCTGTAAAGTGTCCTGAGTGTGTAGGATAGAACTAGTGCATGGGTGACCGTTGGTTGGCACGGACTCAGTAGGCCGAAGGGGCCTGTTCCGCGCTACATCTCTACACTGGACGAAACTAATGATCAAGGGATACTGCCTGTGTACTGTAACGTGGAGATTACAAGCACTCTGAAGGCCAGCTGTAAGCTCAGCACTTACTCCACACCTGAAGGGTCCCGACCCTAAAGGTCACCTGTCCATGCTCTCCAGAGATGCTGCCAGACCCGCTGAGTTAGTCCAGCACTTAGTGTCCTTTAGTGTAAACCAGCATCTGCAGTTCCGTGCTTATAACTCCTGGGCTGTGGCTCTGTCACGCTCGGCTGAGGAGCAGGATGCACGTTGTACCTGACTGGCTTATTTCGCAGAGTTCTCCACTCGTTTCTTTGATGTTGCTGAAGATATAAGCGCATGTTAGAAGGTGATTGAGATGTGAGGGACCGCAGGGGCTGATGAACAAAAGATGCTCCAGAGATGCTGCCCGACCCGCTGAGTTGCTCCAGCACTTTGTGTCTTTTTTTGTTTGTTGTAAATTAGCATCTGCTGTCGGGCTGTCAGACAGCAACTCTACCACTGCGCCACCGTGCTGCCCTCTGTGATGGGGTGCCACGAAGGGGAGGGGGAGGAGGCCACTGCCACCTCTTCCTCCCTCACCAGACGTGGCAGCACGTTCCAGGTAGGGTTGCCAACTGTCCCGTATTAGCCGGGATCATCCCGTATTTTGGGCTAAATTGGTTGGTCCCGTACAGGACCGCCACTGTCCCGTATTAGGCTTGGATGCTGCTGTAGGCCGGGACACTGTAGGCCCGGACACTGTATGCCCGGACACTGTAGGCCCGGACACTGTATGCCCGGACACTGTATGCCCGGACACTGTAGGCACGGACACTGTAGGCACGGACACTGTAGGCACGGACACTGTAGGCACGGACACTGTAGGCACGGACACTGTAGGCCCGGACACTGTATGCCTGGACACTGTAGGCCTGGACACTGTAGGCCCGGACACTGTAGCCCGGACACTGTAGCCCGGACACTGTAGGCCCGGACACTGTAGGCCCGGACACTGTATGCCCGGACACTGTATGCCCGGACACTGTATGCCCGGACACTGTATGCCCGGACACTGTATGCCCGGACACTGTATGCCCGGACACTGTAGGCACGGACACTGTAGGCCTGGACACTGTAGGCCCGGACACTGTAGGCCCGGACACTGTAGCCCGGACACTGTAGGCCCGGACACTGTACGCCCGGACACTGTACGCCCGGACACTGTAGGCACGGACACTGTATGCCCGGACACTGTAGGCACGGACACTGTAGGCCCGGACACTGTAGGCCCGGACACTGTAGGCCCGGACACTGTAGGCCCGGACACTGTAGGCCCGGACACTGTAGGCCCGGACACTGTAGGCCCGGACACTGTAGGCCCGGACACTGTAGGCCCGGACACTGTAGGCCCGGACACTGTAGGCCCGGACACTGTAGGCCCGGACACTGTAGGCCCGGATACTGTAGCCCGGACACTGTAGCCCGGACACTGTAGGCCTGGACACTCTAGCCCGGGGGGCGCTGTTGTCCCGGACAGTGTAGGCCCGGAGGCCTGGGCACCGCCTCATAGAGGTTGCATAGCAACCCCCCCCCCCCCCCCACCGTGACTCGAAACATCACCCATCCCTTCCCTCCGGAGATGCTGAGTTACTCCAGCATTTTGTGTCTATCTTCGATTTAAACCGGCATCTGCAGTTTTTTTTCCTACACAACCCGCCGCCATCGGTGAAGCGGGAACACGTGGCCACTGGCTGGGTGAGGTCACGTGGGGCGCGGGGCGGTGACTGACGTCACCTTTTGTCCCTTATTTGGGAGTGAGAAAGTTGGCAACCCTCGTTACAGGCACCCAACTCCCTTCCCTCTAAGTTTAAAAAAAACTTGTCCCGCACATCTCCTTTGACCTTTGCCACTCTCACCTTAAACCTCTGTGCCCAGGTATTTGAATTTTCTATCCTGGGACATGGGTATGATTTTGTTTTAATGCTGGGGGTGATATGAACAAGTTTAAAGCGCAGAATAACATCTTCGGACAGGGAACCATTAATAATATGATGTACAATTAGGTCCCAGAGGTAAAGCTGGGTGGTCAGAAGCTTTTATACACTACAACAACATTACTGACCACCCATCCCACACATTCATAGTTACTCTTGTAGCAGCTGCTTATTTTCAAGCCATCTCATTAAGGTTTGATCTCACATTCACTAAATTAATACTTAAAGTTCGAAATTCAGGATTTCATTTCAACCTTCAACCTTAATAGACAATAGACAATAGGTGCAGGAGGAGGCCATTCAGCCCTTCGAGCCAGCACCGCCATTCAATGTGATCATGGCTGATCATTCTCAATCAGTACCCCGTTCCTGCCTTCTCCCCATACCCCCTGACTCCGCTATCCTTAAGAGCTCTATCTAGCTCTCTCTTGAATGCATTCAGAGAATTGGCCTCCACTGCCTTCTGAGGCAGAGAATTCCACAGATTCACAACTCTCTGACTGAAACAGTTTTTCCTCATCTCAGTTCTAAATGGCCTACCCCTTATTCTTAAACTGTGGCCCCTGGTCCTGGACTCCCCCAACATTGGGAACATGTTTCCTGCCTCTAACGTGTCCAACCCCTTAATAATCTTATACGTTTCGATAAGATCTCCTCTCATCCCAGATTAAAATCCCAGATAGACACCAAATGCTGGAGTAACTCAGCAGGTCAGGCAGCATCTCTGAAGAGAAGGAATGGGTGACGTTTCGGGTCGAGGCCCTTCTTCAGACTGAGGGTCGGGGAGAGGGGGGGTCTAGAGGAATGGAAGGGTAAGGTGTGAAAACGAGACATCAAAGCAGATAATACAAAGGAAATGTAGAATGGTTCATTGTTAGCTGAGGGGAAGGTGACAATGAGGCATGCAATCAGTGATATTTACTCAGGAGGACGGTAGAAATAGTCGGAGAATTAGGATGGGGGAGAGATGGAGAGAGAGGGAAAGCAAGGGTTACTTGAATTTAGAGGTCAACATTCATACCGAAGGCAGACACAAAATGCTGGAGTAACTCAGCGGGACAGGCAGCATCTCTGGAGAGAAGGAATGGGTGACGTTTCGGGTCGAGACCCTTCTTCAGACCACTGCCCATGTGAAAACCCTATCTGCTGAAGCAAAATTGCATTTCACCCACAACAGCAGTAAATGCCTGGTGCAAAATTTTGCAGTATTAGTCACATCTGGTTGTTTTCTGAGCAGCTAGCTTTGATGGAAGATAAATCAGACTGTCATGTATAATAATTGCAGCTGGGAATTAATATTCTTGTGCAATGACCTGAACCAAGTAATCCTGCTTGCTTATTTCGTGTTGACGGGGTCCAGTTAGCTCCAGATCATTAGGTATTTGTTTCGCAGTACGGCAAAATAAACACCTAGAATAACCAGACTTCCATACTCAATCTCTATCGTTTATCTTGTGTAATGAGAAAGACGAAGAAGAGTCAAGGCCGTGCCGTATTTGCAGTGTGGCACGGTGGCACAGCGTAGCTGCCTCGCAGCGCCAGAGACCCGGATTCCATCCTGACCTGGGGTGTCGCCTGTGTGGAGTTTGCACGCTCTCCAGTGACCGTGCACAGCGTTTCCTCTGGGGGGCGCTCCAGTTTCCTCCCACACCCCAAAGATGTCAGGTTTGTAAATTAAAGCTCTTCAAATAATCCCTTGTGTGCCAGCGAGTGGATGCAAAAATGGGGTAACGTAGAACTGGTGTGAACATGCGATCAGTGGTTAAAATAAGAAAATAACTGCAGATGCTGGTACAAATCGAAGGTATTTATTCACAAAATGCTGGAGTAACTCAGCAGGTCAGGCAGCATCTCGGGAGAGAAGGAATGGGTGGCGTTTCAGTCTGAAGAAGGGTCTTGACCCGAAACGTCACCCATTCCTTCTCTCCTGAGATGCTGCCTGACCTGCTGAGTTACTCCAGCATTTTATGAATAAATATCTGTGATCAGTGGTTGGCATGTTGGCCTTGCAGCTGTGGCTCACTGGCAGTCTGTCTGTCTTTTTCTTTCTTTGTCTTGTTAGCATTTAGATGTATGTAATGACCTATTTTTAGCTGCGTATATGTGGGGGGTGGTGGGGGGATGGGGGAAACCTTTAAAAAAAAATCTTTTCCTCAACGGAGATGCGACCTTTACCGTGTCGTATCTCCATTCGCGCTACAGCCTAACACCGTGGAGTCGGCGGCCTCCAGCTGGGATCGACCTTGAAGACTCCGGTCGCAGGGCCTGGACTTACCATCTCGGAGGCTTCGGCCGCGGGGCCCTGCAGACCGCAACATCGGGAGCTCGCAGGTCCCTGGCTGGCGACCGGCTTTCGGGAGCTCCAGCCCTAGCGGCTTCGACCGCCCCGAATCGCGAGGCTCGATCGACCCGTTCGCAGGACCTCCATCGCCCTGCGTGGCTCGGCCGCGGCACCTTCCATCGCCCGGTGTGGGCTCAGGACCTTCATCGGCCTGCTCGGCTCGGCCTGGGACCTTCATCGCCCTGCGTGGCTCAGCCTGGGACCTTCGTCGGCCTGCTCGGCTCGGCCCTGGGACCTTCCATCGCCCGGCAGGGGCTTCAAAAGTCGGGGGCCTCGATCGCCTCGAGGCAGCAGTCTGACTGCCTGACCATGGGAGAAGAACAGAGGAGGAGATAAGACTTTTATTTGCCTTCCATCACAGTGAGGGTGTGCCTGGAGGAATCACTGTGATGGTCGTCTGTGTTAAACCTGTGTGGTTGTGTGTCTTGTGCTCTTTGTGACTGCATGGTAACAACAATTTCATTCAAATATATTTTTGAATGACAATAAAAGCAATTAGATTTGATTTGATGGGCTCGGTGGGCCGAAGTTGCCCTGTTTCCAAACTGTATCCAATCAATCATCTTAACGTCTTTATAAATAAAACCACAGGTAACCAACTCTTAGTTTCTCCAAAAATGAAAAGACACAGAGGGCTGGCGTGACTCAGAGGGTCAGGCAACACCTCTGGAGAACATGGATTGACGATGTTTCGTGATGACTCAGTCTGAAGAAGGATCCTGACCTGAAATGTCACCTCTGCATGTTGTCCAAAGGTCTTGCCTGAACCCCTGTTACTCCAGTAGTTTGGTTTTTTTAGTTTAGAGATACAGCGCGGAGACAGGCCCTTCGGCCCACCGAATCTGCGCAGACCAGCGATCACCCCGTACACTAGCACTATCCTACACACACTCGGGACAATTTACAATTATACCAAGCCAATTAACCTACAAACCTTTACGTCTTTGGAGTGAGGGAGGAAACCAGAGCACCTGGAGAAAACCCACGCAGGTCACGGGGAGAACGGACAAACTCCCTACAGACAGCACCCGTAGTCAGGATTGAACCTGGATCCCTGGCGCTGTGAGGCAGCAACTCTACCGCTGCGCCACCGTGCTATCCCTTTGGGTTACTACAACACTTTGTGCCTTTCCTTTTTAGGGCACACTAGCAGTTCATAAGATCATAAGATCATAAATGATATGAGTCTTTTTTTTTTTGTAGACCAGCATCTGCAGTTCCTTGTCCCTAGTTTTTCCGACGTCGTTTTTTTCCTCAGCCGAGACTCTTTGGAATGATTCCCTTAAAATCGGAAGCCGAGCCGAGCAGCGAGCCTCTTTGCCAGCTTGCCCCAGCTTCCTTCTTATCGTTCACAGCCAAAACTTAAACGATCAAGGGCTTTAGAAAACAATGGGTCCGAGGTGTTTCTTTCAGATTTCCAATATCACAGTTGGCACACGGACATTTCAGACTTTTAGTTTCCTTGTCTGGATACCAGATGAAGGTTTTTTTTTTTTTAATCCAGCAACAACATTGGCCCTCTTCTCAAACGTTGGTGTGGAAAATTCCAAATGTGTTTACTCCAGCTCACCGCCTCTTTTCTTAATACTAAAAGTTTCACGTTGAGTTTGGCAGTCTTAATTTTTTTCCGTTTCTCCTCCACCCTGATCCATAAATGTTCTTTCATTTATCCATCGCGGGGCCACCACTTTATCAGCTTTTCTGTAAATCTTGTAACATCGTGTATTACATTTTCAAAAATGATCCATAAGAAAGTTGTGAGGAGTGGCATTTTAATGCGAGTTCTTCATTCGTTACCCATGCACAACCCCCCACATCACCTCCAGCAGCTTCATGTTTCCACACAGAGGTGTGCTTGAAGTTTTGAAGCTAGAAGCACTTCTGCAGATGCACCGGAGAAAGCATGCTATCGAGTTGCACCACAGCTTGGTTTGGGAACAGCTCTGCCCAAGACCGCAAGAAATTGCAACCAGACTTCCCAATATTGACTCCACTTACACAACATGCTGCCTCGGAAAAGTGGCCAACATGATCAGAGACTTGTCCCACCCTGGTCATTCCACCTTTAGCTTTAGTTTGGTTTCGGGATACAGCGCGGAAACAGGCCCTTCGGCCCACCGAGTCCACGCCGACCAGCGATCCCCGCACACTTAACACCGTCCTACACACACCAGGGACAATTTACAATGTCATCAAGCCAATTAGCCCACAAGCCTGTACGCCTTTGGAGTGGAGGAGGAAACCAGAGCACCCGGAGAAAACCCACGCAGGTCACGGGGAGAACGTATCAACTCCGTACAGTAAGCACCCGTGGTCAGGATCGAACCCGGATCTCTGGTGCTGTGAGGCAGCAACCACTCTACCGCTGTACCACCGAGTTGTGGATATCGGCCAGTCCATCTCATCTACGTACTGCCTCAGAAATGCAGACAACATAATCAAAGACAGAAGATGCTGAAGCCACCAGACTCGGGAACCGCTTTCAGTGTTGTGTTCAGTTCTGGGCAACATGTTATAGGAAAGATTTTGTTACGCTGGAAAGGATACAGAAAAGATTGACGAGGATATTGCCATGACACAAGGGCCTATGCTGCAGTCAGAGGTTGAGCAATCTAGGACTTCATTCCATGGAGCGCAGGAGGACGAGGGATGATCTTATAAATATAAGAAAATAACTGCAGATGCTGGTACAAATCGATTTATTCACAAAATGCTGGAGTAACTCAGCAGGTCAGGCAGCATCTCGGGAGAGAAGGAATGGGTGACGTTTCGGGTCGCGATCATGGGAGGAATAGATAGGGCAGATGCACAGTCTATTATCCACAGTAGGGGAATCGAGAACAAGAGGGAATAGGTTTAAGGTGAGAGGGGAAAGAATTAATAGGAACCTGAGAGGTAACTTTTTTTTACACAAAGGGTGGTGGGTGTACGGAACGAGCTGCCGGGGGTGGTAGTTGAGGCAGGTTTAAGAACCATTTAGACAGGTTCATGGATAGGATAGGTTTAGAAGGAGATGGGCCAAACGCAGGCGGTGGGACTAGTGTAGATGGGGCATGTTGGTCGACGTGGACAAGTTGGGCTGAAGATGCCTGTTTCTACACGTTATGACTATGAATCCAAGGCTCAGGGCATGGAAAGACCTTGTCAAACAGAACCAAGAGTAAGTGGAATGATATTTGTAGATCTTTATCTTAAACCCAATGTCATCTGTTGGTGGAAAATCCCGGAGCACAGCTTCAAATTTGCCATTGGCTTTGCAAACACTTTGAGAAAGAGGTAAAGGGAAGATTTATAATGTGCGTCATCTTTAATCATTGCAAATGTCACTTGAAGATATATTCTCACCTTGAATAGCACAGCTTGATTTAATTATAGCTCTTGTCAGTAAGAGAACAATTACACATTGCAACCATGCCTGCATTTTCTCAGTTAAACTCTCCATGGACTGGAATAAAATGATCTACTTCCTCCTCCCCCCCCCCAGTTAAATATCTTGTCAGAAATGCGGTGCATGTTGTGATTTGTATTTCCATTAACCTGCGTCTTTTGAATTCAAACCCCCAAATATGTGAGAAATCATGAGTAGGAATTAGGATGACCGCATTCCCAATCTCGTTGTACCCCTGTACAATGACAATAAAGATATATTGTATAGTATTCTATTGTGGTGGATAGGTTGGAAATGTTTTGAAAGCGAGCATGAAATTGAGGAGTTGAGTATAGGAGCAAAGAGGTCCTTCTGCAGTTGTACAGGGCCCTAGTGAGACCGCACCTGGAGTACTGTGTGCAGTTTTGGTCTCCAAATTTGAGGAAGGATATTCTTGCTATTGAGGGCATGCAGCGTAGGTTTACTAGGTTAATTCCCGGAATGGCGCGACTGTCATATGTTGAAAGACTGGAGCGACTAGGCTTGTATACACTGGAATTTAGAAGGATGAGAGGGGATCTTATCGAAACGTATAAGATTATTAAGGGGTTGGACACGTTAGAGGCAGGAAACATGTTCCCAATGTTGGGGGAGTCCAGAACCAGGGGCCACAGTTTAAGAATAAGGGGTAGGCCATTTAGAACTGAGATGAGGAAAAACTTTTTCAGTCATAGAGTAGTGAAACTGTGGAATTCTCTGCCTCAGAAGGCAGTGGAGGCCAATTCTCTGAATGCATTCAAGAGAGAGCTAGATAGAGCTCTTAAGGATAGCAGAGTCAGGGGGTATGGGGAGAAGGCAGGAACGGGGTACAGATTGAGAATGATCAGCCATGATCACATTGAATGGCGGTGCTGGCTCGAAGGGCTGAATGGCCTCCTCCTGCACCTATTGTCTATTGTCTATTGAAACTGCAAGATCCTTAACAGCAATGATGTGCAGAGGGATCTTGGGCTCCAAGTCCCCAGATCCCTGGAAGTGGCATCACTATAGATGGTGGTAAAGAAACCATATGTTATGTTATCCTTCATAGAGTCAAAGAGTGATACTACCTCAAATACTTCCTCTGGCAGTTTGTTCCATACACCCACCACTCTTTGTGTGAAAAAGGTGCCCCTCAGATTCTTTTCCCCTTAATCTTGTACCTACATCCTCTGGTCCTCGATTCCTCTACTCTGGGCATGGGATTCTGTGCATCTACCCGATCTATTCCTCTCATGATTTTATGCATTGAACACCATTGAATTAATCTTTCATTCAATCCTCCCTTCCATTGACTCCATCTACACCTCGCACTGCCTCGGCAAGACCAGCAACATAATCAAGAATGAGTCACACCCCGGCCACTTCCTCTTCTCCCCTCTCCCATCAGGCAAAAGGTATAGAAGTGTGAAAACGCACACCTCCAGATTCAGGGACAGTTTCTTCCCAGCTGTAATCAGGCAACTGAACCATCCTACCACAGCCAGAGAGCGGTCCTGAGCTACTATCTACCTCATCAGTGACCCTCGGACTATCTTTGATTGGACTTTACTGGCTTTACCTTGCACTAAACGTTATTCCCTTATCATGTAGCTGTACACTGTAAACGGCTCGATTGTAATCGTGTGCTGTCTTTCCGCTGACTGGTTAGCACGCAACAAAAGCTTTTCACTGTACCTCGGTACACGTGAGAATAAACTAAACTGAACTGAACACTGGTCAGGGCATGAAGTGTGAGAGTCAGGAGTTCATGTTGTAGCTTTGTGGCACTTTGGTTATTGCGGCATATGGAGTGTTATGTGCAGTTCTGGTCGCTCCACCGCAGGTGGCTGTGGAGAGGCTGCAGAAGAGGCTTGCCAGACCACTGCCTGGATCAGCAAGTACAGATGCTCCTCGACTTACGACGCTTCGACTTACGATTTTCCGACTTTACGATGGTGCAAAACTCATACACATTCATTAGAAACCGTACTTTTGAATTTCGAATTTTGATCTTTTCTGGGGCTTTTCCGGGACTTGTAGACCACCGCCGGCGCCACCGCTACCCCGTTATTTCCTCAGCCGGGCCACGGGATCAACGTTTAGTATAAGAAAATAACTGCAGATGCTGGTACAAATCGGTTTATTCACAAAATGCTGGAGTAACTCAGCAGGTCAGGCAGCATCTCGGGAGAGAAGGAATGGGTGACGTTTCGGGTCTGAAGAAGGGTCTCGACCCGAAACGTCACCCATTCCTTCTCTCCCGAGATGCTGCCTGACCTGCTGAGTTACTCCAGTATTTTGGGATCAACGTTTACCCGCAGCGACGCTCAAACGGTCTCGTGGCCGTCTGCGCCCGGTAGCAAGGAGGCTTCTGGGAGTATTAAATGCTTTTCCCACTTACTGTTACTCCAGCACTTTATTTTTACTGAGTATACCTTTCTTTATATTTCCCCATTTGTAATCAAGGCATTGTAATTTCAGCAGAAGGTACAATAATAATAATAATAATAATAATATATTCCTTTATTCGTCCCACACCGGGGAAATTTGCAGTGTTACAGCAGCAAAGTGGATAGCAAGAGACATTCATTATAAATAAAAATAAAGATAAGGATAATTGTCATCATTTAACTGTGTTTTTTTTTACTGTTACTGTTGTCTGGTCTGTTGACTGGTCTGCTGGGAGCAGTGCTGGTTGTGCAGTCTCACAGCAGCGGGAAGGAAGGACCTCCTATATCTCTCCTTCACGCACTAGGGGTGAAGGAGTCTGTCACTGAAGGAGCTACTCAGTGCAGTGACAGTGTCCTGCATGGGGTGGGAGTCATTGTCCAGCAGCCATGTTATCTTTGCCATCATCCCCCTCTCTCCCACCACCTGCACTGAATCGAGGGGGCAACCCAGGATAGAGTTGGCCTTCCTGACCAGCTTGTCAAGTCTAATGCCACAGTAGCAAAAATTGCTTTGTATTGATGCCACAAGTCCGTCACAGAGGATTGCCGGTGATAATGCCTAGGAAATTGAAACGATTACCGATGATGAGCATATTAAACTATAAAATGATCATGCAAGATCCATTCGAAAGTATCACAAAATGCTGGAGTAACTCAGCAGGTCAGGCAGCATCTAGGAGAGAGGAAATGGGTGACGTTTTGAGTCGAGACCCTTCTTCAGAGATGCTGCCTGACCTGCTGAGTTACTCCAGCATTTTGTGATACCTTCGATTTGTACCAGCAGTTATTTTCCTGCACTACATGCAAGATCCATTCAGTATTTTGAGAACAGTTGTGGAATATAGTGACAGCAAGTGAAATATGCCATTTACCAATTAACCAGCTTCTCCAAACAAGTGTTACCTCACCCACCGTTCAAACCTCACAAATTTGGCGGCACGGTGGCACAGCGGTAGAGTTGCTGCCTTACAGCGAATGCAGCGCCGGAGACTCAGGTTCGATCCTGACTACGGGCGCCGTCTGTACGGAGTTTGTACGTTCTCCCCATGACCTGCGTGGGTTTTCTCCGAGATCTTCGGTTTCCTCCCACACTCCAACGACGCACAGGTTTGTAGGTTAATTGACTGGGTAAATGTAAACATTGTCCCTAGTGTGTGTAGGATAGAGTTAGTGTGCGGGGATCGCTGGGCGGCGCGGACTCGGTGGGCCGAAGGGCCTGTTTCCGCGCTGTATCTCTAAATCAAAAAATAATGATTTTTTAATCAATTGAATTGAATTCTTTTGAGGATGCGAGCAGGCCTCGTGTGCTTTTGATCTCGATGACTTCACGATTAGTCACACTGGGCATGTGTCAGGGGAGCTCGATGGAAGGGAGAGAGAAAAGGTGTGAGCCAGCAGCACTGTCATTGTTAACAGTGCTGGAGAGAGAGGCAGTACAAAGGCCAGCAACGAGCTGAAACGCAGGACATATTGGAAATGCAGATGTAAGCGTCGCAAGCTGGACACGAGGAGAAGGAAGTTGTTGACATTTCATTGCTGTCTAATTCAGGGCCTGGATAGAGTGGACGCGGAGAGGGTGGTTCCACCAGTGGGGAGAGTCTAGGACCAGAGGCCACGGCCTCAGAATAAAAGGACCTTCCTTTAGGATGGAGATGAGGAGGAATTTCTTCAGTCAGAGGGTGGCGAATCTGTGGAATTAATTGCCACAGAAGGCTGTGGAGGCCAAGTCAGTGGCGATTGATAGTTTTACAGCGGACATTGACAGATTCTTGGGTGTCAGGGGTTATGGGGAGAAGGCAGAAGAATGGGGTTGAGAGGGAAAGATAGATTGGGAGCGGCACGGTGGCGCAGCGGTAGAGTTGCTGCCTTACAGCGAATGCAGCGCCGGAGACTCAGGTTTGATCCTGACTACGGGCGCCGTCTGTACCGGAGTTTGTACGTTCTCCCCATGACCTGCGTGGGTTTTCTCCGAGATCTTCGGTTTCCTCCCACACTCCAAAGACGTTAATTGACTGGGTAAATGTTAAAATTGTCCCTAGTGTGTGTAGAATGTGTTAATGTGCGGGGATCGCTGGTCGGCGCGGACTCGGTGGGCCGAAGGGCCTGTTTCCGCGCTGTATCTCTAAATCTAAATCAGCAATGATTGAATGGTGGAGTAGACTCGATGGGCCGAATGGCCCTTTATTCTGCTCCTTTAACTTATGAACTTAAAATTTATGTCTCCTTTTAGATTCTGGCATTATTGCCCATTTTATTTGCAGTTGCTAGATTGTGATTTTACTGATATTTTTATTATTATTATACGAGAACGATAGGAATGAAGCTAAGTATTATCTAACCATAAACCCTGCCATCCTGCACAGGTACACCAATACTACAACTGCCTCCCTGAAGATAAGATCCCGTACGTTAACAGCCCTGGCGAGAAGTATAGAATTAAACAGCTGTTACATCAACTTCCACCGCACGACAATGAGGTAACTAATATTAAATGATGCGTTTCCGGCAAGGCATGCAGAGTACCACAAAATGTCTGGCAAAATAATAACAATAATGCAAAAATATTTGTATTCAAACTATGTACGTTTCAATAGATGTGTCCGTCAGTTTCTGTGGCACAGTGACTTCTATTTTAAACTATCATTCTGGTCCTCGATTCCCCTACTCTGGGCAAGAGACTCGACCCGATCTATTCAACTCATGATTTTACACACCTCTATAAGATCACCCCTTGTCCTCCTGCGCTCCAAGGAGTAATGTCCTAGCCTGCCCAACCTCTCCCTGTAGCTCTGACCCTCGAGTCCTGGCAACGCCCTCGTAAATAGACAATAGACAATAGGTGCAGGAGGAGGCCATTCGGCCCTTTGAGCCAGCACCGCCATTCAATGTGATCATGGCTGATCATTCTCAATCAGTACCCCGTTCCTGCCTTCTCCCCATATCCCCCGACTCCGCTATCCTTAAGAGCTCTATCTAGCTCTCTCTTGAATGCATCTATTGAAATCTTCTCTGGACCCTTTCGAACTTGACAATATTTCTCCCATAACATTATGCCCAGAACTGACCACAATATTCTAAACGTGGCTTCACCAATGTCACGTTTAACTGTAACATGACCTCCCAACATCTATACTCAGTACTTTCACTGATGAAGGCCTTTTGGCTACCCCGTCTGCATTGGCAGCTTGGTCTCTTTCAGGTACAGGTCCACAGCCGATCTCCCGGCACCCTCGGTTCCAGAGCACGTTCTTGATTATCCGTTTTTCCGGACCGACAGAGGTCACGGCCTCCCCCGAGAGGAGTCCAGCGCTACCGGAACGTTCCGCTTAGGCCGCCGAGGGGCCGTGATGTCGGCCTCGCAAGTCGGCCGTGGGAACAGATCTGCCGGCTCCGGGCGGGCCGGAGTTCCACAGCCCCGGCCGCAGGGGGCAGGTTCAACCCACCGATTGGCCACGGAAGTCCCGATGAGGTCGTGATCGGCCGCCTCAATTGGCCCGGGCGCCACATGTTCCAAGGGACTTCCGGTGGGGAGTGGGGGGGGGGGGGGGGATTTCAAGTGCGGTCTCGGAATTTTGTCCGGATTAAAGGAGGTGCCGGTAGCTGGAATACTGGTGGTGCACCTGCATATAAACATAAAAGTACATAAGAAATTATCTCTCATGCTACACAAATATAAAAATATGTGCCGCACTATTGTAAACTTTTTTAGATAGAGAGAGAGAGATCATAACTTCAGATAGTCCCTGCTTTCCCTCTCTATCCCCTCCCCTTCCCAGTTCTCCCACTAGTCTTCCTGTCTCCGACTACATCCTATCTTTGTCCCGCCCTCTCCCCTGACAGTCTGAAGAACCAGACCCAAAACGTCAACCATTCCTTCTCTCCCGAGATGCTGCCTGACCTGCTGCGTTACTCCAGCATTGTGTGTCTAACTTATTTTTTTCTGGAGTATCTCTGCATTTGTTTGAATTTTATACTTATTAAAACCCTTGTGTGGTGTTGAATAGCTGGTCTGGGTTACGAAATGCCCACTGCTATCGAATCTTGTTGCCTGATAACAGTGACCCGTCTTGAAAAGAGTAGTTTTTCCATCCCCCCTAGGTTTGTGCACTAATTTTGGTTAAAAATAACTTTTTGTCTGACCACATACAGTATATAGAGTCATAGAGTGATACAGCGTGGAAACAGGCCCTTCGGCCCAGGTTGCCCACACTGACCAACATGTCCCATCTACACCAGTCCCACTAGGGGCAGCATGGTGGCGCAGCGGGAGAGCTACTGCCTTACAGCGCCAGAGACCCGAAGGGCCTGTTTCCGCACTGTATCTCTATACTAAACCTGCCTGCGTTTGGCCCCCCTAAACATGTTCCATCATCGTGCCTGTCTAAATGTTACTTAAACGTTGCGATAGTCACTGCCAAAAATGACCTCCTCCGGCAGCTCGGCCCATACAGCCGAACATAACGGGACTGTCATATGTTGAAAGACTGGAGCGACTACACTGGAATTTAGAAGGATGAGAGGGGATCTTATCGAAACGTAGAAGATTATTAAGGGGTTGGACACGTTAGAGGCAGGAAACATGTTCCCAATGTTGGGGGAGTCCAGAACCAGGGGCCACAGTTTAAGAATAAGGGGTAGGCCATTTAGAACGGAGATGAGGAAAATCTTTTTCAGTCAGAGAGTTGTGAATCTGTGGAATTCTCTGCCTCAGAAGGCAGTGGAGGCCAATTCTCTGAATGCATTCAAGAGAGAGCTGGATAGAGCTCTTAAGGATAGCGGAGTCAGGGGGTATGGGGAGAAGGCAGGAACGGGGTACTGATTGAGAATGACCAGCCATGATCACATTGAATGGCGGTGCTGGCTGGAAGGGCCGAATGGCCTGTTCCTGCACCTGTTGTCTATTGTCTATCGTCATACGTCCATACACCCACCAACCCTTTTGTGTGAAATGCTTTATCTTTAAAACACGCTTTATCTTTCACACTCTGATTCTGAGGTGCATTTTCAGGTGCGGTACTGCAACTCACTTGATGAAGAAGAGAAGAAGGAATTGCGGCTTTTCAGTAGCCAAAGGAAAAGGGAAAGTTTGGGAAGGGGAACGGTGCGGCCTTTCCCCATAACGATGACCGGTGCAATCTGTGAACAGGTCAGGAATAATACACGTGCAACAATACACATTGTGTAGGAGGGAACAGCAGGAGGCGCTGGTTCACATCGAAGGTAGACACAGACTGCAGGAGTAACTCAGCGGGGCAGGCAGCATCCCTGGAGAGAAGGAACGGGTGACGTTTCGGGTCGAGACCCTTCTTCAGACTGAGAGTCAGGGGAGAGGGGAGACACAGAGATGTGGAAGGGCACAAAGAGCATGAGAGGTTGAACAGGAGGATAAACAAGGAAATGTAGAAAGGTTCATTGTTGGAGGAGCGGAAGTTGACAACGAGGCCCACAGACAGTATAATTAATCAGGAGGACAGTGAAACTAGTCGGAGAACGAGGGTGGGGGAGGGACAGGGGTGGAGGGAAACTCATTGATTTGAAATGACAATTCCTCTTTGAATGATGGCTCGAAGTGTGGGGTGAGGGGTGGAGGCTGTGGGGAGAGTTGGGGTCGGGGAGAGGTTTGTGTGGA
Organism: Rhinoraja longicauda; assembly: GCF_053455715.1. Lineage (NCBI taxonomy): Eukaryota > Metazoa > Chordata > Chondrichthyes > Rajiformes > Arhynchobatidae > Rhinoraja > Rhinoraja longicauda. The sequence goes on from NC_135969.1 coordinate 40,506,562, forward strand.
GGGCAAACACTTGGTCGGACTCACTGCTCTGTTGTTTAGTTTAGTTTAGAGATACAGCGCGGAAACAGGCCCTTCGGCCCACCGAGTCCGCACCGACCAGCGTTCCCCGCACACTAACACTATCCTCCACACACTAGGGACAATTTACAATCTTTACCGTAGCCAATTAGCCTACAAAGCTGTATGTCCTTGGAGTGAGGGATGTTATATATATTTATATATATATATATGTGTATATACATAGAAGGTATCACAAAATGCTGGAGTAACTCAGCGGGTCAGGCAGCATCTCAGGAGAGAAGGAATGGGTAACGTTTTGGGTCGAGACCCTTTTTTAGACTGATGTCAGGGGAGGGGGTGGGACAAAGATAGGATGTAGTTGGAGACAGGAAGACGGGGGGGGAGAACTGGGAAGGGGAGGGGAAAGAGAGGGACAGAGGAACTATCTGAAGTTATATATATATATATATATATATATAGATAAATGTTTTTATCTTGTTGTTATGGGTTTTACAGAGTATTATGTTTACATATCTATTCTGCTGCAGCGGTAGATTTGCTGCCTCACAGCGCCAGAGACCCGGGTTCGATCCTGACCACGGGTGCTGTCTGTACGGAGTTTGTACGTTCTCCCCGTGACCTGCCTGGGTTTTCTCCGAGATCTCTGGTTTCCTCCCAATCTCCTAAAGACGTGCAGGTTTGTCGGTTAATTGGCTTGGTATAAATGTAAAAATGCCCTAGTGCATGTAGGATACTGTTAGTGTGATCGCTGGTAACTGCAGTGTATCTCTAAACTAAACTAAAGCCCACACCCAAAACCATTTTGGTTTTCTTATCTGCTCCCAAGCTCATTTTTACCTTTGAATATTTCATCTTTCTCACTATATATTTTTTTGGTATCTTAATTTCATCATCTCAAATCAGACTTAAAACGGTGACACATTGCCTACGAGATGGGAAAACAACTTCTGATCAAATCGGCTGTATTCTATCTCTCTCCCCCACCCCTCCCCCACTCGCCCACACATCTCTGACTCAGCTGATGATTCGATTTATTCACAGAGTTGCAGTTCCTGTTAGTAATTGGAAATATTCTACAAATGGAGGATAACATATAATTTAGCTGCCATTTGTAAGATTTTTCCAATTGTTTTCTAAATGTGAATTTTCTTCATGTGCTTTGCTTCCTCTGGTGTTCTACCCTTCTAGATTCATATATAGAGTGTGGAAACAGGCCCTTCGGCCCACACCGGCCAACGTGTCCCATCTACACTAGTCCCACCAGCCCGCGTTTGGCCCATATCACTCCAAATCTGTCCTATCCATGTACCTGTCTAACTGTATCTTAAAACGCCTCCTCCAGTGCCATAGTGAGGCCCACCAGAAATTGGAGGAACAGCACCTCATATTTCGCCTGGGCAGCTTGCAGCCCAGTGGTATGAACATCGACTTCTCCAACTTTAGATAGTTCCTCTGTCCCTCTCTTCCCCTCCCCCTTCCCAGTTCTCCCTCTATCTTCCTGTCTCCACCTATATCCTTCCTTTGTCCCGCCCCCCTGACATCAGTCTGAAGAAGGGTCTCGACCCGAAACGTCACCCCTTCCTTCTCTCCTGAGATGCTGCCTGACCTGCTGAGTTACTCCAGCATTTTGTGAATAAATACCTTCGATTTGTACCAGCATCTGCAGTTATTTTCTTATATTAAGCATTGGGATAGTCACTGCCTCAATTACCTCCTCTGGCAGCTCGTTCCATAGACCCACCACCCTTTGTGTGAAAAAGTTACCCCACAGATTCCTATTAAATCTTTTCTCCTCCACCTTAAACCTATGTCTCCTGGTCTTCGATTCACCTACTCTGGGCAAGAGACTATCAAGGAAAGAGAGAAACAAATATCTCTACTTTCCTGTGATGGCTCATTCTTTCTGAGATGCATTATCACTGTAATCATGTAGGATCAAATTCTCAATGATTTGCCGAGTCCAGTAGCAGCCCTTAAAACATTTTATTCAGGCACAGTTTTTTTTAGTTTTTGTGATAGGGTGTGGAAACAGGCCCTTCGGCCCACCGAGTCCGCATTGACCATTGATCACCCACACACTGGTTCTGTCCAACACATTAGAGGCGATTCACAGAAGCCAATTAACCTACAAACCTGCACGCCTAAAAACTATAATCTGGGTATTTTTTTACAAGTTATTTTTATACGCCATCGGAGCAGGATTAGGCCAATCGGCCCATCGAGTCTACTCTACTATTCAATCATGGCTGATCTGTCTTTCCCTCTTTCCCTCTCAACCCCATTCTCCTGCCTTCTCCCCGTAACCTCTGACACCCGTACCAATCAAGAACTTGTCAATCTCCACTTTAAAAATGCCCAATGACAGCCTCCACAGCTGTCTGTGGCGACGAATTCTACAGATTTTTTATTTATATTTTTGTAATATTTTGCTTATATTTAGTTTAGTTTAGTTTAAAGGAGCAGAAACAGGCCCTTCGGCCCGCAGGGTCCATGTTGACCTCCGATCCCCCGCGCACTAACACTACCCTACACGCACTGGGGACAGTTTTACATTGACGCCAAGCCAATTGACCCACAGACCTGTACGTCTTTTTTGAGTGTTGGAGGAAACTGACGCAGATCACGGGGAGAACGTACAAACTCCGTGGTCGGGATCGAACCCGGGTCTCCGGCGCTGTAAAGCAGCAACTCTACCGCTGCGCCACTGTGCCCCCCTCCAAAATATGATCTGCTGATATTTGTCAGGTGTTTTTTAAAGCGTGAAAAGTTGTACGATGCTTGGACTTACGATATTTCGTCTTTACCGTACTTCAAGTTTTGAATTTTGATCTTCTCAAGGGCATTTTCGACTTACGATGTTTTGGATTGACGATGGGTTTATCTTAACGTAAGCCCCATGGTAGGTCGAGGAGCGCCTGTATTTAATGTTCTATTTTACTTGCCAATTAGTGTGGAGGCCAGATCAGCGGAGGGGACATCGCGGTCTTTGCTTCACGGGCTGGCCATGGGATCTGCTGGCACCCGCGATGCTTCATCTGCTCCACGTGCAATGAACTGCTGGTGGACCTGATTTACTTCTATCAGAACGGGAAGATCTATTGCGGGCGGCACCACGCCGAGCATTTGAAACCGAGGTGTGCAGCGTGCGATGAGGTGAGTCGGCCAGAGAAAGAATAGTGTGCTTGTTTTATTGAAAATAGGCTGCTCTTAAACACCAACATGAAAACGCGTGACTCATAAATCGGCACGCTGAGTATTTGTCGTAATTGACTCTAATTACGTGACGTCTTTTCTTTCGACTGGATAGCGCGCAGGCAAAAGCTTTTCACTGTACCTCGGTACACGTGACAGTAATAAACTAAACTGAACTCATCATCAATTATTTACCTGATCTCCCGGTGGCTCAGCACTTCAACTCCCCCTCCCATTCCCAATCTGACCTTTCTGTCCTGGGCCTCCTCCATTGTCAGACTGAGGCCCAGCGCAAATTGGAGGAACAGCACCTCTTATTTTGCTTGGGCAGCTTACATCCCAGCGGTATGAACATTGACTTCTCTAACTTCAGATAGTCCTTGCTTCCCCTCTCTCTCCATCCCCTCCCCCTTCCCAGTTTTCCCACTAGTCTTTCTGTCTCCGAATACATTCTATCTTTGTCCCGCCCCCTCCCCTGACATCAGTCTGAAGAAGGGTCTCGACCCGAAACGTCACCCATTCCTTCTCTCCAGAGATGCTGCCTGTCCCGCTGAGTTACTCCAGCATTTTGTGTCTACCTTCATTATCAATCCTTTCCTTTTTGTACACAATACGTGTCGCAAGGGCTGTTATTGTCCGAATCTGTAGCTTGTGCCAATGAAAGCTTTAGTGCCAATGTGTAGGAAGGAACTGCAGATGCTGGTTTAAACCGAAGATGGACGCAAAAAGCTGGAGTAGCTCAGTGGGACAGGCGGCATCTCTGGAGAGAAGGAATAGGTGACGTTTCAGGTCGAGACCTTTCTTCGGACTAGTCAGGGAAAAGGGAAACGAGAAACGAGAGATATAGTCGTGATGTAGAGAGGTAAAGAACAATGAATGAAAGATATGCCAAAAGGTATCGAAGATAAAGGGAACAGGCCATTGTTTGCTGTTTGTTGGGTGAAACCGAGAGGCTGGTGCGACTTGGGTGGGGGAGGGAGAGTGTCAATGTGTCTGGTGAGTTGACATGACTCTATCATTGACAGAGAATCATTAGTATTGCCAAGTTCTAGCCGTGGCACTGTGCACTAGGATCAGCTCCCTGGTGGAAGGGATATCTTCCTTCTTTGCCTTTAGTTTAGCTGAGTTTAGATTAGTTTAGAGATACAGTGCAGACACAGGCCCTTCGGCCCACCAGATCCATGCCGACCAGCGCCTCTCATCCGCTAGCTCTATCGTGCACACAAGAGGGACAATTTAGAATTTTTACTGAAGCCAATTAGCCTATGAACCTGCGCGTCTTTGGAGTGAAACCGGAGCACCTGGTGAAAACCCACGCGGGTCACGGGGACAACGTACAAACTCCGTACAGACAAGCGGCCGGAGTCGGGTTTGAACCCGGGTCTCTGGCGCTGCGAGAGGCAGCAACTCTACCGCTGCACCACCGCGCCACTTCTCACCCCTCGTACCACACGTTGCTAGTATAACCAGACCAGGAGTCTAGCGAAGAGCAGCACACAGCAAAATATGGTACATGGAAAGGACAGGTTTGGAGGGATATGGACCAAATGCAGGCAGGTGGGACTAGTGTAGCTGGGGCATGTTGGCCGGTGTGGGCAAGTTGGGCCGAAGGGCCTGTTTTCACGCTGTGTCGCTCTATGACTCTAATGTCATCAAGATTCTTGTACCTGGACCATTCTGTGGACCCCACACAGTGCTTGGAATGGGTTCATAGTCGTCCTGGTGTTTGCTCAGAAGAGTTACCCACATGGCACTCTATCTACACCTTGGTCAGGGCCGGGCCCTTTGTAACTACTGACACGTAAATCACAAAGAGTAGATCAGCAAGATATTTTCTTGGTTAAGCTAAAACGCAAAGCGCTGGAGCAACTCAGCAGGTCAGGCAGCATCTGTGGAGGGAATGGATAGGCAGCGTTTTGGGTCGGGACTGAAGAAGGTTCTGAAGAAACGTCCAGACCCAAAATGTCACCTGTCCGTTTCCTCCAGAGATGCTGCCTGACTGGCTGAGTTACTCCAGCGCCTTGTTGATCCAATGCAGAGTTTGACAATGGCTCTAATGGTACACGGAAATATAAGGTCATAAGCAATAGTAGAATTAGGCCATTCGGCTCATCGAGTCTACTCCACCATTCAATCATGGCTGATTTATCTCTTCCGCCTAACCCCATTCTCCTGCCTTCTCCCCATAACCTCTGACATCCGTACTAATCAAAAATCTATCTATCTCTGCCTTAAATATATCCACTGACTTGGCCTCCACAGCCCTCTGTGGTAATGCATTGCACAGATTCACCACCCTCTGACTAAAGAAATGTCTCCTCATCTCCTTTCTAAAGGAACGTCCTTTAATTCTGAGGCTATGACCTCTCGTCCTAGACTCTCCCACTAGTGGAAACATCCTCTCCACATCCACCCTATCCAAGCCTTTCACTATTCTGTACGTTTCAATGAGGTTCCCCCTCATTCTTCTAAACTCCAGCGAGTACAGGCCCAGTGCTGTCAAACGCTCATCATATGCTAACCCACTCATTCCTGGGATCATTCTTGTAAACTTCCTCTGGACCCTCTCCAGAGCCAGCACATCCTTCCTCAGATATGGAGCCCACAATTGCTCACAATATTCCAACTGCGGCCTGACCAGTGCCTTACAGAGCCTCAGCATCACATCCCTGTTCTTGCAATGAAAGCCCTCTTGAAATAAATGCTAGCGTTGATATAGAAACATAGAAACATAGAAAATAGGCGCAGGAGGAAGCCATTTGGCCCTTCGAGCCAGCATCGCTGCACTCCCTCAATAGCAAGGCTGTCCTTCCTCAAATTAGGAGACCAAAACTGCACACAATGATCCGGGTGTGGTCTCACCAGGGCCTTGTACAACTGCAGAAGGACCTCTTCACTCTGAAACTCAAATCCTCTCATTATGAAGGCCAACGTGCCATTAGCTTTCTTGTTTCATACAGCCGCGTAATTTAACAAAGATATTTGTTGTTCCAGATAATCTTTGCCGATGAGTGCACAGAGGCTGAGAGTAGACACTGGCACATGAAACACTTCTGCTGCTTCGAGTGTGAGACGGCCCTGGGGGGCCAAAGATACATCATGAAAGAAAGCCGCCCCTACTGTTGCAACTGCTTTGAGTCTCTGTATGCAGAGTACTGTGACACATGTGGTGAACATATAGGTAAGTCTGATATTAGTTGGCACATACTGCACATTGTGTACAAAATCATGAGGGGAGTAGATCGGGTAGATACACAGAGTCTCTTGCCCAGAGTAAGAGAATCATGAACCAGAGAACATAGGTTTAAGGTGCGGGGGGGGGGGAGGGGGATAGATTTAATGGGAACCTGAGGCGATAACCTTTTTCACACAGAGGGTGGTGGGTGTATGGAACAAGCAGCCGGAGGAGGTAGTTGAGGCAGGGACTATCGCGACGTTTAAGAAACAATTGGACAGGCACATGGATAGGACAGGTTTAGAGGGATATGGGCCAAATGCAGGCAGGTGGGACTAGTGTAGATGGGGGGGGCATGTTGGTTATTGTGGGCAGGTTGTGCCAAAGGGCCTGTTTCCACGCTGAATGACTCTATGACTTTATACAGTGATATTGACGCAGCTAACATTTTCTTTCTCTGGAGCGTCGGAGGTTGAAGGGAGACTTGAAAGAAGTATGTAAAATGATAAGAGGCATAGATGGAGTCATCAGTCCCCAGCGTGGAAACTGACCAACATTTGAGGGCATAGGTTTAAGGTGAGAGGGGGGAAAGTTTAATGGTGATGCGCTGGACAAGTTTTTTATCGTAGAAAGTGGTGTGGGTCTGGAAAACACTGCCCGGGGGTGGCGTTCGGTGGAGGCAGGTACCATTCTTTTCTCTGATTGACTTTTTTTGTTAGTTAAAACTCTTTTCCTTGCTGTGCTGCAGTGAAACTGATTCCAGCCGCTTGCAAATATATTGCCCTGTCATTTTAATCAATGTGAATCTCTGCCAAATGCTGTAATAACATCTTATAATGTGAGCAAATAATTTTAACAAACCACAAGCCAACCACAATCTTTACTCTAAACACTAATTTAAAAAAACACAAACATCGTTTTTTATCCTGGCATCATCTGCTTGGACTATCAATGAACTGTGCTCTCTATCTTCCACTACCTCTATGCTTGACTATTTAGTGCCTTTGGCGGTTCTTACGGCACACCTAATTACAGTGTGGATGCACTGTGAGAATGGTTAAGTTACCTGAAGCCTACACTTACAAGTCAGAGGCTCAAATCATTTATGCATCTGCAGGATTATAAAATTGTCTATAAATCATCAGAGGAATAGATCGGGTAGATGCACAGAATCTCTTGCCCAGAGTAAGGGGAATCGAGGACCAGAGGACATAGGTTCAAGGTGAAGGGGAAAAGATTTAATAGGAATCTGAGGGGTAACTTTTCCACACAAAGGGTGGTGGGTGTATGGAACAAGCTGCCAGAGGAGGTTGTTGAGGCTGGGACTATCCCAACCTTTAAGAAACAGTTAGACAGGTACATGGATAGGACAGGTTTGGAGGGATATGGACTAAACGCACGCAGGTGTGACTAGTGTAGCTGGGACATGTTGGCCGGTGTGGGCAAGTTGGGCCAAAGGGCCTGTTTCCACACTGTATCACTCTATGACTTTATGACTCTATGATTAGATGTCAGAGTCATACAGCGCGGAAACAGACCCTTCGGGCCTACTTGCTCCATGCTGACCAAGATGCCCCGTCTACATTAGTCCCACCTGCCCCCGTTTGGCCCATGAACCTTGGACAGACACAAGATGCTGGAGTAACTCAGTGGGACAGGCAGAATCTCTGGAGAGAAGGAACGGGTGAAGCTTCGGGTTGAGACCCTTCTTTAGACTGATGTCAGGTGAGAGGAAGGCACATAGATCAGGAAGTGTCAGGTGTGGAAATAGGACAAAGGGAATGGAGATCCAGGAAAATGTAGAATAGATCATTGTTAGTTGGGAGAAAGTAACATCAAAGCGAACAGAGATAAAATGTAGTCAGAGACAATGAGACTGGTCAGAGAACGCTGAAACTTTCCTATCCACGCACCTGTCCAAGTGTCTTTTAAAGGTTTAAATCTTTTAACCTGCCTTGACTACCTCCTCTGACAGCTCGTTCCATATATCCACCACCCATTGCATGAAAAGGTTGCCCCCCGGGTTCTTATTAAATCTTTCCCTTCTCACCTCCAACTTATATTCACTGCTTGCTGAATCCCCTCCCCTGGCTCAAAGGCTCAGTGCACTCACCCTATCTATTCCCCTTAAGATCTTACACAACTCTAAAAGATTACCCCTCATCCTCCTGTGCTCCAAGGAATAAAGTCCTAGCCTGCCCAACCTCTCCCGACAGCTCATGCCCTCAAGTTCCAGCAACATCCTCGTAGATTTTCTCCGCACTCTGTCCAGCTTAACAACATCCTTCGTATATGAGGAAGACCAACACCGGACACAATATCGTAAGTGCAGCCACACTAATGTCTTGCAAACTACAACATTAATTCCCAACTTCTATACTCAATACACTGATGGATGAAGGCCTGTGTACCAAAAGCCTTCTTGACCACCCTTCTTACTTGTGATACAACTTTCTGGGAACTATGAATGTTGATTGCATTACCACTGGCAACATTGGTCCTGGGTAAAGGGAAGGCAAAGATCATTTGCCATTTTTTCAGAGTGTCTTTTGGAAATCTGAAACGTCGCTATACTGTATGTAAGGTCTTCACAGCCACAGAAATAACAATACTGATTCGTTGGACAATAGACAATAGACAATAGGTGCAGGAGGACGCCATTCGGCCCTTCGATCCAACACCGCCATTCAATGTGATCATGGCTGATCATTCTCGATCAGTACCCCGTTCCTGCCTTCTCCCCATACCCCCTGACTCCGCTATCCTTAAGAGCTCTATCTAGCTCTCTCTTGAATGCATTCAGAGAATTGGCCTCCACTGCCTTGTGAGGACAAAGTATCTAAAAGTGTGCACTTTGACTCAATCCCAGAATGTGGTTCCAAACTTTTGGGAGAACGGGATGTTAGTAGATTAAAATTACTCAGGGTCGGCACGGTGGCGCAGCGGTAGAGTTGCTGCCTTACAGCGCCAGATACCCGGGTTCAATCCTGACCACGGGTGCTGTCTGTACGGAGTTTTGTGCGTTCTCCCCGTGACCACCTGGGTTTTCACCGGGTGCTCTGGTTTCCTCCCACACCCCAACGACATACAGCTTTGTAGGTTGATTGGAGCAGATAAGCTTGATTGTAATCATGTATAATCTTTCCGCTGAATGCAAGAAAAAAGCTTTTCACTGTACCTCATCATTTAAAAAACATTTAGACAGGTACATGGATAGGACAGGTTTGGAGGAATATGGACCAAACGCAGGCAGGTGGGACTAGTGGAGCTGGGACATGTTGGCCAGTGTGGGCAAGTTGGGCCAAAGGGCCTGTTTCCACACTTAGCTTATTGTTCTAGCAACATAAGCTAAACTAAACTAAGGTTGGGCCGAAGGGCCTGTTTCCATTTTACGTGACTATAACTGACTTATATTTTGTTAACAGATATTTTCTTAGCATGAGCCTTGCCTGGTGCTGATTGTCCATTCATGTTGATTAGTCATAGAGTAATACAGCGTGGAAACAGGCCCTTTTGCCCAACTTGCCCACACTAGCCATGTCCCAGCTACACTCGTCCCACCTGCCTGCGTTTGGCCCATATTCCTCCAAACCTGTCCTATCCATGTACCTGTCTAAATGTTTTTAAATGATGCGATAGTCACTGCCTCAACTACCTCGTTCCATATACCCACCACCCTTTTGTGTGGAATAGTTGGCCCTCAGATTCCTATTAAATCTTTGCCCCTCTCCCCCACCTCTGTTTGTCCATCTTGGTACAAGTTTAAATTGGGGAAGGGCAGAGAAGCCCGTTGTGATGCTCACGATGCAAAGTCTTCTCTCTCTGGTTACGGTGATCCAATGAAAGGTTTGTTTATTAAAACTTTATTTTGTGCAGGTATTGACCAGGGCCAGATGACGTATGACGGGCAGCACTGGCACGCCACCGAGCTGTGCTTCTGCTGTGCCCGCTGCAAGAAGTCTCTGCTCGGACGGCCCTTCCTGCCGAAGCAGGGGCAGATATTTTGCTCGAGGACCTGCAGCATCGGGGACGATCCCAATGGCTCGGACTCCTCGGACTCGGCCTTCCAGAGCGCCCGCTCCAAGGAGTCCCGGCGGAGCGCCCGGATCGGGAGGAACAGCGGCAAGGCGGAGGACAAGGGCATGAGGCAGACCGTCTCGCAGCCGTCCATGAGCAGGTACTCCACCGACATCGACCCCCTCTCCCAGCAGATGGACATGCTGAGCCTGTCCGCCGGCCAAGCCGCCAGCCTGAACAAGGAGGCCCTGTGGAAGAGCAGGGACGGCTACCAGTTCGAAGGCAAGGCGGCGGAGAGGGCCGCCTTCGCCGAGCGGCCTTCTCAGTCGCTCGGCCAGTACGGCGCGCGGACCGAGTTCAACCCGCCGCCCTGCATGGCCGCCCAGTCCGACCCGTGGGCCAAGGAGTTCAACGCAAAGAGAGGGCCGGCCGCCGCCTTGAAGGACCGCAGCGACAGCTTCGTGCCGGAGAAGAAGGACGAGTATTATCCCGTGGCCGTCAGAGCCCAGGAAAGTTTCAGCAGCACCTCGACCCACAGCATTCCCGAGTCCCGATCCAACCCCAACGTGCCGGGCTACGCGGACATGGAGAGGGAGCTGATTTCCCACCAGTGTCGAACCAGGCACCCGATCAGCGCGCTGAGCTTCACCGATCAGCTCAAACTTCTGGAGCGCACGCCGCGGGAATCGATCGAATCCCTCGAAATTTCAAAAGCCACAGGTACAGTGTTACTCCCCCTACATCACGACAAACTAATGGAGCCTTATGTCAGAGATTCAGCGCGTCCCACCGAGTCCGCGCCGACCAGCGATCCCCGCGCACACAACCACCATCCTACACACACTAGAGACAATTTACACTTATACCAAGTATACAGACACAAGCCAATTAACCTCCAAACCTGCACGTCTTTGGAGTGTGGGAGGAATCCGCAGATCTCGGAGACGTGGGTCACGGGGAGAACGTGCCAACTCCGTACAGACAGCACCCGTTGTCAGGATCGATCCCGGGTCTCTGGCGCTGTGACGCAGCAACTCTACCGCTGCACCCCCTGTTTCTGGCAGAACTCTCCAGGATTTGTTTGTTTGGCCGGCAGTTTCAGTGCTTTTTCTGGAATAATTGGCTAGAATTAGACAATTCTGGCCATCAAACTTAATGAAAAAGGACACGCATTGCTGGAGTAACTCAGCGGGTCAGGCAGCATCTCTAGAGACCCGAAACATCACCTATCCATGTTCTCCACAGATGCTGCCTGACCCGCTGAGTTACTCCAGCGCTCTGTGTCCACATGTGTATTAACCAGCATCTGGAAGTTCCTTGTATCTAAACTTAATTAAAAACTCTTTTCCCGATTTTTTAGTATTCTTAGTATTTTTTATATTCTGCAACTGTTAATGGTAATTATGCAAGACGTGTAAAAAAAACAAAGAAGAATCATTTTGGAGGCCCTGGTTTTAAAATTTGAAACTAATTCGAATTTGGTTTCCAGTATTTTCGAAGGGCCTTTCATTCTAATTTCGTGCTTGAGGTGTGGTATTTTATTCTTAAACAACTGCTCACTTTTAATGAAGGATGGGTGATGTTTTTCCGACCCGAAACGTCACCTAGCCTTTTTCTCCAGAGATTCTGCCTGACCTGCTGAATTACTCCAGCACTCTGTGTATCTATCTATGGTATAGGCAAACAAAGATAGTTGCTTGCACAGTAACTGAGTTGTAAGGTGGATTTGCTGCCTTACAGCGAATGCAGCACCAGAGACCCGGGTTCGATCCCAACTGTTGTCTGTATGGAGTTTGTACGTTCTCCCCGTGACCTGCGTTGGTTTTTTCCGAGATCTTTGGATTCCAAAGACGTACAGGTTTGTAGGTTAATTGGCTTGGGAAATGTAAGAATTACCCCTAGTGTGTGTAGGATAGTGTTAATGTGCGGGGATCGCTGGTCGGCGCGGACCCGGTGAGCCGAAGGGCCTGTTTCCGCGCTGTATCTTTAAACTAAACTAAACTAAACAAAATGATGGAGTAACTCAGCGGGACAGGCAGCATCTCTGGAGAGAAGGAATGGGTGACGTTTCGGGTCGAGACCGTTCTTCAGTCTCATTTCTGAATCAGAATAGAAGCACCTGTGTGCAATTTGTGAGCAATGCTGAGTTAGATTTTTTTGTTTCCACATGCAGACCTTTAATATTGTGCAAACGTGTAATTGTATCTCCAGGGGCTTCTACGGAAGGTGGTGCCAGGCAGCAAGAGCATTTGTCCAGGTTTTCAATGCCGGATTTGAGCAAGGACTCGGGAATGAATGGATCGGAGAAGCTGAGTAACATGGGCACCCTCAACTCGTCCGCCAGGTTCCGGAGCACAGAGTCCATTCGGAGCCTGAACTCTGCCCAGCAGTACCATGACACGCAGCCGCCCATGGACAGACTCCGACACCCACTGCAGTACCGCCAGCTGTCCGCGCAAGCACGGCTGCCGCCAGGGTTCGACTGCCCGGACGGCGCGGTGGGCAGCAGGGCGGGGCCGGGCATCAACGCCAGGATCGCCCCCATGAGCGATCGGACGCAGCGCCGCCTCCACGGCCAGGAGCACGCCTCCCGCCGCCACCGCCACAGGTCCCGGAGGTCGCGGCGCTCCCGCTCGGACAACGCCCTCCACCTGGCCTCGGACCGCTGCTGCCAGGCCAGGGACCGGCCCCAAGCGTTCCCGGGCGAAGACTACGGCCAGCTGGTGACGAGGCGGGGCGGGAGGGAGGCGTTCGGGAGCGGCCACTTGAGGGACCCCTGCGGCGGCCGCTATCCCCGGACGGCCTCGGACCTGACGCTGCAGAACCAGGCCGGCGACAAGCTGCTGAGGCCTTACTTCAACGACCACAGCGACTGGTGCTCCACCTGCTCCTCCTCCTCCGAGTCGGAGGAAGACGGGTACTTCCTGGGCCAGCCCATCCCGCGCCCCGTCCAGCTCCGCCCCATCACCAGCGAGGAGTTGATGTATGGCTACAACTCCCCGCTCCCTCTGTCATCCTCGCTGGGCGGCAGGTACCAGTCACACTACAGAAAGAGGCAGAAAAGCAAGAACTGCGTGATCTCATAACATTTTGCACAACCTATTTCTCGCAAGAATGTAAACTAAAAAAGTTGCACTCGTATTAATTATTAAGAAGTAACATTGGCAAAGGCAATATGACTTATTCAGTATTTTAAAACAACCTACTACAACATTACTGTGGTTACATGAAGGAGTTTTTTTTTTTGGCTTGCTTTCTCGCTTTGATTTTCTTTGTAATATAATATCTAATATACATTCGACGATTATAGTCTATTAAAACATAGTATACATTACTAGAATTTCATTGCCTGCATACCTGTGAGCATGTTTACAACTTGATATTTGTCGATGATCTGATGGTGTAGTGTATCTTTATCTCACTGCCAGTGTTATAGATCAAGTTTAATAATCAATATACCAAACAATATTCCACAATCGCTTACCCAATCGTGTTTAAAATGCAACGTGCTATAATTAAAGTTAAAATTTCACTAAGTTAATTATATCTTCTGTACATATCATGCAAACAAGGATTTCTAAAGAAGTATTTTTATATTTTGTAATGTAAAAAGTGTTTTGAGGTAGTGATCCATGCATGTTCACTTTATTTGTTCTGTTTTCAATGGGAAATTTATTAAAAATGTTGCATCCTTCCGCTGGTTGTTTATTTAATGATTTTGATTTTTGTGATTTTTTTTTCTCTGCTTCGTTACAAAACCCATAATCCTTTACAGTTCCGCGATTCGTGCTGATTGAGCTTTCAGAGACACGTGGTGGAAACAGGTCCTCCGGCCCACCCGGCCCACGCCGGCCCACGCCAGCCAGCGGCCTCCCGCTCTTTCCCACCCACCGGGGGACAACTCACAGAAGCCATTTAACCAACAAACCTGCACGTTTTTATGGAGCGCGGGAGGAAACCGGAGCACCCGGAGAAAACCCACGCAGTCACACACAGGAAGAACGTACAGGCTCCGTGCAGATAGCACCCGTAGTCAGGATTGAACCCGGGTCTCTGGCGCTGCGCCACCGTGCCATCCTAGCTTGTTGAAAGATGAGGTATGAAGTTCTCCCACAATCTAGCTGTCTTTACCTTTTCTTAACCCCGCCCCCCTCCGCCCCCTTCCTCTGGCTTCACATTTCAATGACCTTACCTCACGGCCTCTTATCTATCCATCTCTAGCCTTTGTCCAAACATCTGCCAGTCAAACTCCCCCTCCCCGTACACACCTATCACTTGCCGGACTTTGTCCCGCCCCCCACCTCTCCTCCAGCTTTCTCCCCCAATACAATCAGTCTGAAGATGTGTCCCGACCAAAAACGCCACCTGTCCATGTCTTCCAGAGACGCTGCCTGACCCGCTGAGCTACTCCAGCACGGTGTGCCTTTTTCAAAGTGAATGATTGAGTTGCTTTACTTCTCTCCTTCCAGTAAATCTTGTAACTTTAAGTTGAAACTACCTTCCAAAGACTGGATGAAGGATGAAGGAGAAGTAATTTGTTCTATTTCATGGAAAAGAATTCTGCCGGACGAACCGGAAGTTGCTTTCAAACACGTCTTATATTAAGGTCAGACGGTCACAAGTGATAGGAGTAGAATTAGGCCATTCGGCCCATCAAGTCTACTCCACCCTTCAATCATGGCTGATCTATCTCTCCCTCCTAACCCCATTCTCCTGCCTTCTCCCCATAACCTCTGACACATGTACTAATCAAGAATCTATCTATCTTTGCCTTAAATATATCCATTAACTTGGCCTCCACAGCTTCCGTGGCAAAGAATTCCACAGATTCACCACCCTCTGACTAAATAAATTTCTCCACATTTCCTTGCTTAAAGAACATCCTTTAATTCTGAGGCTGTGACCTCTAGTCCTAGACTCTCCCACTAGTGGAAACATCCTCTCCACATCCACTCTATCCAGGCCTTTCATTATTCTGTATTTTTCAATGAGGTCCCCCCTCATCCTTCTAAACTCCAACTCCAGTGTACAGATACATGATAAAGGGAATAACGTGAATAACGTTTAGTGCAAGATAAAGCCAGTAAAGTCTGATTAAAGATAGTCCGAGCATCTCCAGTGAGGTAGATAGTCATTCAGGACCGCTCTCTGGTTGTGGTAGGATGGTTCAGTTGCTTGATAACAGCTGGGAAGAAACTTTCCCTGAATCTGGACGTGTGCGTTTTCACACGTCTGTACCTCTTGCCCGATGGGAGAGGGGAGAAGAGGGAGTGGCCGGGGTGCGACTGGTCCTTGATTATGCTGCTGGCCTTGCCGAGGCAGCGTGAGGTGTGGATGGAGTCAATGGAAGGGAGGTTGGTTTGTGTGATGGTCTGGGCTGCGTCCACCATTGTCTGCAATGTCTTGCGGTCTTGGATGGAGCTGTTCTCAAACCATGCTGAGATGCATCCCGATAAAATGATTTGTGCGGCGCTTCTGTGGAAGTTGGTAAAAACCATGCTCATTCTGAATGTCTAGGCAAAATCTATGTAAGGTCTTGGACTGAATGTGTGCAAATCAAATATGAAGACTAACATCTTTAAAAAAGATCTTTTTGTTTAATAAGTCCTATCATAAAGAACATTTCCAAAGAATGGACATTTAGCTGATCATGACCGTTCCAGCCCTGTGTGGATCAGCTAGTTTTCCTAGCCTGATTTGTACATCTACCGAGAGCTGCTCAATATGGTCGGCAGATGGGCAGCACGGTGGTGCAGCAGTAGGGGTGCTGCCTTACAGCACTTACAGCTAGGGTTGCCAACTATCTCACTCCCAATTACGGGACAAGGTGACGTCACATGCGCCCCATGTGACCCAGCCAGCGGCCACGTGCTCCCGCTCCACTAATGGCAGCCGCCCAGGCCGGGAGGCGGGTTGCTACGCAACCTCCATCAGGCGGCGCCCAGGCCTCCGGTCCTACACTGTCCGGAGCTAAAATGTCGGAAACCTCGAGTGTCGGGATCTAAACTGTCGGGACCTACAGCGTCAGGGCCTACAGCATCCGGGCCTACAGCATCCGGGCCTACAGCATCCGGGCCTACAGCGTCCGGGCCTACAGCATCCGGGCCTACAGCATCCGGGCCTACAGCATCCGGGCCTACAGCGTCCGGGTCTACAGCATTCGGGCCTACAGTGTCCGGGCCTACAGCATCCGGGCCTACAGCGCCCCCCGGGCCTAATGCGGGACAAGGGAGGTCCCGTATGAGACAAACCAATTTAGCCCAAAATACGGGATGTCCCGGCTAATACGGGACAGTTGGCAACCCTACTTACAGCGCCAGAGATCCGGGTTCAATCCCGACCACAGGTGCTATCTGTACGGAGTTTGTACGTTCTCCCCGTGACCGGCGTGGGTTTTCCCCCCGAGATCTTCGGTTTCCTCCCACACTCCAAATACGTACAGGTTTGTAGGTTAATTGGCTTGGTATAGGTGTAAATTGTCCCTGGTGCGTGTAAGATAGTGTCGGTGTGCGGGGATCACTTGTCGGTGCGGATTCGGTGGGCCGAAGGGCCTGTTTCCGTGCTGTATCTCTAAACTGAACTAAACTTTATCGGAAATACCAGATAAAGCGGACAACAGCTGCATTCTGAACCCTCTCCCCGTGGACTTGAACGGACAGCTGTATGCATGATAAATGCTCTAAAGATGTTGTGCTTGGCTTCAACTCAGCGGCTACACTTATCAGATGTGGGAGGTAGAACTGAACATTCCTCGTAGGACACAAAGCCAGATTTTCTGTTCAAATTCAGGGAAAAGCTCTGTTGTTTTAAATACAAGAATTCCATAACGTCTTAAAGATAAATGTCTGGGTCACAAGTACAGAGGGAACATTTGCTCGAACCCAAATCTTCCACAAAGCACCATGCACGTTATCCAGTGCACCCTTCCCTTAAACAGGGCGCCTTGCCAATATAAATCCTTGCAAGATTTTTTATAAAAGGACTGCTTATGAATATCAAACAAATGTAGCCACTTTTTTTTTTTAAATGGTATTAATTTGTCTTTTCAATGCACATGATTGCACCTTTGAAGCAGCTAAAAGATGTCTCTTATGGGCGTGAGGCTCCTGTGGTAGTTAATATGCACAAATGAAATGTTCTTAATACAAATCTCGTAGCCGCGCACACACCCACGAGCAATGGCAGCTAATGAAACAGCGTGCAACGAAGGCAAATTTAGCAAACCAGTCACTTGACCTTTTCACAGTGTGGGCGGTAAGGAATGCTGATGCAATGCTAGCATTCGTTCAGAGGTGACTAGGATATAAAAGCAAGGATGTAATGCTGAGAATAGATCACACGATGCTGGAGTAACTCAGCGGGACAGGCAGCATCTCTGGAGAGAAGGAATGGGCGGAGTTTCGGGTCGAGACCCTTCTTCAGACTCTATAAGGCGCTGGTGAGGTCACCTTTGGAATATTGTGAACAGGTTTGGACCCCCATATCTGAGGAAGGGTGTGCTGGTTCTGGAGAGGGCCCAGAGGAGGTTTACGAGAATGATCGCAGGAACGAGTGGGTTAATGTATGATGAGCGTTTGTCGGCACTGGGCCTGTACTCGCTGGAGTTTAAATAAAGAACAACGGGGGGATCTCATTGAAACCAACCAAATAATGAAAGGTAAGTTTTGAGTCTGAAGAAGGGTCTCGACCTGAAACGTCACCCATTCCTTCTCTCCGGAGATGCTGCCTGACCTGTTGAGTTACTCCAGCATTTTATGAATAAATAATGAAAGGCCTGGATAGAGAGGACGTGGAGAGGATATTTCCAGCAGTGGGAGAATCTACAACTAGACGACATAGCCTCAGAATTAAAGGATATACCTTTCGAGTGGGGATGAAGGGAAATGTCTTTAACCTGAGGGTGGTGAATCTGTGGAATTCATTGCCACAGGAGGCTGTGGAGGCCAAGACACTGGGTAGTTTTAAAGCGGAGATTAGCAGCTTCTTGATTAGTAAAGGCATCAAAGGATATGGGGAGAAGGCAGGAGAATGGGGTTGAGAGAAAAAAATAGATCAAGCAAGATTAAATGGCAGAGTACATCCGATGGGCTGAATGGCCTAATTCTGCCCCTATGTCTTATGGTACCATGGTCTTATAAATCGGTAATGAATTACTGTCACTGGATTTTATTTAAGCAACCACCTTTACGACATTATTGCTTTCCCCACCAGCGTCACTGGACACCATAGGAAGGATGTCATTGTACTGGAGAGCGAGGGAGAGCAGAGAAGGTTTAGAGGATGTTGCCTAGATTAGGGGAACTTTAGTTACGGGGAGAGATTGGACAGGATGGGTTTGTTTTCCCTGCAGCAATACGCCAAAGGGCTAACTCAATGGAGAAATACAATGTGTTAAGAGGCATAGATAGGGCGGATAGTGTTGTGATATTGCAAGAACTTTAAACAATAGACAATAGACAATAGGTGCAGGAGGAGGCCATTCGGCCCTTCGAGCCAGCACCGCCATTCAATGTGATCATGGCTGATCATTCACAATCAGTACCCCGTTCCTGCCTTCTCCCCATACCCCCTGACTCCGCTATCCTTAAGAGCTCTATCTAGCTCTCTCTTGAATGCATTCAGAGAATTGGCCACCACTGCCTTCTGAGGCAGAGAATTCCACAGATTCACAACTCTCTGACTGAAAAAGTTTTTCCTCATCTCAGTTCTAAATGGCCTACCCCTTATTCTTAAATGGTGGCCCCTTGTTCTGGACTCCCCCAACATTGGGAACATGTTTCCTGCCTCTAACGTGTCCAACCCCTTAATAATCTTATACGTTTCGATAAGATCTCCTCTCATCCTTCTAAATTCCAGTGTATACAAGCCTAGTCCTTTAAACCTTTTAAACACGTGTACTTGTGGTCCGTCCAGAGTCATAACAAAGGTATAACAGGTATAACCGGACCACGAAGTACAACAGATAGTCCGATTTTTTCCCTCATGGTAAGGGGGCAGAAGCTTAAAGTGCGAGGAAGGAGTTTAAAAGGGAATCTAGGAGATGTTATTTTTGCAGAGGGAGTGGCTGGTATCTATAAATACACTGCCAGAGGAGGTGGTGGGATCAGATAGAATGATCACGTTTAAGGGGCGTTTAGTTCAGTTCCGTTTAGTTTATTGTCTCATGTGCTGAGGTACAGTGCAAAGCTTTTGTTGCATGCTGTCCAGTAATTGGCCACAGGAGAAAGTGTACAGCTGGGGATTTTATGGTGAATGGCTTAGCCTACTAATTCCCCAAACGTTTCCACCAGATACAAGTTATGTTGCCATGGTGATGGAACGGTCTGCAGTGCTCAGATCTGCACAGCGCCACAAAATCTACAGGATCTGCTGACAGTTCTTCAATAGCCTCTTCCAGAGTTTGACTTCAAAGCCCGAGGATTACAGGCACCTGGAAACAACATGTGGAGACGCAGAACTGTCGACGCTGGTTAATACACAAAAGGAAGGTCTGGAGAAGGGTCTCGACCTGAAACGTCACCCATCCATGTTCTCCAGAGATGCTGCCTGACCCGCTGAGTTACTCCAGCACTCTGTGAAACGTCACCCATCCATGTTCTCAAGAGATGCTGCCTGACCCGCTGAGTTACTCCAGCACTCTGTGAAACGTCACCCATCCATGTTCTCCAGAGATGCTGCCTGACCCGCTGAGTTACTCCAGCACTCTGTGAAATGTTACCCATCCTTGTTCTCCAGAGATGCTGCCTGGCCCGCTGAGTTACTCCAGCACTCTGTGTCCACGTGGGAACAACACCTGTGCAATTCCCCCTCAAAGTCCCAACTCCACCCTGAGTTAGAAACGTGTCACTGTTTTTCCATTGTCACCAAGTTGATATTGCAGATCTGCCTTTCTCTCTCAACCCCATTCTCTTGCCTTCTCCCCATAACCCCTGACACCCGTACCAATCAAGAATCTATCAATCTCTGCCTTAACTATATCCACTGACTCGGCCTCCACGGCCTTCTGTGGCTAAGAATTCCACAGATTCACTGCCCTCTGACGGAAGAAATTCCTCCACATCTCCTCCCTAAAGGAACGTCCTTTAATTCTGACGCTATGACCTCTGGTCCTGGACTCTCCCACTAGTGGAAACATCCTCTCCACATCCACATGGGTGACACTGGCAGGAGCACTGCTCCAGACCGCTTATCTCTCAGTATCTCGGGCACACCCAGGTTTGGTCAGGTATTGACACTTGGATAACTCTCCCTGGAAGCCATCTTGCCCTCCATGTACACTCCAAGATGGGCAGTCCATAATGCAGTCCAGTGCAGTTTAGTTTATTGTCACAAAATGCTGGAGTAACTCAGCAGGTCAGGCAGTATCTCAGGAGAGAAGGAATGGGTGGCGTTTCGGGTCGAGACCCTTCTTCAGACTGATGTCAGGGGGGGCGGGACAAAGGAAGGATATCAGTGGAGACAGGAAGATAGAGGGAGATCTGGGAAGGAGGAGGGGAAGGGAGGGACAGAGGAACTATCTAAAGTTGGAGAAGTCGATGTTCATACCGCTGGGCTGCAAACTGCCCAGGCGAAATATGAGGTGCTGTTCCTCCAATTTCCAGTGGGCCTCACTATGGCACTGGAGGAGGCCCATGACAGAAAGGTCAGAGTGGGAGTGGGAGGGGGAGTTGAAGTGCTCGGCCACCGGGAGATCAGTTTGGTTAATGCAGTTTATTGTCACGTGTACTGAAGTACAGCAAAAAGCTTTTTGTCGCGTGCTAACCAGTCAGCGGAAAGAAAATACACAACTACAATCAAGCCGTTTGCAGTGCACAGATACATAATAAGGGAATAACGTTTAGTGCAAGGTAAAGCCAGCAAAGTCCGATCAAGGATAGTCCGAGGGTCACCAATGAGGTAGATAGTAGTTCGGCACCGCTCTCTGGTGCTGCAGGCTGCAGTCTCTCTCATGCCATGGATAAGCGAATGTGTTAATTGAAAGGAAGTCTGGAATCCCCCACGGAAGTTTATTCTTAGATTAAGATTGATTAAAAACGAGAGAAATGAATTGGAACAGCAAAAGTAGTCACACATTGGGGAGCTTTTCCTCCTGGGATTTTGTACATGTCTTTTTCAGACAATGAATTATCTTTAGGCTTCAGCCCATTTAACAGGTGACACGGTGGTGCAGCGGTAGAGTTGCTGCCTTACAGCGCCAGAGACCCGGGTTCCATCCTGACCACGGGTGCTTGTCGGCATGGAGTTTGTACGTTCTCCTCGTGACCTGCGTGGGCTTTCTCCACCACTCCAAAGACGTACAGGTTTGTAGTTTAATTGGCCTGGTATAAATGTAAATTGTAGGTTAATTCCCGGAATGGCGGGACTATCATATGTTGAAAGACTGGAGCGACTAGGCTTGTATAATTAAGAAGGATGAGAGGAGATCTTATCGAAACGTGTAAGATTATTAAGGGGTTGGACACGTTAGAGGCAGGAAACATGTTCCCAATGTTGGGGGAGTCCAGAACAAGGGGCCACAGTTTAAGAATAAGGGGTTGGCCATTTAGAACTGAGATGAGGAAAAACTTTTTCAGTCAGAGAGTTGTAAATCTGTGGAATTCTCTGCCTCAGAAGGCAGTGGAGGCCAATTCTCTGAATGCATTCAAGAGAGAGCTAGATAGAGCTCTTAAGGATAGCGGAGTCAGGGGGTATGGGGAGAAGGCAGGAACGGGGTACTGATTGAGAATGATCAGCCATGATCACATTGAATGGCGGTGCTGGATCGAAAGGCCGAATGGCCTCCTCCTGCACCTATTGTCTATTCTCTATTGTCCCTAGTGTGTATAGGATGGTGTTAATGTGCGGGGATCGCCGGTAGGTGCAGACTCGGTGGACCGAAGGGCTTGTTTCTGCACTGTATCTCTAAGCTAAACTAAACTGAACATTGGCAAAGTCCACAGTATATAATGTGATGGAAATAAACCAGGTTCGTCCACTGCTAGGCCCCTCAAGTTGAGCAGTTAATGGGATGGAATTTCCTAAAGGTAGCCTGAAGATCTACTGAAAATATGCTGATGCTGACAGAGAAGAGAGGAGGTGAGTTTTAGTGTAGTTTATTGAGTTTAATTTATTGTCACGTGTACCGCGGTACAGTGAAAAGCTTTTGTTGCGTGCTAACCAGTCAGCGGAAAGTCTATACATGATTACAATCAAGCAGTCCACAGTGTACAGAGGCAGGATTAAGGGAATCTGTTGGAGTAGAGGTTTAAAAGAGTGGGGCGATTGTAATGTTTGATTGCAGATCCACTTCTATGACTGGCACATGAAGGGTCGCCTGGCTTGGGCGCCACCTGGGATCCATATGAGGAGAGCAGAAATTAACCTCTTGCCATGAGCTTGTGTAGCACCTTGTGGGCGACATGGTTAGGGTTGCCAACCTTCTCACTCCCAAATACAGGACAAGGTGACGTCACCGCCCCGCACCCCACGCGGCCGCCATTGGTGGAGCGGGAGCACGTGGCCGCTGGCTGGGTGAGGTCACATGGGACGTGGGGCAGTGACGTCGCCCTTTGTCCCGTATTTGGGAGTGAGGAAGTTGGCAACCCTACTAATACGGGGCAAGGGCTGCCCCGCACGGGGCAAACCAACTTAGCCCAAAATATGGGATGTCCCGGCTAATATGGAACAGTTGGCAACCGTAGGCACGGTGGCGCAGCGGTAGAGTTGGTGACTTACAGCGCTAATGACCCGGGTTCGATCATGACTACGGGTGCTGTCTGCACGGAGTTTTTACGTTCTCCCCGTGATCGGCGTGGGTTTTCTCCGGGATCTCCGGTTTCCACCCACACTCCAAAGACGTGCAGGTTTGTCGGCTAATTGGCTTCTGGAAATTGTTCCCAGTGTGTGTGTAGGATAGCGCTAGTGTACGGCTGAGCATTGGTCAGCATGGACTCAGTGGGCTGAAGGGCCTGTTTCCACGCTGTATCTCTAAAAACTAAAACTAATAAAACTGAAAAAGTATGCCAAGGGCCTCAATATTCGTGGAGTGAATTGTCCAGTCGTGATGGACCCATTGATATTCATTTACAATAACTTCAAAAGACCTCATTGAAACAGGCAGAATGGTAAAAGGCCTGGATAGAGTGGATGTGGAGAGGATGCTTCTACTGGTGGGAGAGTCTAGGACCAGAGGTTGTAGCCTCAGAATAAAAGGACGTTCTTGTAGGAAGGAGATGAGGAGACATTTCTTTAGTCAGAGGGTGGCAAATCTGTGGAATTCTTTGCCACAGAAGGCTGTGGAGGCCAAGTCAGTGGATATTTTCTTGATTAGTAAGGGTGTTATGGGGAGAAGGCAGGAGAATGGGGTTAGGAGGGAGAGATAGATCAGCCATGATTGAATGGCGGATTAGGCTTGATGGGCCGAATGGCCTAATTCTACTCCTATCACTTATGACCTTATGATTATGAGTAATGGGCCAGTTGATGAATGTGAGTGAATATCCTGAGTGCTTTCTCTCTCACTCATCATTGCAGGAAGAAGTTTTAGCAGGGGGAGAACAGGAACTAAAACTGCAGGGGGGCATTAAGTAACGCTCAAGAAATTAAGGTATGGGTTTTGGTGAAGGGGGAAGGGAGTCAGAGACGATGGTAAACCGCCATTTGAAAGAAGATACGGGTGTTTAAAGTGGCAAGCACCCAATCCCTTGGTATGTGAACTACATTCATCCTAATGACCGCCACTGGAACATGATCATAAATGATGCGGAATGGTGAGATTTTACAGTTAATCTGCAGAGTGCTCCGAAAGTACTTTTAGCATGCTTTTCTGTTGAATAAAAGATTTTTGGACTTTCCCTCACCTTTTTAGTTCCTCCGCCTATTTACTTTCAAACCATATGGCTTTCACCACTGGGAGTACATCACAAACTATGCCTTAGTTGTGTTTGTCCAGCTGTGTTTCTCGGTCAATCCATATATCAAGGGTTGACTTTCGAGTGGTAAGTCGCAAGATGGGGTAGAACAACAAATGCTGGTCAGACCACCATTACGAGGTTGGTCTAGAATTATGTGTTAGGAATAATAACGGAACAGCCTGCTGCAGTAACGGCAAGTTCTCGTGTTCCAGCATGTGCAGTTAATTACCAATATCAGAAAGACGCTGCTCAATTTATCATCCTGAACCATGCCAGTAGATTTGCATTAAAATTGATGAAGGATGTGAGGAGGAAGCATTTAACCCCGAATTAACCCTAAAATTCACCAGAAAAATTTAGGCCACTGCTTTCAAGCTTGAAGTAAAAAATTTAACAAAACACTTTATTGACAACTAGTCCGAGTTGGGCCCAAACCTCTCCTGCGTTGGTGCAGCACCCTCTCTCTCCTCCCTCCCTCCCTCCCTCCCCTCTCCTCCCCTCCCCCTCCCTCCACCACCCTTCCTACCCCATCCCTCCTCCCCTCCCCATCCCCTTCCCTCCCCCTCCTCCCTTCCCCTCCCCCCCCACTCCATCCCCCTTATCCTCCACCCCCCCTCCCTCCCCCTCCCTCCACCCCCCTCCCTCCCTAAGAGATAAATCTAAACTTTAAAATGTGAATAACTTTAAAAATATAACACCGATTTCAATGAAACTGCTTCCATTAGCACCAAAGGGACGACGGTGAGTAAGGTGGGCCTAAAATTGTCGCGCTATCGTGTACCGTTTTGGTTGTAGTTCAGGAACAAACAAACGAGAGTCTGAGTAAATAAGATTGTTGTCAAAATGCCTCAGCTTGAAAATTTACCTTGAATTTCATTATTTAAGTTAATTATTTCCAGTGATTAAAAGGATATAAGTGTTAGTCATAAGAATAAGAAATACAAATAAAAAGCTATGATTTTAAAATATAAATTTAAAACATTTACATACATATATATAGTATATATTTATAAATGATATATTTTGCAACATGAAATAGATGCAAAAATATATGATTTAAAACACTTTATAAAATCAAATTGTTTTCGGATGCAAATAGAAATAGAAGCAAAAAGATACAAGTTAAACATTGTTTTAAATTTAAAAATTAACATTAAAAATTTTTTAAAAAATTTAAAATATATATATTTTTTAATTATATCGTTTTGCTTGGCAGATGCAAAAATAAATTGAAGCAACAATATATGATATAAAACACCTTTTGAAATCAAATAATTTTGGATGCAAAATGAAATAGAAGCAAAAAGATCCATTTGCAAAAATATAAATCTAAAAATATATTAAAATTCCATTTCTTTTTACATCTGTCAAGTAAAAAGATATGATTTTAAAATATAAATTTAAAAAGTTTACATATATATATATATTTTTTTTAAATCATATATTTTTGCTTAGGAAAATAACTGCAGATGCTGGTACAAATCGAAGGTATCACAAAATGCTGGAGTATCTCAGCGGGTCAGGCAGCATCTAGGAGAGAGGGAATGGGTGACGTTTCGGGTCGAGACCCTTCTTCAGACTGATCAGTCACATTAGGCACAATCGTACTAAGTACAAGAGTGTAAGATAGTAGACCACATCGAGTCAGTACACAAGACTCTGTGGGTGGCACGGTGGCGCAGCGGTAGACTTGCTGCCTTACAGCGCTTGCAGCGCCGGAGACCCAGGTTCGATCCCGACTACAGGTGCTGTCTGTACGGAGTTTGTACGTTCTCCCTGTGATCTGCGTGGGATTTCTCCGAGATCTTCGGTTTCCTCCCACACTCCAAAGACATACAGGTTTGTAGCTTAATTGATTTGGTATAAGTGTTAAAATTGCCCCTAGTGTGTGTAGGATAGTGTTAAATGTACAGGGATCACTGGTCGGTGCGGATTCGGTGGGCCGAATGGCCTGTATCCACGCTGTATCTCTAAACTAAACTAATCTAAAAAGAGTTGTCACGTTTTAGGCGCCATCTTCCACACTTCATTATACATCTTATGTATTAAAATATATATATATATATCTATCTATATACTACTAAAACTCAGATCTTGAAGCGATGTTTGTATATATATTCCACTGATGTCGGCTGAAGGCAATTCCGGCAAATTATGTTTATGATATATTTATAAATATATACATTTTATATATTTTATAATACCATACTTCACAAAGTTTGAAAATATTGCATGCAGCAAAACCTACATATTATACAGGTTATTTCCTCAGTCCGTTCCCTCGGGTCTCTGATCTCTGGTGCTTTATTTGGTTAAATATTATACGTTTGTTTTTATAATGTTAGAGTCTTATCTTGGCCATAAAGGCCCGTTGTCGTGGTGACGGCACTGGGTGGGAGTTGCAGGGGTCGGCCTGGCCTGGCCTGGCAATGTGTCGATGTCCTCCACTGCTGCTCTACCGCTCCATGCCGCTGCAGGCCGCACCCGATCCACACGTTCGGCCACTTGAACTGTGCGGGGCAAGACGTTTAAACAGAGGGTGGTGGGTGCCTGGAACACACTACCAGGGGGGGTGGTGGTGGAGGGGGATACGATAGTGGCATGCAAGAGGCACATGGATATACAGGGAATGGAGGGAGGCGGATGAGATTAGTTTAACTAGGCCTCAAGTTCAGCACAAACATTGTGGGCCGAAGGGCCCATTCCTGTGCTGTTCTTCATAAGTTTGTAAGTCATAGGGGCATAATTATTGCCATTTGACCCATCAAGTCTGCTCCGCCACTAAATCATGGTTGATCTATCCCTCCCTCTCAACCCCATTCTCCAGTCTTCTCCCTATAACTCCTGACACCCTTATTAATCAAGAATCCGCCTTAAAAATAACCATTGGCTTGGCCTCCACAGCCATCTATGGCAATGAATTCCACAGATTCACCATCCTCTCGTTAAAGAAATTCCTGCTCCTCTCCTTTCTAAATGTACGTCCGCTGATTCTGAGGCTATGGCCTCTGTGCTAGACTCTCCTACTAATGGAAACATCTTCTCCACATCCAGCCCTTTCACTATTCGGTAAGTTTCAATGAGGTCCCCCCTGATCCTTCCAAACACCAGTGAGTACAGGCCTAGAGCCGTCATGTGTTAACCCAATCATTCTTGTTCTGTTCTGTAAACCTTTCAGTCCCTCAGCAACGCTCCTGGAAGCTAGATGGTGCTCGAGTCCATGAGGGAGTCCAGAACCAGGGGTCACTGTGTAAGAATAAGGGGTAGGCCATTTAGGGATGAGATGAGGAAAAACCTTTCCACCCAGAGAGTTGTGAATCTGTGGAATTCTCTGCCACAGAGGGATGTGGAGGCCAATTCACTGGATGTTATGTTTCTATGTTTCTATGAATCTCTCGAGTGAGATATGAACATCAAATCTTTTGATCAGAGGAAGTATTGAACCACCACTGATGTCTCGGAAGTAAACATGGAAACGTTGTTTAAAACGAAGGAGACGGAAAAGATAAGGATAGATCTGAAGAATGTCGTTCACAGTCATGGGAGATTTGGGAGTATTTTGTTTCCAGCGCATGCATCTTAAATGGAGGCCAGCCAATCTTGGCCAATGCATCTGGAACTCATTTAGAATTATTACAAAAAAAAACTTTTTTAATGCAATAGGTTGTTGAGAGATGTCTCGGTCTTGCAGAGATGGTGCTGAAAGCAGATCCTGAAATGACAATTTAAAATAGGAAAGAAAAGGCATATCCGAGTGAGAGGTTATAAAAGATGAGAGGATAATGCAATAAAAATGGAAATTTAGAATTTGGACTTTGGTCTTTGGAGATACACTGCAGAAACAGGCCCTTCGGCCCAACGAATCGAGACAGACCAGCGATCACCCTGTACACTAACACTATCCTACACACACTAGGGACAATTTACAATCTTACCAAAGCCAATTAGCCTACACAACTGTACAACTTTGAAGCGTGTGAGGAAACCAGAGCACCCGGAGAAAACCCACGCAGGTCACGGGGAGAACGTACAAACTCCGTACAGACAGCACCCGCAGTCAGGATTGAACCCGGGTTTCTGGCGCTGTGAGGCAGCAACTCTACCGCTGCGCCACCGTGCCGCCCGACATAGAAGGACTGGCACCAACGTGCCGAATGAGATCATTGATCCTGCAGTTACAGATGGTCCAAGCTCTGTATATCTCTCATTCAGTAGCGATAGATTTGTCAAGATGCAGATCAAGAACCAGCGAGATAGTGCCAGCCCCTATTTTGTGTGTAGTTTTAGATGATCTTAGCATTTGGTCAATGGCAGGTCAAAATAGTGAATAGTGAAAGGCCTGGATAGAGTGGATGTGGAGAGAATGTTTCCACCAGTGGGAGAGTCTAGGACTAGAGGTCACACCCTCAAAATACAAGGACCTTCCTTTAGAAAGGAGATGAGGAGGAATTTCTTTAGTCAGAGGGTGGTGAATCTGTGGAATTCATTGCCACACAAGGCTGTGGAGGCCGTTTATTTCACAAAATGCTGGAGTAACTCAGCAGGTCAGGCAGCATCTCAGGAGAGAAGGAATGGGTGACGTTTCGGGTCGAGACCCTTCTTCAGACTGATCAGTCTGAGGAAGGGTCTCGACCCGAAACGTCACCCATTCCTTCTCTCCTGAGATGCTGCCTGACCTGCTGAGTTACTCCAGCATTTTGTGAAATAAATACCTTCGATTTGTACCAGCATCTGCAGTTATTTTCTTACAGGCTCTGGAGGCCAGGTCATTGGGAGTTTTTAAGGTGGAAATTGGCAGATTCTTGATTAGTAAGGGTGTCAGAGGTTATGTGGAGAAAGCAGGAGAATGGGGTTGAGAGAAGAAGATAGATCAGCCATGATTGAATGGCGGAGTAGACGATGGGGAAAATAGCCTAATTCTGCTCCTATGATTTATGGAATTATAAACATATAGGCATTAGTTTATATGTGCAGGAGTAGGCAATTCGGCCCTTCGAGCCAGCACCGCCATTCAATATGATCATGGTTGATCATCCAAAATCAGTACCCCGTTCCTGCTTTCTCCCCATATCCCTTGATTCCGTTATCCCTAAGACTTATATCGAACTCTCTCTTGAATGCATGAATATGCTTGCATTCAAATTTACCAATTATGTGTCAGAGTGAATAAGTGAATTATTTTCATAGGATATGACGGATAGGATGAAGTGGAATTGACAGCAGATGGTGGATGTTGAGCTGTTAGCTACCGGGCCCTTCTCTCCCTGAGAAATGTTTCTATCCTGAAGACTTCAACATCAAATCTTGGCAGCCTGTGTTTGGAGCTGAAGCCACCATCTGTGGCATAATCTCACCGACAGAACGTGTCTAGATATGGATTTCGTCAGTGGAAAATCAGTCACAAAATAATGTCCATCAGGACTATGAGAGGGGATCTTATAGAAACATAGAATTTTTTTTAAAGGGTTGGACAGGCAGGAAAAATGTTCCCGATGTTGGGGGAATCCAGAACCAGGGGTCGCAGTTTAAGAATAAGGGAAGGCCATTTAGGACTGGGATGAGGAAAAACGTTTTCACCCAGAGAGGTGTGAATCTGTGGAATTCTCTGCCACAGAAGGCTGTGGAGGCCAATTCACTGGATGCTTTCAAGAGAGAGTTAGATTTAGCTCTGCGGGCTAATGGAATCAAGGGATATGGGGAGAAAGCAGGAACAGGGCACTGATTGAGAATGATCAGCCATGATCATATTGAATGGCGGTGCTGGCTCGAAGGGCCGAATGGCCTACTCCTGCACCTATTTTTCCAAGGTTCTATGTTCTAAGTTTCCAT
Organism: Rhinoraja longicauda; assembly: GCF_053455715.1. Taxonomy (NCBI): domain Eukaryota; kingdom Metazoa; phylum Chordata; class Chondrichthyes; order Rajiformes; family Arhynchobatidae; genus Rhinoraja; species Rhinoraja longicauda. Next base: position 40,536,688 of record NC_135969.1, read on the forward strand.
AGAGGTTGAAGAACCAGCACTGATTGACAAGGACTCAGAGAACAGAGGAGTGTTATATATTGTAAATTATATATAAATTAATCATATGTACATATGTTAGTTATCAGTCACACTATTCCTGTTGGTGTCGTGGCACAGTGGTAGAGTTGCTGGCTGACCGACGTTCAATCCTGACTATGGTTGCTATCTCTACGGAGTTTGTACGTTCTCCCCGTGACCGCGTGGGTTTTCTCCGGGTCCTCCAGTTCCCTCCTACATTCCAAAGACGTACAGGTTTGTAGTTTAATTGGCTTCAGTGAATTGTAAAAAAAGCGTGTGGGATAGTGTTAGTGTGCGGGGATTGCTGGTTGGCATGGACTCCTGGGCCGAAGGGCCTGTTTCCGCGCTGTATCTCAGAGTCTAAAGTCTAAAGCCTATAACGAAGCAAAAAGAAAGAGCAACTCATAAGGTCATAAGAGCAGAATTAGGCCATCAAGACAATTCCACCATTCAATCATGGCTGATCTATCTCTCCCTCCTAACCCCATTCTCCTGCCTTCTCCCCATCACCTCTGACACCAGTACTAATCAAGAATCTATCTACCTCTGCCTTAAAAATATTCATTGACGCCTCCACAGCTGTCTGTGGCAAAGAATCCCACAGATTCACCACCCTCTGAGTTCTGAGTTCACCTCCACAGCTCAGAAGGACGAGCACTGCACCATAGAAACGTGGAAACATAGAAAATAGGTGCAGGAGGAGGCCATTTGGCCCTTCGAGCCAGCACCGCCATTCAATGTGATCATCCACAATCAGAAACCCGTGCCTGCCTTCTCCCCATATCCCTTGATTCCACTAGCCCCTCAAGCTCCATCCAGCACCAGTGGATTTAGGATCAGAAATGAAAAGACGTGATTTTAGCAGTTACAGTTTTGCTGATGGAAAATTCAGTGCCAATAAAAACCTTTAGGCTGATGCCAACCATCGACTCATTTTGAATCTTACTCTCGGCAATGTTTGACGCTGGCTGCCTGCAAGATAGACAACGCGTGAAAGGAGCCGGGCAAAAAAAGATAAGGCGTTGGTATTCAGTGAGAACAAGACGTGTTGGACAGCCGTACCCAAACCTTGGCGGAGGGAGACCACTGTGAGTGGTGGACACAACGTGGACCTCACCTACTGGTGAGCAGAGAGTAGTTCCATGCGAGGGTGAATGTGCACTGTCAGCACTCCGTCACTCTGTAATGGAGCATTAAACGTTAAGCACTCACTGAGTCAACACAGGGAATGAACACATTGAACGGTGGCACGGTGGTGCAGTTGCTGCCTTGCACCACTAGAGACCCAGGCTCCATCCCGACTACGGGTGCTGTCTGTACGGAGTTTGTACGTTCTCTCCCCGTGACCATGTGGGTTTTCACCAAGATCTTCGGTTTCCTCACACACTCCAAAGACGTACAGGTTTGTCGGTTAATTGGCTTGGTATAAATGTAAATTATCCCTAGTGTGTGTAGGATAGTGTTAGCGTGCGGGGATCGCTGGTCGGTGCGGACTCGGTGGACTGAAGGGCCAATTTGCATGCTGTATCCCTAAACTAAACTAAACTGCAGATGCTGGAATCTTGCACAGAACCCAAAATGCTGGAGTAACTCAGCAGATCAGGCAGCGTCTCTGGAGAACCTGGATAGGCGACGTTTCGGGTTGGAACCTGTCGGAACCCTTCTTCAGATCCTTTGACGCTGTGGGAGGTAATGGCCTTGTGTTTGCTGTTAAAGTTGTGGTCAAGGGGTAAGTAGGAAGAAAGTTCCCGACCCAAACGTTGCATGTCCATGTCCAACATGGTTGGAGTGGTCCAAACCAAGCCCTTTCACACCGGGGCTGGTGTTGTAGGGAGGTTGTGTTTCACAATCTGACATAATGTACATCTACCGGCACGATCGCCTGGGTCTTTACCTACGTCAGGTCAATAGATACAATACCCAGATGGGCACCAAGTGCTGGGGTAACTCAGCGGGTCGGGCAGCATCTCTGGGGAACATTGGATAGGCGATGTTTCGGGTCAGGACACTTCTTCCATCTGAAACATTACCTATCCGTGTCCTCCAGAGATGGTGCTGAAGGACCTGTTTCCATGTCGCATAACTCTGTGAGTCCTTGACACTGATGTCTGCAGTTATAAATTCCAGCAAGTTATTCCATTGTCAATCCGATCATTTCCCCCCATATGTCCATATTATGCCCTTTAAACTTTATTTGCGGCAATCAATAGAAAGCCAAGGCTTCTCGGATTCACATAACTATTCCCAGCTGAATCCCTTGTTCTTAGCTATTCAAATAAAGGACGTCTTTTTCTCGAAACGCCTTTACAGGTGATTTTTGAAGCAACATTGATTAAATAGTCATTACTGTAAATGGCAGTTAAATGTATCTTAGAAATCACTGAAACATATAGTTGCAGGAAGGGTGTAGTTTAAAGGGTGATTCACAGTTTGCATCCAGCCCATTATCCAATCACCCCACTAACATCATAAGCTAGGTCCCATCAATGACTAAACATTGCAAGTCATCTACTTAGCAGAACCCAGCATCATCTCACGGGCCATTTTCATAGCCGGTGTTAAACTAATTGTGCAGAGATTAAAATGGCTGATACATATATTTTGTGTATCTTTGCGGAACGCATTTAATAATCATGTGTTTCAGGAACGACTGAACCTTTGAAGCCTCTGCATTGAGAATCTTTGTCTTGTGTTAATTACAACATCAGTAAACTTCATTTCAGCAATGCAAATTTCAGGTTTTCTTTCCTTTCTTTATAGTCACAGATACTTAACAATCAAGGTGCAATTTCAGATATTTCATGGACGCTGTTGAATTTGTAGTCATATCTGATTTTGGTGTCAATTTACTCATTCAAGGTGCCATTCCCCTGAGAAAGAAATGCTTCAGTGTCAGATAAAAAGCGTCTGATTTTAGTTTTTTTAAATTTAAACATTTTCTGGGTGTAATCTTATAGAGGTGTGTAAGATCATGAGAGGAATAACTCGGGTTGATGCACAGAGTCTTTTGCCCAGAGTCGGTGAATCGAGGACCAGAGGACATAGGTTCAAAGTGAAGGGGAAACGATTTAATGGGAGTCCAAGGGGTAACTTTTTCACACAAAGGGTGGTGGGTGTATGGAACAAGCTGCCAGCTTGTGGCTCTAGAAATAGTGGACGCATTGGTGATCATTTTCTAATGTTCAATAGATTCAGAATCAGTTCCCGTGGATTGGAGGATAGCTAATGTTATCCCACTTTTCAAGAGAGGAGCGAGAGAGAAAACCGGGGAATTACAGACCAGTTAGCCTGACATCGGTGGTGGGAAAGATGTTGGAGTCAATTATTAAAGAGGTAATAATGGTGCATTTGGATAGCAGTAAAAGGATAAGTCCAAGTCAGTATGGATAGGGAAATCATGCTTGACTAATCTTCTGGAATTTTTTGAGGATGTGACAAGTAAAATGGATGAAGGGGAGCCAGTGGATGTAGTGTATCTAAACTTTCAGAAAGCCTTTGATAAGGTCCCACACGGGAGATTGGTGAGCCAAATTAGAGCACACGGTATAGGGGGTAGGGTGTTGACATGGATAGAAAATTGGCAGTCAGGAAGCAAAGAGTAGGAGTAAACGGGTCCTTTTCAGAATGGCAGGCAGTGGCGAGTGGAGTGCAGCAAGGCTCGGTGTTGGGGCCGCAACTGTTTACCATATATATTAATGATTTGGAAGAGGGAATTAGAAGCAACACTAGCAAGTTTGCGGATGACACAAAGCTGGGTGGCAGTGTGAACTGTGAAGAGGATGTTAGGAGGTTGCAGGGTGACCTGGACAGGTTGAGTGAGTGAGCAGATGCGTGGCAGATGCAGTATAATATAGATAAATATGAGGTTATCCACTTTGGCGGCAAAAACAAGGAGGCAGATTATTATCTCGATGGTGTTAGGTTAGGTAAGGGGGAGGTGCAGCGAGACCTGGGTGTCCTTGTACACCAGTCACTGAAAGTTGGCGTGCAGGTACAGCAGGCAGTGAAGAAAGCTAATGGCATATTGGCCTTCATAACAAGAAGATTTCAGTATAGAAGTAAAGAGGTTCTTCTGCAGTTGTATAGGGCCCTGGTAAGACCACATCTCGAGTATTGTGTACAGTTATGGTCTCCTAATTTGAGGAAGGACAACCTTGTAATTGAGGCAGTGCAGCGTAGGTTCACGAGATTGATCCCTGGGATGGCGGGACTGTCATATGAGGAAAGATTGAAAAGACTAGGCTTGTATCACCGGAGTTTAGAGGGAGGAGAGGGGATCTTATAGAAACTTATAAAATTATAAAAGGACTGGACAAGCTGGATGCAGGAAAAATGTTCCCAATGTTGGGCGAGTCCAGAACCAGGGGCCACAGTCTTAGAATAAAGGGGAGGCCATTTAAAACTGAGGTGCGAAGGAACTTTTTCACCCAGAGTTGTGAATTTGTGGAATTCTCTACCACAGAGGGCAGTGGAGGCCAAATCACTGGATGGATTTAAGAGAGAGTTAGATAGAGCTCTAGGGGCTAGTGGAATCAAGGGATATGGGGAGAAGGCAGGCACGGGTTAATGATTGTGGATAATCAGCCATGATCACAATGAATGGTGGTGCTTGCTCGAAGGGCCGAATGGCCTCCTCCTGCACCTATTTTCTACGTTTCTATGTTTCTATGTTAGGAGGTAGTTGAGAGTGGGACTATTCCAACATTTAAGAAACAGTTAGACAGGTACATGGATAGGACAGGTTTGGAGGGGTATGGACCAAATGCTAGTGGGTGGGACTAGTGTAACTGGGATATGTTGACCGGTGTGGGCGAGTTGGGCCAAAGGTCCTGTTTCCACGCTCTATCACTCTATGACTCTACGACTCTATGACACTAATCCTTCCAACTAACGGAGGTATACAATAAGAAGTGTGTTTGTTTTGATGTTCCATTTAGATGGATCGTGTCAAAGATAAACAGCTGGCCTCCTCTCTTTCCAAGTGCAGGTTATTCACAGTAGCTACGATGCCTTGGGCAAAACACACAAAGTGCTGGATGAACTCAGCGGGTCAGGCAGCATCTGTGGAGAGGATGGACAGACTACTTTAGACTTTAGACTCTAGACTTTAGAGATACAGGGCTTTGGCCCTCCGAGTCCATGCTGACCAGCGATCACTAGCACTATCCTACACACGAGGGACAATTTACAATTTTTTTACAGAAGCCAATCGAACCCGGGTCTCTGGCGCTGTAAGTCAGCAACTCTACCACTCCGCCCATCATGCCCACCCTTTTTGGGTCGGGACCCTTCTTCAGACTGATGTGTCTCCAGCAACGCTTCCTTTCCAGTTTAGTAAGACTAGTAATACGATATACTGAATCTTAATCTGCGGCTTTTATACCATCCATCCGATTGATTGCAATGACCTAGAAGCAGAGAACACGGTGGGCGGTCACGGTGGCGCAGCGGTAGAGTTGCTGCCTTACAGCGAATGCAACGCCGGACACACGGGTTCGATCCCGACTACGGGTGCTGCCTGTATGGAGTTTGTACGTTCTCCCCGTGACCTGCGAGGGTTTTCTCCGAGATCTTCGGTTTCCTCCCACACTCCAAAGACGTACAGGTCCGTAGGTTAATTGGCTTGGTAAGTGGCTTGGTAAGTGTAAAAATTGTCCCTAGTGGGTGTAGGATAGTGTTAATGTGCAGGGATCGCTGGTCGGTGCGGGCCCGGTGGGCCGAAGGGCCTGTTTCTGCGCTGTATCTCTAAACTAAACTAAACGAAACACCGACCCAAAGAGGAGGTAGTTGAAGCAGGCCCTATCGTAACGTTTAAGAGACATTTGGACGGGCACATGGATAAGATAGGTTTTTGGATAAGTTAGACGGTTATGGGCCAAGCACGGGAAGGTGGGGCTAGCGTAGCTGGGACATGTTGGTTGGCGTGGACAAGTTTGGCCGAAGGGCCTGTTTCCACACGCTATCACTCCATGACTCTACGTGTCAGAGTCACTGTTTAGTGCGCGGATATAAACAAAGCCCTGTAGTCACAACGGGAATCAGAACGAGTTTACTGTCAGGGTTATTCATCCTGACAAGATGCACGATTAGTCAGTGGTTCTCAACCAAACCACATACGGTGAACAAAATGTTATGTTCAGTTCAGTTTCAGTTTAGTTTATTGTCACGTGTACCGAGGTACAGTGAAAAGCTTTTGTTGCGTGCTAACCAGTCAGTGGAAAGACAGCACACGATTATAATCGAGCCGTTTACAGTGTACAGATACATGGTAAGGGAATAACATTTAGTGCAAGGTAAAGCCAGCAAAGTCCAATCAAAGATCACCAATGAGGAGAAGGCAGGGGAATGGGGTTAGGAGGGAGAGATAGATCAATCATGATTGAATGGTGGAATAGACTTGAATGGCCGAATGGCCTAATTCTGCTCATGTCACTTATGAACTTATGAACATGAAGATGGGCCCTGACCCGAAACATCGCTCTCCTTGTGCTCCAGAGATGCTGCCTGACCCGGTGAGTTACTCCAGCTCTTGGTGTTTTACTCAGGATTCGGGCATAGATACATAGACATAGAAAGATAGAAAGATAGAAAATAGGTACAGGAGGAGGCCATTCGGCCCTTCGAGCCAGCATCACCATTCATTGTGATCATAGGTGATCATCCACAATCAGTAACCTGTGTCTGCCTTCTCCCCATATCCATTGATTCCACTAGCCCCTAGAGCTCTATCTAACTCTCTTTTAAATTCATCCAGTGAATTGGCCTCCACTGCCCTCTGTGGCAGAGAATTATACAAATTCACAACTCTCTGAGTGAAAAAGTTTTTTCTCATCTCATTTTTAAATGGCCTCCTCTTTATTCTTAGACTGTGGCCCCTGGTTCTGGACTCCCTCAACTTTGGAAACATTTTTTCTGCATCTAGCTTGTCCAGTCCTTTTATTATTTTTTACGTTTCTGTAAGATCCGCTCTCATCCTTCTAAATCCCAGTGAATACAAGCCCAGTCTTTCCAATCTTTCCTCGTATGACAGTCCCACCATCCCGGGGATTAACCTCGTGAACCTACGCTGCACGCCCTCAATAGCAAGGATGTCCTTCCTCAAATTAGGAGACCAAAACTGCACACAATACTCCAGATGTGGTCTCACCAGGGTCCTATACAACTGCAGAAGGACCTCTTTACTCCTATACTCAAATCCTCTCGATATGAAGGCCAACATGTCATTAGCCTTCTTCACTGCCTGCTGTACCTGCATGTTTACTTTCAGTGACAGGTGTACAAGGACACCCAGGTCTCGTTGCACTTCCCTTTTACCTAATCTGACACCATTGAGATAATAATCTGCTTCCTTGTTCTTACCACCAAAGTGGAAAACCTCACATTTATCTCCATTATACTGCATCTGCCATGCATTTGCCCACTCACCCAACCTTTCCAAGTCATCCTGCAACATCCTAACATCCTCTTCGCAGTTCACACTGCCACCCAACTTTGGGTCATCTGCAAATTTGCTAGTGTTACTTTTAATTCTATCATCTAAATCATTAAAATATATTGTAAATAGTTGCGGCACTCCACTCGCCACTGCCTGCCATTCTGACAGGGACACGTTTATTCCTACTCTTTGTTTCCTGTCTGCCAACCAATTCTCTATCCATGTCAATACCCTACCCCCAATACCATGTGCTTTAATTTTGCTCACTAATCTCCTGTGTGGGACCTTATCAAAGGCTTTCTGAAAGACCAGATACACCACATCCAGTGGCTCTCCTTCATCCATTTTACTTGTCACATCCTCAAAAAATTCCAGAAGATTGGTCAAGCAGAATTTCCTCTTCATAAATCCATGCTGACTTGGACCAATCCTTTCACTGCTATCCAAATGCGCCGTTATTACTTCTTTAGTAATTGACTCCAGCATCTTCCCCACCACCGATGTCAGGCTAACTGGTCTGTAATTCCCCATTTTCTCTCATGCTCCTTTCTTGAAAAGTGGGATAATATTAGCTAACCTCCAATCCACAGGAACTGATCCTGAATCTATAGAACATTGGAAATTGATCACCAATGCGTCCACGATTTCTAGAGCCACCTCCTTGAGTACCCTGGGATGCAGACCATCAGGCCCTGGGGATTTATCAGCCCCATCAGTCTACCCAATACTATTTCTCGCCTAATGCAAATTTCTTTCAGTTCCTCTGTCTCCCTAGATTCTCTGTCCTCTAGTACATCTGGGCGATTGTTTGCGTCTTCCTCTGCATCTGCAGTTTCTTGTGTCTCAACATTCAATGCTGTTGACTTCAATAATTTTGAGTACCGTGTGGGATGTTTTATACGGGGATGATCTAAAGACAATAGACAATAGGTGCAGGAGGAGGCCATTCGGCCCTACGAGCCAGCACCGCCATTCAATGTGATCATGGCTGATCATTCTCAATCAGTACCCCGTTCCTGCCTTCTCCCCATACCCCCTGACTCCGCTATCCTTAAGAGCTCTATCTAGCTCTCTCTTGAATGCATTCAGAGAATTGGCCTCCACTGCCTTCTGAGGCAGAGAATTCCACAGATTCACAACTCTCTGACTGAAAAAGTTTTTCCTCATCTCCGTTGTAAATGGCCTACCCCTTATTCTTAAACTGTGGCCCCTTGTTCTGGATTCCCCCAACATTGGGAACATGTTTCCTCAACATGTGTCCAACCCCTTAATAATCTTACACGTTTCGATAAGATCTCCTCTCATCCTTTTAAATTCCAGTGTATACAAGCCTAGTCGCTCCAGTCTTTCAACATATGATAGTCCCGCCATTCCGGGAATTAACCTAGTAAACCTACGCTGCACGCCCTCAATAGCAAGAATATTCTTCCTCAAATTTGGAGACCAAAACTGCACACAGTACTCCAGGTGCGGTCTCACTAGGGCCCTGTACAACTGCAGAAGGACCTCTTTGCTCCTATACTCAACATAAAGGATAAAGGCTCCTGTATCCAAGGTCATTTCTACTCCAAAAGGTTTGCACTGAAAAGAAGGCCTAATAAGTATAATGTTTAAGCTGCATGGATCCAGCAGCAGATACATTCTCTAGAAATAGCAAAAACAATTTGGTAAAACAAGTAAAAAGGACGCCGTGCACAATTGGTTAATATCAAAGACCAAATCTGATGCATTGCTTGAAAAATAACAGGGTGTTCATGCAGCAAGACTGGATACTTTTTATATTAACAGCTGGATAATGTTGACATACGATCTTGAAACATCTTTATCTTGGAAAAACTCTCTGTATGGATAATGGGTGGGTGTTGTTTTAGCTCCAATCAAAATAATCACATCGCTGTTCCCCAATGGATCGTCTGATTAACAAAGATGAGGTGAGCCATTCAGGCCAAGGAATTTCTAGCTTCAGTCCTTGCGTCTGTGATTAGTTTCCAGATCTGGGCCAGCCAAACAATAGGCATTTGTTCTCAGCAACCACGAATTCCTTGTGGAGCTGTTTTCTTCTCTTGTGGTCTAGTTCAGTTCAGTTTCAAGTTTAGAGATGCAGTGCGGAAACAGGCCCTTCGGCCCTCAGAGTCCGTACCGACCAGCGATCCCTGAACGCTAGCGCTGTCCTGCACACACCAGAGACGAATTTTACTGAAGTTCATTAACCTACACACTTGCACGTCTTTGGAGTGTGGGTGGAAACCGGAGCACCCAGAGGAAACCCACGCAGGTCACGGGGAGAGCGTACAAACTCCGTACAGGCAGCATCCCAGGTCAGGATGGAACCCGGGTCTCTGGTGCTGTAAGGCAGCATCTCAGGAGAGAAGGAATGGGTGACGTTTCGGGTCAAGACCCTTCTTCAGACTGATGTCAGGGGGGCGGGACAAAGGAAGGATATAGGTGGAGACAGGAAGATAGAGGGAGATCTGGGAAGGAGGAGGGGAAGAGAGGGACAGAGGAACTATCTAAAGTTGGAGAAGTCGATGTTCATACCGCTGGGCTGCAAGCTGCCCAGGCGAAATATGAGGTGCCGTTCCTCCAATTTCCGGTGGGCCTCACTATGACACTGGAGGAGGCCCATGACAGAAAGGTCAGACTGGGAGTGGGAGGGGGAGTTGAAGTGATCGGCCACCGGGAAATTAGTTTGGCCATTGTCATTGATTGTTCAGCAAAATCAAGAGATGGAATCATATAGTCCAGTATATTCGCTCCACTCTATTAAATCTGCATACATTTAATTGTAGGAAAAAAACTGCAGATGCTGGTTTAAATCAAAGGTAGACACAAAAAGCTGGAGTAATTCAGCGGGACAGGTAGCATCTCTGGAGACGTTTCGGGTCGAGACCTTTCTTCAGTCTGATCCAGGTGACGTTTCGGGTCGAGACCTTTTTCAGACTGATTGGGTGAAGTTTCGGGTCAAAACCCTTCTTCAGACTGAGGAAGGGTCTCGACCCGAAACGTCACCCATTCCTCTCTGCAGAGATGCTGCCTGACCCGCTGAGTTACTCCAGCATTTTGTGTCTACATTCAATTGTAAATCTCTCAGGATTTCCAGAAATACCAACAACATTCCCTTCAATGACAGTAATGCCCCAATGCTGGAAATCTATATTCTGCACTCTGGTCGAAGCCAGAGAGAGAGAGTCATAGAGTGATACAGCGTGGAAACAGGCCCTTCGGCCCAACTTGCCCATACAGGCCAACATGTCCCAGCTACACTAGTCCCACCTGCCTGTGTTTGGTCCATATCCCTCCAAACCTGTCCTATCCACGTACCTGTCTAACTGTTTCTTAAACATTGGGATAGTCCCAGCCTCAACCACCTCCTCTGGCAGCTCGTTCCATACACCCACCACCCTTTGTGTGAAAAGGTTACCCCTCAGATTCCTATTAAATCTTTTCCCTTTCACCTTAAACCTATGTCCTCTGGTTCTCGATTCCCCTACTCTGGGCAAGAGACTCTGTGCATCTACCCGATCTATTCCTCCCATGATCTTATACACCTCAATAAGATCACCCCTCATCCTCCTGCGCTCCAAGGAATAGAGTCCCAGTCTACTCAACCTCTCCCTATAGCTCAGACCCTCTAGTCCTGGCAACATCCTCATAGATTCCTGGTATTTTTCTCTTTTCTCTTCCTATTCACTTTGCCTTCAGCTTGATTGTATTCTATGTTTCTATGTTTCTATGTTTCTATGTACAGTATTATCTGATTTAATCGGAAAGCACGCAGAAGCTGTATGCTGTATCTGGATACAGGTGACAATAATAATACAGTACCAACACATAATCCACAGCCCAATATCAGAACAGGATTTTACAGGGCCTTTAGAAACATAAAAAATAGGTGAAGGAGTAGGCCATTCGGCCCTTCGAGCCAGCACCACCATTCAATGTGATCATAGTTGATCATCCAAAATCAGTACCCCATTCCTGCTTTCTCCCCATATCCCTTGATTCCGTTAGCCCTAAGAGCTTTATCCAACTCTCTCTTGAATGCATCCAGTGAATTGGCCTCCACTGCCTTCTGCCGCAGATTCTTAACTCTCTGGGTGAAAAAGCTTTTCCTCATCTCAGTCCTAAATGGCCTACCCTTTATTCTTAAACTGTGACCCCTGGATTCAGGACTCCCCCCAACATCGGGAACATTTTTCCTGCATCTAGCCTGTCCAACCCCTTAAGTTTCTATAAGATACCCTCTCATCCTTCTAAATTCCAGTGAACACAAGCCCAGCCGACCCATTCTTTCACCCTATAATGAGCAGTCGAGTCTCTATTTCCTACATTGGTTGGCCAACGTTGGATGAATACTGTGGTCCATTTTAATTGTAGGCTGTCTTATGTTGGAGTTCAGCAGCTGATGTCCACGCAGGGCTGAACATGTTGTCCAGGAACAGAGAGGAACTTCAGAAATGCAAGCTAAAGGGATCATCTCGTACTCACAGGTTAGTCATCGGTTAACGTCCTTTGATTCTTACCGCACGTTTGGTGTTTGGTGTTTCCATGGTTACTTCCATAGTTCCAAACGCCTGCAGGGGGTTGGTGCTTTAGATCTTCCTGACATCATGGCTTCTCCATAAACCAGCCACTCCCAGGCTTAGGAGCTAAGAGGTCCTTCTGCAGTTGTACAGGGCCCTAGTGAGACCGCACCTGGAGTACTGTGTGCAGTTGTACAGAGCCCTAGTGAGACCGCACCTGGAGTACTGTGTGCAGTTGAACAGGGCCCTAGTGAGACCGCACCTGGAGTACTGTGTGCAGTTGTACAGGGCCCTAGTGAGACCGCACCTGGAGTACTGTGTGCAGTTGTACAGGGCCCTAGTGAGACCGCACCTGGAGTACTGTGTGCAGTTGTACAGGGCCCTAGTGAGACCGCACCTGGAGTACTGTGTGCAGTTGTACAGGGCCCTAGTGAGACCGCACCTGGAGTACTGTGTGCAGTTGTACAGGGCCCTAGTGAGACCGCACCTGGAGTACTGTGTGCAGTTTTGGTCTCCAAATTTGAGGAAGTATATTCTTGCTATTGAGGGCGTGCAGCGTAGGTTTACTAGGTTAATTCCCGGAATGGCGGGACTGTCGTATGTTGAAAGACTGGAGCGACAAGGCTTGTACACACTGGAATTTAGAAGGATGAGAGGAGATCTTATCGAAACGTATAAGATTATTAAGGGGTTGGACACGTTAGAGGCAGGAAACATGTTCCCAATGTTGGGGGAGTCCAGAACAAGGGGCCACAGTTTAAGAATAAGGGGTAAGCCATTTAGAACTGAGATGAGGAAAAACTTTTTCAGTCAGAGAGTTGTGAATCTGTGGAATTCTCTGCCTCAGAAGGCAGTGGAGGCCAATTCTCTGAATGCATTCAAGAGAGAGCTGGATAGAGCTCTTAAGGATAGTGGAGTCAGGGGGTATGGGGAGAAGGCAGGAACGGGGTACTGATTGGGAATGATCAGCCATGATCACATTGAATGGCGGTGCTGGCTCGAAGGGCCGAATGGCCTCCTCCTGCACCTATTGTCTATTGTCTATTGTCTAAGGTCCAACTAACGGACGTTCTCTGCTGCACTAGGACGGCACAGTGGCGCAGCAGATGGGAGTGGAATTCATCGCCACAGATGGCCATCGAGGCCAAGTCATTGGGTATTTTTAAGGCAGAGATAGATCGATTCTTGATTGGTACAGGTGTCAGGGATTATGGGGAGAAGGCAGGAGAGTGGGGTTGAGATTGTAAGATAGATCAGCCGTGATTGAATGGCAGAGTAGACTCGATGGGCTGAATGGCCTACTCCTGCTCCTATGACTTATGAACTTATGCTACCTCACAGCTCGAGAGACCCGGGTTCGATCTGGACTTCGGGTGCTGTCTCTGATGAGTTTGCCTGTTCTCCCTGTGACGGCGTGGGTTTCCTCCGGTTTCCGCCCACAACCCAAAGTGGTTTTGGTTTGCTGGTTAATTGGCCTCCGCAAAATCACCCCCACAAGTGTACGTCTTTGGAGTGTGGGAGGAAACCGAAGATCTCGGAGAAAACGTGCACGGAGTGGATGTGAGAAAGTTGGGTAACGTAGAACGGGTGTGAAAGGGTGATCGATGGTTGGCGTGGACTCGGTGGGCCGAAGGGCCTGTTTCCATGTACTATCTCGAAACTGAACTAAACATGACAGGGGCGATGAGCAGACAGCATGGATAGTAGGGAGAGAGGGTGGAAGGGAGTGGTGAAGAGGGTTTTGTAACATTATATCTCAACTGGTCCAAGAAAATTCATTATATCCTTGTCTTTACTTTTATTTATAATGAATGATCTCTTGCTATCCAAAGACGTACAGGTATGTAGGTTAATTGACTGGGTAAATGTAAAAATTGTCCCTAGTGTGTGTAGGATAGTGTTAATGTGCGGGGATCGCTGGGCGGCGCGGACCCGGTGGGCCGAAGGGCCTGTTTCCGCGCTGTATCTCTAAATCTAAATCTAAACATCTATCCACTTTGCTGCTGTAACACTGTAAATTTCCCCGGTGTGGGACGAATAAAGAAATATATTATTATTATATCTTGCTAGTCCAAGACAATTCATATTATCTCCAACAAAATTCATTATATCTCTCACGTCCAAGAGACAGTCTTCGTGGCCAGCTGCAAAATGGTGCCTCTTGCATATGGGCTCAGTGCGCTGTCCTGCACATACTACATTAACTGGGGAGATTGGGATTATTTACTCGCTGGAATTTAGAAGATTGAGGGGGGATCTTATAGAAACTTACAAAATTCTTAAGGGGTTGGACAGGCTAGATGCAGGAAGATTGTTCCCCACGTTGGGGAAGTCCAGAACAAGGGGTCACAGTTTAAGGATAAGGGGGAAATCTTTTAGGACCGAGATGAGAAAGTTATTTTTCACACAGAGAGTGGTGAATCTGTGGAATTCTCTGCCACAGAAGTTAGTTGAGGCCAGTTCATTGGCTATATTTAAGAGGGAGTTGGATGTGGCCCTTGTGGCTAAAGGGATCAGGGGGTATGGAGAGAAGGCAGGTACGGGATACTGAGTTGGATGATCAGCCATGATCATATTGAATGGCGGTGCAGTCTCGAAGGGCCGAATGGCCTACTCCTGCACCTATTTTCTATGTCTACGTACTGGGATAGTGTTGTGGATCTGCATGCAAAAATGTATTTCACTGTAACTGGTACATGTGACAATAAAGAAACCATTGACCATTCATTACAACTCACGAGGCCAAGAGAATTCCTATTATCTTGGCAATCTAATAGAATTAATTACATCTCGGCAGTACAAGAGAATTCATTATATCATGAAAATGAACTGCAGATGCTGGTTTATACCAAAGATAGACATATCTTTACACACATCTTTAGACACAATGATAGTGAATGATACACACATAGACACAGAGTGCTGGAGTATCTCAGCGGGTTAGGCAGCGTCTCTGGAGAACATGGATAGGTGACGTTCACAGTTCAGCTCGTCCCAGCTCATCCCATGAGGTTCAGACGATAACAAATAGTCTACTGGTGGACAGCTGTTCCATCTAAACTGGACCCAACAGTGGGACAGACATGTGGCCCATCCCAAAACGCAGCAAGCCCCCATTTTAACATCAGCACGCGCTGTCACGCGAGCAGAGGCACGGTAGCGCGGCGGTAGAGTTGCTGCGAATGCAGCGCCGGAGACCCGGGTTCGGTCCCGATTACGGGCGCTGTCTGTATGGTGTTTGTACGTTCTCCCCGTGACCTGCGTGGGCTTTCTCCAAGATCTTCAGTTTCCTCCCACACTCCAAAGACGTACAGGTTTGTAGGTTAATTGGCTTGGTATTAATGCAAAAATTGTCCCTAGTGGGTGTAGGAAAGTGTTAATGTGCGGAGATTGCTGGTCGGCACGGACCCTCTCCACCAATGGCCACTGGCTGGACCGGGAGGCAGGTTGCTAAGCAACCTCCGTTAGGTGAACACACTCGGCCCCGCTCCCCAAACACACTCCGTTAGCCTACACTGTCCCGGCCTACAGTGGCCCACGGGCCCAATATGGGACAAGGGCGGTCCCGAACGGAACAAACCAATTTAGCCCAAAATACGGGATGTCCCGGCTAATGCGGAACAGTTGGCAACCCTACCTACAGGAGGCGTTGCCTCATAAAGGCAGCCAGCATCATCAGAGACCCACACCACCCTGGCCACAAACTCATTTCACCCCTACCACTGGGAAGAAGGTACAGAAAGGGCCTGTTTCCACGCTGTATCTCCAAAGTTGAAAGTCGAAAGGCGATAGTCTAAAGAATTGCTTTGTCTCTTTGAGCCAGTCTAAGGGAGGATGAAGAATAAGATGATTCAGGTTAGACACAAAAAGCTGGATTAACTCACCAGGACAGGCAGCATCTCTGGAGAGAAGGAATGGGTGACCTTTTGGGCAGAGACCCTTCTTTAGACCTGAAGAAGTCTGGGGGGTGAAGAAGAGTCTCGACCCGAAACGTCATCCATTCCTTCTCTCCAGAGGTGCTGCCTGTCCCGCTGAGTTGCCCCAGCTTTTTGTGTCTACCTTGTTCATGCATCACCTTGTGATTCCGGTGAAAACCAGCATCTGCAGTTCCTTTAGATAAAATGTCGATGCAATGATCAAAACTCTGGAAAAAAAAAGTTTCATAGCCAACATTTTTTCTTCACTAACAATTGGCAGTATAGCATAATAACAACATGTAAAATTATATACTGATTATACCTAGGTGATCAAATGGTGATCACATGGAAGATGCTATGAGGTTGCAGGGTGACTTGGACAGGTTGTGTGAGTGGGCGGATGCATGGTAGATGCAGTTTAATGTGGATAAGTGTGAGGTTATCCACTTTGGTGGTAAGAATAGGAAGGCAGAGTATTATCTGAATGGTGTCAAGTTAGGAAAAGGGGACGTACAACGAGATCTGGGTGTCCTAGTGCGTCAGTCACTGAAAGGAAGCATGCAGGTACAGCAGGCAGTGAAGAAAGCCAATGGAATGTTGGCCTTCATAACAAGAGGAGTTGAGTATAGGAGCAAAGAGGTCCTTCTGCAGTTGTACAGGGACCTAGTGAAACCGCACCTGGAGTACTGTGTGCAGTTTTGGTCTCCAAATTTGAGGAAGGATATTCTTGCTATTGAGGGCATGCAGCGTAGGTTTACTAGGTTAATTCCCGGAATGGTGGGACTGTCATATGTTGAAAGACTGGAGCGACTAGGCTTGTATACACTGGAATTTAGAAGGATGAGAGGAGATCTTACCGAAACGTGTAAGATTATTAAGGGGTTGGACACGTTAGAGGCAGGAAACATGTTCCCAATGTTGGGGGAGTTCAGAACAAGGTGCCACAGTTTAAGAATAAGGGGTAGGCCATTTAGAACTGAGATGAGGAAAAGCTTTTTCAGTCAGAGAGTTGTGAAGCTGTGGAATTCTTTGCTTCAGAAGGCAGTGGAGGCCAATTCTCTGAATGCATTCAAGAGAGAGCTAGATAGAGCTCTTAAGGATAGCGGAGTCAGGGGGTATGGGGAGAAGGCAGGAACGGGGTACTGATTGAGAATGATCAGCCATGATCACATTGAATGGCGGTGCTGGCTCGAAGGGCCGAATGGCCTCCTCCTGCACCTGTTGTCTATTGTCTATAAATACTGATTATACCTAGGTGATCATGAAATATCTGCTGTCTACTGCAGGCTGTACTTGATTGAACAGTTTAGGTTTCAAGTTTGTGCAAGTTTTTCCAGATCCGTCACTGTGAAGGAAAGATTCCAACCTGCTGCTGCTCGTAACATGTTGCTTGGAAAAGATATGCTGAGAATTTTAAAGATGAACGGAAAAGATTGGTCATTCACAATGTAAATCAAGACTTGCTGTTTAAAAATAAGCTTGGGAATGAAATCTCCCACGGAAACAAGGAATAATAGGGCGGCACGGTGGGGCAGCGGTAGAGTTGCCGCCTTACAGCGAATGCACCGCCGGAGACCCGGGTTCGATCCCGACCACGGGCGCCGTCTGTACGGAGTTTGTACCTTCTCCCCGTGACCTGCGTGGGTTTTCTCCGAGATCTTCGGTTCCCTCCCACGCTCCAAAGACGTGTAGGTTTGTAGGTTAATTGGCTGGGTTTAAATGTTAAAATTGTCCCTAATCTAGGATCATAAGGTCACAAGCGATATGAGAATTAGGCCATTCGGCCCATCAAGTCTACTCCGCCATTCAGTCATGGCTGATCTATCTCTCCCTCCTAACCCCACTCTCCTGCCTTCTCCCCGTAACGGGGATCGCTGGTCGGTGTGGACTCGGTGGGGGTGAGTGGGGTGGGGGGGGGGGGTGGGGGGGGGGGTGGGGGGGGGGTGAAGGAGCTATTTCCGTGCTGTAACTAAACTAATAAATTGTTCAGAAGAATTTTGAGAATTCTTTGATTAAACTCGGCCTTATTACTAGAAGTAGGTAAATAATTAAAATTCCCAGAGAATCGCTTTCTCTGCGTTGGAAAAGTTATTCAGTGGGGATCTGATAGTTGCCAGGAAACCAGAAGTCATTGCATCTACTGGGATGACCAGAGAAGGACAATAAACATCATCATCATCGGCGGTCACTGGAAGCGAGTGTGACTGTCCTCTCCATAGGGTCGGACGCCTGTAGGTGACTTTGTTTAACGTGGGGAGACTGGTGCACAGACAGCCACCACACGGTCCTTGACAGATCACGGTCGGGATCCAGTGGCACGGAGTCCAAGACGACCGGGGACCCTTTTCTGCCGCAGCCTTCATCCATCCGCCTTCCCAGCCGTTGTGACGCTCCATTGAAGTCAGCCATCATCCTCCCTCCGCCTGTCCCACCGTTGAGGTCTTGCTTGGATTGCTCTTTGTCAGGGACCTCCCTCCCCCTCGACCTTACCGCCATGGGTGACCCTACCAGGAGCGTAGCTTCAGACGGCATCGCTCTCAGGATCTCAGGACCACACGAGCTTCTCCACCACGACAAGGTGACAATCCACGGGGAAGGATAACAACAAACAATATTGCCACACGTACCTGCATCATAAAATGGGACTCACTGCACGCATCTGAAAGACACAGGGAACTGCTGGAATCTGGTGCAAAATACAAAGCGCTTGAGTGAGCAGGACAGGCAGCATCTCTGGCGGACATGGATGGATGACTTTTTGGCATGGGTGTGGCGAGTCCAGAAGCGGGTGAGTGTTGAAGACGGAGTTTATTTGCATGGGCAAAAACCCCGTAACAAACGCAATACTCACAACTATAGACAGCCAACGAATACGTCCTCTTCGGATGGAGTTCAACACTAGACTAGCTTGTCTCTCCCGCGCTGGCACACCTCGTGACATCGTTAGCCAATCCGAGGGTTTGAACTCCACTAAACTAAACCAAACAAAGAAAGCAAGAGTTGCCTGAAATAGGAGAATTCGATACGAATCTGGAATCAACAACAAACACTCCAACTATCGGATCTCCGACTGTCCACTTTTATAGACAATAGACAATAGACAATAGGTGCAGGAGTAGGCCATTCAGCACTTCGAGCCAGCACCGCCATTCAATGCGATCATGGCTGATCACTCTCAATCAGTACCCCGTTCCTGCCTTCTCCCCATACCCCCTCACTCCGTTATCCTTAAGAGCTCTATCCAGCTCTCTCTTGAAAGCATCCAACGAACTGGCCTCCACTGCCTTCTGAGGCAGAGAATTCCACACCTTTACCACCCTCTGACTGAAAAAGTTCTTCCTCATCTCCGTTCTAAATGGCCTACCCCTTATTCTTAAACTGTGGCCCCTTGTTCTGGACTCCCCCAACATTGGGAACATGTTATCTGCCTCTAATGTGTCCAATCCACCTTTTAGGTAACTGTATCTCTAAAGTCTAAAGCTTTAAAGGGAATTTTGCTGAAACCAACTGTCTTGTAAAATTGTTGTGGGATGTGGTAACTGGCTGTCACGGTACCAAGCTTGGAAGCACTGCGCCAGAATGAAGCAGCTTTAAATCAAGGCCTTCCAAGGCATGGCCACACACAGCTGCCACATGGCATACGTACCCTCAGGGGAAAGCAGAAGGCCGACCTGGATCAGGGCCCTACTAGTAATGGTCACACGTCTCGGCTGCCTGGCAGTCGTCTTCATTGGAGGACATCCAAGCCAAACGTCACTCGCACGCTATTTTCTCTCTCGCTGTCTGCTTCGTTTTTTAAGGCCCCTGGGCCTGTACTCGCTGGAGTTTAGAAGGATGAAGGGAGGAACCTCATTGAAACTTAAGGGCGTGTTCCACTTTAGGCGATTTTAAGGCGACTGCCGTTGACTAGGCTGTCGCCGACAGTTCGCCGGGTGTTGTGGGCATGATCGTGAGGAGTCTTCCAAGAATCGTAGTGGATCTCGACGCGTCGCTGAGAAATCATCCGGAGTGAAATTTCTCGGTGACAGCCGGCTTGTCGCCAGGTATCGTTGCTTATTGCGGTCGCTGTCGCACGCTGTCCCCAGGTTTGCTAGGTTCTCTTAGATGCATTTAGAAGCACGTAATATTAAAATAAGTAAAGTCATTTCAAAATACCATAAAATGCTTGTGTTTAACCAATTTATTTACCGTCGGGACATTTGACAGGTAGATTGGAGGCGACAGTTTGACGGTCAGGTAAGCGTGGGAATTTTCGCGATGTTTATGGCCATCAGCCATTACATTTAAAGTGGGCTCCCAACCCAGATATGCAACCCAGAAACCAGATATGCATCTCCCGTACATTTTCAAAGAATGTCCACACACTTTTCACAAAAATCCACTTAACCACGTTTTAAATTATTCTTTTTAATACAGCTATTAGTAAACTGGAAGTGAATCCAGTTTATGCCTTGTTACAGTGAAGCTTGGTTTTTAAGTAACCCATACAAGGTGTTATAGTTCAAAACCCTCAAGTACTTACCGACTTGTCAGTGATTTCAGCGAAAATTAGGACGCTGGAGAAGCATTGACAGCGTGGGAATTTCGCGATGTTTCCGATGACGGTGTAATCTCGACCTGACTCGGCATTGTCGTGGTCATTGTCATGGTCATTGTCGTGGTCATTGTCGTGGTCATTGTCGTCGGGTAAAAGAAAGGTTTGGCGATCTGCTAGGACTTTGACTGTCACCGGCAGTCGCCAAAAAAATCGCCTAAGTGGGACAGGCCCTTTACCGAATAGTGAAAGGCCTGGATAGAGTGAATGTGGAGAGGATATTTCCACTAGTGGGAGAGTCTAGAACCAGAGGTCGTAGCCTCAGAATTAAAGGACGTTTCTTTAGAAAGGAAATGAGGAGGAATTTCTTTAGTCAGAGGGTGGTGGATCTGTGGAATTCATTGCCATAGAACGCTGTGGAGGCCAAGTCAATGGATATTTTCAAGGTGACGATTGACTAATTCTTGATTAGTGCGGGTGTCAGGGGTTATGGGGAGAAGGCAGGAGAATGGGGTTGAGAGGAAAAGATGGATCAGCCATGATTGAATGGCAGAGTGGACCTGATGGGCAGAATGGGCTAATTCTGCTTCTATCACTTCAGTCTGAAGAAGGGTCTCGACCTGAAACGTCACCCATTCCTTCTCTCCGAAGATGCTGTTTGACCCCCCTGAATTACTCCAGCATTTTGTGTCTACCTTCGATTTAAACCAACATCTGCAGTTTCCTTTCCCACACTTATGACCTTAAGTTGTGGAGACAAAATAAAGAAGTCTGTCTGAGATTGAATTGTTCATAAAATAATTAACAAATAAGGCAAAGGACTGCAGTAAATTGCATTTGAATGAATTTAAGGACATGGGATTAAAACACATTCACATAGCCTGTCTGCATTTCTTAGCAACACTTCTAAACCAGGGCATTTTATTAATTGTCTACGTTGAATCCTTTCAATGAAGCGTGATCTTTCAGCTAATATTCCGCTCAGTTTCAGGACTACACTTTGCTGACAATGTCTACCCTTACGGCAAAACAGTTCATTTTCACAGCCACAAACCTTTATAATGTCCTGGTAGAACAGACCACAACCTAATTCTACTCCTATCACCTATGACCTTATGACTTCTGCCATTTTGAGTTTCCATTTATGAACAATCATGGCGCGGCTCTGTGGCACAGCGGTAGAGTTGCTGCCTCACAGCGCCGGAGACCCGGGTTCGAACCTGACTATGGGCGCTGTCTGTACGGAGCTTGTACATTCTCCCTGTGACTGTGTGGGTTTTCTACTGGTTCTCCGGTTTCCTCCCACACTCAAAAAAGACGTACAGGTTTGTAGGTTGATTGGTTTCGGTAAATATTGTAAATTGTCCCTAGTGTGTGTAGGATAGTGTTAGTGTGCGGCGATCGCTGGTCGGTGCGGACTCGGTGGGCCGAAGGGCCTGTTTCCGCGCTGTATCTCTAAACTAAACTAAGTTAACCATCAGTCACTCAATGGGAAAGAAACAACGCCTTGAATTCACATCAAATTCAGTACACTTTCAGTCTTACACCAAAGGAACCACTTTCTGAAGAGTATAAGAAAATAACTGCAGATGCTGGTACAAATCGAAGGTATTTATTCACAAAATGCTGGAGGTCAGGCAGCATCTCGAGTAGTCACTTTTGGAATGTAAGAAATGTTGAACCCAGTTTGCATAGTCACCTCCTCCAGGGGGATTAGTGATAACAACCAAACTATTCCTCTCTTTTATCTATTCCCCTCAATTAATCCTGACGTTAATAAGTCTTCGATAATCCACCATTTTTTTTTGTTTCAGTCTACGTCAGAAAGCTTTCAAAAAACTGGAAAAAGTTTATTTTTGGCAAATTACATTGCGTAGCAACACTCCAAAATCAGTGCGCATATCTGCCAGCTTTCATGACCTAAATATAGAGCTCTGCTTTGTTTCAGATGTGGAGAGGGGGGCTTGTCTGCACTCTGAGAATATTTTAACAAGTCTTTAACTGGTTTGTTAGGAAGATCTGTGGTGGTTTGCTGGAAATAAACGTTAGCTTAAGATGAGGGCTGTTGAAGGTCATGTGCGAAGCCATTAACCTTACTTGAGCTTTGAAGGTATAAAAATAGTGGTGGCTCAGCGTGATTTCACACCCGACCTTATTCAGCTCCGCTGTAAAGCACAAACATAGCACCGGATGCAATGTGCTCATGACGTTTATTGTCTAGAATCATCGAGTCATATTGCGTGGAAACAGGCCCTTCGGTCCCACTAGCCCGTGCTGATCAACCTCTGAGTTAAAAAGTCGCCCCTCAGGTTCCCATTAAATCTTTCCCCTCTCACCTTAAACCCATCTCCTCTGGCTCTTGATTCCCCTACTCTATCTATTCTTCACGCTTACATATTCCCCTCTATTGATCCATCCACAGTTTCGCTGTCCTCCTGATCAAATGTTACTGATTGTGGGCCTCGTTGTCATCTTCCCCTGAGCTAACATTGAACCATTCTACAATTTCCTTGACCATCGTCCCCTTTGATATGCCGGGTTCACACCTTACCCTTCCATATCTCTATGTCTCTCTCTCTCTCCTATGACTCTCAGTCTGAAGAAGGGTCTCAAACCAAAACGCCACCCACTTCTTCTCTCCAGAGATGCTGCCTGGCCCGCTGAGTTACTCCAGCACTTTGTGTCTTTCTTCGATGTGAACCATCATCTGTGGTTCCTTCCTACACATGCCCCATCTACACAAGTCCCGTCTGCCTGTGATTGGCCCATATCCCTCTAAACCTGTCCTGTGTGTAGGATAGTGTTAATGTGCGAGGGCGGTGCGGACTCGGTGGGCCGAAGGGCCTGTTTCCGCGCTGTATCTCTAAATCTAAATCTAAATCTATCCATGTACCTGGCTAAATGTTTCTGCAACGTTGCGATAGTCACAGCCTCAACTACCTCCTCCGGCAGCCCATTCCATGCACCCACCACCCTTTGTTGGCATTGTGGGCCGAAGGGCCTGTTCCTGTGCTGTATTAAAAATAATAATAAACTTCAGACTTAAAGGGTACAAGATGGTGCCTAAAATGTGGTGGCTCTTGTGTACTTTAGTTTAAGTTTAGAGATACAGTGAGGAAACAGACCCTTCGGCACACCGAGTCCGCGCTGACCAACAATCACCCCGTACACTAGTCCAGTTTCACACCCTACACACCATGGGACAATTTAGAGAAGCCAATTAACCCACAAACCCGCACATCTTTGGGATGTGGGGAGGAAACCGGAGCACCTGGAGAAAACCCACACAGTCACAGGGAGAACGTACAAACTCCGTACAGACAGCACCCGTAGTCAGATTTAACCCTGGTCTCTAATGCTGTAAAGTAGCAACTCTACCGCTGCCTGTGGAGTTTGCATGTTCTTCCTGTGACCGCGTGGGTTTTCTCCGGGTGCTCCGGTTTCCTCACACATCCCAAAGACGTGCGGGTTTGTGGGTTAACTGGCCACTGTAAATTGCCCCTGGTGTGTAGGGAGTGGATGAGAAAGTGCGATAACATAGAGCTAGTGTGAATGGGTGATCGATGGTCGGCGTGGACTCGGTGGGCCGAAGGGCCTGTTCCCATGCTTTATCCTTCAATTAATCAAACTAAGTCCCGATATGTTCTCACAGGTTTTTATAAAACCGCAGCCAAAAGTTCATTGAATAGGGCGGTTAACTTTAGCTACTCACTAAACCCTCCATGAATCTCTTAACAAGAGATTATTAAGGTGATTATTATTATGATGATTGGGAGTGTTTTCATTGTGCATAACGGCAGCACTTCTTGATGCTTTGAGATATCCAAAATGGAAAATGAATGGCATTAATTATAAGCATCTGTTCTCATTGCTATTCAATGTTGATTCTTTTCATCAATCATTTTTTTATAGACTATTATTGGTCGTGATATAAGGCTTCATCATGGGCAGCGGTAGAGTTGCTGCCTTTCAGCTCTTGCATCGCCGGAGACCCGGGTTCGATCCCGACTACAGGTACTGTCTGTACGTAGTTTGTACGTTCTCCCCGTGACCACGTGGGTTTTCTCCGGGGATTTTGGTTCCCTCCCACACTCCAAAGACGTAGGTTGATTGGCTTGATGTTTGGCTAGGATAGCGTTAATGGGGATCGCTGGTCGGCGCGGGCTCGGTGGGCCGAAGGGCCTGTTTCCGCACTGTATCACTAAAACTAAAACTGGAACTAAAACTGAAACTAATCAAGTGACTAAATTCAGATAATCCCAAGAACCTTTCAAAAGCTGAACTTATCTCTTAACGTGTAGGAAGGAACTGCAGATGCTGGTTTAAACCGATGATAGACACCAAAAACTGGAGTAACTCAACGGGTCAGACAGCATCTCTAGATAAAAGGAATAGGTGACATTTCGGGTCAAGACCCTTCTTCAGACTAATAGACAGGGGAAAAGGAAACGAGAGATATAGACGGTGATGTGGAGAGATATAGAACAAATGACGATGAACAAGGAAACGTTCCATTGTCAGCTGTGGGCTAGGTGAAAACGAGTTACAGACAATGAAACTCACCAGGACGACAGTGAAACTAGTACCACGACACGGGTGGGGGAGGGACGGAGAGAGAGGGGATGCAAGGGTTACTTGAAGTTAGAGAAATCATTTGTACCGCTGGGTTGTAAGCTGCCCAAGCGAAATATGAGGAGCTGTTAATGTTATCTTTATGTGCATTTAATGCATTTAGATATTATCTGACAGCGCAATATTAGCAAGTAATTCTCACTATTGTCGAGACATTAAAACGATCTTAGTCATGTTTAGTGGAAATAAATGCTGCAGCTTAGACTCAGCTACTTCAATTCTGAACAAGAGTTTCAATTCCCATTATTTTTAATCAGTTAATTAATTTTCGTGGATACATAGTACAATTAAATGCCCAGAAATTAAAAAAAAGTGACGCATCTAAGTCTTATCTTCCATTTCCCATCGCACGAGCTTATTGAGAATGATCAGCCATGATCACGGTGAATGGTGGTGCTGGCTCGAAGGGCTGAATGGCCTACTCCTGCACCTAATGTCTATTGTCTATTGTCTGCACATTCAATACAATATAAAATTATATTTTGACATTCTACTTATCATTAAGATAAATGTGCATTCATCCAGTGCCTTATCGGACAGGAATAATTTCTTTATACCAATTACAATCTTATATTCAAATAGCACTTCAGGCTCGAGGCTCTGTGACTTGTTGACATTTAATTTAAATTTAATTTAACTTTTCCTCAGGTTATCCGGATGATGCCGGCCTGAGAATGTTATTAAAAATATCATATAATGCTGAGGGTCAAGATCAATGACAATATTTCATAAATTAATGTACTCGATACTTCTTGTGAAGATTGACAAACAGGGGGGTTGTTTTTAAAGTAAATAATCGTTTAAAACGGATCGTAGAATCATAGTCATACTGCACGGAAACGGGCCCTTCAGTCCAACTTGTCCGTGATGGCCAAGATGTCCCATCTAAGCTAGGTTTACTAGGTTAATTCCCGGAATGGCGGGACTATCATATGTTGAAAGACTGGAGCGACTAGGCTTGTATACACTGGAATTTAGAAGGGTGAGAGGAGATCTTATTGAAACGTATAAGATTATTAAGGGGTTGGACACGTTAGAGGCAGGAAACATGTTCCCAATTGTTGGGGGGAGTCCAGAACAAGGGACCACAGTTTAAGAATAAGGGGTAGGCCATTTAGAACTGAGATGAGGAAAAACTTTTTCAGTCAGAGAGTTGTGAATCTGTGGAATTCTCTGTCTCAGAAGGCAGTGGAGGCCAATTCTCTGAATGCATTCAAGAGAGAGCTAGATAGAACTCTTAAGGATAGCGGAGTCAGGGGGTATGGGGAGAAGGCAGGAACGGGGTACTGATTGAGAATGATCAGCCATGATCACATTGATTGGCGGTGCTGGCTCGAAGGGCCGAATGGCCTCCTCCTGCACCTATTGTCTATTGTCTAAGCTAATCCCATTTGCCTGCGTTTGGCCCATGTCCCGCTAAACCTTTCCTATCCGTGTACCTGTCTACGTGTCTTTTAAATGTCTTTTAGGGCGGTCACGGTGGCGCGGCGTTAGCGTTGCTGCCTTACAGCGAATGCAGCGCCGGAGACCCGGGTGCGATCCCGACTACGGGTGCTGTCTGTACGGAGTTTGTACGTTCACCCATGACCTGCGTGGGTTTTCTCCAATATTTTCGGTTTCCTCCCGCACTTCAAAGACGTGCAGATTTGTAGGTTAATTGGCTTGGTAAATGTAAAAAATGTCCCCAGTGGATGTAGTGTTAATGTGCGCGGATCGCTGGTCGGCCAAAGGGCCTGTTTCCGCGCTGTATCTCTAAACTAAACTAAACTAAAATGTTATTTCTCTACCAGCCTCAACTACCTCCTCTGGCAGCCCGTTCCCTGTACACACCACCATCTGAGTTAAAAGATTCCCCTCGGGTTCCTATTAAAACTTTCCCCTTTCATCTTAAACCTACGTGCTCAGGTTCGTGATTCCCCATCTCTGGATAAAAGACTACCCTATTCACCCTATTTCTCTCATGATCTTTTCCTTTTCCACCACTAAAGATCACCCCTCATTCTCCTGCGCTCCAAGTCCTTGCCTGCCCAACCTCTCCTGAGAGCTCAGGCCTTCAAGTCCTGGCAACATCACCCTACACCTTCTCTGCACTCTTTCCAGCTTAACAACATCCTTCCTATGATAGACACAAAATGCTGGAGTAAATCAGCGGCCCAGACACAGAAACAAAGAAAGTAGGTGCAGGAGTTGGCCATTCGGCCCTTTGAGCCGAACTCTCTCTTGAAAACATCCAGTGAATTGGCCTCCACTGCCTTCTGTGGCAGAGAATTACACTGAATCTCTGGGTGAAAAAGTTTCAGGCTGCATCTCTGGAGAACAGGAAAAGGTGACGTTTCGGGTCGAGACCCTTCTTTAGACTTCAAAGAACATTCTTCCTATATCGGGGTGACCGACACTGAATGCATTCACCCCATCAATTCCCCTCATGATATTATTCACCCCTATAAGAGGAGGCGCATTAAAATCAAATCATTTAATTCTAAGGAAATCTTTGATTTTTTGCATTGAAGAACCCATGGGGCAGTCAACTATGGATGTGCTGTAAGAGACCAGCAGTAAATGACTTGCCTTGTTAGGTTCTCTGCAAGGCTTAGATGATCATATTAAGGATCTGATTGCTTTGTTGGTTGTGCATTCAATTCATTCAGGCTGTCCTTAAGCCATGCAGACCACAGAGATGTGTAGGAAAGAACTGCAGATGCCGGTTTAAACCGAAGACAGACACTAAATGCTGGAGTAACTCAGCGGGTCAGACAGCATCTCTGGAGAAAAGGAATAGGTGACGTTTCGGGTCGAGACCCTTCTTCAGACTGAGACTCAGGGGAAAGGGAAACGAGAGGTATAGACGGTGATGTAGAGAGATATCGAACAAATGAATGAAAGATATGCAAAAAAAGTAAGGAGACAGGCCATTAGCTATGGGCTAGTTGAAAATGTCTTACAGACAATGAGACTCAACAAGACGACTTTGAAGCTGGAACAACGATTTGGGTGGAGGAGGGACGGAGAGAGAGGGGATGCAAGGGTTGCTTGAAGTTAGAGAAATCCACGTTCTTATCCAATTCTTGCACACTTGGGGCAATTTAGTGAGGCCAATTACTGTACACACCCACAAGCTGGCAACCCAGCAGCATGAATATTGATTTCTCAGACAACAGTGATCCCAGGTTTAACAATATGTTGTAGTAGCTGATATCACTTTGACCACTGGGATTTTTGAGTTGGTGCACCTGGATTGAGGAAGACAAAATTTAGACCGGGTTTTAACACTCGGTCTCCACCGTCAGGTGTCCTAAGGGGACAGATATTTTAGAGATACAGCGTGGAAACAGGCCCTTCAGCCTCACCGAGACCGTGCCGACCAGCGATCATCCCCTACACTAGTACTATCCTACACACACTCGGGGCAACTTACAATTTACAGAAGCCAATTAACCTACAAACCTGCTCGTCTTTGGAGTGTGGGAAGAAACCGGAGCAGCCGGAGAAAACCCACGCGGTCACGGGGAGAACGTGCAAACTCCATACAGACAGCACCTGTAGTCAGGGTCGAACCCAGGTCTCTGGCGCTGTGAGGCAGCAGCTCTACCTGCTGCACCACCTACATGGGAACTGGTTTGTGCTGCATCAGGCTCTGTTAAACCTTATTGTCAGTGCTAAACACATCAGAGAGATCCATTAGGGTGAGTTACAAGGGACAACATCAGAATATCAAGTGACCTACTTAGAAAGGAGAGGAAATTAACTGGAAGCAGAGCGTTATCAGTGACACCTTTGGTGATGGTAAAACTGCGATAAATATATTGATTTTGAAAATGCACGTAATCATTTTACAATTGACCATTACTTAAGATTTGAAAGTGTCCCCTACAACAGTCCATACTAAAATCATAACTATAAATAGAAACATGACTAGTAGAAGCGCAGGAGTATTAGTTTAGTTCAGTTTATTGTCACGTGTACCGAGGTACAGTGAAAAGCTTTTGTTGCGTGCTAACCAGTCAGCGTAAAGACAATACATGATTACAATCGAGCCGTCCTCAGTGTACAGACTCAGGATAAGGGAATCACGTTTAGTGCATGACAAAGCCAATAAAGTCCGATCAAAGATAGTCCGAGGGTCTCCAGTGAGGTAGATAGTAGTTCAGGACCGCTCTCTGGTTGTGGTAGGATGGTTCAGTTGCCTGATAACAGCTGGGAGGAAACTGTCCCTGAATCTGGAGCTGTGCGTTTTCACACTTCTGTACCTCTTGCCCGATTAATTGGAATCAGCGGAAGGGTCAGTGACACCTTTGGTGATGATATAATGGTGTGTTAAACATTTTGTTTTTGAAATTGCACTTAGTTACTTTACAATTGATCATTACTTAAGACTTGCAAGAGTCCTCTACAGTAATCTATACTAAAATCATAACTAAATATAGAAATATGACCAACAGGAGTACAGGAGTATTGAAAAAGTATTAAAAGCTTTGAAGAATTTATATTAAGGCATATTACTATTTTGTTCTGAATCTGAAGATCTGCTTTAGCAACAGGTTGTTTCAATAACATTAAGAGATCAGTGACATTTTATAAGTGTTCACAAAGGATGCCCAGGATTTTAAAACATTGTTAACGATTTCTATCTCAATTGTATTATGGTTTAAATTAAGAATGGAGTAGGAAAGAACTGCAGATGCTGGTTTAAACAATGATTACATAGAAAATAGGTGCAGGAGTAGGCCATTCGGCCCTTCAAGCCTGCACCACCATTCAATATGATCATGGCTGATCATCCAACTCAGTATCCTGTACCTGCCTTCTCTCCATACCCCCTGACCCCTTTAGCCACAAGGGCCACATCTAACTCCCTCTTAAATATAGCCAATGAACTGGCCTCAACTACCTTCTGTGGCAGAGAATTCCACAGATTCACCACTCTCTGTGTGTAAAAAAACCTTCTCATTTGTCCTTTATCTCTCTACATCATCGTCTATATCTCTCGTTTCCCTTACCCATAACCAGTCTGAAGAAGGGTCTCGACCCATCCCTTCTCTCCAGAGGCACTGCCTGTCCCGCTGAGTTACTCCAGGTTTTTGTGTCATTCTTCAAATTAAGAATGGATTTTTCTCCACAGTTTTCTAGTTGTGCTGGCCAATTGTAACTCTCCTTCGTGTGCTTGCCCTGGTGTGTGCGGATAACTGACTTGGATAATGATAAGAATGCGGGAGGTTTGTTTCCTGAAAAGATCTCATGAAACCTTTAGATCTTTACCCCGTTGTGCACATCAGACTTTGCCTATGGATCTTCCAGGTCCTGATCCGAAACGTCACCCATCCATGTTCTCCAGAGATGCTGCCTGACCTGTTGAGTTACTCCAGCACTTTGGGTCTTTTATTTGTAAACCGGCATCTACAGTTCCTTGTTTCTAAGATTTAGATGGACATGAGATAAACACAGGCAATTTGGAGCAGCGTAGAAGGGGTTTTGACCCAAAATGTCACCTATCCATGTTCTCCAGAGATGCTGCCTGACCTGCTGAGTTACTCCAGCACTCTGTGCCCTTTTGTAGATGGGGCATATCGGCCGGTATGGACAGGTTGTGTGGAAGGGCCGGTTTCAGTGACCTTATGCCTATGACTAACATTCAGTCCTAGACCGTGTCACAGTGCAAGTGGAGGAAGAGCAACAACGTGGCCACACAATAAAATGCGAATAAAAAATCGGTAGCATAGGAAAAGGCGAAATCTTCACAGTTTTTCTCTCTCTGATCTCATTGTTAACATCTCCCCACAGACGATGGTGATTAATGGTGTTGTGCGTTGCCACGGCAACATGGGCCTTCTATATTTTCTCCAATGTGTTTTTTTTATTGCAGGCTCTAAAATGTGGCCTTTAACACAAAGGCACAGTTTAGCGAGATGCATTTAGTTCACATGAAAAATGTGTTGAACCACACATATATTCATCAAATCTATTCTGTTGCAGTTACCCTGATGGCTTGTCATTAATGCTGTGGCTTTTCGTTTAACTTGACACTGATCATTTTGCACCTCAGTCCAGAATCCAGAATGCATTTTTTAAAATTTGTCTTTGTTTTAAATGACTAAAACTACAGTGGCACGGTGGGGCAGCGGTAGAGTTGCTGCCTTACAGTCAGTGCTTACTGTGCCAGAGACCCGGGTTCGATCCTGACGACGGTTGCTGTCTGTACGGAGTTTGCACGTTCTCCCCGTGACCTGCGTGGATTTCCTCCGGGTGCTCCGGTTTCCTCCCACACTCCAAAGACGTGCAGGTTTGTAGGTTAATCGGCCTGGTATCATTGTACATTGTCCCCAGTGTGCGTCGGGTAGTGTTAATGTGCGTGGGTCGCTGGTCGGTGGGCCGAAGGGCCTGTTTCCACGCTGTGTCCCTAAGCTAAACTAAACGAAAAAATAATCCTTGAAGTTAGTGATTAATTCTACATTATAGAACACAAAGTACCATGACATTCTTTTCAATCACTACATGAAAGGTACACTCTGTCTGCTTTTCAATGTTCTTGATGGTGTGTAAGTGTTTACAATAAATTAAAACCATTGAATAAAAGGAAATTGAGTTACATATAACCTAGAAGGTCATTTTTAAATGATAGTTTTAAAAATATTTTCTGTTGATTTCACAAGTTCACAGGTTATAGGAGTAGAATTAGGCCATTCGGCCCATCGAGTCTACTCCGCCATTCAATCATGGCTGATTTTAGATATAGATTTAGAGATACAGTGCAGAAACAGGCCCTTCGGCCCACCAGGTCCGCGCCGCCCAGCGATCCCCGCACATTAACACTATCCTACACTCACTAGGGACAATTTTTACATTTGCCCAGCCAATTAACATACAAACCTGTACGTCTTTGGAGTGTGGGAGGAAACCGAAGATCTCGGAGAAAACCCACGCAGGCCACGGGGAGAACGTACAAACTCCGTACAGACGGCACCCATAGTCTGGATCGAACCTGAGTCTCCGGCGCTGTATTCGCTGTAAGGCAGCAACTCTACTGCTGCGCCACCGTGCCGCATAATACCATTCTCCTGCCTTCTTCCCATCACCCTTGACACCCGTTCTAATCAAGAATCTGTCTGTCTCTGCCTTAAAAAATATCCACTGACTTGTCTCCACAGCCCTCTGTGGCAATGAGTTCCACAGATTAACTACCCTCTGACCAAAGAAGTTCCTCCTCACCTCCTTTCTAAAAGAGGGCCCTTTAATTCTGAGGCTCTGGTCCTGGACTCTCCCTCCAGTGGAAACATCCTCTCCACATCGCCACGTGTTTCCCCGGGAACATTTGCCAAACACTTTCCCTGGTGTTTATTGATTTTGACAGTATTGACCATTATATTTAATCATAGCCTTGATTTCCCAGGCAGCTGGGAAGCAGACACTCTCAAGGTTAATCTGACGGCTGTGATTATGGCTCTAGCCACCAACTAGCCAAATGGGCCTTCACAAAGCTGTACATCGTGCCCCCTGAGAGGGTCTGATGCTGGAGGCAATTTACAGCTCAATCATTACTTTGATTTTTGCTTTAACAAAGGATTTCCCCTTAATTGACTGTAATCTTCAGGACTGTTCCAATATTCTGTTACAGAAAAAAATTAGAAAGGGTGCAGCTACTTTTGACTGATCGATTGGATTTGATTAAAACATGGAAACATGGATTGAAACTTGGCCCTTCGTCCCACCAAGACCATCCTCATTCACACTCGTTCTAGGTCATCCCACATTTCTCATCCACTCCCTGCACACCGGGGGCAATTTATAGAGGGCTAATTAACCTGCAAACTCCGACGTCTTGTGAGGAGACCGGAGCACCCGGAGGCAACCCACAAGGAGAACGGGCAAACTCCACACAGACAGCACCCGAGGTCGGGATCGAACCCGGGTCCCTGGCGCTGTGAGGCAGCAGGCCGACCCGCTGCGCCACCGTGCCGCGTTTCCGAATAACATGGGAT
Organism: Rhinoraja longicauda; assembly: GCF_053455715.1. NCBI lineage: Eukaryota > Metazoa > Chordata > Chondrichthyes > Rajiformes > Arhynchobatidae > Rhinoraja > Rhinoraja longicauda. Next base: position 40,569,741 of record NC_135969.1, read on the forward strand.
TTGAAAGCTTTGCTTTAGGCCAAAAAATATTGTAGGTTAGTTTCCAGAAACCATTGATGCCTGACAAATTATGTAAAATTATAGTCCATTACTGGGCCTTTGAGGGTGGTGAATCCATGAAACTTATTGCCATAGACAACTGTGGAGGGCAAGTCATTGGGTATTTTTAAAGCAGAGATTGATAGGTTCTTGATTAGTAAGGACGTCAAAGATATCGGGGAAAGGCAAGAGAATGGGGTTGAGAGGAAAAAGTAGATCAGATATGATCGAATGGCGGAGCAGACTCCATGGGCCGAATGGCCTAATTCTGCTCCTATGTCTTGAGGTCATATGGCATTTGACCAATAGAACAAATAATGCAAAGGCTGGCAGCGAAATGTTTTCATAGAGTTTTTCACCCTTGTGTGAGAAGGTTACCCCTCAGATTCCTATTAAATCTTTCCCCCCTTCACCTGAAACTTATGTTCTCCGGTTCTCGATTCCCCTACACTGGGCAAGAGACTCTGTGCGTCTACCTGATTTATTCCTCTCATGATTTTATACATCTCTATACGATCTCCCCTCATCCTCCTGCGCTCCAAGGAATAGAGCCCCAGCTTGCTCAACCTCTCCCAATAGCTCAGGCCCTCGAGTCCTGGCAACTATACTCTACACCCTTTCCAACTTGACAACATCTTTCCTGTATCATGGAGCCTAGAAGTGAACAGAATACTCTAAATGTGGCCTCAGCAACGTCTTATACAACTGCAACACGACCTCCAAACTTCTATACTCAATGTACTCTATTTTCCTCCCAGATTACTCGTCTTTATTTTCTATGCACATCTATTCTTCAAACTCAAAGAAGACAGCTATGTACGTTCTAATGAAAGATCATTGAAGTGAAACATCTCCACAGATGCTGCTTTCCTGCTGAGTTTCCAGTATCTCTATTTTATTTGTCGTGTCTTGCTTTCCGAGCTAAGTGTCCCGTTGGGATACGAATAATTAGATGGCAGGATGGAAAGCATTTCTTTAGTTAATCATATTTCAGGGTTTAAAATACTTGAGATAAGTTCATTATGTTCAGAAGTCATAGGAGCAGAATGAGGCCACTCGGCCCTTCGAGTCTACGCCATCATTTATTCATGGCTGATCTATCTCTCCCTCCTAACCCCATTCTCCTGCCTTCTCCCCACAACCCCTGACACCCGTACCAATACACGCGTACATACTTGTGCGTCTTTGGAGTGTGGGAGGAGACCAAAGATCTCAGCGAAAACCCACGCAGGTCACGGGGAGAACGTACAAACTCCGTACAGACAGCACCCGTAGTCGGGATCGAACCCGGGTCTCCGGCGCTGCATTCGCTGTAAGGAAGCAACTATACCACTGCTCCACCAAGCCGCCCACAAACTCCAGCACTCTGTGTCCTTTTGATTTAGCTCTTTGGGTTACTGGAATCAAGGGATATGGGGAAAAAGCAGGAACGGGGTACTGAATTTGGATGATCAGCCATGATCATATTGAATGGCGGTGCTGGCTCGAAGGGCTGAGTGGCCTACCCCTGCACCAATTTTCTATGTAGATGGAGCATCTTGGCCCAGGGCCTATTTCTGTGGAAGGGCCTGTTTCTGTGCAGTATGACTCCTATATGCTATGACAATAATAAAGTATCGTATTTAGTCCTAGACTCTGTCACAGTGCAAGAGGAGGAAGAGCAACAAATATGGCCGCCAGACCTACACTTCCTGTTTCTACATAAAAACAAATGATATTCCTCGAACTTCCCAAAACGTTCATTTGTTTAGACACAAAATGCTGGAGTACTTCAGAGGGACAGGCAGCATCTCTGGAGAGGAAGAATGGGTGACATTTCAGGTCATAGAAACATAGAAAAACATAGAAAATATTTTTTGGCCATTGGCCATTTGGCCTTTCGAGCCAGAATCTGCCATTCATTCTGATCATGGCTGATCATCCACAATCAGTAACCTGTGCCTGCCTTCTCCCCGTGTCCCTTGATTTCACTAGCCCCTAGAGCCCTGGAGACCCTTCTTCATTCTCGACCCGAGACGTCACCCATTCCTTCTCTCCAGAGATGCTGCCTGTCCCGCTGAGTTACTCAATAGACAGTAGACAATAGGTGCAGGAGGAGGCCATTCGGCCCTTCGAGCCAGCACCGCCATTCAATGTGATCATGGCTGATCATTCTCAATCAGTATCTCCGTTCCTGCCTTCTCCCCATACCCCCTGACTCCGCTATCCTTAAGAGCTCTATCTAGCTTCACAGTGTAGAGTTACAGGATAAAGTGAATGACGTTTAGTGTTCGATTGTCCTATAAACTCAAATTAGAGCGAGTCTGAGCCTCAGAGAAGCCAGGCAAACAACTGTACTGAGATGTGAAGTGGCTATAAAGGAGAAGCTAGGGACCAATACAATTTTATTAATATCTGAGGCAAATATCACTATCTTCAGTAACATCACCCAATCCACATTTAATCTTCCTTAGCAGACAAGAGCAACGAAAACAACATAATAAATTAAAATAAATTAAAACTAAACTAGTGTTTTACTTGAACTCATGGAATCGTAGAGTCATAGGGTCATACCCCTTGGGCCCAAACCTCTCCTGCATTGGTGCAGCACCCTCTCCTCCCCCACTCCCCCCTCCCCTCTCCACTTCCTCCCCCCTCCCCCTTCCCCCCTTCCTTCCCCCTCCCCCCTTGTCACGCTATCGTGTACCGTTTTGGCTGTAGTTCAGGAACAAACAAACAAACAAACGAGAGTTTTAGTGTATAGATAGTGCAGAAACAGGCCCTTCTGCCCAACGGGCCCACACCGACCAACTTGTCCCATTTACACTAGTTCCCACCTGCCTGCGTATGGCCCATGTCTAGTTTCGTTTAGCTTAGTTTATGGTCATGTGTACTGAGGTACAGTGAAAAGCTTTTGTTGCGTGCTATCCAGTCAGCGGAAAGACGAAGCACGATTACAATCAAGCCATTTACAGTCAACCTATCCAATCCGTGTACCTGTCTAAATATTTCTTAAACGTTGCGATAGTACCTGCCTCAACTACCGCCTCCAGCAGCTGCTTCCATTCGCCCAACACCCTTTGTGTAAAAAAGGTTACTGTGTCGCCCGAGGCCAGGATGATGGGGGGAATCTAAAAGGACATGCATTCATCTTGTGAGACGTGGAGGGGGTTTTGTGAGTGGAATTTGAGGGTGTTTTCAAGGAAGCCATATTTTTGGCACGCTGAAAAAGTGATGGCAGGGTGGAGAATGTGTTTGCTGTGCATTAGGTGGTGGAAATGGCATGTGAATGGCAAGGTTGTTGAGGGTAGGGGAATTCTGTCATGGTTCTGGGGACAATAGACAATAGACAATAGGTGCAGGAGGAGGCCATTCGGCCCTTCGAGCCAGCACCGCCATTCAATGTGATCATGGCTGATCATTCTCAATCAGTACCCCGTTCCTGCCTTCTCCCCATACCCCCTGACTCCGCTATCCTTAAGAGCTCTATCCAGCTCTCTCTTGAATGCATTCAGAGAATTGGCCTCCACTGCCTTCTGAGGCAGAGAATTCCGCAGATTCACCACTCTCTGACTGAAAAAGTTTTTCCTCATCTCAGTTCTAAATGGCCTACCCCTTATTCTTAAACTGTGGCCCCTTGTTCTGGGGAAGAGGAAGGAAAGAGTTCAGGATGGATGTGCGGGAAATGGGATAAGCAACCGTGTACAAAAATAACGTTCACTGTACGCCTCGGTACATGTGTCAAATGAAGTAACATACCCATAACCATAACCATACCAGGACCATAAATTGATTCAAGATTAGTGTTAATCACGGTGCAGGGAGTTACTTATCAAGGAGAAAGAGAGGAGAGCTGCTGAGGCATTGTGTGAAAAGTAACAGGAGAGAGAGAGAAAGGAAAATCAAGGGGTAAAAGGTTTATTTCAGGCATTTGGGGGAATAATCGAGGAAGGGAGGGAAATTTGAAGTAGTCGGTCACAACACTGATAAAACAAGCAACGTGCAGCAAATAGAGAGAGGAAGGGAGAATACTCATGTAGGGTGGACAAAAGATTGTCCGTGTATTTCTTAAAGGGAGATTTGCACAAGATCGACATGAGTTTCCATGACAACACCATTTAAATGGAGGGAGTTGGGTGGTGGGTGTATGGAACGAGCTGCTAGACGAGGTATTTAGGACAGGTATAATAACAGCATTTAAAAGACACTTGGACGGGAACATAGATAGGAAAGATTTATGGACCCACACAGGCAAATGGACCAACTCCAAAGACGTATGGGTTTATGGTGTAGGAAGGAAGAAGAAGAAGGGTGCTGACCAGAAACGTCACGTATCCATGTTCTCCAGAGAAGCTGCCTGACCCCCCCCCCCGCTGTGTTCCTCCAGTGCTTTGTGTCTTTTTCTGTAAACTGGCTTCTGCAGTTCCTGGTGCTTCTATCTCCTTGCTTCAGGCATTGCCTCCAATTGAACACACCTCCCTCTTTTGCAACGTGTCTGGAATTGATGTGAGAAACAGAGGGAAGAGGTTAGATGAAGCTCAGAGATTTGCGTCACACCACGAGGTGTTTGCATCCTTTGGTGAGTCACAGATGTATTTCCGACATGATATAAATTGAATAAGATCAAGTCTGCCCCTAGCAATTGCTGTGGCTGTTTAAATGTTCTATCATTTTAGCTCCCTCCGCTCTTGATGTTGCAATAGCCAGCTCGGTCATTTTTCATGAGCAATCTTTAATATGCTGACATTCATGCATTTTCTGCTTCCACCTTTTCATGAATTAAATGGAAATGGTTACAGCTGAATCTACATCAATTTTATAATGAAGAAACTAACAACTGGAGGCCAATTCTCTGAATGCATTCAAGAGAGAGCTAGATAGAGCTCTTAAGGATAGTGGAGTCAGGGGGTATGGGGAGAAGGCAGGAATGGGGTACTGATTGAGAATGATCAGCCATGATCACATTGAAGGGCGGTGCTGGCTCGAAGGGCCGAATGGCCTCCTCCTGCACCTATTGTCTATTGTCTATTGTAACTGCAGATGCTGGTTTACCCAGAGGATATACACCAGTGAGCCAAAACATTATGACCACTGACAGGCGAAGTGAATAACATTGATTATCTTGTTACAATGGCACCTGTCAAGGGGTGGGATTTATTAGGCAGCAAGTGAACAGTCAGTACTTGAAGTCGATGTGTTGGATGCAGGAGAAATGGGCAGGAGTAAAGACCCGAGCGACTTTGACAAGGGCCAAATTGTTATGGGCAGACGACTGGGTCAGAGCATCTCTGAAACGGCAAGGCTTGTGGGGTGCTCCCGGTCAGCAGTGGTGAGTACCGACCGACAGTGGTCCGAGGAGGGACAGACCACAAACTGGTGAGGGCAACGAAGGCTATCCCATCTGGTCTGGACCGACAGAAGGTCTACTGTGGCACAAGTCACAGAAAATTGTAATGGTGGTCTCGAGAGGAATGTGTCACAATACACAGTGCATCGCACCCTGCTGCGTATGGGGCTTCACACGGAGGACCAACAGCATATTAGGCAGGTGGTCATAATGTTTTGGCTCATTGTTGTAAAGTGCTGGAGTAACTCAGCGGGGTAAGGCAGCATCTCTGGAGAACATGGGCCTTGAGACTTTAGACTTTGGAGATACGGTATGGTACCAGGCCCTTCGGCCGACCAAGTCCACATGGACCAGCCATCACCCCGTACACTATGTATAGCTTGACACTGCACATGAGGGATGATTCACAGAAGCCAATTAACCTACAAACCTGCACGTTGGAGTGTGAGAAGAAGCCGGAGATCCCGGAGTAAACCCACGCAGGTCACGGGGAGAACGTACAAACTCCGTACAGACAGCGCCCGTAGTCAGGATCGAACCCGGGTCTCTGGCACTGTAAGGCAGCAACTCTACCCTATTAAAATGGAGAACAATACCTGAGTGTCATAGAGTCAAACAGCATGGAAACAGGCCCTTTGACCCAACTTCCCCAGGCTGACCCACCTGCCCCATCTACCCTGGTCCCACCAGCCCACGTCTGGCCCATATCCCTCTAAATCTTTCCTATCCACGTACCTGTCTAAATGTCTTTGAAATGTTGTTATAGTTTCTGCCTCCACTACCTCTTAGGGTGGCCAAGTGGCGCAGCGGTAGAGTTGCAGTCACAGCGCCAGAGACCCGGGTTCAATCCGGACTACGGGTGCGGTCTCTACCGAGCTTGTACCTTCTCCCCGTGACCCCGTTGTTTTTTTCCGAGTGCTCCGGTTTCCTCCCCTATTCCTCCCACATCCCAAAGTCGTGCACGTTTGTAGGTTAATTGACCTCTGTAAATTGCCCTTGGTGTGCAGGGAATGGTTAGGAAAGTGGGATAACAAAGAACAAGAGTGAACGGGGGATCGCTGGTCGGCGTGGACTTGGTGGGCTGAAAGGCCCCTCACCAGGTACTCACCAGGTACTTTCCCCTGCAACCGCAGGAGATGCAACACCTGTCCCTTTACCCCCCCCCCCCTCGACTTCATCCAAGGACCCAAGCTGTCTTTCCAGGTGAGGCAGGGGTTCACCTCCCCAACCTCATCTCATCTACTGTATCCGCTGTTCCAGGTGTCAACTTCTCTACATCGGCGAGACCAAGCGCAGGCTCGGCGATCGTTTCGCTGAACACCTCCACTCAGTCCGTCTTAAACTTCCTGATCTCCCGGTGGCTCAGCACTTCAACTCCCCCTCCCATTCCCAATCTGACCTTTCTGTCCTGGGCCTCCTCCATTGTCAGAGTGAGGCCCAGCGCAAATTGGAGGAACAGCACCTCATATTTTACTTGGGTAGTTTACACCCCAGCGGTATGAACATTGACTTCACTAACTTCAAATAGCCCGTGCTTCCCCTCTCTCTCCATCCCCTCCCACTTCCCAGTTCTCCCACCAGTCTTACTGTCGCCGACTACATTCTATCTTTGTCCTGCCCCCTCCCCTGAGAGCAGTCTGAAGAAGGGTCTCGACCCGAAACGTCACCCATTCCTTCTCTCCAGAGATGCTGCCCGACCCGCTGAGTTACTCCAGCATTTTGTGTCTACACAATTTGATTGTTCTGTTTTGAAACTTATGACAATAAATCACTCCTGACTCTTAATATAACGAGATACCAGTTGTGTTAACCAGCACCTGCAGCACATTGGAATTCAGTCAGGTCCTGGAGATGTTGTACAGTGGGAATGTCAAGCTCACTCTTTGGAAGAGCAGAAGTTAGCGTCAGTAACTGGTGGGTCTCTGTGTTTCATTGCTCATGACGCTCTTCTACAAGACACTGTCAGATTCACGGGTGTAGAGATGGCATATGTTGGCAGGTTCACTGTCATTACAGTTGCAAAGTCTGCCTCATTATCTTTCTAATCTGGTTGATCGCATGGTTACACTCCCTGCTCCACACTCCTCACACAACACTTACATCCTGACCCAGCTCTGAACTCCTTCTGATTAGGAAGCTCATATCTCTCTCTCTCTCTCTCTCTCTCTCTCTCTCTCTCTCTCTCTCTCTCTCTCTCTCTCTCTCTCTCTCTCTCTCTCTCTCTCTCTCTCTCTCTCTCCTCTCTCCTCTCTCTCTTCTCTCTCTCTATTCTCTCTATTCTCTCTCTCGATTCTCTCTCTCGATTCTCTATTTGCTCTTTGCTTGGTTTCCGATGCTTTAAATAGCTTTTTTCGATCAGAATTTCGATCATCTCATCCAAAAAAAGGGAGGTTGGTTTATATGGCCCTTTCCTTGGCCATTGGTGTCAGCTCAGATTAGTTCTATACCTTTCCATAACTCTAGTTTCCCTCTCCCCTGACTCTCAGACTGAAGAAGGGTCTTGAGCCAAAACGTTACCTATTCCTTTTCTCCAGAAATGCTGCCTGATCCGCTGACTTACTCCAGCATTTTGTGTCTACCTTCAATATAATCTGTAGGTCATCTGAACAAAAAGCTTCAGTGATGTAATTGCCCTTAGTCATGGAGTCAGAGTGATACAGCGTGGAAACAGGCCCTTCGGCCCAACTTGCCCACACCAGCCCACCTACACAAGCCCCACCTGCCTGCATTTGGTCTATATCCCTCCAAACCTGTCCTATCCATGTACCTGTCTAACTGTTTCTGGGACAGTCCCTGCCTCAACTACCTCCTCTGGCAGCTTGCTCCATACATCCACCACCCTTTGTGTGAAAATGTTTCCCCTCGGATTCCCAGTCAATCTTTTCCCCTTCATCTTGAACCTATGTCCTCTGGTCAAATTTCATTGATTTCATTGATCTGCAAGGGAAACTATTTCCACAGAAGTAGGCTTGGTCAGGCATTGTGATGCATATTGTTATACTGTGATAGCCATCGGTCTGATTTTAGATTTAGAGACACAGCGCGGAAACAGGCCCTTCGGCCCACCGGGTCCGCGCCGCCCAGCGATCCCCGCACATTAACACTATCCTACACACACTAGGGACAATTTTTACATTTGCCCAGCCAATTAACCTACATACCTGTATGTCTAGAGTGTGGGAGGAAACCGAAGATCTCAGAGAAAACCCACGCAGGTCACGGGGAGAACGTACAAACTCCGTACAGATGGCGCCCGTAGTCAGGATCGAACCTGAGTCTCCGGCGCTGCATTCGCTGTAAGGCAGCAACTCTACCGCTGCGCCACCATGCTCTCCTGAAATATAATTGATCTTGTACGTCTTACATCTAGTCGTTTGTTCTGTTTGAGGGCTTGAGCCTCTGTTCACGAGAGCGTGAACTCTCCGAGCTTTCAACGCCGCTGTAATTATAGGGTTCCGGATATATCCATGAATCATTTTCTTTATTATTACTCAGGCAGCGCACAGCATCTGTAAGACTGCAAAGATCAAGCCTATAAAAGTCCGCTTCTTATTGCTTGAAAATTAATTTCTCCAAATCTCGTGACATAGAACCAGTGTGAACGGGTGATCAATGGGTGTGGACTGCTTGATCAGTACGGGTGTCAGAGGTGATGGGGAGAAGGCAGGAGAATGGGGTTGGGAGGGAGAGATAGATCAGCCATGATTGAATGGCGGAGCGAACTGGATGGGCCGAATGGCCTAATTCTGCTCCTATCACTTTTGACTTTACGACTTGGTATTTCCTAACTGCATCTTTCAATCAATCAATGCTTTGATAAAATATTGACCGAAATCCATATGTTTGATCAGTTTTTTTTTACCTCAGATGATAAAGAATGGGAGGCAGCGGTCTGGAGGAAAGAGAAATGAGTTAGGAGTTAGTGAGGTATCGTGGGCCTCTACAATCAGTACCCCGTTCATGCCTTCTCCCCATACCCCCTGACTCCACTATCCTTAAGAGCACTATCTAGCTCTCTCTTGAATGCATTCAGAGTATTGGCCTCCACTGCCTTCTGAGGCAGAATTCCACAGATTCACAACTCTCTGACTGAAAACGTTTTTCCTCATCTCAGTTCTAAATGGCCTACCCCTTATTCTTAAACTGTGGCCCCTTGTTCTGGACTCCCCCAACATTGGGAACATGTTTCCAGCCTCTAACGTGTCCAACCCCTTAATAATCTTATACGTTTCGATAAGATCTCCTCTCATCCTTCTAAATTCCAGTGTATACAAGCCTAGTCTCTCCAGTCTTTCAACATATGACAGTCCCGCTATCTGCATTGATCAATCTAGGAATTATGTTATTATACAGGATCACAGAAGCAAAAGGGGAAACAGAAAGTTTTCACTAGTGGGAGAGTCTAGGACCAGAGGTCAAAACCTCAGAATTAAAGGACGTTCCTTTAGGAAGGAGGAGGAATTTCTTTAGTCAGAGGGTGGTGAATCTGTGGAATTCATTGACACAGAAGGCTGTGGAGGCCAAGTCAATGGATATTTTTCAGGCAGAGATAGATAGATTCTTGATTAGTACGGGTGTCAGGGGTTATGGGGAGAAGGCAGGAGAATGGGGTTGAGAGGGGGAGATAGATCAGCCATGATTGAATGGTGGAGTAGACTTGTTGAGGAAAATGGCCTAATTCTGCTCCTATCACTTATGAACCTATGAAGAAGCTTGAAAGCGCGCAGCAACTCAGCTTCTTTGCCTCTGCTTTCAGGCATGTGATGAAACAGGCCTCTAAAGCCGCCATGAAGTGAGTGCAGAGTATGTGTGTGTTTTGAGTAAGTACAAGTCTGATAACAGGAGGGAGTAAGCTGTTCCTGAGTCTGGTGGTGCACAATTTCAAGCTTCTGTATCCTCTTTGGCTCCTGTGATCCAAAACTACATCGTGTTTTGAAAGATAGGCACAAAATGCTGGAGTAACTCAGCGGGACAGGCAGCATCTCTGGAGAGAAGGAATGGGTGACGTTTCGGGTCGAGACCCTTCTTCAGACTGAAAGTCACGGGAAAGGAAAATGGGAGATACCGACGGTGAAGTAGAGAAATTATAGAACAACGAACGAATGATATGCAAACAAGGTAACGATGATAAAGGAAACAGGCCATTGTTAGCTACTTGCTGGGTGAGAACGAGAAGCTGGTGCGACTTCGGTGGGGGAGGGATGGAGAGAGAGGGAATGCAGGGGTTACTTGAAGTTAGAGAAATCAATAATCATATCAGAAGCTGCCCAAGCGAAATATGAGATGCTGTTCCTCCAATTTGCATTTAGCCTCACTCTGACAATGGAGGAGACTCAGGACAGAAAGGTCAGTGTGGGAATGGGAAGGGGAGTTAGAGTGTTTAGCAACCGGGAGATCAGGCAGACTGAGCGACGGTGTTCAGTGAAATGACCGCCCAGTCTGCGTTTGGTCTCGCCGATGTATGAGTCATGTTTTGAATTAGTACGGAAGGTGGCATAATTGGGTTGCCACAGGGTGAAGGAAATGATGCTGTCAGGAAATTGCTCAGATTACTGGCAGGAGGGAGTTAGAACTATTACCAAGAGGTAATGAGAGAGATACGGATGTAAAAATCATCAGTTTGCTCAACTGAAGCCCTGCTTTGACCTCCCTCACCGCCAGCATGGGAATGCCTTACATCCTTTGAAGGGTGTGTTTGTGCTTTACCAAGGCTCGCTGTGGGAAGAGGGTGTGTTACCTGTCTGATCATAGCCGGCTGGCCATCGAACATTCAACTGCAGGCCAGCTATCCACAACAGCCAAGCACGGAAACTTAAAATCGCAACATAATCAACAACTTGTCCCACCCCAATCATTCCTCCATCTCCTTGCACCAGTCCAGCAGACAATGTCAGAATGGCAGTATAATTATCACCTAGAGTTTTGGCTGCATGCTGGAAATTCTTGGTCACATCAATCAATTACTAACTTCAAGTAGCCCTTGCTTTCCCTCCCTCTCCATCCCCTCCCCCTTCCCAGTTCTCCGACCAGTCTCACTGTCTCCGACTACATTTTATCTCTGTTTGCTTTCTTGTTACCTTCTCCCAACTAACTATGATCTATTCTACAAGTTCCTGGATCTCCATCCCCTTTGTCCTGTTTACACACCTTGCACTTCCTTATCAATGTACCTCCCACTCCCCTGACATCAGTCTGAAGAAGGGTCTCGACACGAAACGTCACCCAGAGATGCTGCCTGCCCCGCCGAGTTACTACAGCATTTTGTGTCTATCTTCAATCAATTACAATGTTGAATTGACTGCTGAAGTTCATGTTAGGATTGAACACCGAAACCATTAATAACAATTTCTAATAAAAGGAGAACATATAGCCACCGTATAGCCAACATAATCAAAGTCATTCCTTCTTCTCCCCGCTCCCATCCGGTAGAAGGTACAGAAGCTTGAAAGCGAACACCACCAGACTCAGGAACAGGTTCCCCTCTGTTACCAGGCTTCTGAACGGTCCTTCCATAAGCTAGGGTACTGTACCATTCACCTCTACCCCATTGAGGACATTGGACTTGGTCTATGGAATTTATGGGCTGCAATGCTGAGATCTCCGAGATCTTCGGTTTCCTCCCACACTCCAAAGACGTACAGGTATGTAGGTTAATTGGCTGGGCAAATGTAAAAAAATTGTCCCTCGTGTTTGTAGGACAGTGTTAATGTGCGGGGATCGCTGGGTGGCGCGAACCCGGTGGGCCGAAGGGCCTGTTTCCACGCTGTATCTCTAAATCTAAATCTAAACTAGATTCTCCACTCTGTAGCTTTCCCTGGGCTCTACCTATTGTACGAGTTTGACTTTGATTTTATTTATCTCAGTGAGCGAAAGACTATAGACAATAGACAATAGACTAAGAACTTTTCATGACCAAACTCCAATGCGGCCAATTAGTTATAGAACATAGAACAGTATTGCAGGAACAGGCCCTTCAGCCCACGATGTCCGGGCTGAACATGATGCCAATAATCTCCTCTGCCTGCGCATGATCCATATCCCTCCATTCCCTGCATAATCCATGTGCTTGGCCAAAAGACTCCTAAATGCCACTATTGTATCTGCCTCCACCACCACCCCTTGGCAGCAGGTTGCAAGCACCCACCACCCACTGTGTAAAAAGAACATGCCCTGTACATCGCACCAGTCAAGAGTGTTTATTGTCATGTCTCCTAAATAGAAAAATGACATCCCTGTCCCTGGGATGGCGGGACTGTCATATGAGGAAAGATTGAAAAGACCAGTATTCACTGGAGTTTTAGAAGGATGAGAGGGGATCTTATAGAAACGTATAAAATTATAAAAGGACTGGACAAGCTAGATGCAGGAAAAACGTTTCCAATGTTGGGCGAGTCCAGAACCAGGGACCAAAGTCTTAGAATAAAGATGAGGCCATTTAAAACTGAGGTGACAAGGAACTTTTTCACCCAGACAGCTGTGAATTTGTGGAATTCTCTGCCACAGAGGGTAGTAGAGGCCAAATCACTGGATGGATTTAAGAGAGAGAGCTGGATAGAGCTCTAGGGGCTAGTGGAATCAAGGGATATGGGGAGAAGGCAGGCATGGGTTACTGATTGTGGACGATCAGCCATGATCACAATGAATGGCGGTGCTGGCTTGAAGGGCCAAATGGCCTCCTCCTGCACCTATTTTCTATGTTTCCAAAAATTGGAATTCTTACTTGCAGCAGCACCACAGAATATGTACTCATAGTACTCTGTAAACAATAGAATAAACTGTTCATTATATATATATATAGTATAAGAAAATAACTGCAGATGCTGGTACAAATCGAAAGTATTTATTTCACAAAATGCTGGAGTAACTCAGCAGGTCAGGCAGCATCTCGGGAGAGAAGGAATGGGTGACGTTTCGGGTCGAAACCCTTCTTCAGACTGTATATATATATGGAAAAAAATGTACATTAGATATATATATATATATGGCTATATGTATGGCTATATATATATATATATATATATATATTCCTACACACGCTTCTTCTTCTTAGGCCCCCTCGGTCATGGCTGACCATGGGTGATGCATCCTAGTTGGCTGCTTGCTCCACACCTCGGCTAGAGCAGCGTCGCTTGTGGCTGAAGAGACCAATGTGGGAGTGACAGTCTCTGTCGCTAAGGTCACATTTGTGTGTGGTCTCTGGTCTGTTGAAGTTGCTGCGCTCCTTTCTGCGTGCCCGCTTGTTTTCCGCTGCGTTCATCAGTTTCTCTTCCCCCGTTTTGAGATGTTGGTTCAGGGTACCACTCCACCTCGTGCGGTCAGCTGCAAGGCTCTCCCAGGACTCCACATCGATGTTGAGCGCCTTCAAATGACATCCTTGTAACGTAGCTGGGGGTGGCCGATGGTTCTCCTCCCAGATGTCAGCTCTCCATAGAGGATGTCTTTTGGAATACGGCCATCCTCCATGCGGTGGACATGGCCCAGCCACCGCAGCCTGCGCTGCCTGAGTAGAGTGTACATACTCGGAAGGCCAGCGCGAGACAGAATCTCGGCGTTGGACACTCTGTCTTGCTAGGTTATACCCAGGATACGGCGGATGCTTCTGAGGTGGAAGGTGTTGAGTCTTCTCTCCAGTCTGGCAGGACAGTGGGAGAACTGGGAAGGGGAGGGGAAAGAGAGGGACAGAGGAACTATCTGAAGTTGGAGAAGTCAATGTTCATACCGCTGGGGTGTAAACTGCCCAAGCGAAATATGAGATGGTGATGGGTGCTGCCTGTACGGAGTTTGTACGTTCTTCCTGTGACTGTGTGGGTTTTCTCCGGGTACTCCGGTTTCCTCCCACACTCCTAAAGACATATAAACACCAAAGGGCCTGTTTCTAGGTTGTATCTCTGAAGTCTAGATCTGACATGGATGGGCATTCTTTGCATAGTATTACAGAAAGTGCAACAACTTTAAGATTGTATCAGTCTGTTCATTTTTGACTTGACAATGCTATTGATTACTGAGTTGGAGAAAGTATCCCTGAAAAATAACAATGATTTTGAGCCACAGGCCTCTCTCTGTCTTGTTTAACCTTGTGGTGACACAGACACAATAGCAAGGGACCAGGAATAATCGGTGAGGAGATGGACAAGGGACCTTTGAGGTTGCGAGAGTTATGTGAAAAAGTCAATCTTTTCTTTATCAGAAACCGTGGCTGGAATTTTCCTCTTGGCTATGACTGTAATCCAATCCCTCATACCCAACTTCCCTTTCAGATAGAAAGTAGATTCATGTAGATGGGATGTAGAAGGGTCTCGACCTGAAACGTCACCCATTCCTTCTCTCCAGAGATGCTGCCTGTCCCGCTGAGTTACTCCAGCATTTTGTGTCAATCTGGGGTGTATAATGAGTGGCTATTCCATCACTGCCAGCTTCCCCCTCTTCTCGAAAGTTCCACTATGTGAGCAAAACCTCTCGGAGAACTATAAAAATGGACACAAAGCGCTGGAGTAACTCAGCAGGTCAGACAGCCATCTTGGGAGAACATAGATAGGTGACGTTCTGGGTCGCGACCCTTCTTCAGAACATCCGTGTTCTCTAGGGATACTGTCTGCCCTATTCACAAAATGCTGGAGTAACTCAGCAGGTCAGGCAGCATCTCGGGAGAGAAGGAATGGGTGATGTTACGGGTCGAGACCCTTCTTCAGAAGAAACGTCACCCATTCCTTCTCTCCAGAGATGCTGCCTGACCTGCTGAGTTACTCCAGCATTTTGTGAATAAATCGATTTGTACCAGCATCTGCAGTTATTTTCTTATACTGTCTGCCCTGTTGAGTTACTCCAGCACTCTGTGTCTTTTTGTGGTATTAACCAGCATCTGCAGTTCTTCATTTCTACATTTCAAGAAATTATGAACACAGAAAAGCGTTTTTCATCTGATTGTCAGCCTTTCACTGGTGGTATTATACATTTTTGGCAATATCTATCAGGTTAAAATCTAAAATGCTTTTTTTAATAACAAATCTTTGCCCCAAAGAGGTATATAATTGTGCCATTTATCACAGCCTGTATGTACAAAACTGATCACTCCAATTCTGCATTAAAGTTCACATGCCTGCAGCACCACCTTTTGGCCATTTAAGAGGCTGCTTCAAAGATATTAAGGGCCTGTCCCACTTAGGCGATTTCAAGGCGACTGCCGGTGACTAGGCTGTCGCCGACAGTTCTCCGGGGTGTCGCGGGCATGATCGTGAGGAGTCTTCCAAGAATCGTAGTGGATCTCAGCGCATCGCTGAGAAATCATCCGGAGTGAAATTTCTCGGCGACAGCTGGCTTGTCGTCAGGTATCGTTGCTTATTGCGGGCGCTGTCGCATGCTGTCCCCAGGTTTGCTAGGTTCTCTTAGATGCATTTAGAAGCACATTATATTAAAATAAGTAAAGTCATTTCAAAATACCATAAAATGCTTGTGTTTAACCAATTTATTTACCGTCAGGACATTTGACAGGTAGATTGGAGGTGACAGTTTGACGGTCAGGTAAGTGTGGGAATTTCGCGATGTTTATGGCCATCAGCGATTACATTTAAAGTGGGCTCCAACCCAGATATGCAACCCAGAAACCAGATATGCATCTCCCGTACATTTTCAAAGAATGCCCACACACTTTTCACAAAAATCCACGTAACTACTTAAAAAAAATTTTTTTAATACAGCTATTAGTAAACTGGAAGTAAATCCAGTTTAGGCCTTGCTACAGTGAAGCTTGGTTTTTAAGTAACCCATACAAGGTGTTATAGTTCAAAACTCTCAAGTACTTACCGACTTGTCAGTGATTTCAGCGAAAATTAGGACGCCGGGAAGCATTGACAGGGTGGGAATTTTGCGATGTTTCTGAAGACGCTGTAACCTCGACCTGACTCGGCATTGTCGTGGTCATTGTCATCGGGTAAAAGAAAAGTTCGGCGATCTGCTACGACTTTAACAGTCGCCGGCAGTCGGCAAAAAGATCACCTAAGTGGGACAGGCCCTTAACTCCAATGACTGGAAGGAATGGGAGTTTGACTTACATTCTATTAAAATGAATTGTATACGTGGTTTATGATTTTTTTTCAATATCTTTTTTTTTAATTAATGGAGACACGTCCAAAAAAAGTCATCTGATACTACATGGAGGCACAAGGAACTGTAGATGCTGGAAATAGGCACAAAATGCTGGAGTAATAGCGGGTCAGACGGCATCTCTGGAGAAAAGGAACAGGTGACATTTCGGGTCGAGTCCCTTCTTCAGATTCTGGAATCTTGAATAAAACACTGGAGTGCTGGAGTAATTCAGCAGGTCGGGCAGCATCTGTGGCAACGTCAGTCGGAAGAAGGGACCCGACCCGAAATATCAGCTATCCATGTTCTCCAGAGATGCTGCCTGATCCCGCTGAATTACTCAATAGTCAATTTAGTTGTCACATACACATAAATGTGCAGTGAAATGAAAATTTACCCGCAGTTCAACAATAAGACCAATAAGAATAAGCAATAAAAATATGCAATAACACATACAATCATAAACCAACACCAAACAAAAGAAACATCCATCACAGTGAGTCTCCTCCAGTCACCTCCTCACTGTGATGGAAGGCCAGAATGTTTTTTACTCTTCCCCTGCCGTCTTCTCCTGCGGTCAGGCTGTTGGAGTTGCCACGTCGGGGCGGTCGGGGCTCCCGACATTGAAGCCCCCGCCGGACGGTGCACTTGGTGTCCATCTGTGGAGGGAATGGACAGGCGACATTTGGGTCGGAACCCGACTGAAACATTGCCTTTCTATTCCCTTCAGGACAAGTAAATAGAGATGAGAAACAGTAATGCAGTCATGACTCAGTAGACCAGCGAAAAGGCTGAGACCATCATGAGGCCAACGGAAGTCTAGTGTGGAACATAAGACCACACGTTATAGGAGCAGAATTAGACCATTCGGCCCATCGAGTCTGCTGCACCATTCAATCATGGCTGATCTATCTTTCCCTCTCAACCCCATTCTCCTGCCTTCTCCCCATAACCTTTGACACCCTTACTAATCAAGAACCTGTCAATCTCCATTTTTAAATTTACCCAATGACTTGGTCTCCACAGCTGTCAGTAATAATGAGTTCCACAGATTCACCACCCCCTGGTTGAAGAAATTCCTCTTCATCTCCATTCTAAAGGTACATCCTTTTATTCTGAGGCTGTGCCCTCTGGTTCTAGACTCTCCCACTACATCCTCTCCACATCCATTCTTTCTAGGCCTTTCAATACTTGGTAGGTTTTCCTGCAACAATGTGATACAATTGTCCACTTCCCTCCTCCTCGATCGCTGTGGGGGGTTGTGTGTCGGAAGGAACTGCAGATGCTGCTTTAAACCGAAGACAGACCCAAAATGCCGGAGTAACTCAGCGGGACAGGCAGCATCTCTGGAGAGAAGGAATGGGTGACGTTTCGGGTCGAGACCCTTCCTCAGTCTGAAGAAGGGTCTCGACCTTGAAACGTCAGCCATTTCATCACTTGGGGTTATGATGGATATAGAGAAAAGAGCGAAAAGAATGGTGAACAGCTCTTCATTTGGCTGCGGAAATAGAGAAGGGGAGGATAAGCTGAGCATCTGTTTCCAGGGCAACCATGTAGGTGCGTATCAGTAGTCACATGTATTGTAATTCCAGGCGTACAATTGAAAGTGTTTTTTTTCACAGCAGATTCACATCTCCCACTGATAATAGTCACACGCAGAATACTGAAATATAATTTTAATTGATGATCTTATGATTATACTCAAAGGAAATATTTTTGCACACAAAGCCAGAGGGGGTGATTTGCAATGGAACATCTGAACATACTCATTATTTTTTTTTTAAACAAACTTCACACTTGCATTGTATGGGACTAAACATTGTTATATCTAACGCTTAGGAAGGAACTGCAGGTGCTGGTTTACACCGAAGATAGCTACAAAGTGCTGGAGGGACTCAGCGGGTCAGGCAGCATCTCTGGAGAAAAGGAATCGGTGACGTTTCGGGTCGAGACCTGTCTGCCTTCTTCTTCTGGGTCTGAAGAAGGGTTCCGACCAGAAACGTCACCTACTCCTTTTATTCAGAGATGCCGCCTGACCTGCCGAATCACTCCAGCATTTTGTGTCTATCACTGATATAGCTAATACTTCAATACCATGTCAGAATGCCTTAGAATTTCCAGTTATCAATTATTTTGTGTGGGTTCTTCAGGAGGAAAGTTTGGATCCATTCAGTCTATTAATCAGCATCGTTACAGATAAATATTTCACTGTACATGACAGGTATGGGAATGTTTAGAATGAGGAAATTCCACTCAGAAGCCCTTTATCGACAAGTGATTATCAACCAACCTTGCAATGTTATGAGAGCTCTGCTCTAAAATTCAGCAGGGCCTCCTGACATTCCCATTGCGTTAACACTGATATTGTGAACACAGTTCAAGAGTCAAGGGTTGTTGTATTGTCAATATAGACACAAAATGCTGGAGTGACCCAGCGGGTCAGGCGGCATTTCTGGAGAGAAAGAATGGGTGACGTTTTCGGGTCGAGATCCTTCTTCAGACTGTCACCGAAACGTTACCCATTCCTTCTCTCCAGAGATGCCGCCTGACCCGCTGAGATACTCCAGCATTTTGTGTCTATCTTCAATTTAAACCAGCATCAGCAGTTGAATGAATGAATGAATGAATGAATAAGTTTATTGGCCAAGTATGCGTATCCAAGGAATGTGCCTTGGTGCTCCGCTCACAAATGAAAACACAAACATACTTCCTTCCTAAGCATGTGTTTTATTGTCATATGTCCCAGATAGAACAATAAAATTCTTACTTGCAGCAGCACAACAGAATGTGTAAACATAATACACTGTAAACAATTAATATGATATAATCACTATGATAATCACAAAATAATCTATCATACTGGGGGCCAGCAAGAGAATGGTGACCTACCTCAATGACTACCGTTGGGTAGCATTTACATCAACCATAATGAAGTAAATCTGAAGAAGGGTCTTGGCCCGAAACGTCACCAATTATTTTTCTCCAGAGATGCTGCCTGACTGCTGATTTACCCCAGCATCTTGTGTCGATCTTCGGTGTAAACAGCATCTGCAGTTCCTTCCTACACACTAAACAAAATAACTACTACTTCATGAATCAAGGTTCAGTCTGCTGTTCTTCAACTGATTGTGGATGAGGGTCTTTTATTCACAAAATGCTGGAGTAACTCTGCAGGTCAGGCAGCATCTCGGGAGAGAAGGAATGGGTGATGTTTCGGGTTGAGACCCTTCTTCAGACTGATGACACGGGGGCGGGACAAAGGAAGGATATAGGTGGGGACAGGAAGATAGAGGGAGATCTGGGAAGGAGGAGGGGAAGAGAGGGACAGAGGAACTATCTAAAGTTGGAGAAGTCGATGTTCATACCGCTGGGCTGCAAGTTGCCCAGACGAAATACGAGGTGCTGTTCCTCCAATTTCCGGTGGGCCTCACTATGGCATTGGAGGAGGCCCATGACAGAAAGGTTAGACTGGGAATGGGAGGGGGAGTTGAAGTGCTCGGCCACCGGGAGATCAGTTTGGTCAATGCGGACCGAGCGCAGGTGTTCAGCGAAGCAATCGCTGAGCCTGCGCTTGGTTTCGCCGATGTAAATAAGTTGACATCTAGAGCAGCGGATGCAATAGATGAGGTTGGAGGAGGTGCAGGTGAACCTTTGTCTCACCTGGAAAGACTGTGGTGTGGGTCCAATTTGGTGCACTATAGGTTGTACTGTTTTGCTGTAGTTGAGGGTCTGCCAGTTGTACCGCGAGTGAGGGTAGGTCTGGTTGTTGTGCTGTGGATGGGTGTGTGTGTACTGTGTGTGTGAGTACTGTGTGTGTGTGTACTGTGTGTGTGTGTACTGTGTGTGTGTGGGTGTACTGTGTGTGTGGGTGTACTGTGTGTGTGAGTGTACAGTGTGTGTGAGTGTACTGTGTGTGTGTGTGTGTACTGTGTGTGAGTGTATTGTGTGTGAGTGTACTGTGTGTGAGTGTGTGTTCTGTGTGTGAGTGTACTGTGTGTGAGTGTACTGTGTGTGTACTGTGTGTGAGTGAGTGAACTGTGTGTGAGTGTACTGTGTGTGTGAGTGAGTGTACTGTGTGAGTGAGTGTACTGTGTGTGTGTACTGTGTGTGAGCGTAATGTGTGTGTGTGAGTATACTGTATTTGAGTGTGAGTGTACTGTGTGTGTGTGAGTGTACTGTGTGTGTGTACTGTATGTGTGTGTGAGTGTACTGTATGTGTGTACACTGTGTGTGTGTGTGTACTGTGTGTGAGTGTACTATGTGTGTGTGTGAACTGTGTGTGTGTGTGTACTGTGTGTGTGTACTGTGTGTGTGTGTGTGTGTACTGTGTGTGTATTGTGTGTGTGAGTGTAGTGTGTACTGTGTGTGAGTGTACTGTGTGTGTACTGTGTGTGTACTGTGTGTGTGTACTGTGTGTGTACTGTGTGTGTACTGTGTGTGTACTGTGTGTGTACTGTGTGTGTACTGTGTGTGTACTGTGTGTGTACTGTGTGTGAGTGTACTGTGTGAGTGAGTGTACTGTGTGTGTGTGTACTGTGTGTGAGTGTACTGTATTTGTGTGTGAGTGTACTGTGTGTGTGTGTACTGTGTGTGTGTGTGTGTGTACTGTATGTGTGTGTGAGTGTACTGTGTGTGTACTGTGTGTGTGAGTGTACTGTATGTGTGTACTGTGTGTGTGAGTGTACTGTGTGTGTGTGAGTGTACTGTGTGTACTGTGTGTGTACTGTGTGTGTACTGTGTGTGTGAGTGTACTGTGTGTGTGAGTGTACTGTGTGTGTACTGTGTGTGTGAGTGTACTGTATGTGTGTGTACTGTGTGTGTGTGAGTGTACTGTGTGTACTGTGTGTGTGTACTGTGAGTGTACTGTGTGTGTACTGTGTGTGTACTGTGTGTGTACTGTGTGTGTGTGTGTACTGTGTGTACTGTGTGTGTATTGTGTGAGCAGTGAGAGTGTGAGTGTGCGGGCGCCAAGGCAGGCGGCGCTGGTGCGGGAGTGAGGGGGGGGGAGAGTGACTAGGCCGAGGAGTGAGAGTGTCACTGGGCCGGGGAGAGTGCGTGTCTGTACCGGGGACAGTGTGTGTGTGTGAGAGAGAGGCGGAGAGTGAGAGTGTCACTGGGCCGGGGAGTGTGTGAGTGTGAGCGGGACACAGTGAGTGTGGGCCGGGGGGAGCGGAGCGAAGCGAAGATGCCGCTGGAGAACCTGGAGGAGGAGGGGTTGCCGAAGAACCCCAGCCTGGCCATCGCACAGGTCCGCTTCCAGCTGACGCTGGGCCCGGAGCGCGCAGTCCCCGCCGCCCGCGGGCAGCTGATGGACGCCGTCAGGGACAACAGTGAGTGGCGGCGGCGGCCCGGGGCACGCCAGGCCGAGGCTCCACCCGGGGCCTACACACACACACACACTCCCGAGGCCGGGCCTTTACCCCAGGCCGGCAGCCACCAGCGGATGACGCCTCGACTGGGGACTCCGGAGGCCGAGGACCTGCATCCATCCGGAGCCGAGGCTTCACTCGGGGCCTGCAGTCAACCAGGGCCCAGGGCCTGCATCCGAGCGACACCCGAGGCTTCTCCCCGAGTCCGAGCCTGGTGCCCGGGGGCTGCACTTACCCCCGCCAATCCTCCCCCCCCACCACCCCATTCATAGACCATACCCCGGCCGCTCCCCATCCTCCACCCCACCCCCTCCTCTCCCCACCACCTCCATCCTCTCCTCACCTCCCCCCATCCTCTCCTCATCCCCAACCCCTCCTCTCCTCATCCCCAACCCCCTCCTCTCCTCTCCCCACCCCCTCCTCTCCCCACCCCCTCCTCTCCTCATCCCCAACCCCTCCTCTCCCCACCCCCTCCTCTCCCCACCCCCTCCTCTCCCCACCCCCTCCTCTCCTCTCCCCCTCCCCTCCTCTCCCCCTCTCCTCCCCCTCCCCTCCTCTCCCCTCTCCCTCCCCTCCTCTCCCCCTCCCCTCTCCCCCTCCCCTCCTCTCCCCCTCCTCTCCCCCTCCCCTCCCCTCCTCTCCCCCTCCCCTCCTCTCCCCCTCCCCTCCCCTCCTCTCCTCCTCTCCCCCTCTCCTCCTCTCCCCCTCTCCTCATCCCCATCCTCTCCTCACCTCCTCCCATCCTCTCCTCATCCCCAACCTCTCCTCATCCCCAACCTCTCCTCACCCCCCCCCCCCCCCCCCCCCCCCCCCCCCCCCCCCACACACACACACACACAAGTGCTGGAGTACCTCAGCGGGTCTGGCAGCATCTCTGGAGAACGTTGGATGGACGACGTTTCGGGTCGAGACCCTATTACCTATCCGTGTCCTCCGCAGATGGGCTGAAGGGTCTGTTTCCATGTTGCATAACTCTATGACTCTGACACCGATGCCTGTAATTGTAAGTTCCAGCAAATCATTTCCCATGGTATGTCTGTTTGGTCCGGATAAAGGTCCTTCTTCAGACTCGGAGAAGATCCAGACTTCAGATTCATCCCTCATAACCCGTCCTCAGGCCTGAGTTTGTTCCCTCCCTCTGCTTTCTCCCTTGATTCCGTTAGCCCTAAGAGCTATATCCAACTCTCTTGAATACATATGTCAGTCCCGCCATCCCGAGAATTAAACTGGTGAACCTACGCCGCACTCCCTCAATAGCAAGAATGTCCTTCCTCAAATTAGGAGACCAAAACTGCACACAGTACTCCAGGTGTGGTCTCACCAGGGCCCTGTACAACTGCACTAGCTAGGTCCTCTTTGCACCTATTTACTCAAATCCTCCTTAATATATTCTATTCTCTCATGGTTATACAGCTCTATCAGATCACCCCTCGTCCTCCTGCGCTCCAAGGAGTAAAGTCCTAGCCTGCTCAGCCTCTCCTTGTAGCTCAGGCCCGCAAGTTAAGGCAACATCCTTGTAGATCTCTGCACCCTTTCCAGCTTAATGACATCTGTCCTGTAGCAGGGTGACTGCAGCTGAACACAGGGCTGTACTCCCAAGAGCTGTTTCACCAATACCTTGTACAACAGCACCCTAGCATCTAACTTGTCCAATTTAAGAGGTTTTGTGTGATCAAATACACTATTCCGCTTGTTACAACCTCAAAAAGAACTCCCAGCAAAACTGTCAGAACTGTCCCCTTCATGAATCCATAACAACTCTGCCCCCAGTCCTGAGTTTATTTTCTTCACTTCTTTTATATATTAGATTTTAGTATGATTGCAAAATCCACACGGCTGTCAGCATTGCTCCCTCTCTTATACGGGTCGACCACTGATTTCTGGCACCTTTGTTTCCAGAGTCATGCCATATTATCCGTTTTGCCAGACCAACAGAGGTCATGGCTTCCTGGGGGGGGGGGGGGATACTGGCCTGTAAAGTCAGCCGCAGAAGTCGGCGATGGGAACAGGATTGCTGGCTCTGGCCAGGCTGGAGTTCTAGAGCCGCAGGTAGCAAACTCGACCCCGCCGATCGGCTGTAGAAGTCGGCCATCGGAATGGGTCTGCTGGCCGCCGGGTCAGAGTTCCAAAGCCCAGGCAGCAGGGGGTCAATTCGACCCGCTGATCAGTGTGGAAGTCTCGATGAGGTCGAGATCGGACGCCTCACCCGACCGAGGCACCACATTTTGGGGGGGGGGGGGGTTGTAATTTTGTCCACATTAAAGGAAGTGCCGGACCACCAGTTGCCGAAAAATCAGCGGTGGACCTGTGTTTCAGTTTATATTGCCACAGAGCGATGGGGAAATGAATGTGTGAAGTCCTTGAATTCCAAAGCGATGATATGTTTTGCAGATATGGCTCCATACTATGAACAGCTCTGTAAAGATGTCGGATGGCCAGTTGACACAGACCTCTTGAGCAAAATGAAAAAGGCAAATGAGGAAGAACTAAAACGCCTGGACGATATACTAGAAGATGCTGAAAAAAATCTGGGTGAAAGTGAAATCAGAAATGCTATGATGGCCAAGGCTGAGTACCTCTGCCGAATAGGTGACAAAGTAAGAATTATCTTCATACAGCAATTAATTTATTGAGGGAAACATAGAAAATAGGTGCAGGAGGAGGCCATTTAGCGCTTCAAGCTAGCACTGCCATTCAATGTGATCATGGCTGATCATCTAAAATCAGTATCCCGTTCCTGCTTTTTCTCCATATCCCTTGATTCCTTTAGCACTAAGAGCTAAATCTCTCTTGAAAACATCCAGTGAATTGGCCTCCACTGCCTTCTGTGGCAGAGAATTCCACAGATTCACAGCTCTCTGGCTATTGTATAGTTGTGAAAGCAATAAGGTTTGCCTCGGTCAATCATGGCAGCTAATTGTACGGTCCCTAAAACCCTAATTGCATGGTTCCTAATTGTATGTTCAGAAATAGGTTAGTGTTGTATCAAAGAACATGTCAGTTGAAACTGCATATCATACTCCTCTTTAATAAAAAATCTACGCAGGTAGTTCTGCTTGAACACAAATTGGATATAATGCGATTGATGAATTGTGGAATACTTTTTGCGTTATGTGGGCCCAATCAGTTATAACACGATTTTTGCTTGGAAATTGAGAATTTGACCGAAATTTCATCAGAGAATTCAGGTCTCGACCCAAACCGTCACCCATTCCTTCTCTCCAGAGATGTTGCCTGTCCTGCTGAGTTACTCCAGCATTTTGTGTCTATATTTGAAAATGAGAATTTGGAAATCGCCGAGCTGAAAAAAGCTGTCTTGGGGGGGAGAAAGTCTAATGAAGGGTCCTGACCTGAATCATCACTTGTGTGTAAAGAAGGGTCTAGATCCGAAATGTCATCTGTTCATTTAGTTTAGTTTAGTTTTGAGATACAGCGCAAAAACAGGCCCATTTCGGCCCACTGGGTCCGTGCCGACCAGCGATCCCCGCACATTAACACTATCCCATACCTACTAGGGACTATTTTTACATTTACCAAGCCAATTAACCTACAAACCTGTACGTCTTTGGAGTGTGGGAGGTAACCGAAAATCTTGGAGAAAACCCACGGGGAGAACGTACAAATACAAACAGCACCCGTAGTCGGGATCGAACCCAGGTCTCCGGCGCTGCATTCGCTGTAAGGCAGCAACTCTACCGCTGCGCCACCGTACCACCTAAATTCCTTCACAGATGCTGTCTGTCTGAGTTCCTCCACAGGTTTTTTTTAATGTTAGGAGAAAAAAACTGTGTAACCTCCCTGCAGGTTCCATGTCACCTCCCTGCAGGTTCCATGTCACCTCCCTGCAGGTTCCATGTCACCTCCCTGCAGGTTCCATGTCACCTCCCTGCAGGTTCCATGTCACCTCCCTGCAGGTTCCATGTCACCTCCCTGCAGGTTCCATGTCACCTCCCTGCAGGTTCCATGTCACCTCCCTGCAGGTTCCATGTCACCTCCCTGCAGGTTCCATGTCACCTCCCTGCAGGTTCCATGTCACCTCCCTGCAGGTTCCATGTAACCTCCCTGCAGTAGGCCGACACTGTTATCCCAGAAAACCACAATCTCAGTTTCACGTAGGTGATAATTGCAATTGACAAACAATTGCTTCTATTGAAACCAGTGCAACAAGACTTTATTAAGCAATGTAACATAGCCTTTACTATTTTTTGTTTCAGTAATAAAATGAAACTTGTAGCTAAGGCCTTAATTTTGAAAATTCGGCTGGGAATTTACTGCAAGCCTGAAATTCTCTTGCCCCTAGTCCCCTTTTCCCCATTGACATAATTGTTTTTGTATGCAATTTTTTTTAATGCTTTGTTTCTTAGAAACGCAACTATTGCGTTATTGCAGAAACATCCGTACTTGGAAAATGATGAAATCCGGATGCAAAATTATCGTGTTATACCTCCCAATTTCCCACTTTATTCTGTAGCCAATTGTCACACATTCCCTCGAATGGTCCTTTGAGTGGAACGCAAAGATTTAATATGTAAAATGTCAATTGCAAATCCTGTACTCTCTCAGACTTGGATCATGAATCCAAATTGGAGCGTTTGCTGATGGGATTGCCATCACAGATGCCATTTGCCCACCCACAGTTGTAAAATTGTTGGACTACCCAACTCCCACCCCCTCCTTCTTCACCTGCCAGGCTTTATCCCACCTCCACCACTTGTTCAACTTTCTCCTGCCACTCCATTCAGTCTGAAGAAGGGTCGCAACTGGAAAGGTCAAAATATCACCTATCCATGTTCTCCAGAGATGCTGCCTGACCCGCTTAGTTACTCCAGCACTCTGAAACGTCACCTATCCATGTTCTCCAGAGATGCTGCCTGACCCGCTGAGTTACTCCAGCACTCTGTGAAACATCCTTATCCTTGTCCTCCAGAGATGTTGCCTGACCCGCTGAGTTACTCCAGCACTCTGAAACGTCACTTATCCATATTCTCGAGATGCTGCCTGACCCGCTTAGTTACTCCAGCACTCTGAAACGTCACCTATCCATGTTCTCCAGGGATGCTGCCTGACCCGCTGAGTTACTCCAGCACTCTGAAACGTCACCTATCCATGTTCTCCAGGGATGCTGCCTGACCCGCTGAGTTACTCCAGCACTCCGTGAAACGTCACCTATCTGTGTTCTCCAGAGATGCTGCCTGACCCGCTGAGTTACTCCAGCATTCTGTGAAACGTTGCCTATCCATGTCCTCCAGAGATGTTGCCTGAGCTGCTGAGTTACTCCAGCGCTTTGTGTTATTTTATGCTTGAATACTATTGAGTTTTGGTTGGCTTCTAGGATTATGTGAAGTTTCAATATTAATGTGGGGTCATATTGCAAAATAGTTTGGGAGGTCGTGAAATCTACTTGGATTTCAAATTTGGTTCCTGTTGAGTTGAATATCATTCAAGTTTGTCACTTTGTAAATATTAAATAAGTTGCTTGGAGCTTTGACAATAAGTGATTGATGTTATTGAGAGTAAATGCTTCAACAGTCTCACTGAGTGGCCTTAGTAACTATTTTCAGTCACTTGCCTTGATTTTACTTTAACAAAAAATAATCTTTTCAATTTAGGAAGGTGCTTTGACTGCCTTCCGGAAAACGTACGACAAGACTGTGGCTCTGGGACATCGCCTAGATATTGTGTTTTACCTGCTGAGAATTGGCTTGTTTTACATGGATAATGATCTTATTACTCGTAACATTGAGAAAGCTAAAAGGTACTTGTAGCATTTGTTTCATGGGTTCAGGTGCAGCTGTTCATTTTCCATTGATTCATGTGAATTCTTTAGCATGCCCCTCATGGTCAATATTTGGCACTGATCTGTATTTACACCGATCAGCCAAAACCTTATGAGCTAAAACATTATGACCATCTGCCTAATATGCTGTTGGTCCTCCGTGTGCAGCCCCATACGCAGCAGGGTGCGATGCACTGTGTATTGTGACACATTCCTCCCGTGACCACCATTAACATTTTCTGTGACTTGTGCCACAGTCGACCTTCTGTCGGTTCGGATCTGACGGGATAGCCTTCGTTGCCCTCGCACATTGATGATCCTTGGGCACCCAACACCCTGTCGCCGGTTTGTGGTTTGTCCCTCCTCGGACCAATGTCGGTAGGTGCTCACCACTGCTGACCGGGAGCACCCCACAAGCATGGCTGTTTCAGAGATGCTCTGACCCAGTCGTCTGGCCATAACAATTTGGCCCTTGTCAAAGTCGCTCAGGTCTTTACGCCTGCCCATTTCTTCTGCATCCAACACGTCAACTTCAAGAACTGACTGTTCACTTGCTGCCTAATATATCCCACCCCTTGACAGGTGCCATTGTAACAAGATAATCAATGTTATTCACTTCGCCTGTCCCTGATCAAAATGTTTTGGCTGATCGATGTATATGCATTTCAATGCTGTCCTGTACATGAGTAACCATCCTACCATCAACTAGAGAGCAGTCCTAAACTACTGTCTACCTCATTGGAGACCCTTGGACTATCTTTAATCAGACTATACTGGCTTTATCTTGCACAAAACATTATTCACATTATTCTCTTTTTCATGTAGCTGTACACTGTGTGCAGCTCGATTGTAACCATTTATAGTCTTTCCGCTGAGTGGTTTGCACACGACAAAGGCTTTTCACTGTATCTCGTCCGATTCGAGTGTCTCCAATGATGTGGATGGTAGATAAGGACCCTTCACTTGTTGTGGCACATCTAACGTACTGTGGGCCAAGCTTGTGCCAGCTAGCAACAGCAGGATCACAGCCTGTTCAAAACTTATTTGTGGAGATGACCAGAATTAATAAGTCGTAAATGTTTTTAGTGTATTTAACGTGAGGATTCTTTTGCAGCTTAATTGAAGAAGGTGGTGACTGGGATAGAAGGAATCGTCTAAAAGTTTACCAAGGGATGTATTGTGTGGCAATTCGAGACTTCAAGCAGGCGGCGGAGCTGTTCCTAGACACGGTCTCCACATTCACTTCCTACGAACTCATGGATTACAAAACCTTTGTGACCTACACTGTTTATGTCAGCATGATTGCGTTGGAGCGACCCGATCTTCGTGAAAAGGTAAGCGCTATAATAGTGAAACTATTATAAACTCGGAGTAGCAAAGGTGGAAAGGGCAACTGATAGAAGTGGTTGTAACTTTTAATTTTGTTTAGTTTAGAGATACCGCGCGGAAACAGGCCCTTCGGCCCACCGAGTTTGCGGCGACCAGCAATCCCAGCACATTGACACTACCCTACACACACTAGGAACAATTTTACATTTACACCAAGCCTACAAACCTGTACGTCTTTGGAGTATGGGAGGAAACCGAAGATCTTGGAGAAACCCCACGCAGGTCACGGGGAGAACGTACAAACTCCGTAAAGATATGCACCCGTAGTCAGGATCAAATCCGGGTCTCTGGCGCCACAAGGCATTGGCTGAACCACTGTGCTGCCTTTAAATAAGGAAAAAACTTGATTCCAGTGGGACTCAGATGACCAATGCATAGATGTTCATGATAATTGGCGATAGAACCAAAGGTGACTTGTGTCGTCTTACTGTGACCTGTTGTCATCTGGTATGTACGATGAGATCATTTAATGGAGAAATTGCACAGAGTAGGCAAGGAGAGTTAATTGGATAGTTCGTTAACGAGCCAGCAGGGACAGAGGTTGGAATGGCACCTTCATTCTACAATGAGCATGCCGTTATTTTTCAGTGGAGTGGTAACAAGGTGCCATCTCACTGTGGGAGGTACGGTAATGAGTTAATTTGCAAGCTGCATGCTGGTTTATCAATGTTAAATGAAGAATTCATGAACACGTTCAAAGCTAAAAAGAGTGCAAAATGCAGTCAATTAGAAAAAACGTGATTTGCTCTTTAGGAGTTCCGCACACAGTCTCTTCCCAGGGTCTTGGCTCAGTGTGGTGGATTTTGTTTCGTTAAGAATTATATGCTAGATATGGATCGGTTTCAGATGGTGGTCGGGCGATGTGTGAATGGCCATGTCCATCCTGTGCGATCTTGTCCCCTGCTTGTCATAGTTTCACAGAACTGGGAGACTCGTCTGGGTGTGCGTCACTTTCAGAGTGATGTGATGAAGAAAGTCATCTGTTTATTATCTTTGCTGAAGATAGACACAAAATGAGACACAAACTCAGCAGGTCAGGCAGCATTGAGCCCGAAACGGCTCATGACCCTTCATCGGACTTGGTCGACAAATAGCATTATCAATGCTGTTCCTATCGTGTGTATTCTGTGAAATGGAGAGTCGTTCCTGGAAATGAGGATGGAGTGGAAGGTCGAGGACGCGTGGTCTTTGGCAAATTGAGCATCCATTGCATGACAAAAAAAATCTTTAAAGGGCAATAAAGCTGGATGATACCTATGATTTTTTTTTTCCGCCAAGCATTTTGCAGTGTGCAGTTGTGGAGCAGGTGATGAAATAGGTAGTGGAAAATAATATAATTACTACGTTTGAAAGGCATTGAGACAGACCTTAAATAATCAAGGCACTAAAGGACATGGTCCTAATGCGAGTAAATAAATGAATAAGTTTATTGGCCAAGTATGTACACATACAAGGAATGTGTCTTGGTGCTCCGCTCACAAGTAACAACACGAACATACAGTAAACAATTAAGAATAAAGCATAAAAACATTAAAACATTAAGAATCCAACATTACGGTTTAAACGTGTGAGTGAAATAAACCAGAGCAAAAAGAGACTACAGACTTTTGGTTATTGAGTAGAGCTACTACTCACGGAAAAAAAACCTGTTTTAATGTCTGGCTGTGGCTGCTTTGACAGTCCCGAGTCGCCTTCCAGAGGGAAGTGCTTCAAAGAGCTTGTGGCCAGGGTGAGAGGGGTCAGAGATGATCTTACCTGCTCGCTTCCTGGCCCTTGCAGTGTACAGTTTGTCAATGGGAAGGTTACAGCCAACAACCTTCTCAGCTGATCTCAGCTAAATGGGCTTAGAGTAGATGGGCTTAATGGTTTGGCATGGACATGTGGGCCAAAGGGCCCATTTCTGTGCTGTACAACTATCACTGGCTCTCAAACAAGGCTGTAAAATGTAATGTTTTTGCTGGTCTCAGTTATATTAATGTCTACACGTACTAATCATTTTTAAATGAGCACAGTATGAATGCAATGTACTTTGTGTTAATCACCTAAGATCACTAAACCTTCATTTATACTTGGATTTTTTTTTAAAGGCTGTAAAAAATGCGGTCAATATCATTCCTAAAATGAGATGCAGCTGCTTTCAGTTTTGTGATTTTCATCAAGTATTTTCTTATTGGTTTTTTTGGGTGTAGGGCAGGACTAGAACATTTCTAGTTCTAGTTTTTCTTGTAAGTGGTGTTTTCCTATTCTAATCTGGGTTATTTTTAATACATCGACTAGAGTTGGCAATTTTCTGCTGTGTTAAATTGAAATAGAAAATCCATGTCGCACTTGCTGGGAGAGAAACAGTTTGTACTTTAGACTGGCATTTCAGCACAATGGGAGGGAGTTAGTTTTGTACTGCATTAAGGCATGCAATAATCATTGTCAATTTGTGGAATTCTCTGCCTCAGGAGGCAGTGGAGGCCAATTCACTGAATGCATTCAAGAGAGAGTTAGATAGAGCTCTTAAGGATAGCGGAGTCAGGGGGTATGGGGAGAAGGCAGGAACGGGGTACTGATTGAGAATGATCAGCCATGATCACATTGAATGGCGGTGCTGGCTCGAAGGGCCGAATGGCCTCCTCCTGCACCTATTGTCTATTGTAGGAATTTTCTTTTGGTAACTCTGCTGCTTTAGTGGAGGAAAGAGCATTCGCTGCTTTAGTGGAGGAAAGAGCAGCACTTCTCTCATTCAACTTACCTCACTGTTCAAATTTAATTTCAATGCAACAGAAGTTGGGGACTTGTCTTTTCAATAGTAGAATAAAGGGCAGGAAATTATGCTTCATTCGGGTCGAACCATGGTGGCACCTCATCTCAGGTCTAGTTGATCCTGCGGTCTGATTAAATGGCTTGCATTGGAGGCAAGAATGAATGCGTCATTCAAATGGATCATTGAGGTACTTAACATTTCTGAAAGGATAGATGAAAACTTTGAGGTACCGAGCCTGAAGACAGGCATTAAAATCACTGCTCGATTATTGATAGATTGGAATACATTTTCCTTGGAGGATAATAGAGTTCTTGCCTCAAAGGCTATGGATTCTAATTCGAAGATAGACACAAAAGGTGGAGTAACTCAGCGGGTCAGGCAGCATCTCTGGAGAGAAGAAATGGGTGACGTTTCAGATCGAAACCCTTCTTCAGACCCGAAACGTCACCCATTCCTTCTCTCCAGAGATGATGCATGTCCCTGCTGAGTTACTCCGGCTTTTTGTGTCTATCTTCAGTTTAAACCAGCATCTGCAGTTCCTTCTTACACACTAGATTCTAATTCAATTGATATTTTCAGAGCAGAGATTATTGTTGAGCATATTTAATGATAGAGGTACAGATCAGCCTTGCTCTGATTCAATGTTTCATTCTACATGAAGTCCATCGTGTACCATTTCATACAAACTGTCAAGAAGTCTAATTGATGGGGTTTCTTATTTAAAATCAGGTCATCAAAGGTGCCGAGATTCTTGAGGTCCTGCATAGCCTTCCAGCGATTCGGCAGTATCTGTTTTCACTGTATGAGTGTCGGTATGGCGTTTTCTTCCAGTCCCTTGGTGAGTGCCTTTTTATATATTCCTATTCTCTGCTGAAGGCCAAATTATTCATTGGATAGGGCATAACATTAGTACCCACTAGGATGAAAATCGCACAAGCAAGAAGTTTACAAACGAAAGATTCCTTACCTCAGTCAGTTTTCGCAGGGGATGCTTTTTAAAGTTTCTGCTGATATGACTTTCACTGCATCCGACGTTCCCAATGTGAGTTCCTGTACATTGGTGAGACAAAGCGCAGACTCGGCCACCATTTTGCTGAACACTTGCCCTCGATCCGCCAAGGCCTACTGGATCTCCCGGTTGCTAACCACTTTGACTCTCCTTCCCATTTCCACACTGACCTTTCTGTCCTGGGCCTCCTTTGCCATTGTGAGTCCACAAGCAAATTGGAGGAACAACACCTCTTATCTCGCTTGGGTGGCTTACAACTCAGCAGTATGAATGTTGAATTCTCTAAATTTAGATAACTTCTACTTACACCTCTCCACCCCCCTTTCCACTAACAGTCCATTACCCAGTTCGACAGTTCACAACAGTGTATCCCTCTTGGGATTACACTATCTTTAGTCAACAATTGGCCGATCAGGAAACCTCCTTTCCTTGACTGAGGTCATCTGTTGCCGGCCCCAGTTTGTCGCACGTTTTTCTTGCTTCCAGTTGAAGGGTCCTGACCCGAAACGTCACCTTTCCATCTTCTCCTGAGAAGCTGCCTGTATTAATTTACTCCATCATTTTGTATCTGTCTTTGGTACAAAGCAGCATCTGCAGTTCCTTTTACACGTTAACTTTCCTTTTTTCTTCAGCCACGGTGGAACAAGAATTAAAGAAGGACTGGCTCTTTGCTGCTCACTATCGCTACTATGTACGTGAAATGAGGATCTTAGCATATAGCCAGCTGTTGGAATCCTATCGCTCATTAACCCTTACCTACATGGCAGAAGCATTTGGTGTTGGTGTCGAGTTCATTGATCAGTAAGTCGGTTTTTATCTTCTGAATATTCAATTGAAAATGTTATACTTTTACTTTTAAGCTTTACTCAAATACACAAGTTGTTTTAAGCATTTTATCTGGTTAGTCTTTAATTATTTTTTATAGCTCTTTTACTTTCCCTTCTTACCAAAGGTGACACCTTCACGAGAGAGTTAGATTTAGCTCTTCGGGTTAACGGAATCGAGGGATATGGGAAAAAAGCAGGAACGGGGTACTGGTGATCAGCCATGATCATATTGAATGGTGGTGCTGGCTCGAAGGGTCAAATGGCCTAATCCTGCACCTATTTTCTATGTTTGATATGACTTTAGGCACCAATGACTTTAGATACAGCGCGGAAACAGGCCCTTCGGCTTACCGAGTCCGCGCCGACCAGCGACCATCCATACACTGGCGCTATCCTACACACTAGGGGGAATTTACAATTTTACCGAAGACTATT
The DNA here is from genome assembly GCF_053455715.1 of Rhinoraja longicauda. Lineage (NCBI taxonomy): Eukaryota > Metazoa > Chordata > Chondrichthyes > Rajiformes > Arhynchobatidae > Rhinoraja > Rhinoraja longicauda. Next base: position 40,603,742 of record NC_135969.1, read on the forward strand.
AAGACAATAGACAATAGGTGCAGGAGGAGGCCATTCGGCCCTTCGAGCCAGCACCGCCATTCAATGTGATCATGGCTGATCATTCTCAATCAGTACCCCGTTCCTGCCTTCTCCCCATACCCTCTGACTCCGCTATCCTTAAGAGCTCTATCCAGCTCTCTCTTGAATGCATTCAGAGAATTGGCCTCCACGGCCTTCTGAGGCAGAGAATTCCAGATTCACAACTCTCTGACTGAAAAAGTTTTTCCTCATCTCAGTTCTAAATGGCCTACCCCTTATTCTTAAACTGTGGCCCCTTGTTCTGGACTCCCCCAACATTGGGAACATGTTTCCCGCCTCTAACGTGTCCAACCCCTTAATAATCTTATACGTTTCGATAAGATCCCCTCTCATCCTTCTAAATTCCAGTGTATTAACCCACAAACCTGTACGTCTTTGGAGTGTGGGAGGAAGGCTGAACACAGGGAGAAAACCCGCACAATCACAAGGCGAATGTACCAGTTTGGTACAGACAGCACCCATAGTCAGGATTGAACCTTGGTCTCTGCCACTGTGAGGCAGCAACTCTACCGCTGTGCCACCCTGTTACCTTTAATCCACACATTAACATAAGCAAGTCAATCGTAATTTAAATATGTGTGCAAGTCTGGGTGAAATACCCCCTTAGATTGTAAAATTGCAGAGCGGCGGGCGCTGTCATTCAAGAACTCTCCTCTCTAAATATAACCTGTGGAACAAGGTTAATGGCCCATCTTCTGCATTACAATATTATCCTGACAAATTGTGAAATGAAAGAAAATTCTCTTAAATTCAGTTCCCCCCTTCCTGACCAGATGTTGACTGAATATACTGCTGATTGAGGTTGCTGGAAGATTAGGGTGGCGCAGCGGTAAAGTTGCTGCCGTGCAGCGTTTGCAGCGCCGGAGACCCGGGTTTGAACTAACCGGGTGCTGCCTGTATGGAGATTGTGCGTTCTCCCCGTGACCGCGTGGGTTTTCTCCCACTCTCCACAAAGATGTACAGGTTGGCTTGGTATTGAGTGTAAATTGTTCCTATTGTGTGTAGAATAGGTTAATGTACGGGGATCACTGGTCGGTGCGGACCGAAAGGCCTGTTTCCGCCCTGTGTCTCTAAACTAAACTAAGTTAGCTTTATACCGGGGCATTTTTTGTGCACTGGAGACTAAGGTTAATAAAACGTCCATTTGATTTCCAGGGAACTCTCTCGTTTCATCGCCGCTGGTAGACTACACTGTAAAATAGACAAAGTGAATGAGATCGTAGAAACCAACAGGTATGTATGTGTGACAAGTTTGAAGTTTGCCACAAGTCTCCCGGTGCAATATTGTGATCTGTAAGGCTGGACCAAACTCTGACTGTTAATTTTGATTATTACAGGCCTGACAGTAAGAACTGGCAGTACCAGGAAACCATAAAGAAAGGAGATCTGCTGTTGAACAGAGTCCAAAAACTCTCACGGGTGATAAATATGTAATGGTTGATAACTCCACAATGGCCATTTAGTTTTTGAATTGTTCTAGTTATTTCTCTTACGATTTACAAATCATGGGTTTAGTTTGTGCCATTGTTGAACCTTTTATGTATTAAACTTTGTAGTTTACTTGGCTGTGTAAACAATTTGAGCAATGTATATAAAATAAACACCCAGAGCATGTTTTCAAAAATGTCTCAAGTATCTCAAAGGGAATTGGACTTCCAGCTTAAATACCAATTTTAAGATGTTTTTGAAAGTAGCTCTGGGAAATTAAACATTTCAAACTGACTTGGTTTTCTTCCCATTGACATTCAAGTCTTGAGTTATTTACACCAGTTGTTCATTCCCTTAAATGGAAAGGATGGATGTCCAGTCACTCTACACCTCCATCCCCAACCAGGAAGGTCTTAAAGCCCTCCATTTCTTCCTCGACCGCAGAACCAGCCAATTTCCATCTACCAATACTCTCCTCTGCCTAGCAGAGCTGGTCCTTACCCTCAACAACTCCTTTGACTCCTCCCATTTCCTCCAAATCCAAGGCGTAGCTATAGGCACTCGCATGGGCCCCACCTATGCCTGCCTCGTTGTCCGGTATGTCAAACAATCACTGTTCCGGGCATACACTGGCCCTATCCCCGAACTCTACATTGACGACTGCATCGGTGCTACCTCCTGCACCCATGCAGAACTCACTGACTTCATCACCAATTTCCATCCTGCACTCAAATTCACTTGGACCATCTCCAACATCTCCCTACCGTTTCTAGATCTCACCATCTCCATCACAGGAGACAGACTATTGACCGACATCTACTACAAACCTACTGACTCCCACAACTATCTAGATTACACTTCTTCCCACCCTGCTTCCTGTAAAGACTCTATCCCCTACTCCCAATTCCTCCGTCTACGCCGCATCTGCGCCTGGGATGAGGCTTTCCATACCAGGTCATCGGAGATGTCCCTATTCTTTAGGAAAAGGGGGTTCCCCTCTTCCATTATAGATGAGGCTCTCACTAGGGTCTCCTGGATATCCAGCAGCTCCGCTCTTGCTCCCCCTCTCCCAATTCGTAACAAGGACAGAGTCCCCCTTGTCCTCACCTTCCACCCCATCAGCCGTCGCATATAAAATATAATCCTCCAACATTTCCGCCATCTCCAACGGGATCCCACTACTGGCCACATCTTCCCATCTCCACCCCTTTCTGCTTTCCGCAGAGACCGTTCCCTCTGCAACTCCCTGGTGAAATTATCCCAAACCACCCCCTCCCCGGGCACTTTCCCCTGCAACGCCTATCCCTTTATCTCCCCCTCGACTCCATCCAAGGACCCAAACAGTCGTTCCAGGTGAGGCAGAGGTTCACCTGGACCTCCTCCAAACTCATCTACTGTATCCTCTGTTCCAGGTGTCAACTTCTTTACATCGGTGAGACCAAGTGCAGGCTCAGTGATTGTTTCGCTGAACATCTCCGCTCAGTCCGTCTTAACCTTCCTGATCTCCCGGTGGCTCAGTGCTTCAACTCCCCCTCCCATTCCCAATCTGACCTTTCTGTCCTGGGCCTCCTCCATTGTCAGAGTGAGGCCCAACACAAATTGGAGGAACAGCACCTCACACCCCAGTGGTCTGAACATTGACTTCTCTAACTTCAAATAGCCCTTGCTTTCCCTCTCTGTCACCTCCCCCTTCCCAGTTCTCCCACCTGACTTACTGTCTCTTGACTACACTCTATCTTTGTCCCGCCCACACCGGACATCAGTCTGAAGGGTCTCGACCTGAAATGTCACCCATTCCTCTCCAGAGATGCTGCTGGTCCTGCTGAGTTACTCTGGCATTTTGTGTCTACCTTCCATTTAAACCAGCATCTGCAGTTCTTTCCTACACAAGGAGTAAGTAGTGTTTGAGACCAAACCTGTAACTCCACTGTGGAAGCAGCAAACTTCTTCCATTTAACCATGTTTATGAAAGAGAACGGTGACAACCTTAAACTAGGTTGTAGACACTTGCAGCACTAACTAGGTTGTAGAACAGGCAGCACTAACACCAACTTAGGGGCAGATTTCTAAAGTTAGAGAGCAGAAGCTAACAAACCCAAGTCGCACCAGTTTCTCGTTCTCACCTAGCAAACAGCGGCCTGCTTCCTTTATCATTGTAATTTATTTGCATATCCTTCATTCATTTGTTCTATATCTCTCCTCTCCCTTGACTATTCTGAGGAAGGGTCTCAGCCCAAAGCATCACCCATTCCTTCTCTCCAGAGATACTGCCTGTCCCACTGAGTTACCCCAGCATTTTGTGTCTATCTTTGGTTTAAACCAGCATCTGCAGTTCCTTCCTACACAATTCTTTTGAGGTGATTCTTGCAACAATATCCTGGTCATAGCTGTGTGTTTTAATATTTTGATGCAGGAATTGTAATGCAAATTTTGAATTTGGACATTGTGAGGAAGATGACCAGAAATGCTGAACGCAGATATAATAACCCGCAGCTACTGGAATCCTGAGTGAAACCATGCTGGAGGAACTCAGCTGGTCAGGCGGCCTTTGGGGAGGGAATAGTCAAGCAACGTTTTGGGTAAATGAAGTAAACCATGTGGCAATTCAATAGAGAGAAGCAAGGAGTTCAAGAGTCCGAAACGTCACCCATTCCTTCTCTCCAGAGATGCTGCCTATCCCGCTGAGTTACCCCAGCATTTTATAGACAATAGGTGCAGGAGTCGGCCCTTCGAGCCAGCACCGCCATTCAATGTAATCATGGCTGATCATTCACAATCAGTACCCCATTCCTGCCTTCTCCCCATACCCCCTGACTCCGCTATCTTTAGGGGCTCTATCTAGCTTTCTCTTGAAAGCATCCAGAGAATTGGCCTCCACTGCCTTCTGGAGGCAGAGAATTCCACAGATTTACAACTCTCTGACTGAAAAAGTTTTTCTTTATCTCCGTTCTAAATGGCCTACCCCTTATTTGTAAACTGTGGCCCCTGGTCCTGGACTCCCCCAACATTTTGTGTCTATCTTTGATTTAAACCAGCATCTGCAGTTCTTTCCTACACATTAAAAGGCTGTCAGCGTTGTACATCTACAAAAGCAAATTGCTTTTGGAACTTAGTCAAGCAGCATCAGTGGAAGGAAATGGACCAGACTTTGTTTGCTCCTGACCACGGGTGCTGTCTGTAGTTTGATCATAAGTGATAGGAGCAGAATTAGGCCATTGAGTCAAGTGTCTACTCTGCCATTCAATCATGGCTGATCTATCTCCCCCCCCTAACCCCATTCTCCTGCCTTCTCCCCATAACCTCTGACACCCGTATTAATCAAGAATCAATCTCTCTCCGCCTTATATATATCCACTGACTTGGTCTCCACAGCCTTCTGTGGCAAAGAATTCCACACCCTCTGAAGAAATTGCTCCTCATCCCCTTCCAAAAAGCACGTCCTTTAGATTTTAGAATTTTTTTTAGATTTAGAGATACAGCGCGGAAACAGGCCCTTCGGCCCACTGGGCCCACGCCGCCCAGCGATCCCCGCACATTAACACTATTCTACACACACCAGGGACAATTAAAAAAAAAACATTTGCCCAGCCAATTAACCTACATACCTGTACGTCTTTGGAGCGTGGGAGGAAACTGAAGATCTCGGAGAAAACCCACGCGGGAGAACGTACAAACTCCGTACAGACGGCGCCCGTAGACAGGATCGAACCCGAGTCTCCGGCGCTGCATACGCTGTAAGGCAGCAACTCTACCGCTGCGCCACCGTGCCGCCCTTTAATTCTGAGGCTATGACCTCTAGTCCTAGACTCTCCCACTAATGGAAACGTTCTCCTTGTCTCTCTGAGTTTGCTCCGGTTTCTTCCCACATCCCCAAGACGTGTGGATTTGTAGGTTAATTGGCCCTCTGTAAAGGATTGTGGGTACAAGTGTTGTAGGGAGTGGATGTGAAAGTGGGCTAACATGGAACTAGTACAAATGGGTGACCGATGGTCGACCTCACCCAAGCTGTAAATCTCTAATTTAAACTTTACACTTTCATTAGCAAACAGTAGACAACCAGACACTGGATTTGTTATAAATAACAGTATAAATTATTTTTATTTACAGACCTTGTTACAAAACAAATAGACTATACATTTTCAAATATCGAAAGATTCTGACCCATGACGTTTGTTCATGAATTATACAGCAGGCAGCACAAAGTCCAGCTGATACCATAGTGAACCAGTGCACTCCATTTTGCGTACTTCTGAAACTATTCACACTTTTGCACAGAAAGGTCGCTTTTAGAACCAAGCTCGGAACAGGCTTTGCTATCACAGGCTTACATTCACATTTGAGATGTGTAGTGTTCAACTCTTCACATGTCTCTATTGCTTTTGTCACTGCAATCGTTTTATTCCTTACAATTGAACCCAAAATCGCTTCAGGTTCGAGTGCCTTTTAAGACAAGATTTCTTGTGTTCTGATCGTTCAACTCGGCTTTTTAAAATAAAATTTCGCGAATTATTATTATTTTTCAGTACGGGGAATATAGGTGCTGCCGAGGAACAACAATGTTGTGGGAAGACAAAAACTCCAATCTCTTGGAACATTGTATTTTCTAACCCTATTTAATCGACAAAGAATCGCAGGAGATACTCAGTGAAATCCCAAGGTATTTCCTTTCAAATAAAGGCACCGTCACCTTCAAAATTGCCGGGATGAGAATATTTATTTACATTCCAGTAGTATTAGATACTATGGGACAATGGGTAAAACTTGAAAGTACAATTGTTTTAATGAGCCAAGTTGAACAGCAATAGTGCTTTAAGACCTCTTTCATAGTCAAAATCATTGAAAACATGGTACTTCAAAGGTACAGAAAGGTAAAGGCCTTTTGATTTGCTCTTGGCTGGTGGTGTCACCACGTACAAATATACATACAAATCAAAAATTGGTTTCATTTCACAATTGAAAGATTTGTTGATTCCAAATTATTAAGGTTTAGGCATAATAAATACTAGGAACTCGCAAGGTGGAAAAAGCAAGCTCCTAATCCAGTTGAACATTTAATTACTTGTTTTTAATGTTCAATTTAAACAGTCATCTTGAAGCAACTATCAGGCACTTTAAATTTTGACTAAAAGCTGCAAAAAAAAAAGGTTCAAGTGGTTTTCCAGATGAGTCTGGGATGATATTTATTTTTCTAATGAATTTGTTACACTGGGAGTTTAGACAACAAATGAATATATTAGTGAAATAGTTTTGAGGCTCTCTCTTTCCCCCTCCCCCACTTCCAAAAAATAAATCATTTCACTCCCAAAATTCCAAAATGGACAAAAGTTTTTATAAAAAGTGCCCCAAAAATTTTATACTGTAGGTATTTTGCATTATTAGCTGGGCAGTGAATATCTAAACAATAAGGTACTTTTACTGTTATTTATTAATTCCTAAATAAATAAATACCAGATGATTTCAAAATTGTACCAAAACTGGATATAAGAAAATGACCTGTGCAAAAATACATGTTTAATATGTACAATTTTAACAAAATATGCATTCTGAAATAGGGATATTTCCATACTTTTGTATAATCCATTAAACAAGAAAATTCAAAATAAAAGGTACAAAAATCATGACATACTTTCTCTTAGCTTGTTGAAAATTGGGGTAAGAAAACAGAGTTACAATTGGTAACTGTCCCACAAGGAACAAGCTAGCTTCAGTTTAAGCCAGTTTAAAAAATAACTACTAGGAGGCATAAGGTTACATTTATTACAGCAGAGAGGGGAATTTTTCTTTAAGAATTTCCTTTATAGCCTTTTGGAAATGGCCAAAAGGAAATGGCATTATTACTTGGTCTCCAACAGAAACTGCTCTGTAACTATTTGCAATAAGTGGCTCCTTTTATTGCTCACCTGCCAATTATCCAACAATGATTCTAAGAGTATTTGAGCTATACACTATTTATGTTTCTTAAAATTTATATAGAATTCATGACACCGCCCACAAAAATCTGTAAAGATTAATTGAACAGACTGTATTAGTAAATGCTTACGTTCTCCCCCCCTGTGCACACATCTGCCATAACTTCACGATTTGGGAGGAAAATGTCACTACACTAAGCAGATATTGAAAAAAAAAAAAAATTGTTTTCATTCTGATATGCTCCCTAGACCAATAGGGAAAATGTTGAAATGTGTGCAAATATTCACTAAAGTGGTCATTTTAAACATTTTTTGAGGAATTTTCATTCTGAAATCCCTGATTTAAACAGATCTTTAAAAAAAAATTATTTGTTTCTTTGACAAACTTGCAACACCGTCCCTTTTCTTTTAAAATTAAAATCTATTCCAGCGTAGTTGGGAGAATGGATATAATCTATTAGTGCAAACATTATGTGGACTACTAAGACTGTTCTGGAGGAAGCAGCATTCATTACAATTTTTTATTTTCTTACCTTTTAAAAAAAATAAAAATAGGCAAGACCAAGCTGCAAATGCCACTGAACCCCATTCTCACCGAATAAAATTTAATCATAGATCTATTTAAGGAACATCGTTTTAATCATTTAAAAAAATTGTTGCATCAAAACGCCATATATGATGCAAGCTTCTTCAACTCTCCATTCTGCTGTAATTCCAACCAGGAACCAGTTAGAATTTACACCATTTCTGCTTGTGTGTTGTGTGTGTGTGAAGTACAATGAACAAATCATTCGCTGGACTGACTTCCCCTTGTTATTTTAGTTCCACAATTTTTCTGCTCCAAACAACAACAAAAAAAGCCAAGGTTTGTGGATTTAACAAAAAATAAATTTCAAAATAACTACCTGACACAAGTCAGCATACTTGGCAACTGGTTCAAAGTTTAAATGTAGACAAAGTACACATATCTCTTGCAAAAGAAATAAATACAACATATCTGCTCTGTGATATAAATTTCCAGTAGATGTCAAGGGGCTACCGAACTCACGCTAAACCTGTAAAGATGCTTAAACATTTGGCAGTTCAACATCCAAACCTGTTTAGCGAATGCGCCCTTCAGCAGTAAATAGTCTAAAAACTGCACCTTTTGCATAAATCTCAGATCAGTAGTCATTCTTCTAGCTAGGTACCTAATACTTAATACTGATTTGAACAATTGAAAGCTCAATTTCTAGCCAGAAAGTCCATGTCAACTCAATTTAAGCTGTGAGGAATTCCACAAACCTGGCTTCAAAACCTGTAATTTTGATTATACTATCCACAGACCTGAGCAACAAGAGGGAAGTTGAGAAAACTCCAAGGCTTCGTGCAGTTCAGAGTGCCTACTTCTGATTTCAAAATAAGATGTCCAGTTTCTTCCAGAAGAACATTGGTTATCATGGTCGAGCCTTTGGCTACAAAATATAGAAAACAGATTAACCCATCAAATTCACATTGTGACAGCAGAACACCTCATTTAATTCTCAACAAACCTTATCCTCAATGAAAACTAAGTGAAAATGAATAAAAAGCCTCGTGCAGGGCAGGCAGCGTCTCTGGAGGACATGGTGCGGGGATGTTTCAAGGATCGTGACCCTTCCTCACATATGAAGAAGGGTCCTAACCCCAAACGTCGCCTATCCATTTCCACCATAGATGCTGCCTGACCGGCTGAGATACACCAGCACTTTGTGTTTTACGCAAGATTACAGCACCTGCAGTTCCCCGTCATGTTCCGGACCGGTGAGCCATCTGATATAGGGTTCCCAGCCTTTGACAAACTGCAGTGGCTACATCTCCCATCCCTCCGGCCCAGGCTGATGGAGATGGCCATGCAAGTTGGAGATTGTCACTGGCTGAAACCCGACGCACAAATGTTGCTCGCCATTAACCAGCCCTTGGCTGAAATATTGTTCACATTGTGTTGATGTGGACTGTTTTAGTTTTTATATGGGGTGGCAAACAGAATTGAAAATCGTGCGATTATCAATGAACGTCCCATTTCGATGCACCTGGCTAAGGGCCTGCTGGGAATGGTTGAGCTGAGGACACAGTGCTGCATAGATGTCTTACTGAGATGGTCAATTTTCTAACAACCCAATCTTGTCTTCTACCCAGGGCAGTGGAAATCAAGAACCAAAGGACATAGGTTTACGTTGAGAGGGGAAAGATTTAATGAGAACCTAAGGGGCAACCTTTTCACCCAGAGGGTGGTAGGTGTATGGAACAAGCTGCCAGAAGAGGTAGTTGAGGCAGGTACTATAACAATGTTTAAAAGACCTTTAGATGGGGACGTGGATATGGAGTGTTATGGGCCAGACTCTGGCAGGTGGGACCAGCGTAGATGGGGATCCTTCGTCAGCATGGACAAGTTGGGCTGAAGGCAAGGCCCTGTTTCCATGCTCTATGACAATATGACCAAGAAGACCTTCACAAATTTGTAGGTTGTTGCAGAAATAAATAGGTTAGAGAGGGCAACATTAAAAGGAACAGTAACTTAAGCACAAGAGTAATCCAACTAAACATCTGAAAAGTTCCCAACCCAACCAACATCATGTGGTGGGAACAGGATTGAGAGCCTTTAGTCTTTTAGACTTTAGAGATGCAGCGCGGAAACAGGCCCTTCGGCCCACCGAGTCCGAACCGGCCAGCGATCCCCACAGCCATACACCCTATCCTACACACTAGGGACGATTTACATGTCACAGAAGCCAATTGACTGTACGTGCTTGGAGTGTGGGAGGAAACGGGAGCATCCAGGGAAACCCACGTGGTCACAGGGACAACGTGTGAACTCCACACAGACAGCACCCGTAGAGAGGATTGATCCCTGGTCTCGGGCGGTGTCGGGCAGCAGCTCTACCGCTGCGCCACCGTGCCGCCCCAAAGCTCGTCTAAAGCTAAACCACTTATTGAAGCATAGCGCCCCCTGGTGCTCCCTCCGTACCGTACCTGATGGAGGAGAGTGTTGTTGGAAAGTCCCGGCGTCCCTGCGATCACGCCGGCATGCTTCGAGTGAACATTGTTGACCACGGGCGCTTTGGCGAGCTTGTTCGTCCTGTTGAGGGCGCCGGAGCCCGGCGCGCCTTTACGCTTCCGGCCTTCCAGCCTGTCCAGCGGAGCGTGGGGATGCGGGAAGGTGGAGTGCGGGCTGGCCGACTGCTCGTTGGACTGATGCACAAAGGGCCCCAGCGACAGCGTGGAGTCGCCGCTGTTCATCACCACACTCATCCGCTTGATCGACTCCGCGGGGATCGCCGTCTGAAGCCCTTTCCCCGACGGGTCGTGCTTGAGACCCAGAGAGTTCATTTTGTTCGTACAGTTCAGGCCAGCGTTGTGCGGGCTGCCGTACGGCGACGAGACGGACGAATAATTAGACGTCCCCAGACTCACAGAATTCACACAGTTTCTCTTCAGAGCTTCCATGGAATGGACAGGAGGAGGATGCAGTGGCAGTGCTGAGTTGTTCTTCCTCCTTTTCCCAGAGCTGTTGCTGTTGTTGTTGCTACTGGAGTTGCTGTTGCTGCTGGTAGACGGCGGGTCTTTCGCTTTAAAAGACCTGCTGGGTTTCACTTTCTGAGGTTTGTTGAAGACGTGCGAGGGGACTGAGGAGAGCCCAGAAGGCATAGCAGATGGTGAAGGTACGTGTCTAGATTGCATACAGTAAGCTGGGTCCATAGAGCCCAAGGCAGCGGGGTGAGCCGTCAGAGTAGTTGCATACGACAGCACAGGTTTGCTGTCGGCCGAGAGGAATGGAGGAGACACCAACGCCGGAGAGGACAATGAGGAGGAGCAGGAGGAGGAGCAGGAGGAGGAAGAGGAGGCCACACCTGCAGTACTGACACTGGAATGCGAGAGGTGAGAGGGAACCATGCCGCTGTTGGGAGCTTGGCATTGCCTCGACGCCGGACTATCCACCGCAGGGGGGATTTTCCTGAAAGAGAAGAAGGACGTTGTTTTAGAGTCAGAATCGTACAGCGTGGAAACAGGCCCTTCGGCCCAACGTACCCACGCCGACCAACATGCCCCATCTTCACTCGTCCCACCTGCCTGCGTCTGCCCCATACACCTCTTACAATCGCTCCACACAGTCACATCTCCACCCCTACCTTGCACTAAACGTTATTCCCTTTAACATGTATCGAAACACTGCAAATGGATTGATTGTAATCATGTCTTGTCTTTCTGCTGACTGGTCAGCACGCAACAAAGGCTTTTCACTGTACCTCGGTACACGTGACAATAAGCTAAACCATCTAAACTATCCATGTACCTGTTTAAATGTTTCTTAAATGACTCTGCACATTAGGTCAGACACAGAAAAGAGATGATAGTCTACATGGAAGACATTTTCATGGAAAACATTTTGCATGGAAAAATGGCCCCTAAAGTTCCTATTCCATTTTTCCCCTTCACCTTAAACCCATATCCTCCATTTAATTTAGTTTATCATTGTTTCGTGCCCTGAGGTGCTATGAATAGCTTTTTGTTGCGTGCTATTTTCAAGAGAGAGTTAGATTTAGCTCTTGGGGCTAAGGGAATCAAGGGATATAGGGAAAAAAACAGAACGGGGTACTGATTTTGGATGATCAGCCATGATCATATTGAATAGCGGTGCTGGATCGAAAGGCTGAATGGCCTACTCCTGCACCTATTTTCTATGTTTCTATGTTCTACTCAGTCAATGTAAAAGTTTGACATGATTATAATCAAGCTGCCCACAGTGTATAGATACTGGATGAAGGGTATTTTATTTAGAGCAAGATAAAGTCTGATTAAAGATATTTGAACAACCTCCCCAATTTCCCCTGTGGCAAAACGGGAAATTTGAATGAGGGTTCCATGAGAATACTGGGAAGTTTAACAGGCACATTAATATGTGTTGCTGTGGTATCCTAAGCATTGTTTATCAATAAACCAGATCAACGATTGGAAATATTTGGTTGGTCTCTCAGTGTTATTGATGGATCCCTCGTGTATAAACTGACTACTTCATTCTTCATCTTCAGCTTAGTTTAGTTTTAGAGATACAGCACAGAAACAGGCCCTTCGGCCCACCGAGTCCGCTCCGACCAGCGATCCCCGCACATTAACACTATCCTACACACACTAGGGACAATTTTTTTTTGCATTTATACCAAGCCAAATTAACCTACAAACCTGCACGTCTTTGGAGTGTGGGAGGAAACCGAAGACCTCGGAGAAAACCCACGCAGGTCACGGGGAGAACGTACAAACTCCGTACAGACCAGTAGTCGGGATCGAACCTGTGTCTCCGGCGCTGTAAGGCATTAGCTCTACTGCTACGCCACCTAAACGTTTAATCTCATAAATTTTATAAAATGTTTAATGAAACATTTGTTTAATCAAATGTTTAATTAGTCAGGTTAATTGGATTGGTATAAATGTAAATTGTCCCTAGTGTGTGTAGGATAGTGTTAGTGTACCAGGACTGCAGGTGGGCCAAAGGGCCCATGTCCGAGCAGTATCTCTAAACTAAACTCTGTGATGTCCTGACCATTTCATTTGCACACAGCAACTTCCGCAGATCTTAAATTGAAAGAAAATCAACCATTATTTTTTGGTTTTTTTGTTGGTTGGCTACTTACTTCCACATTTGTGAATTAAGATGCTTTTCGACCATGGAACTAAGTGCACATCGAAAGTGGTCCCATCGCCTCTCAAACACGAAGCAGCCTCGACCAATCTGACGACTTCCAAACGTGCAAAGCTGGTCGGGAACAAGAAAGTTGAGAAAAGCCTGAAAACTACTGAAGAAATTGATCTGACAGATTACATAGAACTTAATCATTCTTATGGCCACACCTACGTCTGACCATCAATCACGTCAAAAGATAGGCTGTATTTGGTATTAATAGACAATAGGTGCAGGAGGAGGCCATTCGGCCCTTCGAGCCAGCACCGCCATTCAATGTGATCATGGCTGATCATTCTCAATCAGTACCCCGTTTCCTCATCTCAGTTCTAAATGGCCTACCCCTTATTCTTAAACTGTGGCCCCTGGTTCTGGACTCCCCCAACATTGGGAACATGTTTCCTGCCTCTAACGTGTGCAACCCCTTAATAATCTTATACGTTTCGATAAGATCCCCTCTCATCCTTAAATGGTATGTGGGTCCACCACCGGTCTCCCGGCACCCTCGGTTCCACAGCCGTTCTGGATTATCCGTTTTGTCGGACCGACAGAGGTCACGGCACCCCTCGAGAGGAGTCCAGCGGCACTGGAACGTTCCGCCTGGGCCGCCGAGGGGCCAAGATACCGGCTTGCAAAGTCGGCCGTGGGTAGGGATCTGCCGGCTCCGGGCGGGCCGGAGTTCCACAGCCCCGGCAGCAGGGGGCAGGTTCCACCCGCCGATCGGCCGCGGAAGTCCCGATGAGGTTGAGATCGGCCGCCTCACCCGGCCCGGGTGCCACATTTTCGGGGGGACTTCCGCTAAGGGAGGGGTGGGGGGGGGGATCAAATGCGTTCTCGGAATTTCGTCCGGATTAAAAGGTGGTACTGGACTGTAAAAACCCAGCGCCACACCATAAAAACCTGAAACACTGAGTGTGGTGATATATATTTTTTAAATCTCTACTCCCGTTTACAACTTACAGCAGCCGGCCGAGGGTGCTGTCCAGAATAATGGCAGTCGAGCTTCTCTGCCAGTTCCTCTTTCTCCTCGCATTCCCCCTCGTCGCTGGACAGCCTGCACGCAGTGTCCGATGCTGCAAGGGAGCCGTGCGGTTCATGTACCGTAGCAGGGTCACCGATGGTGCTGCCACTGAACTGTAACTGACAAGCGGCGGGCCTTCAAAAGAAAGTTAATATCTGTTGGCATGTGGAAGGACGCAACATCTTGCAGCAAATACATATCAAGCAAATTTGCAGCACAGATCGCCACAGGAGATCCTTCTTCCCCCCGTGGCTATAGACAACAGACAATAGGTGCAGGAGGAGGCCATTCAGCCCTTCGAGCCAGCACCGCCATTCAATGTAAACATGGCTGATTATTCTCAATCAGTACCCCATTCCTGCCTTCTCCCCATACCCCCTGACTGCGCTATCCTTAACAGCTCTATGTAGCTCTCTCTTGAATGCATTCAGAGAATTGGCCTCCACTGCCTTCTGAGGCAGAGAATTCCACAGATTCACCACTCTCTGACTGAAAAAGTTTTTCCTCGTCTCAGTTCTAAATGGCCTACCCCTTATTCTTAAACTGTGGCCCCTTGTTCTGGACTCCCCCAACATTGGGAACATGTTTCCTGCCTCTAACGTGTCCAACCCCTTAATAATCTTATACGTTTCGATATCAAACTGTGCAACACCTCCCCCTTCTGTCGTGGGGTAGACTGACTCCAATCTTTGCACATCCCCAATCCTGGACTTCCCACTCTTCACTTCATGTTTCGTGTATCTTGTTGTGCTTTATGACTGTTGCCAGATCAACTTCCCTCCTGGGATAAAGAAAGTTCTACTGTATCGTATCGTGTCGTGTCGTACGCATCAGTAGTGACAAAGTTGCTTCATATCACAAACGGCTTGTAAAAGGAGCCCCACATAACACCAAACCTCAACGTTTGAGCCACACCGCACTGTATGAATGTGCTGATGAAGCATCGTGAGCCAAAACGTCAGCTATCCACGTTCCCCAGAGCTCCTGTGTAGGAAGTGACTGCAGATGCTGGTTTACACCAAAGATAAGACACAAAATGCTGGGGTATCTCAGCACGTCAGGCAGCGTCTCTGGAGAAAAGGAATTGGAGGAACAGCACCTCATATTTCGCCTGGGCAGTTTGCAGCCGGTATGAACATCGACTTCTCCAACTTTAGATAGTTCCTCTGTCCCTCTCTTCCCCTCCTCCTTCCCAGATCTCCCACTGTCTTCCTGTCTCCACCTATATCCTTCCTTTGTCCCGCCCCCCCGACATCAGTCTGAAGAAGGGTCTCGACCCGAAACGTCACCCATTCCTTCTCTCCTGAGATGCTGCCTGACCCGCTGAGTTACTCCAGCATTTTGTGAATAAATACCTTTGATTTGTACCAGCATCTGCAGTTATTTTCTTATACGCTTCGGGTTGGGACTGAAAGAGAGGCGGGGAGGGGGGGGGGGAAGAGAAGTGGGGGGGTGGGAAATGGAGGTGACAAAAGGCCAGAACTAATCATGGCCATGACTATAATGGCCCATTGTGGCCCACACCCTTCCTCAGGTCATCTGTTGCCGGCCCTCATTAGTTCTGACCTTTTCTCGTTTCCAGGTTCCACCCCCCCCCCACCCCACCTCTATCTTTCAGTCCGAAGAAGGGTTTAAACCCAAAACGTCACCCATTCCTTTGCTCCTGAGATGCTGCCTGACCCAATGAGTTACTCCAGCACTGTGTCTTTTCTTTTGTAAACCAGCAATTGTGCACTTTCATTACTGTTTTTTTATAAATTAATTAAAACTACTGATCCACATTAAAAAAAAAAAAATGCACCAAATGTCACAATTATAGCCATCTATAATCTCCTTATGAAATATTGTCTGAAGGGTCTCGACCCGAAACGTCACCCAGTCCTTCTCTCTAGATCTTAAGGGGTTGGAGAGGCTAGATGCGGGAAGATTGTTCCCGATGTTGGGGAAGTCCAGAACCAGGGGTCACAGCTTAAGGATAAAGGGGAAGTCTTTTAGGACCGAGATGAGAAAACATTTCTTCACACAGAGAGTGGTGAGTCTGTGGAATTCTCTGCCACAGAAGGTAGTTGAGGCCAGTTCATTGGCTATATTTAAGAGGGAGTTAGATGTGGCCCTTGTGGCTAAAGGGATCAGGGGGTATGGAGAGAAGGCAGGTACAGGTTACAGAGTCTGAAGAAGAGTCTCAACCTGAAACGTCACCTATCCACGTTCTCCAGAGATGATGCATAACCTGCTAAGTTCACGTTTATAGGAGCAGAATCAGGCCATTCGGCCCATTGAGTCTACTCTGCCATTCAATCATGGCTGATCTCTGCCTCTGAATCCCATTTTCCTGCCTTCTCCCCATAACCCTCGACACCCGTTCTAATCAAGAAGTTGTCTATCTCTTCCTTGAAAATACTCCAGCACTTCGTGTTGATAATCTGAAGAAGGGTCCCGACCCAAAATGTCACCTAGCCATGTTCTCCAGAGATGCTGCCTGACCCGCTGAGTTACTCCAGCACTCTGTGAAACATCACCTATCCATGTTCTCCAGAGATGCTGCCTGACCCGCTGAGTTACTCCAGCGCTCTAATCCATACTTTACTCCATCTACTTTTTTTGTTTGTTAATGGTTTCATCGCACCTGCATAAACGCCACGTACCTTGGAAGACTTGAATTGTAAAATTTGGTTTTGCCAGACACCGTCTGTTTTACATCTGATGCAGCATTTCCATGGGAATTCGGGTGCAATTCCGGGGAAGCTTTCAATGGCGAGGGATGCAGTTCCCTGAGAAGGGGTGTCTGGTGGTGATGATCGGACATTCTATGCAATTCTTTTTCCCTGGGTTTATTTCTGTGCTCCGCCAACAGGAGGTCAAAGTGTTTCCGTCGGCCCAGGACCGATCGTCGATGGCTCAAGGAATGTGTCTGAAAGTTTCCAGGGGGAAGGACACGTCAATCTCAAACACAGGCAGTTTAACATTTTCATAACAAACTTAACATTTCCAATGTCTAATCCAACTAAACAAACAGCTGTGTGCTCTACCCCATTAGAAGATTCGGCGGCAGGGTGGTGCAGCGGTAGAGTTGCTGCCTTACAGCACCAGAGACCTGGGTTCAATCCTGACTACGGGCGCTGTCTGCACGGAGTTTGTACGTTCTCCCCATGACCGCTTGGGTTTTCTCCGAGATCTTCGGTTTCCTCCCACACTCCAAAGACGTACAGGTTTGTAGGTTAATTGGCTTGGTATAAATGTAAATTGTTCCCAGTGTGTGGAGGACAGCATAAATATGCGAGGATCACTGGACCGAAGGGCCTGTTTCTGTGGAGTGTGGAAGGAAACCCAAGATCTCGTAGAAAACCCAAGCGGTCATGGGGAGAACGTTCAAACTCCATGCAGACAGCGCCCAAAGTCAGGATCGAACCCAGGTCTCTGGTGCTGTATCTCTAAACTAAACTCAGTCTGCTGTCACTCTCTTGAACTTCTAACATAATAAAAAGTTTTAGTTTAGTTCAGTTTATTGTCACGTGTGCGGAGGTATAGCAAAAGGCTTTTGTTGCGTGCTATCCAGTCAGTGGAAAGATAATACATGATTACAATCGAGCCGTCCACAGTGTTCAGACACACGATAAAGGGAATAATGTGAATAACATTTAGTGCAAAATAAAGCCAGTAAAGTCCGATCAAAGATAGTCCGAGGGTCTCCAATGAGGTAGACGGTAGTTCAGGACTGCTCTCTAATTCTTGGTAGGATAGTTTAGTTGCCGGATAACAGGTGTTACGACTGTCAAGGCAAAAGGAACTGCAGATGCTTTTTTATGCCAAAGATAGACACAGAATGGTGGAGTATCTCAGCAGCAAGTCAGGCAGCATCTCTGGAGAACATGGACAGGTGATGTTTCGGATCAGGTCAGTCCGGAGAAAGGGTCCCGACCCAAAATGTCACCTATCCATGTTCTCCAGCGATGCTGCCTGACCCGCTGAGTTACTCCAGCATTTTGTGTCTACCTCTCTTGAACTTCTACAGGTGTACAGTGGAGAGCATACTGACTGGTTGCATCACGGCCTGGTTCAGCAACTCCAATGCCCAGGAATGGAGATCACTAAATGTGGTGAACACTGCCCGGTCCATCATGCGTACTGATCTCCCCACCATCGAAGGGATCCACAGGAATCTCTGCAGCCAGCAGAGACCGGCATCACCTTGGCTAACCCTCTCATATCACCCCTGCCGTCGGGACGGTGATATCACAGTCTGATAACTGGAACGTCCAGGTTCAGGAACAGCTTCTTCCCAACAACCATCTTGCGTGCGGGCTCGGTGCACTATTTCTGTGCACTTGCTAATCAGGGATGTGTTTTGAGAATGGAAATACTGTACTGTACATAAGGAAAAAATTGCACTGTGCATTTGCACATACGTAACAGGAGCAGAATGAGGCCATTCGGCAAGCACCATCGCACCCTTGATTGATGTGGGGCCAGCGAGGACTCTGTGGGTCAAGGTTTCTGCTTCCATGCTCATTAAGCTAATGTTATATGAGTAGAATTAGGCTATTCGTCCCATCAAGACTGCTCCGCCATTCAATCGCGGCTGATCTATCTTTCCCTCTCAACCCCATTCTCCTGCCTTCTCCGCATAACCCTTGACACCCGTACTAAATCCCCGTGCATGCTGTGTCTCTAAACTAAACCGAGGCATCATGATGAGGATAGAAAGCTCAGCGTTAACCTACCTTGCATGTCAAGGATCTTGTGCATGGTTTCTTGGTTTCAAGATCAACAACACCACAATGTCTGTTTGGGTCGAACTCCCTGTCTGCAAAGCAATGGAAAATATTCAACACACCGTACAAAATATCCCTGCGATTTACCATTTCGTTTTCATGGGAAGAATGTCAAAATTGTGCTGAAAATTAGGCACGCAATGTTTAATTTTGTCACCAATATTTGTGACTCAAATCTGCTTACAGTGAGAGGGGCAGAGTTTAAATGAGATGTGCAAGGCCACTATTTATACAGAGGGTGGTGGGCACCTGAAAGAGCTGCCATGGTTGGTGGTTGAAGCAGACAGGATATGGATATCCAGGGAATGGAGAGATATGGATCAATAGACAATAGGTGCAGGAGGAGGCCATTCGGCCCTTCGAGCCAGCACCGCCATTCAATGTGATCATGGCTGATCATTCTCAATCAGTACCCCGTTCCTGCCTTCTCCCCAAACCCCCTGACTCCGCTATCCTTAAGAGCTCTATCTAGCTCTCTCTTAAATGCATTCAGAGAATTGGCCTCCACTTCCTTCTGAGGCAGAGAATTCCACAGATTTACAACTCTCTGACTGAAAATGTTTTTCCTCATCTCTGCTCTAAATGGCCTACCCCTTATTCTTAAACTGTGGCCCCTGGTTCTGGACTCCCCCAACATTGGGAGCATGTTTCCTGCATGCGCATGTAGATAAGACATGGTCTTGGCATCATGTTCAGCATGTACATTATGGGCTGGAGGGCTGGAGGGCTTGGTCCTGCTCTCCATTTTTCCATATATTCCATGTTTACCCTCGAGACAAGTTCAACTCCAGCAGTTCAACTGAAGAAGTTCCTCAAGTTCAACTTCCCCTGACACCATGTTGGGGATTTGTAAATCCGAGCCAATAATCTCAAACTCTGGGTTCTACACCAGTGAATCAAATACTGTACTATCATGCGCCCAAAAAAGGTTGGAGTCACAAGTGACTGCAGATGCTTAACTCTAGCGGAACAATCAGGAGGGGCGGCACGGTGGCGCAGCGGTACAGTTGCTGCCTTAACAGCACCAGAGACCCAGGTTCGATCCTGACTACGGGTGCTGTCTGTACGGAGTTTGTACGTTCTCCCCGTGACCTGTGTGGGTTTTCTCCGAGATAGACAATAGACAATAGGTGCAGGAGGAGGCCATTCGGCCCTTCGAGCCAGCACTGCCATTCAATGTGATCATGGCTGATCATTCTCAATCAGTACCCCATTCCTGCCATCTCCCCATACCCCCTGACTCCGCTATCCTTAAGAGCTCTATCTAGCTCTCTCTTGAATGCATTCAGAGAATTGGCCTCCACTGCCTTCTGAGGCAGAGAATTCCACAGATTTACAACTCTCTGACTGAAAAAGTTTTTCCTCATCTCAGTTCTAAAAGAAGGGCTGATGCAGCGTTGAGACAAGGATATTTGCAACTCCTTTCCCCCACCCTCCCAACAGATACCGCTCGGCCCACTGAGTTCCTCCAGCAGATTGCTTGTTGCCTCCAAAGAAGAATTGCATTCAAACATTGTTTAAACTCCAAAAGTTACAGAAGCTTCCATTTGCTCTACGCATCTACGCAAGACTCACCTGACAAGCGCTTGTGAGAGGAGGGCTTCTTGGTGTTTTTACGGTCTTCGAGTTTCTTTTGCGAGGATGAAGGAGCCGACAGAAGATTCTTCCCATTGGGTATCTGCCCGACGGAGGACAGGGGTGCCTTTGGTATTGCGGGATTATTAAGGCCAGTCTTTAGTGAAGCACTCACAGTAGTGGAATTAATGGACACAGGCATCACTTTCAGCGACGGGACATCAATCTTCACGTTAGGATGCACCTTCTCTGCTTTCACCACTGAAGCCAGGCTGCAGAATAGAATGGTTTTCACTTCACAAACACTGGAAAGCAGCATGTTTTGTAACCTTGGTCTTTAGTTTGATTTAGTTTAGTGTTATTGTCAAGTGCATTGTTTGCAGGCACTATCGCTAAACCTTTATAGAAACATTTCGACGGGTACATGGATAGGAGAGGTTTATAGGTTTCTGGGCCAAACGCAGGCAGGTGGGACTAGTGTGGATCGGGCATGTTGGTTGAAGGGCCCGTTTCATAAGTGATAGGAGCAGAATCAGGCCATTTGGCCCATCGTCTACTTCGCAATTCAATTATGGCTGATCTGTCTCTCCCTCCTATAAACATTGACTTCTCGAACTTCAAGTAACCCTCTCCCTCCATCCCTCCCCCTTCCCTGGCCAGTCTTACTGTCTCCGACCACATTTTATCTCTGCTTGCTTTGTTGTTATCTTCTCCCAGCTAACAATTGTCTATTCTATATGTTCTTTGATCTCCATTCCCTTTGTCCTATTTTCATGCCTTACACTTCCTTATCTATGTATCTCCCTCTCCCCTGACATCAGTCTGAAGAAGGGTCTCAACCCGAAATGTCACCCATTCCTTCTCTCCAAAGATGCTGCCTGTTACTCCCTCTGAGATACTCCAGCATGTTGTGTCTATCTCCCATTGTCCAGCCTTCTGTCCCTGACCCTTGTACCAATCAATGCTGCCTGACCTGCTGAGTTACTCCAGCATGTTGTGAATAAATACCTTCGATTTGTACCAGCATCTGCAGTTATTTTCTTATATAATCCATCTATCTCTCTCTACTTCTACGCTTTCTCTCTAAAGCCTAAAGATCAGATATAGTTTGCATTAATACAATCAAGGCGATCTCCCTTTCTCGGTTTGCCCCATGGGCCTGGCCAAGATGGCCGTCCACCAGTCCAGGCAGCAGGCAGTCGAAGGCTCTGCCCGAGTCAACTCCCTGCCCAATTCCGGGCCCGCATGTCCCTGGACAGGGAACAGGCGGTGTCCATGGGGACTGGAGGCCTTCCGTGAACACTGGTCGCCACGGGAGGGCGAGTACATCATGGATAAAGATGATAATATTGTAATCTGATCAATGATTGATGATTGCAAACAGCTGGGCAGTTTTGATCTTTCCAGTACTTTGTAACTATGAGATGGAAAAACAGAACACCTACTTCATCGATCCAGTACTGCCAGGACACCAGACATTAAGTCAAGTCAAGGGAGTCAGAATTTGGTTGTCATTTGTACCAAAATGGAACCATCAAATTCTTACTTGCAGGAGCACAACTGGTTTGTAAACCGCTGGGGCTGAGGCTCTGTAAGGCACTGGTCAGGCCACATTTGGAGCGCTGTGAGCAAATATGGGCCTCATATCTGAGGAAGGATGTGCTGGCTCTGGAGAGGGTCCAGAGGAGGTTTACAAGAATGATTCCAGGGATGAGTGAGTTAGCATATGATGAGCGTTTGACAGCACTGGGCCTGTACTCGCTGGAGTTTAGAAGGTTGAGGGCCAACCTCATTGAAACTTAGAGAATAATGAAAGGCACAGATAGAGTGGGTGTGGAGAGGATGTTTCCACTGGTGGGAGAGTCTAGGACCAGAGGTCATAGCCTCAGAATTAAAGGGCGCTCTTTTAGAAAGGAGGTGAGGAGGAACTTTGGTCAGAGAGTGGTGAATCTGTGGAACTCATTGCCACAGAGGGCTGTGGAGGCCATTAGTGGAGATTTTGAAGGCAGAGATAGACAAATTCTTGATTAGAACGAGTGTCAAGGGTTATGGGGAGAAGGCAGGAGAATGGGATTAGGAGGCAGAGATCAGCCATGACTGAATGGCGGAGTGGACTCGATGGGCCGAATGGCCTAATTCTACTCCTATAACTTGTGAACTTGTGTAATCACAGTCAAGTGAGATATTAGAATTGAAGGTCTCCTTGGGCCAAGATCACATATTTCGGAGACTTGCAAGATGGTGTCAGAACCTAGTGGGTCATGTTCATAAGTGATAGGGGCAGAATTAGGCCATTTGGCCCATCAAGTCTACTCCACCATTCAATCATGGCTGGTCTCCCTTTCCCTCTCTTCCCCATTCTCCTGCCTTCACCCCATGGCCCATGACAGCTGTACTAATCAAGAATCCACCTATCTATCTCTGCCTTAAAAATATGCACTGCATGCTACATGATGTTCCAGAAGAGAATCTTCCAGAAGAGGTGGTGGGTGTTAGGATCGAGCTACCAGAAGAGATGATTCCATACTGTACGACTCTGACTTAGTTTAGTTTAGAGACACAGCGTGGAAACAGGTCCTTCAACCCACCAGGGACCCTCCGTACACTAGCACTATTCTACGCACTAGGGACCATTTGCAATTTTTACTGAAGCCAATTAACCTACAAAACTGTACGTCTTTGGAATATGGGAGAAACCGGTGATCACCCACGCAGGTCACGGGGAGAACGTACAAACTCCGTACAGATAGCACCCGTAGTCAGGATGGAACCCGGGTCTCTGGCGCTGTGAGGCAGCAACTCTACCGCTGCACCACTGTGCTGACTCTGCCTATTGTACACGTATGATATGATCTGATGGGCAGCATGTGGAACAAGCATTTCACTGAATCTCTGTGCACGTGGCATTCAATAAACCTTTGCTACAAAGGATGCAAGTACAGATGCTCCTCGACGTACGGTGCTTCGACTTACGGTATTTTAACGATGGTGCAAAGCGATGCACATTCAGTAGAAACCGTACTTTGCATTTTGAATTTTGATCTTTTCCCGGGCTGGCGATATGTGGTACGATACTCTCTCGTGATGTCGAGTAACGGCAGCGAGACACAGCTCCCAGTCTGCCACGCCATCACCAGTGTAAACAACCCATACTCTACACTGTACTGCGTTGCCAGCGTTGTGGGGGATTTTGCCCAAACCGTAAGCTAATGTAAGTGTTATGAGCACGTTTAAGTTACGCTTGGCTAGGTTATGTTCGTTAGGTTAGGTGGCTATGATGATCGTTAGGTTAGGTGGCTATGATGTTGGGTAGGTTAGGTGGCTATGATGATCGGTAGGTTAGGTGGCTATGATGTTGGGTAGATTAGGTGGCTATGATGATCGGTAGGTTAGGTGGCTATGATGATCGGTAGGTTAGGTGGCTATGATGTTGGGTAGATTAGGTGGCTATGATGATCGGTAGGTTAGGTGGCTATGATGTTGGGTAGGTTAGGTGGCTATGATGATCGGTAGGTTAGGTGGCTATGATGATTGGTAGGTTAGGTGGCTATGATGATCGGTAGGTTAGGTGGCTATGATGATCGGTAGGTTAGGTGGCTATGATGATCGGTAGGTTAGGTGGCTATGATGATCGGTAGGTTAGGTGGCTATGATGTTTTGTAGGTTAGGTGGCTATGATGCTTTGTAGGTTAGGTGGCTATGATGTTTTGTAGGTTAGGGGTGTGTTAAATGCATTTTCGACTTACGATATTTTCGATTTACGAAGGGGTTTATCGGAACGTAACCCCATCGTAAGTCGAGGAGCATCTGTACTCAGATTAGAAGCTTTGAGTTAAAATATCTGAATGAGATACAAGAAAACAATACAGGAGTAATTTGCAGAGCAGGCAGAAAGAAAGAAGAGCGCACACTAACTTTTTATCATGGTGCATCCTGCCATGATGAACCATGTAGAATGGTCTGTTCATGCTGCTGATGTGGAGTTTATCTTTGGGGGATTTTTGTATCTTCGAGCTGGACGAAGGACAGGTGCCAACGGATGAACGACTACTCCCACAGTCGCTGCCACCTCTGCTTTTGGAGAGCGCAGAAGAATAAGAGTACGCAGAAGTCGGAGGAGTTACAGGCGGTTTGCTTGACGTACTGTGTCTTCTTTCTGTAAGGAAGAACAATCAAACAATTCAGTGTTGGCCAGCAATGGAGATTAGACACAAAGTGCTGGAGTAACTCAGCGGGACAGGCAGCGCCTCTGGAGAGACCCTTCTTCAGACTCGGAGTCAGGGGAGAGGGAGACACAGAGATATGGAAGGGTAAGGTGTGAAAACACAGCTCGAAGGGGACGATGGTCAAGGAAATGACCCGACCCGAAACGTCGCCCATTCCTTCTCTCCTGAGATGCTGCCTGACCTGCTGAGTTACTCCAGCATTTTGTGAAATAAATACCTTCAATTTGTACCAGCATCTGCAGTTATTTTCTTATACTATCAAGGAAATGAAAAATGGTTCATTGTTAGCTGAGGAGAAGGTGACAACGAGGAATACAATCAGTAAAATATAATCAGGAGGGCAGTGAAACTAGTCGGAGAACTAGGCTGGGGGAGGGACAGAGAGGGTTACTTGAAGTCAGAGAAATCAATATCTATACCACTGGTAGACACATTAGATAATGTTGTAATGCAGCGGGACAGGCAGCATCTCTGGAGTGACGTTTCGGGTCGAGGCCCTTTTGTGTCGACCGTTGATTTATTTAAACCAGCATCTGCAGACCTTTCCAACACATTCATACCGCTGGGGTGTAAGCTGCCCAAGCAAAATACGAGGTGCTGTTCCTCCGATTTGCGCTGGGCCTCACTCTGACAGTGGAGGAGGCCCAGGACAGAAAGACCACTGTGGGAATGGGAGGGGGGGTTAAAATGTTTAGTGACCGGGAGATCGGATAGGCCCAGGGGAACTGAGCAGAGGTGTTCAGCGATGGATTTTTCTTAATCCATACTTGCGTTGTGAAATATTAATTCCAAATTTTAGTTTTTTGCTTGGAGATACAGCGCAGAAAAAGGCCCTTTGGCCCACTGAGTCCGTGCTGATGACCAATCGCCCATACACTTTAGTCTGGGGAAGAGATACAACACGGAAACAGGCCCTTCAGCCCACCTAGTCCGTGCAGACCATCGATCACCCGTACATTACTTTAGTTTAGAGATACAGCGCAGAAATCATTCATAAATCTGCTAATTTCTCTCTTCAGCAATTACATGGTGTAGTTAATTACTAAGTCCTCTCTTTGCAGACTCACTACGTTCCTCTTGCTCTGGGCTTCGAGATATTGCATAAACAATTTCTGGAACGATGAATCACAAACCACCTCAAAATATTCCCTGCAATTTATGGATGTTCCATTATCATAAATGTTGTACAATCTCGAATTACCAAGAGGAACATAGAACGGTACAGCACAGAAACAGGCCCTTCGGCCCACAGTGTCTGTGTCAAACATGGTGCCAATACCAACCCTAGCTTGCCAGCAGGTGATCCACAACCCTCCATTCCCTATTCCCATCCTACCTATCCAAACGTCACTTAAATGCCACTATCGTATCTGTCTCCACCTTAAATTTAAGTGCATTTGAAATTGAGAGAAAAAAAAAAAACTTGCATATACAGTGCCCTCCATAATGTTTGGGACAAAGACCCATCTTTTATTTACTTGCCTCTGTACTCCACAATTTGAGATTTGTAATCGAAAAAAATCACATGTGGTTAAAGTGCACATTGTCAGATTTTAATAAAGGCCATTTTTATACATTTTTGTTTCACTATGTAGAAATCACAGCAGTGTTTATACATAGTCTCCCCCCCCCCCCCCCATTGCAGGGGACCATACTGTTTGGGACACAGCAATGTCACGTAAATGAAAGTAGTCATGTTTAGTATTTTGGTGCATATCCTATCTTAATTCGTTTAAGAAAATAACTGCAGATGCTGATACAAATCGAAGGTATTTATTCACAAAATGCTGGAGTAACTCAGCAGGTCAGGCAGCATCTCGGGAGAGAAGGAATGGGTGACGTTTCGGGTCACTACATACCCATGTGAAGTATTGGGAGAGTAACCTTAGACCCTACCTTCAATGGAGTTTAAAATGAAAGAAGCAGCAAACATATTATGTAGGAAGGCACAGCAGACACAGGTTTACACCACAGATAGACACAAAGTGCTGTAGTAACTCAGCGGGACAGGCTGGATGGAAGGAAGGAAGGAATGGGTGACGTTTCCGGTCGAGACTCTTCTTCACACTGAGAGTCAGGGGAAACCAGAGATATGGAAGGGTACAAAGTTAAATTAAGGTGGGAAAATTACAGATGAAAGCAGACAATGATCAAAGAAGTGTTGAATGAGTCATTGCTGGCCGAGGGGAAGGTGACAACGAAGCACACGTATATTTTTGTGCTTCATTCTGATGCCAGAGAATTCCTACCGGATGAAGCACAGATTAATACAGCCATGATAACTCATTGTGGATGACTGCTCAGTGAATGTCTGATATTGCCGCTGGACTTAGTCGTTTCTACGTAAGCAGATCAAATTCCAACATTCACTCTGTCGGTTAGTCCCTTAGAATTTGCCTTCAGCTGGACTTTAGCCACAGTCAGAATGTCACATGCACATCTGTTCCAGAAAGAAACAGATCTTGCTGGATTCACTGGAGGTGGTCTTGGAGGGGAGGATGCTCCTCAAACTGCGGAGCGTCCTGGACAATACAGTTCACCCCCTCCATGACACGCTGGTCAGCCTGAGGAGCACCTTCAGCAACAGACTGGTCCCACCAAGATGCAGCACAGAACATCACAGGAGATCCTTCTTCCTTGTGGCTATCAAACTGTGCAACTCCTCCCCCTTCTGTCGTGGGGTAGACTGAGACTGACTCCCCGTCCCCCCAATCATTGGACTTCATGTTTCATGTATCTTGTTGTGTTTTGTGACTGTTGGCAGACCAATAAATAAAATTCTATTGTACCGCATTTTAAATATTAAAGATGGACACAAAGTGCTGGAGTAATTCAGCGGGTCAGACAGCATCTTTGGAGAAAAATAGGTGATAGTTCGGGTCGAGACTCAGTCTGAAGAAGGGTCTCGATCCAAAATGTCACCTATTCCCTTTCTCCAGAGAGGTTGTGTGACCCGCTGAGTTACTCCAGCATTTTGTATCTATCTTCGATTTAAACCAGCATCTGCAGTTCCTTCTGAAGAAGGGTCTCGACCCGAAACGTCACCCATTCCTTCTCTCCCGAGATGCTGCCTGACCTGCTGAGTTACTCCAGCATTTTGTGAATAAATCGATCTGCAGTTCCTTGTCACATAAGCACATCAGTTCGAGAATGAAACAGATTTACATGTTGAAGATAGACACAAAGCGCTGGAGTAACTCAGCGGGTCAGACAGCATCTCTGGAGATAAAGAATGGGTGACGTTTCGGGTCGGATCACTTCTTCAGACTGGAGGTTTAGTTTGGGTCCCTTCTTCAGACTTTTCTCCAGGGATCTCAGCCTGATCCACTGAGTTACTCCAGCACTTTGTGTCTATCTTCGGTATAAACCAGCATCTGCAGTTCCCGTCTACAGATTTTAAATGTTACTCTATGTTCAAAATCTGTTTAAAAATTGTGAGAATGGGGATCATGCCAAGAGAGGAAATGAAACGTAGAACGTACACAGCTAAATTAAAATGTTATTATTGTATTTCTCTAACTAGTAAAGTTTCTTAACACTCGTTTTTAAGATTTGGTTCCAATTATTCATGTGTGACTTTTGATAAATGTCATCAGTCTATTTAAGTATTATCAATGTCATAGCCTCTCTCCATCATTTTCTCAGCTGATCTAAAAGTGTACATGCCCGTAGAGACTGCTAGATAGTGTCTAAGAAGGGAGTTAGCCGTTATTTACTTTAGTTGTTGCTTAGTGATACAATGCAGAAACAAGCCCATCAGCCCACCGAGTCCACACCGACCAGCGATCACCGCGTACACGAGCACTATCCCACACACTAGGGGCAAAGTACAATCTTTACCGAAGCCAATTAACCCACAAACCTGTATGGCTTTGGAGTGTGGGAGGAAACCAGAGCTCCTGGAGAAAACCCACGCAGGTCACAGGGAAAACGTACAACCTTTGTGCAGACAGCACCCATAGTCAGGATCAAACCTGGGTCTCTGGCGCTGTGAGGCAGCAACTCTACCGCTGCGCCACAGTGATGCCCTAACTCCCCAAAAGGTGGATGTGTGTGTGTATATATGTATGTGTATGTGTGTGTATATGTGTGTGTATATGTATGTGTGTGTGTGTGTGTGTGTGTGTGTGTGTGTGTGTGTGTGTGTGTGTGTGTGTGTGTGTGTGTGTGTGTGTGTGTGTGTGTGTGTGTGTGTATACATGCACACACAACTTATTTTTTCTTTCCCGTTTATTATATTGTTTACAGTGTACTATGTTTACACATTCTGTTCTGCTGCTGCACGTAAGAATTTCATTGTTCCATCTGGGACGTATGACAATAAAATACTCTTGACTCTCTCTCTCTCTTGATTATAACAATTCACTGACTTTAAAGACTGAAGATTGAACACAGGAGGGATTCTCTGTTCAGTAAAACGTTAGCTTTCTGCTCAGCAATGTGCTGTAACATTGTCAGTGGACGTAATGTCTAAAGATTGAAACTGACTACACAAGAGAGAATGGAGCTTTCTGAAGCTGCAAGTAGAGGATCACAAACAGTGTGTTTAAAGAGAAGGAATACCACTCGAGAAATTAGACAAAGTTGTCCCAATTGCAATAATGAGAGTGTAAATGCAAGTTTCAATCGTTTTTAGAATTTGTCTCGTTTATATTAGCCAACAATCTCACTTCGCCCTTCTTTCTATCTATCCAGGAATCCACAAGTTTAATTAGTTTAGTTTAGTTTAGAGATACAGCGTGGAAACAGGCCCTTCGGCCCACCGAGTCTGCATCGACCAGCGATCCCTGCACATTGACACTATCCTACACATACCAGGCCAAGCCAATTACCAAGCCAAATGACACTATCCTACACACACACTTATACCAAGCCAATTAACCTACAAACCTGCACGTTTTTGGAGTGTGGGAGGAAACCTGAGATCTCGGAGAAAACCCACGCAGGTCACGGGGAGAACGTACAAACTCCGTACACCCGCAGTCAGGATCGAACCCGGGTCACTGGCGCTGTAAGCGCTATAAGGCAGCAACTCTACCGCTGCGCCACCGTGCTGCCCATTATTATATTCAAGTAATGAACACCAATAGAGTGAGATGGCATTGTAAAATAAACTTTTTGTAGCAGATTAGAATTAGAATTAGAATGACGCAATAATTAATATTTAACAATTGCCCCGCAGCGAGTTAAAATGTTGTTTAGCTGTGCTTACCTCCAGCCTCCCATCCAAACCACAGTGCTTGAAAAACACCCGTGGTTTCCATGTACAATGAAAATACGTTTGAAACGGCAGCAACCAAGTGCTAGTTCAGTTCAGTTCAGTTTAGATTAGTTTGGTTTAGTTTAGTGTCACGTGTACACACTTTGCCGACTTTTCCAATCACTAAGCAGGGAAGAGCTTTAGAAATCAAACAAGATTTGGTAATTCTGCAGAGTAATATATTGATTGAAAGCACCGTAGACAAGGAGATAGAACATTCAGTTCTGAATAAGCAGTAAAACGTTGGGATTGTACATCACGATTTAACGAGCCCATGTCAAGATCATGCAATATCGAACACCCAAAAGCACTCCCATTCTATTTTATTTTAAAATATCTTGGAACGCAAATTCATTGCAAATAGCTTGGTCCTTGACCAACTTTCTCTTGCGGTCTTTATCAGCATGGACGTGTATTTTAAAAAATCCCATTCGCAGAAAGGGACAAAAACTTATCGAATAGTTAAATGCCTATATAGAGTGGCTGTGGAGAGGATGTTTCCACTAGTGGGAGAGTCTAGGACTAGAGGTTATAGGCTCAGAATTAAAGGATGTTCCATTAGGAAGGAGATGAGGAGGAGTTTCTTTAGTCAGAGGGTGGTGAATCTGTGGAATTCATTGCCACAGAAGGCTGTGGAGGCCAAGTCAATGGATATTTTGAAGGCAGAGGTAGACAGATTCTTGATTAGTACGGTGTCAGGGGTCATGGGGAGTAGGCAGGAGAATGGGGTTGGAAGACAGAGATAGATCAGCCATGTTTGAATGGCAGAGTAGATTTGATGGGCCGAATGGCCTAATTCTGCTCCTATCACTTATAACCTTAACGGGAATGTACTTTTGAAATTACTAATGAAAAAATGCAGGTACTGATTCTATGGCGCAGCTGGTAGAGTCACTGCCTCACAGCACCAGATGCCCTGATCCTGGCCTTGGGTACTGTCTGTATGGAGTTTGCACGCTCTCCTTATGACCGCATGAGATTCTTCCGGGTGCTCCGGTTTCCTCCCACATTCCAAAGATGTGCGGGTTATGTGGCTTCTGTACATTGTCCATGGTGTGTAGGATAGATCTAGTGCACTGGTGATCACTGGTTAGCGTGGACTCGGTGGGCCAGAGGCCTGTTTCGATGCTGTATCTCCAAAGCTAAACGCTAAAACTTCTAACTGCCTTAATATTGAAGAAAAATGATTCAGACCTGTTCACTTTGCCGCCCTGTTTCATTCATCAGTAATTCCTTGAAGGGGTGTTGGCAATAATTACATTTTCAAGAGTATGACCCACGGCGTGAATGAGATGGAACCGAACATTAAACTAACTGTGCGGTAGGGCAATATACTTGCTCCACAGAGAATGTCGCCAGTAGGGTTGCCAACTTCCTCACTCCCAAATAATGGACAAGGTGACGTCACCGCCCCGCGCCCCACCTGACCTCACCCAGCCAGCGGCCACGTGCTCCCGCTCCACCAATGGCGGCTGCCCGGACCGGGAGGCGGGTTGCAACGCAACTTCCGTGTGGCGGTGCCCGGGCCTACACTGTCTGGGCCTATAGCGGCCCCGAGGGTTTCAGTGTCCGGGCCCACAGCGTCCGGGCCCACAGCGTCCGGGCCTAGAATGTGTCCGGGCCCACAGCGTCCGGGCCCACAGCGTCCGGGCCTAGAATGTGTCCGGGCCTAGAATGTGTCCGGGCCTAGAATGTGTCCGGGCCTAGAATGTGTCGCCTACAGCGACCGGGCCCACAGTGTCCGGGCCCACAGCGTCCGGGCCTAGAATGTGTCCGGGCCTAGAATGTGTCGCCTACAGTGTCCGGGCCTACAGCGACAGGGCCCACAGCGTCCGGGCCCACAGCGTCCGGGCCCACAGCGTCCGGGCCCACAGCGTCCGGGCCCACAGCGTCCGGGCCCACAGCGTCCGGGCCCACAGCGTCCGGGCCCACAGCGTCCGGGCCTAGAATGTGTCCGGGCCTAGAATGTGTCGCCTACAGTGTCCGGGCCCACAGTGTCCGGGCCCACAGTGTCCGGGCCCACAGTGTCCGGGCCCACAGTGTCCGGGCCCACAGTGTCCGGGCCCACAGTGTCCGGGCCCACAGTGTCCGGGCCCACAGTGTCCGGGCCCACAGTGTCCGGGCCCACAGTGTCCGGGCCCACAGTGTCCGGGCCCACAGTGTCCGGGCCCACAGTGTCCGGGCCCACAGTGTCCGGGCCCACAGTGTCCGGGCCCACAGTGTCCGGGCCCACAGTGTCCGGGCCCACAGTGTCCGGGCCCACAGTGTCCGGGCCTACAGTGTCCGGGCCTACAGTGTCCGGGCCTACAGTGTCCGGGCCCACAGTGTCCGGGCCCACAGCGTCCGGGCCCACAGCGTCCGGGCCTACAGTGTCCGGGCCCACAGCGTCCGGGCCCACAGTGTCCGGGCCCACAGTGTCCGGGCCCACAGTGTCCGGGCCTACAGTGTCTGGGCCCACAGTGTCCGGGCCTAGAATGTGTCTGGGCCTAGAATGTGTCGCCCACAGTGTCCGGGCCTACAGTGTCCGGGCCTACAGTGTCCGGGCCCACAGTGTCCCGGCCTACAGTGTCCGGGCCCACAGTGTCTGGGCCTAGAATGTGCCTGGGCCTAGAATGTGTCGCCTACAGTGTCTGGGCCTACAGCGGCTCACCCCCCCCCCCCCCCCCCCACCACCACCGTGTGGAAAAGCTTACACTTCTCGAGCACAGGGGAGGAGAGCAAGGATAAAAGACTTTGCACTACATCCGTCCAAACGTGCTTACTTGCAGGAAACAGCTGCACACCGTGACCAGTCATGAATTACTCGCAGCACCCTGTTGCTCTACACTTGTACAATGACAGGGGGAAGTAAAGATGCCCATTCTATGTCGTGGCATTGTGGGTCTTGTAGTTCAAATCAATCTTAAATGGGCAACACTCTATAAAACAGGTTAAGACTATTAAGCCAGCACTTGATTTATTTAATAAACCAAAGTACAACCAGTAAAATAGACAGACGCACAGCATCTCTTGCCCAGAGTAGGGAGAAATGGGGAGGGAGATAGAGTGAGGGGGACAGGGAGGGAGAGGGGGGGGGGGACAGGGAGGGAGAGGGGAGGAGAGCAAAAGATAAAGAGAGGAGGGGGGAGAAAGAGGGAAGGAGATAGAGAGAAAGAAAGGGGGGGAAGAGAGAGGGAGGGATGAAGGAGAGAGAGAGAGAGAGTGAGAGAGGGGTGGGAGGGGGAGAGAGAGATGTATAGTGTTAACAGCACTCCAGCAGAGTTAACTTTAAGCTTTGCTCCAGGTGATGCTGCCAACAAGTACTCCAATAATATTGCAGAGGGACTTATATGCAGTGCTGGTCACAGCTCCTAATCCCATACTTTGCAATGATCCACTTTGATTTACTTCCTCCACTTGGGTCGTTAAACCAAACCTTCAGCGACTTTTAGCCGTAGATTAGTCACAGTAACAGATTACAGAAGACGGGACACTTTAGATTCACACTAACCTCCTCAGAGCTCCTCGCTAGCCAGGGCCTTCAGCCAAGCTGCTTTATAGACAATAGACAACAGGTGCAGGAGGAGGCCATTCGGCCCTTTGAGCCAGCACCACCATTCACCGTGATCATGGCTGATCATTCTCAATCAGTACCCCGTTCCTGCTTTCTCCCCATATCCCCTGACTCCGCTATCATTAAGAGCACTAACTCTCTCTTGAAAGCATTCAGAGAATTGGCCTCCACTGCCTTCTGAGGCAGAGAATTCCACAGATTCACAACTCTCCGAGTGAAAAAGTTCTTCCTCATCTCCGTTCTAAATGGCCTACCCCTTATTCTTAAACTGTGGCCCCTGGATCGGGACTCTCCCAACATCGGGGACATCGGAAATTCCCAATTACAGACAGCGGTCCTGCACCAACCAGCAAGGGGTGATCCCAGAAGCCTCCTCATTAACTCCAACTTACAACATGTTTTCTCTTTGGCATTGAACTGCACACAGATGCCTGCTGTCATGTTGTGTTTACCCACTTAACATCAGGGATCGCGTTTGGGGTTTTGCAATACTTGTTAGCAGCAATACACTCAGGACACAAGGTCCTGGAAGACAGATACAAAACAGGAGCTACTCTGAAGAAGAGACCGACCGGAGCAGAAACGTCACCCATCTTCCAGGGATGCTGCCTGACCCGCTGAGTTACTCCAGCACTCTGTGCAACATCACCTATCCACATTCTCCAGAGATGCTGCCTGACCCTGCAGTGGTAGAGTTGCTGCCCTAGAGTGCTTACATTGCCAGAGACTCGTTCGATCCTGGCTACGGGTGCCGTCTGTACGGAGTTTGTACACTCTTCCTGTGGGTTTTCTCAGAGAATTTTGGGTTCCTCCCACACTCCAAATATGTGCAGGTTTGTAGGTTAATTGCCTTGGTGTGAATGTAAAGATGGTCCCTGGAGTGGGATAGTGTTACGTGCGGGGATCGCTGGTCGGTGCGTACTCAGTGGGCTGAAGGGCCTGTTTCTATACTGTATCTCTAAAACTAAAACTAAATGAGTCTCTGGTTTCGTTCTACACTGCCTCCAATACTTGCGTTTAGAACAATACAACACGGAAACAGGTCTTTCATGCCTACTTGCCCATGCAAACCAAGATAAGGTCATGGGTAATAGGAGCAGAATTAGGCCATTCGGCCCATCACGTCTACTCGCCATTCAATCAATAGACAATAGGTGCAGGAGGAGGCCATTCGGCCCTTCGAGCCAGCACTGCCATTCAATGTGATCATGGCTGATCATTCTCAATCAGTACCCCGTTCCTGCCTTCTCCCCATACCCCCTGACTCCGCTATCCTTAAGAGCTCTATCTAGCTCTCTCTTGATTGCATTCAGAGAATTGGTCTCCACTGCCTTCTGAGGCAGAGAATTCCACAGATTCACAACTCTCTGACTGAAAAAGTTTTTCCTCGTCTCAGTTCTAAATGGCCTACCCCTTATTCTTAAACTGTGGCCCCTTGTTCTGGACTTCCCCAACATTGGGAACATGTTTCCTGCCTCTAACGTGTCCAACCCCTTAATAATCTTATTCGTTTCGATAAGATCTCCTCTCATCCTTCTAAATTCAATCAATCATGGCCGATCTATCTCTCCTTCCAAACCCCATTCTCCTGCCTTCTCCCTACAACCACTGACAACCCCGTACTAACCAAGATGTCCATCTAACCTAGCCCCATTTGTCCAATAGTTTTTCGGTTTTGTGCATTAAGATGTAGAGGCTACTCACCTTCATTCTTGTTATTTTTAAAAACATTATTTGTTTTCTGGACTGCAGACCCTTAAAGCTTTCGCAAAATGCTGGAGTAACTCAGCAGGTCAGGCAGCATCTCAGGACAGAAGGAATGGGTGACCTTCAGGGGTCTCGACCCGAAACGTCACCCATTCCTTCTCTCCTGAGATGCTGCCTGACCTGCTGAGTTACTCCAGCATTTTGTGAATAAAAACCTTCGATTTGTACCAGCATCTGCAGTTATCTCCTTACACCACTTAATCCTTTCGCTCTTGATTTCCTTGTTGTTTGGTTTTGTATATTACTGTTATTCCCTCTCATTTTTCCTCCCCTCGTCACTTTGCTTACATTTCAATCCCCCAGCCTCTCTGTCCTAAACCCTCCGTAACAGCGACAGCAAACATCAGTTGGATTATTAGTACATCTTGTTGCTTAACATGAAGTTTCATCTCCCCACCATGAAATCGTTATAACCTCATTGCTAATGCGTAATGAGCGCAGGAGGTCTTATTCTCACTAGATGCAGCGGCAGTAAATATAATTTGCCAAGAGACACAATGCTGCTAAAAATGTATTCCACTAATGACATCACTCATGCATTTACCCACACACATACATACTGCACGCCATTACCTTGCAGTTGTACCATATTTAATGAAAATTCAAATTCTTTGTACTAGTTTTTTCAAACGCTCACAAGCCTAGCTGAAAGGAATAAGAGTGGGGTTTTAAAAGAAATTAAAGTTTAGTTTAGTTTAGTGTGTAAACAGGCCCTTCAGCCCACCAAGTCCGGGCCGACCAGCGATCCCTGCACATTAACACTATCCTACACACATTAGGGACATTTTTTACATTTGCCCAGCCAATTAGGCCACAAACCTGTACGTCTTTCGAGTGCGGGAGGAAACCGGAAACCAAAGGGGTACTGATTGAGAATGATCAGCCATGATCACATTGAACGGCGGTGTTGGCTCAAAGGGCCGAATGGCCTACTCCTGCACCTAATGTCTATTGTCTATCTCAGAGAAAACTCACGCAGGTAACAGGGAGAAAGTACAAACTCCGTACGGACAGCACCCGTAGTCGGGATCGAACCCGGGTCTCTGGCACTGCATTCGCTGTAAGGCAGCAACTCTACCGCTGCTCCACCGTGATTGTTTACAGTGTGCTACTGTTTCATATTCTGTTATGCTGCTGTGTGAGAATGTCATTGTTCTATCTTGACTCTTGAATCTCCTGCCCATTGGCACTCATCTGGGACATCCTATTGGCTCGGAGGAGACATTACAGTTAGAAACTCGTGGCTTAATACCTCAAAATGGAGTGAAGGACTTGAATCCTAAATGATGGACAAAACGAAAAAAGCAGAAATCTAACTTTGATTGTAACTTTGATTGCTCTGTTGATGGATACTGCTCTTTAATGATGCATTCTGCGTAGCAATGACAAATTTGTGCAAAGCATAGACAGGATTTAAATCAAAACAGCTGTACCCTGAGTTCATAGCAAAACAGCAGTTCATAGCGAGAGGATTTGAGTATAAGAGCAAGGAGGTCCTATTACAGTTGTACAGGGATCTGGTGAGACCAGACCCAAAGTATTTATGGTTTGATCTCCTAATTTGAGGAAGGACATTCTTGCTATTGAGGGAGCGCAGCGTAGGTTCACCAGGTTAATTCCCGGGATGGCGGGACTGACATACGATGAAATGTGTCGGCTGGGCTTATATTCACTGGAATTTAGAAGGATGAGAGGGGATCTTATGGAAACATAAAATTCTGAAGGGATTGGACAGGCAAGATGCAGCAAAAATGTTCCCGATGTTGGGGGAGTCCAGAACCAGGGGTCACAGTTTAAGAATAAGGGGTCGTCCATTTAGGACTAAGATGTGGAAAAACATTTCACCCAGAGAGTGGTGAATCTGTGGAATTCCCTGCCACTGAAGGCAGTGGAGGCCAATTTACTGGATGTTTTCAAGAGAGAGTTAGATATAGCTCTTAAGGCTAACGGAATCAAGGGATATGGGGAGAAAGCAGGAACGGGGTACTGATTTTGGATGATCAGCCATGATTATATTGAATGGCGATGCTGGCTTGAAGGGCCGAATTCACCTATTTTTTAATGTTTCTATGAAGGAACAAATTGCACGTTACATTTTAATGCATTGTTCTGGCCAAGCTAGTTCCTTCATGAAAAGATTAAATGAACCGGCCCTGATGGGTTATCCCAATATATATAAATAACACACGATGAACTACGAAAACGTTAGCATTATGTGTGGCTAAATTAGATTTTAAATACCCGAAATATTTTGCTCAACATTTTTTTTCAATACTTCCAACTTCTCAATTTCTCAAATATTTTATCTTATCAAAGTTTTCCCTGTTGGGACCAAATATTAGGTAATTGAGTTAAAATATACTTTATCGTACTTAAGTCTTAAGAATGAGGCATCTTTTTTTCCTCCAAACCTAACCAAGTATTTCCTAATGGTGAACAAGCAGAGAGGCCAACAGGTAACAACACTGGTAGCTTCTTCGTGACAGAAGAACGAAAACTATTCAATCCAGGTGGTTACCCAACCGTTGTAGACTTTACAAAATAACGGAAGGAAATTCTCCAGTGATGGATGATCAAATCCCTTTGCCCCTAATTAGACTCGAGCTGTGTGGGAAGAAACTGCAGATACTGGTTTAAACCGAAGGTAGACACAAAATGTTGAAGTAACTCAAGCATTTCTGGAGAGAAGGAATAGGTGACAATAGACAATAGGTGCAGGAGGAGGCCATTCGGCCCTTCGAGCCTGTACGCACCGCCATTCAATGTGATCATGGCTGATCATTCTCAATCAGTACCCCGTTCCTGCCTTCTCCCCATGCCCCCTAACTCCACTATCCTTAATAGCTCTATCTAGCTCTCTCTTGAATGCATTCAGAGAATTGGCCTCCACTGCCTTCTGAGGCAGAGAATTCCACAGATTCACAACTCTCTGACTGAAAAAGTCTTTCCTCGTCTCAGTTCTAAATGGCCTACCCCTTATTCTTAAACTGTGGCCCCTTGTTCTGGACTCCCCCAACATTGGGAACATG
This sequence comes from Rhinoraja longicauda, assembly GCF_053455715.1. Lineage (NCBI taxonomy): Eukaryota > Metazoa > Chordata > Chondrichthyes > Rajiformes > Arhynchobatidae > Rhinoraja > Rhinoraja longicauda. Next base: position 40,642,037 of record NC_135969.1, read on the forward strand.
TTTCCTGCCTCTAACGTGTCCAACCCCTTAATAATCTTATACATTTCGAGGCGAGACCCTTCTTCAGACTCGAGTCAGGTAATAATGGCCTGTTTCCTTTCTGATTGTTACTTTTTTGCATACCATCCATTCATTTGTTCTATATCTCTCTATAATCACCATCTATCTCTGGCGGGTTTGGACCCGATAGGATCACCTATTCCTTTTCTCCAAAGATGCTGTATGTCCCACTGAGTCACTCCAGCTTTTTGTGTCTATCTTCAGATTAAACTCAAGGTGTTTGGAACACCACAAACATTTTTAACCAGATCATTTTATTAATTGTCTACGTTGAATGCTTTGAATCAAATATGCTGCTCAGTTTCAGGACTACACTTTGCTAACAATGTCCTTATGGCAAAACAATTCATTCTCTCAGCCATAGACCTTTATGATGTTCTGATAGAACAGACCACAACTACTGTTGGGCTTTGACGTCAAAATAAAGTATTCACAACAGCATCTGACACTTTAAAATTTAAAGGCAATGCTGATACTCAGAATTGAAGGTCTTCACTTTAGGAAGGAGATAAGGAGAAATTTCTTTAGTCAGAGGGTGGTGAATCTGTGAAATTCTTTGCCACAGAAGGCTGTGGAGGCCGTCAGTGGACATTTTTACGGCAGAGATCGATAGATTCTTGATTTGTACGGGTGTCAGGGGTTATGGGGAGAAGGCAGGAGAACGGGGTTTGGAGGGAGAGATAGATCAGCCATGATTGAATGGCGGAGTAAGACTTGATGGGCCGAATGGCCTAATTCTACTCCAGTCACATGGACTGGCCTTTCCTTTACAAAATAATGGCTTAAGAGTAAACTTTGAACTCACCAAAATGTGCTTGGAAGGCCTGGGGCTTTACAACCTGATTACAATGATTACACATCACCAGATAGAAGTCATCATGTGATGGGCAGTGGCCAAATATTGGCATATCTGTGTAAAAACAAAACACAAACAAGATTAAATGTCAGCTTTCATCAAGTCTATTACATTTCACATCATATTCAATAATGAAATCCTTCGGCACTAGTTCAGTTTAGTTTAGAGATACAGCGCAGAAACAGGCCCTTCGGCCCACCGAGTCCGTGCTGACCAGCGATCCCCGCACATTAACACTATCCTACACACAGCAGGGACAGTTTACACTTATACCAAGCCAATTAACCTACAAATCCGTGCGTCCTCGCAGTGTGGGAGGAAACCGAAGATCTCCGAGAAAACCCACGCTATCACGGGGAGAACGTACAGACTCCGTACAGACAGCACCTGTAGTCAGGTTTCAACCCGGGTTACTGGCGCTGTGAGGCAGCAACTCTACCGCTGTGCCACAGTGTCACCCGTTAAATTATATCAGCGCTTTTTCCAAGTCTATTAAATTTCACACCATATTCAAAAATCATATCCTTCAGCATTAAAAGTATATTTTGTACTTTTAAACATAGTACACACATTGTCGTTACGGGCTGTCATCAGGAACTGCAGGACTGCTAAAGATACAGGGTGCTGGAGTAACTCAGCGGGTCAGGCAGCATCTATGGAGGGAATGGATAGGAATGGAGGGAATCAGACTGAATGTAGTAAGGGAGGGGAGAAAGCTGGTGGAGACAGGACAAAGTCTGACAAGTGACGGGTGGATACAGGCGAGGGGGGGGGGGATGATGGGCAGATAGGTGGCAAAGGTCAGACGTGAAAACGAGGCAAACGGCTGGAGGATAAGGAGTGAGGTGTGAATTGTGAGGCCAGAGGGATGTGGGTGAGGAGAGAGGGGAACATAAAACGTGAAAGGGGGAATGCATAGATGTGCGAGCTTCCAGGTGGGGTAGAGGGAACCGTGATGGGTGGGGGAGAATTACATGCACATTACATTTTAATCCAAAACATCTTCAGTGAACGTGTTGAACTACTACTACCTACCTCGTTGGTGACCCTCGGACTATCTATCATCAGACTTTGCTGTCTTTACCTTGCACACTAAACATTATTCCTTTATCACATGTAGGAAGGAACTGCAGGTGCTGGTTTTACACTGAAGATAAGACACAAAATGCTGGAGTAATGCTGCCTGTCCCACCGAGTTACTCCAGCATTTTGTCATGTATCTGTACACTGTAAATGGCTCGATTGTAATCATGTATCGCCTTTCTGCTGACTGGTTAGCATGGCAGCAAAAGCTTTTCACTGTACCTCGGTGCACGTGACAATAAATTAAACCGAACACGATGTCACTAATGTAGAGTTGACACATTAAGATAGAATTAATTTCCATGAAGGTATCTGCTACACATTTGGCAAAGCAAATTGCTTCAAAGTTGTAGATACAATGATAGGACAGTTCAATTTCACGTTTAGAAGAGCTAGATTGGATGGAGAACACAGCAAATATTAAGGAGCAGCAAATATTCAGTGAACTCCCTTTTTATCTCTGGTCCTTCCCAAGGCCACCAAAATAGTGACCATCTATCTCACCGTGAATGCAGTCAAGGTTATGCAGGTCAGATATTGCTCTCAGCAGCAACAGTTGCCCACAACGAGATACACAAATTTGTACATGGTGGTGCAATCACCAACACACAAAACTTGTCTGAAGAAGAGTCTCGACCCAAAATGTCACCTTCTATCCAATGACTAGGGTTACCAACTTCCTCACTCCCAAATTCGGGACAAGGTGACGTCACCGCCCCGCGCCCCACATGACCTCACCCAGCCAGCGGCCACGTGCTCCCGCTCCACCAATGGAGGCCTGGGCGGCTGCCATTGGTGGAGCGGGATGGTGGAGTAGTCATCTGCCCATCGATGGTGGAGTAACTCAGTGGGTCAGGCAGCATCCAGGGAGAAAAGAAGGAGGTGACCTTTGCAGGTCGAGACCCTTCTTCAGAATTGGAGACAGGGGAATGGGAAACGAGAGATATAGATGGCGACATGGAGAGATATAGAATAATAAATGAATGAAAGATATGTAAACTAACAATGATCAAGGCACGGTAGAACCCACAATGGTCCATTGTTGGCTGTGGGCTAGGAGATAACGAGTTGTACAAATTGGTCGATTCTGGCATCGTGGATATTGTGGGCCAAAAGGCCCTGTCTCTGTGCTGTATTTTTCTGTGCTCTACATTTACAGTTGGTCTAATTCAGGCCAACTTTAAGCTTCACTTCCGGCAACGAACTGTTAATAGAACCAGCACATAAATGTCAGTCCAACAAGCTAATCTTTTAATCCCCAAGCACCTGCTGTGGAAACATACCCTTTACTTCACGTTATGTCACTCCCAAAATTTAATTACTGCACCAATAGCAGCCAACCTTCACCACCAAGGACCCCACGGTCTAAATTCAGTTTTTTTTCCCTTCCTAAAGATGCCCCTTAAATATTCAGAACCATAAACATTTGTTCAGCGGCTGCATTAATATTGACAAGCATCCATTTTCTCTTTCTCAATTTTGGGCAGCATGGTAGAGTTGCGCAGCGGTAGAGTTGCTGCCCTACGGCACCAGAGACTCGGATTCCATCCTGGCCTCGGGTGCTGTCTGCACGGAGTTTGTACGTTGTCCGGGTTACCCGCGTGGGTTTTCCCCGGGCGCTCCGGTTTCCTCCCACACTCCTAAGGCGTACAGATTTGTAGGTTAATTGGCTTGGTACAATGGAAAAAAACCACCCCTAGTGCGTGTAGGATAGTGTTACCGTGTGGGGATCGCAGGCTCGATGGGCCGAAGGGCCCATTTCCGCGCAGTGTCTCTAAAACATTTAGCATAAAACCTATAAAGCTGTAAGATGCTCTTGTAAAGCATATTTTTACTTTAAAAAAAAGGAAAATAATCAATAAAAGTGCAAGTTGTATTGGGGACAATATGGGAACGTATTCATGGAAAAAGATGACAGAGTAGTTCTTGATTAATAATTTGGACCATGCTCTGACAGACAGGGAGCAAGGATAGATTTTGCTGTTAACGAATGAAATGTTGATGGAATTAACACACAGATGAGGATGGATTAAGTGATTTAGCATCTTTAAAAATCAATGACCGCGTCCTCGGCTGTTTCGATGAGGACAGGAAGAAAAACAGATTCAATATATATTTTTTCCCCAATCCTCTTGGGTTACAGACTTTGTGCCCGAGGCCTGGAAGATCATGAATACTGCGCCATTGTTCAATCAAAGATCAGCTCGCCGGTCTGGCCAACATTACTGGGCATCAGTTCATCAGAAAGCAAAAACCAAGTGACAATATCAATCAGTTATGGAGAGGGGAAGAGAGAGAGAGAGGGGGGAAGAGAGAGAGAGAGAGAGGGGGGAAGAGAGAGAGAGAGAGAGAGGGGGGAAGAGAGAGAGAGAGAGAGAGAGGGGGGAAGAGAGAGAGAGAGAGGGGGGAAGAGAGAGAGAGAGAGGGGGGAAGAGAGAGAGAGAGGGGGAAGAGAGAGAGAGAGAGGGGGAAGAGAGAGAGAGAGAGGGGGGAAGAGAGAGAGAGAGGGGGGAAGAGAGAGAGAGAGAGGGGGAAGAGAGAGAGAGAGAGGGGGAAGAGAGAGAGAGAGAGGGGGAAGAGAGAGAGAGAGAGAGGGGGAAGAGAGAGGGGGAAGAGAGAGAGAGGGGGAAGAGAGAGAGAGAGGGGGAAGAGAGAGAGAGAGAGGGGGAAGAGAGAGAGAGAGAGGGGGAAGAGAGAGAGAGAGAGGGGGGAGAGAGAGAGAGGGAGAGGGAGAGGGAGAGGGAGAGGGAGAGGGAGAGGGAGAGGGAGAGGGAGAGGGAGAGGGAGAGGGAGAGGGAGAGGGAGAGGGAGAGGGAGAGGGAGAGGGAGAGGGAGAGGGAGAGAGAGAGAGAGAGAGAGAGAGAGAGAGAGAGAGAGAGAGAGAGAGAGAGAGAGAGAGAGAGAGAGAGAGAGAGAGAGAGAGAGAGAGAGAGAGAGAGAGAGAGAGAGAGAGAGAGAGAGAGAGAGAGAGAGAGGGTAGAGGGGGAAGAGGGGGAAGAGGGGGAAGATGGGGAAGAGGGGGAGAGGGGGAGAGGGGGAGAGGGGGAGAGAGAAAAGACAGGTTAAGTCAAGGACACTGAGCAGGAACTGTTTTAAAAGCTAGGTTGTATTTGACTAATGACTGGATGTCCGAGATGACAACTAGACGCCATTAGCTCATTAACCATGGTGAATGTAGGGTGTTAGCTGGGGAATTTGCACAGTCCCAGCTTAGTCTTTTTGCAAAGGGAGATCATTTGCAAAGGGAGGTCCAACGCAAGATGATAAACCTAAAATTCAAAATTGTCTCAGTTATAGGAAACAAAAGCTAAAACCTTACGGAGTGCAAGACTGTTTCCGGTGGAGTTCCCTGGAGTTCTCCCAACCTTTGGTGATGTGCCACAAAAAAAAAAAGAGAGACAATAATTTAAGACCTCATTGTAGTGGCCGTAATTTAGCAGGTTTCAGAGCGGGATAGTGATGGGGGGGTGGAAGCAGCATGAAATGATCTGATGTGGGTCCCGGCTTCAAACGTCTCTGGTCCATTCCCCTCCCCCACATGCTGCCAGATTGATGAGTTCCTCTAGCACAGTGATTCAAAATGGTTAGGTAGGCAGAAAGCAATTCATATCCAAATGCAAAAAAACATAACCGGTGGGATACCACAGAGGATATTGTATCAGTTCAGTTTGGTTTAGCTTGATTGCAATCATGTGTACTCTTTCAGTTGACTGGATAGCACTCAACAAACAGCTGTTCACTGTACCTCGGTACACGTGACAATAAACTAATATGGAGGAAGCCAGGAATTCTGGACTGCACATTGACACGCTGCCCCTAGTGTACACAAGGTGGATGTGCAAATAGGGTAACATGGATGATCCTTGTTCGATGTCGGGCATGGACTCACACAAGTTATAGGAGTAGAATGAGGCCATTCGGCCCATCAAGTCCACTCCGCCGTTCAATTGGAGACAGGGGAATGGGAAACGAGATATCTAATTAGATGGTGACATAGAGAGATATAGAATAATAAATGAATGAAAGATATGTAAACTAACAAAGATGATCAAGGCAAGGTAGAACCCACAATGGTCCATTGTTGGCTGTGGGCTAGGAGATAACGAGTTGTACAGATTGAACCATTCATTCATTTGTACAGCGACAATATTTTCACCCGAGCTGCTGGTTAAGAACATTCAATCGTGGCTGATCTCTGCCTCCTAATCCCATTTCCCTGCCTTCTCCCCATAGCCCTTGACACCTGTTCTAATCAAGAATTTGTCTATCTCTGCCTTAAAAATATCCACTGACTTGGCCTCCACAGCCCTCTGTGGCAATGAGTTCCACAGATTAACCACCCTCTGACTAAAGAAGTTCCTCCTCACCTCCTTTCTAAAAGAGCGTCCTTTCATTCTGAAGCTGTGACCCCTGGTCCTAGACTCTCCCACCAGTGGAAACATCCTCTCCACATCCACTCTATCTGTGCCTTTCATTATTCTGTAAGTTTCAACGAGGTTCCACCCTCAACCTTCTAAACTCCAGCGAGTACAGGCCCAGTGCTGTCAAGTGCTCAGTGGGCCAAAGGGCCTGTTTCCACGGCTGTCCTCTGATGATCTGGCAGTCCTGGGTTTGTGATGATGCTGGAGTATCAGGTTTGCCTGGATGATTGAATGTCAAGGCTATTAATACAGCGAGCAGGGCTGGCGGAGTTGGAAGGATGGGAGCACAGGAAACATCACCTGCTGAAGCAGATGCTGAACCATGAAGGTTTCAGAGTTGACATCCAGCTGATCATCGGAATTTTACTGCAGGGCCGAGAGAGGCTTAGCAGATGAGATATTTATTTATTCTTAACCAGCAGCTCGGGTGAAAATATCGCCACTGCACAAATGAATGCATGGTTCACATCATCCATAAATCAACACTAAAAAGGTACAACGTAACGAGAACATTTAACACTACTGAACAACTACCACCCTCTACAGGCACAAGTGGCATTGCATCAATGTTGTGGGAGTCAAGTCAACAATCAAGAGTGTTTTATGGTCATATGTCCCAGATAGAATGAGTTCACATTGACAGCATCAGCCAACTATGAACCATAAGTGTAAGAAAATAACTGCAGATGCTGGTACAAATCGAAGGTATTTATTTCACAAAATGCTGGAGTAACTCAGCAGGTCAGGCAGCATCTCAGGAGAGCAGGAATGGGTCACAAAATATGAACCATAATATCTCAACAATATTGGATCGGGGCTTTTGTTAAATAAAACCCTCAAATTGAGGTGTTTTTAGATTAGAGATACAGCGCGGAAACAGGCCCTTCAGCCCTCCGAGTCCGTGCCTTCCAGCGAACCCAGCACATTAACACTATCCTACACACACACACACACACACACACACACGGGACAATTTACAATTTTACCGAAGCCAATTAACCTACAAACCTGTTCGTCTTTGGAGTGTGGGAGTAAACCGGAGCACCCGGAGAAAACCCACGCAGGTCACGGGGGGGGAATGTACAAACTCTGTACAGACAGCACCCTTGGTCAGGATCGAACCCGGGTCTCTGGCGCTGCAAGGCAGCAACTCTACCGCTCCTGCCCAGTTTTACACTCAGAGAGAAAAGGAAATCTCATTTTAGTCCTCGAAATAAGTGCACCAACAGGTATGATAGTGGAATTTAAGATACTTTTAAATAGGCAGATGAAAATAAATGCAAGGATTGGAGAAATATGGATCATGAGCAGGCAGGGGAGATTAGTTTAACTTGGGCACCATGTTCAGCAGGCACATTGTGGGCCGAAGGGCCTGTTCCTGTGCTGTACTGTTCCATGTTCACAGCCAGTCAAGTAAATTAACCCACACAACTTTGAATATTACCATAAACATGGCCTGGAATTGCTTTGGATATCTTACTTTGGAGATAAAGCACGGAAACATGCCCTTTCACCCATCGAGTCTGCACCTGTACTGTGGCCTACACAATAGGGACCATTGACAATTTTTACAGACAGCAATTAAACTACAAACCTACACGCCTTTGCAGTGCGAGAGGAAAGCGGATCGCCCGGAGAAAACCCATGTGGTTACCGGGAGAAAGCACAAACTCTGTACAAACAGCGCCCGTAGTCAGGGTGGAACCCGGGTCTGCCTCAGAAGGCAGTGGAGGCCAATTCTCTGAATGCATTCAAGAGAGAGCTAGATAGAGCTCTTAAGGATAATGGAGTCAGGGGGTATGGGGAGAAGGCAGGAACGGGGTACTGATTGAGAATGATCAGCCATGATCACATTGAATGGCAGTACTGGCTCGTAGGGCCGAATGGCCTTCTCCTGCATCTATTGTCTATTGTTAATTGGCCCTCAGTAAAATTGCTCCCAGTGTGCAGGGAGTGGAAGAGAAAGTGGGACAACATGCAACTAGTGCGAGCAGGTGATTGGTGGTCGGCACGGATGGTTGGCCCTGGTTGACAAGGGATATTGCGAGGGTCTGAGGAAAAACAAAAAAGGAGGCAGGAGTCAAATTTAAGCAACTGAGATCAAGTGAACCCAGATCTCCCTCTATCTTCCTGTCTCCACCTATATCCTTCCTTTGTCCCGCCCCCCTGACATCAGTCTGAAGAAGGGTCCCGACCCGAAACGTCACCCATTCCTTCTCTCCCGAGATGCTGCCTGACCTGCTGAGTTACTCCAGCATTTTGTGAATAAATACCTTCGATTTGTACCAGCATCTGCAGTTATTTTCTTATACCCTTACACTAGCACTACCCTGCAACCAGGGACAATTTACAAAAGCCAACCAACCTGCAAACCTGCAAGTCTTTGGAAAGTGGGAGGAAACCGGAGCACCCGGAGGAAACATAAGCCATCACGGGGAGAAGGTGCAAACTGCGTACAGTCAGCACCCGGAGTCAGGATCAACCCCGCGATCCCGACGCGGTCAGGTTTTTTTTTAAATTGTCCTTTTTAAAAAAAATGCATTCAAGAGAGAGCTAGATAGAGCTCTTAAGGATAGCGGAGTCAGGGGGTATGGGGAGAAGGCAGGAACGGGGTACTGATTGAGAATGATCAGCCATGATTACATTGGATCGCGGTGCTGGCTCGAAGGGCCGAAGGGCCGAATGGCCTCCTCCTGCACCTATTGTCTATTGTCTCACCAACGTCTTATACAACTGCAACATGACCTCCCAACATCTGTACTACACTACTGGACACAGGCTTCTAAACACAAAACAACCTCCATCAATGCCTCCGCCTCCTTTTACCAAGTCAATTTTGGCTCCAATTTGCCACCATTATCATAACCTTTTGGACCAATTACCCATGTGCGTTCTTCAAAGCCAATTCATCTACAAACCTCCAAGTTCAAAATAAAATAATCTATAGTTTAGAAACTTAAACTTTTAGACTGACAAGAGGGAATTAAACTAGTGGGTGGCACGGTGGCGCAGCGGTAGAGTTGCTGCCAGACAACGCCAGAGACCCAGGTTCAATCCCGGCTACGGGTGCTGTCTGTACGGAGTTTGTACGTTCTCACTGTGACAGCGTGGGTTTTCTCCGGGACATCCAGTTTCCTCCCGCACTCCAAAGTCGTACAGGTTTGCAGGTTAATTGGCTTTGATAGAAATTGTAAATTGTCCCTAGTGTGTGTAGATTAGTGTTAGTGAGCGGGGATCGCTGGTCTGCTCGGACTCGGTGGGTCCATGTGCCTGTTTCTGCACCGTATCTCTAAACTAAACAAGTCAGATAAACCCTGGTTAATGAATAAGTAGGATTGATATATGCGTTTAGAGATACAGCGCGGAAACAGGCCCTTCGTCCCACCGGGTCCGTGCCGACCAGCGATCCCCGCACATTAACCCACTCGGGACAATTTTCACATTTACCAAGCCAATTAAGCTACAAACCTGGACGTCTTTGGAGTGTGGGAGGAAACCGAAGATCTCGGAGAAAATGCACGCAGGTCATGGGGAGAACGTACAAACGCCGTACAGACAGGACCCGCAGTCGGGATCGAACCCGGGTGTCCGGCGCTGCATTCGCTGTAAGGCAGCAACTCTACTGCTGCGCCACCGTGCCGACCCATATGTAGAAAGGTATAGCATAATATTCAACACACCTTGCTTCCATTAGTAAATTTAAAGAAGGGGTGAACTTGATTCTTGTACAGCAGGCAAATGAAACCTCTGATTTGCATGCAAACTTGGACGACTTTTTTTTTAGGATTTCATTGTGAAAGTAACAGGAACAGAAATAATTTATTGAGCGAGGAAATGGTTGAGGTGAACAGTGAAGCCATTGAAAATATTCAATGGATCACAGAGGTCCTGGGTTACAACTAGATGATCGAAAGGCAATGCAGAGTTTTTCTTTAGAAAAAAAAAAGGAATTAAAGTCACAACCTGTCAGCGTAGGTTCAACCTAGGAGCCTTAATGAGAAACATTGGCGCGTCATTAACAAGGCACTTGAAGTGCAGATGATAGGAGATGGTCACAACTATAGCAGGAAACTCCCATCATGCCTGACAAATCAGGAAGTCACTGGACGATGGATGGCCAAAGTTCAGATGTCACTTTTTAAAGAAAGAGAGCATTATTTCCCACTAAAGTGTCACAGGAGAATTTGAGCAAAAAAACAGTCCTTCACTATCCATGCCTGATAGACAATAGAGTGATCAGTTGTAAATTGGCTAGACTGCAGGGCTAATTGCCAGCATTATTATTATGGCATTATTCATGCCATTGCGTATTGCTATTTTAGCATTATTCATGCCATTATTGCCAACATGATTATTCATGCCATTATTGCCAGAATTATTATTATTGCTTATTATTATTATTATTATGGCATTATTGCCAGCATTATTCGTTATAATTCATTGCCATTACGGCCAGCATTATTTTCATTACAGCCAGCATTATTTTCATTACAGCCAGCATTATTTTCATTACAGCCAGCATTATTTTCCCCTAAAGTGTCACAAGAGTGCGAGCAAGAAACAAGGCCTTGCTATCCAAAGTCCGATGGGTTTCAGGTTGGCTGCAGACTGCAGGGCTAATTGCCAGCATTCTTTCTTCAGGCATGGGGAGTCCCAGCATTCTGTCATAATGTCTAAGTCACGTCATAAGGAATAGGAATAGAATTAGGCCATTCGGCCCATCAAGTCTACTCCGCCATTCAATCATGGCTGATCTATCTCTCCCTCCTAACCCCATTCTCCTGCCTTCTCCCCATAACCTCTGACACCTGTACTAATCAAGAATCTATCTATCTCTGCCTTAAAAACATCCACTTGGCCTCCACAGCCTTCTGTGGCAAAGAATTCCACAGATTCACCACTAAAGAAATTTTTCCTCATCTCCTTCCTAAAAGAACATCTTTTAATTCTGAGGCTATGACCTCTAGTCCTAGACCTCCCCACTAGTGGAAACATCCTCTCCACATCCACTCTATCCAGGCCATTCACTATTCTGTACGTTTCAATGTGCTCCCCTCCCCTCATTCTTCTAAACTCCAGCGAGTACAGGCCCAGTGCTGACAAACGCTCATCATAGGTTAACCCTCTCATTCCTGGGATCATTCTTGTAAACTAACTCTGGAGCATCTCCAGAGCCAGCACATCCTTCCTCAGATATGGTGCCTAAAAGATTGCTCACAATATTCCAAATGCAGCCTTACCAGCGCCTTCTGGAACCTCAGCATTACATCCCTGTTTTTGTACACAAGGCACTCTTGAAATAAATCCTAGCATTGGCACTATCCATGTTCAGCTCGCCTTATTGAATTATGATTGACTCAAAGATACAGAAGATGGAGAGGCGAGGAATCGAGTGTTGAGGTACAGATACAGCATGGAAACAGGCCCTTCGGCCCGCCTAGTCCACAACAAAATCAGGGTATTCTGGGACCTTTGTGCATATGTGCGTGACCAATACCTACCATCACCCAAGTGGAACACTTTATTACCAAGGCACATAACCTTGCACTTCCAGGTTTAGTCGTAGTCACACAGCGTGAAAAAGGCCCCCTTTGAGCCGGTCTGAAGAAGGATTGCCTACTCATTCACACCATAGACGCCACCTGGCCCGCTGAGCTCCTCCAACACTTTGCGTTTTGCTTGCTCGTCACTAGACGTTGGATGGAGTCGGTTCATCTTTATTTTCACACTCATGCACTGCAATCCTCAGGTCAGAGACCTGGAGACCAGACATTCACGCGTCTAGTGATGGATGCAACGCAAGGTTGGGGTTCAATGTGTTTCACGTGCAGCCACTGGGCTTTCTGCCAGAGACGGCAGGCATTTGAAGTGCAACACCCTCCAAATTGATAGAACGTCCTTGACAGAAAGACTGAATACAGGCAAGTAGTTTGGTAGACACAAAATGCTGGAGTAACTCAGCGGGACAGGCAGCATCTCTGGAGAGAAGGAATGGGTGACGTTTCGGGTCGAGACCCTTCTTATGACGGAATAAAACACTCCAGCATTTTGTGTCTATATCATCGGTGTAAGCCAGCATCTGCAGTTCCTTCCTACACAGGCCAGTAGTTTGGTTCATTTAGATTTAGAGATACAGCACGGAAACAGGTCCTTCGGCCCACCGGGACCGCGCCGCCCAGCGATCCCCGCACACTAACACTATCCTACACACACTAGGGACAATTTTTTTTAAACATTTGCCCAGCCAATTAACCTACATACCTGTATGTCTTTGGAGTGTGGGAGGAAACCGAAGATCTTGGAGAAAACCCACGCAGGTCACGGGGAGAACGTACAAACTCCGTACAGACGGCGCCCGTAGTCAGGATCGAACCCGTCTCCGGCGCTGCATTCGCTGTAAGGCAGCAACTCTACCGCTGCGCCATCGTGCCGCTTTGAAGAGTTGACATCATTATTTATCTATTATCTATTGTCTATTGTCTATTATTTATTTAAAGTCTGCTATTTACAAACATTTTAAACTTCGTCATGTTTGTTTGAATGTTTGAAACATGTTTACGGTCACTGATAACAGAGAAGGTTTAAGGTCACAGAGAATTTAAAAATAGTTCAGAGACCTTGATGCAGTTACAAGCTGTCAAAAGCTTCGAAGTATCCCACTTTCACATCCACACAAGGGACAATTTTAGAGGCCAACTAACCTGCAAACCTGCACGCCTTTGTGAACCTTTACCACCTCAGACAGTTGAGGAAATTCAGAGTCTCTCTGAGGACCCTTCAGTGCTTCTACTCTGGGGCTGTAGAAAGCATCTTGTCCGGGAACATCACAGTCTGGTTTGGGAACAGCTCTGCCCAGGACAGGAAGGCCCTGCGGAGAGTAGTGCGTTTGGCTGAACGCACCATGGGAACTACACTCGCCCCCCTGCAGGGCCTATACATCAGGAGGTGCAGATCCAGAGCCAGCAACATTATGGGGGACCCCTGCCACCCCAGCAACGGACTGTTCCAGCTGCTACGGTCAGGCAAACGCCTCCGCTGTCACGCTGTGAAAACAGAGAGGATGAGACGGAGTTTCTTCCCACAGGCCATCAGGACTGTTAACTCTCATATCACCAGGGACTAATTTAATTTACTGTAGTAATTTATTTTTTGTGTTAAAAAAATATAATTCTATTGTGTTTTGTAGTTTAGCACAATCCGCAGGAGTTGCCACTTTCATTTCACTGCACATCTTGTATATGTATGTGACAAATACAGTAGACTTGACTTAGACAATAGGCAATAGACAATAGGTGCAGGAGGAGGCCATTCGGCCCTTCGAGCCAGCACCGCTATTCAATGTGATCATGGCTGATCATTCTCAATCAGTACCCCGTTCCTGCCTTCTCCCCATACCCCCTGACTCCGCTATCCTTAAGAGCTCTATCCAGCTCTCTCTTGAATGCATTCAGAGAATTGGCCTCCACTGCCTTCTGAGGCAGAGAATTCCACAGATTCACAACTCTCTGACTGAAAAAGTTTTTCCTCATCTCAGTTCTAAATGGCCTACCCCTTATTCTTAAACTGTGGCCCCTTGTTCTGGACTCCCCCAACATTGGGAACATGTTTCCTGCCTCCAACGTGTCCAACCCCTTAATAATCTTGACTTGAACCTGGAGAAAACCCACACGACCACAGGGAGAACATGCAAACTCCACACAGCACAAGAGGTCAGGATCAAACCCGGGTCTCTGGCGCCGTGAGGCAGTGGCTCTACCAGCTGTGCCTCCCAAAGGACACTACTTCCAACAACCGAACACTTCCATACACAGTACATCTCACATCTTTACATCTCCACCCATAACACAGCAAGATTAAAATTCTCAAACTGCAGCGTTTGGGTTTCCAAGTCTTGGGACAATGAAAGGAATGAAACTGATGAGTATCAAACATTCTCCCACACAGGCAGAGTGTATTCAATTGAAGCTGATGGGAGAAAAGGACAACAAACATACCATCAAGTGTAATCTTCACAAGTGATTACATTTAGCAAGAGCACTATAATCATTCCACAAAAAATAAATACAGGCAAGAGACATGAAATCAAGTCAATCAATAAACAAGGAAATAGATTATAATGCAATCTCTATATATTACTGCTGCCTCACATTAAGTTATCATTTGGTACATTTCCTGCCACAATCTCTCAGAAATTGACCCATAAATCAAAATAATAATGACAGTAGCATTGTGAAGAGTTCACCATCACAACTCTATGCTAAGGCTGCAGAATCTTTGTGTGTCTACAGTTTAATGCCCACATCCCGAAACCACTACAGGCAATATAGTGGGTGGCACGGTGGCACAGTGGTAGAGTTGCTGCCTCACAGTGCCAGAGACGCAGGTTCCATCCCGACTACGGGTGCTGTCTGTACAGAGTTTGTACGTGTGACTGGTCCCCCCCCGTGACCGCGTGGGTTTCCCACCAGGTACTCCGGTTTCCTCACACATCCCAAAGACGTGCAGGGTTAATAGATTTCTGTAAATTGCCTCCCAGTGTGTAGGGTGCAAGCAGTGTTGCAGTGCTAATTGTTTAGGTGCCGGAGTAGTCACTGGTGCCAGAGCGACCGTTGTTAAATTCCCCGCTCGTTAAAACTCCCCGCTGTTTATTTTATTTTATTTTTTTTACAGAGGTGCCAGAGCGGCGCTCCGGTGAGCCCTGGCAACACTGAGACCCTGGATGCAAGTATACATAGACAATAGGTGCAGGAGGAGGCCATTCAGCCCTTCGAGCCAGCACTGCCATTCAATGTGATCATGGCTGATCATCCACAATCAGGACCCCGTTCCTGCCCTCTCCCCATATCCCTTGATTCCGCCAGCCCCAAGAGCTCAATCTAACTCTCTTTTGAATGGGATGGGATAACATAGAACTCATTTGAAAGGGTGATCGATGGTCAGCATGGACTCGGTGGGCCAAAGGGCCTGTTGCAATGCTGTATCTGTAAACTAAACCCCTCGCTACAAAGGGAAAGCTATGCCCTGTAGTATTTGATTTTTCCATCTTGGGAAAGAGGTTCTGTCTACCCTGTCTATGCCATTTTTTTGGAAATCACTTTTTGTTGAGTTTAGATACAGCATGGAAACAGGCCCTTCGGCCCACCAGGTCTGTGTAGACCAGTGATCCCACACTTTAACACTATCCTACACCCACTAGGGACATTTTTTTTTACATTTACCAAGCCAATTAACCTACAAACCTGGATGTCTTTGGAGTGCGGGAGGAAACTGAAGATCTCAGAGAAAACCCACGCAGGTCACGGGGAGAACGTACAAACTCCGTGCAGACGGCCACCGTAGTCGGGATCGAACCCGGGTCTCCGGCGCTGCATTCGCTGTAAGGCAGCAACTCTACCGCTGTGCCACCATGAACGCCCAATGGGATTCTTGGATTTGGTCACATTGTCCACACCCTCAATTTTGTTGGTGCTTAAATAAACTCAATAATACAGTTTTGAATTGCATGACACGCATTATTGAGCAATTTCAATTGCCAAAATGTATTTGAAACCGGCAGTCAACATCTAATAAACACTATACTCGGAAACTGCGGAATGCTAGACCCATTTATATTAAAGAAGATCCCTCATGGAGATTATAATTTTAAGAGATCTATTACCAGTTTTATTCAAAAATCAGAAAGATTTGATTTCCAGGCAAATTTACAAAATTATGCAAACAAGGGAGATTGTTACAGGAAGAATGAAGCTCAAGAAATATTTGGATGAAAGATTATAAAATGACTGGGTAGTTTAGTTGAGTTTATTGTCACATGTACCGAGGTACAGCAAAAGGCATTTGTTGTGTGCTATCCGGTCAGCGGAAAGACAGCAGATGATTACAATCGAGCTATTTACAGTGTGCAGATACATGATAAGGGAATAACGTTTAGTGCAAGATAAAGAAATGTTGCTGTAGGAGTAGATTTGAAAGTGTGGAATGATTGTAATATGCGATTGTAGATCTGTTTCTGTGGTCTGCATGTAAATAGTTGCCTTGGTAGGACCCCATCTTGGAAGCCTAATGTCGGTCGGTGATGCAGATCACGATGGGATATTTCACCATCGATATCCCTTTCAACAGTTCCCAGTTCTTAACTTGCAGGAGTTTAGATAGAATGTTGAGATGGAAGAAAATAGGATGGATTCAAAAGGACTTTAGTTTAGTTTAGAGATACAGTGTGGAAACAGGCCCTTCGGCCCACCGAGTCCACACCGTCCAGCGATCCCCGCACACTACCACTATCCTACACACACAAGGGACTATTTACATTTATACCAAACCAATTAACCTACAAACTTGGACGTCTTTGGAGTGTGGGAGGAAACAGGAGCACCCGGAGAAAACCCACGCGGTCACGGGGAAAACGTACAAACTCCGTACAGACAGCACCCGCAGTCGGGATTGAACCCGGGGCTCCAGCGCTGCAAGGCAGCAACTCTACCGCTGCACCACCGTGCCAGCCCAAACTGTAGACTAATTGCCAAGACAGGTTTCCGTAATTAGCCAACATTTCTTATTATATCCTGGCGCGGTGGAAGGTATTACATTGTCTCTTTTGCGCATCAAGCAATTCTTGCACTTTACACACTGTAGAATAGTGACTGATAATTTGCTTTTGTAGAACCACATCACATAATACAGACTGGTGGTAGAGAGAAGAAAAAAAAAATCACACAAGTTCAATGTGACGTTGACAAGCGCGTTTACGGTCACGGTGGCGCAGCGGTAGAGTTGCTGCCTTACAGCGAATGCAGCGCCGGGGACCCGGGTTCGATCCCGACTACGGCTGCTGTCTGTACGGAGTTTGTACTTTCTCCCCGTGACCTGCGTGGGTTTTTCTCCGAGATCTTCGGTTTCCTCCCACACTCCAAAGACGTACAGGTATGTAGGTTCACTGGCTTGGTAAATATTTTTAAAAATTGTCCCTAGCGTGTGTAGGATAGTGTTAATGTGCGGGGATCGCTGGTCGGTACGGACCCGGTGGGCCGAAGGGCCTGTTTCCGCGCTGTATCTCTTTAAAAAAACTTAAAGTGGGCATTATCAGTAAAACAGTGTACAATTCCAGTTCTAGATGAAATGCTGCTTCCTATTTGTAATTCCCACTTAATAGGCTCCCAACGTTAACACCAGAAGATATCCACAAAGGTAAATAGATTTCATGCAGGAAAAGGTATCAGCGGCAGGAATAGAAAGTGGAAGAGAAAGACACAGGCATTTTGTTTCACTTTCCAAAAGCAACTAAAGGAATCCTTACGCAGAAACAAAGAGCTGCAGACGCTGGTTTATCCCAAAGATAGACACAAAATGCTGGAGTAACTCAGCAGGTCAGGCAGCATCTCTGGAGAAAATGGATCGGTGAATCCTTCTGTCGTCAGTTCAGCTGACAACTGAGCTCAGGAGCAATAGTATGTTTTATAGAAAACAGGGCTAGAAAATGGATTTGGACTTCCGACACAAAGAATTAACCGTGTCTGTACTGTAACAGTATTGGGGGTGGGGTGGGGGGGGGGGGGGGTGTAATTTTAACAACCAGAGAAATAACTGGCACTTTGATAATGCTAATAAACTTATTTTTGTAGGTACCCTGCTAGTTGAAAAATAGAGGCAGTTAAGGTACCATTTGTGCAGTAAACATCCAAAGAATGTTTCCACCAGCGGCAGAGTCTTGGACCAGAGGTCATAGCCTCAGATTTAAAGGATGTTCCTTCAGGAAGATGAGGAGGAATTTCTTTATTCACAGGGCAGTGAATCTGTGGAATTCTTTGCCACAGAAGGCTGTGGAGGCCAAGTCCATGGGTATTTTTTAAGACAAATAATTAGATTCTTGATTAGTACGGGTGTCAGGGTTTATGGGGGGAAGGCAGGAGAATGGGGTTAGGAGGGAGAGATAGATCAGCCATGATTGAATGGCAAAGTAGACAATGGGCCGAATGGCCTAATTCTTCTCCTATCACTTATAACCTTAAAACAAGTAACAATCCACAGTGGAGTTACTGGATTGGTCCCATTTTATCATTCAAGAAATTGTGTTTAACCCTAATCTAATACCTCTAGTTTCCCTCTCCGCTGACTCTCAGTCTGAAGAAGGGTCTCAACCCAAACGTCACCTATTCCTTTGCTCCAGAGATGCTGCCTGACCCTTTGGGTTACCCCAGCATATTGTTCAATTTCAATTTTTTTTCTGTAGATAATCCCAAGATCTGTAATTGTTCTATGAAAGTAGAGTTCTTTAAAGCACAATAACTAAGATCATACTTTTAGTAGATCCCCCTTTTCAACAAGTTATTCCAATACTAAAGGCAGCACTTGTTATAGACTCAGAGTCATAAGGCATGGAAACAGGCCCTTCGGCCCAACTTGCCCATGCCCCATCTACACTAGTCCTACCTGCCTGTGTTTGGCCCATATCCCTCTAATCATGTAACTGTCCAAATGTTTCTTAAACATTGCGATAGTACCTACCTCAACTATCTCCTCCAGCAGCTCGTTCCATACACCTACCACCCTTTATGTGAAAAAGTTACTCCTCAGGTTCCTATTAAATGTTTAAAATGTTCTAAAAAAAGGTTTGCACCACCTGAGGAAGCAAATATTCAGCTTAACTCATGTTGTGTGATCAAAAGCATTCAAATAATGGCCTAAATCAATCCCAAACAGATCTCCAGAGCGCTGACTATATTTTTAAGATGATCACTAGCAGTAGGAACTCCACTTTTTTAGAAAAGTTTTGCCATTACAAAGCCTAGTGAAAAACAACAAAAACCGCTGCAAACATTCAAGGCAGGATTCACTTGTGGAAAGAGCAACAAGTTAACATTTCAGGTCAACAACACTTTGTCAGGGTTTCCAAATCTATTTTCATACACACTCCTCCGAGAGGAGATCTCAATCCTGAAAAGTTAACTCTCTCTCTTTCCGCAGATGCTGCTGGACTTATTGAATATTCCGAACATTGTTTTTATTTCAGATTTCGAGCATCTGCAGTTTTACAACTTACAACGTTATCAGGCAACTGAACCATCCAACCATAACTAAAGAGCAGTCCTGAACTACTATCTACCTCGTTGGTGGAGCCTCCGACCATCTTTGATCAGGCTTTATTGGCGTTACCTCGCGCTAAACATTATTCCCTTACCATGTATCTGTACACTGTGGACAGCTCGATTGTAATCACGTATTGTCTTTCCGCTGGCTGGTTAGCACGTAACAAAAGCTTTTCACTGTACCTCGGTACACGCGACAATAAACTAAACTGATTTTCCATTGTATGTCATATATATGCATGACAAATAACCATAAATCAAGAAAATTAAAACCTGATACAAGAAATACCCACTAATGCACTATTTGCTCCAATGCCCCATTTTTCCAATGAACAAGAGTCAACAATTAATTAAGCAAAATTGCAACTCTTCAAAAAAAATGTCACGCTGTAGAAATGCACTTTGATATAATATCAGCAACTCCAAGTTTCCAACAAGGCCCCCAATCCAATCCAAGTCTTTGCCACTTGGTACAGGTCCACCCTCGATTTACCAGCACCCATGGTCTCAGAGCATTGCCATATCATGGCAACGGAGGTCATGGCCCACGAGATGTGTCCAACAATACCAAAAACAGTTTGCCTAGGCCGCCGGGGAGCCGAGATTCCGCCCCGCAAAGTCAGCCTCAGAAGTCATAAGATAATAAGTGATAGGAGCAGAATTAGGCCCTTCGGCCCATCAAGTCTACTCCATTCAATCATGGCTGATCCATCTCTCCCTCCTAACCCCATTCATATCATATCATATCATATATCTACAGCCGGAAACAGGCCTTTTCGGCCCTCCAAGTCCGTGCCGCCCAGTGATCCCCGTACATTAACACTATCCTACACCCACTAGGGACAATTTTTACATTTACCCAGCCAATTAACCTACATACCTGTACGTCTTTGGAGTGTGGGAGGAAACCGAAGATCTCGGAGAAAACCCACGCAGGTCACGGGGAGAACGTACAAACTCCTTACAGTACAGCACCCGTAGTCAGGATCGAACCTGTGTCTCCGGCGCTGCATTCGCTGTAAAGCAGCAACTCTACCGCTGCGCTACCGTGCCGCCCTACATCTCCTGCTTTGTCCCCATAACCTCTGACATACGTATTGATCAAGAATCCATCGACCTCTGCCTTAAATATATCCACTGACTTTGCCTCCACAGCCTTCTGTGGCAAAGAATTCCACAGATTCACCACCCTCTGACTAAAGACAGTTCTCCTCATCTGCTTCCTAAAAACATAGAAAATAGATGGGTCCCTGGATTTCATTAGCCCCAAGAGCTGGATCTTACTCTCTCTTGAATACATCCAGTGAATTGGCCTCCACTGCCTTCTGTGCAGCAAATTCCACAGATTCACAACTCTCTGGATGAAAAAGTTTTTCCTCATCTCAGTTCTAATTGGCCTACCCCTTATTCTTAAACTGTGACCTCTGGTTCTGGACTCCCCCAACATGGGGAACATTTTTCCTGAATCTAGCCTGTCCAATCCCTTAAGAATTTTGTTTCTATATGATCCCCTCTCATCCTTCTATATTCCAGTGAATATCAGCCCAGTTGACCCATTCTTTCATCGTATGTCAGTCCCGGCATCCCGGGAATTAACCTGGTGAACCTACGCTGCACTCCCTCAATAACAAGAAAGTCCTTCCTCAAATTAGGAGACCAAAACTGCACACAATTCTCCAGCTGTGGTCTCACCAGGGCCCTGTACAACTGCAGTAGGACCTCCTTGCTCCTAACTCAAATCCTCTCGCAATGAAGGCCAACATGCCATTGGCTTTCTTCACTGCCTGCTGTACCTGCATGCTTACTTTCAGTGACTGATGCACTAGGACACCCAGGTCTTGTTGCACCTCCCCTTTTCCTAATCTGACACCATTCAGATAATAATCTGCTTTCTTGTTCTTGCCACCAAAGTGGATAACCTCACATTTATCCACATTATACTGCATCTGTCATGCATCTGCCCACTCACCCAACCTACCCATGTCACCCAGCTGCCTCATGGCATCCTCCTCGCAGCTCACACTGCCACCCAGCTTTGTGGTCATCCGCAAACGAGGAGATGTCACATTTAATTCCCTTGTCTTAATCGTTAATATATATTGTAAATATTGTAAAGTCGGCTATGGGAACAGATCTGCCGGCTCAGGCCGGGCCAGAGTTCCAGAGCCCCGGCCACAGATTCCCAGCCCGATCGGCGGGTTGAAGTCCCGATGAGGTAGAGATCGGCCGCCTCACCCGGCCGAGGAGCCACGTTGTCGGGGGGGGGGGGGGGGGGGGCTTCCAGAGGGGAGTTGAAGTCATTTTGAAGTGCGCTTTTGTAATTTTGTCCGGATTAAAGGAGTTGCCGGAAAATTGGTGTTGGACCTGCATCAGGAAGAACGCTAAAGGTAAACAGCTGACAGAGGAATATAATACAGGCGTAGGAAGAGTATCACAGAAATATAACACACAACCCTCGGACAGTCGGCAGCGGAGACTGCGGAAGGTTCAACAGCCCCGACCGCGGGTGAACAAAGAGGAAGATGTTGGAACTTTATTACCTTCCATCACAGTGAGGAATCTGCTGCGGTGGATGTTTACGTTTAATTTCACATTATGTGGCTGTGGGTCTTGTTGCTTTTCACTTAGTGTGGCTGTATGGTAACTCAAATTCCACTCTACCTTAATTGGTATATGTGACAATAAATTGAATCTTGAACCATAAGATTTAGGGAATATCTAGGAAATAACTGATGTAATATAAGCATGCATTTATACTTCATAAGAAACCAGGTAAATAATAGATAGCCACCTCCACAACTCCTCATCTTATGATAAGTTTTAAACTACTGATTCCATGCTTGCAACACCCGCTCCCACTAGAAGCTCAAATAGTCAAAACTAAAACACTCATGCAGTCTAAAGATAGTATAAGAAAATAACTGCAGATGCTGGTACAAATCGAAGGTATTTATTCACAAAATGCTGGAGTAACTCAGCAGGTCAGGCAGCATCTCGGGAGAGAAGGAATGGGCGACGTTTCACAAAATGCTGGAGTATTTTGCCCATTCCTTCTCTCCCGAGATGCTGCCTGACCTGCTGAGTTACTCCAGCATTTTGTGAATAAATGCAGCCTAAAGATGTTCATTGATCATCCCCCACACCATCCCAATCCTGCCGAATATCACTAGGAATAAAAACCATACTGCCGTGAAGCATTTAAAAATCAAAGTTTTAAACGTCCCTATTTAGCTAACAGCATACACCAAAATCTATTGGCTCTTGCTTCTCAAGTAATATTCTACTTAAAATAGTGGTGTTTTTAAAGCGTTCGACATCCAGAACAAATTTCCCGACCGGAAACGTCACCCATTCCTTCTCTCCAGAGATCCTGCCTGTCCCGCTGAGTTACTGCAGCATTTTGCGTCGATCTTTAACATGTGGTCTGTAATGCCTTTTGGTTACCAATTTGCCAAAAGCATTAGATTTCATTTTAATCTCTTCAACTTAAAAGCAGGGCTGTGGTCGAAGTCGGAGCAATTTAGTTGCTGCTGGAGTCAGAGTCGGTAAAAAAGTCCCAATAGACAATAGACAATAGGTGCAGGAGGAGGCCATTCGGCCCTTCGAGCCAGCACCGCCATTCAATGTGATCATGGCTGATCATTCACAATCAGTACCCCGTTCCTGCCTTTCCCCCCATACCCCTGACTCCACTATCTTTAAGAGCTCTATCTAGCTCTCTCTTGAAAGCATCCAGAGAATTGGCCTCCACTGCCTTCTGAGGCAGAGAATTCCACAGATTTACAACTCTCTGACTGAAAAAGTTCTTCCTCATCTCTGTTCTAAATGGCCTACCCCTTATTCTTGAACTGTGGCCCCTGGTTCTGGACTCCCCCAACATTGGGAACATGTTTCCTGCCTCTAACGTGTCCAATCCCTTAATAATCTTATATGTCCCGACTCCAACTGCAACATAAATTTCAGAGACTAGGTAAATCGGAAAAAAAATCCCACTTTTTAAACATTCCGCACACTTTCTTTAAATAAATTTTGGAGTAATGCTTTGAAATTTTTAATTTAATTCAATGGAATTTTAATTTTGTAATAGTCCTATATGTAATTTTTTTTTTCTTTTAGCATAATGAATGATGTTTTCTTTCCAAGAATAAACTATTTTTAAAAAGCCACAATAGCACAGCTACAACCATTAAGACTCAAAACTTTAAGGACATGGATTTAAAAGCTAGCCTGATGATTCACGTCGTTCTTATGAAATGCCATCTTGTGTAATGTCATCATAGCAGATTTAGAATTATTATACCTAGGGGCCATGGTCGGACACACAAGAAATCACGGAGTCCGTGTCGGGTGTTTTGGGTATCCACTCCACAGCCCTGCTTAAAAGTGTTCCAATAATTTTCCTTTTAAACTAGTAAATCTTTAAACTATCCTACAAATCATCAGTCTGAAGAAGGGTCTCGACCCGAAACGTCACCCATTCCTTCTCTCCTGAGATGCTGCCTGACCTGCTGAGTTACTCCAGTATTTTAGATTTTTAGATTTAGAGATACAGCACGGAAACAGGCCCTTCGGCCCACCGGGTCCGCGCCGCCCAGCGATCCCCGCACACTAACACTATCCTACACACACTAGGGACAATTTTTTACATCTGCCCAGCCAATTAACCTACAAACCTGTACGTCTTTGGAGTGTGGCAGATGATACTAAGTTGGGGGGTAGTGTGAATTGTGAGGAAGATGCAATAACGCTGCAGGGTGACTTGGACAGGTTGTGTGAGTGGGCGGATACATGGCAGATGCAGTTTAATGTAGGTAAGTGTGAGGTTATTCACTTTGGAAGTAAGAATAGAAAGGCAGATTATTATCTGAATGGTGTCAAGTTAGGAGGAGGGGGAGTTCAACGAGATCTGGGTGTCCTAGTGCATCAGTCAATGAAAGGAAGCATGCAGGTTCAGCAGGCAGTGAAGAAAGCCAATGGAATGTTGGCCTTCGTAACAAGAGGAGTTGAGTATAGGAGCAAAGAGGTCCTTCTACAGTTGTACCGGGCCCCGGTGAGACCGCACCTGGAGTACTGTGTGCAGTTTTGGTCTCCAAATTTGAGGAAGGATATTCTTGCTATGGAGGGCGTGCAGCGTAGGTTCACTAGGTTAATTCCCGGAATGGCGGGACTGTCGTATGTTGAAAGGCTGGAGCGATTGGGCTTGTATACACTGGAATTTAGAAGGATGAGGGGGGATCTTATTGAAACATATAAGATAATTAGGGGATTGGACACATTAGAGGCAGATAACATGTTCCCAATGTTGGGGGAGTCCAGAACAAGGGGCCACAGTTTGAGAATAAGGGGTAGGCCATTTAGAACGGAGATGAGGAAGAACTTTTTCAGTCAGAGGGTGGTGAAGGTGTGGAATTCTCTGCCTCAGAAGGCAGTGGAGGCCAGTTCGTTGGATGCTTTCAAGAGAGAGCTGGATAGAGCTCTTAAGGATAGCGGAGTGAGGGGGTATGGGGAGAAGGCAGGAACGGGGTACTGATTGAGAGTGATCAGCCATGATCGCATTGAATGGCGGTGCTGGCTCGAAGGGCTGAATGGCCTACTCCTGCACCTATTGTCTATTGTCTATTGTCTATTGTCTATTGTCTAAAACCTACGCAGGTCACGGGGAGAACGTACAAACTCCATACAGACGGCGCCCGTAGTCAGGATCGAACCGGAGTCTCCGGCGCTGCATTCGCTGTAAGGCAGCAACTCTACCGCTGCGCCACCGTGCCGAAAAACTTCACACCACATGCAAATCGATGCCAAAAACAACTTCTACTCTTGATTGATGCCACCGCTGAAAATATGGTTTCATAATTATAATGTTGTCAGGAAATGGAGCAATCCTTTCCTTGCATCTTACACAAAAACAGAAGGCCAATAATGAGAAGGTACTCGTTCCTGAAACTTAAATTTGAGAGTCACTGGATAGTTCCTCTTCCGTTTTCTAATCGTGCTACAAAATACAGTAAACACAGAAGAAAATGGATATGAAACTCAATAATACTCATCTGCCCCGATATTCAAAATAAACTCTCAAGTACTCGGCCAAAAATCACAAGATCATCAGGTCGTAAGTATTAGGAGCAAAATTAGGCCATTCGATCCATCAAGTCTACTCCACCATTCAATCATGGCTGATCCATCTCTATCTCCACACCACATTCTCCTGCCTTCTCCCCATAACCTCCAACACTTGTACTATTCAAGAATCTATCTCTGCCTTAAAAATGTCCACTGACTTGGCCTCTACAGCCTTCTGTGGCAAATTCCACAGATTCACCACCACCTGACTGAAGAAATTTCTCCTCATCTCCTTCCTAAAAGAACGTCCTTTAATTCTGAGGCTATGAACTCTAGTCCTAGACTCTCCCACTAGTGGAAACATCCTCTCCACATCCACTCTATCCAAGCCTTTCACTATTCTATACATTTCAATGAGGTCCCCCCTCATTCTTCTAAACTCCAGTGAGCACAGGCCCAGTGCCGACAAATGCTCATCACAGGTTAACCCACTCATTCCTGGGATCATTCTTGTAAACCTCCTCTGGACCCTCTCCAGAGCCAGCACATCCATCCTCAGATATGGTGCCCAAAATTGCTCACAATATTTCAAATGCGGCCTGACCAGCACCTTATAGAGCCTCAGCATTACATCCCTGTTTTTGTATACAACCCCTCTTGAAATAAATGCCAGCATTGAGTTTGCTTTCTTTACTACTTTCTGCAACATAATCAAAACTTCTTTCACATGTTCAACTGTTTGCCTTTGCACCCTAAAGCTTGCACCCAAGAGCTGACCCAAAGTCCATGTTCACTCGCACTTCAATCTAGCCTTCCCAAAGTAGAATTTACTTCAAAATTAATTTTCAGCAGAATTATTCAACACACCTGCATTAAAACCATATACAACGCCATTCATTTCAAATTGTATCTGTACAACATGCAATTATCTATAAACGTACAAGGCAGCATGGTGGCGCAGCGGTAGAGTTGCTGCCTTACAGCACTTACAACGCCAGAGACCCAGGTTCGATCCCGACTACGGGTGGTGCCTCTAGTTTGTACGTTCTCCCCGTGACCTGCGTGGGATTTCTCCAAGATCTTCGGTTTCCTCCCACACTCCAAAGACGTGCAGGTTTGAAAGTTAAATGGCTTGGTATAAATGTAAATTGTTCCTAGTGTGTGTAGGTTAGTGTTAGTGTGCAGGGATCGCTGGTCGGCACGGACTCAGTGGGCTGAAGGGCCTGTTTCCGCGCTGTATCTCCAAACTAAACTAAAACTACAGCTCTTGCACTTCCACCACCAGTACTGTGGCCTGTCTTAGTGCCAACACTTCCAAACAGCAACTACATTTCCCCTAACTCATCAATTCCGATTGATGAAATCGATCCAATACTTTTCCTGTTATAGAATGACAGAAATTATTTGAAAAAACATTTAACACCAGAGATAAATTCACAATTACACTGCACTATCAATCCACATACAACAGTATATTGGGCGGCACACGGTGGCAGAGTTGCTGCCTTACAGCACCAGAGACCCGGGTGTGATCCCGACTGCAGATGCTGTCTGTATGGAGTATGTACGCTCTTCCTGTGAACTGCATGGGTTCTCTCTCTGGGATGTCCGGTTTCCTCCCACACTCCAAAAATGCAGAGGTTTGTAGGTTAACCGGCTTCGGTAAAATTGCAAATTGTCCCTAGTGTGTGCAGGGTAGTGTTAGTGTGCGGGGATCGCCGGTCGGCACGGACTCGGTGGGTCGAAGGGCCTGTTTCCGCGCTGTGTCTCTAAACTAAACGTAGCACATTCATACGTAAACTCTGACCCACTTCCAATAGATCCATGCTCAATGTCCCCGAGTGTTCTCTCTTGTATCTCTTTATGATTTCATCCCTCTGTAACATCAACAGTCCTTCACTAAAAATACCCAATTACAACCGGTATTTATTTCTGAACAGAGTGCAAAACATCTTCCACCCAATTTAGATTTCCACTGAAGGATTATCCACAAACAAAATAAAGTCGTGCAGCCTTCAAGTTTGTGAGGTTTCCTTCATTATCAATACAATTCAGTTTAGTTTACTGTCATGTGTTCCGAGGTACAGTGAAAAGCCTTTTGTTGCGTGTTCTCCCGTAAGCAGAAAGACAACACATGATTACAAAGCCCTGACATCAGTCTGAAGCAGAGTCTCGACCCAAAACATCACCCATTGCTTCTCTCCTGAGATGCTGCCTGTCCCGCTGAGTTACTCCAGCACTTTGTGTCTACCACACGATTACAATCGATCCATTTACAGTGTATAGATACACGATAAGGGAATAACGTTTAGTGCAAGGTAAAACCAACAAGGCCCAATCAAGATAGACACAAAATGGTGGAGTAACTCAGCGGGACAGGCAGCATCTCTGGAGAGAAGGAATGGGTGATGTTTCAGGTCAAGACCCTTCAAAGTCCGATCTAAGATAGTCCGAGGGTCATCAAAGAGGTAGATAGTAATCCAGTGCTAGCCACTGATGCAAAGGCAAGGTTCTACAGAGCATGTGCACAAATATGCAATGAGAATATTGTTCTGTCATACTATTTGACGTTCTGAGAATGTCCCCATTGAACTCCATCATTAAATAAACAACAGACATTGAGAGACTTAAATGTGCAAATTCTGCCCCACCAATACAACGGCATGTGCTAACTATTATAAGCTCATAAGTCACAGGAGCAGAATTAGGCCATTCAGCCCATCGAGTCTATTCCGTCAGTCAATCATGGCTGATCTATCTTTCCTTCTCAACACCATTCTTGTCTTCTCACCATAACCCTGACACACGTCCTAATCAATAATCTGTCAATCTCTGCCTGAAAAATACACAATGACTTGGCCTCCACAGCCTTCTGTAGCAACGAATTCCACAGATTCACCACCCTCTGACTAAAGAAATTCCGGGTTCGATCCCGACTACAGGTGCTGTCTGTACACAGTCTGTACGTTCTCCCCGTGATCGCGTGGGTTTTCTCCGGGTGCTCTGGTTTCCTCCCACACTCCTCCCACACACGTGCAGATTTGTAGGTTAATTGGCTTTGGTAAATTGTCCCTAGTGTGTGCAGGATAGAAATAGTGTACAGGGATCACTGGTCGGCGTGGACTCAGTGGTTGAAGATGGCCGGGCAAGGAGATGGACGACAGATCGAGGGGACGATGGGCCTTTACGTCCAGCGGCCGCTGGGACTGTGAAATGGCACCAAGACCTGGCGACCCTTGCACGTGGACCCAGAGGGGTTTGGTAGCATAATGTGCCAACTGGGGATTGTACCCATGTATGGCAATAATCTCACTGATCTGTATGCAAAAACAAAAGAATCTCACTGTACACGTGATAATAGAGAAACCACTGAACCACTTTAGAAAATAAATAGATTAAAAAATCAAAGGAAACATGGCAGCATCATGGCCAATTTGTACTACGCAAGACTGAATACAATAGACAGCAATGTTTTCAAGAGACCTCTTAAAGTAGTTTATTCCTTTTACTGAAGAAGGGTCTCGACCCGAAACGTCACCCATTCCTTCTCTCCAGAGATGCTGTCTGCCCGCTGAATCACTCCAGCTTTTTGTGTCTATCTTCGGTTTAAACCAGCATCTGCAGTTCATTCCCACACATTATTCTTTTTTCAATTTGCCTTTAAGAATATCCTGCAGTCCTTCCGGCTAATGAACTACATGTAACTTGGTGTAACGCCTTCCAGTTTACCGTAATGATCCTCTCTCCTTATAAGTAGCTGTTCTCAAAGCTTTAAAACACCCTTCTATTTAGATAGTACCTTCAATGATCTCAGGATGTTTTGAAATGATTTAGAACTTTGGGGACGGCACGATGGCGCAGCGGTAGAGTTGCTGCCTTACAGCGCTTAAGAGACCCGGGTTCAATCCTGACTACGGGTGCTGTCTGTACGGAGTTTGAATGTTCTCCCCGTGACTGCATGGGTTTTCTCCGGGTTCCACGCACACTCCAAAGTCGTACAGGTTTGCAGGTTAGGTTAATTGGCTTGGTATAATTGTAAATTGTCCCTAGTGTGTGTGTGTAGGATGGCGTTAGTGCGCGGGGATCGCTGGTCGACTTTAAACAACCAATGCCCAGAAATACTTTTCAATATCCCACCTGCTTCTCATTATGTCAACCATTGGTTGTCAACAAAAAAAAACGAAACTGTTCGGAGGTCTTCACCATTCTTCGTTCCACAATGAATCAGCCAGCTATTTGTACTGAAGCAGAACACAGAGAAATGAGCCTTGAAATTGTACGAGCAGATAGGAACACAAATGTTAATTTGATATTCCTTTCTCCCCTTTTTTTTTTAATGAATGTGCTGTTAGCTAATCTCTCAAAACTGCAGAGAATATTCAAACAAGTTAAATATTTATTCTCGAGGACCAAACGGTGGGGATACAGGCGGGTGATGAAGGGGTTCGGTACATTTGCCTTTCTTGGGAAGGGTATTAACGAGTACAAATATTAGAACCACATGGTACAGCTGTACAAGTCGTTAGTGAGACCACACTCGGGAGTACAGTCTGCAATTTTGGATGCCCAGGTATAGGAAAGACGTCATTATATTCCAGCTCACCCCCTCCATGACATACTGATCAACCTGAAGAGCACCTTCAGCAACAGACTGGTTCCGCCCCAAGATGCAGGACAGATCAATCCTTCTTCCCTGTGGCTATCAAACTATACAACACCTCGCCCTTCTGTAGTGGGATAGACTGAGACAGATGCCCTCCAACCCCTCTCCCCCGCCCAATATTTTCACATTGCCAATCCTCCTTTTGCAAGAGAAATTGTCGAGGATGTTACCGGGACTTGCGGGCTCAAGTTACAGGGAGTAAACCAAGAAGATTAGTTTATTTTATTGTCACGTGTACTGAGGTAGAGTGAAAGTGTAAGAAAATAACTGCAGATGCTGGTACAAATCGAAGGTATTTATTCACAAAATACTGGAGTAACTCAGCAGGTCAGGCAGCATCTCAGGAGAGATGGAATGGGCGACGTTTCGCGTCGAGACCCTTCTTCAGACTGAAGATGGGTCTCGACCCAAAACGTCGCCCATTCCTTCTCTCCTGAGATGCTGCCTGACCTGCTGAGTTACTCCAGCATTTTGTGAATAAATACCTTCGAGGTAGAGTGAAAAGCTTTTGTTGCGTACTGACCAGTCAGCAGAAAGACAATACATGATTACAATCGAGCCGTCCACAGTGTACAGATACATGATAAGGGAATAATATTTAGTGCAAGGTAAAGCCAGTAAAGTCCAATCAAGGATAGTCCGAGGGTCACCAATGAGGTAGATAGTAGTTCAGCACTGCTCTCTGGTTGTGGTAGGATGATTCAGTTGCCTGATAACAGTTGGGAAGAAACTCTCCCTGAATCTGCAGGTGTGCGT
Organism: Rhinoraja longicauda; assembly: GCF_053455715.1. NCBI lineage: Eukaryota > Metazoa > Chordata > Chondrichthyes > Rajiformes > Arhynchobatidae > Rhinoraja > Rhinoraja longicauda. Next base: position 40,673,021 of record NC_135969.1, read on the forward strand.
TTTCACACTTCTATACCTTTTTGCCCGATGGGAGAGGGGAGAAGAGGGAGTGGCCGGGGTGCGACTCATCATTGATTATACTGCTGGCCTTGCCGAGGCAGCGTGAGGTATAAATGGAGTTAATGGAAGGCAGGTTGGTTTGTGCGATTATGTGATGGAAAACTACAGTAAGCCTAATGCCAAAGTAGTATCTAAACTACCTATACACACTTATGCTATAGGGCAAAAACTCCATATTCAGTAATGAGCTATCTACATGTTAACAAACACACATGCCAAATGTTTAGCCAAAAAAATCCAATCCCAATGCCGCATGAGAATCTAAGATGCCTTTACACAGTTGAACTGTGGAACAACACAAACTAGGTGTGGAGATGCCAATATAAGATGCAAAGTTCTCCCGCGAGGTTTACAAGATGCTGAAGCTCTTCCGGCAGAAGGAAAAGAAGGCCGAGCTGGAGAAAAAGAGGGCAGCCCCCCGGAGACGGGTGGTGGCCGAGGAGGAGGAGGAGGTGGCCGAGGAGAAGGAGAACGCCACCCTGGCCACGCGCGATGTGGTCCCATCTCAGTTCAAAGACTTTAGGTAGACGTTCATGTTTCATTCATGGGGAGAAGGCTGGAGAATGGGAGTAGGAGGGAGAGATAGATCAGCCACGATTGAATGGTGGAGTAGACCCGATGGGCCGAATGGCCTAATACTGCTCCTATTCCTTATGACCTTATTTGAGCAGAATTAGGCCATTTGGCCCATCGAGTCCACTCCACCATTCAATCATGGATGACTTATCTTTCCCTCTCAGCCCCATTCTCCTGCCTTCTCCCCATAACCCCTGGCACCTGAACCAATCAAGAATCTATTTATCTCTGCCTTAAAAATATCCATTGACGAAGGGTCTCGACCCGAAACGTCACCCATTCCTTCTCTCCCGAGATGCTGCCTGACCTGCTGAGTTACTCCAGCATTTTGTGAATAAATCCATTGACTTGGCCTCCACAGCCTCCTGTGGCAAAGAATTCCACAGATTCATGGCGGCCGCCATTGATGGAGCGGGAGCACGTGGCCGCTGGCTGGGTGAGGTCACGTGGGGCGCGGGGCGGTGACGTCACCCTTTGTCCCGTATTTGGGAGTGAGGAAGTTGGCAACCCTACAGTGAATGGCAGCGAACTGTGTAAAAACAAGCAATCGTTTCCTATTCCGAAAGTAAATGCAACTTTCACTCTGTCATTATATTGATAATGAAACTGAAACTTAGGCAGTACAGTTAGGATTCAATTCCCACAAGAGCTGACTAATGGGTAGCCCAGTGGCACAGATGGTAATGCTGTTGTCTCACGGCACCAGAGACCCTAGATCAACACCGAGCTCGGGTGTTGACCATGTGGAGTTTGCACGCTCTCTTATGCCTTCCTTCGTAAACCTTCTCTAAACTTCTTCCACACCAAAAAAACACCCTTTCTTAAACAGGGAGATGAATACTGTTGACAGTGCTCCAGAAATGGTCCTATTTAACCTGTCTACTTTTGAATTAAATTCCCCTAGCAATAAATGATAACATTGTTAGCTTTCTCAATTACATGCTATAGCTGCTACCTTTTCGTGATTCATGCACCAGAGGACACCTAGTTCCTCAGCAATCTCTATTTAGATCTAGTTTAGTGTAGAGATACAGCACGGAAACAGGCCCTTCTGCCCACCGAGACCACACCGACCGGCGATCCCCCCCACTTTAACACTATATCCCTACACCCACTAGGGACAATTTTACATTTCTACCAACCCCAGTGACCTAGAAACCTGTACGTCTTTGGAATGTGGGAGGAAACCGAAGATCTCGGACAAAACCCACGCAGGTCACGAGGGGTGAGAACGTACAAACTCTGTACAAATAGCACCCGTAATCAGGATTGAACCCGGGTCTCTGGCGCTGTAAGGCTATAGCTCTACTGTTACGCCACCGTGCCGCCTAGATAATGTTTATTTTTAATTTTCCATACTAAATGGACAATTTGACATTTCCCCCACATTATACACTATTTGTCACATCTTTTTCCATTTTTAAGCAGCACACTTGCTTGTTCACCTCACTCTACACCATCGTCTAGTTCTCTTGTTTCCCTTTCCCGTGACTTTCAGTCTGAAGAAGGATCTCCACCCGAAACCTCACCCATTCCTTCTCTCCAGAGATGCTGCCTGTCCCGCTGAGCTACTCCAGCTTTTTGTGTCTATCTTCTGTTTAAACTAGCATCTATCTGCAGCTTCTCCCTACACATGCCATCATGTGTAGCATCTATGTCCACTTTGTAACACACTTTTCTACCAACCTTTGGGACCTCTGCAACTTTTACATCCATATCTTCGGTGCCTTCACCCAAGTCATCATGCAAGTGGTGAACACTTGAGATCCTGACAATGATCCCTGAGGAAGGACTTGCTACATTTTACAAATAAAACATTTAAGCCATTTCCTTGCTTAATATTTGGCCAAATAATTTTTAATCTGCATCAACGTTACCTCCTACATCATAAGCTTATATATTTAAGTACCAAGAGGGCAGAGGTTTCAGGTGAAGGGGGAAAGATTTTAGAAACATAGAAACATAGAAAATAGGTGCAGGAGGCAGCCATTCAGCCCTTCGAGCCAGCTCCGCCATTCATTGTGGTCATGGCTGATCGTCCCCAATCAATACCCCGTGCCTGCCTTCTCCCCATAGATTCCACTAGCCCCTAGAACTCTAGGAATCTGAATGATAGCTTTTTCACACAAAGGCTGGTGGGTGCATGGAACAAGTTGCCAGTTGAGGCAGGTATTATTGCAATGCGTAAGAAGCAATTAGACAGGTACATGGATAGGACAGGTTTAGAGGGATGTGGGCCAAACGCAGGCAAGTGGGACTAGTGCAGGTGGGACATGTTGGTCGGTGTGGGCACATTGGGCTGAAGGGCCTGTTTCCACACTGTATGGTTGTTATGTTCAACAACTTTTAATGCAACACCTTAAATTTTTCCTGAAACACCTTCCTGCCCTGACCGGCTCATCTATATCCACGGCATTTATTCACAAAATGCTGGAGTAACTCAGCAGGTCAGGCAGCATCTCAGGAGAGAAGGAATGGGCGACGTTTCGGTTATCCACGGCATGTTACTTTTTCCAAAGATCTCCAATGAATTGCTTAAACACAATTTCCTTTTTACTAAACCTTGTTGACTTTGCCCAATTACTTCAACCTCTTCCAAATACCCTGCTATAACATGTTTAATAACAGCACCTACATTTTCCAAGCCAACAACCATTTCTTTTAAGACACAAAATGCTGGAATAACTCAGCGGGTCAGGCAGCATCTCTGGAGAGAAGGAATGGGTGATGTCACCCATTCCTTCTCTCCAGAGATGCTGCCTGACCCGCTGAGTTACTCCAGCATTTTGTGTCTACCTTCGATTTAAACCAGCATCTGAAGTTTTCTTTCCCAAGCATTTTTTCTTTAATGTTCTTCCTTTCTGCATCGCACCCTTTATTGAGTAAAGGAGGTATGTTTGCTCACTTAAAATCTAGTTGAATCTAACAAATTTATTTTAGGTTAGAAATACAGCGCGGAAACAGGACCTACGGTCCACGCTGACTGCTGATCACTCCTACACTAGTACAATGTCCGACACACTAGGGGGCAATTGACTGAAGCCAATTAACCCACAAACCCACATGCCTTTTGGATGTGGGAAGGAACAGAAGCACCCAGAGAAAACCCACGCGGTCACAGGGAGCTTGCAAACTCCACGCAGACAGCGCCCGTAGAAAGTTATCCCACTTTCACATCCACTCCCTACGCGTTAAGTAGGGCCAATTAACCTACAAACCTCACATCTTTTGGGAGGAAGCCGGAGCACCAAGAGTGAACCTGGAGTGTCACAGGGAGAATGTGCAAACTCCCCATTGACAACAGCCGTAGTCAGGATCAAACCTGGGTCTCAGCCGCTGTGAGCCAGCAACTTTGCCGCTGTGGAATTTTAGAAGATTAAAACTGACCCATCAACAAACACATGGACTGCTCTTTAGAACTCGGGTCGATCGACATCTGCAAAGAGAAATAGAGTCAACATTTCAGCTCAGCAACTCTTCTCCAGATTTGCTGCCTGACCAACTGAGTTACTCCAGCACTTTGTGTCTATCTTTGGTCTAAACCAGCATCGGCAGTTCCTTGTTGTTACTTCATCACAACTGGACGTTTGGACAACACGTCTCAAGATCACGGACGATGTGATTGCAACCTCAGCTTCAGAATAGTTTATTGTCATGTGCGTCAGAGTGCAATTAAATTCCTTGTTCACATGAAGCGCAGAGTACACGGCCTACATGATAACAAATAGATACAGCAACAAGTACAAGGAATGCCAAGCTGAATGCTGAAAGGATTGGAGAACCATCTGCAGTAGTACAAAAAATACTCGTGGTTGATAACAGAATAATCAACTTGGTGGAGGTGAGAGAGCGGATCGCACTGTTGGAAAGGAGGTATAAAAGAGGTAGTTGCTTCAGGGGTCTCATAGCAGTGGAAAACAAGCTGTTCTTCTGGCTTTCGAGCCCCTGCATCTTCTCCCAGGTGGTAGGAGAGAGGAAAGGGATTGGCCAGGGTGGCAGGTTTGCTTGACGATAACTCCAACCTTCCGGATGCAAGGCACCGTGAAGATGGAATGGATGCAAGGAAGTGCCGAGCCTGTGATGGACTGGGCAGTGTTCGCCACTGTCTGTCAAGAACAGAGCAGTTGCCATACAAGGTCAAGACATATCCTGCGAAACTACTTTCTGCAACACATCTGTAGAAGTTGAATTCTATCTTATAGCTTACTATTGCAAATGGAGTTAGTTATTGTCCTGCAGCATAAGTGTGTACAAATAGCTTAGATACTACTTTGGCTTTGGGCTTGGTTTTCTTGGCTGGAGGCTTATCCTGCTGTTATAGCACAAGGACCGTGTGTTTTAGTAGTAATTTGCAGAATTCATTGCCACAGATGGCTGTGGAGGCCAAGTCAATGGATAATCTTAAGGCGGAGATTGACCGATTCTTGATTAGTACGGGTGTCAGGGGTTGTGGGGAGAAGGCAGGAGAATGAGGTTGAGGGGGAAAGATAGATCAGCCATTATTGAATGGCAGGGTAGACTTGATGGGCCAAAAGCCCAATTCTGCTCCTAGAACTTATAGAGACGTATAAAATTATAAAAGATCTAGACAAGCTAGATGCAGGAAAAATGTTCCCAATGTTGGGGGAGTCTAGAACCAGGGGCCACAGTCTATGAAAAAAGGGGAGGCCATTTAAAACTGAGGTGAGAAGAAACCTTTTCACCCAGAGAGTTGTGAATTTGTGGAATTCTCTGCCACAGAGGGCAGTGGAGGCCAATTCACTGGATGAATTTAAAAAAGAGTTAGATAGAGCTCTAGGAGCTAGTGGAATCAAAGGATATGGGGAGAAGGCAGGCACGGGTTACTGATTGTGGATGATCAGCCATGATTACAATGAATGGCGGTGCTGGCTCGAAGGGCCGAATGGCCTCCTCCTGCACCTATTTTCTATGTTTTTATGTTTAGAACTTATGGTGCCCAAGAGAATCGTCATGAACATGCCAAGTCTCAGATCAAGGATCAAGAAAGTAAATACACTGAGGTGGTGATCAAGAAAGCACATCAGGGTGAAGGGATCAGGTCAGGTTGCTGGTGATATGGATGCCTTTATGAAGTACTAAAACTTTTGAACTTGTCCAAATCTGACGAAGAGCTCTTGATCCAAAATATTGTCCGTTTCTCTGCGGACACTGCCTCGCCTGCCAGATTCTTGCAATGTCTTGGATCTCCATTGTCGATAGTCCATTGCATCAACTATCTCGGTGGCTACTTCCGTTGACAACACTGGATGGAATCCTTCAGGAGCCAGCCACTTGTCAACTCAAAGAGCCAAACTATTTGGTTTGGTGCCACTTCCCCGATGGTTATAATTCCCATCCCCCACCCTTCTCCCCACTTACCAATTTCTAGCTATTCCTGGATGTTGTTTGTTTACAGTCTAGTGAACACTAAATACATTTTGTATTTGATTTTGCCCCCTTGATTAGACAATTTGAAGCCAGTGTGGGAAACTATGCATCGATATTTACTGGAAGTCAAAACCCCAATAAGCACAGAGCAAGGGCCACCCAATTCGATTGTTGAAATTAGGTGCAGAAACATGGAACTATAGACAATAGACAATAGGTGCAGGAGTAGGCCATTCGGCCTTTTGAGCTAGCACCACCATTCAATGTGATCATGGCTGATCATTCTCAATCAGTACCCCGAACCTGCCTTCTCCCCATACCCCCTGACTCCTCTATCCTTAAGAGCTCTATCTAGCTCTCTCTTAAATGCATTCAGAGAACTGGCCTCCACTGCCTTCTGAGGCAGAGAATTCCACAGGTTTACAACTCTAACTGAAAAAGTTTTTCCTCATCTCAGTTCTAAATGGCCTACCCCTTATTCTTAAACTGTGGCCCCTTGTTCTGGACTCCCCCAACAATGGGAACATGTTTTCTGCCTCTAACATGTCCAACCCCTTAATAATCTTATACGTTTCGATAAGATCCCCTCTCATCCTTCTAAATTCCAGTGTATACAAGCCAGTCTTTCAACATATGACAGTCCCGCCATTCTGGGAATTAACCTAGTAAACCTACGCTGCACGCCCTCAATAGCAAGAATATCCTTCCTCAAATTTGGAGACCAAAACTGCACACAGTACCCCAGGTGCGGTCTCACTAGGACACCTTTCTCAATAACTACAGATACTGTTTAGTTTAGAGATACAGGGTGGAAAAAGGCCCTTTGGTCCACCGAGTCCGTGCCAACCAGCGATCACCCCGTACACTAACACTATCCGACACACACTAGGGACGATTTACAATCTTTACCAAAGCTAATTAACCCACAAACCTGTACGTCTTTGGGGTATGGGAGGAAACGGAGCACCCGGAGAATATCCACGCAAGTCACGGGGAGAACGTTCAAACTCCGTACAAGACGGCAACCGTAGTCAGGATCAAATCCAGATCTCTGGTGCTGCAAGGCAGCAACTGTGCCGCTGAGCCACTGTGCCTCCCTAGTTTACAAAAAAGAGACAAAGTGCTGGAGCAACTCAGCGGGTCAGGCATCATCCCTGAAGAACATGGGTAGGTGATGTCTGAAGAAGGGTTTTGACCCAAAACGTCACCCATTCTTTCTCTCCAGAGATGCTGCCTGTCCCGCTGAGTTACTCCAACATTTTGTGTTTACGTTTGGTGTAAACCAGAACCTGCAGTTCTTTCGTACACATGGATAGGTGACGTTTCGGGACGGGACACTTCCTTTACAGACTTTGGGAAGTTATTTTGTCGTTGTCCTCACACGTCCAGATCCTCTGCCATCCAAAGAGCTAAAGGACAGCGGGCAGATGGATCACTGCACTTCCCTCCACTGTGAACCCCACCTCAACGTGGAAGTCTATCGCTCTTCCTTCATCACAGTCTTGTTAACATGATGGAACTTCTTACCCAACAGCAGTGCAAATGGAATGAAGGTACAAAGGCCACAATGGTTCCAGTCATCAGCTCACCACACCTTTCTCAAAAACCAATAAAGTATTGGCATTAAATACTGATCCTATCAAGGATATCCATCTAACATAAATAACCTTAAGCCGAGGGAAAACATTTTGCCAGTAGCATCACATATCGTTGCACTGGTTGCACATTCTTATTGACTGGTGATAAGAATGTAATGCTATTTTTTACCTGGTATCATAAAAGCTTAAAAGGGGAATAAAACTACACCCGTTACTCCTGAAAACACTTCAATCCTACCTCAAAAGCAAACTTGGAGACACATGGAACTGTAGATACTGGTTTACAAAGAATACACAAAGTGCTGGAGTAAGTCTCCACAGACAGACATACTGGTTTGTAGATTAATTGGTTTGGTAAAATTGTAAATTGTCCTTGTTGTGCGTTGGATAGCGTTAGTGTGCAGGGATCGCTGGTCGGTGCAGACTCGGTGGGTCGAAGGGCCTGTTTCCACACTGTTTCTCTAAACTAAACTGAAACTAAACGCAGCAGAGACACACAAAATGCTGGGGTAACTCAGCGGGACAGGCAGCATCTCTGGAGAGAAGGAATGGGTGATGTTTCGGGTCGAGACACTTTTTCAGACTAGTCAGGGGAAAGGGAAACAAGAGATAAAGACAGTGATGTAGCAATATATAGAACAAATGAATGAAAGATATGTAAAAACAAGTGACGATGATAAAGGAAACAGGTCTTTGTTAGCCGTTTGTTTGGTGAGCGGGAACCTGGTGTGACAGGTGGGGGAGGGAAAGAGAAAGAGGGAGTGCTGGGGTCACTTGAAGTTAGAGAAATCACTATTCACACCGCTGGGGTGTAAGCTGCCCAAGCAAAATATGGGGTGCTGTTCCTCCAATTTGCACTGGGCCTCACTCTGACAATGGAGGAGGCCTAGGACAGAAAGGTCTGTGTGGGAATGGGAAGGGGAATTAAAGCGTGTAGGAAAGAACTGCAGATACTGATTTAAATCAAAGATAGACACAGAATGATGGAGTCTTCTTCAGACTTTAGAAGGGTCTCAACCCAAAACGTCACCCATTCCTTCTCTCCAGAGATGCTGCCTGTCCCGCTAAGTTGCCCCAGCATTTTGTGTCTACCACATGATTACAATCGATCCATTTATGGTGTATAGATACATGATAAGGGAATAAAATTTAGTGCAAGGTAAAGCCAGCAAAGTCCAATCAAGAAAGACACAAAATGCTGGAGTAACTCAGCGGGACAGGCAGCAGCTCTGGAGAGAAGAAATGTGTGACGTTTCAGGTCGATACCCTTCAAAGTCCGATCAAGGATACTCTATGGGGGAATTAAAAATGTTTGGCAACCAGGAGATCAAACTCAGCAGGTCAGGCAGCATTGTTGGAGCACTCAAGATAGGCGATGTTGTGGTTCAGGACCCTTCTTCAGTGCTGAAGCATCGCCGATTCATGTCTTCCCGAGATGCTGCCTGACCTGCTGAGGTACTCCAGCACTGCTGTGCATTAACCAGCGTCTGCGGTCTTGTTTCTCCAAGAGCTCTGTGTTTTGTCAAAAGCAAACCTATTACACACATCCAATTCTTACAGTGCCATGGAAGGTATTTATTCACAAAATGCTGGAGTAACTCAGCAGGTCAGGAAGAGGTCTCGACCCGAAACGTCACCCATTCCTTCTCTCCCGAGATGCTGCCTGACCTGCTGAGTTACTCCAGCATTTTGTGAATAAATACCTTCGATTTGTACCAACATCTGCAGTATCTTCTTATCTTACAGTGCCATGGTTCCTTCCAAAACCAAATGGATGCAGAATTGTGGAGAATTTTATACTTCGATTTAATTTCCAATTTAAAATGTGTCAAATTAAATTTTACTGAAAGCATGTACAGATGGCATAGGAATCTATTATTACCTTGGACGGATTAAAACAACTCTCAAAACATTAAAAACACTAAAATATAAATATGACTGGGCAGTGACAAGAACCACAGCACATTTCCACTGAAGTTTGAAGAGGTGCGGCTAATTAAGAGTTGTATATTTTTGAAATGGAAGAACGTTCAAGATTTCGGGAGCAAAATAAGTGAAGTTGCAAGAGTCTTTGTCCAATTTCATTCTCTGTAAAAAGGTAAAATGGCCGAAACTAAATTCAAACTCAGTACTTTATCTGCGAACACACACAGGAAAATTCCTAAACTGTGGTTCGGTTTAAGAAAGATCACAAAGTGACCAAATCATCGTCACTGATTTAACCTAGTGTTCATACCCTGCTACCAATCATCAGTAGATTGTTACCCAAATAATATGCAGAATTTAAAATCATTTAACGCAGTACAAATTACATATGATAAACTTAAGCCTGATGATGTTTGTGTATCTGAAGTTTAAAGTGGTTTTATCACACTAATGCCATTAAGCAATAAACAGGGGAACTAGTTAATAAGTCCATTACTCATTCTCATTTGACATAAATGAAACCAAGAGAAGTTAACCTTAATCTCTTGAAATAGATTAATAGCTTCTGTGGAATCACCAACACACAACATTACAGTGATTTCATTATTACTGATTTAAAGTTGTAATCCCTCCAATAATACTATCTGGGACCACTCCCTCGTTACCTGGCAGACATGAGAGCAATTAAACCCCAAACGTGTAGACCAAGGAAAGGAACCTTTCCACCCAAAAAAAACTAGACTAGGAAATGATTATCAGGGTAGAAGAAATGGGGAATCTGAACTGTTTATTGCTTGGATGTTGGTCAACCTTGCTCCTGGAGATATGATGTGGGGGAGGGAGAGAGAGAGAGCATGAGTGTAGAATGCATCCATGTAACAGGGGCCCCTGTTCCTCTGGCTGCCAGTGCCTGAGAAGCAGAGTGGCCAACCCGCCAGTGTACAGTGAAGAAGAGCCCATACAACACACAGCCCAGCCATACAGGGTCAGGGGCAAATACAGCAAAGTTTGACGGCGAGCCTCACCTTCCCTGCTCAACCGCATGACCTCCCGGTTTTTCCCGCACTCCTTAAAAGTTTCTTCCAATTCGGAGCCTGTGTAACAATTGGACAACATCAGTCAGTCACATAGTTACTACACTTGCCCTGCCTGGCTGCCTGTGCCAAGTAGGTGCATAAACATTCCCAGCCCCGCTCGGCACACGCAGCCAAAAGTCTTTCTCCGGGTTAAGCGGCGCTTTGGGCTCACCGTCGGCCCCTTGATGTTTGGCGGCATCGATCCAGTGGGTCCAAGGCTGTCCCAGCAGCGCCTCGGGACTGGGTAGTCTCCGCTCCACAGTCGCCATTGCTGATCCTTCTTGCTGCCCGGCCGCTCTTCGGGCCGCGCTGACGTCAGCCTCGGCCGTTTCCGCCATCTTTTCGCTACATTGTGCGAGCAGAGAGGAGAGAGGAGAGCAGAGGAGAGGAGTTCCCTTCCCGTCCCTGCCCGTCCCTTCCCTTCCCTTCCCCTTCCCTTCCCGCCCCGTCCCGTCAAAGCGAGCGGCTGCTACACACTGTGGAGAGCCGGGCTACACTGTAGCGACTCAGGGCAACACTGTAGCGACTCAGGGCAACACTGTAGCGACTCCGGGCAACACTGTAGCGACTCCGCGTCTCCTCCCCGCCGCAACAATGTATCGTCTTTGCACAAACTCGCAACACACAAACTCGCAACAGATACATAGTGAGCGCCGGGGAACTGCAGCTGTACTCGGTCACCGGCGGAAAAGGGACAACATAGACTGGGACAGTGTTGGAGTAACGCAGGCGGCATCTCACGTTTGAAGTGCCCGAAAAAGCATCTCCTAATCTAAAGCCAAAGATAGACTTTGTTATACTTGTTGTTAATATTCATGCATTTTAAAATATATATGTTATGTTCTATACTTTGGCAATATAATGATGTATCTTATCATGCCAATAAAGTATTTTAAATTGAATTGAAAAATTGATAGACACACACACACACACACACACACAAAAAAAAGTTGGAGTAACTCAGTGGGGCAAGGCAGCATCTCTGGAGAGAAGTTTTGGGCCGAGACCCTTCTTCAGACTGAAAGTCGCGGGAAAGGGAAACGAAAGATTTTTTTTTTTTAAATGATGTAGAGACTTAAAGAAGAATGATGGTAAAGGAAACAGACCATTGTCAGATGTTTGTTGGGTGAAAATGAGAAATAAGCTGGTGCGATTTGGATGGGGGAGGGATGGAGAGAGGGGGAATTGGGTGCTGGATTATCTCAGCTGGTCAGGCAGCATCTCGCCTTTGGAGTGTTGGGAGTAACTCAGACAACATCCCAGGTCTAAAGTGTTGGAGTAACTCAACGGCTAAGGCAGCATCTCCAACGCAAAGTGCTGGAGTAAGTCAGGCAGCATCTCAGATATAAAGTGTCGGATTAACTTAGCTGGTCCGGCAGCATCTCAGATTTAAAGTGCTGGAGTAGCTCAGTCTGAAGAAGCGTCCCGACCCGAAACATCACCTATTCCTGTTCTCCGCGTATGCTGCTGAGTTACTCCAGCTTTTTGTGTCTGGAGTAACTCAGTGGGTCAGGCAGCATCTTAGATTTAAAGTGCTGGAGTAACTCAGGCAGCATCTCATAATTTATTTTTTACATGAAAACACTGCCTGAAATAAATTGGAAGCAAGTGCAGTTACAGCTTTCAAAATCGTGTTTAAAAAAAACCCCCATAATAACTCTGCCTGAAATAACACCACAAGAAAATGCAATTCCAACTTTCAAAATGGTATTAAAAGCATTCTCCTGAAATGTTAATGACCGGAAAGGTTATCACTATATATCCCACCTGTGGCCTGGTTTACTAAACACTTAAGATTTTTTTGATTTCGAATTTCCTACAATAATTTTTGTGTTGACTTTTTTTTTAACATAGTGGATTTCGAAGTAAGACCACACCACGATAGGCCTTTCCTTTAATAAATTTGCTGGATCAACGGTTCAAATCCATTCTCGTTACGTGATGGACGAGGCTGGAGAGTGGGGTGGAGACGGATAGATCAGCTACAATAGAATGGCGAAGGCGACACCGGACTGTCAAAGCAGCCACAGCCAAACATAAAAACAGTTTTTTTTCCCCATGAGTGGTAGTTCTACTCAATAACCAAAGTCTGTAGTTTAATTTTTGCTCTGGTTTATTTTCACCCACATGTTTAGACCGTAATGTTGTATCCTCATTGTTTTGTTGTGTTTTGTGCTTTATACTTAATTGTTAACTATGTTTGTGTTGTCATTTGTGAGCGGAGCACCAAGGCACATTCCTTGTATATATGCACATACTCGGCCAATAAACGTATTAATTCATTCGTTCATTAGACTCGATGGGCCGAATGGCCTTGTTCTGCTCCTAGAACTTATGAATTTATGAACGACTTTTTTGGGGGGCATGTTAAAAAAAAATGCTCTCCGTTTTCCATTTTATAGTTAAGGTAAATGGGCAAGTTATGGGCAAGTTATTCTGAATGCACATTGTATCAAACTTTTTTTTTTTTTAAACTAGCATCTGGCATAGTGCCTTGAATCTCGACTTTTCAAAGCCATTGACATTGAAATCTTCCGATTCTTTTTAAAAGTTGGCTACGTGGGTGTAAATGGCCGGAAACTGTTTTACTCTCCCGGCCAGCCTTAAATGCTCAGGGTTTGCTTGGCGTGTAGGCAGGTGGTTGCTTATTTTTTTTTGCACTAACCCGACTGTGTGCTGCACTTCCTCAAACGCGCGCGTCAATATCCAGGCGCCTACGCTCTAAACAAGCGTCACCGCTGGCGCTGTGTTGCAGGGGACTCTCCCAACTAACACCGTCAGCAAAGCAAACAGCTGGAGGACTTGAAACATCCAGTAAGTAAAACACATTTGCGAGCATTAACCAAAAAAACAAAAAAAAACACAACCCATTTAATAAATCACGATGCAGTCTGCTTCCCAAAACGCGCAGACAATAAAAGACAATTCTTATTAGTAAAAATAACAATAGACAATAGACAATAGGTGCAGGAGGAGGCCATTCGGCCCTTCGAGCCAGCACCGCCATTCAATGTGATCATGGCTGATCATTCTCAATCAGTACCCCGTTCCTGCCTTTTCCCCATACACGCTATCCTTAAGAGCTCTATCTAGCTCTCTCTTGAATGCATTCAGAGAATTGGCCTCCACTGCCTTCTGAGGCAGAGAATTCCACAGATTCACAACTCTCTGACTGAAAAAGTTTTTCCTCATCTCAGTTCTAAATGGCCTACCCCTTATTCTTAAACTGTGGCCCCTTGTTCTGGACTCCCCCAACATTGGGAACATGTTTCCTGCCTCTAGCGTGTCCAACCCCTTAATAATCTTATACGTTTCGATAAGAACCTCTCTCATCCTTCTAAATTCCAGTGTATACAAGCCTAGTCGCTCCAGTCTTTCAACATATGAAAGTCCCGCCACAACACGAGCTATTTACTCTTCCTTGCTTTTGTGTATTATTATTTAGGATCTTGTTGCTGCTGCTGCTGCCAAGCCCGGCGTTATTGCTGCTGTCCCATGCAAAAGTGGCACCCCTTGCACCGTTCTCGAACCAGAGTTTGGTGAAGGAAATCGCAGAGTGTTATTTTGTCACACAGTTCCAGAATTTAGACTGAAGAATTCAGTCTGAAGAAGGGTCTCGACTCGAAACGTCACCCATTCCTTCTCTCCCGAGATGCTGCCTGAGCTGCTGAGTTACTCCAGCATTTTGTGAATAAATATCCAGAATTTAGACGCCGTGGACAAAGAAAGAGTAGTGACCAAAACTTAATTGTTTATAATTGTATGTGTTATTGCATTTTTATTGCTTATTTTTATTGGTCATTAATGAACTGCGGGTAATTTTTCATTTCACTGCACATTTATGTGTATGTGACAAATAAATTGACTATTGACTATTGGTTTGACCATTTAACTGTATAAGACATAGGAGCAGAATTAGGCCATTCAGCCCATCGAGACTACTCTGCCATTCAATCATGGTTAATCTATTTTCCCCTCTCAACCCCCTTCTCCCTGTAACATTTCAAGATTTCAAGATCAATTTATTGTCACGTGTACCAATTAAGGTACAGTGGAATTTGAGTTACCATACAGCCATACTAAGTGAAAAGCAACAAGACACACGGCCACATAATGTGAAATTTAACATAAACATCCGCCATGGATTCCACATTCCTCACTGTGATGGGAGGTAATAAAGTTCCATCATCTTCCTCTTTGTTCACCCGCGGTCGGGGCTGTTGAACCGTCCGCAGTCTCCGCTGCCGACTGTCCGAGGCCCTCGCGTCGGGATGATCGAAACTCCGGCGTCGGAACGGTTGAAACACTCTCCGCGGCGTGGAACTCCCGAGTCGGCCTCATCTCACCAGAGATTGCGGGCTTCACGGCGTTAAAGTCCACAGGCCCCGCGGTTGGAGCTCTCCACAGTCGATCCTCAGCACAGGATCGCAGCTCTACGATGTTAAAGTCTGTGCCGTGCCCGCGGCTTGAAGCGACGGGCCGGTCTCTGGGAAAGGCCGCCAACTCCTCTATGTTAGGCCGCAGTGGGGACGGAGATACGATACGGAGAAAAATCGCATCTCCGTCGAGGTATTTGATGCCTTTCCTAATCAAGAATCTATCAATCTCTACCATAAAAACACCCAATTTCTTGGCTTCCACAGCCGTCTGTGGCAATGAATTCCCCTGATTCACCATTCTTTAGCTAAAGAAATTCCTCCTCATCTCCATTTTGAAGGAACGTCCTTAGATTTCCATTTGACAACACCCATAATAAACAAACCATAACTAAATTATGGGTGTGAGGCAGAATTCTCTGCCTCAGAAGGCAGTGGAGGCCAATTCTCTGAATGCATTCAAGAGAGAGCTAGATAGAGCTCTTGAGGATAGCGGAGTCAGGGGGTATGGGGAGAAGGCAGGAACGGGGTACTGATTGAGAATGATCAGCCATGATCACATTGAATGGTGGTGCTGGCTCGAAGGGCCGAATGGCCTCCTCCTGCACCTATTGTCTATTGTCTATGAAAGGTTAATTTTATGAAATGAATCTTATGAAAGGTTAACCTTAACATTTTAGTTTTTCTAATGTCTGACACATTTTATTTCCAGTCATTCTGATATTATTAGATTTAGATTTATTATTGTCACATGCACCGAGGAACAGTGCAAAGCTTTGTTTTGCAGTTTTGCATGCTGTCCAAATGAACTCTCTAAAGAAGGGTCTTGACCTGAAACATAGAAAATAGGTGCAGGAGTAGGCCATTCGGCCCTTCGAGCCTGCACCGCCATTCAATATGATCATGGCTGATCATCCAGCTCAGTAGCCTGTACCTGCCTTCTCTCCAGACCCCCTGATCCCTTTAGCAAAAAGGGTCACATCTAACTCCCTCTTAAATATAGCCAATGAACTGGCCTCAACTACCTTCTGTAGTCACCCAGTCCTTCTCTCCAGAGATGCTGCCTGTCCCGCTGAGTTACTCCAGCTTTTTGCGTCTACCTTTTGTGTAAATCAGATAATAATGTACATAAATACAATTAAGCCAAGCTCAAGAGTCAAAAGTGTTTAATTGTCACCAAAATGGAATAATGAAATTCTCACTTTCAGCAGCATAACAGGTCTGTGAACAACAGTTCTCAATAGATAACATAATAAACATAAACAAAGCAATTAAAAATAATTATATTAGTACAAAACAAAACGAAAGCCTGAAGTTCTCAGTGCAATAATAACGGTTCATAATTTGGAGTTTAGTTGGTATTTTGCAGTGTTCAATTACCTGATGGTTATCGGGAAGAAGTTGCTCCTGAACCTGAACGTTGCAGTTTCCAGGCTCTTCCTTCTTCCCGATGGCAGGAATGTTTCTATGCTTCTCCGTGGATCCACTGGATCCCGACCCTGATCTGTCCAGGACCATGTGGTAGCTGTCTGTGCACCAGTCTCCCCATGTTAAACAAAGTCACGCACAGGTGTCCGACCCTATGGAGAGGGCAGTCATACTCGCTTCGTGTGACCGCCGATGATGATGTTTCTGTGAGTGAAATGGGAGCGTGGCCAGGGTGGTGTGGGTCTCTGATGAGGCTGGCTGCCTTTTTTGAGACAGTGCCTCCTGTAGATCCCTTCGATGGTGGGGAGGTCAGAAATCTATGCTGGATGGGGCAGTGTTCACCAATCTCTGTAGTCTCCTTCGCTTCTGGGCGTTCGAGTTATCGGACTATGCCGTGATGCAACCAGTCAATACGCTCCGCACTGTACACCTGTACAAGTTCAAGAGAGTATCCAACGACTTACCGAACCCCCTCAATCAAGGAAGTAGAGGCATTGATGGGCCTTCAGGACAACCGGCCTTCATGGTCAGGTTAAGAACTCTGTACCGGTAACAACCTGAACATGAAAATGGCGCATCTATACTGTCTCTGTGTTTATTCACAAAATGCTGGAGTAACCCAGCAGGTCAGGCAGCATCTCAGGAGAGAAGGAATGGGCGACGTTTCGGGTCGAGACCCTTCTTCAGTCTGCGGAAGGGTCTCGACCCGAAACGTCGCCCATTCCTTCTCTCCTGAGATGCTGCCTGGCCTGCTCAGTTACTCCAGCATTTTGTGAATAAATACCTTCGATTTGTACCAGCCTTCGTGATAAATACCTTCGATTTGTACCAGCATCTGCAGTTATTTTCTTATATACTGTCTCTGTGTACTATTCCTATACACTTGTACTTAATTAACTTCCAGAACCAGGGGCCACAGTCTAAGAATAAAGGGGAGGCCATTTAAAACTGAGGTGAAAAAAAAAAGTTTTCACCCAGAGAGTTGTGAATTTGTGGAATTCTCTGCCAAAGAGGGCGGTGGAGGCCAATTCACTGGATGAATTTAAAATAGTTAGATAGAGCTCTAAGGGCTAGTGGAATCAAGGGATATGGGGAGAAGGCAGGCACGGGTTATTGATTGTGGAAGGATATTCTTGCTATGGAGGGCGTGCAGCGTAGGTTCACTAGATTAATTCCCGGAAT
Organism: Rhinoraja longicauda; assembly: GCF_053455715.1. NCBI lineage: Eukaryota > Metazoa > Chordata > Chondrichthyes > Rajiformes > Arhynchobatidae > Rhinoraja > Rhinoraja longicauda. Next base: position 40,690,631 of record NC_135969.1, read on the forward strand.
GGCGGGACTGTCGTATGTTGAAAGGCTGGAGCGATTGGGCTTGTATACACTGGAATTTAGAAGGATGAGGGGGGATCTTATTGAAACATATAAGATAATTAGGGGATTGGACACATTAGAGGCAGATAACATGTTCCCAATGTTGGGGGAGTCCAGAACAAGGGGCCACAGTTTGAGAATAAGGGGTAGGCCATTTAGAACGGAGATGAGGAAGAACTTTTTCAGTCAGAGGGTGGTGAAGGTGTGGAATTCTCTGCCTCAGAAGGCAGTGGAGGCCAGTTCGTTGGATGCTTTCAAGAGAGAGCTGGATAGAGCTCTTAAGGATAGCGGAGTGAGGGGGTATGGGGAGAAGGCAGGAACGGGGTACTGATTGATAGTGATCAGCCATGATCGCATTGAATGGCGGTGCTGGCTCGAAGGGCTGAATGGCCTACTCCTGCACCTATTGTCTATTGTCTATTGTCTATCACAATGAATGGGATGTTGTTGATAGTGAGTGAGAGGAGGGGGAGCTCTCCTAAAGATTACTTAATCTATGATGCGCTTTTGTACCGTAATACTTTTACTGGACTGTAAAAAGGAATTTTGCTTTAGTTCAGAGCGCGTGACAAAGAAGTGTCATTGAACCACTGAAGATATATTTTTCTCTTGAGAAAATACAATTGACCTAGCAGAAGTCTTTGAAAGGTGAAAGGTTTCGATGGAGTGGATGAAGTGAGAATGTTTCCACTTGTGGTGAAGAGAGTAAATCGCATCTAGCTTTGTGTAAGACCACTTCATGGACATCCTGCTCAGCCCCAGCAATCTCTTCCCTGTGCTCACAATCTCACTCCCTGAACCCACCCCTCGAATGCCCACGTTATTTGTTGTAGTTTTTTTAACCTTTTATTGACAATAGACAATAGGTGCAGGAGGGGGCGATTCGGCCCTTCGAGCCAGCACCGCCATTCAATTTGATCATGGCTGATCATTCCCAATCAGTACCCCGTTCCTGCCTTCTCCCCATACCCCCTGACTCCGCCATCCTTAAGAGCTCTATCTAGCTCTCTCTTGAAAGCACTCAGACAGAAAGCAAAGAGTGGGGATAAATAGGTCTCTTTCAGAATGGCAGGCTAGTGGGGTACCGCAAGGCTCGGTGCTGAGACTGCAGCTATTTACAATATACATTAATGACTTGGATGAAGGGATTAAAAGTACCATTAGCAAATTTGCAGATGATACAAAGCTGGGTGGTAGTGTGAACTTTGAGGAAGATGCTATGAGTTTGCAGAGTGACTTGGATAGGTTGTGTGAGTGGGCGGATGCATGGCAGATGCAGTTTAATGTGGATAAGTGTGAGGTTATCCACTTCGGTGGTAAGAATAGGAAGGCAGAGTATTATCTGAATGGTGTCAAGTTAGGAACAGGGGACGTACAACGAGATTTGGGTGTCCTAGTGCATCAGTCACTGAAAGGATGCATGGTACAGCAGGCAGTGAAGAAAGCCAATGGAATGTTGGCCTTCATAACAAGAGGAGTTGAGTATAGGAGCAAAGAGGTCCTTCTGCAGTTGTACAGGGCCCTAGTGAGACCGCACCTGGAATACTGTGTGCAGTTTTGGTCTCCAAATTTGAGGAAGGATATTCTTGCTATTGAGGGCGTGCAGCGTAGATTTACTAGGTTAATTCCCTCAAAATGGCGGGACTGTCATATGTTGAAAGACTGGAGCGACTAGGCTTGTATACACTGGAATTTAGAAGGATGAGAGGAGATCTTATCGAAACGTATAAGATTATTAAGGGGTTGGACACGTTAGAGGCAGGAAACATGTTCCCAATGTTGGGGGAGTCCAGAACAAGGGGCCACAGTTTAAGAATAAGGGGTAGGCCATTCTTGCCTATAAGGATATTCTTGCTATTGAATATCAGTGCAGCACGGTGGTGCAGCGGTAGCGTTGCTGCCTTACAGCGAATGCAGCGCCGGAGACTCAGGTTCGATCCTGACTACGGGCGCCGTCTGTACGGAGTTTGTACGTTCTCCTCGTGACCTGCGTGGGTTTTCTCCGAGATCTTCGGTTTCCTCCCACACTCCAAAGACGTACAGGTATGTAGGTTAATTGACTGGGTAAATGTAAAAATTGTTCCTAGTGTAGGATAGTGTTAGTGTGCGGGGATCGCTGGGCGGCGCCGACTCGGTGGGCCGAAGGGCCTGTTTCCGCGTTGTATCTCTAAATCTAAATCTAAAACCAAAGTGGATAACCTCACACTTATCCACTTTAAACTGCATCTGCCATGCATCTGCCATGCATCCGCCCACTCACACAACCTGTCCAAGTCACCCTGCAACCTCATAGCATCTTCCTCACAGTTCACACTACCACCCAGCTTTGTATTATCTGCAAATTTGCTATTGTTACTTTTAATCCCTTCATCTAAGTCATTAATATATATTGTAAATAGCTGCGGTCCCAGCACTGAGCCTAGCGGTACCCCACTAGTCACTGCCTGCCATTCTGAAAGGGACCCATTTATCCCCACTCTTTGCTTTCTGTCTATCAACCAATTTTCTATACATGTCAGTACCCTACCCCCAATACCATGTGCTCTAATTTTGCCCAATAATCTTCTATGTGAAACCTTGTCGAAGGCTTTCTGAAAGTCGAGGTACACCACATCCACCGGCTCTTCCCTATCAATTTTCCTAGTTACATCCTCAAAAAATTCCAGAAGATTAGTCAAGCATGATTTCCCCTTTGTAAATCCATGCTGACTCGGAACAATCCTGTTACTGCTATCCAAATGCTCCGCAATTTCGTCTTTTATAATTGACTCCAGCATCTTCCCCACCACCGATGTCAGACTAACTGGTCTATAATTTCCTGTTTTCTCTCTCCCTCCTTTCTTAAAAAGTGGGATAACATTAGCTACCCTCCAATCTACAGGAACTGATCCTGGATCCATAGAATATTGAAAAATGATCACCAATGCGTCCACTATTTCTAGAGCCACCTCCTTAAGTACCCTGGGATGCAGACCATCAGGCCCTGGGGATTTATCAGCCTTCAGTCCCATCAGTCTACCCAACACCATTTCCTGCCTAATGTGAATTTCTTTCAGTTCCTCCATCACCCTAGGATCTCTGACCACTAGAACATCTGGGAGATTGCTTGTATCTTTCTTAGTGAAGACAGATCCAAAGTACCGGTTCAACTCGTCTGCCATTTCCTTGTTCCCCGTAATAAATTCCCCCGCTTCTGTCTTCAAGGGACCCACATTTGCCTTAACTATTTTTTGCCTCTTCACATACCTAAAGAAACTTTTACTATCCTCCTTTATATTATTGGCCAGCTTACCTTCGTACCTCATCTTTTCTCCCCGTATTGCCTTTTTCGTTTTTTTCTGTTGCTCTTTAAAAGAGTCCCAATCCTCTGGCTTCCTGCTCTTCTTTGCTATGTTATACTTCTTCTCTTTTATTTTTATCCTGTCCTTGACTTCCCCTGTCAGCCACGGGTGCCTCTTACTCCCCTTAAAATCTTTCCTCCTCTTTGGGATGAATTGATCCTGCAACTTCTGCATTGTTCCCAGGAATACCTGCCATTGCTGTTCCACTGTCTTCCCTGCTAGGGCCTCCTTCCAGTGAAATCTGGCCAGCTCCTGCCTCATGCCTCTGTAATCCCCTTTGCTATACTGTAATACTGACACTTCCGATTTTCCTTTCTCCCTCTCAATTTGTAGAGTAAAACATCATATTTTGATCACTGCATCCTAATGGCTCTTTTACCTTGAGTTCCCTTTTAGATTAGTTTAGAGATACAGCACAGAAATCCCAACGCGAGGGTCTCGGACAATTGGCAGCGGCCACTGCGGATGGTTCAACAGCGCCGACCGCGGGTGAACAAAGAGGAAGATGTTGGAACTTTATTACCTTCCATCACAGTGAGGAATGTGGAATCTGCTGTGGTGGATGTTTATGTTAATTTTAATTTATGTTTGCTGTGTGTCTTTTTGCTTTTTACTTCGTATGGTAACTCAAATTTCACTGTACCTTAATTGGTACATGTGACAATAAATTGATCTTGAAATCTTGAAATGATTGTAGCTGTGAAAGGAAGGGAACTCAACAGCCAAAGCTAAAGGATCTTCTTATACTTTCTTGGGGTTATAAAGATATGTAGAAAAGGGGTAGACACAAAATGCCGGAGTAACTCAACAGGCAGGCAGCATCTCTGGAGGGAAGGAATGGGTGACGTTTCTAGTCGGGACCCTTCTTCAGACAAGTCAGGGGAAAGGGAAACGAGAGATATAGACGATGATGTCGAGACCTGGTCAGGATAACCACTTATGAGGTGTTTGCGCAGTAATCAATCAGAACCAGATAGAGAGACTAAGAACAAATGAATGAAGGATATGCAAACAAGTAACGATGTTAAAGGAAACAGGCCATTGTTAGCTGTTGGCTGGGTGAGAACAGGGGAACCTGGTGTGACTTGGGTGGGGGAGGGATAGAGAGAGAGGGACTGCAGCGGTTACTTGAAGTTAGAGAAGTCGGAAAAGGGGCATTTTTGGGTGGCACGGTGGCGCAGCGGTAGAGTTGCTGCCTTACAGCGAATGCAGCGCCGGAGACTCAGATTCGATCCTGACTACGGGCGCCATCTGTACGGAGTTTGTACATTCTCCTCATGACCTGCGTGGGTTTTCTCCGAGATCTTCGGTTTCCTCCCACACTCCAAAGACGTACAGGTTTGTAGGTTAATTGACTGGGTAAAAAAAAAAAAAATTGTCCCTAGTGTGTGTAGGATAGTGTTAATGTACGGGGATCGCTGGGCGGCGTAGACCCGGTGGGCCAAAGGGCCTGTATCCGCGCTGTATCTCTGAATCTAAATCTAAAAACTCTAGTTTCCATTATTTGCTTAGTAGTCAATTTTTCTCCTTTATGAGTTTAGTTTATTGTCACGTGTACCGAGGTACAGTGAAGAGCTTTTGTTGTGTGCTAACCAGTCAGCGGAAAGACAATACATGATTAGTTTAGTTTAAAGATACAACGCACCTGGAGTACTGTGTGCAGTTTTGGTCTCCAAATTTGAGGAAGGATATTCTTGCTATGGAGGGCGTGCAGCGTAGGTTCACTAGGTTAATTCCCGGAATGGCGGGACTGTCGTATGTTGAAAGGCTGGAGCGATTGGGCTTGTATACACTGGAATTTAGAAGGATGAGGGGGGATCTTATTGAAACATATAAGATAATTAGGGGATTGGACACATTAGAGGCAGATAACATGTTCCCAATGTTGGGGGAGTCCAGAACAAGGGGCCACAGTTTGAGAATAAGGGGTAGGCCATTTAGAACGGAGATGAGGAAGAACTTTTTCAGTCAGAGGGTGGTGAAGGTGTGGAATTCTCTGCCTCAGAAGGCAGTGGAGGCCAGTTCGTTGGATGCTTTCAAGAGAGAGCTGGATAGAGCTCTTAAGGATAGCGGAGTGAGGGGGTATGGGGAGAAGGCAGGAACGGGGTACTGATTGAGAGTGATCAGCCATGATCGCATTGAATGGCGGTGCTGGCTCGAAGGGCTGAATGGCCTACTCCTGCACCTATTGTCTATTGTCTATTGATACAGGCCCTTCGGCCCACCGAGTCCACACCGACCAACAATCCCCACACTGATACTACGCTACACACACTAGGAACAATTTACATTTATAACAAGCCAATTAACCTACAAACCCGTATGTAAACCCCGTACAGACAGCACCCGTAGTCAGGATCGAACCCAGGTCTCTGGTGCCACAAGCGCTGTAAGGCAGCAACTCTACCGATGTGCCACCGTGCTGCCCTGATTACAATCAAATTGTCCACAGTGTACAGATACATGATAAAGGGAATAACGTGAATAACATTTAGTGCAAGATAAAGCCAGTAAACTACGATCAAAGATAGTCCGAGGGTCTCCAAAGAGGTGGATAGTAGCTCAGGACTGTTCTCTTGTTCTTGGTAGGATGGTAGGATTATTGTCTAGTTTTTATTTTTAAGGGATACAGCACAGAAACAGGCCCTTCAGTCCACCATCAATGCCGAACATCAATCACCCGTTCGCACTAGTTTCATGTTATCCCACTTTCGCATCCTGCCTACACATCAGGACCAATTTACAGAGGGCCAATTAACCCTCAAACCTTGCGTCTTTTAGGATTCATAAGTGATAGGAGCAGAATTAGGCCATTCGGCCCATCAAGTCGACTCCGCCATTCAATCATGGCTGATCTATCCCTCCCTCCCTCCTAACCCCATTCTCCTGCCTTCTCCCCATAACCCATGACACCCATACTGATCAAGTATCTATCTAACTCTGCCTTTAGAATATCCATTAACTTGGCATCCACTGCCTCCAGCGGCAATGAATTTCTTAGATTCACCACCTCCGGGGATGTGGGAGGAAACCGGAGCACCCGGAGGAAACCCACGCGGTCCACAGGGAGAACGTGCAAACTCCACACGGACAGTACCCGAGGGTGGGGATTGAACCTGGGTCACTGGCGCGGTGAGGCAGCAGGTCTACCAGCTTATTCCTTAAATAGCTCATTCATCCTTTGAGCCTGCTCTCTGTCTGTCTGTTGCCAGTCCTTTGTTCTGCCTCATTCAAACTACATCTGTGTGACATCTGTGACTTTTGAAACTTGATGCAGCGATTCCTTCAAATCACACGATGGTACTACTATTTAATAATTTTCCTACAAAACCACTCCTTTTGCCACGAGATATATAACTCTCAAAATTCTTACCCTCGGCAGATTACAAAATGCTTAACAGCTAATAAAGTATGTTTAAATTGAATACACTACAATCTTTTTGACGTACTTCATCAAAGGAACAGAAGAAGCCTCTGTTATTGAAGTATATTCTGGACTCAAGTTTATGGACTGGGACCCATAACAACCAACCTTTGGATTCATAGGCAAAAAGAAGTATTGGCACTTGGCCTGGTCTGATGGGTTTAGGCAACCACATGAGGAATGGTTAGCCAGTCAATTCTTGGAGGAACAAAAGACACAAAGTGCTGGAGTAACTCAATGGGTCAGGCAGCATCTCTGAAGAACATGGATAAGTGATGTTTTGGTCAGTCTGAAACCCGGAACGACACCTAAAACATGTTCTCCATGGATGCCGCCTGACCCACTGCGTTACTCCAGCACTTTGTATCTTTTTTTATATATATACCTCTATTCGTCCCACACCGGGGAAAATTACAGTGTTACAGCAGCAAAGTGTAGCAAACAATAAAGTTGTAAACCAGCATGTGCAGTTCCTTTTTCCTAAGTCTTGGAGCGAACTCTGTACACATTGAATCGTGGCCTAATGATACGCAATATCATTTTAGATTGGGACTGAAATTTGGCAAAATGGGTCTGTATTTCACAATCAATAATTTTAATGTAACGGCAATTATCTTTATCGGGTGTAGCGGTTGAGCTGCTGCCTTACAGCGCCAGAGACCCGGGTTCCATCCTGGCTATGACTGTCTATTGTCTATTGTCTATGGACGCTGTCTGTTCTGAGTTTGTACAATTTCCCTGTGAATGCATCGGTTTTCTTTGGGCGCTCCGGTTTCCTCCCACATCTCAAAGACGTGCAGGTTTGTAAGTAAATTGGCTTCTGTAAATTATCCCGTGTGTGGGATTGAACGCATGTATGGGGTGACAATAGATAATAGACAATAGGCAATAGGTGCAGGAGGAGGCCATTCGGCCCTTCGAGCCAGCACCGCCATTCAATGTGATCATGGCTGATCATTCTCAATCAGTACCCCGTTCCTGCCTTCTCCCCATACCCCCTGACTCCGCTATCCTTAAGAGCTCTATCTAGCTCTCTCTTGAATGCATTCAGGGTGAATGCTGATCGGTGCGGACTCGGTGGGCCATAAGGCCTGTTTCCACACTGTATTTCTAAACATAAATCTATAAGTTGTTCAGTTCTTTCTTGCCATTAAATGGGTTCCTTGGTTTATGTCGTTGTGAAATGAGGTTCTTTGTTCCTCATTTATTTATCGTGGAAATACAAATGCGGAAATACATAATTTATGCATAAATTATGCCTTTAGTGGGCAAAAAGTGGGTACAGATTTTAGATGATCAGCCATGATCATATTGAATGGTATGCTGGCTCGAAGAGCCAAATGGCCTACTCCAGCAGCTATTTTTCTATGTTTCTATGGTTTTTCTATGTTTCTAAAAATAGCAACCACAGACCAAATATTGAACACGTTTATTCAAAGGCCATTGTTGAAATGGTCTTTTGAATAAAACTGTTCAATTTTTTTTAATGGTCTTTTTCGTTGAAAGATACAGCATGGAAACAGGCCCTTCGGCCCACGGCGACCATTGATAACCCATTCACACTAGTTCTATGGTATCCCAATTTCACCTCCACTCCTTACACACTAGCGGCAATTTTTACAGAGGCCGATTAAGTTACGAACCCGGGGAAACGGATGACATTAGTAGAGAATGTGCTAACTCCACACATACGGAGCTGGAGGTCAGGATCAAAGCTGGGTCTCTGGCCGCTGTGAGGCAGCAGCTCCACCTGCTGCACCACCGTGTTTAAGGACACAGTACATTAATACCCACATATATTTTGTGTACAGCTGCTTCATGTATTATGGATCATGTGTGGTCTCAGAATTCCCAATGAATTACACTGGCAGGTGGTCTTACAAATGTAACATCATATCACAGCTTGGAGACTAAGGTGTACCAGCTAGCATTATGTAATGATGGAACTTGAATCCTGAACAACTCTCAACAGTATTCAATTTTTTAACACGATCATGATTTTGCCATTTCCAAATTGATCGGAGGACATTGCAAATTGCGATATGCTGTGTGAATTTGGTTTCCCATTAATTAAACTAAACCTGATTATATCTCTGCGTAGGAAGGAACTGCAGATGCTGGTTTACACAGAAGGTATTGACAAAATGCTGGAGTAACTCAGCGGGACAGGCAGCTTCTCCGGAGGGAAGGAATGGGTGACGTTTCAGGTTGGGTCTGAAGAAGGTTCTCGACCCAAAAGGTCACCCGTTCCTTCTCTCCAGAGATGCTGCCTGTCCCGCTGAGTTACTCCAGGATTTTGTCTATCCTCAACAGTAGTTGAGGCAGGGACTATCCTAACATTTAAGAAACAGTTAGACAGGTACATGGATCGGACAGGTTTGGAGAGATGTGGGCCAAACGCAGGCAGCTGGGACAGATTGGCCGGTGTGGGCAAGTTAGGCCGAAGGGCCTGTTTCTATGCTTTATCACGCCATGACTCTAAGACTATGAGTAATATATTTCTTTATTCGTCCCACACCGGGGAAATTTACAGTGTTACAGCAGCAAAGTGGATAGCAAGAGAGCAAGAGATCATTCATTATAAATAAACGATACCTAAATTGTCATCAGTTTTCTGTGTGTTCTTAGCTGTTATTGTTGACTCGTCTGCTGGGAGCAGTGCTGGTTGTGGAGTCTCACAGCAGCGGGAAGGAAGGACCTCCTATATCTCTCCTTCACGCACTTGGGGTGAAGGAGTCTGTCACTGAAGGAGCTACTCAGTGCACTGGCAGTGTCCTGCATGGGGTGGGAGTCGTTGTCCAGCAGCGATGTTAGCTTTGCCATCATCCTCCTCTCTCCCACCACCTGCACTGTCGAGAGGGCAACCCAGGACAGAGCTGGCCTTCCTGACCAGCTTGTCGAGTCTCTTCCCTTCCACCGCTGAGTTGCTGCTGCTCCAGCAGACCACTCCATAGAAGATGGCCGATGCAATCACCGTGTTGTAGAAGGTCCTTAGGAGTGCCCCCTGCACTCCAAAGGACCTGAGTCTCCTTAGCAGATAAAGTCTGCTCTAGCCCTTTCTGTACAGTTACATCGGTGTAGTTAATTTTTTTAACACACTTGTGATTTTGTCCTTTCCAAATTGATCAGCCAACATTGCAAATTAGGATATGCTGTGTGAATTTTGTTAATACTTATTTAAATTAAACCTGATCGCCAGCAGTGATTATATCTCGGCCGATCGTGAGCAGGTCTCATTCCAAGATGCCTGTAGAGATCCAGTAATGGAAAAGCAAAATCCTTCACACAGGACGTGTAAATGGGTTTCATTTCAATTGAAATGGGTTTTTTTTAAATTACGGACGCCAGAAATCTAAAATAAAAATGGAAATACTGAAAATACCTACCAAATCTGACGTCTTCTGTTGAAAGGTAAAACCCGTAGTCAGGATCGAACACGGGTCTCTGGCGCTGTGAGGCAGCAACTCAGCGGTAGAGTTGCCGCCTCACAGCTCCAGAGACCCGGGTTCGATCCTGACTACGGGTGCTGTCTGTATGGAGTTTGTACATTCTCCCCGTGACCGCGTGGGTTTTCTCCGTGTGCTCCGGTTTCCTCCCACATTTCCAAAGGCGTGCAGGTTTGAAGGTTAATTGGCTTCTGAAAATTGTACCCGAGTGTGTGGGACACAAAACTGGGATAACATAGAACTAATGTGATCCTTGGTCAGTGCAGAAAGGCCTGTTTCCACGCTGTACCTCGAAGCTTAACTAAACTAAGATTGAATGTTTCAGGTCGAAGGCCTTCATCAGAACTGGAAAGCAGTAGAGAGAGTGAGGGAAGGGATGTGGAGAGGATGTTCCCGCTGGGACCAGAGGACACTGCCTCAGAATTAAAGGTCGGGACCCTTCCTCAGACCAATGGGCAGATAAAGCTTTGGGTTAGAACTCTTCTTAACATTTTGATAAAGGGACTCGACCCAAAACGTCACCTATCCATGCCCTCCAGAGATGCTGCCTGACTGGTTGAGTAACTCCAGCACTTTGTGCTTTGTGTAAAGGATCCATGCTTGAAAAAGAGAAAGATGTTACCCTAACATGAAAGAATTAAAAGATTAAACATTCAGAATTAATGGGCGCTCTTTTAGAAAGGAGGAACTTCTTTAGTCAGAGGGTAGTTAGTCTGTGGAACTCATTGGCACAGAGGGCTGTGGAGGCCAAATCAGTGGATATTTTTAAGGCAGGGACAGACAATTTCTTGATTAGAACGGTGTCAAGGGTTTTGGGGAGAAGGCAGGAAAATGGGATTGGGTGGCAGAGATCAGCCACGATTGAATGATTATAAGATTATTAAAGGGTTGGACACGTTAGAGGCAGGAAACATGTTCCCAATGTTGGGAGTCCAGAACAAGGGGCCACAGTTTAAGAATAAGGGGTAGGCCATTTAGAACTGAGATGAGGAAAAACTTTTTAAGTCAGAGTTGTGAATCTGTGGAATTCTCTGCCTCAGGAGGCAGTGGAGGCCAATTCCCTGAATGCATTCAAGAGAGAGCTAGATAGAGCTCTTAAGGATAGCGGAGTCAGGGGTATGGGGAGAAGGCAGGAACGGGGTACTGATTGAGAATGATCAGCCATGATCACATCGAATGGCGGTGCTGGCTCGAAGGGCCGAATGGTCTCCTCCTGCACCTATTGTCTATTGTCTATAAAAGGTGAAAAAACTACAACAAATAACGTGGGCATTGGAGGGGTGGGTTCAGGGAGTGAAATTGTGGGCCGAAAGGCCTGATTCTACTCCTATAACTTGTGAACATTAAGATACAACATTCATCTCTCCATCCAAAGCAGTTATTCTTTTTATTGCTCTTTCTCAGAACATGCAAAGTACTGTTGTATTTTCACGTAGTGCAACTAAAACGTCACTTGAAATAACAAGTTATTGACTGGTTTTGAGGTGAAAGGAGAATAAATGGTAAAAAAAAAAAAACCCTTTACATCTTTACTCAATGTTTGAAACTTCAGAACTTCTCAAAGGAGTTTGTGTCAGTCTAAATTGGCGTCCATTCCACAAAGACCTCACGACCATATCAAGAGAACAATTCCCTGTGGAATCCTGCAAATTCCCATGATATCTCTCATGCCATCCACCAACCAAGTATTCCTACATTACAATGTTAATGAAAGCTGTATTCTGGTAACACAATTTTTAAGTTAAAATCGCTGAAAACATTAGCGACGCGGTAATGCTGGTTTCTGACGGGCACGGTGATGGACACATCACACATCTCCGCCCTGCATGTGGCTAGCCAGCTCCTCTTTTGTCTCGACATATGCGTCTATGAACCGGTCCTGCTGAGCCGGATGGCCACAACGCATAGATCAACTTGCACTTTACCCTGTCTAAAAACTGTTACAATTGTTTCGTTTCGTTGGGTTGCTGTTAATTACTTAAATTATTGCATCGTATGGGAGGCGCATTCCCAATCTCGTTTTACCCCCTGGGTACAATGACAATAAAGATATATTGTATTGTATTGTATTGTATTGTATTCCTTACAAAGTACGATCATATTTCATTATTCTAAACTGGTGTCTGGATTTAAGCTGCTTTTAGACCCAGACGTTTAAAGTGAAAGAATATCGTTTCAATCTCTGCACCCCTTGGGTATCATCAAATATAATTTCCAAAATGGGGCAATGAATGACAAATCGGAGCTTTCTCGATTTGCCTGCAATTTGTTTGTGTGTTCCTCAGCACTGAATATATTAGTACAAGAGTGGTACAAGGTATTTCTGCCTCCAGTTGGATACATTGTTTTTGTTTTAAATGTCAAGTGGAAGGTTAGTAAAGCACAGAGGATGGAATTTATATCAAATTAGTCCAACAGGAAATAAAATATAAAATCTATGATTCCATGTGTACAATTATCTGAATCAAATGAGTAAATTATGCTGTTTATTCCCAATTATTTATTTGGTCTGTTCCTATCTCGTTCCTATCACTTTGATATTATCAAAGTTCACAAGTTATAGGAGTAGAATTAGGCCACTCGGCCCATAGGGTCTATTCTGCCATTCAATCATGGCTGATCTCTGCCTCCTAATCCCATTTTCCTGCCTTCTCCCCATAACCCTTGACACCCGTTCTAATCAAGAATTTGTCTATCTCTGTCTTTAAAATATCCACTGACTTGGCCTCCACAGCCCTCTGTGGCAGTGAGTTCCACAGATTAATTATCCTCTGACTAAAGAAGTTCCTCCTCACCTCCTTTCTAAAAGAGCGCCCTTTAATTCTGAGGCTATGACCTCTGGTCCTAGACTCTCCCACCAGTGGAAATATCCTCTCCACATCCATTCTATCTATGCCTTTCATTATTCTGTAAGTTACAATGAGGTCCCACCTCAACCTTCTAAACTCCAGTGAGTACAGGCCCAGTGCAGTCAAATGCACATCATCTGCTCACCCACTCATTCCTGGAATCATTCTTGAAAACCTCCTCTGGAACCTCTCCAGCATATCCTTCCTCAGATATGGGGTCCAAATTTGCTCACAGTACTCAAATTGCGGCCTGACTTTACAGTGACTTTACACGAGACCCTCGGCATTACATCTCTGTTTTTGTATTCCAGTCCTCTTGTTTTACAATACAATACAATACAATACAATATATCTTTATTGTCATTGTACAGGGGTACAACGAGATTGGGAATGCGCCTCCCATACGATGCAATAAATTAATTAGCTCGTCAGTATTAATTTAAACAACCCAATGAAACAAATTGTAACAGTTTTAAAACAGATTAAAGTGCAAGTAGATCTGTGCCGGTTCACTGTGCGATGTGACCATCCGGCTCAGCAGGACCGGTTCATAGCAGCTATGGCCCTGGGGATGAAGCTGTTCCTGAGTCTGGAGGTGCGGGCGTAGAAGGCCTTGTATCGTCTGCCCGATGGAAGGAGTTCAAACAGACTGTTGCAGGGGTGTGAAGAGTCTTTGTGGATGCTGGTGGCTTTTCTGAGGCATCATGTGTTGTAGATGCCCTCCAAGGCTGGTAGCTGTGTTCCGATGGTCCTCTGAGCTCTATGGACTACCCGCTTTCCTCTCTGCCTCCGTGCAGCTGAGATACCACACAGGGATGCCATGCGTTAGGATGCTCTCTATGGTGCAGCGGTAGAATGTCGTCAGCAGCTGTTGGGGTAAACCAGACTTCTTCAGTGTTCTCAGGTAGAACAGTCGTTGCTGTGCCTTCTTGACCAGCGCAGCAGTGTTATTGGACCATGTTAGGTCCTCCGAAATGTGAGTGCCCAGAGACTTGAAGCTGGACACTCTCTCCACACTGTCCCCGTTGATAAAGATCGGGGCGTATTCCCCGTTGTGTGACCTACGGAAGTTGATAATCAGCTCCTTGGTCTTGGTGGTATTTAGGGACAGGTTGTTATCAGAGCACCAGTCCGCCAGGTTCTGCACCTCCGCTCTGTATTTTGCTAGTATTGAATTTGCCTTCCTTATTACCGATTCGACTTGCAAATTAACTTTCTGGGAGTCCTGCACCAGCACTCCCAAGTCCCTTTGCACCTCCGATTTCTGAATTCTCTCTCTATTTAGAAAATAATCTACGTCTTTATTCTTATCAGCAAAATGCACTTTGCTACGCTGAATTTCATCTGCCACCTCTCCTAACCTGTCCCTGTCCTTCTGCAGGAGTTCTTGCTTCCTCTACACTGCCTGCTCCTCCACCTATCTTAGCATCATCTGCAAACTTGGCCAAAAAGCCTTCAATCCCCTTACCCAAATCATTAATATACAACGTGAAGAGTAACAGCCCCAGCACCGACCCTTGCGGAACTCCGCCAGTCACTAGGGGCCAACCTGAAAAGGCGCCTTTTATTGCAGCTCTTTGCCTTCTGCCATTCAGCCAACCCGCTATCCATGCTAGTATCTCCCCTTTAATACCGTGAGCTCTCATCTTCCCTAACAGCCTGACGTGCGGCACCTTATCGAAGGCCTTCTGAAAATCCCAATTAGTTCAAGAGTAAATTATTTTTCTGGTTATTAAAATTACACTTTCCCAGCAATACTGATACAGCACAGATACTTTCATATGAAGAAAGACTGGATAGACTCGGCTTGTACTCGCTGGAATTTAGAAGATTGAGGGGGGATCTTATAGAAACTTACAAAATTCTTAAGGGGTTGGACAGGCTAGATGCAGGAAGATTGTTCCCGATGTTGGGGAAGTCCAGAACAAGGGGTCACAGTTTAAGGATAAGGGGGAAGTCTTTTAGGACCGAGATGAGACCGGTGCAGGCTCGAAGGGCCGAATGGCCTACTCCTGCACCTATTTTCTATGAGAAAGTTTTTTTTCACACAGAGAGTGGTGAATCTGTGGAATTCTCCGCCACAGAAGGTAGTTGAGGCCAGTTCATTGGCTATATTCAAGAGGGAGTTAGATATGGCCCTTGTGGCTAAAGGGATCAGGGGGTATGGAGAGAAGGCAGGTACGGGGTACTGAGTTGGATGATCAGCCATGATCATATTGAATGGCAGTGCAGGCTCGAAGGGCCGAATGGCCTACTCCTGCATCTATTTTCTATGTTTCTATGTTTCTATACAATTAATTCCTTGTGCAGAAGTCCAAATCTATTTTCTGGCCCATTCCGGTATAAAACAATCTCTTACTCCTTAGATAGACACAAAAAGCTGGAGTAACTCAGCACAACAGGCAGCATCTCTGGAGAGAAGGAAATGGGTGACATTTTGGGTCGAGACTCACTGAGTTACTCCAGCATTTTGTGTCTATCTTCGGTATAAACCAGCTGCAGTTCCTTTTTATTACTATTTATTCCAAGTCTGATTTTGGAATAAAATCTCTTATCCTTTCTCTCGAATGGTTCAATTTTTATAAAAGCAGATGATCCGATCAAATCAAATTAAAAATACAAGATACTAATTCGGGTGTAAAGTCTATGTCAAGTATGCAATGTAATATGTCTTTTTGGGATAAATCTTTGAAGCTCTGTGGAGATATATTCCTTTTGGGTCATCTTGACATGATCTCAGTTTGGAAGCAATAAACCCTTGAAAGTAACCCCAGGGTCTTCTACAAATGTTCTGTTCTTCCATTTGAAGAATCAATTCATGAATTGGTATTTTCAACAGGGAGAGGGCAAAGTTTAGTTTTTAGTTCAGTTGCTGCAAAATGGATTCAAAGTCAAATAAATCCACAATGATTTTGATTATTACCAAAATCATTCAATTCATTTTCATGAATTGACCCAATTTAATGTCAATTTTGAAATTGTCTCTTAGAGTTAGCTCTTAGCTTTGATGTTGTCTCTTAATGAACTTTGTGCCTTGGGAATAAAAATAATCTAGGAATGGATTACTGTTTAGGAGTGGCATAGTGGTAGAGTTGCTACCTCACTGCGCCAGAGACCTGGGTTCGATCCAGACGACTGGTGCTGTCTGTACAGAGTTTTTAACGTTCTCCCTGTGACCGTGTGGGTTTTCTCTGGGTGCTCCGGTTTCCTCCCACACTCCAAAGACAAGTCAAGTCAAGTCAAGTTTATTTGTCACATACACATACACGATGTGCAGTGAAATGAAAGTGGCAATGCCTGCGGATTGTGCACAAAAAAGAATTACAGTTACAACATATTAATAAGTTACTATAGTGTAGACAAAAATTTAGTCTCTGGAGTTATAAAAGTTGACAGTCCTGATGGCCTGTGGGAAGAAACTCCGTCTCATCCTTTCCGTTTTCACAGCGTGACAGCGGAGGCGTTTGCCTGACCGTAGCATCTGGAACAGTCCGTTACTGGGGTGGCAGGGGTCCCTCATGATCTTGCTTGCTCTGGATCTGCACATCCTGATGTATAGGTCCTGCAGGGGGGCGAGTGTAGTTCCCATGGTGCGTTCTGCCGAACGCACTACTCTCTGCAGGGCCATCCTGTCCTGGGCAGAGCTGTTCCCAAACCAGACTGTAATGTTGCCGGACAGGATGCTCTCTACAGCCCCAGAGTAGAAGCAATGAAGGATCCTCAGAGACACTCTGAACTTCCTCAGCTGTCACGCTGTGAAAACGGAGAGGATGAGACGGAGTTTCTTCCCACAGGCCATCAGGACTGTCAACTTTTATAACCCCAGAGACTAAATTTTTGTCTACACTAATAGTAACTTATTAACTTATTTATATGTTGTAACTGTAATTCTTTTTTGTGCACAATCCGCAGGCATTGCCACTTTCATTTCACTGCACATCGTGTATGTGTATGTGACAAATAAACGTGCAGGTTTGTAGGCTAATTGGCTTTGGTAAAAAAAATGTGCATTGTTCCTCGTGTGTAGGATAGTGCTAGTGTATCGGGTGATCGCTAGTCAGGACGGACTTGGTGGGAAGGGCCTGTTTCCACGCTGTATCTCTAAAGTCTAAAGTTTGCCAGCAAAATGGATTCAAAGTCAAATAAATCCATAATGATTTGAATTATTACCAAAATCATTCAATTCATTTTCGTGAATTGACCCGAATTCATGCCAATTTTGAAATTGTCTCTTAAAGTTAACTTTTAGCTTTGATGTTGGCTGTTAATAGACTTTGTGCATTAGGAATTTAAAAAAAATCTAGGAATGGATCACTAAAACGTAAAATATTGCTCATTCTTCAAATGCCAGTGCACCGTAAAAAAATATGGTATAAAACCAAATCACTATTTTACAACTCTAAATGTGTTAAATTTTAAGATCCTATATCCTGATCTATAAAATATTTTGTAGGCACTGAACAACAGATTGTTTTTATTATCAGTTATTTTAAAAGTAGCATTAAAGGTACAAATATCTATATATCAACAGTCACCATTTTCAATAACTAACTAGCAACTATAAATTACTTCACTGTTAATTGCACTTTCAGGAAACTTTCTCTTTTCCAATTATGTGGCTGTCTTCTTGGAGTCTGAGTCATGTAGCACAGAAACAGACCCATCGGTCCATCTCATGTACATGGACCAAGATACCCTATCTGAACTTGTCCCATTTACCCATGCCCTGCCTTTATCCCTCTAAACCTTTTCTATCCATGTACCTGTCCAAAAGTATTTTACATGTTGTAACTGTATCTGCCTCAACTACCTCTTCTGGCAGCTGATTCCTTACACCCATTACCCTTTGAGTGAAAAAGTTGCCCCTCAGGTATCTCTTACCTGTACTCCAAAGACGTGCAGGTATGTAGGTTAATTGGCTGGGCAAATGTTTTAAAAAAAAAAAATTGTCCCTAGTGTGTGTAGGATAGTGTTAATGTGCGGGGATCGCTGGGCGACGCGGACCCGGTGGGCCAAAGGGCCTGTTTCCGCGCTGTACCTCTAAAAATGTAAATTAAAATCTCTTAAATCCTTCCCTTCCACCTAAACCTAGGGCCTTTACTTAGAGTCATAGAGAGTGATACAGTGTGGAAACAGGCCCTTTGACCCAACTTGCCAACACCGGCCAACATGTCCTAGCTACACTAGTCCCACCTGCCTGCGCTTGGTCCATATCCCTCCAAACCTGTCCTATCCATGTACCTGTCTAACTGTTTCTTAAACATTGGGATAGTCCCAGCCTTAACTACCTCATCTGGCAGCTTGTTCCATACACCCTCCACCCTTTGTGTGAGAAAGTTAACCCTCAGATTCCTATTAAATCTTTTCCCCTTCACCTTGAACCTATGTCCTCTGGTCCCCTACACTGGGCAAGAGACTTTGTGCATCTATTCCTCTCATGAAATCATTGATTCCTCTCATGAAATCTACTTGTAGAAACAAGGAACTGCTGATACTGGTTTACACAAAAGGACACAATGTGCTGGAGTAACTCAGCGGGTCAGGCAGCATTCTCTAGAGAACATGGACAGGCGATGTTTTGGGTCAGGACCCTTGAGTATGTAGAATGGTCTTGAACCAAAATGTCACCTATCTGTGTTCTCCAGAGGTGTTTCCTGACCCAGTGAGTTACCCCAGCACTAACTGTCCCTCTACCTCTTGATTCCCCTACCCTGGGAAAAGGATTCCTGATTTTATTCTTATTGCCCTAATACATTGAAAGCTACCCAAATTCACTTTTTAATTAAAGTGGCAAAAGATTGTACCATGAAGAAAATTTGGATTTCAAAATTCTATTTACCGTATGTCCAGCTTATCTATGGTATAAAAAGAATCATGTCTGATGTTTTTAGTTTAATTTGGAGATACAGAGTGGAAACATGCCCATCAGCCCACCGAGTCCGCACCGACTAGCGATCACCCCATACACACTAAGGACAATTTTTTTTTTAACCAAAGCCAATTAACCTACAAACCTGTATGTCTTTGGGGTGTGGGAGAAACCGGAGCATCCGGGGAAAACCCACGCAGGTCACAGGGTGAACTTACAAACTCCGTACAGACAGCACCCTTGGTCAGGATCGAACCCAGGTCTCCAATGCTGTAAGGCAGTAGCTCTACCGCTGTACCACCGTGCCACCCTGTGTGTGTGAGGTTGTTCAAAATCTGACTATTGTGGTAAATGTAATCAGGATGTTAATCGAGTCATAAAGGATGAAAACAGGCCCTTCAGCCCATCGAGTCTCTCCTGACCTTCAACCAGCCATTTTATAGTAAACCTGCAACGATCCCATTTTTGAACTTCGTCCCATATTCTCTTCAACTTCCCCTACATTCCACTGCTCTCCCACACACTGGGGTCAACTTCCAGCAGCCAATTAACCCACCAAGCCACACGTGTATGTGATATGGGAGGAAATCCACATGGTCACAGGCAGAACCTGCAAACTCCACTTGGACAGTACAGTACCCGAGGTCAGGATTGAACCCAGGTCTCCAGCCCTGGAGACAGCGGCTCTACCTGTTGCACCACTGTGTTAGCTGATTAGCTTGCCTTTGATTACATGGTAAAAACACAAAGAAGGACAGTAAAGGCATGATAGACATAAAGCGCTGAAGTAACTCAGCGGGTCAAGCAGCATCTCTGGAGAAAATGGATGGGTGACGTTTTGGGTTGGGACCCTTCTTCAGACTGATAGTGGGGGTGGGGAGCAAATCGGGGGTGGGAAATGGAAGCACGAAAAGACCAGGTGGCACAGTGGTAGAGTTGCTGCCTTACAGCGAGTGCAGCGCCGGAGACTCGGGTTCGATCCTGACTATGGGAGCCGTCTGTACGGAGTTTGTACGTTCTACCCGTGACCTGCGTGGGTTTTCTCCGAGATCTTCGGTTTCCTCCCACACTCCAAAGACATGCAGGTATGTAGGTTAATTGGCTGGGCAAATGTAAAAATTGTCCCTAGTGTGTGTAGGATAGTGTTTAGTGTGCGGGGATCGTTGGGCGGCGCGGACCCGGTGGGCCGAAGGGCCTGTTTCCACGCTGTATCTCTAAATCTAAAAAAAAATCTAAATCTAAACCAGGACAAATCTGGGCCAGCAACAGATGACCTCAGGCAGGAAGGTTCTCGTTTATTTCTGCCTTAAAAATATCCACTGACGGCCTCCACAGCCTTCTGTGGCAAATAATTCCAGATTCACCACCCTCTGACTAAAGAAATGTCCCTTCATCTCTTTCCTAAAATTCTGAGGCTATGACCTCTAGTCCTAGACTCTCCCACTAGTGGAAACATCCTCTCCACGTCCACTCTATGCAAGCCTTTCACTATACTGCATGTTTCAATGAGGTTCCCCCTCATTCATCTAAACTCCAAAGTGTGATCCTAAGAGGGATACTGTGTTGCCCGCCCTGATTAGTCCTGGTCTTTTCTAGCTTTCAGTTCCCCCCTTCCCCTCCTACAATCAACCTGATTCCAACCTGAAACGTCACCTGCCCATTTTCTCCAGAGATGCTGCCTGACCTGTTGAGTAACTCCAGCATTTTGCATTTATCTTTGGTATAAACCAGCATTTGCAGTTCCTTTTCATTACATGTTATGGCAATAAAGGTGTGTTTTTTAATGAAAGACTGCTATTATATTCAATCAACATTTTCTATGATTTTGTCTTATTTAATACCTTAGATGCCTGCATACTGAGAACGTTGCAATCCATTAAAATGTTGTAAGCATTTAAAGATGAATCCATGTGAAAATTAGCTGTTTATTAAAAATAGGTAAACACACTGAAAAATATGTATATTAAATAACGTAACTCAGTTCTGGCATTAGTATATCATACATCAGAAAAATTTCCATCCATAGTAACAACTGAATTTACCACTTGTACATAATTATTCTAAAAATCAAATTTAATTACCTCAACTTTCAGGAATACATTGATCAGTTTTCCCATAATGTCTTTTTGCCTGGTTACCCTGATCTCCTTGCACATTCGCAAAGAAATCATACACATCGTTGCCCAAAGTCAAATAAATCCATAATGATTCGAATGATTACAAAAATCATTCAAATCATTTTCATGAATTGACCTGAATTCATGCCAATTTTGAAATTGAGTCCAAGAGTTAGCTCTTAGCTCCGAAATTGTTTCTTAATAGGACTTTGTGCCTCAGGACACAAGAAATCATCGACATCTTTGGCCAAATGAATGAACTACTTCAGCTTACTTTAGAGATACAGCACAGAGACAGGCCCTTCGGCCCATCAAGTCCGTGCCGACCAGCGATCACCCCATTGCAGTATCCTACACACTACGGACAATTTACAATGACACCATGCCAAATTAACCTGCAAACCTGTACGTATTTGGAGTGTGGGAGGAAACCGGAGCACCCGGAGAAAACCCACGTGGTCACAGGGAGAACTTACAAACTCAAGATAGACACAAAATGGTGGAGTAACTCAACGGGACAGGCAGCATCTCTGGAGACAAGGAATGGGTGACGTTTCAGCTCTGTACAAACGTACAAACTCCGTATAGACAGCAACCGGAGTCAGGATCGAACCTGGGTCTCCGGCGCTGTAAGGCAGTAAATGTACCGCTGTGCCACTGTGCAGCCCCTGTCTAATCCGAAGGAATTTTACATTTCATTCAAGACCGGTTTAAAAAAAAGTGACATTTCATGTGATTAAAATAATGGAAGAGTATCAGTTACAATTGTGGAGATGAATTTATTTCACACTGCCCTGAATTGGTTTTATGGGCACAAGTAAAAATAATCACACCTAATGCTTTCATCTTAAGCGTATCAGCCTCTGATCACACACGTCACTAGATGACATACGTCACTAGATGAAGAACTACAAGCTGCCTGGCCAGCTTTTATATTGAGTGGTTTCCTGAAGAGCCTGGCAATATGCCATTCAACACTGAAGTAGTTTCACATTCTCCATTTACATTCAGATTGGTCACAGGGGAAAGGAGTCAGACTGCACGGGGCAATAAAAGTAGCAGCATGTGCGACGCATTGTCTCCACAAGGAGGCAGTGTTCATTCATCAAACCTTCAGTGGAACCCTAACCCTTCTCTCTCCACCTAGTGTTAAACTGCCTGAGCTAGTTTAACGCAAAACACAAAATGCTGGAGTAACTCAGCGGGTCAGGCAGCATCTATGAAAGGAATGTTTACTTTAGTTTAGTTTTGTCTGAAGAAGGGTCTTGACCCTAAGGTCACCCATTAGAGTCTGAAGAAGGATCTTGAACCCGAAACGTCACCCATTCCTTCTCTCCAGAGATGCTGCCTGTCCCTCTGAGTTACTCCAGCATTTTGTGTCTGTCTTTGGCGTAAACCAGCATCTGCTGTTCCTCCCTGCACATTTGGTTTAGTGGAGTTTAGAGATACAGCGTGGAAACCAGGCACTTCAACTCACCGAGTCTGCACTTACCAGAGGTCAACTGTACACTAGTTTAGTTTAGGTTAGAGATACAGCACGGAAACAGGCCCTTTGGCCCACCGAGTCCACATCGACCAGCGATCACCCCGTACACCAGCACTATCCCACACACGTTCGGGACTATTTACAATTTTACCAAATCAATTAACCTACAAAACAATAGACAATAGGTGCAGGAGGAGGCCATTCGGCCCTTCGAGCCAGCACCGCCATTCAATGTGATCATGGCTGATCATTCTCAATCAGTACCCCGTTCCTGCCTTCTCCCCATACCCCCTGACTCCGCTATCCTTAAGAGCTCTATCTAGCTCTCTCTTGAATGCATTCAGAGAATTGGCCTCCACTGCCTTCTGAGGCAGAGAATTCCACAGATTCACAACTCTCTGACTGAAAAGGTTTTTCCTCATCTCCGTTCTAAATGGCCTACCCCTTATTCTTAAACTGTGGCCCCTTGTTCTGGACTCCCCCAACATTGGGAACATGTTTCCTGCCTCTAACGTGTCCAACCCCTTAACAATCTTATACGTTTCGATAAGATCTCCTCTCATCCTTCTTAATTCCACGTCTAAAACTGCACGTCTTTGAAGTGTGGGAGGAAACCAGAGCACCCGGAGAAAACCCACGCAGGTCACGGGGAGAACATACAGGATTGAACTCGGGTTTCTGGCGCTGTAAGGCAGCAAGTCTCAGCACTGTGGCACTGTGCTGCCCCAAATGGAATGGAGGATACTAAAATTTCCAAGTCATTAAACATTCATTACTATACCTTGCATTTTTAAGTCAATATACAATTTAAGTAGATAAAATTTCCTTCAGTTGTAATTGATGCAGGTGTGTTACACATTTCAACAAAGATCAGTAAACAATTAATTGGCGAATATACGGAATATCTAAAGTTATAACAAATAAAATGAGCCAATAATTTGGAGCAAAAATAAAGAACCAGAGCTGAGTATGAACAAAACTAACCTGGAGTGTAGGAAAGAACTGCAGATGCTGGTTTAAATCGAAGATAGACACAAAATGCTGGAGTAACTCAGCGGGACAGGCAGCCATCTCTGGAGAGATGGAATGGGTGACGTTTTGGGTCGAGACCCTTCTTCAGACTGAGCTCTGGGTAGGCAGCACCTGGCAAACTGAAGGGTTCCTCATAAAGTTTTACTTTGAAACATCGAAAATATGTTGTTTTGGTCGGGACCGTTCTTCAGACTGATTGTGATGATGGTGGGGAGGGGGGCAATGGAAGGATGAGCCTCACCCCGGCCACTCTCTCCTCTCCCCTCTCCCATCGGGCAAAAGGTACAGAAGTGTGTAAACGCACACCTCCAGATTCAGGGACAGTTTCTTCCCAGCTGTTATCAGGCAACTGAATCATCCTACCACAACCAGAGAGCAGTGCTGAACTACTATCTACCTCATTGGTGACCCTCGGACTATCCTTGATCGGACTTTGCCGGCTAAACCTTGCATTATCAGGAGGAGCCTGTTCTGCCCTCGCAGCTGCGGCTTGCCTGCAGTCCGTTTGTCTTTGTGTTTTTTGTTGTTTTTGTCTGAATTGTAGTTTAAATATGATGTAGTGTTTGTGGTTGTGTGTTATGTGGGGGGGGAACTGTAACATTGTCTCTCCCGAACGGAGACCCGACCTTTGTTTTCTGTGTCGTGTCTCCGTTCCCGATGCGGCCTACCACCGGCCATGCACCTGGAGCTGGCGGCCTCCGGCTGGGACCACCTGGGCTCTGGTTCGCAGAGCCCGCGGCCCAGACTCACCACCTGCGGCGCTGGCTGCTTTCGGAGGCTGCGGGAGCGGCTGCGACTCGCCTCCAGAGGCTTCGGTGCAGGCCGCCTGGACGTCGGAAGCCCGCAGGCCCCTGGGTGGGTGCCGACATCGGGAGCTCCAACAGCTGCAGCGGCAACGTCATCGCCCGCCCCGAATTACGGGCCTTTCACCGTCCGGCGTGGCCTGAAATAGCCCGCGGGATTTTCTCCGCCCGGCGGGGGCTTCAATGTCGGGAGCCCCGACTGCCCCGACGTGGCAATTCCAACAGCCTGACCGCGGGAGAAGACGGTAGGGAAGACAAAAGACATTCTGGCCTTCCATCACAGTGAGGAGGTGACTGGAGGAGGCTCACTGTGATGGATGTTTCTTTTGTTTGGTGTTGGTTTATGATTGCATGTGTTATTGCATTTTTATTGATTATTCTTATTGGTCTTATTGTTGAACTGCGGGTAATTTTTCATTTCACTGCACATTTATGTGTATGTGACAAATAAATGACTATTGACTATTGATTAAATGTTATTCCCTTATCATAAAGCTATACACTGTAAATGGCTCAATTGTAATCATGCATTGTCTTTCTACTGACTGGATAGCAGGCAACAAAAGCTTTTCATTGTACCTCGATGCACGTGACAATAAACGTACAAACCGCAAGGGGAAGGGGACCCAAAACGTCATCTATCCTTCTTCTCCAGAGATGCTGCCTGGCCTGCGGAGTTAATCCAGCACTCTGTGTCTATCTTTGGTATAAACAAGCACCTGCCGTTCTCTGTTTCTACAAATTGTGAGCAGGATGGGGTTGCTTGATCCTCAAACAGTCTTTCCAGGTGAGACAGAGGTTCACCTGCACCTCCTCCAACCTCATCTATTGCATCCGCTGCTCTAGATGTCAACTTCTTTACATCGGCGAAACCAAACGTAGGCTCGGCGACCGTTTCGCTCAACACCTTCGCTCGGTCCGCCTTAACCAACCTGATCTCCCGGTGGCCGAGCATTTCAACTCCCCCTCCCACTCCCAGTCTGACCTTTCTGTCATGGGCCTCCTCCAGTGCCAAAGTGAGGCCCACCAGAAATTGGAGGAACAGCACCTCATATTTCGCCTGGGCAGCTTGCTGCCCAGTAGTATGAACATTGACTTCTCCAACTTTAGATAGTTCCTCTGTCCCTCCCTTCCCCTCCCCCTTCCCAGTTCTCCCTCTATCTTCCTGTCTCCACCTATATCCTTCCTTTGTCCCGCCCCCCTGACATCAGTCTGAAGAAGGGTCTCGACCCGAAACGTCACCCATTCCTCTCTCCTGAGATGCTGCCTGACCTGCTGAGTTACTCCAGCATTTTGTGAATAAATACCCACAATTACCTTTCATCACTTTGCACATCATTTCGAGTATATTGGTAGAGTATTGAGTAGTTGGAATGGTCGTGCTGTTTATATATGGGACACTCCTTGGTATGTTTCCACATTGTTGGACAGTGTTTACAGTGCCAGATCCACTCAGAATGTGGCACCTGGGGTACTGAATTGCAAATCTTCAGTATGATCGCTGGAACATTATCTGAATCCCACAGCTTTTGGATGCGCTCCAATTTGGCTTTTAATATCCTGTGGAGTAAATGAAATTGGTTGCATACTGACTTCTCACACAGCTGCATGCGTCGTGGACACCTCGATATATCAACGCCTCAGTATTCTGATCTTAAATTGATGCGTATGGAAAATAGAACAGAAAGGAGCAGGCCCTTCTGCCCGCAATGTCTGTGCCAAACATAATGCCAAGACCATGTCCGTCTTAACCAACCTGATCTCCTGGTGGCTGAGCACTTCAACTCCCCCTCCCACTCCTATTCTGACCTTTCTGTCATGGGCCTCCTCCAGTGTCATAGTGAGGCCCACTGGAAATTGGAGGAACAGCACCTCATATTTCGCTTGGACAGCTTGCAGCCCAGCGGTATGAACATTGACTTCTCCAACTTTAGATAGTTCCTCTGTCCCTCTCTTCCCCTCCCCCTTCCCAGTTCTCCCTCTATCTCCCTGTCTCCACCTATATCCTTCCTTTGTCCCGCCCCCCTGAGATCAGTCTGAAGAAGGGCCTCGACCTGAAACGTCACCCATTCCTACTCTCCTAGATGCTGCCTGACCTGCTGAGTTACTCCAGCATTTTGTGATACCAAGACCAAGTCTTATCTGCCTGCACCTAATACACACCGCCCACCCCTTCGTTCCCTGCACATCCATGTACCCATAGAAAAGTCTCTTAAACACCAGTATCGTATCTGCCTCCACCACCAACCCTGGCAGCACATTCCAGTCATTCACCACCACCCTCTATGTAAAAACAACTTGAACTTGCCATGTTTCAGCCT
This sequence comes from Rhinoraja longicauda, assembly GCF_053455715.1. Lineage (NCBI taxonomy): Eukaryota > Metazoa > Chordata > Chondrichthyes > Rajiformes > Arhynchobatidae > Rhinoraja > Rhinoraja longicauda. The sequence goes on from NC_135969.1 coordinate 40,717,358, forward strand.
TATCCGTGACATTCACGCACTGAGCTCTGGCAGGACTAAGTGTTGTTCTTGCAATTCCCTCTTTTTGATCGTCCATCACACATCGTTAAAGGACTCAAAGTGTTGGTGTAATTCAGCGGGTCAGGCAGCATCTCTGGAGAACACGGAAAGGTGACGTTTCACAGAGTGCTGGAGTAATTCAGCGGGTCAGGCAGCATCTCTGGAGAACATGGATAGGTGGCGTTTACACAGTGCTGGAGTAACTCAGTGGGTCAGGCAGCATCTCTGGAGAACATGGATAGGTGGCGTTTACACAGAGTGCTGGAGTAACTCAGCAGGTCAGGCAGCATCTCTGGAGAACATGGATAGATGGCGTTTACACAGAGTGCTGGAGTAACTCAGCGGGTCAGGCAGCATCTCTGGAGACCATGGATAGGTGACGTTTCGGGTCGGGACCCTTCTTCAGACATCACCTATCCAAACTTCCCTCTCTCCCTTCCCCACCTTTTCCCTCTCGTCCCTCTTCTCCCCAAGCCCCTGGCTTCACCAACGCCCCACCTCTCCCTAAACTTTCAGTTTCCTTCCAATCCCACCGCTCCTCCTCTCCGCACCACCCCTCATCCTTTGCCTTCTCTGATCATTCCCATTCCCTCCCCTTACCCTCCCGCCACTAACCCACGCTCCCATCCTCGAGACCCCAATCCTCAACCCCCATTCTCTCATCCTCCCACCCTGTAATGTACTCATCCTCCCCACCTCCATCCACACACAACAGCTCCTGTGTGCCCACCCTCTCTCCTCACCTCCGCCTCTAATTCATCCCTCCCCCTCACCATTCCCTCCCATCCCCTAATAATCCCAGCCTCACTCCTTCGCTACCGCCTCCCTCCTCATTCCCCCTCCTCCCCCCACTCATCCCCCCACTCATCCCCCCACTCATCCTTCCCCATCTTTCTCCCTCATGTTCATAAGTGACAGGAGCGGAATTAGGTCGTTCGACCCATTGAGTTACTGTACAATTTGATCAAGGCTGATGCATCTCTCCCTCTACACCCCATTTTCCCCTCACACAACCCCCCCCCCCCCGCGTATCCTTTGCCTCCCCTCTCCCTCCCACTCATCTCCCCATTTCACTCCCCTCTCCCTTCCCTCCCTCTTCCCCTTTCCTTCACTCCCCTCTGTCCCTCTCTCCCCCTCACTCTCTCTCTCCCCCTCACTCTCTCTCTCCCCCTCACTCTCTCTCACCCCCTCACTCTGTCTATCTCTCCCCCTCACTCTCTCTCTCCCCCTCACTCTCTCTCTCCCCCTCACTCTCTCTCTCCCCCTCACTCTCTCTCTCCCCCTCACTCTCTCTGTCCCCCTCACTCTCTCTCTCCCCCTCACTCTCTCTGTCCCCCTCACTCTCTCTCTCTCCCTCACTCTCTCCCTCCCTCACTCTGTCTATCTCTCCCCCTCATTCTCTCTGTCTCCCTCACTCTCTCTCTCCCCCTCACTCTCTCTCTCCCCCTCACTCTCTCTCCCCCTCACTCTCTCTCTCCCCCTCACTCTCTCTCTCCCCCTCACTCTCTCTCACCCCCTCACTCTCTCTCTCCCCCTCACTCTCTCTCTCCCCCTCACTCTCTCTGTCCCCCTCACTCTCTCTCTCTCCCCCTCACTCTCTCTCTCCCCCTCACTCTCTCTCTCCCCCTCACACTCTCTCTCCCCCTCACACTCTCTCTCCCCCTCACTCTCTCTCTCCCCCTCACACTCTCTCCCCCTCACACTCTCTCTCCCCCTCACTCTCTCTCTCCCCCTCACTCTCTCTCTCCCCCTCACTCTCTCTCTCTCCCCCTCACTCTCTCTCTCTCCCCCTCACTCTCTCCCCCTCACTCTATCTCTCCCCCTCACTCTCTCTCTCCCCCTCACTCTCTCTCTCTCCCCCTCACTCTCTCTCCCCCTCACTCTCTCCCCCTCACTCTCTCTCTCTCCCCCTCACTCTCTCTCTCTCCCCCTCACTCTCTCCCCTCACTCTATCTCTCCCCCTCACTCTCTCTCTCCCCCTCACTCTCTCTCTCTCCCCCTCACTCTCTCTCCCCCTCACTCTCTCCCCCTCACTCTCTCTCTCTCCCCCTCACTCTCTCTCTCTCCCCCTCACTCTCTCTCTCTCCCCCTCACTCTCTCCCCCTCACTCTATCTCTCCCCCTCACTCTCTCTCCCTCCCCCTCTCTCTCCCCCCTCACTCTCTCTCTCTCCCCCTCACTCTCTCTCCCCCTCTCTCTCTCTCTCCCCCTCACTCTCTCTCTCCCCCTCTCTCTCTCTCTCCCCCTCACTCTCTCCCCCTCACTCTCTCTCTCCCCCTCACTCTATCTCTCCCCCTCACTCTCTCTGTCCCCCTCACTCTCTTCTGTCCCCCTCACTCTCTCTCTCCCCCTCTCTCTCTCTCTCCCCCTCACTCTCTCCCCCTCACTCTCTCTCTCCCCCTCACTCTCTCTCTCCCCCTCACTCTCTCTCTCCCCCTCACTCTCTCTCTCCCCCTCACTCTCTCTCTCCCCCTCACTCTCTCTCTCTCCCCCTCACTCTCTCTCTCTCCCCCTCACTCTCTCTCTCCCCCTCACTCTCTCTCTCTCCCCCTCACTCTCTCTCTCTCCCCCTCACTCTCTCTCTCCCCCTCACTCTCTCTCTCCCCCTCACTCTCTCTCTCCCCCTCACTCTCTCTCTCCCCCTCACTCTCTCTCTCCCCCTCACTCTCTCTCTCTCCCCCTCACTCTCTCTCTCCCCCTCACTCTCTCTCTCTCCCCCTCACTCTCTCTCTCTCCCCCTCACTCTCTCTCTCCCCCTCACTCTCTCTCTCCCCCTCACTCTCTCTCTCCCCCTCACTCTCTCTGTCCCCCTCACTCTCTCTCTCTCCCCCTCACTCTCTCTCTCTCTCCCCCTCACTCTCTCTGTCCCCCTCACTCTCTCTCTCTCCCCCTCACTCTCTCTCTCTCCCCCTCACTCTCTCTCTCCCCCTCACTCTCTCTCTCCCCCTCACTCTCTCTCTCCCCCTCACTCTCTCTCTCCCCCTCACTCTCTCTGTCCCCCTCACTCTCTCTCTCTCCCCCTCACTCTCTCTCTCTCTCCCCCTCACTCTCTCTCTCCCCCTCACTCTCTCTCTCCCCCTCACTCTCTCTCTCTCCCCCTCACTCTCTCTCTCTCCCCCTCACTCTCTCTCTCTCCCCCTCACTCTCTCTCTCCCCCTCACTCTCTCTCTCCCCCTCACTCTCTCTCCCTCACTCTCTCCCCCTCACTCTCTCTGTCCCCCTCACTCTCTCTCTCTCCCCCTCACTCTCTCTCTCTCTCCCCCTCACTCTCTCTCTCCCCCTCACTCTCTCTCTCCCCCTCACTCTCTCTCTCCCCCTCACTCTCTCTCTCCCCCTCACTCTCTCTCTCTCCCCCTCACTCTCTCTCTCTCCCCCTCACTCTCTCTCTCCCCCTCACTCTCTCTCTCTCCCCCTCACTCTCACTCTCTCCCCCTCACTCTCTCTCTCCCCCTCACTCTCTCTCTCCCCCTCACTCTCTCTCTCTCCCCCTCACTCTCTCTCTCTCCCCCTCACTCTCTCTCTCCCCCTCACTCTCTCTCTCTCCCCCTCACTCTCACTCTCTCCCCCTCACTCTCTCTCTCTCCCCCTCACTCTCTCTCTCTCCCCCTCACTCTCTCTCTCTCCCCCTCACTCTCTCTCCCTCCCTCACTCTCTCTCTCTCCCCCTCACTCTCTCTCTCTCCCCCTCACTCTCTCTCTCTCCCCCTCACTCTCTCTCTCCCCCTCACTCTCTCTCTCTCCCCCTCACTCTCACTCTCTCCCCCTCACTCTCTCTCTCTCCCCCTCACTCTCTCTCTCTCCCCCTCACTCTCACTCTCTCCCCCTCACTCTCTCTCTCTCCCCCTCACTCTCTCTCTCCCCCTCACTCTCTCTCTCTCCCCCTCACTCTCACTCTCTCCCCCTCACTCTCTCTCTCTCCCCCTCACTCTCTCTCTCCCCCTCACTCTCTCTCTCCCCCTCACTCTCTCTCTCTCCCCCTCACTCTCACTCTCTCCCCCTCACTCTCTCTCTCTCCCCCTCACTCTCTCTCTCCCCCTCACTCTCTCTCTCTCCCCCTCACTCTCTCTCTCTCCCCCTCACTCTCTCTCTCCCCCTCACTCTCTCTCTCTCCCCCTCACTCTCTCTCTCCCCCTCACTCTCTCTCTCTCCCCCTCACTCTCTCTCTCTCCCCCTCACTCTCTCTCTCTCCCCCTCACTCTCTCTCTCCCCCTCACTCTCTCTCTCTCCCCCTCACTCTCTCTCTCCCCCTCACTCTCTCTCTCCCCCTCACTCTCTCTGTCCCCCTCACTCTCTCTCTCCCCCTCACTCTCTCTCTCCCCCTCACTCTCTCTCTCCCCCTCACTCTCTCTCTCTCCCCCTCACTCTCTCTCTCCCCCTCACTCTCTCTCTCTCCCCCTCACTCTCTCTCTCTCCCCCTCACTCTCTCTCTCTCCCCCTCACTCTCTCTCTCCCCCTCACTCTCTCTCTCTCTCCCTCTCTCTCTCTCTCCCCTCACTCTCTCTCTCCCCCTCACTCTCTCTCTCCCCCTCACTCTCTCTCTCCCCCTCACTCTCTCTGTCCCCCTCACTCTCTCTCTCCCCCTCACTCTCTCTCTCTCCCCCTCACTCTCTCTCTCCCCCTCACTCTCTCTCTCCCCCTCACTCTCTCTCTCTCTCCCTCTCTCTCTCTCTCCCCTCACTCTCTCTCTCCCCCTCACTCTCTCTCTCCCCCTCACTCTCTCTGTCCCCCTCACTCTCTCTCTCTCCCTCTCTCTCTCTCTCCCCTCACTCTCTCTCTCCCCCTCACTCTCTCTCTCCCCCTCACTCTCTCTCTCCCCCTCACTCTCTCTCTCTCCCCCTCACTCTCTCTCTCCCCCTCACTCTCTCTCTCCCCCTCACTCTCTCTCTCCCCTCACTCTCTCTCCCCCCCCCCCCCCCAGTACCGCGCGGTGCATTGTGGACCACACGACCCATCATGTCGATGACCGACGGTAAGGAGCTCTGTCTCTGTCTCTCCCCCTCCCCCCTTTCATTCTCTCCTTCCTTCCCTCTCTCTCTCTCTCCCTCTCTCTCCGCCGCCGCTCCTTCTCCAGACCGGGCCCGGGCCGCAGCCTCGGCCTGTGTTTGTGTTGGGGCCGGGCGGGAGGAGCGGAGCCGCGGGGACAGAGAGTGTCCGGGATCTGCCGCCCGGCCCGGCCTGTGGGTGGACACGGGGACAGAGGGGGGGGGGGGGAGGGGGGGAGGGAGGTGATGGAGGTGGAAGGAGTGAGGGGTTTGTGGAGTGTAGGGGGGGGAGTATGAGTGAGGGGTGTAGGAGGAGTGAGGTGAGTGGGGTGGGGGTAGGTATCAGTGTGGGGGTGGAGGTAGCAAGGGGAGTGTGGGGTGGGGGTGGGTACGAGTGTGGGGTGGGGGGAGGTACGAGTGTGGGGTGGGGGGAGGTACGAGTGTGGGGTGGGGGGAGGTACGAGTGTGGGGTGGGGATAGGTATGAGTGTGGGGTGGGGGGGGGTACGAGTGTGGGGTGGGGGGAGGTACGAGTGTGGGGTGGGGGGAGGTACGAGTGTGGGGTGGGGGGAGGTACGAGTGTGGGGTGGGGGGAGGTACGAGTGTGGGGTGGGGGGAGGTACGAGTGGGGGGAGGTATCAGTGTGGGGTGGGGGGAGGTACGAGTGTGGGGTGGGGGGAGGTCACCCATTCCTTCTCTCCAGAGATGTCTCACTGAGTTACTCCAGCATTTTGTGTCTATCTACTGGAGTAACTCAGCAGGTCAGGCAGCATCTCCAGAGAACATGGGTAGGTGATGTTTAGGGTCGGGAGCCTTCTGGTGGTGAGGGGGAGAAAGTTGTTAGAGAGGAGGGGCAGGACAGTATAAGACAATAACTGCAGATGCTGGTACAAATCGAAGGTATTTATTTCACAAAATGCTGGAGTAACTCAGCAGGTCAGGCAGCATCTCAGGAGAGAAGGAATGGGTGGCGTTTCGTGTCGAGACCCTTCTTCAGACTGACAGGGGCAGGACAGTTGTCGGGAAGCAGCTATTCTTGAACCTGGTGGTCACGGTTTGTAGACTCCTGTACCTTCTTCTTGATTGTGGGAGTGAAATGTGAGTATGGCCAGGTTGTTATGGGTCTTGTGTAGGAAGGAACTGCAGATGCTGGTTTAAACCGAAGATAGGCACAAAAAGTTGGAGTAACTCAGCAGGTCAGACAGCATCTCTGGAGAGAAGGAATGGGTGACGTTTTGGGGTCGAGAGCCTTCTTCTGAATTTAATGATTTGACTGCTATTTTGAGGCATCGCCTCCTGTAAATCTCGTTGGGTTTCAAAATAAAGCTCTACCACATTAAATCTGGTTTATTATTATTAAAAGCAAAATCTATATTGGTTTAGCTCAAATATGTCTTAACATATCACTCTGTGATGTGGAATTGTTATCCCTTCTTCCATACAATGTAAAAATATGAAATATAACCAGATTCAAAGCTGCAGCTGAAACTATTTAAATTGAGATTTTCATGGTACTGGATAAGGAAATGTTATCAGTAATTGCCTCAGTTAGATTCACAATAGACAATAGGTGCAGGAGTAGGCCATTCGGCCCTTCGAGCCAGCACCACCATTCAATGTGATCATGGCTGATCATTCTCAATCAGTACCCTGTTCCTGCCTTCTCCCCATACCCCCTGACTCCGCTATCCCTAAGAGCTCTATCTAGCTCTCTCTTGAATGCATTCAGAGAATTGGCCTCCACTGCCTTCTGAGGCAGAGAATTCCACAGATTCACAACTCTGAAAACATTTTTCCTCATCTCCGTTCTAAATGGCCTACCCCTTATTCTTAAACCGTGGCCCCTGGTTCTGGACTCCCCCAACATTGGGAACATGTTTCCTGCCTGTAACGTATCCAACCCCTTAATAATCTTATATGTTTCGATAAGATCCCCTCTGATCCTTCTAAATTCCAGTGTATACAAGTCAAGTCAAGTCAAATTTATTTGTCACATACACATACACGATGTGCAGTGAAATGAAAGTGGCAATGCCTGCGGGTTGTGCACAAAAAGAATTACAGTTACAGCATATAAATAAAGTTAATAAGTTACTATTAGTGTCGACAAAAATGTAGTCTCTGGGGTTATAAAAGTTGACAGTCCTGATGGCCTGTGGGAAGAAGCTCCGTCTCATCCTCTCCGTTTTCACAGCGTGACAGCGGAGGCGTTTGCCTGATCGTAGCATCTGGAACAGTCCGTTACTGGGGTGGCAGGGGTCCCTCATGATCTTACTTGCTCTGGATCTGCACCTCCTGATGTATAGGTCCTGCAGGGGGATGAGTGTAGTTCCCATGGTGCGTTCTGCCGAACGCACTACTCTCTGCAGGGCCATCCTGTCCTGGGCAGAGCTGTTCCCAAACCAGACTGTAATGTTGCCGGACAGGATGCTCTCTACAGCCCCAGAGTAGAAGCAATGAATTTCCTCAGTTGTCTAAGGTGGTAAAGGCGCTGCTTAGCCTTACCCACCAGTGCGGCAATGTGCGTTGCGCACGTCAGATCCTCTGCGATGCGGACTCCCAAGTATTTAAAACTGCTCACCCTATCCACAATCGACCCATTTATCTCCAGTGGCGTGTACGTCCTTGGATGTTTAGCCCTTCTGAAGTCCACAATCAGCTCCTTTGTTTTAGTGACATTCAAGAGGAGGCTATTGTCCTGACACCAGAGTGCCAGATCAGCCACCTCCTCCCGGTAGGCCTTCTCATCGTTGTTGGAGATCCGGCCCACCACCACAGTGTCATCAGCAAACTTGATGATGGAGTTTGAGCTGAACCTGGCCCCACAGTCATGTGTGTACAGGGAGTACAGTAGGGGGCTAAGGACGCAGCCCTGGGGGGATCCTTTGTTCAGGGTGAGGGAGCTAGATGTGTGTTCCCCCATCCTGACCACTTGGGGCCTGGCAGTGAGAAAGTCCAGGACCCAGGCACACAGAGGGGTGCTAAGCCCCAGTTCCAGCAGCTTCTCAACCAGTCTGCTGGGGACTATTGTGTTGAATGCTGAACTAAAGTCAATGAACAGCATCCTCACATAGCCCCCCTGGCTGTCCAGATGAGAGAGAGCGGTGTCTCCAGTCGCTCCAGTCTTTCAACATATGACAGTCCCGCCATTCCGGGAATTAACCTAGTAAACCTACGCTGCACGCCCTCAATAGCAAGAATATCCTTCCGCAAATTTGGAGACCAAAACTGCACACAGTACTCCAGGTGCGGTCTCACTAGGGCCCTGTACAACTGCAGAAGGACCTCTTTACTCCTATACTCAACTCTTCTTGTTATGAAGGCCAACATTCCATTGGCTTTCTTCACTGCCTGCTGTACCTGCATGCTTCCTTTCAGTGACTGATGCACTAGGACACCCAGATCACGTTGTACGTCCCCTTTTCCTAACTTGACACCATTCAGATAATAATCTGCCTTATTCTTACCACCAAAGTGGATAACCTCACACTTATCCACATTAAACTGCATCTGCCCACTCACACAACCTGTCCAAGTCACCCTACAACCTCATAGCATCTTCCTCACAGCTCACACTACCACCCAGCTTTGTATCATCTGCAAATTTGCTAATGGTACTTTTAATCCCTTCATCCAATGGTGTCAACTTCAGACAAAATCCTTGCTTCCGAGCAAATGTGTTTCTATTTTAGAGCTTGAATCATAACAATTGAATTGTAAAATGGTGTCTTTCCAATGATTTAAGAAAAAAATGGATATGCGACATCTTTCGAAGTGCATCCTATTTGCAATTTTTGATGGTCTTTTAAGATTTGCACATTTATACAAATTGCCTTCGCATAAGCCGTGCGGCACGGTGGCGCAGCGGTAGAGTTGCTGCTTTACAGCGAATGCAGTGCCGGAGACTCAGGTTCGATCCTGACTACGGGTGCTGCACTGTAAGGAGTTTGTACGTTCTCCCCGTGACCTGCGTGGGTTTTCTCCGAGATCTTCGGTTTCCTCCCACACTCCAAAGACGTACAGGTATGTAGGTTAATTGGCTGGGTAAATGTAAAAAAAAAAAAAATTGTCCCTAGTGGGTGTAGGATAGTGTTAATGTACGGGGATCGTTGGGCGGCACGGACTTGGTGGGCCGAAAAAGGCCTGTTTCCGGCTGTATATATATGATATGATATATGATATGATAAGCTGTTTTATTTAACCACCTTCCCAAAAAAGATTTCCTTTATTTTTTAAGTAGATATATCTGCTGGGGTGGCACGGTGGCGCAGCAGTAGAGTTGCTGCCTTACAGCGCCAGAGAACCGGGTTAGATCCTGGCCTCGGGTGCTATCTGTACGGAGTTTGTACGTTCTCCCTGTGACCGAGTGAGTTTTCTCCGGTTTCCTCCCACATTCCAAAGACGTACAGGTTTGTAGGTTATTTGGCTTCAGTAAAATTGTAAATTGTCCTTAATGTGTCTAGGATAGTGCTAGTGTACGGGGATCTCTGGTCGGCGTGGACTCGGTGGGCCAAAGGGCCTGTTTCCACGCTGTTTCTCTAAACTAAACTAAATAAATAAGAGTGGATTTTGAATAGAAATCGGGTCAACTCAAAAAATATCTTTCGTACGAAAGAGAAATATAAAAAATATTTATTTTTTGTATGAAAGATATCTTGAGTTGATCCAACCTTTCAATCATAAGATCATAAGTGATAGGAGAGGAATTAGACCATTCGGCCCATCAAGTCTACTCCGCCATTCAACCATGGCTGATCTATCTCTCCCTCCTAACCCCATTCTCCTGCCTTCTCCCCATCACCTCTGACAGCCGCGCTAATCACTGTGATCACGTTAACACTGCGTTTTAAACTAAGTATGCCAAGAATATACAATAATTGTTTTGAAAAATAACATCTTGTGTTTGAATGATGGATGTCATAATCATGACGTTGTATAGTATTGATGAGCAGTTGCTTTAAATAAAGAAAAGGTGCAAATGATTATAAATGCATTGTTTCAGTTTAGTTTATTGTCACGCGTACCGAGGTACAGTGAAAAGCTTTCGTTGCCTGCTAACCAGTCAGCGGAAAGAACATGCGTGATTACGATCGAGCCATTTACAGTGTATAGATTCATAATGAGGGAATTCTTGCTATTGAGGGCGTGCAGCGTAGGTTTACTAGGTTAATTCCCGGAATGGCGGGACTGTCATATGTTGAAAGACTGGAGCGACTAGGCTTGTATACACTGGAATTTAGAAGGATGAGAGGAGATCTTATCGAAACGTATAAGATTATTAAGGGGTTTGACACGTTAGAGGCAGGAAACATGTTCCCAATGTTGGGGGAGTCCAGAGCAAGGGGCCACAGTTTAAGAATAAGGGGTAGGCCATTTAGAACTGAGATGAGGAAAAACATTTTCAGTCAGAGAGTTGTGAATCTGTGGAATTCTCTGCCTCAGAAGGCAGTGGAGGCCAATTCTCTGAATGCATTCAAGAGAGAGCTAGATAGAGCTCTTAAGGATAGCAGAGTCAGGGGGTATGGGGAGAAGGCAGGAACGGGGTATTGATTGAGAATGATCAGCCATGATCACATTGAATGGCAGTGCTGGCTTGAAGGGCCAAATGGCCTCCTCCTGCGTTTAGTGCAAGGTAAAGCCAGCAAAGTCCGATCAAGGATAGTCCGAGGGTCACCAGAGGGGTAAATAGTAGTTCAGCACTGCTCTCTAGTTGTGGTAGGATGGTTCAGTTGCCTGATAACAGCTGGGAAGTGCAAATGCATTTAATCCTATTAAATTGGGTAATGCATTAAACTCGACATAAAATGGGACTGATCTGATTAGAAAACAAGTGAATGTTATCACCCTGCGTAAAACTAATTCTCTTTCAGATGAAGTGATACGTAAGCGGCTTCTGATAGATGGAGATGGTGCTGGGGATGACCGGAGAATTAACCTGCTTCTGAAAAGCTTCATTAAATGGTGTAATTCTGGATCTCAAGAGGAGGGGTAGGACTTTAGTTTTAATTATGTTGCACATCCTTATCTGCCATTAGTGGAAGGATCACAAAGGAAGAGGTTATGTTGTAATGTGTTAGAGACAATTTGTATAATGTTTGGCTGTAATCAAATCTATCATAGATAATGATCTGTATCCTCTCATTAACTAATTTTAAATGTGTTTTAGGTTGATTAAATAAGGTTAATAACTGGATTTTTTTTCATCATGTAGTTATATAATAATTATTATTACTGGAGTATATTTGGACTGGTATATTTTATATTACAAGTAAATTTGGGCATTTGGACAGGCACATGGATAGGACAGGTTTAGAGGGATTTGGGCCAAATGCAGGCAGGCGGGACTTATTTAGTTGGGGCGTATTGGTCGGCGTGGGCAGGCTGGGATGAATGAGGCTTTGCGCAGATATGCTATTAAGCTGCTGTAAAGTTCAAGAGCCAGTTACATTTCATGGGTTATGATTAACCTCTAGATTCAATGATGAGTCTTGGGGCAAAGTGAGAAATCAGGGGCGGCACTGTGGCACGACAGTAGAGTTACTGCCTTACAGCACCAGAGACCCAGGTTCGATCCTGCCTGCGGGTGCTGCCTGTACGGAGTTTGTACGTTCTCCCCGTGACTGCGTGGGCTTTTTCTGGTTTCCTCCCACACTCCAAAGACGAACAGGTTTGTAGGTTAATTAGCTTTGGTAAAATTGTCCCTAGTGTGTAGGGTAGTGCGGGGTGATCGCTGGTCAGCACAGACGGACTCGGTTGGCCGAAAGGCTTGTTTCCACGCGGTATCTTTAAAGACTAAAATAAAGTCTAAAGCACGTTTGTGACTTCCACGCTACTGTGTCGAGGCACTGAAGTTCTTTATATCTGCTGTAGGCTTTGCCGATGGCCATGGATTCCCTATGGACCCAATACTAGTCGCCAGTGAATATCAAACCATTATTGTACATGAGTTCATTCAAGTCCTGTACCCACGTTGGCTTATTTACATGACTTTCAAAATTTGCATAATGTACTCCATCAAATTCCACCTTATAACTTGAAAGAATTCCAAGCTGGTTGTGAAATATAATTTTTTTTTAAAGTAAATATATGTTTGATTTGGATTTATTTTCTTTTAGTCATTAAATCCTATTGAATCACTGGTTTTACAATAGATTCCAACATTTGTTCACTTGATATTAAGTTTTATTTAAACTACTTAAGGGTGGCAAGGTGGTGCAGCGGTAGAGTTGCTGCCTTACAGCGCCAGAGAACCAGTTTCGATCCCGACTACGGATGCTGTCTGTACGGAGTTTGTACGTTCTCCCCGTGACCTGCGCAGGTTTCCTCCGGTTTCCTCCCACACTCCAAAGGCGTACAGGTTTGTAGGTTAATTGGCTTTGGTAATAATAATAAATTGTTCTGAGTATGTAGGATAGTGTTAATGTTTGGGGATCGCTGTTCGGCCCGGACTTGGTGGGTCGAAGGGCCTGTTTCCGTGCTGTGTCTCTAAATTACTTATGCCCTTGAACATTTTTGTTTGAAATGGGGGTTGCAATAATTTTAGAATCTGATTCCATTGCCATCAAAAATTATTATACTTAGACCTAGTGTTATGGAGTATTTTAATTCTGTAATTTAGAGCTAATTCTTAAGATTAGGCATCGGAATCTCAACATAATGCCAGTTAAGGCTATTTCTTTGTATTGGTGGCATTGGCATATCTGAAGTGACTACGTCATGCCATCACTTCTACATACCAGTGTTGCGATGAGGGAATAAATACATTGGAAATCATTGCATGGGGTTACATAGTATTCATTCCAACCGGTCTACATGTTTCACGTTTAGAGATACAAGCACGAGAATAGGCCCTTCGACATACCCGAGTCCTTGCTGACCTTCAATCACCCCGTTCACATCAAAAATGGACACAAAAAGCTGGAGTAACTCAGTGGGACAGGCAGCATCTCTGGAGAGAAGGAATCAACTAAAGTCTGAAGAAGGGTCTCGACCCGAAACGTCACCCATTCCTTCTCCCCAGAGATGTCGCCTGCCCCGCTGAGTTACTCCAGCTTTTTGTGTCTACGGTTTAAACCAGGATCTGCAGTTCCTTCCTACTATGCAACCCGTTCACACCTGTTCTATGTTATCCCAATTTCGCATCTACTCCCTACACGTTGGGAACAATTTCCAGTGGCCAATTAACCAACAAACCCACACGTCTTTGGGATGCGAGAGGAAACCTGTGTCACCGGAAGAAACCCTCGCCATTACAGGGAGAACGTGCAAACTCCACACAGGCAGCACCCGAGGTCAGTCCTCCCGCCACCTGGCTATCACCCCCTCCCACCCTCACTGAATTCCACCTCTCACTTGCCAGGCTCTTCTTCCAGTCTCTTTTTCAGCTTTCTCCCTCCCTAATTTCAAACAGTCTGAAGAAGGATCCCAACCAGAAATGTCACCAGTCCATTCCCTCCCCAGATGCAGCCTGACCCCCTGAGTTCCTCCAGCATTTTGTGTTTTGCTCAGGATTCCAGCATCTGCAGTTCCTTGCGGCTCCATCTATTAGCTCAGCCGTTCACCACCAAAACCTACTGAGCCACTGAGGGCTATTCCCCCTCTGATGGATTTATTGATGGATATTCCGCTTAGATTGAACTGCGCACACTTCAGCATGCAAATAAGCCCTTCGGCCCACCGTGTCCACGTCGACCTGCAATCACCCCGCACACTAGCATTATCCTACATATTAGGGACAATTTACAATTTGTACAGAAGCCAATTTACACAAGCCTATTAACCTAGAAACCTGCATGTCTTTGGAGTGTGAGCGGAAACCAGAGCACCTGGAGAAAACCAACGCAGTCACAGGGAGAACGTATAAGTTCTGTACAGACAGCGCCCGTAGCCAGGATTGAACCTGGGTCTCTAGCGCTGTAAGGCAGCAACTCTATCGCTGCGTCACTGTGCTGCCCCCTAAAAGCTTATTCGATGAAGCTTATATTCCTGCAGCTGTTCCTGATGTAAATGGCCAGTTGCTTTACAATGTTTACTTCTATTGTTTAGGTATTGTCAGCACCAGCGGATGCTTGGCACCTTGGGCCAGTGTGAGTTTTCAATGGGAAAAACATTGCTCGTGTATGATATGAACCTGAGGGAAATGCTCAACTATGAGAAAATATCTAAAGGCATAGGTAAGAAAATAAAGGCCAATAAAATGGCAACGTAAACATGCTGATCAACAACTAGTTACTGCTTGGACATATGTAGGTTTGTGCTGGGTTACACTATCTCCTTCAGTTCCGTTCAGTTTAGTTTATTGTCACGTTTACCGAGGTACAGAGTCACAGCGGTAGAGTTGCTGCCTTACAGCAAATGCAGCGCCGGAGACTCGGGGTCGATCCCGACTACGGGTGCTGTCTGTACGGAGTTTGTACGTTCTCCCCGTGACCTGCGTGGGTTTTCTCCGAGATCTTCGGTTTCCTCCCACAGGCCAAAGACGTACAAGTTTGTAGGTTAATTGGCTTGGTAAATGTAAAAAATGTCCCTAGTGGGTGTAGGATAGTGTTAGTGTGCGGGGTTCGCTGGTCGGTGCAGACCCGGTGGGCCGAAGGGGCCTGTTTCCACACTGTATCTCTAAACTAAACTAAAACTAAACTATAGTGAAAAGCTTTTGTTGAGTGCTAGCCATTCAGCGGAAAGACAATACATGATTACAATCAAGCTATTCACAGTGTATAGATACATGATAAGGGAATAACGCTCAGTGCAAGGTAAAGTCTGATCCACGATAGTCTGGTCCAATTGCAGTTCAGGACTGCTTCCCAGTTGTGGTAGGATGGTTCAGATGAAGTTCACGGTGTGAAGTTTTTTTGTTTTTGTTAACTTGCTTATGGAAAAAAATATTTATTTAGTTGTTTTAGGACGATGGAATTTTATTTTGAAGGTAGACACAAAATGCTGGAGTAACTCAGCGGGTCAGGCAGCATCTCAGGAGAGAAGGAATGGGTGACGTTTCGGGTCGAGACCCGTCCCATTTTAGATGGTCTTTTTTTTCACTTTCCTATGTATGAAATAATTTACAAACAGAATCAATGTTCAAGCAGGGGGTCAGGTGGGTAAATCTGGGGAATTGTACAGAGGTGTGAAAGGTATCTGAAAACCTGGGCTTGTGCACGTGAACTGTCAGGAGCGGTTGTACAGGCTGGGACCTTTTTCTTCGGAGTGGAAAGACAATACATGATTACAATCGAGCCGTTCCACAGCTGCCTGAGGATGCAACTTATAAAAGACATTTGGACAGAGATCTGGACAGGCAGGGTTTAGAGGGCAATGGACCAAATGGAGCCAGCCCAGTACACTGACTTGGTCGGCATGGACAGGGTGAGCTGAAAGGCCTGTTTGAAGTCTATGGAGTGTTGTAATCAGAAAGCTGGCATCCAATGTTTTATAGTCCAGAGTATATTGACAAAGATGTGAATGAAGGTTGCAGTGGCATTTAAGCAGAGAAGGGTAAAAGTGACCAACTGAGGTGGGAACCAAGACACAGCGTGTAATAAAGGGGAAATAGGGTTAGGAGCATGGCCTGGTGCTGAAGGTGAAGATGGGTTTGAAAACATCTACCTCAATGTGAGACAGACTCGAGTGCAGGAAGAAAAGTGAATGCCAGGGGTAACAGGAACAAAAGCAGTGGCTTTATTGAGTTTTAGCTGGTGGAAATGATTATGGCAACGTTTAGTTTCTTATTGTCACGTGTACCGAGGTACAGAGGAAAGACTTTTAGTTGCGTGCTATCCAGTCAGCGGAAAGACTACATGATTACAACCAAGCCGTTCACAGTGTACAGATACAGGATAAAGGGAACTATGCAATGTAGGTATTTCGTTTAAGCTGTCCAAGAAATTTGGGTTAAGACATTTCGTAAACTTCACAGATGGTGGGGTGGATGTATGGAACGAGCTACCAGAAGAGATAGTTGAGGCAGGTACTATAACAGCATTTAAAAGGCACTTGAACAGATAGATGGTTAGGAAAGGTTTAGAGGGATATGGGCCAAACGCGGGCAGGTGGGACTAGTGTGGATGGCACATTTTGGTTGGCATGGGCAAGTTGGGTTGAAGGGCCTAAAAGTCCACAGTGTACAGACACCATAATATACTATACAATAGGACTTTATTTAACCCAGGAGGGAAATTGATCTGCCAACAGTCATAAAAACACAAAATACATGAAACATGAAATTAAAGTGATGAGTGGAAAGGATTGGGGATGTGCAAAGATTGGGGGGGGCGGTCTCAGTCTACCCCATGACAGAAGGGGGAGGAGTTGTTCAGTTTGATAGCCACAGGGAAGATGGATCTCCTGTGGCGTTCTGTGCTGCATCTTGGTGGAACCAGTCTGTTGCTGAAGGTGCTCCTCGGGTTGACCAGCGTGTCATGGAGAGGGTGAGCTGTATTGTCCAAGATGCTCCGCAGTTTGAGGAGCATCCTCCCCTCCAAGACCACCTCCCATGAATCCAACTCCGCCCCCATGACGGAGCCAGCCTTCCTGATGAGTTTGTTAATCCTCGGCCTTCGCCCTGCTGCCCCGGCACATGGCAGCAAAGAAGATGGCACTGGCCACCACTGATTGGTAGATAAAGGGAATAACGTTTAGTGCAAGATAATATCCAGGAAAGCCCGATTAAAGATAGTCCAAGGGTCTCCAAATGAGGCAGATAGTAGAGGTCCAGACTGCTCTTTAGGCCAAATAGATCTAATAGTTATTTATTCTATAAATTCAGAGTGGAACTTTCGGAGCGCTAATCTTTACTTATGATAATTAGCATTATTCATCACTACGTTAGAACTTTCGCCTGTAAAAGTTTATATTGCATGCATCAGGGATTGTGTAGTTAGTGGAAGCTCGAAGGAAGTGCCAAGAATTTCTAAAGAAAATATCCTGCCAACAAGTACACTGTGTCCTAATAGTTCATGGTTAAAGAGTAACTACTCTCATTTTATTACAACCTTAACTGCCACAGAAGCTATTCTTTTGTGAGCAAAGTAATTTATGTACGTGAAATTTATTTTGATGCTCACTGAGGAAACTGTCACTTTCAGAAAGTAGCATTTCAGCTGCCCACGACAAGATTACAGAATGTAAAAAAAACATTCTACAAGCAAAGCGAATTCGGAAAAATCGTCAAGGTAATATTTCTTAAACAATTCAAAATAAATTGTCGGAACTAAACAAAATGGCCTATTGTTACCAAATGAGGGTATGCACACGAATAACATAACGGGGAGGGGGGGGGGGGGGGTTTAATAGAAACTTTTCAGAATGGGTTGGATCATGCTGATGAAAATAATGGCAGACTGGTATTGATGTGGGTGGCACAGCGGTGGAGGTGCTACCTTACAGCGCCAGAGACCAGGGTTCGATCCCGACTAAGGGTGCTGTCTCTATGGAGTTTGTGCGTTCTCCCTGTGATCACATGGGTTTTCTCCGGGTGCTCTGGTTTCTTCCCACATTCCAAAGACGCGCGGGTTTGTGGGTTAATGGGCGTGTAAATTGCCCCTAGTGTACAGGATGTGAAACTGGAATAACATAGAACAGGTGTAGGGGTGATTGTTGGTTGGCGCGGACTCGGTGGACCGAAAAGCTGTATCTGACTGAACTAATATGTTGGAGAAAAAGGATGGGTGATGTTTCGGGTCGGGACCCTACCTCAGACTTCATTGTGAAATGAATGAGCTGTAATTAGATTATTGTTTTTCATTTTGTTTACTTAAACATCCCTTTAAAATATTTTTGTATTGGATTTTTACAGAATATGATGCATTAGCAAAAGTGATCCAACAGCATCCTGATAGACATGAAACTTTACAGTAAGTCGCATGAATAATTTCGGTATTTTTCAATTGTGTTTCCAAATGCAAAGCAAAGTAACAAAAGTAATCACTAGCTCTGAAATATTTGGTAAATGGAATATGCATGGGCAGGCAGCAATTGGCCATGTAGACATTTGGCTAAAGATGAGTAGTACAATATTCAGTGGCGAAATGGGCGGCACAGTGGCACAGAGGTAGAGTTGCTGCCATACAGTGCCTGAGACCCAGGTTCAATTCTGACTACGGGTGCTGTTTATACTGTGCTGTGGCAACGTGGGTTTTTCTCTGGGTGCTCCGGTTTTCTCCCACGCTCCAAAGACCTACAGGTTTGTAGGTTAATTGACTTTGGTAAAATTGCCCCCAGTGTATGCTAGTGTACGGGGTGATCATAGGTGGGCCGAAGGGCCTGCTCCACACTCTATCTCTAAAGTCTACTGGTGAGACCACCAGTGAAGAGTTGTGCAGTTATGAAGCTGTAAATTGCATGATCCATCATGCCATGAACTTAATCGAGGACTGTCAAAGATGGGAGGAAAAAATACAACCAGGGTGAAAGAGCATAGTTGAGAAAAAACATTAAAAAAATGTCACTGTTAATCTCTGAACATGTTAAAACGTCTTAGGAAAATGTTGTTCCTTGCTAAGTATTATGATTAATTTCCAGGCAATTGGAAGCCCTGGGTAAGGAACTCGAACATCTTTCTCATATTAAAGAAAGCGTTGAAGATAAGGTAATGTTATGCTCTGAGAATGCCTTTTATGCTTTTTTAAAAAAGAAATCCCTCGAATTAGCATTTCTAACCACAATTCTGTTGATACTAGCTTGAATTGAGAAGAAAACAGTTCCACGTTCTGCTCAGCACGATTCATGAACTACAGCAAACACTGGAAAGTAAGTTATCGCCTGTGTGTACACAAGGGAATTTGTGCAACGCAGGTGGAATCCGTCATGTGATATTCAATGTCTCGTAGCCAGAAACATGTGTTCAGTTTGTGTGCAGATGATCTGCACAGTAAACCCTGGTTTATACAGCCCTCTTCCTAGCGGAATTCAGTTATTACGGACTGTCTCTTTAAGAACACCGCCGAGGCTATTGAAATTGACACGGCAATAAAATTGGCAAGGCATTGAAATCGGCAAGGCATTGATATTGACAAGGCATTGATATAGGCAAGGCATTGAAATCGGCGAGGCATTGAAATCGGCGAGGCATTGAAATCGGCGAGGCATAGAAATCGGCGAGGCATTTAAATCGGCGAGGCATTGACATTGACAAGGCATTGACATTGACAAGGCATTGACATTGACAAGGCATTGACATTGACAAGGCATTAACATTGGCAAGGCATTGACATCGGCAAAACATTGATATAGGCAAGACATTGAAATCGGCCAGGCATTGAAATCGGCAAGGCATTGACATTGACAAGGCATTAACATCGGCAAAGCATTGACATCGGCAAAACATTGATATTGGCAAGGCATTGACATCGGCAAGGCATTGATATTGACAAGGCATTGATATTGACAAGGCATTGACATTGACAAGGCATTGACATTGACAAGGCATTGATATTGACAAGGCATTGAAATTCGCCCTTAGTATTTTTAGCTTGCAGTAACAAAAATCAATTTTTAGCTGTTTTTAAGAAACCGTTGTATTTGTTAACCTGTTGCTGCACAGAGTGACCGCCAGGTGAGTGGAGTGAGCCCTCCCTCAGTTGCAGTGGACAATCGGCAGTAACGGACACCATTCCCCCCCATAGTCCGTTATAACAAGGACTTACTGTATTATTCAGACTGATTGCGTGCCCTTTGCATGTGGTGTGGTACAACGTAGTGTGGAGTGTTAAGCTCAGGGATAGAAAAGCTGAGAATTGTGTAGCCATAGGAAACGGTGCGGTGGAGGGGGAGGTTTTGTAACGTCTTTGACCCATAATCAGGAGTCTAGTGTGTCTTATTGTCAGGTAAACTCAATACACGCAGATTGTCATGTGTCCCAAAACAAACCAATGAAATTCATATTTGTGGCAGCACATTGAAGATGTAAATGTAGCACTCAGTAGATTGCATAATAAACAAGACGTTTAATAAATTTGTAAAGATCCACCCATAATAGTTCCGTTTAGTTTATTGTCACGTGTACCTAGGTACGGTGAAAAGCTTTAGCCTTTGCGCGTAAATAGCATCCATCCAGATAATAAAGGGGGTGTACCAAATCTTGTTGACTTCTCCATATAAATTAATTTTCCATGCGAGTTAGACAATAGACAATAGGTGCAGGAGGAGGCCATTTGGCCCTTCGAGCCAGCACCGCCATTCAATGTGATCATGGCTGATCATTCTCAATCAGTACCCCGTTCCTGCCTTCTCCCCATACCCCCTGACTCCGCTATCCTTAAGAGCTCTATCTAGCTCTCTCTTGAATGCATTCAGAGAATTGGCCTCCACTGCCTTCTGAGGCAGAGAATTCCACAGATTCACAACTCTCTGACTGAAAAGGTTATTTCAGGTATTTATGAAGTGACCCGGCTATTTAATGGCCCTTCACTGTCGCGTGTGCACTGCAGTGAAATACTTTTTGCACTGCAGTGAAATACTTTTTGCACAGCTCATGCGTGCACAGGGTGCTGTATTTTAGCGCCATTTACAAAAGTCCAAAGTGCGGTCCACGTCCTGAGCAGCTCCCGATCCAAGCAAGCTTCAGGCTGCTGCAGGGCCTCCTCCGTCACCCTCGAGAAGTTCGGCCGGTCCACCGACGACCCTCTCCTCGCCCGACCGAATGCCTCTGAGCACAAGCAACATTTAATGGCTAATATGGTGCATTGAAGGGAATAACTCTCCTTTATGACCTGAACTTGAGATACACCTTTTGATTTTTTTATATCTGTCTGTCGCTGGAATGAGCTTTTGTAGACAAAGCCAAAGAGAACTCAGCAAGTTTGGAAAAGGCAAATGTAGAGAATAGCCGGTACCGAATAGGTGGCACAGCGGTAGAGTTGCTGCCTCACAGCGCCGGAGACCCGGGTTCCATCCCGACTACAATAGACAATAGACAATAGGTGCAGGAGTAGGCCATTCAGCCCTTCGAGCCAGCACCGCCATTCAATGCGATCATGGCTGATCACTCAATCAGTACCCCGTTCCTGCCTTCTCCCCATACCCCCTCACTCCGCTATCCTCAAGAGCTCTATCCAGCTCTCTCTTGAAAGCATCCAACGAACTGGCCTCCACTGCCTTCTGAGGCAGAGAATTCCACACCTTCACCACCCTCTGACTGAAAAAGTTCTTCCTCATCTCCGTTCTAAATGGCCTACCCCTTATTCTCAAACTGTGGCCCCTTGTTCTGGACTCCCCTAACATTGGGAACATGTTATCTGCCTCTAATGTGTCCAATCCCCTAATTATCTTATATGTTTCAATAAGATCCCCCCTCATCCTTCTAAATTCCAGTGTATACAAGCCCAATCGCTCCAGCCTTTCAACATACGACAGTCCCGCCATTCCGGGAATTAACCTAGTGAACCTACGCTGCACGCCCTCCATAGCAAGAATATCCTTCCTCAAATTTGGAGACCAAAACTGCACACAGTACTCCAGGTGCGGTCTCACCAGGGCCCGGTACAACTGTAGAAGGACCTCTTTGCTCCTATACTCAACTCCTCTTGTTACGAAGGCCAACATTCCATTGGCTTTCTTCACTGCCTGCTGTACCTGCATGCTTCCTTTCATTGACTGATGCACTAGGACACCCAGATCTCGTTGAACTCCCCCTCCTCCTAACTTGACACCATTCAGATAATAATCTGCCTTTCTATTCTTACTTCCAAAGTGAATAACCTCACACTTATCTACATTAAACTGCATCTGCCATGTATCCGCCCACTCACACAACCTGTCCAAGTCACCCTGCAGCCTTATTGCATCTTCCTCACAATTCACACTACCCCCCAACTTAGTATCATCTGCAAATTTGCTAATGGTACTTTTAATCCCTTCGTCTAAGTCATTAATGTATATCGTAAATAGCTGGGGTCCCAGCACCGAACCTTGCGGTACCCCACTGGTCACTGCCTGCCATTCCGAAAGGGACCCATTTATCCCCACTCTTTGCTTTCTGTCTGTCAACCAATTTTCTATCCATGTCAGTACCCTACCCCCAATACCATGTGCCCTAATTTTGCCCACTAATCTCCTATGTGGGACCTTGTCGAAGGCTTTCTGAAAGTCGAGGTACACCACATCCACTGACTCTCCCTTGTCAATTTTCCTAGTTACATCCTCAAAAAATTCCAGTAGATTTGTCAAGCATGATTTCCCCTTCGTAAATCCATGCTGACTCTGAATGATCCCGTTACTGCTATCCAAATGCTCAGCAATTTCGTCTTTTATAATTGACTCCAGCATCTTCCCCACCACTGATGTCAGACTAACTGGTCTATAATTCCCCGTTTTCTCTCTCCCTCCTTTCTTAAAAAGTGGGATAACATTTGCTATCCTCCAATCCACAGGAACTGATCCTGAATCTATAGAACATTGAAAAATGATCTCCAATGCTTCCACTATTTCTAGAGCCACCTCCTTAAGTACTCTGGGATGCAGACCATCAGGCCCTGGGGATTTATCAGCCTTCAGTCCCATCAGTCTACCCAAAACCATTTCCTGCCTAATGTGGATTTCCTTCAGTTCCTCCATCACCCTAGGTTCTCCGGCCCCTAGAACATTTGGGAGATTGTGTGTATCTTCCTCAGTGAAGACAGATCCAAAGTAACGGTTTAACTCGTCTGCCATTTCTTTGTTCCCCATAATAAATTCCCCTGCTTCTGTCTTCAAGGGACCCACATTTGCCTTGACTATTTTTTTCCTCTTCACGTACCTAAAAAAACTTTTGCTATCCTCCTTTATATTATTGGCTAGTTTACCCTCGTACCTCATCTTTTCTCCCCGTATTGCCTTTTTAGTTAACTTTTGTTGCTCTTTAAAAGAGTCCCAATCCTCTGTCTTCCCACTCTTCTTTGCTATGTTATACTTCCTCTCCTTAATTTTTATGCTGTCCCTGACTTCCCTCGTCAGCCACAGGTGTCTCTTACTCCCCTTAGAGTCTTTCCACCTCTTTGGAATAAATTGATCCTGCAACCTCTGCATTATTCCCAGGAATACCTGCCATTGCTGTTCTACCGTCTTCCCTGCTAGGGCCTCCTTCCAATCAATTTTGGCCAGCTCCCGCCTCATGCCTCTGTAATCCCCTTTGCTATACTGTAATACCGACACTTCCGATTTTCCCTTCTGCCTTTCCATTTGCAGAGTAAAACTTATCCTGTTGTGATCACTGCCTCCTAATGGCTCTTTTACCTCTAGTCCCCTTATCAGATCAGGATCATTACACAACACTAAATCCAGAATTGCCTTCTCCCTGGTAGGCTCCAGTACAAGCTGTTCTAAGAATCCATCTCGAAGGCACTCTACAAACTCTCTTTCCTGGGGTCCATTTCCAACCTGATTTTCCCAGTCTACCTGCATGTTGAAATCTCCCATAACCACAGTAGCATTACATTTTTGACACGCCAATTTTATCTCCTGATTCAACTTGCACCCTATGTCGAGGCTACTGTTTGGGGGCCTATAGATAACTCCCATTAGGGTCTTTTTACCCTTACAATTTCTCATTTCTATCCATACTGATTCAACATCTCCTGATTCTATGTCACCCCTTGCAAGGGAATGAATATCATTCCTTACCATCAGAGCAACCCCACCCCCTCTGCCCACCTTTCTGTCTTTTCTATACGTTGTGTACCCCTGGATATTCAGTTCCCAGCCCTGGTCCTCTTGTAACCATGTCTCAGTGATCCCTACAACATCATACTTGCCCATGACTAACTGAGCCTCAAGCTCATCCACTTTATTTTTTATACTACGCGCATTTAAGTACAACACTTTAACTTCTGTATTTACCTCCTCTCTCACATCGTTCACAATTGGCCCTGCCCTTAATTTCTTTTCCGCTCTAGAACTTCTGTTCCCATTCTTCCGAGAGTCTTTTGCAATATCTCCTGTATTCCCTTTTACCTCATCTTCATATTCACAATTTGTTAACCCCTCCCCCCCACTACTTAGTTTAAAGCCACAGGTGTCACACTAGCAAACCTGCCTGCCAGAATGTTTGTCCCCCTGCTGTTAAGATGCAACCCGTCCCTTTTGTACAAGTCACCCCTAGCCCAGAAGAGATCCCAGTGGTCCAGAAATCGAAATCCCTGCTCTCTGCACCAGCCCCTCAGCCATAAATTCATACCCTCTATCTCTCTGTTCCTGGCCTCACCAGCACGAGGTACCGGTAGCAGTCCAGAGATAACCACCTTCGACGTCCTACTTCTCAGTGCTTTTCCCAACTCTCTAAACTCCCGCTGTAGCACCTCCTTCCTCTTCCGCCCGACGTCATTCGTGCCCACGTGCACAACGACTTCAGGTTGATCGCCTTCCCTCACTAGGATTTTCTGAAGCCGGTCTGTGATGTGTTGAACCCTGGCACCAGGGAGGCAACAGACCATCCTCAAGTCCCTCCTGCTGCCACAGAATCTTCTGTCCGTCCCTCGGACTATGGAGTCACCGACCACTACGGCTCTTCCAGACTTCGGTCTCCCCTGTCGAGTATCCTTGCCAACAGGTCCGCCACTCGGACTGGAAACGTCTTCTGCCCCGACAGTTCCCAAGAGGGTATACCTATTTGCAAACTACGGGTGCTGTCTGTACGGAGTTTGTACTTTCTCCCCGTGACCTGCGTGGGTTTTCTCCGAGATCTTCGGTTTCCTCCCACACTCCAAAGGTGTCAGGTTTGTAGGTTAATTGGCTTGGTATAAAAATGTAAAATTGTCCCTAGTGTGTGTAGGGCAGTGTTAGTGTGCAGGAATTGTTGGTCGGCGCGGACCCAGTGGGCCGAAGGGCCTGTTTCCGCGCTGTATCTCTAAACTAAACTAAACTAAACAACTATGATTTGGATGCAGGTGATCACATTGGGGTTCAGTGTCTCTGTTGGTTCTCCTAAAGTTTCATTCAGTCTGAGCATTTTAATCGAGAAAGTTGATAGAAGGGAAAGTACATAGGCTCTTGAGCACTACACAAAACTAACCTCAAACTATGAATTTCTATGGGTTGTCTTTGGTTGTACTAAAGACTACAGGATTTTTTTCACTAGTATTGTGCTTATTAATTTATTGATTTTTTTTTTTTTGTTATATTATCCGTGTATTGTGTTTACAGGCTGCTGCAAGTTAGATTTGTCAGGGTGTCAGGGGTTATGGGGAGAAGGCAGGAGAATGGGGTTAGGAGGGAGAGGTAGATAGATCAACCATGATGGAATGGCGGCATAGACTTGATGAGCTGAATGGCCTAATTCTGCTCCTATCAATAAAAGAAAAATGTGATTGTTCAGTTGTCTGCACATACGACTATTAAGCAATCTTTATATGAAAAGTAACACTACTTGTAATCTCATCTAGGTGATGAAAAAATGTCAGATGGTGAAGACTCTCTGGAAACACGAATGGAGATTCAAAATGGACAGTAGTGAAGCTGCAGGGTTCTGTATTATAACAACATGCTGTTTTATAATGGAGGAAACATTTAATACCCTACCCTAAAATCCCCAAAGCTTTCGACATCCAAATAGATGAAGAAACCCCACTGACTTTGTTCACTAAATAAAAAGATTTTTGGAACCAAATGTGGGAAATAAATATCAAAAACGTACACAGTAGAAATTTTACATTCTGTCCATTATTTTTGTGACTGACGTGCGTTGAAAGTGAAAAGATAGAAATACAAAGTCGGATTTAAATGTGAATGGAATTATTAGTCAGAAGGAAATCTGAATTTTTCCAAATGAGAAAGACCCTTTTCTATTTTCTGTAAATCTGATTTTCTTGTTTGTTTTACCAGGTTTCTTTGTAAACCTGCTTGAAATAAAAGTTGAAACAGCTAGCGTTTATTTGCAGAGGTTAACAGGTGCTGCAGAGAGAATAGTGTTGTTCCCCCAGTAGTAAACAGCATCTTTTTTTACTGTGGCATCCAAAAAGGTGACTTTAGTGGCCTACATCAAGCATTTTGTGCTGTTATAACGTTCGATAATAAAAGTCTTATGTTTTTAAAGAAAAGCACACTTTGCATCGTCCTTTGTTTCTCTACGCATTACGGGTGTTGGTACTAAAGAAAGGACCATTAGATGGTGGGCAGAACTGGCGGCCGACCGAAAACTGACAGTATTGCTTCTCTGTATTTATAATGGAGTCATCGTCAGAACAGTGCAAGTCACTTTGGAAGCATTGGTAAAATGCGTCGGTTTATGTACATGAACATGATAAAGTGGAACACAGCATTAAGTTTTTTAAAAATGTGGCTAGTCAACTATTAGTTTAGTTTGGGGATACAGCGTGGAAACGGGCCCTTCGACCCACCGAGTCAGTGCCGACCAGCGATCCCTGTACACTAGGTCGGCACAATGGCACAGCAGTAGAGATGCTGCCTTACAGCGACAGAAACCCGAGTTCGATCCTGACTATGGGTGCTGTCCGCATGGAGTTTGTATGTTCTCCCCGTGACATGCGTGGGTTATCTCCGGGATCATAGATTCATAGAGTGATACAGTGTGGAAACAAGGCCCTTTGGCCCAACGCCCACACCGGCCAACATATCGCAGCTGCACTAGTCTCACCTGCTTGCGTTTGGCCCATATCCCTCCAAACCTGTCCTATCCATGTATCTGTCTAACTGTTTCTTAAACATTGGGATAGTCCCAGCCTCAACTACCTCCTCTGGCAGCTCGTTCCATATACCCATCACCATTTATGTGAAAATGTTACCCCTCAGATTCCTATTAAATCATTTCCCCTTCACCTTAAACCTATGTCCTCTGGTCCTCGATTCACCTACTGTGGGCAAGAGACTCTGCGCATATACATAGAAACATAGAAAATAGGTGCATGAGTAGGCCATTCGGCCCTTCGAGCCTGCACCGCCATTCAATATGATCATGGCTGATCATCCAACTCAGTATCCTGTACCTGCCTTCTCTCCATACCCCCTGGTCCCTTTAGCCACAAGGGCCACATCTAACTCCCTCTTAAATATAGCCAATGAACTGGCCTCAACTACCCTCTGCGGCAGAGAATTCCACAGATTCGCCACTCTCTGTGTGAAAAAAAAACTTTCTCATCTCGGTCCTAAAAGACTTCACCCTTATCCTTAAACTGTGACCCCTTGTTCTGGACTTCCCCAACATCGGGAAAAATCGTCCTGCATCTAGCCTGTCCAACCCCTTAAGAATTTTGTACGTTTCTATAAGATCCCCCCTCAATCTTCTAAATTCCAGCGAGTACAAGCCGAGTCTATCCAGTCTTTCTTCATATGAAAGACCTGCCATCCCAGGAATCAATCTGGTGAACCTTCTCTGTACTCCCTCTATGGCAAGAATGTCTTTCCTCAGATTAGGAGACCAAAACTGTACGCAATACTCCAGGTGTGGTCTCACCAATGCCCTGTACAACTGCAGCAGAACCTCCCTGCTCCTATACTCAAAACCCCCAGCTATAAATGCCAACATACCATTCGCTTTCTTCACTGCCTGCTGCACCTGCATGCCTACTTTCAATGACTGGGTACCACGACACCCAGGTCTCGTTGCATCTCCCCTTTTCCTAATCGGCCACCATTCAGATAATAGTCTGCTTTCCTGTTCTTGCCACCAAAGTGGATAATCTCACATTTATCCACATTATATTGCATCTGCCATGCATTTGCCCACTCTCCTAATCTATCCAAGTCACTCTGCAGCCTCCTAACATCCTCCTCACAGCTAACACTGCCCCCAGCTTCGTGTCTTCCGCAAACTTGGAGATGATGCATTCAATTCCCTCGTCCAAATCATTAATATATATTGTAAATAGCTGGAGTCCCAGCACTGAGCCTTGCGGTACCGCACTATTCACTGCCTGCCATTCTGAAAAGGACCCGTTTATTCCTACTCTTTGCTTCCTGTCTGCGAGCCAGTTCTCTATCCACATCAATACTGAACCCACAATACCGTGTGCTTTAAGTTTGCATACTAATCTCTCATGATACCTCTCATGATTTTATACACCTCTATAAGATCACCCCTCATCCTCCTTCAGCCTATTCAACCTCTCCCTATAGCTCAGACCGTCTAGTCCTGGCAACATCCTCATAAATCTCTGTATCCTTTCCAGCTTGACAACATCTTTCCTATAACATGATGCCGAAAACTGAGCACTGTACTCTATACGCGGCCTCCGAACGTCTATCCCCATCCGGTCTCTGGATCTTCGGTTTCCTCCCACACTCCAAAGACGTACAGGTTTGTAGGTTAATTGGCTTGGTATAATTGTAAATTGTCCCTAGTGTATGTAAGTGTGTGATGTTGGTGTGCGGGGATCAAGGATTGACATGGACTTGGTGGGCCGCAGGACCGCTGTATTATATTAAAGTAGCACTCTCCTAAACACACTAGGGACAATTTACAACCTTTACCGAAGCCAATTAACCTACAAACCTGTACGTTATTGGAGTGGGAGGAAACCGAAGCACCGGGAGAAAATACATGCGGTAAGGGGGCGAACGTACAAACTCCGTACAGACAGCACCCGTAGTCGGGATCGAACCCGGGTCTCTGGTGCTGTAAGGCTTGATTCAACAATCCATCATTGCCAATCTTGTTTTGCTTAAACTACAACAAAAAAAGCACATTTCATGATAAATCAAAAATTAAATGTCAGGCAAAAATGTGTTGATCTCAGGGTTCATTGGATCATAAGTGATAGGAGCAGAATCAGGCCATTCGGTCCATCGAGTCTACTCCGCTGATCTATCTCTCCCTCCTAACCCCATTCTCCTGACTTGTCCCCTTTTCCTAATCGGCCACCATTCAGATAATAGTCTGCTTTCCTGTTCTTGCCACCTGTACTAATCAGGAATCTTATCTCTCTCTGCCTTAACTTTATACACTGACTTGGCCTCCACAGCCCTCTGTGGCAACGAATTCCACAGATTCACCACCCTCTGACCAAAGAAATTCCTCCTCATCTCCTTCCTAAAAGAATGCCCTTTTATTCTGAGGCTGTGACCTCTAGTCCTAGACTCTCCCACTATTGGAAAATTCTTCTCCACAACCACTCTATCCAGGCCTTTCACTATTCGGTATGTTTCTTTTTTTAAAATTTTTTTTTAGTTTTGAAAAGCATATGTACAAATAGAAATAAGAAAAAACACATTTGTTACAAAGTTCTTACATAGCTTCAATTTTTAAATTTTTGAAGAGAGAAAGTAAAAATAAAAATAAAAAACTATAAACTTGGGGAGAGAGAATAAGAGGGTTAATATAAAAAAAAAAAGGGATCTAACAATAAAAATTAAAGGGAGTAGATCCGGGAGACAATAACCACAGTTGTACATCCAACCCCTAACTCAAGTTTCAACTTTTAATTTAATTTTTTTTTATTTTAGTCCTGTGCCAAACCCATTTACTTTTCTAAAAATTCAATAAATGGAGACCATATTTTTAAAAATAACTCAGGTTTGTCGATTAAGGCAAACCTTATTTTTTCCAAATACAGGGTCTCTGTCATTTCCGTAGTCCACATTTTAATTGTGGGGGTTATTGGTTTTTTCCAAAATTTAAGTATTAATTTTTTCGCAGTTATTAGACTGTAATCAAGAAAATGTACCTGACTTACTGTAAAATTTGTAGTATGTTCTGATAATCCTAATATAATTAATTTTGGGTCCATATCTAATTTTTTATTAATAACTTTAGAAACTATTTTAAAAATCTCCAACCAGAAGTTTTGCATTTTTATACAAGTTACGAAAATATGAGTTAAATTAGCTTCTTGAAATTGACATTTATCACAAATAGGAGAGATACTAGGAAAAATCCTATTTAATTTCGTCTTCGAATAATGTAATCTATGTATTATTTTAAATTGTATTAAGGAATGTCTAGTATTCAATGAACATTGATGTATATGTTGTAAGCTTTCATCCCATATATCTTGCATTATAAATTGATTCAATTCGTCCTCCCATGCTCGTCTATGAGATTCTGATGACGGAATGTCAGTGTCAAGGAGAGTATTGTAAATAAAGGATATTAATTTATTTGAATTATAATATCGATTCAGGCATACATCAAGTGTTTCTGGACCTCTAAACTTATATTCTTGCATGTGTGATTTTACATAATCTCTAAGTTGTAAATATCTAAAATAATTATTAACATGTAATCCGTACTTCTGCTGTAACTCCTGAAACGAAAGAAAAGTTCCCTTATGATAAAGATCTCCCACCCTTTTGATTCCATAACTTTTCCATTGAGCAAAGCCTCTATCTAAGACAGACGGTTTAAAAGAAGGATTATTCGCAATAGGAAGGAAAACAGATAATTTACTCAATTTTAACGTAAGCTTTAATTGTTTCCAGGTACGGATAACACTATGTATAATGGGATTACCTCCATATGTTTTTTTATTTAAATTTATTGGAGCTAAGAGGATCGCACCAATATCGAATGGTAAACAATCCTCTTTCTCCATCTTTAACCAATCCGGTTGTTGATCAGAATCATCCAACCAGCAGGTTATATTTTTAATATTAACCGCCCAATAATAAAATAAAAAGTTAGGTAAAGCAATTCCTCCATTAATTTTAGACTTACATAAGTGTCTTTTATTTATTCTATGAGTCTTGTAGTCCCAAATAAAATTAGTGACAATTGAATCAATTTTAAAAAAAAACTTTTTTGGAAGATAGATCGGAATTGCTTGAAATAAATATAGTAGCTGAAATATAGTAGGAAGAAAGATCATCTTTATAGCATTACTACGACCAACTAATGATATAGGAAGTGTTTTCCAAAATTGGATATTTCTGTGTAATTTAACAAGTAAAGGAGGAAAATTTGATTTAAATAAAGAAGTATATTTCCTAGTCACGTAAATTCCAAGATATTTAAACTTTTCATAGGCAATTTTAAAAGGAAATTGTTGAAGTATGGCCGGATTATGCTCCATTATTGGCATAATTTCACTTTTATACCAGTTAATTCTATAACCTGAAAATGAACCAAATTGAGTTATGAGATTTAATAAATTCGGAATGCTAATTTCTGGCTTTGTAATATATATTAATACATCATCCGCATATAAAGAAATTTTATTGGTTGTATGTTTAGTGTTGTAGCCATGAATATCTGAATTTGATCTAATACTCTCAGCAAGTGGTTCTATAATAAGGGCAAATAAAAGTGGTGATAGTGGACATCCTTGTCTACAACCCCTAGCTAAATGAAATTTAGATGACAGCATTTGATTAGTTAATATTCTAGCTGTTGGGGATGTATATAAAAGTTTCACCCATGCACAAAAATTTTCACCTAGTTGAAATTTTTCCATCACTGAGAAAAGATAGGGCCATTCTACTTGATCAAATGCTTTTTCAGCATCTAGCGAGATGATTGCTAAATCTTCATTTAATAGTCTATTTGAATAAATTATATTAAACAAGCGTCTCAAGTTGAAAAATGAATATCGTTTAGCTATAAAGCCTGATTGATCGGGGTGTATCAATTTGTCTATAACTAGACTTAATCTCTGAGCTAAAATTTTCGCTAATATCTTCTGATCAGTATTTAAAAGAGCTATCGCCCTATACGAACCAGGGTCTTCAGAATCCTTATCTTTTTTAGGAATGAGGATTATTGTTGATTCAGTCAGAGTTTGTGGCAATCTCTGTTGTTTAAAGGCGTGACTATATACAGTTTGCAAACGTGGAGAGATCAAACCACTAAATTTTTTATAAAATTCATTATTTAAGCCATCAGGGCCAGGAGTCTTCCCATTTTTCATGGATTTAATAGTCTCTTCAACGTCTTTCATAGTTATTTCTGCGCCCAGTAAATTTCTATCACTCACATTCAAACCAGGAAGATTACATTCCTGCAAAAACTTTTGCATCTGCGCAGAAGTATCTGTTATTTTTGATGAATATAATGACTGATAAAATTGCAAAAATCTCTGATTAATATCCTTAGGTAGTTTAAGCAAATCTCCATTTTCTGATCTAATTTTATGAATTGTAGAATCATCTTCTAATTTACGGAGTTGACGTGCTAGCAATTTCTGTGGTTTATCTCCAAATTCAAAATGTTTTTGTTTAGTATATTGAAAAAGCCTTAAAATATGAGCTGAAAGGATATAATTTAACTTATATTTGAGAACTGCAATTTTATTATGTATTTCAATAGAGGGAGCGATGGCATTTGTTATGTCTAACTGTTTTATCTGACTTTCCAGGTCATTCTGTTCAGCTCGGTTCTTCTTGTTTTGAGACGCTTGAAAAGCAATAATACATCCTCTCACAAACGCTTTAAATGTTTCCCAAAGCAGGGACGCAGATGTTTCAGGAAGGTCATTTGCGTTAAAAAAAATCTCAAATTGCGATTTAAGATAGTCATAACATGCTTTTTCATTTAAGATTTGCGGATTAAATCTCCAATTAGTCTGTTTCCCCGTTACTCCTTGGAGTTTTACCCTAAATGTTAAAGGGGCATGATCGGATATAATAATATTATGATATTTCGAATTATACGTATAAGGAATAAGTTTGGAATCCACCAAGAAATAATCAATTCTTGAATAAGTTTTATGCACAGGTGAATAAAATGAATACTCTCGGCCTGAAGGATTATCAATCCTCCAAACATCTTTTATATTTGCATTATTTATAAAAGAGTTTAATAATTCACACGACTTGGATTTTGTTTTCCTTTGAGTTGAAGATCTATCCAAATAAGAATCTAATGTACAATTTAAATCTCCTCCAATTATCAAGTTATATTGTCCAAATTCTGGAATGGTATTAAATATTTTTAAAAAAAATAACGGATTATCAAAATTTGGTGCGTAGACATTCACCAATATCAATTTTGTAGAATATAGTTCTCCCACTAATATAACATATCTACCTTCAGTGTCGACTATAGAGGAAGTATTTATAAATGGTATACCCTTACGAATTAAAATAGCAACACCTCTTGATTTAAAGGGAAACGATGAGTGAAATACTTTATCAATCCATTTGCCTTTCAGTCTATTATGTGCTACATTTTTTAGATGAGTTTCCTGAAGGAACATTATGTCTGCATCAATAGATTTTAAATGTGAAAGTACTTTATCTCTTTTAATTGGTTCATTAACACCCTTGACATTCCAACTACAAAATGTAATACCTTTAACCCCTGTTTTCCTAATAGAATCTTGCATCTTAACCGATAAATGGTCTATAATAAAGCAAATGGTCTGGCACCCGGACTACAACATTTTTCTTGAATGAGGGGTGGATGATCTTTTGTACAGCATAGAGTGCCTCCCGGAAATATCTCCCAAAAGTATATAATTTCTGAAAAATGACATGATAATAAAAGTTAAATCTAAAAAAAAAATCAATATATAAAAGGTTAAAAGAGTGCAGGAAAAAAGAAGAGACAACTAAAACTACAACTACAATTAGTGCAGTTAGTGTTAGCCACCCTAAGGTGGCAAAAAATCTAAGGACTTCCGTGAGATGTAAAAAAAAATTAATACTAGCTCCGTTTTTTAACACAGTTATTATTATTTTATTTTATTTTTTTAAAAGAGAGATAAACGGGGCAGGCCCGAAACTAATTAGTCTATAATAAATCGATTTTTCTATCTAAAGTGTATTAATTAAGTATTCAAAGTAAGGTTTACATAAATCAAATATTACTTATACTTCTTATTAGTGATGATTAATAAAAATATATATGTTTTTTAATTAATAATTATTAGTTACGGTTAATATACGTATAGTATATACACTAAACTTAAATCTTTGAATTTTAATATTTTTAAAGTCCAATCAGATGTCTGCCAATTAAGATAGCCGTGAAATCGTAATCAAGCCTTCAGCGACCTTTCGATCTCCCGAGCAAATTCCAGTGCTTTATTATAGTCAGTAAAAAAGGATTCATTTTGATTGTAGGTCACTCGGAGTTTTGCTGGATACAACATACCAAATCTGAGCGCTGGGATCTTCTTGAGAATAGATCTTGTCTCATTAAACAGTGCTCTTTTCTTAACCACCTCAAAGGGGTAATCTCTGAAGATGCGAATCTCATCGCCTCGGAATGATAAAGCTCTGTTACTAGCAATTCTTGACAGCATATCTTCTAACACGTGAGCATTATGCACCCTCAGAATCAAATGTCTTGGAGGCGCATTAGCACCTGGCCGTGCTCTCAGTGCTCTATGGGCTCGATCCAGCAAGGGCTTTGAATCCATTTTCAAAACTTCCTGTAATAACTCAGCAGTAAAATCACGAACGTTTTTATCTTTTTCTTTGCCTTCTTTAACTCCAAGGATTCTTAAATTTTGTCGTTTTGAATGACCCTCTAAGTCAGTACATTTTTCGGTTAATCTCATCAATAAATCAGAAAGACGCTGAGTCTCCGACAATACTACTTTTGTAGTTTCAGCACTCGTCTCAGCTAAAGTTTCCAACTCACCTATAGCCTCATCATGTTGTTCTATTGACGCGGTGTTTTCTATTCGGTATGTTTCAATGAGGCCCCTGCTCATTCTCCTAAACTCCAGCGAGTACAGGCCCAGTGCCGACATGAATGAATGTTTGCATGAATGGATCCAATGCGAAAGGACGATGGAGGTAAGTTTGACTTCTCCAGTAAACATGGCGGCATATGTCGCATTTGACGTCGAATGTTTGACGGCACTCCGAGAGGATTCCAACGGTACCGGAACGTTCCGCCGAGGGGCCGGAGTTCCACAGCCCCGGCAGCAGGGGGCAGGTTCCACCCGCCGATCGGCCGCGGAAGTCCCGATGAGGTCTAGATCGGCCGCCTCACCCGGCCCGGGTGCCACATTTTCGGGTGGACATCCGATGGGGGGGGGGGTGTAAGATTTCAAGTGCGCTCTCTTAATTTTGTTCGGATTATAGAAGGTGCCGAACCACCAGATGCCGGTTAACCTGGTGGGTGGACTTGTAGAGAAATTTACTTCCACTGACATGTTACAAGACTGAAGAGGCTGATTTAGCAGCAACATACACAGCGCAAACACTTCCTCCATTTGTACTTCCGGGCACTCTTCCTGGAAACCCGCTGAAACTGTTTGGACGACTGTAGAATTTCATCTCCTAGATATTCGCAGTGCTGGAGTTCTGCGTGCCTTTGAGCCAGCAATTGCATTGACTTGTCGGAGACCGTTTCTATTAAATCGTTTACCTGATTGGAAAAAAAAGTTTTAAGGTTATTACTTGACAACAGGAATAATTATCCTACGCTATCTCTGATAGAATGGATCGACTGGGTAGGTCGACTGGGCGTATATTCACTGGAATTGAGAAGGATGACAGGAGATCTTATAGAAACATATAAAATACTTAAGGGATAAGGGACAAGCTAGATGCAGACAAAATGTTCCTGACGTTGGGGGAGTCCAGAACCAGGGGTCACACTTTAAGAATAAGGGGTAGGCCATTTCGGACTGAGATTGGGGATTTCAGCCAGAGTTGTGAATCTGTGGAATTCTCTGTCACAGAGGGCAGTGGAGGCCAATTCACTGGATGTATTCAAGAGAGAGTTAGATATATCTCTTAGGCGAACAGAATCAAGGGATATGGGGAGAAAGCAGGGATGGGGTACTGATTTTGAATGGTCAGCCATGATCATATTGAATGGCGCTGCTGGCTAGAAGGGCCAAATCGCCTTGTCCTGCACCTATTTTCTATGTTTCTTTGAACTTAAGATATGTGAATGCATGAAATGACAATAGACAATAGGTGCAGGAGGAGGCCATTCGGCCCTTCGAGCCAGCACCGCCATTCAATGTGATCATGGCTGATCATTTTCAATCAGTACCCCGTTCCTGCCTTCTCCCCATACCCCCTGACTCCGCTATCCTTAAGAGCTCTATCTAGCTCTCTCTTGAATGCATTCAGAGAATTGGCCTCCACTGCCTTCTGAGGCAGAGAATTCCACAGATTCACAACTCTCTGACTGAAAAGGTTTTTCCTCATCTCAGTTCTAAATGGCCTACCCCTTATTCTTAAACTGTGGCCCCTGGTTCTGGACTCCCCCAACATTGGGAACATGTTTCCTGCCTATAACGTGTCCAACCCCTTAATAATCTTATACGTTTCGATAAGATCTCCTCTCATCCTTCTAAATTCCAGTTCTAAATGACCTGAGAACTCTGGTCCAATATCAGTTTGCATCGTAGTGGTACCGCACCAGAGATCCGGGTTCAATCCCGACTACGGGTGCTGTCTGCACGGAGTTTGTACGTTCTCCCCTTGACATGCGTGGGTTTTCACCGGGTGCTCCGGTTTCCCCCCACACTCCAAAGACGTACAGGTTTGAAGGTTAATTGGCTTTGGTAAGAATTGTAAATGGTCCCTAGTGCGTTGGGAATACTGCTGGTGTGCAGGGTGATCGCTGGTCGGCGCGGACTCGGTGGGCCACAGGGCCCGTTTCCATGCTTGTATCTCTGAAGTCTAAAGTCAGATATCCTAGACGAATGGTCTGGAATCAACATCAGTGACAGGTTGCAGCCTTGACACAGGTGGCAAGCAAAACCAATGACAGCAGAAGCCTTAGACATAGAAACATAGAAAATAGGTGCAGGAGTAGGCCATTCGGCCCTTCGAACCTGCACCACCATTCAATATGATCATGGCTGATCATCCAACTCAGTATCCCGTACCTGCCTTCTCTCCATACCCCCTGATCCCTTTAGCCACAAGGGCCACATCTAACTCCCTCTTAAATATAGCCAATGAACTGGCCTCAACTACCTTCTGTGGCAGAGAATTCCACAGATTCACCACTCTCTGTGTGAAAAAAACACTTTCTCATCTCGGTCCTAAAAGACTCCCCCCTTATCCTTAAACTGTGACCCCTTGTTCTGGACTTCCCCAACATGGGGAACAATCTTCCTGCATCTAGCCTGTCCAACCCCTTAAGAATTTTGTAAGTTTCTATAAGATCCCCCCTCAATCTTCTAAATTCCAGCGAGTACAAGCCAAGTCTATCCAGTCTTTCTTCATATGAAAGTCCTGCCATCCCAGGAATCGATCTGGTGAACCTTCTCTGTACTCCCTCTATGGCAACAATGTCTTCCCTTCCTAGACCATCGGCTTCAGGTCTCCGTGAAAATGACTAATTAATGCACTTGCTTACTTGCGCTTGAAGCTTTTCTACTGTCGGAAAAGAATGTTGTCTCTTTTGAGCCGCGTCATTTTTCTTCTTCTTCTTGAATATTTTTAGGTACTGTCTTTTGCTTGCATTGACGACCTGCAAGGAAACGAGCGTTCATTTATTGTTCAGATGGGGTATTTTTTTTAAAGGATATTTTTTTAAGGCTAGTCTGTGTTCCTTGTAAATTTGCAAACAGTTCAAACCTTTTGCTGATCAGCAGAGAGGCTGGTCACAGAGACTCGGCGGGACATGCGACGAGACCTGACCACCGTGCCATTGCCAATGATACTCGTCGTTTCAGCCTCCACGACATCCACATCAACTTGGATTCTTGCTGCAAAGAAAGTTGCCTCAGATTCACACATTTCTTGTAAATCACCTACGGTCCATTGACCAATGTACGTATTTCTTTTAAGCTGTCCCGGAAATTTGAGTTAAAATATTGCGTAAACTTCGCGCAAATTTCACACAGATGGGTGGTGGGTGTGTGGAATAGGTTGCGCAGCGGTAGAGTTGCCGCCTTACAGCGCCAGAGATCCGGGTTCGATCCTGACTAGGGGTGCTGTCTGTACGGGGTTTGTACGTTGACCTGCGCGGGTTTCCTTCCACATTCCAAAGATGTGCGGGTTTGTAGGTTAATCGGCTTCTGTGAAACTGCCCTTGACCTGCGCGGGTTTCCTCTGAGATCTTTGGTTTCCTCCCGCACTCCAAAGACGTGCAGGTTTGTTGGGCAATTGGCTTGGTGTAAATGTAAAAATTGTCCCTAGTGTGTGCAGGGTAGTGTTAATGTGCAGGGATCGTTGGTCGGTGCGGACTCGGTGGGCCGAAGGGCCTGTTTCCACACTGGATCTCTAAAACTAAAAACTATAGGAGGCAACATCTCTGGACAAAAGGAATGGATGACGTTTCAGGACGAGACACTTCTTGAGTCTGAAGAAGGGTCTTGACCCGAAACGTCACCCATTCCTTCTCTCCAGAGATGCTGCCTGACCCGCTGAGTTACTCCAGCATTTTGTGTCTACCTTCAGTGTAAACCAGCATCTGCAGTTCCTTCCTTCCTTCACTGTGCAGATTTCCTGGTGTCCATGCCTGCCACCTGGTGGCTTTGGATCAGAACCGCCGATCACAAACACCCCAGAGAATTTGGGCAGGAAGATGCTGGTTGAAACTGAAGGCAGACACAAAATGCTGGAGCAACTCAGCGGGACAGGCAGCGTCCCTGGAGAGAAGGAATGGGTGATGTCTCAGGTCGAGACCCTTCTTCAGACTCCCTGAGAATTTGTTTTACTTGTTTGTACGTTCTCCCCTTGACCTGCGTGGGTTTCCTCTGAGATCTTTGGTTTCCTCCCGCACTCCAAAGACGTACAGGTTTGTTGGGTAATTGGCTTGGTGTAAATGTAAAAATTGTCCCTAGTGTGTGCAGGGTAGTGTTAATGTGCAAGGATCGTTGGTCGGTGCGGACTCGGTGGGCCGAAGGTCGAGACCCTTCTTCAGATTCCCTGAGAATTTGTTTTACTTGTTCGGTTTCAAGAGGAAACGATTGCCATTTTTGCTCTGGATTCCAGCATCTGCAGCTCTTTCTTCCACATGTGAGCTAGACTTGATGCTTCAATGGAAACCATAGATGAACCTGACAATGATCTGCCATCAGTCTAGTCTTCTTTAGTTTAGTTTAGAGATAGAGTGTGGAAGGATGGCTCTTTTGGCCCATCGAGTCCGCACACACCATACATTTGTTCCATCCTACACACACACACAAATAGGTGCAGTTTCAAAGAAGCCAATTAACCTACAATCCCGCACGTCTTTGGGATGTGGAAGGAAACCGGAGTGCCCGGAGAAAACCCACGCGGTCACGAGGAGAATGTGCAAACTCCGTACAGACAGCACCCGCAGTCAGGATCGAACCCTGTCTCTGGTGCTGTGAGGCAGCAGCTCTATTACCCCACTGTGCCGCCCTGCTAGTAGAATTTCAGAATACCTTTTACTTGTAAATAGAAATTTAAACAGTTTTACCTAAATCTTTAAAAAAAAATTAACTTCTATACTTTGCACAGTAGTGATCCCATAAGGGACCAGAAGGCATAACATTGTGTGTATTTCTGGTCGCCTCACTAAGGGGAGGTTGTGATGGCTTTGGAGAGGATGCAGAAGAGGTTTTTAGATTTCGATTTTTTACATTTAGAGATACAGCGCGGAAACAGGCCCTTCGGCCCACCGGGTCAGCGCCTCCCAACGATCCCCGCACACTAACACTATCCTACACCCACTAGGGACATTTTTTACATTTGCCAAGCCAATTAACCTACATACCTGTACGTCTTTGGAGTGTGGGAGGAAACCGA
Organism: Rhinoraja longicauda; assembly: GCF_053455715.1. NCBI lineage: Eukaryota > Metazoa > Chordata > Chondrichthyes > Rajiformes > Arhynchobatidae > Rhinoraja > Rhinoraja longicauda. The sequence continues at coordinate 40,756,870 of NC_135969.1, forward strand.
AGATCTCGGAGAAAACCCACGCAGGTCACGGGGAGAACGTACAAACTCCGTACAGACGGCGCCCGTAGTCAGGATCGAACCTGAGTCTCCGGTGCTGCATTCGCTGTAAGGCAGCAACTCTACCGCTGCGCCACCGTGACCGCCCGTTTTCCAGAATGCTGCCTGGATTAGGGCATATTAGCACCAAGGAGAGTTTGGACAGGCTTGGATAGTTTCCTCTGGAGCCCCAAAGGTTGACCTGATAGAAGTGTGTAAAGTCATGAGAGGCATAGATAGAGCAGTCAGAACATTTTCCCCAGGGTGGAAATGTCAAAGATGTGTGAGCACAGCTTTAAGGTGAGAGGGGCAAAGTTTAAAGGAGATGTGCAAGCAAGTTTTGTTTTTAAACAGAGGGTGGTGAATGCCAGGAATGAGATGCCAGGGGTGGAGGTGGAGGCAGATACCATGGTGGTGTTTAAGAGGCTTTTAGACCGGCACATGGAAAGAATGGTGAGATATGGATCACGTGCAGGCAGATGAGATTAGTTTATCTGGCGTCATGTTTGGCACAAACATTTTGGGCCAAAGAGCCTGTTCCTGTGCTGTACTGTGGCGCAGCGGTAGAGTTGCTGCCTGACAGCGCTTGCCGCGCCGGAGACCCGGGTTCGATCCCGACTACGGGCGCCGTCTGAGTTTGTACGTTCTCCCCGTGACCTGCGTGGGTTTTCCCTGAGACCTTTGATTTCCTCCCACACTCCAAAGACGTGCAGGTTTTGTAGGTTAATTGGCTTGGTATAAATGTATAAATTGTCCCTAGTGTAGGACAGTGTTAGTGTGCGGGGATCGCTGGTCGGTGCGGACTCTGTGGGCTGATGGGCCTGTTTCCGCGCTGCATCTCTAAACTAAACTCAAACAAAACTGACCTAAAACACGGAATTTAAACCTCTTTGCAGAATATCCAGCAAGTGGGAAACTGAGCAGGCTTGAAATGACATATTCATGTCATCTGACTATGCAATCAATTCAGTTCCTATTATAGTTGCCCGAATACAAACCTGATTTTTGTAGTTTAGCCTTGAACGTTGCGAATATCTTGTTTTCATCGATATTTGCCAACTGTTTGCCCTGGGTGGTGGGCGGGCTGTTGTCCCCAGTTCTGAACGAGTACGAGTGTTTATTCTGGAGGCTGTTTGGTGCTTTTCCCCCCAGGATCTCCGACGGTGAATCACTGGTCTTGCTCGTCCTCAGAAAACCATCGCATTTCACCGCAAATCGTGAGACCTTTCTGTTCCTCAAAGCACCACCCCCACAGCTCCTTTCCACCTTCTTGTTCAGACTCTTGATCTGTTTCTGTTGGCAGAGACGGGCCGCAAATCTTCCCATTGTTTTTCGCACTTTACTGATGAAACCTTTCTTCTTGCCTTCGCTGTATTCCGAGCCACTCTCTGTGGAAAATTCCTCCTCGGGCGTGCAAACTGGAGGCTTGACGAGGTTGGCGGAAGCATCTTTCAGCCACCTACACCAGGCAGTAAACAGAAACGATTCAAGGTCATGTTACTCTGGAACATCGCTGGAATTTAGAAGATTGAGGGGGGATCTTATAGAAACTTACAAAATTCTTAAGGGGTTGGACAGGCTAGATGCAGGAAGATTGTTCCCGATGTTGGGGAAGTCCAGAACAAGGGGTCACAGTTTAAGGATAAGGGGGGAGTCTTTTAGGACCGAGATGAGAAAGTTTTTTTTCCACACAGAGAGTGGTGAATCTGTGGAATTCTCTGCCACAGAAGGTAGTTGAGGCCAGTTCATTGGCTATATTTAAGAGGGAGTTAGATGTGGCCCTTGTGGCTAAAGGGATCAGGGGGTATGGAGAGAAGGCAGGTACGGGATACTGAGTTGGATGATCAGCCATGATCATATTGAATGGCGGTGCAGGCTCGAAGGGCCGAATGGCCTACTCCTGCACCTATTTTCTATGTTTCTATGTTTCTATGTTTACTCTCCCAAACCTGCGGCCATCTTTGATCGGACTTCACTGGACTTTATCTCGCACTAAACCTTGCCTCACTGTGTCGGCTGGGCAGTAATCATGTGCAGTCCTTCCTGCTGACTGGATAGCACGCATCCAAGATAAGCTTTCCACTGTCCTTCGGTACACGTACAGGGCGGCACGGTGGCTCAGCGGTAGAGTTGTTGCCTCACAGCGCCCGAGACCCGGGTTCGATCCCGACTACGGGTGCTGCCTGTACGGAGTTTGTACGTTCTCCATGTGACCTGCGTGGGTTTTCCCAGGGATCTCCAGTTTGCTCACACACTTCAAAGACGTGCAGGTTTGTAGGTAAATTGGCTTCAGTAAAATTGTAAATTGTCCCTAGTGTGTGTAGGATCGTGTTAATGTGCGGGGATCACCGGTCGGCACGGACTCGGTGGGCCGAAGGGCCTGTTTCTGCCCTGTATCACTGAACTAAACGAAATAAAATAAATTCAACTAAATATTAATAAATTGTTTTATATTCCACACTAATAATAAACTAAACGAAACTAAACGAAAAGCCAGAAGCCTTTTTCACTGACTGGATAACATGCAACACAAAAGCTGCTTGTATAGGATTATAAACAATGTACCTCGCTCGGTACATGTGACGATAATTATACAGAACTAATAAAAAACTTGCATTATTTTCAGTCAACTATTTCTATTAATCGCAAAATTAATTAGAGAGATACATTTTTAACGCACATAACATACACACACACACACACACACACACACAATTATTAGCACATACAACAGAGAACAGGATGGCACAGGCCCTTCGGCCCACAATGTCTGTGTTGAACATGATGCCTGAATAAACTAATCTCATCTGCCTGCACATGATCCATAATGCAGACACAAAAAGCTGGAGTAACTCAACGGGTCAGGCAGCATCTCTGGAGAAAAGGAATAAGTGACGTTCATAAATTAATAAGTGATAGGGGCAGAATTAGGCCATTCGGCCCATCAAGTCTACTCCACCATTCAATCATGGCTGATCTATCTTCCCCTCTCGGCCCCATTATCCTGCCTTCCCCCCCCAAACCCCTGACACCCGCACTAATCAAGAAACTATCTGTCTCTGCCTTAAAAATATCCACTGACTTGGCCTCCACAGCCTTCAGTCTGAAGAAGGGTCTCGACCCGAAAGGTCCCCCATTCCTTCTCTCCCGAGATGCTGCCTGACCTGCTGAGTTACTCCAGCATTTTGTGAATAAATACCTTCGATTTGTACCAACATCTGCAGTTATTTTCTTATACTTCTGCGGCAATGAATTCCACAGATTCACTGCCCTCTGACTAAAGAAATTCCTCCTCAGCTCCTCCCTAAAGGAACATCCTTTTATTCTGAGGCGATGTTCTCTACTCCTAGACTCTCCCACTAGTGGAAACATCCTCTCCGCATCCACTCTATCCAGGCCTTTCACGTTTCAGGTCTGGAGACCTACCTCACTATTCCTTTATCTCTGTATTGAAGTTGTTCTGTTTCTCCGAGGGCTAATCGATCGTAGCCTGGATCTCGATGACAAACCCGCTGAGATGGAAAGCAGCCCCTGAAGTTCCTCTTCATGCTTGTGACGAGGCCAGTGAAGTACGACTGTAAACAAGCAGTGCGTAGGAAGGAACTGCAGACGCTGAGTTCAAACCAAAGACAGACACAGAAAAGCCGGAGTAACTCAGCACCTCCCACATCGTCTCTGTACAGAGGAAGGGGCCTCTCGGCTATCATTTATGGAATAGGCCAGATTGGTTCCCTTGTGTTTGTGAAGTGCGTCACAGTCGGGCGGCAGTTAGACTAGGCGGATGACCGGGGCGGATGAGGAAACCAACACATCTTTGTGGAATTCCCCAGTTAACTGCAAGGCGGGGCGATGGATAAGGCAGGCAGAGTGACCAAGATAAACACATTGTATCTTCTCAGCAGCCAAAAACAATGCACGAGAATTTGCCGTGAGAAATCGTCAAATCTCACATTGCAAATATATATATATATGCAAACACATCGAATGTAGATTCGGGTAACTTGGTTTCTCTTGTTAAACTTTCCCCTCCGAGCAATTACAGATTCAATAAGCATCAAGCTGCCACCGTGAGCTAACTGTTTCAGTCAGAGAGTTGCGAATCTGTGGAATTCTCTGCCTACAGAAGGCAGTGGAGGCCAATTCTCTGAATGCATTCAAGAGAGAGCTAGATAGAGCTCTTAAGGATAGCGGAGTCAGGGGGTATGGGGAGAAGGCAGGAACGGGGCACTGATTGAGAATGATCAGCCATGATCACATTGAATGGCGGTGCTGGCTCGAAGGGCCGAATGGCCTCCTCCTGCACCTATCACAGCACGGGAACAGGTCCTTTAGCCCAGCCCGTCCATGCCGACCGAGATGCCGACCATTTGCTTGCAGTTTCGCCCATATCCCTATAAACCTCGTATAGGAAAAAAACTGCAGATGCTGGTTAAAATCGAAGGTAGACACAAAACGCTGGAGTAACTCCAGCAAAATGCTGGAGCAAAATGCAGATGCTGCCTGACCCGCTGAGTTACTCCAGCATTTTGTGTCTACCTTCGATTTTAACCAGCATCTCCAGTTTTTTCCCCCCACACATTTTGCCGCTCCACTGCGAATTCTCCTCAAGGTATGTGGTGGGTGTATGGAACGAGCTGCTGGAGGTGGTAGTTGAGGCATGTACTATCATAACGTTTAAGAGACATTTGGACAGGTACATGGATAGGACAGGTTGAGAGGGATATGGGCCAAACATGGGCAGGTGGGACGAGTGTTGATGGGACATCTTTAGTCGGTGTGGGCAACTATGGAAATTTGTTATTATCCGAGTTTCATTTCTTCTGCAGCAGATGGCAGTAGAGACTGACAGTGAGTTATAATATAATAACAGCAATATCATGTGCTATTAATGATTATAATTCACAGAAAGATTATACTAGATATAATTTATGGTCTGCATTTTATCCATCTTTAGTTTAGTTAATTTAGAGATACTATAGACAATAGACAATAGGTGCAGGAGGAGGCCATTCGGCCCTTCGAGCCAGCACCACCATTCAATGTGATCACGGCTGATCATTCTCAATCAGTACCCCGTTCCTGCCTTCTCCCCATACCCCCTGACTCCGCTATCCTTAAGAGCTCTATCTAGCTCTCTCTTGAATGCATTCAGAGAATTGGCCTCCACTGCCTTCTGAGGCAGAGAATTCCACAGATTCACAACTCTCTGACTGAAAAAGTTTTTCCTCATCTCCGTGGTAAATGGCCTACCCCTTATTCTTAAACTGTGGCCCCTGGTTCTGGACTCCCCCAACATTGGGAACATGTTTCCTGCCTCTAACGTGTCCAACCCCTTAATAATCTTATACGTTGCGATAAGATCTCCTCTCATACTGTGTGGAAACAGGCCCTTTGGCCCACCGCGGTGGTCCCTTCCTCACTACCTCCTCTGGCAGCTTGTTCCATACATCCACCACCCTTTGTGTGAAAAAAGTTACCCCTCAGGGTCCTATTAAATCTGTTCCCCTTCACCTTGAAATGTCTTTGAAATACATTGGAAAAAGTTGTGTCAAATGTGTTGTTGTTGTCATTAGATTTTAGGCAGGGGCTGCAGCTGAAGGCATTGAGACAGCATCATATTTCTCAACACGCTGTACACGCCACTCTGAGGGTAAGCTCGAACTGTGATCCGCCTGAGATTGAAAGCCAACTCATACACGGAACCTGCTTCTGAGAGCTAAGTAATTTAACCGTTCAGAGGGAGTGACCAACTAATGTTTGTGCTCGATGCCAGGAGACGACATGACATTTAAATTCCAAACAAATCAAACAGCCTTCAGGACAGTAACTACACTGACCAAATGTCCTGCTCACTGACTTTGAAGAGAATGTGGAAAGAATTGTTTGTCTTCTTTTTATTCAAATCATTAGCAGGTCAGCATTTACCATTTATTAAATGTTGCCTCCTGTTCTCAGTTTGCAAATTTGGTATTAGAGTTATATCAGCAATGGCATGTACAACTTTTGAGTCTATTCGCGAATCATATGAATAATCTACTGACGGCAGCGAGAAAGAGTTAATATTTAAGTGTAGGAAGGAACTGCAGATGCTGGTTTAAACCGAAGATAGACACAAAAAACTGGAGTAACTCAGCGGGTCAGGCAGCATCTCTGGGGAGAAGGAATGGATGATGTTTCAGGTCAAGACCCTTCTTCAGACTGGACGTCTTAACTTTATAGTTTAAGTTATAGTTTGTGCGGCACGGTGGCGCAGCGGTAGAGTTGCTGCCTCACAGCGCCAGAGACCCCGGTTCGATCCTGACTACGGGCGCTGTCTGCTTGGAGTTTTTACCTTCTCCCCGGGACCTGCATGGGTTTTCTCCGGGTGCTTCGGTTTCCTCCCACATTCCAAAACTGTACAGGTTTGTAGGTTAATTGGCTTGGTATAATTTTAAGTTATCCCTAGTGTGTGTAGAATAGTGTTAGTGCGCGGAGATCGCTGGTAGGCACGGACTCGGTGGGCGAAGGGCCTGTTTCTGCACTGTATCCCTCAACTAAACTGAAAACTAAACTAAGATATTTAGTTTAGTTTGGAGATACAGTGCAAACCTACAAACCTGTACGTCTTTGGAGTGTGGCAGGAAACCGAAGGTCTCGGAGAAAACCCACGCGGGTCACGAGGAGAACGTACAAACTCTGTACAGACAAGCACCTGTAGTCGGGATCCAACCCGGGTCTCTGGCGCTGTGAGGTAGTCGCTCTACCGCTGGGCCACCTGTCCATATACCTGTCCGTGTATTGTAGCTGCTTTGAATCTTGACTTGTACATCTCTTTCATTCATCCAGGTACACTGGGGGCACCAACTATCTCAGGTGTGAACCCACTGAACCTTGAGATAGGGGAGGACACAGCAGTGCATCACCTGCTCACCACCATCACCGCTGCAGTGTCACCAGGGGACAACTTAGTCGGTGGTCCAATCATCATTAACGCTGATCCAGCTGAATATCCATTTGAAATCATTCCAAATGCAACAAATAAGTGGGACGTAAGTTTTAGAGCAAGTTTTCTGTAAACTTGCTTGTACACCAAAAAATTTTCTGTTTAGTTTAGAGACACAACGCGGAAACAGGCCCACCGAGTCTGCACCGACCATCGATCGCTGCGCATTAACACTATCCAGCACACTCTACTGACAATTTACATTCATACCAAACCAATTAACCTACAAAGGTGTATAAGAAAATAACTGCAGATGCTGGTACAAATCGAAGGTATTTATTCACAAAATGCTGGAGTAACTCAGCAGGTCAGGCAGCATCTCAGGAGAGAAGGAATGGGTGACGTTTCGGGTCGAGACCTTTCTTCAGAAGGGTCTCGACCCGAAACGTCACCCATTCCTTCACTCCCGAAATGCTGCCTGACCTGCTGAGTTACTCCAGCATTTTGTGAACCTACAAAGGTGTACATCTTTGGAGTTTAGTTTAGTTTTAGTTTGGTTTAGAGATACATCGCGGAAACAGGCCCTTCGGCCCACCGAGTCCGTGCCGACCAGCGATCCCCGCACACTAACACTATCCTACACACACTAGGGGCAATTTACATTCATACCAAGACAATTAACCTACAAACCTGCACGTCTTTGGAGTGTGGGAGGAAACCGGAGCACCCGGAGAAAACCCACGCGGTCACGGGGAGAACGTATAAACACCGTATGGACACGTACCCCCAGTCGGGATCGAACCGCGGGTCTCTGGTGCTGTACGGGTACAACTCTACCGCTGCGCCGCCGTGCCGCCCATAAACAATGCCAGAACCCTTCCACAGGTCTGTACAACGTCATGCTTTAAGTAACAAGAATGTACTGCTAGTGTAGTGTTTCTGTAGATGTAGATGGGACTAGTGTAGATGGGGCATGTTGGTTGGTGTGGGCAAATTGGGCTGAAGGGCCTGTTTCCATGCTGTACCACTCTATGACTCTAATGTCTGAAGAAGGGTTCCAACTCAAAACATCACCTACACACATGGCACGGTGGCGCAGCGGTAGAGTTGCTGCCTTTCAGCGAATGCTGCGCCGGAGACTCAGGTTCGATCCTGACTACGGGCGCCGTCTGTACGGAGTTTGTACGTTCTCCCCGTGACCTGCGTGGGTTTTCTCCGAGATCTTCGGTTTCCTCCCACACTCCATAGACGTACAGGTATGTAGGTTAATTGGCTGGGCAAATGTTTAATTTTTTTTTTGTCCCTAGTGGGTGTAGGATAGTGTTAATGTGCGGGGATCGCTGGGCGGCGCGGACTCGGTGGGCCGAAGGGCCTGTTTCTGCGCTGTATCTCTAAATCTAAAAAAAAAAATCCATGCTTCCAAGGTTATTACTCCAGTACTTTGGGTCTTTTTTGTTAGAATGTCTTAACCTACTTGCATTGCCTTTCAGTAACATAGCGATAAATTTATATTTGTTCAAAATATTTCCAAATTCTAGAAAGGTGGAACTGCAGATGCTGGTTTAGAAAGAAAGACACAAAGTGCTGGAGTAACTCAGAAGGTCAGTCAGAAGAGATGACGCTTTGGGTCTGAAGACGCAAAATGTCACTTATCCACGTTCTCCAGAGATGCTGCCTGACCCGCTGAGTTACTCCAGCACTTTGTGACTTGCATTCACAAATGTTACCTGAAGAAAGTAGGTTTCTGAACGTAGTTTTCATTTGGTTTAGTTTAGTTTAGTTTAGTTTAGAGATGCAGCGCGGAAACAGGCCCTCTCGCCCAGCGGGGACCGCACCGACCAGCGATCCCCGCACACTAACACCCACTAGGGACAATTTTTACATTTACCAAGCCAATTAACCAACAAACCTGGACGTCTTTGGAGTGTGAGAGGAAACTGAAGATCTCGGAGAAAACCCATGCACGTCACGGGGAAAACGTACAAACTCCGTGCAGACAGCACCCGTAGTCGGGATCGAACCCGGGTCTCCGGCGCTGCAAGCGCTGTAAGGCAGCAACTCTACCGCTGCGCCACCGTGCCGCAAACTTACTTCTATTTATTACATAGAAACATAGAAAATAGGTGCAGGAGGAGGCCATTCGGCCCTTTGAGCCAGCACCGCCATTCATTGTGATCATGGCTGATCGTCCCCAATCAATACCCCATCTCTGCCTTCTCCCCATATCCCTTGATTCCACTAGCCCCTAGAGCTCTATCTAACTCTCTCTTAAATTCATCCAGTGATTTGGCTTCCACTGCCCTCTGTGGCAGAGAATTCCACAAATTCACAACTCTCTGGGTGAAAAAGTTTTTTCTCACCTCAGGTTTAAATGGCCTCCCCTTTATTCTAACACTGCGGCCCCTGGTTCTGGACTCGCCCAACATTGGGAACATTTTTCCTGCATCTAGCTTGTCCAGTCTTTTTATAATTTTATATGTTTCTATAAGATCCCCTCTCATCCTTCTAAACTCCAGGGAATACAAGCCTAGTCTTTTCAATCTTTCTTCATATGTCAGTCCCGCCATCCCAGGGATCAATCTCGTAAACCTACGCTGCACTGCCGCAAGGATGTCCTTCCTCAAATTAGGAGACCAAAACTGTACACAATACTCCAGATGTGGTCTTACCAAGGGCCCTATACAACTGCAGAAGAACTTCTTTACTCCTATACTGAAATCCTCTTGCTATGAAGGCCAACATTCCATTAGCTTTCTTCACTGCCTGCTGTACCTGCACGCCAACTTTCAGTGACTGGTGTACAAGGACACCCAGGTCTCGCTGCACCTCCCCCTTACCTAACCTAACTCCATTGAGATCATAGTTAATACAGCAGCTGGTGATCTTTTTAGGTTGAATCGAGTTACAGTCGATGGAAAGGTTCGACAAAGCCACTTTCAGCAGGGTTAATGTGCAAACCACATTACATTAAGCTAAGTGCTAATGGAAAACAAAATTTCATTTTTTCCAACCTTTAGTCCACACAAAAAAACAAACTAATGAATGTTAAACTCCACCCTCTTCTCTTCACCCCTACTTGGTGAGAATTTAAAAAACAAAATGCTTTTACTCTTTGTAACAGCTGGTGACAACAAGCAATCCAAAACTAGACTTTGAAAGTACAACTCGCTTCAGTCTTCAGCTGCTGGTGCGAGACCAGAAGGGTAGCTCTGCCTCTCAGACCATCATTGTGAACATACTCGATGTAAACGAGCCACCCGTCTTTCTGGGAACTTTGGTTACTCAAGGTACGTCGCTATTTCAAGCAGGTCTCTCGTTACACACCTCGCGCTGCCTCGCCAAGGCCAGTAGCACAATCAAGGACCGGTCTCACCCCCGGTCACTACAAGGTTCAGAAGTGTGAAAACGCACACCTCCAGATTCAGGGACAGTTTCTTCCCAGCTGTTATCAGGCAACTGAACCGTCCTCTCACCAACTAGAGAGTGGTCCTGACCTCCCACCTACCTCATTGGAGGCCCTCGGACTATCTTTAATCTGGCTTTACTGGACTTTATCTTTCACTCAACATTATTCCCTTTATCATGTATCTGTACACTGTGGACGGCTCAATTGCAATCATGTACCGTCTTTCCACTGACTGGACAGCACACAGCAAATGCTTTTCGCTGTACCTCGGTACACGTGACAATAAACTAAACTAAACTAATTCAACCCCATTAATCCTATATTCACCAACAGGTATCAAATCTCCCAATAAATAAAATATAAGCTATGTAACAATCCATTAACCTTGCCTTACTGTGGATGGCCTGACTGTAATCATGTATAGTCTTTCCGCTGACTGGAATTAACATGCAAACCTGCACGTCTTTGGAGTGTGGGAGGAAACCGGAGCACCCGGAGAAAACCCACGCAGGTCACGGGGAGAAAGTGCAAACTCCGTACAGACAGCACCCGCAGTCAGGATCAAACCCGGGTCTCTGGCGCTGTGAGGCAGCAACTCTACCGCCGCGCCACCGTGGCATTTGGTTATGCCATTAATTAAACAAAATAACTGTGATTCTAACCTTTCAAAGCGAGAAACAATAACCAGACATTCATGATTTTTTTTTATCAGAAAGGCATGAAGATGCAAAAATGTTTCTTTAACAGATTATTAGAAAGATATTATCAAGCTTGAAAGGGTTCAAAAAAGATTTACGAGGATGTTGCCAGGACTAGAGGGTGTGAGCTCTTGGGAGAGGTTGAGTAGGCTGGGTTTCTACTCCATGGAGCGCAGCAGGATGAGGGGTGATCTTATAGAGCTGCATAAAATCATGAGAGGAATAGATCGGGTAGATGCACAGAGTCTTTTGCCCAGAGTAGGGGATCGAGGACCAGAGGGCATAGGTTCAAGGTGAAGGGGAAAAGATTTAATAGGAATCTGAGGGGTAACTTTTTCACACAAAGGGTGGTGGGTGTATGGAACGAGCTGCCAGAGGAGATAGTTGAGACAGGGACTATCCCATCGTTAAATAAACAGTTGGACAGGGACATGGGTAGGACAGGTTTGAAACATAGAAACATAGAAAATAGGTGCAGGAGGAGACAATTTGGCCCTTTGAGCTAGCACCGCCATTTATTGCGATCATGGCTGATCATCCACAATCAGTAACCCGTGCCTGCCTTCTCTCCATATCCCTTGATTCCACTAGCCCCTAGAGCTCTGTCTAACTCTTTTAAATTCATTCAGTGAATTGACCTCCACTGCCTTCTGTGGCAGAGAATTCCCCAAATTCACAACTCTTTGGGTGAAAAAGTTTCTTCTCACTTCAGTTTTAAATGGCCTCCCCTTTATTCTTAGATTGTGGCCCCTGGTTCTGGACTCCCCCAACACTGGGAACATTTTTCCTGCATCTAGCTTGTCCAGTCCTTTTATAATTTTATACGTCTCTATAAGATCCCTTCTCATCCTTTTAATCTCCAGTGAATACAAGCCCAGTCTTTCCAATCTTTCCTCATACGACAGTCCCGTCATCCCAGGGATTAACCTCGTGAACCTACGCTTCACTGCCTCAATAGCAAGGACATCCTTCCACAAATTAGGAAACCAAAACTGCACACAATACTCCAGATGTGGTCTCACCAGGGCCCTATACAACTGCAGAAGGACCTCTTTACTCCTATACTCAAATCGTCTCGTTATGAAGGCCATCATGCCATTAGCTTTCTTCACTGCCTGCTGTACCTGCACGCTTACCTTCAGTGACTGGTGTGCAAGGACATCAAGATCTCGTTGCACCTCCCCTTTACCTAATCTGACACCATTGAGATAATAATCTGCCTCCTTTGGAGGGATATGGACCAAGCGCAGGCAAGTGGGACTAGGGTAGCTGGGACATTGTTGGCCTGTGTAGGCGAGTTGGGCCGAGGGGCCTGTTTCCACACTGTATCACTCTATGACTCTATTAGCAAGTTATTAAGTGCACGCCATGTTTAGCACAGGAGGGAGAGATTACTGCAGGAGATATCTGTACGTCTCCTAGCAACACTCTGCAGAATGCTTCAGATTGCGACTGGGAGCATTCATTTGTCCATTAGCTTCGCCAGAGAGTGAGACTGACTTGAAAATACCAACGCCGCTTCCTCGTGAACCAGCTAAATGAATGTTACATAACTCTAGTTGAAATCAAAAATATCTCCTGGGGATGGAAATAATGGAAGGGTTATCATCGTGATAGATGGGGCAGATCGTGCACGGACGATCACAGGCCAGGTCATCTCATCCAAATCAATGCCTCCCGCGCACACATCAGCTTCTGTTGTCCATGATCTTACGAGAGGGGTGAAACAGTGTTACATGCACGGGCTGACACCCTACCTGGAACAAGAGTCAGCTTCAAGCAGATGGAACATTTGCCTATTAATAGTCATAGAGTCATTGAGTCAATAGACAATAGGTGCAGGAGGAGGCCATTCGGCCCTTCAAGCCAGCACCGCCATTCAATGTGATCATGGCTGATCATTCTCAATCAGTACCCCGTTCCTGCCTTCTCCCCGTACCCCCTGACTCAGCTATCCTTAAGAGCTCTATCCAGCTCTCTCTTGAATGCATTCAGAGAATTGGCCTCCACTGCCTTCTGAGGCAGAGAATTCCACAGATTCACAACTCTGACTGAAAAAGTTTTTCCTCATCTCAGTTCTAAATGGCCTACCCCTTATTCTTAAACTGTGGCCCCTTGTTCTGGACTCCCCCAACATTGGGAACATGTTTCCTGCCTCTAACGTGTCCAACCCCTTAATAATCTTATACGTTTCGATAATATCTCCTCTCATCCTTCTAATTAAATTCCAGTGTATACAAGCCTAGTCGCTCCAGTCTTTCAACATATGACTGTCCCGCCATTCCGGAAATTAACCTGGCAAACCTACGCTGCACGCCCTCAATAGCAAGAATATCCTTCCTCAAATTTGGAGACCAAATAGGGTCCTAGGGGCATGCAGTGTGGAAACGGGCCCCTCGGCCCAACTTGCCCACACCGACCAACATGTCCCAGTTACACTAGTCCCACCTGCCCGCGTTTGTCCCATATCTCTCCAAACCCGTCCTGTCCACCTACCTGTCCAAATGCCCAAATATACTTGTTCTTAATAAATATACTTAAATACTTTTAAACTGAATGGCTGAACTTGTTTTTTTATTCATCATATAAATAATTATTTCTGAAGTATATTTGGGGATTTGGACAGGTACATTTTATGTTACAAAATCAGGAATAATTATTTATAAGTAAATCACAATATGATGGAAAAAAATAAATCCAGTTATTAACCTTATTCAATGGACATAAAACACATTTAAAATTAGTAATTGAAAGGATGCAGGTCATTATCTATTATATAATAGTGCCTGCCTCAACTACCTCCTGCGGCAGATCGTTCCGTACACCCACCACCCTTTGTGTAAAAGAGTAAGTGTAAATATGTGTAAAAGTCGCTCCATTTTCCAGGTCTGATTGGAGTTTTTTAACCGAATTAGAACGACTCCCACCCCATGCAGGACACTGTTACTGCACTGAGTAGCTCCTTCAGTGACAGACTCCTTCACCCCAAGTGCGTGAAGGAGAGATATCGGAAGTCCTTCCTTCCCGCTGCTGTGAGACTGCACAACCAGCACTGCTCCCAGCAGACCAGTCAACAGACCAGTTAACAGTAACAGTAAAAAAAAAAACACAGTAAATGATGACAATTATCCTTATCTTTATTTTTATTTATATAAAATGAATGTCTCTTGCTATCCACTTTGCTGCTGTAACACTGCAAATTTCCCCGGTGTGGGACAAATAAAGGAATATATATTATTATTATTATTATTATTATTGTTCCTTAGGGCTAAATTCACAAAAATCGTAAACATTTCATTGTAAAGAACTAGGTTTTCGAATTTTAGAGCTGAACAATGTTTTTTTAAACATTGTGTTTGCAAACTGGCTCTACCATCTCCTCTGGCAGCTTTTCCCAAATCCCTTACAGCAGTGGTGTCCAAACCTTTTTCAAAGAGGGCCAGATTTGATAATGTGAAAATACCCAAGGGCCAATGCAAATGCATTAGGTAACTTATCATGGGAAATTAGATGTTGTCTGTTAACTAATGTGCTCCCCCCCCCCGGACCTTTAACTAATGCGCTCCCACCCCCCCCGCCCCCCCCCCCGCACGCCGTCAACCCCGCCGCCGGGAAGTGTAGTCGCCATCGCCGTCGCCTCTCCCGCTCGGGGGGGGGCGGGGAGGTCGGGCAGCGCTGACCGTCGGGAGGTGTAGTCGCCCTCTCCCCTCCCCTCTCCCCCTCCCCTCTCCCCTCTCCCCTCTCCCCTCTCCCCTCTCCCCCTCGCCCTACCTTCATTCTATTAGACAGTGCTGCCGGGCCATAAATAATACATTTAAAGACGGAAGCTGCGGGCTGTATAAAATCTGACCTCGGGCCGCGATTGGCCCCCGGGCCGGACTTTGGACATGTCTGCCTTACAGCCTTTGTGTGAACAAACTTGCCCTTCAGACTCCTGCACCCCGGCCACTCCCTCCTCTCCCCTCTCCCATCGGGCAAAATAAATAGAAGGGTGAAAACTTCACACCTCCAGATTCAGGAACAGTTTCTTCCTGGCTGTTATCAGGCAACCAGAAGGTATTTATTCACAAAATGCTGGAGTAACTCAGCAGGTCAGGCAGCATCTCAGGAGAGAAGGAACGGGTGACGTTTCGGGTCGAGACCCTTCTTCAGACTGATGTCAGGGGGGGCGGGACAAAGGAAGGATATAGGTGGAGACAGGAAGATAGAGGGAGAACTGGGAAGGGGGAGGGGAAGAGAGGGACAGAGGAACTATCTAAAGTTGGAGAAGTCAATGTTCATACCACTGGGCTGCAAGCTGCCCAAGCGAAATACGAGCTGCTGTTCCTCCAATTTGCGGTGGGCCTCACTATGGCACTGGAGGAGGCCCATGACAGAAAAGTCAGACTGGGAGTGGGAGGGGGAGTTGAAGTGCTCAGCCACTGGGAGATCAGATTGGTTAACGCGGACCGAGCGCAGGTGTTGAGCGAAGCGATCGCCGAGCCTGCGTTTGGTTTCGCCGATGTAATTAAGTTGACATCTGGAGCAGCGGATGCAATAGATAAGGTTGGAGGAGGTGCAGTCTGACCTTTCTACCACAACCAGAGATCGGTCCTGAACTACTATCTACCTCATTGGTGACCCTCAGACGATCCTTGATCGGACTTTGCTGGCTTTACCACTAATCTACAACCTTGTACTAAACGTTATTCCCTTATCATGTATCTGTAGACTGTAAATGGCTCAATTGTAATCATGTATTGTCTTTCCACTGACTGGTTAGCACGCAACTAAAGCTATTCACTGTACCTCGCTCGGTACACGTGACAATAAACTAAACCGAAACTGAAACTTTAATTATTTGCCTTCTAGATCCGATAATTAAGTTTTTGAATTTTGTTATTAAACACTGCGATTCTGAATTTTGAAACCTAATCAATTTTGCAGTTGCTGACATTTATGTTTCGGAAGATACACCTGTCAACACTGTAATATACAAAGTTATGGCAAACGATCCAGACCAAAATGATGCTTTGCAGGTACGTCTGCGATTTATTCATTTAGAAGGGTTCTTATTGCTCAAAAATAGTTGCAGTCAGTGAGGAAACAACATTATACCGATCACAACTGACGAAGGGTCCCGACCTGAGATGTCACCTCTCCATTTTCTCCAGAGATGCTGCCTGACCCGCTGAGTTACCCCAGCACTTCATAAGTTGTTGGAGCAGAATTATTCCACTTGGCCCATCAAGTCTACTCCACCATTCAATCATGGCTGATCTATCTTTCCCTCTCAACCCCATTCTCCTGCCTTCTCCCCATAACCCCTGACACCTTCATTCATCAAGAATCTATCAATCTCCACCTCAAAAATATCCATTGACGGCCTCCACAGGCAATGAATTCCACAGATTAACCACCCTCTGACTGAGGAAATTCCTCCTCATCTCCTTCCTAAAGGAACGCACTTGTATTTTGAGACTGTGGACTCTGGCCCTGGACTCTCCCACTGGTGGAAACATCCTCTCCACATCCACTCTATCCAGGCCTTTCACTATTCGGTAAGTTTCAATGAGGTCCCCCCTCATCCTCCTAAACTCTAGCGAGTACAGGCCCAGTGCTGTCAAATGCTCATCATATCTTGGTCTCCTTTTGTGTAAACCAGCACCTGCAGCCCCTTGCTTCTACATTACATCCATTGTACCCAGTTCCTTTGCTGTGAATGGACAATTTGCTTTTATAGTAACTGCAGTGGAAGAGTTCTTACCACACTGGTGTGCCGCTTGCTTCCACATTGTCTCTAAACTCCTGGGACGTGCTGGAGTGGGCTTGTTAATTTAGAGCCATGTTATTAACATGCTGTAAACACGCATCCACTCACGCAACCCCACGTCCTTCGGGCCATGGTGGAGAACTTTCCCGCCAGCCGACTGCCTTGGTGCAAATCGCCCCCAAAACAAAGATGCAAAGTGCTGGAGTAACTCAACGGATCAGACGACATCTCTGGAGAACATGGAGAGGCGATGTTTCGGGTCCGGACCCTACTTCAGACTGATCAGATCTATGGAGCTTTGTTTGTTACCTATGCAACTGCACTGTAAGATTTTTGTTGCTTTTGCCACACACGTGGGCGCCGCCATTTTTTGCGCCGTTATTTAAAGTCCAATGTCCGGTCGGCCCGTGAGCTCGTGTACTGGAGCAGTTCCCTGCAAACCGACGTCCTTCCCCTCTCCTCTCCTCTCCTCTCCTCCCCTCTCCTCCCCTCTCCTCTCTTCCCCTCCCCTCCCCTCCCCTCTCCTCTCCTCTCCTCTCCTCTCCTCTCCTCTCCTCTCCTCTCCCCACCATCTTTGTGTCCCGGGAGCGCCTCCTGCAGCCGACCTTGAAGCCTGCAGCTGGAGGCATTGCCCCGGTACACCCTCCTTGCTCCTCATGTCCGATGTTCCAGCGACCGACGAGTCTTCAGGTCGGGTCCCACTGACCAACAAGCCTTCAGGTCGGGTCCCACTGACCGACGAGTCTGCAGGTGAGGCCCCACTGACCAACAAACCTTCAGGTGTGGCCCCACTGACTAACAAGCCTTCAGGTGGGTTCCAGAGAGCTAGGTGATGGAGGGAAACCTGGAGGAGTGTTTAGTTTAGTTTAGTTTAAAGATACAGTGTGGAAACAGGCCCTTTTGGTCCACGCCGCCCAGCGATCCCCGCGCATTAACACTATCCTACACCCACTAGGGACAATTTTTACATTTACCAAGCCAATTAACCTACAAACCTGCACGTCTTTGGAGTGCGGGAGGAAACTGAAGATCTCGGAGAAAACCCACGCAGATCACGGGGAGAACGTACAAACTCCGTACAGACGGCGCCCGTAGTCGGGATCGAACCCGGGTCTCCGGCGCTGCGTTCACTGTAAGGCGGCAACTCTACCGCTGCGCCACCGTGACCGCGGGTGACCACCGTGAGTGGGGGCAGGACAAAGCCTGGCAGGTAGATACAGGTGAGGTGGGGGGTTTTGGAATTGGAAGATGGTTGGCCAAGCATCTATCTACTAGTGTAGATGGGGCTTCATGCCGACCAAGATGCCCATTCTGCACCAGTCCCACCTGCCCACGTGTGGCTCTAATGCCGCCAAACCATCGCTCTTTTCTCACTATGTTGAACACATGTCATGCACTATGATGTATCTTTACTAAAGAAATGAAGTGTATGTTTTTCAGTATATTTTTTCAAACATTTTAACTGGTGTTATTGTCTTCAACAGTATTCACTGTCAGGCAGCAATGACTTCCAGATTGGTGTCACAGGTTCAATATTTGTACAGAAGACACTAGATTATGAAAATGCAACGAAGAGGTAAATCAAACATATTTCAGCGTCTTTGCATTCCTCATACACCTACCACCCTTTGTTTCCATTTGTGCAAATAAAAGAGAAAGAAAAAAAAAATGTGTATTGAACGAGCTGCCGGAGGAGGTAGTTGAGGTAGGGACTATTGCAATGTTTCAGAAACAATTGGACAGTTACACAGATAGGACAGGTTTGTTGGGCTATGGGCCAAACGCGGGCAGGTGAGACTACTGTAGATGGGTCATGTTGGCCGGCGTGGGCAAGGTGGGCCGAAGGGCCTGTTTCCACGCTGTACGACTCATAAAGAATAAAAGAGGCTAAAGAGAATAAAAGAATAAAAGAGAATAAAGTAGGCTTGTGTTCACAGAGCATCTTATCATCTTTTTTAGAACTTCATGGAGTGCTTCAAAGCCTGTTATTAACAGCTAAAGTGCAGTCTCAGTTGTTTGGAGAAATAACAGGCAATTGTAAGAAGTAAAATTCATTGACTCTAATGTATTTTTAAAATTTTATTGTCGCTGAGGGGCAATAATGGTTAAGAAACAAGTTGCCTCCTTTGGTTGCAAGCAGATCTGCACAATGTTTTTAACGTTACAATCACTGTGAAGGAGGTTCAAGCAGCATCACCAGAGATCACGGATAGGGGAGGTTTCTGAGGGGAGGGGAGCAGGAAGTCAGAAGAGGGGTAGAGGTGGGACAAAGCCTGGCAAGTGATAGGTGGATAAAGGGCGGTATCACAAAATGCTGGATTAACTCAGCGGGTCAGGCAGCATCTCAGGAGAGATGGAATGGGTGACGTTTTGGGTCGAGACCCTTCTTCAGACTGATGAAGGACGACACTGTGGTACAGTTTGAGGGAGGCACGGTGGCGCAGCGGTAGAGTTGCTGCTTCGCAGCGAATGCTGCGCAGGAGACCCGGGTTCGATCCCGACTGTGGGAGCCGTCTGTATGGAGTTTGTACGTTCTCCCCGTGACCTGCGTGGGTTTTCTCCGAGAACTTCGGTTTCCCCCCACACTCCAAAGACGTACAGGTTTGTTGGTTAATTAGCTTGATAAATGTAAAAATTGTCCCTATTGGGTATAGGATAGTGTTAGTGTGCGGGGATCGCTGGTCGGCGCGGACCCGGTTGGCCGAAAGGGCCTGTTTCCGCGCTGTATCTCTAAACTAAACTAAACTAAAAACTAAGTTGCTGCCTTACCTCACTTACAGCACCAGAGACCCAGGTTCCATCCTGACCACGGGTGCTGTCTGTACGGAGTTTGTACGTTCTCCCTGTGACCATGTGGGTTTTCTCCGGGTGCTCCGGTTTGCTCCCACACTCCAAAGACGTACAGGTTTGTAGGTTAATTGGCTTCCATAAATTGTTAAATGTCCCTAGTGTGTAGCGTAATTCTAGTGTAGGGGTGATCGCTGGTCGGCACGAACTCGGTGGGCTGAAGGGCCATTTTCTATGCTGTATTTCTAAAGTCAAAAGCCTACGGTAAAATGGAGTGGGGTATGATTGGCAGATGGTTGGACAAAGGCCAGAGGTGAAAGGACAAAATGGTGTGAGATAAGAAGAGAAGGGGAAAAGAGGTGAGAATAGATGGGAACAGGGAGTAGGTGAAAGGGGACGGGATTGTGGGAGAAATGGGTGCACAAAATAAAGGAAAATCTGAGAGGAAATTCATCATGTCACTAAATTCAAGAATAAGGAATGAATAAATATTATAGACAATAGACAATAGGTGCAGGAGGAGGCCATTCAGCCCTTCGAGCCAGCACCGCCATTCAATGTAATCATGGCTGATCATTCTCAGTCAATACCCTGTTCCTGCCTTCTCCCCACACCCCCTGACTCCGCTATCATTAAGAGCTCTGTCTAGCTCTCTCTTGAATGCATTCAGAGAATTGGCCTGCACTGCCTTCTGAGGCAGAGAATTCCACAGATTCACAACTCTCTGACTGAAAAAGTTTTCTCACATTCACTAAAAACCTGATGACCAAAGCAGACTGAAGATAGACACAAAAAGCTGGAGTAACTCAGCGGGACAGGCAGCATCTCTGGAGAGAAGGAATGGGTGACATTCCGGTTCGAGACCCTTCTTCAGACTTCAGACTGAAGAGGTGTCCTGACCCGAAACGTCGCCTACCCATGTCCGCCAGAGATGTTGCCTGACCCGCTAAGTTACTCCAGTACTTTACCTTCTCTGCATGATTCCAACATCTGCAGTTCTTTGTTTCGTTTTTGTTTGAGGATGCAGCTCGGAAACAGGCTCCTCGGCCCACCGAGTCCGCCCGCTCCAACCAGTGATCCCCGCACATTAACACGTTCCTACACACTTGGGACAAGATGCCAAGGAAATCTCTCTTATCTGTGTAGGAGTCATGATTCAAGAGTCAAGAGTGTTTAATTATCATACGTCCCAGATAGAAAAATGAAATTCTTACTTGCAGCAGCAGAACAGAATGGGTAAACATAGTACACTGTAAACAATATAATAAACGAGAGAGGAAAAAAATGGTTCAGTGTGTGCATATACACATACTCACAAATACACCTATCTATAGATCATATATATATATATATAAATATACACACACACACACGCACACGCACACGCGCACACGCACACGCACACGCACACGCACACGCACACGCACACACACACACACACACACACACACACACACACACACACATATACAATAGACAATAGGTGCAGGAGGAGGCCATTCGGCCCTTCGAGCCAGCACCGCCATTCAATGTGATCATGGCTGATCATTCTCAATCAGTACCCCGTTCCTGCCTTCTCCCCATACCCCCTGACTCCGCTATCCTTAAGAGCTCTATCTAGCTCTCTCTTGAATGCATTCAGAGAATTGGCCTCCGCTGCCTTCTGAGGCAGAAAATTCCACAGATTCACAACTCTCTGACTGAAATTTTTTTTCCTCATCTCAGTTCTAAATGGCCTACCCCTTATTCTTATACTGTGGCCCCTTGTTCTGGACTCCCCCAACATTGGGAACATGTTTCCTGCCTCTAACGTGTCCAACCCCTTAATAATCTTATACGTTTCGATAAGATCTCCTCTCATCCTTCTAAATTCCAGTGTACACAAGCCTAGTCGCTCCAGTCTTTCAACATATGACAGTCCCGCCATTCCGGGAATTAACCTAGTAAACCTATGTTGCACGCCCTCAATAGCAAGAATATCCTTCCTCAAATTTGGAGACCAAAACTGCACACAGTACTCCAGGTGCGGTCTCACTAGGGGCCTGTACAACTGCAGAAGGACCTAGTGAGACCGCACCTCACTACGTACACACAAAACACAAAAAGAAACACAAGGAACTGCAGGTGCTGGTATATACCGACGGTAGACACAAAGGGCTGGAGTTACTCAGTGGGTCAGTGAATCTGGAGTATCTTCTGTACTGTTCTATGTTCTATATATTCACACCTACCTTGATATTCTTCTGCAACACCAATTATTATGTACAGTTTATTAGTAGCATTTCTTTTAAACTAACATCAGTTTTTGCAATTTGAAGCTATTCATTGGAGGTGAAGGTGACTGATTCAAGTGGTCTCTTCATTATTGGAACGGTGAAAACATTTCTCACTGACGTCAATGACAACAGTCCAGTATTATCGTGCACGTAAGTGTCGATACTTATTTGACCTGTAATATATATTAAGGGTAGCTTGTGCTGCTCCCACTGGTCTCATCTCCTGTCCATACCCTTCATACATTCAAGTATTACAATATTCTCACCCGTGAAATTAATAATCTAGGGCGTCGCGGTGGCGCAGCGGTAGAGTTGCTGCCTTACAGCGTTTACAGCGCCAGAGACCCGGGTTCGATCCCGACTACGGGTGCCGTCTGTACGGAATTTGTACGTTCACCGTGTGACCTCGTAGGTTTTCTCTGAGATCCTGAGTTTCCCCCCACACTCCAAAGACGTGCAGGTTTGTAGGTTAATTGGCTTGGTGTCATTGTAAATTGTCCCGGGTGTGTTTAGGATAGTGTTAATGTGCGGAGATCGCTGGTCGGTGTGGACTCGATTGGCCGAAGGACCTCTCTAAAACTAAAGCCAAAAGCCAATTGGAAAGCATGGAGTAGTTTCCAGCGTTATTTCTGAGTTGATGTGGAGCGAGGCTGTGATGGGATGAATCCCATGTTGAATTTCCGGTTGCTTCCTTAGCTGAAGTGGCTTCAGTTTCAAATTATTTGCTCAAACATTTAGTGAAAGTACTTCAATATTGAAATCTCTGCCACTGAATATTACGCTGTAAAGCCTGAATCTTCAGAATTCCCAGTTTGGCATATTTTAAAGGCAGCCTGAATAGGTCCAGACCGGAAACGTCACCTGTCCTTGTTCTCCAGAGATGCTGCCTGACCCGCTGAGTTACTCCAGCACTTCGTGTCTTTTTTTGTAAACGGCCAGCATCTGCAGTTCCTTGTGTTTTCATTAAAAGCTGTTTCGGCTCGGGACCACATTAACGTTAATGCCACATTAAGTTGTTACTGTTATTCCACAAATGAAATTTAGTGTTGTTTTTATAAACTCCTTAATTAGTATATCACCATAAAGTTTTATCTCATTCCTCTAACCTATATAATTGACAAGCTTTATTACACCACTAACCTTTCAAAGATTTTATGCAAAATCTGTTGTTGAATGTTGATTTATGCGTTAATTTAACTTAATGTTAGTTTAATTTACTGATAACTTGTGGACAAGACTAGTTCGCCTAATTTCTAATAAATTTCCAAACTGTTAGTCCTCTTCAGCATCGAACAAATGGCCTTTCCACAGTTTCCTTCCGAAAATGTTTTGCGCATAAATAGGGCTACCAGATGTTTTAGTTTAGTTAAGTTTAGAGATACAACGCGGAAACAGGCCCTTTGACCCACCGAGTCTGCGCCGACCAGCGATCCCCACACATTAACACTATCCTACACACTAGGGACAATTTACAAATTTTCCGTAGCCAATTAACCTACAAACCTGTAAGAAAATAACTGCAGATGCTGGTACAAATCGAAGGTATTTATTCACAAAATGCTGGAGTATCTCAGCAGGTCAGGCAGCATCTCAGGAGAGAAGGAATGGGCGACGTTTCGGGTCGAGACCTAAGGGTCCTTCTCTCCTGAGATGCTGCCTGACCTGCCGAGTTACTCCAGCATTTTGGAAATAATAACCTACAAACCTGTACATCTTTGGAGTGTGGGAGGAAACCGGAGCCCCCGGGGAAAACCCACGCGGTCACGGGGAGAACGTGCAAACTCCGGAAAGGCAGCACCTGTGGTCAGGATCGAACCTGGGTCTCTGGCGCTGCAAGGCAGCAACTCTACCGCTGCGCCACCGTGCTGTTTTATTGAGGACTGGCACAATCATTGTGCATTTTGAAGTAGAATCTAGTTTAAGAATACTTTTTAGGAATTTGTTGAAAAATTAGCAATGTCTTGCACTAACTTTGGCTCAACTAAGATCGTTTTGCACAGTTTCAAGAGTTTAACTAATGGCAAAGAAACTGAGCTGAAGGAAGATTCTAACTCGGGGAATACAGCGATTATAGACTTGGATGAAGAGCTTGCAGTAGGGACAACTATTGCCACCTGCACAGCCACTGATGCTGATGTGAAAAGCAAAATCACCTACCAACTTGATCCTGCAAACACTTATTTCACCATTGATAGAGGTAAGCTTCTCTGTACTTAAACAATGTCTTACAAATGTAATGTTGAGGCTCTATTAGGCGCTGGTAAGGCCGCATTTGGAATATTGTGAGCAATTGTGGGCACCATATCTGACGAAGGATGTGCTGGCTCTGGAGAGGGTCCAGAGGAGGTTTACAAGAATGAGTGGGTTAACCTATGATGAGTGTTTGTCGGCACTGGGCCTGTACTCGCTAGAGTTTAGAAGAATGATGGGGGACCTCATTGAAACATACAGAATAGTGAAAGGCTTGGATAGAGTGGATGTGGAGAGGATGTTTCCACTAGTAGGAGAGTCTAGGACTAGAGGTCATAGCCTCAGAATTAAAGGATGCTCTTTTAGGAAGGAGATGAGGAGGAATTTCTTTAGTCAGAGGGTGGTGAATCTGTGGAATTCTTTGTCGCTGTGGAGGCCAAGTCAGTGGATATTTTTAAGGCAGAGATAGATAGATTCTTGATTAGTATGGGTGTCAGAGGTTATGGGGAGAAGGCAGGAGAATGGGGTTAGGAGGGAGAGATAGATCAGCCATGATTGAATGGCGGAGTAGACTTGATGGGCTGAATGGCCTAATTCTACTCCTATTCCTTAAGAATTATGACCTTATGAACTGCAGATGCTGGTTTAAACTGAAGATTGACACAAAAAGCTGGAGTAACTCAGCAGGTCAGACAGCATTCACAAGTTCACAGGTTATAGGAGTAGAATTAGGCCATTCGGCCCATCGAGTCTACTCCGCCATTCAATCATGGCTGATCTCTGCCTCCTAATCCCATTTTCCTGCCTTCTCCCCATAACCCTTGACACCTGTTCTAATCAAGAATTTGTCCACCTCTGCCTTAAAAATATCCACTGACTTGGCCTCCACAGCCCTCTGTGGCAATGAGTTTCACAGATTAACTACCCTCTGACTAAAGAAGTTCCTCCTCACCTTCTTTCTAAAAGAGCGCCCTTTTATTCTGAACTTAGACTCTCCCACCAGTGGAAACATCCTCTCCACATCCACTCCATCTACTGTTTGCCTTTCATTATTCTGTAAGTTTCAATGAGGTCCCCCTTCAACCTTCTAAACTCCAGCGAGTAGAAGCCCAGAGCATCTCTGGAGAAAAGCAATAGGTGACGTTTTGAGCCGAGACCCTTCTTCAGACTGAGAGTCAGGAGAAAGGGAAATAATAGATAGATGTTATAAATCTCAACTCGGTCCTGAAGATGACAGTCCTAGCTGACTCAATCTTTGCTCATTGCTGCAATTTTTTCCATTCATGGGAGTCCTGGCAACATCTTTGTAAATCTCCCTTTTGTCTCCCTCCAGCATCTCTACAGTAATTGGTGACCAGAACTGTACACACTACTCTAACTAGTACCGTATACAGGTGTAATGTTTCTTAGTGTGACTATGACTCAACTAATACTCACAAGGGAAAGTGCTGCGTGGGTTTTTAACCATTTATTGACCTGTCACGATATCTTTATATTTCTGACAAAAAAAAATCATTGCCTTGAACAGTTAATTCTGCTGCCTGACCTGTTGTGTATTTCCAGAACTTTCTTTTTAATGTCAGACTTTCAGATTTTTTTTGTTGATTACCTTTCCTGGTCTGCCGACATGTAAACTCACAGATGTATGCAGGTGTGCAGCGCAGTAACAGGCCCTTTGGCCCACGTCGTCCATGCTAACCCTTTTTGCCCATCGACACTAACCCCATTTGCCCATATTAGGTCTGCGTCCTTTCTGCCTGCGATTATACTTCCTGGGCCTGGTCATTTATTCATCTTGTGGGATGATAAATCCGTTGATATTTCCTCTTTTACTATGTTCATCCCATCCAATATTTCCCATTTACTTAAAGACAATGTCAGAATCACCTCCGTCTTTAAAAGCATTGAGTTGTAGTTATTCAGCGTGGAAACATCAATGATATATGTAAATTATCAAAAATATTGAAATTCATCCTATTTGCTGATGACACTAACATTCTTGGTTCTGGTGAAAATTTACAGCAACTTTTGGACAGTATCACCTCAGAATTTTGCAAAATTAAAAAATGGTTTGACATTAACAAATTATCACTAAACTTGAGCAAAACAAAAATTATGATATTTGGGAACAGTTAAATAAACAATCAAGCACAGGTACAGATAAAGGGTGTTAACATAGAAAGAGTAAATGAAACTAAATTCCTTGGGGTGATAATAGATGAAAAAATTTGCTGGAAATCTCACATTAAACATATCCACAGTAAAGTATCTAGAAGCATTTCAGTTCTGGCCAAAGCAAAACATTTCCTAGATAACAAATCACTTCGCATTCTGTTCTGTTCACTAGTTTCACCTTATTTAAGTTACTGTATAGAGGTGTGGGGAAGTACATATATAAGTTCCCTACAACCACTATTCATACTGCAAAAAAGAGCCATTAGAATCATTCATAATGTCGGTTTTTGTGAACACACCAACTCATTATTTATAAAGTCTAAAATAATCATTGTGGAATATCAAACAGCTCAATTCATGTACAAAGTGAGAAACAATTTGCTACCAAGTAACTTACAGGAAATGTTTTATGAAAGAGAGGGGGGGGGGGGGTATAATTTAAGGGGAACATTAAATTTCAAGATTCGCAATACTCGAACAACAATGAAAAGGTTTTCTATATCAATCAGTGGAGTAAAGCTATGGAACAGAATGAATGTGGAATTAAAACAATGTTCAAACATCATCCAGTTTAAAAACAAATATAAACACATGATTTTTTCTAGGTACAGTGAGGAGGGGGATTAACAGTCACCAGGGGTCTACATATAATAACACATCATTATTTAAATAAGTATATTTATATGAACATATAAGGGTGTATGAGTATTTTTGTATTAATATCGGATACTTGATAAATATTGATTAGGGAATGGGGTAGGATTAAATAAGTTCACATTTCTTCCTACTCCTTTTCGCACATGTTAAGTAATGGATGAAATTCCTTGTATTTCTTCTGTTTTTTTGTTTATTTTGTTTTTTAATTGATGTCTTTTAACATGTTCGAAATAAAATAAAATGAAAAAATGAAAAACAGGCCCATCCACCCACTTAGCCCACACCGACCAACATGTCCCATCTACACTAGTCCCATCCGCCTGCATTTGGCCCATATCACTCTCAACCTGTCCTGTCCATGTACCTATCAAATTGTTTCTTAAACTTTGCAATAAGCCTTGCCTCAACTAACTCCTCCTCATTCCATACACCCACCACCCTTTGTGGGGAAAAGTTACCCCTCATAAGGTCATAAGTGATAGGAGTAAAATTAGGCCATTTGGCCCATCAAGTCTACTCCACCATTCAATCATGGCTGATCTATCTCTCCCTCCCAACCCCATACTCCTGCCTTCTCAGATTCCTGTTAAATCTTTCCCCCTTCACCTTAAACCTTTACTCCCTCTGATTTCCCAATTCCCTTACTCTGGGCAAGAGACCCCGTGCGTCTACCCGATCTATTCCTCTCATGATTTTATAGTTCATAGTTTATGGAGAAAGGTTTAAAGGAAATGTACGTGGCAAGTTTTTTATACAGAGGGTGTTGGGTGCCTGGAACACACTGCCTGGGGTGGTGGAGGCAGATACGATAGTGGCAGTTAAGAGACTTTTGGATGGGCACATGGATACACAGAAAATGGAGGGATATGGGTTAGGTGCAAACAGAGGAGTTATTTGTGATATCTGACTGCAGGTGATAGCAATTTGTAGACATTAGACTTTGGACTTTAGAGACACAATGTGGAAAATAAAGGTTTGTCTTGTTTCGACCCACCGAGTCCGCGCCGACCAGCGATCCCCGTACACTAGCACTATCCGACACGCTACGAGAAATTTATAATTTTACCTCGCCAATTAACCTACAAACCTGCACGTCGTTGGAGTGTGGGTGGAAGCCGGAGCACCCGGGGAAAACCCACGCAGACAATAGACAATAGACAATAGGTGCAGGAGGAGGCCATTCGGCCCTTCGAGCCAGCACCGCCATTCAATGTGATCATGGCTGATCATTCTCAATCAGTACCCCGTTCCTGCCTTCTCCCCATACCCCCTGACTCCGCCATCCTTAAGAGCTCTATCCAGCTCTCTCTTGAATGCATTCAGAGAATTGGCCTCCACTGCCTTCTGAGGCAGAGAATTCCACAGATTCACAACTTTCTGACTGAAAAAGTTTTTCCTCATCTCAGTTCTAAATGGCCTACCCCTTATTCTTAAACTGTGGCCCCTTGTTCTGGACTCCCCCAACATTGGGAACATGTTTCCTGCCTCTGACGTATCCAACCCCTTAATAATCTTATACGTTTCGATAAGATCTCCTCTCATCCTTCTAAATTCCAGTGTATACAAGGTTAGCCCTGTGACGCAGGTCACAGGGAGAACGTACAAACTCCGTACAGACAGTGCCCGTGGGCAGGATCGAACACGGATCTCTGTAAGGAGTAACACTACCGCTGCACCACCGTGCCTCTGCTGTTAGCATTTGACGATGAAGGCTCTGCTTGTGGAAGCTCTCTCCACAGGCTGTTACAGCCTGATGTCAGCCACATAAATGGTGGGAACTTGTTGTCACAAGTCTTTGTTCTTAATTTCTATGAAGCAGTCGGATTGGGTTTCATGTTTGTAAAATCATCCTTGAGGTATCTCTCGTCCACCCTCTTGC
Source organism: Rhinoraja longicauda (assembly GCF_053455715.1). Classification (NCBI taxonomy): domain Eukaryota; kingdom Metazoa; phylum Chordata; class Chondrichthyes; order Rajiformes; family Arhynchobatidae; genus Rhinoraja; species Rhinoraja longicauda. The sequence continues at coordinate 40,785,648 of NC_135969.1, forward strand.
TGTGTCTTCAGAAAAGCTAAGGTGTCAACTTAATAATGGCCCTGGGGAGCTGTTTATCACAAGTAACTATATTTAGAGGGCTTGCAGATTTTGAAGGATTAGATAACTTTAGTCTAGTTTAGAGATACAGCGCAGAAACAGGCCCTTTGGCCCACCGAGTCCACACCGACCAGCGATCACGCCCTATGCTCGTGCTGTCCTACAAACACACTAGGGACAGGTTTTACAGTTTTACTGAGGCCAATTAAGCTGCAAGCCTACACGTCTTTGGAGTGCGGGAGGAAACCGAACATCTCGGAGAGAAAACCCACGCAGGTCACAGGGAGAACGGGCAAACTCCGTTCAGACAGCACCCGTAGTCAGGATCGAACCCGTGTCTCTGGCGCTGTGAGGCAGCAACTCTACCGCCGTGCCACCACACTGTCGGCGTGAGGACTAGCAATATGCAACTTGTCTGTGATCACATCCCTCGTGTCTGTCAGTGATGATGTTGCCCCAACCTTCTTCATCTTCCAGGGGCAGGGACTGTGATTGTTTTCACACAAATGGACCGGGACCAGAATGGGTTTCAGGCAGTTCAGACATTCTCCGCTGAAGCCTGTGATGAGGACCTGAAGTGTGCAGAAATTCCAGTCAGAACAAACATCCTTCCAATTAATGACAACATTCCGTCCTGCAGCCCGACTGTGTACAGGTAATTATTTTACACGAGTAGTTCATAAGGCCCAGCAGCAGAATTAGGCCACTCGGCCCATCAATTCTACTCCACCATTCAATCATGGCTGATCTATCTTGCCCTCTCAACCCCATTCCCCTGCCTTCTCCCCATAAGCCATCAAACCATTACTAATCAAGAATCAACAGTAAATAGACACAAAATGCTTGAGTAACTCAGCGGGTCAGGCAGCATCTCAGGAGAGAAGGAATGGGTGACGTTTCGGGTCGAGACACCTTCTTCAGACTGACCCTTGATCAGTCTGAAGAAGGGTCTCGACCCGAAAGGTCACCCATTCCTTTTCACCTGAGTTGCTGCCTGACCCTCTGAGTTACTCAAGCATTTTGTGTCTACCTTCAATCTGAACCAGCATCTGCAGATATTTTCCTATCAATAGTAGATCAAAGTGCAGGAGTAGCTCAGCGGGTCAGACAGCATCCCTGGAGTACCTGGAGAGGTGACCTTTCAGGTCGGGACCCATCTTCGGCTAAAGAAGGTGTCACGACCCGAAACGTCAGCTACCCACTGACCCGTCGAGTAACTGCAGCTCCCTGCGTCCTTTTGTGTATCGCTGTGTCATTTGCAAAGTTACTAATCACACCATCTCCTCTCGCATTTAGATTGTTAGCGTTTTAGCAAATATCCCAGCAGAGTTCGTTTTAAGATACTTTTGGTCTACTGTGTTGTTCCGACTGAATCCTGACTCTAAACCTACCCGATATCTGTTTTTGTCGATAATTTCCTTTCAGAATTTCATATCCTGAAACGGTCCTTCGTGAGACAGTGGTCGCGACGTTAATCTGTTCCGACTCTGACGTCCCAACAGACACGTTGTCATATGTTCCCATTAGTGGGTCTCTTGGCCCCGGAAATACCTTTGTGCAAAAGCCCGGGGCTGATAATGTAATACAGGTAGGCCTTCTTTAATTAGTTCGCAGTGTCTAAGTCTCGTTGTGTCTTATTACTGGAGTGGGTGATTTTATCAAACTCACTATGTTACGGTTCCAACTGGGGAACTTCAAATCACCTGGTGAAGCTGTGCAGAAAATTAAATGACTTGCATCCTGCTGAAATATTAAAATAGAAAACACGGCATATGCATTTCACATTGCACAGGAAGGAACTGCAGATGCTGGTTTAAACCGAAGATAGAAGCAAAAATGCTGGGGTAACCCTGTGGGTCAGACAGCATCTGGAGAGAAGGAATGGGTGACGTTTCGGGCCGAGACCCTTCTTCAGACTGAGAGGCAGGGGAAAGGGAAACGACAGATATAGAAGATGATGTAGAGAGATAAAGAACGATGAATGGAACTTTTTTGCATATCTTTCATTCATTGTTTTTTATCCCTCTACGTCATCTTCAGACTGAGAGTCGGGGGAGAGGGAAACGAGAGATATATTTCATTTCATTTCACATTACATTTCATACGACCATCCATTGTCTCTGACTGTGTAGTGCCACAGTCATCTTTGTCCCCTGTATCCATCAGAGTCTGATAGACAATAGAAAAAAGCTTTTCACTGTACCTCGGCACACGTGAGAATAGACAATAGACAATAGACAATAGGTGCAGGAGTAGGCCATTCGGCCCTTCGAGCCAGCACCGCCATTCAATGTGATCATGGCTGATCATTCTCAATCAGTACCCCGTTCCTGCCTTCTCCCCATACCCCCTGACTCCGCTATCCTTAAGAGCTCTATCTAGCTCTCTCTTGAATGCATTCAGAGAATTGGCCTCCACTGCCTTCTGAGGCAGAGAATTCCACAGATTTACAACTCTCTGAAAAAGTTTTTCCTCATCTCAGTTCTAAATGGCCTACCCCTTATTCTTAAACTGTGGCCCCTTGTTCTGGACTCCCCCAACGTTGGGAACATGTTTCCTGCCTCTAACGTGTCCAACCCCTTAATAATCTTATACGTTTCGATAAGATCTCCTCGCATCCTTCTAAATTCCAGTGTATACAAGCCTAGTCGATCCAGTCTTTCAACATACGACAGCCCCGCCATTCCGGGAATTAACCTAGTAAATCTACGCTGCACGCCCTCAATAGCAAGAATATCCTTCCTCAAATCTGGAGATCAAAACTGCACACAGTACTCCAGGTGCGGTCTCACTAGGGCCCTGTACAACTGCAGAAGGACCTCTTTGCTCCTATACTCAACTCCTCTTGTTATAAATGCCAACATTCCATTGGCTTTCTTCACTGCCTGCTGTTCCTGCATGCTTCCTTTCAGTGACTGATGCACTAGGACACCCAAATCTCTTTGTACGTCCCCTTTTCCCAACTTGACACCATTCAGATAATACTCTGAAGTCTAATGTGGTTCTAATTAAAAGGTTACATTGTGTTTCGACAGTTTTATTGCCAATGATTTTAGTACATTGGACATGTATTTTTTTTGTTATTTTTCTGCCAGAATCATAAATCACAAAATGTTGGCTCAATAAAAAGATTTATTCATTTCTGAAGTGGTTTTAATTATGCCTTCGCCTTCCATAAATGTCATACCAACAGGTTTTACAACAGATTACATAATGGCCTTTGTTATTGAATGCCAAAACTGAACTAAAATTATTTTTTTATTATTCTGAAGCAAACATCGCAGCTTTTCTTTCGCGAGGTACATGAGTGCAGATAGAACTGGTGGAATTTTATTGATATTCTGCAGTTTCATTATCATTATTATCACCAAGACTAGTTTTAACGAGGTTTATTTGATTACCTGGTGGTGGCACACCTGGTAGAGCCGCTACCTCACAGCGCCAGAGACCCAGGTTCAATCCTGACCTCGGGTGCTGTCTGCGCGGAGTTCCGACGTTCTCCCTGTGACCACGTGGCTTTCCTCCGGGTGCTCCGGTTTTTATCCCACTATCTAAGACTTGTGGGTTTACAGGTTAATTGGCTTCAGTGTGTGGGGGGTGGGATAACACACAAGTAATGTGATCGATGATCGATGGTCGGTGTGGACTCGGTGGGCTGGAGAGCCTTTCTCCATGCAGTATCTGTCCATTAACGTCACTCATTCCTTCTCTCCAGAGAAGCTAGCTGTCTGACCCGCTGAGTTACTCCAGCGCTTTGTGCCTATCTTCGGTTTGAACCAGCATCTGCAGTTCCTTCCTTTGCTATTCATTCAGTACTTGGATGTAAGCATTGCAAATGCTTTGGTGTGATTCAAATCCAAATTCCATCATCAATGGTGCAGTATTCTGCCCTGTCAATTCTGCTTGTCACGATTATATATAAGGCAATCTCTGACCTGGTACCTTGGTTTCCAGGTTGGGTCCAAGGACTTGGATTATGAAGACATTGCCATCGCTGCTGTGGGCTACACTTACACCATGATGATAGCGGTGTCCGACTCCAACACTTTCACTCACACCGGTGAGAGATGTTCTTTCTTTACGTACATTTGACAGAGTGAATCAATGTTTAATCATGCAGTCGGGAGGATCTTTTGAAGTAAAGGATGAATGTAACATGACTGAAGGATATGAAAAATTCAACTTATATACCTTGACAATTCCACTTTTGTGTTGTTTTAATGATGAGTTTGGGAATGGGTTTTGGGAATGGCCTTTAGGACATGTTGGCTGGTGTGGGCAAGTTAGGCCAAAGGGCCTGTTTCCACGCTGTGTGACTATAAGACTTTATGAATTTAAGTAGCAGATCCATGGTCCATGGGTTTTGTATTCCAGACACTAAATGGTTTCCTACACATCCATTGGGATGAGCACAAAGTAGATTTTTATTTTAGTTTAGAGATAAAGCATAGAAACAGGCACTTAGGCCCACTGAGTCCGCACCAACCAATGATGTGAACCAATGTGGATCATTGTCAACTTCTCCACATCGACGAGACCAAACGCAGGCTCGGCGATCATTTTGCTGAACACCTCCGCTCAGTCCGTCTTAACCTACTTGATCTCCCGGTGGCTCAGCACTTCAACTTCCCCTCCCATTCCCAATCTGACCTTTCTGTCCTGGGCCTCCTCCATTGTCAGAGTGAGGCACAGCGCAAATTGGAGGAACAGCACCTCATATTTCGCTTGGGCAGTTTACACCCCAGCGGTATGAACAATGACTTCTCTAACTTTAGACAGCCCTTGCTTTCCCTCTCTCTCCATCCCCTCCCCCTTCCCAATTCTCCCACTAGTCTCACTGACTCCGACTACATTCTATCTTTGTCCCGCCCCCTCCCCTGACATCAGTCTGAAGAAGTGTCTCGACCCGAAACGTCACCCATTCCTTCTCTCCAGAGATGCTGCCTGACCCGCTGAGTTACTCCAGCATTTTGTGTCTACCTTGGATCAATGTTGGCATGGACTCGGTGGGCCGAAGGGCCTTTTGCCATGCTGCATCTCTAACAGAAACACGCAAACCAAAGTAAGTCCAGTGTGAAAGTTGAGAAGCTGATGCCAGTGAATCACTGTCCCCTGTAGGACTGACTATTACATTCCTTGCTGAGGCAGCCAATGTACAATTACAAAATTAATGCAAACTTCAATCTTTCAGCTACTCTTCTTGCTGTTAAAAAACCAACAAAAATCCAGGTCTTGTTGAACGATGTGAAGCCACGTTCTTAACAGATTTCTAAGACATAATTACTGTTAAACCATGACTTTGGCCATATTTTCTGAAGAAGGGCGGCACGGTAGCGCAGCGGTAGAGTTGCTGCTTTACAGCGAATGCAGCGCCGGAGACTCAGGTTCGATCCTGACTACGGGTGCTGCACTGTAAGGAGTTTGTACGTTCTCCCCGTGACCTGCGTGGGTTTTCTCCGAGATCTTCGGTTTCCTCCCACACTCCAAAGACGTACAGGTATGTAGGTTAATTGGCTGGGTAAATGTAAAAAAAAAAAAAATTGTCCCTAGTGGGTGTAGGATCGCTGGGCGGCACGGACTTGGAGGGCCGAAAAGGCCTGTTTCCGGCTGTATATGATATGATATGATAAGGGTCTTGACCCACAACGTCAGCTATTCCTTCCCTCCAGAGATGCTGCCTGACCCGCTGAGTTACTCCAGCTTTTTGTGTCTATCTTTTGTGCATGCAGAGTCCTATTTCCTCAAAGTCACTATTTAAAAGATCTACGGCTTTTTAAATACAGTAAACCCTCGTCATAACAGAGCATAGGGGTGTAATTGTGTCTGTTGTTGACGATTGTCCACTATAACTGAGGAAGGGATTATCATTGTGTAAATTGATAAAATTATGAGAGGAATAGATGAGGTAGAGGCACAAAGTCTCTTTGCCCAGAGAGGTGAATCGAGAACATAGGTTCAAGGTGAAGGGGAAAAGATTTTTTATAGGAATCTGAGGAGTAACTTTTTCATGCAAAGGGTGTATGGAACGAGCTGCTGGAGGAGGTATTTGAAGCTGGGATTATCGCAATGTTTAAAGAAGCAATTAGACAGGTACAAGGATAGGACAGCTAAGTGGGACTAGTGTAGTGGGACGTGTTGGTCAGTGTGGGCAAGTTGGGCTGAAGGGCAATATTATGTGATAGGAGCAGAAGTAGGCCATTCGGCCCATCAAGCCTACTCTGCCGTTCAATCGTGGCTGATCTATCTCTCCCTCCTAACCCCATTCTCCTGCCTTCTCCCCATAAACACAGTTTCCACAGTGTATGACTCTATGACTCTAAGTAGGAGAAACAACTGTAGTTGTTGGTAAATACACAAAAGGACACAGAGTGCTGGAGTAACTCAGCGGGACAGGCAGCATCTGTGGAGAACATGCATAGGTGACGTTTCACAGAGTGCTGGAGTAACTCAGCGGGTCAGGCAGCATCTGTGGAGAACATGCATAGGTGACGTTTCACATAGTGCTGGAGTAACTCAGCGGGTCAGGCAGCATCTGTGGAGAACATGCATAGGTGACGTTTCACATAGTGCTGGAGTAACTCAGCGGGTCAGGCAGCATCTCTGGAGAACATGGATAGGTGACGTTTTGGGTCGTGACCTGTCTTCGGACTCTCGGTCTGGAGCTGGGCGTGGGATCCGGGTGAGTTGATGGTCCCGGGCTGCTGGAGGCTGGGGGAGAGGTGAGGATAGTCGTGGCCCAAGGGCGACCGGAGTGCCGGTGAGGATTGGTGGTGGTGGCCTGGTAGTGGCCGGGGAAGCTGTGTGGGCCGGCGGTGGCACTAGAACGGTCCATCCACCATAACCAAAATCCATTACAGAGAGGCCAGTAGCGCAGCGGTAGAGTTGCTGCTTTACAGCGAATGCAGCGCCGGAGACTCAGGTTCGATCCTGACTACGGGTGCTGCACTGTTTAAGAGTTTGTACGTTCTCCCCGTGACCTGCGTGGGTTTTCTCCGAGATCTTCGGTTTCCTCCCACACTCCAAAGACGTACAGGTATGTAGGTTAATTGGCTGGGTAAATGTAAAAATTGTCCCTAGTGGGTGTCGGATAATGTTAATGTACGGGGATCACTAGGCGGCACGGACTTGGAGGGCCGAAAAGGCCTGTTTCCGGCTGTAGATATATGATATGATATGATATGATTAAATCAAGGATAGTCATCAAATGCTGGAGTAACTCAGCGGGACAGGCAGCATCTCTGGAGAGAAGGAATGGGTGATGTTTCGGTTCAAGACTTTTCTTTAGACTGAGAGTTAGGGGAGAGGGAGACACTGAGGTATGGATGTGTGGTCGTAGAGCTGGCGACCAGGAGGAATCACAGAGGGGGAGCAGTGAGAGAGGGTGTTGCAGGACCCTCGTCATAGAGAGGAAGAGAACTTCTTCAAAGTTGACAAACCTTGAGGAAATGTCATAGAGAAGCAGACGAAATGTGTAGGAAGGAACTGCAGGTGCTGATTTACACCGAAGATAAAACAAGGGTTCACCGTAACAAGATTTTCTTTCATGAAGCGTTCATTCTGAATCTCTTCACTGTTTGATTCAAGTCAGAAAGTTGTTCTAAAAGTTGTTCACGGACAGTTTCTTCCCAGCTGTTATCAGGCAACTGAACCATCCTACCACAACCAGAGAGCAGCCCTGAGCTACTATCCACCTCATTTGGGGACCTTTGGAATATCTTTGTTCGGACTTTATAGGCTTTACCTTGCACTGAACGTAATTCCCTTTATGATGTACACTGTGAACGACTCGATTGTAATCATATATTGTCTTTCCGCTGACTGGTTCGCACGCTACAAAAGCTTTTCACTGTCAAGTCAAGTCAAGTTTATTTGTCACATACACATACACGATGTGCAGTGAAATGAAAGTGGCAATGCCTGCGGATTGTGCAAAAAAAGAATTACAGTTACAGCATATAAATAAAGTTAATAAGTTACTATAGTGTAGACAAAAATGTAGTCTCTGGAGTTATAAAAGTTGACAGTCCTGATGGCCTGTGGGAAGAAACTCCGTCTCATCCTCTTCGTTTTCACAGCGTGACAGCGGAGGCGTTTGCCTGATCGTAGCATCTGGAACAGTCCGTTACTGGGGTGGCAGGGGTCCCTCATGATCTTGCTTGCTCTGGATCTGCACCTCCTGATGTATAGGTCCTGCAGGGGGATGAGTGTAGTTCCCATGGTGCGTTCTGCCGAACGCACTACTCTCTGCAGGGCCATCCTGTCCTGGGCAGAACTGTTCCCAAACCAGACTGTAATGTTGCCGGACAGGATGCTCTCTACAGCCCCAGAGTAGAAGCAATGAAGGATCCTCAGAGACACTCTGAATTTCCTCAGTTGTCTAAGGTGGTAAAGGCGCTGCTTTGCCTTACCCACCAGTGCAGCAATGTGCGTTGCCCACGTCAGATCCTCTGTGATGCGGACTCCCTAGTATTTAAAACTGCTCACCCTATCCACAGTAGACCCATTTATCTCCAGTGGCGTGTACGTCCTTGGATGTTTAGCCCTTCTGAAGTCCACAATCAGTACCTCGGTACACGTGACAATAAACTAAATTAAACTAAACTAAAAGCTTGAATCGCTCCAGATTCCAGCTCAGATTTTAGTGTGGTGATTTATTCATCTCTTTTATTTGCATTTGGTATTTACAGTTTCATTTGGAGGTGTGATGTTCAGGGAATGCATTGATTATTTAAACCAGCAAACAAACGTTCTGATAATTATTTCTATCTTGCGAGAGAGTCATCACAAGCCATCGATTTAAGATATCGACCAGCTAATCCCAAATTGAAATTCTTTCTCACCTTAGCTGCTGTGTGGCTATCTGAGAAGATGGAGTACTGACAGAGTTGCATTGTGGTACTTCTTCTCATTAGATGTGAGACCAGAACATGACGTTTGGAAGAGAATAAACTTTGGTGATTGTTTTTTTTTGCAGCAACAGCCACAGTGATTGTGGTAATCACTCCGGTCAATGACTTTAGTCCGGTCTTTCAGATGAATCCCTATCGTTTCGATGTCTTTGAAACGGAACCAAGTGAGTTTTTACGCGTCGCCACCGCGGGAGATGTAATGACTGTTGTACAATTAGTGTTGCCAACTATCCCGTGTTAGCCGGGACAATCCCGTATTTTGGGCCAAATTGGTTTGTCCCGGATGGGACCGTCCTTGTCCCGTATTGGTAGGGTTGCCAACTCCCTCAATCCCAAATAAAGGACAAAGGGTGACGTCACCACCCCGCGCACCCACGTGACCTCACCCAGTGCGCTCCACCAATGGCGGCCGCCCGGAGCACGTGGGCGCTGGCTGGGTGAGGTCACGTGGGTGCGCGGGGCGGTGACGTCACCCTTTGTCCCTTATTTGGGAGTGAGGAAGTTGGCAACCCTCTGTACAACAGTGACCATCTTCGATTTCAGACGGAGATTCTTCCTCAGTTTAGTTCCTGCTGCAGCGTGCGTGTAATTGCAAAACCATCTCCAGAGACGTAAAGCAAATATCATCACCATTATCTCTGCCGATCAGTGGAGTCGTGGAGCACGGTTGTCCACGGGTGGGTCCCGTCTGAGGGCCTCGAGAGGGCTGACGAGGCCGGTCCTGGTGTCACTGACTTGATGTCGGTCCAGGTGGGCCCCCCTGGGTGACGTCTTCTAACGTGGGGAGACGGGCGCAGGGACTGGCACCGCACGGTCCTTGACAGAGACACACCCAGGTCCAACGGCATGGACTCCAACACTGGTGGCAGTCTGTCTCTGCTGTAGCCGCCTCAACCACTGTGGTACTCCACACACTGGCCACCCGCCAAACATGTGGCACACACGCACATGCACACGTGCAAGCGCACACACACACGTAAAGGGGTTGGACAGGCTAGATGCAGGAAGATTGTTCCCGATGTTGGGGAAGTCCAGAACCAGGGGTCACAGTTTAAGGATAAGGGGGAACTCTTTTAGGACCAAGATGAGAACGTTTTTTTTCACACAGAGAGTGGTGAATCTGTGGAATTCTCTGCCACAGAAGGTAGTTGAGGCCAGTTCATTGGCTATATTTAAGAGGGAGTTATATGTGGCCCTTGTGGCTAAAGGGATCAGGGGGTATGGAGAGAAGGCAGGTACGGGGTACTGAGTTGGATGATCAGCCATGATCATATTGAATGGCGGTGCAGGCTCGAAGGGCCGAATGGCCTACTCCTGCACCTATTTTCTATGTTTCTATGTTTCTAAACACACACGCATGCGCGCACACACACACACAGACACGCACGCACACACCCACACTCTCGCATACACACACACACAAACACATATACATTCTCATACACACGCACACACAAACGCGGGCACACATGCTCACCTACACACATGTGTACGCACACATATGCGCGCGCACACACACACACACACATGTACGCACACGCGCACACACACTCACTCTCGTATGCACTCACTCTCACACATACACACACTCACACACACACACATTCTTATCCACTTCATGTGCAGGACAGGTTTAGAGGGATATGGGCTAAACGCGGGCAAGTGGGGCTAGTATAGATGGGTCATCTGTGCCGGCATGGGCACTTTGGGCTGAAGGGCCTGTTTCTGTGCTGTATGACTCTGTGAATTTACCGCAGCAGTGAATGTGTATAAACCGACTTCATCTTCGAATGTCTTGTTCATTCTGGATTCTGAGTTTGTTTTGAAATTGTCTTTTTACGAACAGCAAAACACAAGGTTGGGAGAGTTGTTGCCACAGATGATGACTTTCCACTGAACGCCGTGACTTACAGAATAATCTCTGGGGACATGCAGGTCATCAGACGGTTCTGGATTGATCCAAAAGAAGGAATCCTCGAGCTAATAACACAATTAGACTATGAATCTGCCAAAGAGTACACTCTCACCATTGAGGCAGTGGATAGTGACACAATTCTGCCCAAAACTGCCGTTACCCAGGTGAAAATATTATTTATTATCTACAGTTATACAAACATTGGAAAAGACTTAATAGTTAAAATTAGAAACAGTTTATAATTAATGTTTATCTAGTTAAGTGTCTCCATAAATGTTACATGTTGCGTGTGTGGTAGAGTTGCTGCCTCACAGCGTCAGAGACCTAGGTTCGACACTGACCTTGGGTGCTGCCTGTGTGGAGTTTGCACGTTCTCCCCCTGATCACGTGAGTTTCCCCCAGGCGTTCAGTTTTAGTTTAGTTTGAAGATACAACGTGGAAACGTATCCTTCGGCCCATCGTGTCCACGCCGACCAGCAATGACCCACACACTAGTTCTATCCGACACACACTGGGGGCAATTTACAGAAGCCAATTAACCTACAAACCTACACGCCTTTGGAATGTGGGAGGAAACCGGAGCACCCGGAGAAAACCCCCACGGTCACAGAGAGAACGTACAAGCTCCATTTAGACAGCACCCCTAGTCAGGATCGAACCCGGGCCTCTGGCGCTGTAAGGCAGCAACTCTACCGCTGCGCCACTGTGCTCAGGATTCCTTCCACGTCTCAAAGACGTGCGGATTTGTTGGGTTAATTGTCCTCCGTAAATTGCCCCTGGTGCGTAGGCTGTGGATGCGAAAGTGGGATAACATGGAACTAGCATAAATGGATGATCGATGGTCGGCGTGGACTCGGTGGACCGAAGGGCCTGTTTCTGTGCCATATCCTTTAATCAATCAATCAAGTGCAGGCTCTGACTTTACCTCTGGGATAATAAAAATGCAAATATGCATTTCCGAACATTGATTGCATGATGTTACAAAAGGCATGTAGAAGGACCTTGGTTTGACCGTTGCAAGAATAGATCAGATATCAGCCTTTGGAGACCTGAGGGTACAAGTACATAGTTCCTTGCTCGGCAACGCAGGTAGAGAGGGTGGTGAAGAAAGCATAAGATGTGCTTGTTAGAATTATACAGTATTTTGCTGAGACCACAATACTGGGATATTGTAGGTAGACACAAAATGCTGGAGTAACTCAACGGGTCAGGCAGCATCTCAGGAGAGAAGGAATGGGTGACGTTTCGGGTTGAGACCCTTCTTCAGATCGACCCGAAAAACGTCACCCATTCCTTCTCTCCCGAGATGCTGACTGACCCGCTGAGTTACTCCAGCATCTTGTGGTCTACCTTTTTCCTACACTCCTTTCCAGGCATTTTGTGTAACATCTGCAGTTTTTTTCCTACTGGCATATTGTATGCAGTTCTGGTCTCCTTTGCTAAAAATATAATAAACTTGGTGTAGAGAGAGTGCAGTGAACATTCACAAGACTGGTTTCTGAAATGTCTGATGTGCAAATGATGTTTACCAGGATGCTGCCAGGATTCGAGGGTAGCAGCTTTAAGGAGAGGTTGGACAGACTTGGATTGTTTTCTCTGAAACACCAGAGATTGAGGGGAAACCTGATTGAAGGAAATAGGATGCCAACTATCATGCCAACTCTTTTCTCCAGAGAAAACAGCACCTGCCTATCCTATTGCTCCTTGTAAATCAACCCTCCAGTTCATGCAACATCCTTGTGGATTTATCTACACCGGCTCTTGCTTAATCCCATCTTTCCTTTGATGTGGAGACCAGAACTGAACACAATAGACAATAGACAATAGGTGCTGGAGTAGGCCATTCGGCCCTTCGAGCCAGCACCACCATTCAATGTGATCATGGCTGATCATTCTCAATCAGTACCCCGTTCCTGCCTTCTCCCCATACCCCCTGACTCTGCTATCCTTAAGAGCTCTATCTAGCTCTCTTTTGAATGTATTCAGAGAATTGGCCTCCACTGCCTTCTGAGGCAGAGAATTCCACAGATTCACAACTCTCTGACTGAAAAAGTTTTTCCTCATCTCCGTTCTAAATGGCCTACCCCTTATTCTTAAACTGTGGCCCCTGGTTCTGGACTCCCCCAACATTGGGAACATGTTTCCTGCCTCTAACGTGTCCAACCCCTTAATAATCTTATACGTTTCAATAAGATCTCCTCTCATCCTTCTAAATTTCAGTGTATACAAGCCTAGTTGCTCCATGCTTTCAACATATGACAGTCCCGCCATTCCGGGAATTAACCTCGTAAACCTACGCTGCACGCCCTCAATAGCAAGAATATCCTTCCTCAAATTTGGAGACCAAAACTGCACACAGTACTCCAGGTGTGGTCTCACTAGGGCCCTGTACAACTGCAGAAGGACCTCTTTGCTCCTATACTCAACTCCTCTTGTTATGAAGGCCAACATCCCATTGGCTTTCTTCACTGCCTGCTGTTCCTGCATGCTTCCTTTCAGTGACTGATGCACTAGGACACCCAGAACTCTTTGTACGTCCCCTTTTCCTAACTTAGCACAGTGCTCCAAATCTGGTCTAACCAATGTCTTGCACAACTGTAACATGACATCCCAACACTTGTACTCAATGCACTCAAAACCAACCCATTGTATCATTGACTAACACTTATTCATTTATTTATTAATAAATGTGAAAGAATTTCTCTCAACCCTAAAGTACGATCGTGCAAAAATGAATCTGTTCTGCTTCATAGATTCTCCTTCCCTTGTGCATTTTAAGTGCTCTCTATTCTGAAGAACAGAGTGGTCTTGTGAAAACGCTCAAGATCATATCATTGAACATGATGTTTGCGGACTTCATGAGAGTCAATTTTGTAGAAAGCCCTCCACAGAGTAATAAGTGCTGTTGGCATCTCTGTAGGACGGGTCAAAAAGTCAAGAGACGAGACACAAGGAACTGCAGATGGTGGTTTGCAAAACAAAAAGGCACAAAGTGCTGGAGTAACTCAGCGAGTCAGGCAGCATCTCTGGAGAACATGGATAGGCGACGTTTTGAGTTGGGGTCTGAGGAAGGTTCCCGTACTGAAGCATCACCTATCCATGTTCTCCTGAGGTGCTGCCTGACCCACTGAGTTACTCCAGCACTTTGTGTCAAAAAATCTAACTCTTTACAAACGTTTAATTCTTTTGACAGAATGCAAATAAATTCAGTGCTCAGTTTAGTTTAGTTTAAAGACACAGTGTGGAAACAGGCCCTTTGGCCCACCGTGTCCGCACTGACCAGCGATCCTTGCACATTAACACTATCCTACACACATTAACATTATACCAAGCCAATTAACCTACAAACCTGTACGTCTTTGGAGTGTGGGAGGAAACCGAAGATCTCGGAGAAAACCCATGCAGGTCACGGGGAGAACGTGCAAACTCCGTACAGACGGCCCCCTTAGTCAGGATCGAACCCAAGTCTCTGGCGCTGAAAAGCAGCAACTCTACCGCTGTGCCACCGTGCTGCCCATATATTATATTGAAAGGTCTTTCATTGTTGCCAGAAAGAATTCAACTGCCTCCTAATCCCATGTTCCTGCCTTCACATAACCCTTGACACCTGTACTAATCAATAATTTATCCACCTCTGCCTTAAAAATATTCACTGACTTGGCCTCCACAGCCCTCTGTGGCAATGAGTTCAAAAGATTAACTACCCTCTGATTAAAGAAGTTCCTCCTCACCTCCTTTCTAAAAGAGCGCCCTTTAATTCTGAGGCTGTGACCTCTGGTCCTAGACTCTCCCACCAGTGGAAACATCCTCTCCACATCCACTCTATCTCTGCCTTTCATTATTCTGTAAGTTTCAACGAGGTCCCCCCTCAACCTTCTAAACTCAATTTTCCGATAAACCAGCGTCTGCAGTTCCTTCCTACACATTTTATCCTGCATTTTTTTAGATTTCACTCTGATCTTTGGGTTTTCTGAATAGCCGTTAGTGGTACAGCAGCAGATTTAGATTGGCTTCTGATATCAAATTTCTTTCTTCTCTCTCTCTGCGTGATGAATAGTGTGCTGTTCTCCTGTTCAACTGGGATACCTGTGAAGGCGGATTAGGGGGGAATTTACAGATACAGCACGACAATATCCTCCTTGGCATGAAATATTAATATGTCAGTGGTTATAATCCTCGGAGATTGTGCTTTATATCATTTGCAGGGAAGGATAGCTATTCACATTCACCAAAAACAACACAGCTTTTCGTGTGTTGAAACATTTAGACAGGTACATGGATAGGACAGGTTTAGAGGGATCTGGGCCAAACGCAGGCAGATGAGACTAGTGTAGATGGGGCATGTTGATCGGAGTGGGCAAGTTGGTCCGAAGGGCCTGTTTCCACGCTGTATCACTATTTACAAGGTTTGCTGCATTCCTTTTCCGCGTTAATCTCTTAACAAGCCCTTCGGCCCAGCAAGCCCATACCGTCCAACATGTCCCACCTACACGAGTCCCACCTGCCTGCGTTTGGTCCATATCCCTCCAAACCTGTCCTACCCCTGTACCTGTCTAACTGCTTCTTAAATAGTGGGATAGTCCCAGCCTCAACTACCTCCTCTGGCTGCTTGTCCCATGCACCCGCCACCCTCTGTGTGAAAAAGTTACCCTTCAAATTCCTATTAAATCTTTTCCCCTTCACCTTACACCTATGTCCCCTGGCCCCACTCTGGGCAAGAGACTCTGTGAACTGGCCATTGTACTGCCATTGCATTGTATTTATTATCCCATTTTAAATATGTCCCTTGTTAGGTCATCATCAATATAACAGAGGAGAACGATGAGAAACCTGTTTGTCTTCCACATACATACGAAGCAACTATTCTTGATAATATTGCCGTTGGAACCAACATCAATAGCTTCCGACTGAGCTGTCAAGATAGAGATTCCAGTTACAATGAAACACGGTTTCAGATCATATCCGGTATGTATATCACTTGAATATGCCACACATTACTTAAAGATTTGCCAAACAAGTCGAAGTGCAGAATTATTTTCCTATTAAACATTCAGCAGCAAACATAAAAAGAAAAAGTTCGCAAGAGCTGCTGCCTCACAGCGCCAGAGCCCTGCGTTCCACCCTGACCCCGGGTGCTGTCTGTGTGTGTGGAGTTTGCACGTTCACCCTATGACCACGTGGGTTTTCTCCGGGTGCTCCGGTTTCCTCCCAAAGATAGACAATAGAATTATAATAGAATATTAAGTGGAGTTGTATAGAATATAGTAGACAATAGACAATAGGTGCAGGAGCAGGCCATTCGGCCCTTCGAGCCAGCACCGCCATTCAATGTGACCATGGCTGATCATTCACAATCAGTACACCGTTCCTGCCTTCTCCCCATACCCCCTGACTCCACTATCTTTAAGAGCTCTATCTAGCTCTCTCTTGAAAGCATCCAGAGAATTGGCCTCCACTGCCTTCTGAGGCAGAGAATTCCACAGATTTACAACTCTCTGACTGAAAATGTTTTTCCTCATCTCTGTTCTAAATGGCCTACCCCTTATTCTTAAACTGTGGCCTCTGGTTCTGGACTCCCCCAACATTGGGAACATGTTTCCTGCCTCTAACGTGTCCAACCCCTTAATAATCTTATATGTTTGGTGCAGGTTTGTAGGTTAATTGGCTTTGGTAAATTGCCCCTGGTGTCGTGGATGGGAAGGTGGGACGAGATAGAACTAGTGTGTGGGTGATTGATAGTCAGCATGGACTCTATGGGACAAAGGGCCTGTTTCCATGCTGTAGTTCAAAACTTAATTAAACTAGACTAAAAGAACATTTTCAAAACAAAGCACAAAGTTCTGGAGGAACTCAACGGGTCAGGCAGCATCTGTGGGGAACATGGACAGATGATGTTAGAGTCGTACAGTGTGGAAACAGGCCTTTCAGCCCAACCTGCCCACGGCAACCAACACGCTCATTCACTGTAGTCTCACTTGCCTGCATTTGGCCCATTTCCTTCTGAAACTATCCTATCCAGATACCTGTCCAAATGTTTTTTTAACTGGTATGATTCAACCTGATTCAACTACCTCCTCTGGCAACAACATTGAACAGACACTGGGACAGGTACACGGATAGGAAATGTTTAGAAGGATAGGGTGCAGGGAAGTGGTGCGAGCTTGGTTAGGGCCCATCTCCAACACTTTGTGTTTTGCTTAAGATTCCGGCATCTGGAATTATTTCATCAGTCATAGGATCAGAATTAGGCCATTCGGCCCATCAAGTCTACTCCACCATTCAATCGTGGCTGATCTATCTCTCCCTCTCAACCCCATTCTCCTACCTTCTCCCCATAACCCCTCACACCCATACTAATCAAGAATTTACCAACCTCTGCCTTAATAATATCCATTGCCTTGGCCTCCACAGCCTTCTGTGGCAATGAATTCCACAGATTCATCACCCTCTGACTAAAGAAATTCCTCCTCATCTCCTTCCGAAAGGAACGTCCTTATATTCTGAGGCTGTGCCCTCTGGTCCTAGACTCTCCCACTAGTGGAAACATCCTCTCCACATCCACTCTATCCAGGCCTTCCTCAGAAGGCAGTGGAGGCCAATTCTCTGAATACATTCAAGAGAGAGCTAGATAGAGCTCTTAAGGATAGCGGAGTCAGGGGGTATGGGGAGAAGGCAGGAACGGGGTACTGATTGCGAATGATCAGCCATGATCACATTGAATGGCGGTGCTGGCTCGAAGGGCCAAATGGCCTCCTCCTGCACCTATTGTCTGTTGTCTATTCGCTAAGTTTCAATCTGTCATTTGGTTCTGAAACCGGGAGGCCCCGCCATCACTGTCTGTCTCGCCAACAGTCTGTCTGTCCTTTCTACTGTTTTTATTATTTTAAGTATGTGTTAAAAATATGTTTTAGTGTTTCTTGGTTTGTTTTATATGGGGGGGGGGGGGGGGAATTGGGGGAACCTTTTTTTCAATCTCTTACCTCGACGGAGATGCGATTTTTCTCCGTATCGTAATTTTGTCCCCACTGCGGCCTAACCTCGTGGAGTGGTGCGGCCTTTCCCGGAGACCGGCGCGGAGCTTCAAGCCGCGGGCGCGGCGTGGACTTTAACATCGAGGAGCTTTGCGATCCTTTGCCGAGGATCGACTGTGGAGAGCTCCAACTGCGGGGCCTGTGGACTTCAATGCCGTGAAGCCCGCGGTCTCTGGTGAGAAGAGGCCGACTCGGGAGCTCCACGTCGCGGAGAGAGTTTCAATCCGTCCCGACGCCGGAGTTTCGATTATCCCGACGCGAGGGCCTCGGACAGTCGGCAGCGGAGACTGCGGACGGTTCAACAGCCCCGACCGCGGGTGAACAAAGAGGAAGTTGATGGAACTTTATTACCTTCCATCACAGTGAGGAATCCGCTGCGGTGGATGCTCATGTTCATTTTTTTAAATATGTGGCTGTGTGTCTTGTTGCTTTTTACTGAGTATGGCTGTATGGCTCAAATTTCACTCTACCTTAATTAGTACATGTGACAATAAATTGATCTTGAATGTTGAATGCTGAATCACGGTGTTTTATCGTATACCATTTTCTGTGCAGGGAATGTGAACAACCATTTTGGTTTTGATCCTGTCCGAGGATCTAACACCCCTAAACTGATCGTAACGGCTCCTTTTGACTTTGTGGGTAAAGCAGACATCCAACACCAGTACCACCTCATCGTCAATGTAATCGATGACAACATTAATAAAGTCAAACCAAGGACAGGAACAGTGCTGATCGACATTACTGTGGTTGAGACCAGAACGACAGCACCGACAACAACATCCTACTACGTAAGTGTTTTAGTTTGTAAAATAACCCAGATTAGTTCACCTTCGCTTCGTCGTTACAGTGTGCATTATCACTAGTTCAACTCAGATGGATGTGCGTGTGGTGCTTTGTTAAGTCAAACCAGGCCAGGACTTACACTGTAAATGGATGGATGTCATTGAACTAGACAGTGTACAAAAACAACACGAGGATGCTAACGGATCTGGAGGGTTTGAATTATAAGAATGAGGCTGGATAGGCGATGATTTTTTTCCCCTTGGAGTGCAGGAGGCTGAGGGGTGACCTTATCCAGGTTTATAAAATCAAGAAGGGCAATGATAAGGTGGATAGCCGCAGTCTTTTCCCCAGGGTTGTGGGAGTCTACAACAAAAGGAGAAAGATTTAACAGGGACCTGAGAGATATCTTTTTCATTTGAAGAGAGTGGAATGTATATGGATCAAGGTGCTGGAGGAAATGGTAGAGGAGGGTCCATTTACAACATTTAACAGACACGTGGACAGGTACAGGCATAGGACATGCTTAGAAGGATAGGGTATAGGCAACTGGGACGAGCTTTGTTAGACAACATGGTCAGCTTGGATGAGTTGGGCCAAAGGGTCTGCTTCCATGATGCATAACTCTATGACTCTACAACGAGCCATGGTATTGGTGTCAGACTCTAGAAACCTAGTGCAGGGTGACTAATTGCCACTAGTTTCTAGTAGTGGGAGAGTCTAAGAACAGAGATCATAGCCTCAGAATAAAAGGACGTACCTTTAGGAAGGAGATGGGGAGGAATTTCTTTAATCAGAGGGCGGTGAATCTGTGGAATTCTTTGCCACAGACGGCTGTGGAGGCCAAGTCGGTGGATATTTTTAAGGCGGAGATTGACAGATTCTTGATCAGTACGGGTGTCGGGGGTTATAGGGAGAAGGCAGGAGAATGGGGTTGAGAGGGAAAGACAGATCAGCCATGATTGAATGGCGGGGTAGGCTTGATGGGCTAAATGGCCTAATTCTGCTCCTATGATTTATGAACATGAAATAATCCCAGATGCTGGAAAACGTCAGCAAAACAGAGTGCTGGAGAAGGGTCCTAACTTATTTTGGGTCGATCTTCTGATTGAGAATGATCAGCCATGATCACATTGAATGGCGGTGCTGGCTCGAAGGGCCGAATGGCCCCCTCCTGCACCTATTGTCTATTGTCTATTGTCTAAACCAGCATCTGCACTTCCTTCCAACATAATGAATGTCTCACCTTCTTTAAACAGAAAAGAAAAGGACTGATTATAGTTGAGAAGGCGGAGAACAGTTACCATGGGACCGACTGGTACATTCCATTCATCATCACACTGCTGGCGATCCTGCTGGCTCTCCTCTTTGCCTTGGTGCTCTATCTTATCCTGACCCGCACTAAGTGCATACCGTGCTGCCAAAAAGCATGCGCCAAGAAGCCCAAACCTCCTCCACCCCCACCCCGAAAGAGGTGAGTCCTTTCAAACGAATTACATTGAAATTATTTCGTATCAGTCGCAACGTACGTCGTGTTAACGTTATAACTGTGTTTCACTTGTGTAAGTATTAACATTTCCGCTTCATGCCTTTCTTTGGTTAACTTGGGCGTCACGGTGGCGCAGCGGTAGAGTTGCTGCCTTACAGTGCCTACAGCGCCAGAAACCCGGGTTCGATCCCAGCCACGGGCGCTGTCTGTGCGGAGTTTGTACGTTCTCCCCGTGACCTGCGTGGGTTTTCTCCCAAATCTTCGGTCACCTCCCGTATTCCAAAGACGTACAGGTTTGTAGGTTAATTGGCTTGGTATAAATGTAAAGTTGTCCCTCGTGCATAGAGTATGGTGTCAATGTGCGGGGATCGCTGGTCGGCGCGGACACGGTGGGCTGAAGGGCCTTTCTCTAAACTAAATTAAACTAAACTTGTTGTAAATCGGTGAGGTAAGGCAAAAAAATGGTGGGTTTATATCATGTCGTTGTGTGACTTCAAGGCTTCTGCATCAACCAGTTGCTATAGATCTGGGAATATCTATGGACATTTCCCAGTGTGACAGGAGCACTCTGATCAAGCTGTCTGAAAGGAGAGGAGATTTAGTTTAGTTTAGAGATACAGTGCGGAAACAGGCCCTTCGGTCCACCGAGTCCGTGCCGCCCAGCGATTCCCACAAACTAACACTATCCTACACGCACCAAGGACAATTATACCAAGCCAATTAACCTACAAACCTTTACGTCTTTTGAGTGTGGGGGGAATCTGGAGCACCCGGAGAAAACCCCACGCAGGTCACGGCGAGAACGCACAAACTCCGTACAGACAGCACCCGTGGTCGGGATCGAACCCGTGTATCTGGCGCTGCAAGGCAGCAGTTCTACCCGCTGCGCCACCGTGCCACCCTGGTTCCTGGTTAAGACACTCTGCTAAAGACACTGCGGAGATCTCTCATTGACGTGATGTTAGTTAGTTCGTTCGTTTAGTTTATTATCACGTGTACCAAGGTACAGTGTGCGAACCAGCAGCAGAAAGGCAACACATGATTACAATCGAGCTATTTACAGTGTATTAGATACATGATAAGTGGATGTTTAGTGCAAGGTCCGATCAAGGATAGTCCAGCAAAGTCCGATCAAGGATAGTCCGAGGGTCACCAATGAGGTCGATAGTAGTTGGCTGGACTTGCGTATTGTCACCAAGTCACGGTCTACATTGAAGCACACAGTCACTCAACAGCTAGCCAGTGTCAGCTCCACTTTGTAACAATCGTAATCAGCAGACATCATGGTGTAAGTGGCCACTTACAGCAGAGGGGTGGGAGCCGATCATGTTCATAAGATCAGAAGTGATGGAAGCAGAATGAGGCCATTCGGCCCTTCAATCTACTCCGCCATTCCATCATGGCTGACCTATCTCACCCTCCTCACCCCATTCTCCTGCCTTCTCCCCATAACCCCTGACACCCATCCCCCGCGTCTTTCACTGTCTCTTCTCATTTGTCCTCCAACAACATTGTAAGATGTTTTGTGACATGTGCCGGGCAGCAGAGTGGTACAGCTGGTACAGGCACTGCCTCACAACACCACAGACCCGGGTTCCATCCTGCCCTCAGCTGCGGTCTGTGTGGAGTTTGCATCATCTCCCTGTGAGCGCGTGAGTTTCCTCCGGGTGCCCTGGCCTCTTCCCACATCCCAAAATTTGTAGGTTAATTGGCCCTCTGTAAGTTGCCCCTAGTGTGTAGGGACAGGATGAGAAAGTGGGATAACTTAGATCCAGTATAGTTAGTTAGTTTAGTTTATTGTCACGTGTACCGAGGTACAGTGAAAAGCTTTTGTTGCGCGCTAACCAGTCAGCGGAAAGAATGTACATGATTACAGTCGAGCTTTCGGCAGTGTACAGATACAGGGCGGCACGGTAGTGCAGCGGTAGAGTTGCTGCTTTACAGCGAATGCAGCGCCGGAGACACAGGTTCGATCCTGACTACGGGTGCTGCACTGTAAGGAGTTTGTACGTTCTCCCCGTGACCTGCGTGGGTTTTCTCCGAGATCTTCGGTTTCCTCCCACACTCCAAAGACGTACAGGTATGTAGGTTAATTGGCTGGGTAAATGTAAAAATTGTCCCTAGTGGGTGTAGGATAGTGTTAATGTACGGGGATCACTGGGCGGCACGGACTTGGAGGGCCGAAAAGGCCTGTTTCCGGCTGTAGATATATGATATGATATGATATGATAAAGGGAATAACGTTCAGTGCAAGATAAAATCCAGTAAAATCGGATTGAAGATAGTCCGAGGGTCTCCAATGAGGTAGATGGTAGCTCAGGACTGTTGTCTAATTGTTGATAGGATGGTTGAGTTGCCTGATAACAGCTGGGGAAAATAATGCGCGGGTTTGTAGGTTAATCGGCCTGTGTAAATTGTCCCCTGGTGTGCAGGGAGTGGATGGGAAAGTGTGATAACATTGAACTAGTGTGAACGGGCGATTGATCGTTGGCGTAGACTCGGTGGGCTGAAGGGCCTGTCTCCATGCTGTAACTCTAAACTAATAACGAAATGAAACTAAAACATCTCCCTTGTTACTTTTGCAGAGTGAAGATTTACATACCAGGTGAGTGCCTTTTATGCCAAAATAAAACCCAGGATTTATTATGCAAACGATCCTATTTAATGAAGCATTGTTGGTTTTGACAAGTTTCTTTTCATTTTTCATTTCATTAGAACCTAAAAGGAAGGTGGAAGTGGTGACGGTGAGTATTAAGTTTACCAACTGCGCAGAATGCCGACTCTTTAGATTGTGGAGGCTTTTTGTTAACCCATCTAGGGTGGAGCAAATCTACAGGTGACTGCAGGAAAGCAAATAGCAAATGGCCAGATTGTCGCCCCTGTTTAGAGGGTTTCGGCTCTCGGGAGAGGTTGGATAAACATGGATTGGTTTCCCTTGAGCGTGACACTGAGGGAAGACTTGATGGAAGTATATAATAATCATGAGAGGCACAGATAGGGTAGACAGTCAGAACTTTTTTTTTTCTCAGGGTAGAAATGTCCAACACGAGAAGGCATGGCTACATCGTCATCGTGAGAGGGGCAGAGTTTAATGGAGATGTGTGGGGCAAGTTGTTTTTACACAGAGAGAGGTGGGGGGCATGGCACATGCCAGGGGTGCTGGCCAAGGCAGGTACGAGAGTGGCGTTTAAGTGGCTTTTGGATAGGCACATGGGCGTGCAGGGAATAGAGGGATATGGATCATGTACAGGCAGATGGGGATCGGTTAAACTTGGCATCATGTTCAGCACAAACATGCCGGGCCGAAGGGCCTACTCCTGTGCTGTACTGTCCTATGTTCTATGCTCTAAATTCAGAGGAAACCTTTTCAAATAGGGGAAAGGTGAGGTGATTTATGTACAAGCGCTAAAGGAGAAGCCAGAAACGTATACGAGGGAAAAGATAGAAGATTAATTTAATAGAGTTAAATGAAACGTGAGGAGACTCAAGAGCTAGAATAGATTGGATGGGGAGAATGGCCTTGTACCACATGCCACGCGATATACAAGACAAAAAACCATGATTTGCGATGGATAGGTTTTTGATTGTAGTTTGAGGACTGACCATGCAAAAAATATGTCTAAATTTCATGAATTTCCTATCTAAATATCATAAATGTGGTCTGATCAGACGTAATATTTTGTCACCTGTGGCAACCAGGACACTCCAGCACAGTGAGGGAAGATTGTAAGCTTGGCACTGATGCACCGGCTAAATCTTTCACACAAAGTGCAACCAATTTCTCAGCAATAAGTAAAGGGAAGATAGACTCAAAGTGCTGGAGTAACTCAGCGGGTCAGGCAGCATCCCTGGAGAAAAGGAATAGGTGGCATTTCTGTCTGAGACCCTTCTTCTGTCTGAAGAAGGGTCTCGACCCGAAACATCACCTATCCAGGCAGAAGAGGGGTCTGGAGCTGAAACGTCAGTTTCTCCAGAGATGCTGCCTGACCCACTGAGTTACCCCAGCACTTTGTGTCCATCTTCGGTGTAAACCAGCATCTGCAGTTAACTTCATGCACAATTAGCAAAGGGTGTTGGCAGCAAGGCTACCTGGCTGACAATAGACAATAGACAATAGGTGCAGGAGGAGGCCATTCGACCCTTCGAGCCAGCACCGCCATTCAATGCGATCATGGCTGATCATTCTCAATCAGTACCCCGTTCCTGCCTTCTCCCCATACCCCCTGACTCCGCTATCCTTAAGAGCTCTATCTAGTTCTCTCTTGAATGCATTCAGAGAATTGGCCTCCACTGCCTTCTGAGGCAGAGAATTCCACAGATTTACAACTCTCTGACTGAAAACGTTTTTCCTCATCTCAGTTCTAAATGGCCTACCCCTTATTCTTAAACTGTGGCCCCTGGTTCTGGACTCCCCCAACATTGGGAACTGACTTGGATTCACGGAGCTAACATGCGTAAATGACTTTTTAAACTACTAACTTTACGGTCTTGGTGTGGAGAAGAGATTGTTATCTTGTCTACTCTGCTCTAACATTAGCAATGCCTCCATCAGCTGCATACTACTGATCACAACAGAGGATGTGAGCTCTTAATTATTTTAAGGTTATTATAGAGATTGGAAAGAACTGCAGAATAAAAGGTCACACAAGCAAAGAAAATATTATCAACTTTTAAAAATTTGATTAAATGCAATTAACTTGACTTATGTTCGCTCCTCCTAGGAAGTGACTAAATACGACTCTGTTTTCGACGGGCAAGCAGTTGATCCAGGTAATGCCGCATAAGTACTTGGTTATGAATGCAATCATCAGAGAGTCAGAGAGGCATACAGCATGGAAACAGGCCCTTCGGCCCAACTTGCCCATGCTGACCAAGATGCCTCATCTATACTAGTCCCACCTGCCCTCATTTGGCCCATATCCCTCTGAAGCTTTCCTATCCATGTACCTGTCCAAATGGATTTTGTCTGAAGAATTGTCCCTCGTGTGTACGATAGAGCTAGCGCTGGAGTACTGGGTGATCGCTGGTCGTGTGTACGATAGAGCTAGCGCTGGAGTACTGGGTGATCGCTGGTCGTGTGTACGATAGAGTTAGCGCTGGAGTACTGGGTGATCGCTGGTCGTGTGTCCAAGGGCCTGGTTTCCACACTGTGTCTCTGGAGTAAAATTAAAAATAAATCTACAGGTAGATTTTAAAAAACAAGGAACCAAAACATCGCCTAATCCATTCCCTGCCCAGAACTGAGCAGTTCCTCCAACAAAACCTTGTCTTGCTCATGATCCCAGCACCTGCAGTTCCTTGTGTCTACATCCATCACTGTTAGGCTTGCCAAATTCAATTGTACAGTATGTTCCTACAGGTAGATAGACACAAAATGCTGGAGTAATGCAACGGGTCAGGCAGCATCTCTGGAGAGAAGGAATATGGTGACGATTCGGGTCGAGACCCTCTGCTGAGTTACTCCAACATTTTGTGTCTATCTCCGGTGTAAACCAGCATCTGCAGTTCCTTCTTACACATGTTTCCTCAGGTGTTGAAATGAACTTTGACATTTTGCTTAGTCCAAGGTATCATCAAAATGCTGGAGTAACTCAGCGGGTCAGGCAGCATCTTGGAGAGAGGGAATGGGTGACGTTTCGGGTCGAGACCCTTCTTCAGACCGAAGAAGGGTCTCGACCCGAAACGTCACCCATTCCTTCTCTCCAAGATGCTGCCTGACCCGCTGAGTTACTCCAGCATTTTGTGACACCTTCGATTTGTGCCAGCATCTGCAGTTATTTTCCTACACAACATCTTTTGCTTAGTCCAGATGACCTTTGCTTATCTCCTTCAGTGACTGGAAGGTTCTACGCGTTCAACAGTGCGTCGGGGGCCAGGAAATGGAAGGAAGACAACGAACCAGACGCGACAAAGGAGAACTCAGCGCCGGAAATTGTCCCGCCTGAAAAAACTCAGTCACCAAAGTAGAGAGAAATTATTACACAGAGTAAGAAGGGACATTACAGATAGGCGTGTTCCCTTGTACTGAATCAACATTTGAATGCTTGTCAGAGAGTTTGGTGAGCAATTTACAATTAGTAATGCAGAACATAGAACAATGCAGCACAGACAGGCACAAAATGCTGGAGTAACTCAGCGGGACGGACAGCATCTCCGGAGGAAAGGAATGGGTGACGTTTCAGGTAGAGACCCTTCTTCAGACATATGAGTCTGAAGAGGTGTCTCGACCTACAACATCACTGATCCCTTTTCTCCAGGGGTGTTGCCCGACCCGCTGAGTTACTCCGGCATTTTGGTGTAAACCACCATCTGCAGTTCCTTCCTTCACAGCACAGCACGAGAACAGGCCCTTCGGCCCACAACGTCTGTGCCGAACATGTCTGTGCCCAAGGTCATCTCTTTTCTACCTGCACATAACCCATATCCCTCCATTCCCTGGATATCCAAGTGCCTATCCAAAAGCCTCTTAAATGCCATATATCGTATCTGCCTCCACCACCACCCCTGGTGGCACTTGCCAGGCACCCACCACCCTCGGTGTGAAATACCTGCCTTTAAACTTTATACACACCTCCTTTAAACTTTGCCACTCCCACCTTGAAGCTATGCTTGTATACACTGGAATTTAGAAGGATGAGAGGGGATCTTATCGAAACGTATAAGATTATTCAGGGGTTGGACACGTTAAAGGCAGGAAACATGTTCCCAATGTTGGGGGAGTCCAGAACAAGGGGCCACAGTTTAATAATAAGGGGTAGGCCATTTAGAACGGAGATGAGGAAAAACTTTTTCAGTCAGAGAGTTGTAAACCTGTGGAATTCTCTGCTTCAGAAGGCAGTGGAGGCCAATTCTCTGAATGCATTCAAGAGAGAGCTAGATAGAGCTCTTAAGGATAGCGGAGTCAGGGGGTATGGGGAGAAGGCAGGAACAAGGTACTGATTGAGAATGATCTGCCATGATCACATTGAATGGCGGTGCTGGCTCGAAGGGCTGAATGGCCTACTCCTGCACCTATTGTCTATTGTCTATTGCCCTCCAGAATGTGACTTTTTTCATCCTTGGAAAAAGGTTCTGATTGTCTACCTTATCTATTCCTCTCATAATTTAATATATAACTTTCAAAGAAGATGAACATTCAGAATGTTGTAGAGTTTAATATTTTTAATTAAAAATGTTTGGATTTTGAAATGTGATTAAAATCACTGATTTGTGTCTAATCTGCACCCAATATATACATAGATTATATAATATGTTAACGATCAATCTTTAAATTTATTATGAAACAATAATTTTGCTGTAATGCAGAAGGATGCTTTGCAATTAATCAAAAATTTAATATTTAAAGTGTTTTACAGGGCAATGGAGATAATGATAGTTTCAATGAATAAATAATAAAGCAATTTTCTTGTCACTCCTTGATTTAACCAAATTTGAGGGGCCATTTATACAATCCATGCTATCGTTCCATCAAGCCATAACTTGTAGAGTCATAGTCATAGAGTCATTCAGCAAGGAAACAGGCCCTTCGGCCCAACCTGTCCATACCAACCAAGGTGCTCCTTCGATGCTAGTCCCACCTGCCCATGTTTGGCCCATATCCCTTTAAACCTTTTCTATACACACACTGGTTCCAGAACCAGGGGCCACAGTCTAAGAATAAAGGGGAGGCCATTTAAAACTGAGATGAGAAAAACAAAAATCACCCAGATGGTTATGAATTTGTGGAATTCTCTGCCACAGTAGAGGCCAATTCACTGGATGAATTTAAAAGGGAGTTAGATAGAGATCGAGGGACCAGCAGAATCAAGGGATATGGGGAGAAGGCAGGCACGGGGTACTGATTGTGGATGATCAGCCATGATCACAATGAATGGCGGTGCTGGCTCGAAGGGCCAAATGGCCTCCTCCTGCACCTATTTTCTGTTTCTATGTTTTTATACTTGTCCAAATGTCTTTTAAATGTTAGATAGACACAAAATGCTGGAGTAACTGGGCAGAATGGATGGGTGACGTTCAGTCTGAAGAAGGACCTCGACACGAAACGTCACCTATTCCTTCTCTCCAGAGATGCTGCCTGTCCCGCTGAGTTACTCCAGCATTTTGTGTCTACCTTCGATTTAAACCAGCATCTGCAGTTCTTTCCTACAAGTCTTTTAAATGTTGTTGTACCACTTGTCCCAACTACCTCCAGTGGCAGTTTGTTCCATACACACCTACTCTGGGTAAAAGACGCAGATTTGGTCTAAGTACCTTGATGGAATTGGATGCATTTACAGACCTAAAGAAGGGTCCCGACCCAAAAGGTTGCCTATCCATTTTCTGCAGAGATGCTGCCTGACCCACTGAGTTACTCCAGCAGTTTGTGTTCCCTGTAAGATCGCAGCATCTGCAGTTCCTCGAGTCTCTTGGCATGTGGCAGAACTATAAATACAAGATGCTTGTCCTTTGTTAAAATACCATTCTATAAGTCGTAGATTGAAGTCTCCTAAGGTTCAGAGATTTAGTTGCCAGAAATAGAAATAATGACACAGATAAATAATAAGACAGACATTGACACAGTCAAGTTTGCATCCATTGATGGCATTTCAATCTGCAAAGGCTGTTTTAATATCTCCTTATGATATTAAGGAGGGTGGAAACCACTTTGGCCTTCACTGTAAACTCTTCATCTGCAAAGTAATTTTCCAGCCTGGTTAATACTTCAAACCTTATTTCTGAAAAGAAGGAGCTATTTCCATTATCGTCTAGATGCAGGAACGGGGTACTGATTGTGGATGATCAGCCATGATCACGTTGAATGGCAGTGCTGGCTCGAAGGGCTGAATGGCCTACTCCTGCACCTATTGTCTATTGTCCGTTGTCTATTGGTTGTTCGTGGTGTGAGTGTCTTCGGTTTTACTCCACAACACATGATGGGGAGAGCAGTCTTAGCACCAGGCCTGAGAATGGGCGGCACGGTGGCGCAGCTGGTAGAGTTGCTGCCTCACGGCACCAGAGACCCGGGTACCATCCTGACCACGAGTGCTGTACCTTCTTCCCGTGACCGCATGGGTTTAGTCCGAGTGCTCCTGTTCCCTCCCACATCCCAAAGACGTGCGGCTTTGCGGGTTAACTGGCCCTGGTGTGTAGGGAGTGGATGAGAAAGTGGGAGAACATAAAACTAGTGTGAACTGGTGATTGATGGTCGGCGTGGAATCTGTGGGCTGAAGGTGTAGGAAAAAAAACTGCAGATGCTGGTTTAAATCGAAGGTAGACACAAACTGCTGGAGTAACTCAGCGAGTCAGGCAGCATCTCTGGAGAGAAGGAATGGGTAACGTTTCGGGTCGAGACCCTTCTTCCCGTGGGCTGAAGGGGCTGTTTCCACGTTGTATCTTTCAATCATTCAATTCAAACTTCAATTGAATTTCAATCATTCAATTGAAATGTGCAAACTTTGACGCCACTTTTCTTGTTAAGCCGCAGGGTACCCTAGAATGAAACAGTGAAGCAAGAGAGCTCAGGGATAGAAACATAGAAACATAGAAAATAGGTGCAGGAGTAGGCCATTCGGCCCTTCGAGCCTGCACCGCCATTCAATATGATCATGGCTGATCATCCAACTCAGTATCCCGTACCTGCCTTCTCTCCATACCCCCGATCCCTTTAGCCACAAGGGCCACATCTAACTCCCTCTTAAATATAGCCAATGAACTGGCCTCAACTACCTTCTGTGGCAGAGAATTCCACAGATTCACCACTCTCTGTGTGAAGAAATGTTTTCTCATCTCGGTCCTAAAAGACTTCCTTCCCCCTTATCCTTAAGCTGTGACCCCTTCAAACTACTTTGCATCTTATCAGCAGCTCTAGTCTCCTTTTTGTTTCCTTTCTTCTCCCTTTTGATACCCCTTTTGTCTCCTTCCCATCTCTAGCCTTTGTCCACCCATCAGCCAACCAACCCCTTCGTCACCGTATTCACCTATCACTCGGGTAGGAAGGAACTGCAGACGCTGGTTTAAACCGACGACAGACGCAAAAAGCTGGAGTAACTCAGCGGGGCATGCAGCACCTCTGGAGTGTCCGAAGAAGGGTCTCGACCCGAAACGTCACCCATTCCTTCCCTCCAGAGATGCTGC
This sequence comes from Rhinoraja longicauda, assembly GCF_053455715.1. Classification (NCBI taxonomy): domain Eukaryota; kingdom Metazoa; phylum Chordata; class Chondrichthyes; order Rajiformes; family Arhynchobatidae; genus Rhinoraja; species Rhinoraja longicauda. Next base: position 40,815,927 of record NC_135969.1, read on the forward strand.
CTGTCCCGCTGAGTTACTCCAGCATTTTGTGTCTATCTCCACCTATCACTTGGCAGGTTCCGTCCCACCCCCAGCCGTTTCCCAGCTTGCAACACTCAGTCTATAGGCAGACATTACTACAATCATTCTGAAGAAGGGCTCCAATCCGAAAGGTTACCTCTCCGTGACCTCTGGAGATGCTACCTGCCCCGCCGAGTTACTCCAGCGCTTTGTGTTCTATGCAAAATCCCTGCACCTGCAGTTAGTTCCTTGTGCCTAATTCAATCACTTGCTTGGCAGAACAGTTAAAATAGACCCCTAGAAGAAGGGTCACATTAGAACTGAGATGAGGAAAAACTTTTTCAGTCAGAGAGTTGTGAATCTGTGGAATTCTCTGCCTCAGAAGGCAGTGGAGGCCAATTCTCTGAATGCATTCAAGAGAGAGCTGGATAGAGCTCTTAAGGATAGCGGAGTCAGGGGGTATGGGGAGAAGGCAGGAACGGGGTACTGATTGAAAATGATCAGCCATAATCACATTGAATGGCCGAATGGCCTCCTCCTGCACCTATTGTCTATTGTCTATTGTCTATTGAAACGTCACCCATTCCTTCGTTCCAGAGATGCTGCCTGTCCCGCTGAGTTACTCCAGCTTTTTGTGTCTATTTTCGGTTTAAAGTAGCATCTGCAGTTCCTTCCGACACACCACTAGCTAGATCCTTTGTTCCCTTGACAACAGCAAATGTAGCAAAGGCTGTTTTTTGAAAATCCAATTTCAAGGTTGATTCCCGAGTGTGTAAATAAGGATCGTACCAGGCAGAAAGTCCTAACTCAGATTAAAATCATGTCGAAATGTTCAAGTGGCAAGTTGTTTATATGTATGCTCTTTGGAAATGATAACTTTATATTTATTTTATCTTGTGATTTACACTGCCCCACCATTTAGAAACATAGAAAATAGGTGCGGGAGTAGGCCATTCAGCCCTTTGAGCCAGCACCGCCATTCAATATGATCATGGCTGATCATTCACAATCAGTACCCCTTTTCTGCTTTCCCCCCATATCCCTTGATTCCATTAGTCCTAAGACCTATATCTAACTCTCTCTAGAATGCATTTTCTCTCTTGAATGCATTTATTTTATTTTCCTCGGTTCATGTCAAATTTTCATTGATACAAAACAAATTGCTCCAATGACCTAAATCTCGAACATAGAATATTGAAAAGCACAGCACAGTGTCTGTGTCAAACATGATGCAAAAGACCAGCTCTTATCTGTGTAAGAGTCTGTGTCGGAGTGTAAGAGTCTGAATCTCTTATTTAGTTCAGAGATACAGCACGGAAACAGGCCCTTCGGCCCACCGGGTCTGCGCCGACCAGCGATCCCCGCACACTAACACTATCCTACACACACTAGGGACAATTTTTACATTTACCAAGCCAATTAACCTACAAACCTGTACGTCTTTGGAGTGTGGGTGGAAACCATAGATCACGGAGAAAACCCTCGCAGGTCATGGGGAGAACGTACAAACTCCATACAGACAAGCACCCGTGGTCGGGATCGAACCCGGGTCTCTGGCGCTGTGAGGTTGCACAGTGCGCAGAATCAAAGCCAAGTAACTTAGTGTGAACCTGCACTATTTTTGCCATTTCTGCTACAACTAAATACAACAGTCACACAGAAAATGGCAGCTTGCAGTCACTTCAAGAGATCTGATCTCCGATATTAGTTCCCGTTGATATTTGATCATTCAGAAGCTTTGCGTTCTGTGTTGAATCATTAGGAAGTAATTATGGCCAAGGGCTACCACAAAAAAATAATGGACTCAATTGTAAACCTGTCCACCTGGCGTGAAGCAAATGGTAGCAGTTAATAATAAAAAAGAAAATAATCTTAAGTCTGGAGGGAACAGTTGAAATTAACCTCATTATCACAGGCAGGGCAATCTTATCAAATGGCTTAATTGGTATTTAACAAGGTATTTATTTAAATGACACAAATTCACAGGGTGCAAGAAGTACATATAAATAGTTTGGAAGGTCAGTATTGATTGTAGACTTTGTAATCTACTGAGGGTCATCCTAGCACTATTCCTGGACATAGGCTATTAATTAAGATTCTTATTTATTATTATTATTAATTTCGGCCCACCGAGTCCGTGCCGCCCAGCGATCCCCGCACACTAACACTATCCTACACACACTAGGGACAATTTTTACATTTACCCAGTCAATTAACCTACATACCTGTACGTCTTTGGAGTGTGGGAAGAAACCGAAGATCTCGGAGAAAACCCACGCAGGTCACGGGGAGAACGTACAAACTCCGTACAGCCCGTAGTCAGGATCGAATCTGAGTCTCCGGCGCTGCATTCGCTGTAAGGCAGCAACTCTACCGCTGCGCCACCGTGCTGCCGTCAAACATTAATATTCCAAATATTAATTTTATTGAGGATACAAATAATATACAAAATAAAACCCATGGTGGCTCAGCGGTAGAGTTGCTGCCTCACAGCGCCAGAGACTCTGCTTCGAACCCGCCCACGGGTGCTGTCTGTACAGGGTTTGTACGTTCTCCCATGTGATCTGCGTGGGTTTTCTCCGGGTGCTGTGGTTTCCTCCCACGTTCCAAAGCTTTGTAAGTTAATAGGCTTCTGTAAATTGGCCCGAGTGTGTCGGATAGAACTAGCGTGTGTGGCGATCGCTGGTCGGCGTGGACTCGGTGGGCTAAAGGAAATGTTTCCACGCTGTATCTCTGAACTAAACTGAACTAAACCTTAAAGAATTGTGCATAAACTCTTCACCCATTCTCAGTGTCTATACACGCAATAGTGTCACACTCAGTACCGTTCACACCTATTTTAAAACAAAACTAGAAGTTTAAGATGAGAGGGTAAAGATTTAATATGAACCTAAGGTGTTCCTATTGCATTTTCACACGGTGGGAGGTGCGTATATGGAATGAGCGAACGAAAAGATATTTTAGTCAGATACTATAACACCATTTAATAGATTTTTGGACAGATACGGTTTGTATTGTTTTTCTTGCCTTTTTGACACACACCACAGTCTGTTTATCATTTAAACCTCTTTTACCTGAGCTCACCATTTCTCTTTGTTCTTTCCTGTCACCCACCTCAACATTTTCCTGCATTATTTTCTTACTTAAAACCTATCTTGTCTCAAACATCTCCCTCGTTCTGATGGAAGATCATTCATAAGTGACAGGAGCAGAATTAGGCCATTCGGCCCATCAAGTCTACTCCGCCATTCAATCACGGCTGATCTATCTCTCCCTCTCAACCCCATTCTCCTGCCTTAGAAACATAGGAAATCGGTGCAGGAGGAGGCCATTCGGCCCTTCGAGCCAGCGCCGCCATTCAATATGATCATGGCTGATCATCCAGAATCAGTACCTCGTTCCTGCGTTCTCCCCATATCCCTTGATTCCGTTAGCCCTGAGAGCTATATCTAACTCTCTCTTGACACATCCAGCCTTCTCCCCATAACCCCTGACACCCGTACTAATCAGGAATCAGTCAATCTGCACCTTAAATATACTCAATGGCTTGGCCTCCACAGCTGTCTGTGGTAGTGAATTCTACAGATTTACCGCCCTCTGACTAAAGACCCAACTGATTATTTCTGTTCTTCTACCCACAGGCGCCATCCAACATGTTATTTATTTTCATTCCATTTTCCGGCCCTTTGACCACAATGGGATGATTCAATCTGTCAACCTCCCTTTCATATTCACACACTCACTCTCTCAGCCAACGCTTCCCCCCTTCCTCTAGGTATTATTCTCATCGACCATAAAGCCGCTGTTATCTCCCCCACATCGTTCATAAACACACCTCAGGCACCTATCTTTTTTCCTGCTGTTCGCTCTCCTCCCACTTCCTTCATTTAGTGTCATACAGCGCAGAAACGAGCCCTTCACACCCATCTATGCTAGTCCCATTTGCCCGCCTTAGGCACACATCCCACTAAACCTTTCCTATCCATGTACCTGTCCAAGTGTCTTCTAAATGTTATTATAGTTCCTGCCTCGATTGCCTCCTCTAGCAGATCGTTCCATATACTCTCCACCCTCTGAGTGAAAAAAGTACCCCCTCAGGTTCATATTAAATCTTTCCCCTCTCACTGTAACTCTATGTCTTCTGGTTCTTGATTGCCCAGGTAAAAGACTCACTCTACCAATTCCTCTCATGATTTTGTACACCTCTATAAGATCACCCCTCAGCCTCCTGCACTCCAAGGAAAATCTTTGAAAATCTCCCTCCGCTCTGAATTCCTCCAGCAAGTTCACGACATTACGGGCGGCACGGTGGCGCAACGGTAGAGTGGCCGCCTTACAGCGCTTACAGCGCCAGAGTCCCGGTTCGATCCTGACCACGGGTGCCTGTCTGTACGGAGTTTGTACGTTCACCCCGTGACCTGCATGGGTTTTCTCCGAGAACTTCGGTTTCCTTCCACACCCCAAAGACGTGGAGGCTTGTAGGATAATTGGCTTGGTATAAAAATGTTAAAGTTGTCCCTAATGTAGGAAAGTGTTAATGTGTGGGGATCGCTTGTCGGAGCGGACGCTGGGCTGAAGGGCCTGTTTCCGCGCTGTAACACTAAAACAAAAAAAACAAAATGAAGTCTGGGAAATTTGGATGGAGCATTGGTGTTATTAATATCATTAATAACATTCCATGTGACTGTCCTTGCATCTAGCTTCATAAGGTCATAAGTGATAGGAGTAGAATTAGGCCATTTGGCCCATCAAGTCTACTCTGCCTTTCCATCATGGCTGATCTATCTCTCTCTCCTAACCCCCTTCTCCTGCCTTCTCCCCATAACCTCTGACACCTGTACTAATCAATGATTTATCTATCTCTGCCTGAAAAAAAATCCCTGACTTGGCCTCCACGGCCTTCTGTGGCAAAGTGATTCCACAGATTCACCACCCTCTGACTAAAGAAATGTCTCTTCATCTCCTTCCTAAAAGAACATTCTTTAATTCTGAGGCTATGACCTCTAGTCTTAGACTCTCCCACTAGTGGAAACATCCTCTCCACATCTACTCTATCCAGGCACTTTCACTATTCTGTATGTTTCAATGAGGTTCCCCCCACATTCTTCTAAACTCCAGCAAGTGCAGGCCCAGTGCTGACAAACGCTCATCACAGGTTAACCCATTCATTCCTGGGATCATTCTGTCCTTCTGGCCAGCGTGGGCGATGTGCTGGGGGCCTGTTCCTGTGCTGTATGATTTCATGACTCTAGACTCTGCCATCTCAATGCTCCATAAAAAACATTTCCTCCGCTGCCATATTCATTTCTCATTTTACAACACGTCCCAAATCAGTCATGATGTTGATTATGTTGCCTAAACAATTTTTCCAATCGGCCTACATTGCAATTTGTAAACTCCCGCAGGGTATATCCCTTCCTCTCTCGCCCCTATTTGACTTCTACAGACTGCAACATGGCAACATAATTGCTTAGCCTGAGCCTAAAATGCTGATGTCAACACCTCCGATCTTCTCTCATTGTCGTTATCCCAAGGGGCTACACTTTAACATCGCCCTGACTTGGGAGCAGGGCAGTGGTTGTGGCATTCTGCTGTGTTATCAGCTCGGGAAATAAAGACGTTTCTGTGCAGGTTATTGACTTTCTAAACGATATCTGCAACCGGGTGTCGCGATTGATTCCGTTCCTAGGTTGTCAGTGATGTGCACGGCTCAGTTGCAGCTTCACCATAGGAAGGGAGGGAGGTGGCAAATATGACATTTCATGGAAGATAGACACAATGTGCTGGAGTAACTCAGAGGGACAGGCGGCATCTCTGGAGAGAAGGAATGGGTGACGTTTCGGGTCGAGACCCTTCCTCAGAGTTGAGTTACTCCAGCTTTTTGTGTCTATCTTCGGTTTAAACCAGCACCTGCAGTTCCCTCTTGCACATGACATTTCATGGAGTCTGCAGTTGAAGATGTCAACCTAGATCTTCCCGGGGATTTACAGGCCCACCATCGATTTTCCGCCAACTGATGGTCTGGCACCTCCTTTAAACCGGACATAATGACAATAGCGCACTTGTAATTCCCTGGGCGGCCACAGATGGTGCTGTTTGTGTCGCGCTCTCTATTAGGATATGTCCCTCCGTCCCTGAAGAGTTATTTATTTACATCTGCAGTTGTTGGTGGCGATCCTCGGTTTTGTGCAATTCTTAACTTTAGATTGAACTCTACCGATGCAGCACGGATGCAGGCCCTTTGGCCCACCGAGTCCGTGCCGACCAGCGATCATCCCATACACAAGCACTATCCTACACACACTAGGGACAGTGTACAATTTTTATCTAAGCCAGTTAACCCACAAACTTGTACGTCTTTGGAGTGTGGGAGGAAACCGGAGCAACCGGAGAAAACCCACGCGGGTCATGGGGAGAAAATGCAAACTCCGTACAGGCAGTACCCGTACTCCGGATTGATCCTGGGTCACTGGCGCTGTAATAAGGCAGCAACTCTACTGCTGTGGTACTGTGCCACTATTTTGCTTACATTTAACACGACCTATGGCTTCTGAGCACGGTACAAGTGATCGTCATGGTGTCAAGTCGAAGGTACTTATTCACAAAATGCTGGAGTAACTCAGCAGGTCAGGCTGCATCTCAGGAGAGAAGGAATGGGTGACTTTTCGGGTCGAGACCCTTCTTCAGACTGAAGAATCATGGTGTCAAGCGTAATCAGAATTAATTTGCATTTAATACTTGTTTTATTAAATCTCTATCAGTCCATGGTGCTTTAGACATATGGGAGAGGTATAATTAGTGGGTCAGAGGTGTATTGTTGTATCATGATTAACGGGCTTCTGTTGGTCTGATAAAATGGATAATCTGGCAACGCTCTGGAACGAAGGGTGCGGGAAAATCTTCCCTCTTGAAAAACTTTTTCAGTCAGAGAGTTGTGAATCTGTGGAATTCTCTGCCTCAGAAGGCAGTGGAGGCCAATTCTCTGAATGCATTCAAGAGAGAGCTAGATAGAGCTCTTAAGGATAGCGGAGTCAGAGGGTATGGGGAGAAGGCAGGAACGGGGTACTGATTGAGAATGATCAGCCATGATCACATTGAATTGTGGTGCTGGCTCGAAGGGCCGAATGGCCTCCTCCTGCACCTATTGTCTATTGTCTATTGGTCCCTGGGGGCCAGACCACTCCAGGGGTCACCCCCCTCGGCACGGTGATGGACCAGTCCGGGTGCAGCTCCCAGCTACGGAGATAAGTAGCTGGGATTTTGGCGCAAGACCATTGTTCAGTCTCAATAGACAATAGACAATAGTGAAAGGCCTGGATAGAGTGGATGTGGAGAGGATGTTTCCACTAGTGGGAGAGTTTAGGACTAGAAACCATCGCCTCAGAATAAAAAGGACGTTCCTTTAGGAAGGAGATGAGCAGGAATTTCTTTAGTCAGAGGGTGGTGAATCTGTGGAATATTTTGCCACAGACGGCTGTGGAGGCCAAGTCAATGGATATTTTAAGGCAGAGATAGATAGATTCTTGATTAGTACGGGTGTCACGGGTTATGGGGAGAAGGCAGGAGAATGGGGTTAGGAGGGAGAAATAGATCAGCCATGATTGAATGGCGGAGCAGACTTGATGGGCCTAATTCTGCTCCTATCTCTTATGATCTGTTCACTTAATTTTCTTTGGTTCCTCAACAATGTTCACTTCACCCCCAAGTCACTCTTGGGCTTTCCAAAGCAGGAAAAACCATCGCAGCATGTTGTTGACCATGGCATTAGCTTTGTGTGTGCGAGCTGCAAATATTCCTGCAGAATTTTATCCGAAGCTCTTCATTAGTGCGCGTTTGGATATTTTTTATTACATCACGAGGCTCTAGCAAACAACAAATACAAATGATGACATTGAAAGGCAACCTTCGTAGACTGCCATTTATCACCAGGAAGCAGATTTCAACGAAGTGCATTCATGTTATTTGTTTTAACTTAATAACTATGGTGGGCTGTTGGAAGCCTTGAGTACAGTTTGCTGGTGCGTCTTTGAACAAAAGGAGGCGCCTCCTGTTTTGGCAGCAGCGTTCGTTAATGAAGGTTTAACGCTGCAATGCTCTTTTCGTTGACAGAATAATTGGAGAAGACTTGAAGTGGATGCTGTGCTGTAGGTTCAGTGCAGCTGTCTGCAATGAAAGGTTGTACAGTAACGTACACACATGCCATTCGAGCTTTGTTGTAAAGAAGAAAGGCGAGGTAGGCTTGCATGGGTATTAATGTGTATTGAGACCACACCAGAGCGGTCGCGGTGGCGCAGCGGTAGAGTTGCTGCCTTACAGCGAATGCAGCGCCGGAGACCCGGGTTCGATCCCGACTACGGGTGCTGTCTCTTCTGTGTTTGTCCCCATGATCCGCGTGGGTTTTCTCCGAGATCTTCAGTTTCCTCCCACACTCCAAACACGCACAGGTTTGTAGGCTAATTGGCTTGGTAAATGTAAAAAAAATGTCCCTAATGTGTGTAGGATAGTGTTAGTGTGTGGGGATCGCTGGTCGGCGCGGACTCGGTGGGCCGAAGGGCCTGTTTCCGCGCTGTAACTCTAAACTAAACTAAACTAAAATAAGTCAACCAAGTGGTGCATAGAACTCAAAGGGCATTTCAGGGAAATAAATGATGACTGCTGTATTTCTCTATCAATGTATCTGACGTATCTTATGGGATAGTTTGGACCCATGTTTGGTATTGGGATTTGGGATTTGGTATTTGGTTTATTATTGACACGTGTACCGAGTTTAGTTTTAGAGATACAACGTGGAAACAGACACTCCAGGGACGATTGGGAGGAAACTATAGCACCCGGAGAAAACCCACGCAGGTCACGGGGAGAACGTGCAAATTCCGTACAGACAGCACCCGCAGTCAGGATTAAACCCGGGTCTCTGGCGCTACAAGGCAGCAACTCTATCACTGCACCGCCACCCCAAGTTTTCTTTAAGCCTACATTCAGATGTAATACAGGTGTCCTGTGACTGTAGTTTACTCACAGTTACTGGATTATTTATGGCATAAAATAGCAGATTAACCAGCTACTGGAATAGTTTTGTTACAAAGCTGGCAGCTACCAAGTTAATGCCTGCACTTTTCAACATAAGACAATTTTTAGGGACTTGCAAGAAAGCATATTAGAAAACAATGATCTGGCAGTGAGGAAGATTATTGACATGAAACTTGAACTCTATGTCTCTCTCCACAGATGCTGCCAGGCCTGCTGTGTATTTAGCATTCAGGTACAGCAGGCAGTGAAGAAAGCTAATGGCATGTTGGCCTTCATAATGAGAGGAGTTGAGTATAGGAGCAAAGAGGTCCTTCTACAGTTGTACAGGGCCCTGGTGAGACCGCACCTGGAGTACTGTGTGCAGTTTTGGCCTCCTAATTTGAGGAAGGACATTCTTGCTATTGAGGGAGTGCAGCGCAGGTTCACGAGGTTAATCCCGGGGATGGCGGGACTGACACATGATGAAAGAATGGAAGGGCTAGGCTTGTATGCACTGGAATTTAGAAGGATGAGAGGGGATCTTTTAGAAACATATAAAATTATTAACGGATTGGACACGCTAGATGCAGGAAACATGTTCCCAATCTTGGGGGAATCCAGAACCAGGGGCCACAGTTTAAGAATAAAGAGGTAGGCCATTTAGAACTGAGATGAGGAAAAACATTTTCACCCAGAGAGTTGTGAATTTGTGGAATTCTCTGGCTCAGTGGAGGCCAACTCACTGGATGCATTCAAGAGAGAGTTAGATAGAGCTTTTAATGATAGCGGAGTCAAGGGGTATGGGGAGAAGGCAGGAACGGGGTACTGATTGTGGATGATCAGCCATGATCACATTGAATGGCAGTGCTGGCTTGAAGGGCTGAATGGCCTCCTCCTGCACCTATTTTCTATGTATCTATGTTGCCGATATTTTCTGCGGGGGTTTTCGGATTGCAGCCATTACGATATGGTCCTTTTGTAGTCGTACGCAGATGTGGCAGTTCATGAATAATGTATTGAAAGTAAGACCAGTGTAAGGTTTGAAGGACAGGACTGCTGGTACTAATTTATATTTTCCTTTAAATATTCCAGCTGCCAAGCGGCACTGTCGATCATTATCCTGCAGGAGTCCCACTGGAAACATAGAGACTGGTTTCCAACAGCTTCACAGCTAATTATAAGAGTCTTTAACCCAGGTGCACATCAGGAGTAGAGTCGATAAGTTCAAACTTCTAAAAATGTGCAATACTTTCCTAAAGTAATATTCTGCATTAAACGGGTGGCACGGTGGTGCAGCGGTAGAGTTGTTGCCTAACAGCGCCAGAGACCCGGGTTCGATCCTGACTACGGGTGCTGTCTGTATGGAGTTTGCACGTTCTCCCCGTGACCTGCGTGGGTTTTCTCCAAGAACTTCGGTTTCATCCCACACTCTAAAGACGTACAGGTTTTGTAAGTTAATTGGCTTGGTATAAATGTAAATTGTCCCTAGTGTGTGTGGGATAGTGTAAGTGTGGGATAGTGTAAGTGTGCGGGGATCGCTGGTCGGCGCAGACTCGGTGGGCCGAAGGGCCTGTTTCAACGCTGTATCTCTAAACTAAACTAAACTAAATTGTGGGTACGTCAAACCCATTTAGTTTAGAGTTTAGGATTAGGTTTATCATTGTCATGTGTACCGTGGTACGGTGAAAAACTTTGTTTTGCATGTTCTTCAATCAGATCAGTTAATACTATACATGAATGCATAAAGCCACACTCTGGTACTCAGATAGAGCAAAGGGCACAATGGGCAATGTGCATTTGAGATTATTTGCGTCAGTAAGGTTTAAAGTTAGGTTGTGGTTTAGGTTCATTATTGTCACGTGTACCGAGGTACAGTAAAAGGATTTGCTTTGCATGCTGTCCAAACAGATCAGATATATCGTCCACAGGTACAATCAAGTCAAACTCAAGTACAATGGAAAGAGCAAAGGGGAAGACACAGAGTGCAGGGTACAATTCTCAGCATTGTAGGGCATCAGTTCCAGAGACAAAGTCCAATGTCCGCAATGGGGTAGAGGTGAATCGGACAGCATCCCAGCTCATGGAAGGACCTTTCAGAAGCCTGATAACAGAGGGGGGCGAGGCTGTTCCTGAGTCTGGTGGTGTGTGCTTGCAAGCTCCAGCGTCCCCTCTCTGTTACTATTCGGGTTAGGGTTCAATGGATTGTGATCTATCCATTGAACTTTCTTTCACAGAAGATTTCTCTATGATACATCTTCATGCTTGCGCTGCCAGGTTATTTGTTCTTAAAAGGGTTTCGATTCTATTTTTATTTTTGGAATCCAATGTGCTCCAACACAGGCTTAAATAATGCTAATTTTATTAAAAGCAAAGTTTTTAAACTTGGGTGTCTTTGAAAAAAAAGTCAGGCACAAAACGACACAGAAATAGTTACTGAAAACTGCAGTCTCATTGATTCAACCAGATGAGGTCTTTACATAACCATAACATGTGGCACAGCGGTAGAGTTGCTGCCTTACAGCGCTTACAGCATCAGAGACCCGGGTTCAATCCCAACTACGGGTGTTGTCTGTACGGAGTTTGTATGTTCACCCCGTGGCCCCATCGGTTTTCTCCGAGATCTTCGGTTTCCTTCCTCACTCCAAAGACGTACAGGTTTGCAGGTTAATAGGCTTGGTGTGTGTGTAAATTGTCCCTAGTGTGTGTAGGATAGTGTCAATGTGCGGGGATCACTGGCCGGTGTGGACTCAGTGGACCAGAGGGCCTGTTTCCGCGCTGTATCTCTAAACGAAACTAAGCTAAACTATCATCTTGAGTTAAACGTAAATTGTTTGAATTAAAGTTGTGTCATTTTCTCACTGTTACTGATCGTATCTCATGCATCTGATCTGACATGATGGTTAGACTTGTCAAAAGAATCATGAAATCTTCAAAGCCCAGCCTTGTGTCTTTGTCTTCTTCAAGATCAGACAGAATTTCTTTATATTTTGGTTTCAGTTCTTGACCCTAAGGATAAAAAAAATGGAATTTCATATTTCTATAATTTCTATTTGCAGTTCCACTTTATCTTTTACTGTCTGAGGAAGGGTCTCGACCTGAAAAGTCACCTATTCCTTTTCTCCACAGATGCTGCCTGACCCCGTTGAGTTACTCCAGCATTTTGTGTCCATCTCCACGTTATCACCCTCTTGCTGAGGATGATAAGAAATGCCTGATTCTTTTTGTTTGCACATTTACATCGGCCTCAGCGATCAGATTTACGTTTGGTGCCTCTGCTGGCAACTGAACCATTCTGTCACCATCTAGACGGCAGTCCATCTGCCTCACAGGAAGGCCCTTGGACTATCTTTGATTGGACTTTACTGGGTTTTTTTCTTGTACTAAATGTTATTCCCTTTAACCTGTGTCTGTACACAGTGAATGGCTGGATTGTAAACATGTTTAATCTCTCTGCTGACTGGTTAGCACGCAACAAAAATGTTGCTCACGGTACCTCGGTACACGTGACACTAAACTAAACTAAACTAAACTAAAACTACTTCCTCAGAAGATTGAGGAGATTCAGTATGTCAATGAATACTCTATTGAGAACAGCACCTCATATTTCGCTTGGGCAGTTTACACCCCGGCGGTAACAAACGTTGACTTCTCCCACTTCAGATAGTCCCTGCTTTCCCTCTCTATCCCCTCCCCCTTCCCAGTTCTCCCACGAGTCTTCCTGTCTCCGACTACATTCTATCTTTCTCACGCCCCCTCCCCTATCATCAGTCTGAAGAAGGGTCTCGACCCGAAACTCACCCATTTCTAATCTCCCGAGATGCTGCCTGTCCCGCTGAGTTACTCCAGCATTTTGTGTCTACCTTTAATGCTCTATTGAACTTCTAGTGGTGTATGGTAGTGAGTATGTTGACTGGTCCCTAAATGTCCCTAAATGGACATTCCCCCCCCTACATCAAAAATCTTCTAACCCCCCTCTCTAACTCCAGGTCCCTCAGGTCGGCCGACTTGGGGCTACTCACTAGGCTTAAGCTCACGGGTGACCGCGCTTTTGCGGTTGCAGCTCCTAGACTGTGGAACAGCATCCCTCTCCACATCAGAACTGCCCCCTCCATCGACTCCTTTAAGTCCAGGCTCAAAACCTATTTCTACTCCCTAGCGTTTGAGGCTCATTGAGGAGGTGCTGTGAACTGTTTGCGTGCTACTGTATGTTTCATTTTTTTCCTTAGTACCTAATCAGATGTACAGCACTTTGGTCAACGTGGGTTGTTTTTAAATGTGCTATACAAATAAAATTTACTTGACTTGACTTGACTTGGTTGCATCAGGGCCTGGTTCGGTAACGCGAACATCCAGGAACCAGGGGATTGCAGAGAGTGGTAGACATTGGCCTGTCCATCAGAGGTACCGACCTCCCCACCATCGAAGGGATCTATAGGAGGTGCTGCCTCTAGCAGCCAGTGTCATCACAGACCAACACCACTCTGGCAACGCTCTCATTTCACTCCTATCCCCGGGGGAAAAGGTACACGAGTTTGAAAACCTGCCTCACTGCATTTAACATAGAAACATAGAAAATAGGTGCAGGAGGAGGCCATTTGGCCCTTCGAGCCAGCACCGCCATTCATTGTGATCATGGCTGATCATCCACAATCAGTAACCCGTGCCTGCCTTCTCCCCATATCCCTTGATTCCACTAGCTCCCAGAGCTCTAACTAACTCTCTTTTAAATTCATCCAGTGAATTGGCCTCCACTGCCCTCTGCGGCAGAGAATTCCACAAATTCACAACTCTGGGTGAAAAAGTTTTCTCTCACCTCAGTTTTAAATGGTCTCCCCTTTATTCTTAGACTGTGGCCCCTGGTTCTGGACTCTCCCAACATTGGGAACATTTTTCCTGCACCTAGCTTGTCCAGTCCTTTTATAATTTTCATATGTTTCTATAAGATCCCCTCTCATCCTTCTACTTTAGAAAAAGAAGATTCTTCTGCATCTTAGATTGCATCTTAGATCTTAATACCTTTAAAGGGCAGCACAGTGGTACAGCGGTAGAGTTGTTGCCTTACAGTGCCAGAAACCCAGGTAAGGTCCTGACCACAGGTGCTGTCTGTCTGCTGGAGTTTGTACATTTTTCCCTGTGACCTGAAACATTAATCCCAAATGATACAGATGATTTTAAAATGAGATCTTGGAGTATTGCGTACAGTTTTGGTCTCCTAATCTGAGGAAAGACATTCTTGCCATAGAGGGAGTACAGAGAAGGTTCACCAGATTGATTCCTGGGATGGCAGGACTTTCATATGAAGAAAGACTGGATAGACTCGGCTTGTACTCGCTGGAATTTAGAAGATTGAGGGGGGATCTTATAGAAACTTACAAAATTCTTAAGGGGTTGGACAGGCTAGATGCAGGAAGATTGTTCCCGATGTTGGGGAAGTCCTGAACAAGGGGTCACAGTTTAAGGATAAGGGGGAAGTCTTTTAGGACCGAGATGAGAACGTTATTTTTCACACAGAGTGGTGAATCTGTGGAATTCTCTGCCACAGAAGGTAGTTGAGGCCAGTTCATTGGCTATATTTAAGAGGGAGTTAGATGTGGCCCTTGTGGTTAAAGGGATCAGGGGGTATGGAGAGAAGGCAGGTACGGGGTACTGAGCTGGATGATCAGCCATGATCATATTGAATGGCGGTGCAGGCTCGAAGGGCCGAATGGCCTACTCCTGCACCTATTTTCTATGTTTCTATGTTTCTATGCTTTGCCTATGTTTTAATCCGTCTCCAGTTCATGTTCCTGTTCTCAAGACTGTGCTGACGATTCCTTCACGTACACGCTATACGTGGCTGGCATTAATCGTGCCATTCCCTGGCCTCTCACCTCTGCAATGATCCATTGGTCGTCTCTAGTTAAAGACTAACCTGGTGCATCAATGATGACAAATTAAATTTAACGTGGGGGTGAGTGGAATTGGTCTTTGAAAGTTCATTCAAAAATATGTTTGCACTTACGAAATTGAACATAAGAAAACATCACCTTAGGATCTTCTAAAAGGGCGGTCATGGTGGTGCAGCGGTAGAGTTGCTGCCTTACAGCGAATGCAGCACCGGAGACCCGGGTTCGATCCCGACTACAGGTGCTGTCTGTACAGAGTTTGTACTTTCTCCCCGTGACCTGCGTGGGTTTTCTTCGAGATCTTCGGTTTCCTCCCACACTCCAAAGACGTACAGGTATGTAGGTTGATTGGCTTGGTAAATGTAAAAATTGTCCCTAGTGGGTGTAGGATAGTGTTGATGTGCGGGGATCGCTGATTGGCGTGGACTTGGTGGGTCGAAAGGGCCTGTTTCCGCGCTATATTAGGGGAGAGGGAGGGAGAGGAGGAGGAGGGGGGGGGGGAGAGGGGAGGAGAGGGGGCTGCACCAATGCAGGAGAGGTTTGGGCCCAACTTGGTCTAGTCCAATATATAATTCATAAAAATTGTAAGTAGTGAATGTTCTAGATATGCATCATCTCTCATGCATTAAAAATGTTTAATGAATATTTATATGGTGGTTTTTATTTCACTCCTCTGACTAAACAATATTTAGTTTGTGACTGCAATGCAAATAGTTGGTTAATGATCTCACAGGAAGGAAATGAGACCTCAGGGACCCGTGAATGGAGGACCAGTTTTGATTGAAGAGAAATGAACACCAGTACACTCTTGGCAGATCAACTTCCTCCAGGGATAAATAAAGTTCCGTTGTATCGTATCATAGAAACATTGGAAAATAGGTGCAGGAATAGGCCATTCGGCCCTTCGAGCCAGCACCGCCATTCCATATGATCATGGCTGATCATCCAGAATCAGTACCCCGTTCCCGCTTTTTCCCCCATATCCCTTGGTTCCGTTAGCCCTAAGAGCTCTAACTAACTCTCTCTTGAAAACATCCAGTGAATTGGCCTCCACTGCCTTCTGCGGCAGAGAATTCCACAGATTCACAACTCTCTGGGTGAAAAAGTTTGTCCTCGTCTCAGTCCTAAATGACCTCTCCCTTATTCTTATAAGAAAATAACTGCAGATGCTGGTACAAATCGAAGGTATTTATTCACAAAATGCTGGAATAACTCAGCAGGTCAGGCAGCATCTCAGGAGAGAAGGAATGGGTGACGTTTCGGGTCGAGACCCTTCTTCAGACTGAAGAAGGGTCTCGACCCGAAACATCATCCATTCCTTCTCCCGCTTATTCTTAAACTGTGACCCCCTGGTTGTGGATCTTAAACTGTGACCCCCTGGTTCTGGATGGTATCATGTCATATCGTGTCTTATCGTATAGTATCGTGTTAGTGCAGGCATGGGGAAATGAATGGAGTACGTTTTAGCATTCTTTCTGACACCGCGAGAATGCAGACTTTCTCTGTACACTGGATGAAGCCAACTAATCACAAGGGAGCACAAGGGACTGCTGATGCTAAAATCTTGAGGAAAACACGAAATGCTGGTGGAACTCAGCGAGTCAAGCAGCATCTGCGGAAGCAATGGACAGACGACTTTTCAGGTCAGTCTGAAGAAGGGTCCTGACCTAAAACACCATCTGTTCAGATGCTTCTTGACCCGTGGTTCCCCCGGGAATTTGTGCTTTGCTCAATTTCCTGAGTTTAGATCGTAAGATCATAAGTGACAGGAGTAGAATTTAGGCCATTCGGCCCATCGAGTCTACTCCGCCCTTTAATCATGGCTGATCTATCTCTCCCTCCTAACCCCATTCCCCAGCCTTCTCCCCATAACCTTGACACCCGTACTAATTAAGAATCTTATCTATCTCTGCCTTAAATATATCCACTGACTTGGCCTCCACAGCCTTCTGTGGCAAAGAATTCCACAGATTCACCACCCCCTGACTAAAGAAACTCCTCCTCATCTCCTTCCTAAAGGAATGTCCTTTAATTTTGAGGCTATGGCCTCTCGTCCGAGACTCTCCCACTGTGTTCAGCAGTTTGCCATCCGCACCAGTGTGATTATTAATGGTTATGGGTCATAGAAACATAGAAACATAGAAAATAGGTGCAGGAGTAGGCCATTCGGCCCTTCGAGCCTGCACCGCCATTCAATATGATCATGGCTGATCATCCAGCTCAGTAACCTGCACCTGCCTTCTCTCCATACCCCCTGATCCCTTTAGCCACAAGGGCCATATCTAACTCCCTCTTAAATATAGCCAATGAACTGGCCTCAACTACCTTCTGTGGCAGAGAATTCCACAGACTCACCACTCTCTGTGTGAAGAAATGTTTTCTCATCTCGGTCCTAAAAGACTTCCCCCTTATCCTTAAGCTGTGACCCCTGGTTCTGGACTTCCCCAACATCGGGAACAATCTTCCCGCATCTAGCCTGTCCAACCCCTTAAGAATTTTATATGTTTCAATAAGATCCCCCCTCAGTCTTCTAAATTCCAGCGAGTACAAGCCTAGTCTATCCAGTCTTTCTTCATATGAAAGTCCTGCCATCCCAGGGATCAATCTGGTGAACCTTCTCTGTACTCCCTCTAAGGCTAGAATGTCTTTCCTCAGATTAGGAGACCAAAACTGTACACAATACTCCAGGTGCGGTCTCACCAAGGCCCTGGTCAACTCCACCGCTGTGCCACTGTGCCACCCCCTTTGTGTTTACCTCATTGCTCCACTGATTCTGGCTGGACAAACTAGCTGATAGACCTACAGTCACCATACTCAGACACGCTTATTACTTGCTATTAAACACGATCTTTGAAACACAATTGTGAATGAATATTTTATTGTCACATGTGACAAGTCAGTGAAATTCTTTGCTTGCGTGCCCAAGGTATGCAAATAGTCGCCACATGAAGGGCGCTGACAAAGTTACAAGGTCCCCCTTTGTTCTCGCCCCCCCCCCCCCCCCCCCCCCTCCCTCATGGCGGTCCCCTCACGCCGGGTCCTTCTTTGTTCCTATTATTTTATATATAGAAACATAGAAACATAGAAAATAGGTGCAGGAGGCGGCCATTCGGCCCTTCGAGCCAGCACCGCCATTCATTGTGATCATGGCTGATCATCCACAATCAGTAACCCGTGCCTGCCTTCTCCCCAGATCCCTTGATTCCACTAGCCCCTAGAGCTCCATCTAACTCTCTTTTAAATTCATCCAGTGAATTGGCCTCCACTGCCCTCTGTGGTAGAGAATTCCACAAATTCACAACTCTCTGGGTGAAAAAGTTTTTTCTCACCTCAGTTTTAAATGGCCTCCCCTTTATTCTTAGATTGTGGCCCCTGGTTCTGGACTCCCCCAACATTGGGAACATTTGAAACAATTCATGCAACATTAGGATTTTCTTACCTTTATGAAACTCTGAAAATGGGTTGAAAGTAAATCTTTAGCCTGGCCTTTACTGAGTTTGCCATCTGCTCCAGTCTGATTATTAAATATTATCACTATGGTAGCAACAGATTTCTCTAGCTCTGTGCTCTTTCTTAATGCTGCAATAATGAAGAACATACAGTTTTAAAATTTTGTGTACATTGTTATCTACATTAAATTAGTTCAGGATTTAACATTTGTGAATGATCTGACTTACTGTGATCTGACTATTATGGAAATTCTCCCATGGAAATTTAAAGTGTTTTTCAAAATAGTAACAATAATATTGTCTGAAGAAGGGTCTCGACCTGAAACATCACCTATTCCTTTTCTCCAGAAATGCTGCCTGACCTGCTGAGTTACTCCAGCTTTTTGGGTCTATCTTCGGTTTAATCCAGTACCTGCTGTTCAGTTTAGCTAACATCTAATATCAGTTTAGCTAACATCTAAAGCATCACCTATCTGTGTTCTCCGGAGATGCTGCCTGACCCGCTGAGTTACTCCAGCACTCTCTGTGCCCTTTTTGTAAACTAACATCGCCAGTTCTTCTAAAATATTTTATTTGCTGACTAACAATCACAGAAAACGGAACACAGATAACACTGAATTACAGATAACAAGACTGTTGAAGATAATGAGGCAATGTTATTTTTCCACAAGCCTACAACAGTTTTCTCCAACAGGTTAACATGCAAACAAAAGCGATTTCATGGCACCTTGGTACACGTGACAATAATCACACCTGGAGTATTGTGTAGTTTTTGTCTCCTAATTTGAGGAAGGACATCCTTGCCATTGAGGCAGTGCAGCGTAGGTTCACCAAGTTAATCCCCGGGATGGCGGAACTGTCATATGAGGAAAGATTGGAAAGACTGGGCTTGTATTCACTGGAGTTCAGAAGGATAAGAGGGATCTTATAAAGACGTCTACAATTATAAAAGGACTGGACAAGCTAGATGCAGGAAAAATGTTCCCAATGTTAGGGGAGTCCAGAACCAGGGGCCACAGACTAAGAATAAAGGGGAGGCCATTTAAAACTGAGGTGAGAAAAAACTTTTTCACCCAGAGAGTTGTGAATTTGTGGAATTCTCTTCCACAGAGGGTAGTGGAGGCCATTTCACTGGATGAATCTAAAAGAGAGTTAGATAGAGCTCTAGGGACTAGTGGAATCAAGGGATATGGGGAGAAGGCAGGCACAGGTTACTGATTGTGGATGATCAGCCATGATCACAATGAACGGCGGTGCTGGCTCGAAGGGTCAAAGGGCCTCCTCCTGCACCTATTTTCTATGTTTCTATGTTTCGATGTTAATAATCTAAACTAAAAGGACACAGAGTGCCGGAGTAACTCAGCGGGTCAGGCAGCATCTCTCGAGAACATGGATAGGTGATGTTTCGGGTCGGGACACTTCTTCAGACTGATTGTAGGGTGGGGGAGGAAAGAAAACTGGGAGAGAGGAGAGGCAGGACAAAGTGTGACAGGTAACAGGTGGACACAGGTGATCGGGGGGGGGGGGTGATAGGCTTTTAGTTCAGTTCAGTTTAGTTTATTGTCACGTGTACCGAGGTACAGTGAAAAGATTTTGTTGCGTGCTAATCAGTCAGTGGAAAACCAAAACATGATTACAATGGAGCCGTTTACAGTGTACAGATACATGCAGGGACGCAGGGCAGCTGGAACTCACTGGCACCTCCGTTAAAAAAAAGCCCAAATAAACAGCGGGGAATTTTAACGAGCGGGGAATTTAACAGCGGCCGCTCTGGCACCAATGACAGCTCCAGCACCTAGAAAATCAGCACTGCAACACTGGATACATGATAAGGGAATAACGTTTAGTGCAAGGTAAAGCCAGCAAAGTCTGATCGAGGATAGTCCGAAGGTCTCCAATGAGGTCAAGTCAAGTCAAGTCAATTTTATTTGTATAGCACATTTAAAAACAACCTACGTTGACCAAAGTGCTGCAAATCTGATTAGGAAAAAAAAAAAGAAACATACAGTGGCAGGCAGCCAGACACAACGGCGCGGCCATCTTGAACAAAATGTTTAACTAAAGCAGAATGGTAAAATGCAGTTGATCACCAGAATAAATTGTCAGGACAGAAGTTTAACAAACAATTCAAGGGTGCAGTAGTAGATCTTTGTTCAGCACTTCTCTCTGGTTGTGGTAGGATGATTCAGTTGCCTGATAACAGCCAGGAAGAAACTGTCCCTGAATCTGGAGGTGTGCGTTTTCAGGTTTACACTGATTAAATTTCAAGTCCAGAGATTTCCTACATTAACCTCATAGTAAGTGTAATAAAACACAGCACTAAAATGTTGGCTCGACACTGCATGAAGCCCTGACCTAGTTGTAGTGTTCCTTTCAGCCTTCCCATACATTTAACTGTGCGTTCATTATGTGATCCTAATTGGAAAGGAGAGTTGTGCGGCGTGTCTGCTTAGCAACCGTATTGCAGATACCAAGGGTGTGGGCTTTACAACAGCAGCCTGAAGTCTTAATGTGTAAACACTTTGTTTTAAAGTCTAACATCACCTATGCTACATGTAAATAATGCATGTTCTATTCATGCTGTCTCTGCCTTCATTCATTTATGAAGAAATTACTTTAGACTTTAGAGGTACAGCACGGAAACAGGTCCTTCGGCCCACCGATTCTCTGAATGCATTCAAGAGAGAGCTAGATAGAGCTCTTAAGGATAGCGGAGTCAGGGGGTATGGGGAGAAGGCAGGAACGGGGTACTGATTGAGAATGATCAGCCATGATCACATTGAATGGCGGTGCTGGCTCGAAGGGCCGAATGGCCTCCTCCTGCACCTATTGTCTATTGTCTATTGACCAGCGATCCCCGTACACTAACACTATCCTATACACTGGGGGCAATTTGCAATTTTTTGCTGAAGGCAATCAACCTACAAACCTGTACGTTTTTGGAGTGTGGGAGGAAACCGGAGCACCCGGGGAAAACCCACGCAGTCACAGAGAGAACGCACAAACTCCCTACAGACAGCACCCGTAGTTGGGCTGAAGGGCCTGTTGTTATGCTGTATCTCTAAAGTCTAAAGTCTAACTTTGGTAGTCCTGGCATTAAGTAACCATAGAGATTCTTTATTCATTTAATTCTCTGACTATGCTACATATTTACTGTATGTGATAGCATCTTGATTGAGAATGATCAGCCATGATCACATTGAATGGCGGTGCTGGCTCGAAGGGCCGAATGGCCTACTCCTGCACCTATTGTCTATTGTCTATTGTCTATCTTACGATATGATACGATACGATACGACAGAACTTTATTTATCCCAGGAGGGAAATTGATCTGCCAACAGTCATAAAAACACAAGATACATGAAACATGAAATTTAAGTGACAAGTGGAAAGGATTGGGGATGTGCAAAGATTGAGTGGGGGGAGGGGAATCTATGACCCCATGACAGAAGGGGGAGGAGTTGCACAGTTTGATAGCCACAGGGATGAAGGATCTCCTGTGACGTTCTGTGCTGCATCTCGGTGGGACCAGTCTGTTGCTGAAGGTGCTCCTCAGGTTGACCAGCGTGTCATGGAGGGGGGGTGAGCTGTATTGTCGCAGTTTGAGGAGCATCCTCCCCTCCAAGACCACCTCCCATGAATCCAACTCCACCACTGCCTTTCCCAAAGCTGCAAACATGCAATTAACGACACTCATTATAAACATGTAGGTACACGTCAGATATCACATTGGAAGTTCTCGCACAAACCCACGCATCTGAACTTGGTGACCACAATTTCACAGCCAATTTGTGACTCAAAAGGTTCCAACAATTGAATAAGATTTAAGAAATGCTTCCTCTTCGCTGGAACCATACATTTTTTCCGCATTAGTTCGGGGTGAGAGAGCCTCGCTTCCTTGTAAACATGACTCATGTTTAAATTGTAGAAAAGACATAAATGCAGTACGCAAACTTCATCCTGTCTCTGTTATTGCGTTTGTTTATTTTTTAATGTCAGAGCCATGCCTCAGGGCAGAACTGCTTTAGACATCTTTCTTCCATTGTAGTACACGTACAATTTTCCTTGGTTTAATGTCAACCATTATGGTTTTGGCACCGTTATACCCCCGTACTGTACAATCTCATGGTACTGTCGCTTTCAGGGCCACTTGATGAACCGCGCAATATCCCATCAGGATCCCTGGAGATTTTAACACTGAAAGGCCGAACTACCAAAGGGTCTCGACCCGAAACATCGCTCATTCCTTCTCTCCTGAGATGCTGCCTGACCTGCTGAGTTACTCCAGCATTTTGTGAATAAATACCTTCGATTTGTACCAGCATCTGCAATTATTTTCTTATACTACCTTTACGAAAAGTGTAAGAAAATAACTGCAGATGCTGTTACAAATCGAAGGTATTTATTCACAAAATGCTGGAGTAACTCAGCAGGTCAGGCAGCATCTCAGGAGAGACGGAATGGGCGACGTTTCGGGTCGAGACCCTTCTTCAGACAATATCTTGTGAGCTCAGCTCTTTACACAATAATTTCTATGTGGTTACTAAAGAGGCACAGAGTGCTGGAGAATACTAATCTGAAATAAAGTAAAGTAAGCTAAACTAAAGTGGCGCAGCGGTAGAGTTGCTGCCTCACAGCGCCAGAGACCCGTGTTCGATCCTGACTACGGGTGCTGTCTGTACGGAGTTTGTACGTTCTCCCCGTGACCACGTGGGTTTTCTCCGGGTGCTCCGGTTTCCTCCCACACTCCGAAGACGTACAGTTTTGTTGGGTAATTGGCTTCCGTAAAATTGTAAATTGTCCCGAGTGTGTAGGATAATGCTAATGCGCAGGGAAAACTGGTCAGCGCGGACTCGGTGGTCTAAAGGGCCTGTATCTGTGTTGTACCTCTAACCTAAACCAAACTAAAGCAAGAGTGTTGGTGGAACTCAGCGGGTTAGGCGGCATCTCCGGAGAACATGCATAGGTGATGTTTCAGGTCGGGACCCTTCTTCACGTTTGTGTCACAACTTCACACGTTCACGAGTTAGAGGAGTAGAATTAGGCCATTCGGCCCATCGAGTCCACTCCGCCATTCAAACATGGCTGATCTCTGCCTCCTAATCCCATTTTCCTGCCTTCTCCCCATAGCCCTTTACACCTGTTCAAATCAAGAATCTGTCTAATCTCTACCTTAAAAATATCCACTGACTTGGCCTCCACAGCCCTCTGTGGCAATGAGTTCCACAGATTCACCACCCTCTGGCTAAAGAAGTTCCTCCTCACCTCCTTTCTAAAAGAGCGCCCTTTAATTCTGAGGCTGTGACCTCTGGTCCTAGACTCTCCCACCATTGGAAACATCCTCTCCACATCCACTCTATCTCTGCCTTTCATTATTCTGTAAGTTTCAATGAGGTCCCCCCTCAACCCCCTAAACTCCAGCTAGACAAGTGTCCTTTTTTTGTAAACCAGCATCTGTCGTTCCTTGTTTCTCCCATTACTTAGTTTGACCTCCTACAAAAGAGTTGTCAGAAATTATTCCCTGAATTCTCAGAAGAGTCCAATGACATTCCAATTCACTCAAGAAGGGTCCCGACCTGAAACGTCATCTGTCCACATTCTCCAGAGATGCTGCCTGACCCCGCTGAATTACTCCAGCACTCTGTGTCTTTTTTTATATAAAGCAGCATCTGCAGTTCCTCGTTCCTCCTTTCTAAATTATTTGCAGTGCTCTCTTCATACCAGGATCACGGTAATAATTCAAAAAGTAAAGAAAATAAAAAGGCAAAATGTGCTTACATTTTTTTCCCCCTGCAATCGTTATTCCATGATCTTTAATAGTTCTGGTGTGGTTAGAGGCAATGATTAGTCAGTGAATGAATTATATGGATTTAGAATCCTCGTATGATCAAGCTTTTTTAATTTAGTTTTGTTTCGTTTGGAGACACAGCACAGAAACAGGCCCTTCGGCCCACCAAGTTGGTGCCGACCGGCGATCCCAGCACACCAACACTATCCTACACGCACTAGGGACAATTTACAATTATACCAAGCCAATAAGCCTACAAACCTGTACGCCTTTGAAGTGTGGGAGGAAACCGGTGATCCCGGAGAAAACTCACGCTGGTCACGGGGAGAACGTACAAACTCCGTACAGACAGCGCCCGTAGTTAGGATTGAACCCGGGTCTCTGGAGCTGCAAGGCAGCAACTCTACCGCTGCTGAGCCACCTTTTCTGAAAGGCTGAAGAATTTGCCCACGTTGGCATGTGAACAGTGTGGGCTTTAGTGAGACGACAGACTCCAGAGTGCACAAACGCATACTCACTTTTCACAGAGCCAAGCTGCTTCTCAACTGAAGTCCTGCAGCTGCAAACAGGAAATAAAATCGGAGTTTTAGTTAACAAAAAAAGACACAAAGTGCTGGAGTAACACAGCGGGTCAGGCAGCCATCTCTGGAGAACATGGATAGGTGACGATTCGGGTCGGGACCCTCTTTCAGACTGATTGTAGAAAGCTAGAAGAGAGGAGGGGCGGGACAAAGGGTGGCAGTAATAGGTGAACACAGGTGAGGGGGTTTCTCAACAGGCAGATGGTTGGACAAAGGCCAGAGATAAGAAGAAAAGGTGTGAGACAAAAGGATGGAAGATTTACGAGTTGTGAAGCCAGAGAAAGGAATGTGGGGGGCGGGAGAGGGGGAGGGGAGAAATAGGTGTGAATCTAGGTAGGGTATAGGGGCAGTGGTGGGGGAAGAAAGATTTTGCAGGTATAGCTGAGGAGCAATTAGCTGGGCAGTGGAAGTTAAGTTGGTAAACACATATGTTGTAAAGTCATTATTTGCCATGAAAGATTGACCACATAACATATTTTACATTAGTTTAGTTTATTGTCACGTGTGCTGGGTAACAGTGAAAAGCTTTTTTGTTGCGTGCTATCCAGCGGAAAGACGATACATGATCACAATCAACCCATCCACAGTGCACAGATACAGGAGAAAAGGAATCTATATAGTAAAACTCTCGTTTGTTTGTTTCTTTGTGATCGAACTTCAGCCAAAACAGTACACGATAGCGCGACAATTTTAGGCCCACCTTACTCACCATCGTCACTTTAGTGATAATGCAAGTAGTTTTATTGAAATCGGTGTTATATTTTAAAAGTTATTGATATTTTAAAGTTTAAATCCATCTTCTAGGGAGGGAGGAGGGAGGGAGGGAGGGAGGGAGGGGGAGGGGAAGAGGGCGAGGGTAGGGGGGTGGAGGGGGAAGGGGGAGGGAGGGGGTGGGGAGGGGGAGGGGAGGAGGGGGGGAGGGGGAGGCGGGAGTGGGGGAGAGGGGAGTGGAGTTGAGGAGAGAGGGGAGGGGGGAAGGACAGGGTGCTGCACCAATGCAGGAGAGGTTTGGGCCCAACGAGTCCACTTGGTCTAGTAACATTTAGCCAGTTGCCACTTTGTGCAAGAAGAGTAAAACTCTAATGCAATCCAAATACATTTCAGAGTTTGGCCGAGCACATGCGGTCAAATTCAATGAAGTAGTTAGATGCAGCTCTGTAAAGAGAAGCAGGCAGGCATTGAATCTGAAGAAAGGTTCCAACCTGAAACATCACCTCATCCAATTTAGCACCGTACCTTTCAGGAGTAGATACATCGGTAAATTTATTATGAAATATTGTTTTATTACGAAATATTGTTACCTTAATGAACGATGATTAATTCAGAAAAATCTGATATCTTACCATTTTAACATCTTGACAGCAGCTAGATTCCGTCTACAGATGTAGCTTGTTCCTTTTATGTTACCTCAGGTTTCACTGCAGTTGTTGGTAGTTAGGAAGGGTTGTGACACACAACGCCTCACGTTACAATGGCACACGATGCCCGCTAATCCAGTAAATTATTGCAAGACTTCCCCTGAATGAAATGTTTGCAGAAGTAGTTTGCTTTGAAAGGCTGACAAGTCATGATTAATATTAGTGACGTTAGTAACGCACGTTACTGTTGACAGCCTCTGCCTGGGGGACCTTCAATGCTGGGACAATGAATGGGAAACGTACATTCACTGTGAGGCACAAATACAGTCAAATCCATCACATGTTCCCAATGTTGGGGGAGTCCAGCACAAGGGGCCACAGTTTAAGAATAAGGGGTAGGCCATTTAGAACTGAGATGAGGAAAAACTTTTTCAGTCAGTGAGTTGTGAATCTGTGGAATTCTCTGCCTCAGAAGGCAGTGGAGGCCAATTCTCTGAATGCATTCAAGAGAGAGCTAGATAGAGCTCGTAAGGATAGCGGAGTCAGGGGGTATGGGGAGAAGGCAGGAACGGGGTACTGATTGAGAATGATCAGCCATGATCACATTGAATGGCGGTGCTGGCTCGAAGGGCCGAATGGCCTCCTCCTGCACCTATTGTCTATTGTTTATTATCACGGTGGCGCAGCTGGTAGAGCCGCTACCTCACGGCGCCAGAGAGCCAGGTGCGATCCTGATCTCGGGCGCTACCTGTGCGAAGTTTGCACAGTCTCTCTGTGACCATGTGGGTTTTAGTTCAGTTCAGGTTAGTTCAGTTTATTGTCACGTGTACCGAGATACAGGGAAATGCTATCCAGTCAGCAGAAAGACAGTACATGATTACAGTCGAGCCATTTACAGTGTACAGATGCATAATAAGGGAATAACATTTAGCGCAAGGTAAAGCCAACAGAGTCCGATCAAGGATAGTCCGAGGGTCACCTCCGGTTGTTCCGGTTTCCTCTCACATTCCAAAGACGTGCGGGTTTGTAGGTTAATTCGCCTCCGTAAATTGCCCCAAGTGTTGTAGGGAGTGGATGAGAAAGTGGGATAACATAGAACGTGGATGGGAAAGGTGTGGAGGTGGACTAGTGTTGATCGGGGCATCTTGGTCAGCATGGGCAAGTTGGACGAAGGGTCGGTTTCTGTGCTCTATGACTCTGTGATTCGGGACTGTCATATGTTGAAAGACTGGAGCGACTAGGCTTGTAAACACTGGAATTTAGAAGGATGAGAGGGGATCTTATCGAAACGTATAAGATTATTAAGGGGTTGGACACGTTAGAGGCAGGAAACATGTTCCCAATGTTGGGGGGGTCCAGAACAAGGGGCCACAGTTTAAGAATAAAGGGTAGGCCATTTGGAACAAAGATGTGGAAAAACCTTTTTCAGTCAGAGAGTTGTGAATCTGTGGAATTCTCTGCCTCAGAAGGCAGTGGAGGCCAATTCTCTGAATGCATTCAAGAGAGAGCTAGATAGAGCTCGTAAGGATAGCGGAGTCAGGGGGTATGGGGAGAAGGCAGGAACGGGGTACTGATTGAGAATGATCAGCCATGATCACATTGAATGGCGGTGCTGGCTCGAAGGACCGAATGGCCTCCTCCTGCACCTATTGTCTATTGTCTATTCTCTCACTCTGACAACTATTGTGAATGGGTGATTGATAGTCGGTGTGGTCTCCGTGTGCCGAAGGGTGGTTTCCATCAAAGATAAACACAAAGTGCTGGAGTAACTCAGCGGATCAGGTAGCATCTGCGGAGAAAATGTATAGATGATGTTTTGGGTCAGGAGTCTTCTTCAGCCTGTCTCATTGTTGTGTCTCTCAACCGGGGTTTGGCACGGTGGCGCAGCGGTAGAGTTGCTGCCTTACAGTGCTTGCAGCGCCGGAGACCCGGGTTCGATCCCGACTACGGGCGCTGTCTGAACGGAGTTTGTACGTTCTCGCCGTGACCTCATGGGTTTGCTCCAAGATCTTCGGTTTCCCCCCACACCACAAAGACGTGCAGGTTTGTAGGTTAATTGGCTTGGTGTACGTCTAAATTGTCCCTAGTGTGTGCAGGATAGTGTTAATGTGTGGGGATCGCTGGTCGGTGCAGACTCGGTGGGCCGAAGGGCCTGTTTCTGCACTGTATCTATAAACTAAACTCAACTAAACTACATGGAAAATGATGATCCCGTGTAATGTCTTGTGGTCAACAACAAATATTGGAGGACAATTCCATCCAGCTTCACTAAGTATCATCTTAGTTTTACAATGTTTAGTTTTTACAGCGTGGAAACAGGCCTCTCGGCCCAACTTGCCCACACCGAACAACATGTCCCATCTACACTAGTCCCACCTGCCTACATTTGGTCCATATTACTCTAAACCTACCCTATACATGTAGCTGTCCAAATGTTTCTTACCCGTTGCAATAGTCCCAGCCTCAACTACCTCCTCCGGCAGTTCGTTCCATACACCCACCACCCTTTGTGTTAAAAAGCTACCCCTCAGGTTCTTATTAAATCTTTCCCCCCTCACCGTAAACCTATGTCCTCTGGTCCTCGATTCCCCTACTCTGGGCAAGAGATTCTGTGCGTTTACCCAATCTATTCCTCTCATGATTTTATCACGTATTTTAAAGGGATCTGGGTTTTTTGTCCTGGGCAGACTGATCAGAATTGGAGAAACGTGCGTTTTACGCACGGATTCCTGTGAGAGGCTTGAGTGTCAATCGCCTTCATTTTCTCAGACTTTCTCCTGTTGCTTCTAGTCTATCTGCCGTAAGTAGATATGAGAAAGCTGACGAACAGATCCACGCGAAGGAATGAACTGTAGATGTTGGTTTACACCGAAGATAGACACATAACAGGGGCCACAGTTTAAGAATAATGGGTAGGCCATTTAGAACTGAGATGAGGAAAAACCTTTTCAGTCAGAGAGTTGTGAATCTGTGGAATTCTCTGCCTCAGAAGGCAGTGGAGGCCAATTCTCTGAATGCATTCAAGAGAGAGCTAGATAGAGCTCTTAAGGATAGTGGAGTCAGGGGGTATGGGGAGAAGGCAGGAACGGGGGTACTGATTGAGAATGATCAGCCATGATCACATTGAATGGCGGTGCTGGCTCGAAGGGCCGAATGGCCTCCTCCTGCACCT
The DNA here is from genome assembly GCF_053455715.1 of Rhinoraja longicauda. Lineage (NCBI taxonomy): Eukaryota > Metazoa > Chordata > Chondrichthyes > Rajiformes > Arhynchobatidae > Rhinoraja > Rhinoraja longicauda. The sequence goes on from NC_135969.1 coordinate 40,845,169, forward strand.
ATTGTCTATTGTCTATTGTCTATTGTCTATTGTCTATTGTCTATTGTCTATTGTCTATTGTCTATAATGCTGGAGTAACTCAGCGGGACCAGGCGGCATCTCTGGAGGAAAAGGAACGGGTGACGTTTCGGGTCGAGACCCTTCTTCAGACTGATCCATCCTCTCTTACTTAGTCAGGGGCTGGTAATGACAGTCACTGCTGTTGGCTGGCAGCTCAGGCCTCATTGAAATGAGCTGTAAGCACAGATACTGGGAGGATTTAAGGTCACACCATTTATCCATTGGCACAGTCCCAATTCTCTACCTGTCCAACTATGGGCATGCCCTCATTTCCAGGGCAGTAGGTCATTGATAGATAGATGTAGAAGTTGCCTATCATTGTAACTGGCATGTTGGTGCATGCATTCTGGCATCGCTCCATGTAAGTGTTTGTGTGAGAAAGTAAACAAATCAGAATCAGAGTCACATAAGGTTTATTGTTGATACTGAATGAAGAATCACCTCCCATTGTGAACTTCTTCAGGTTGCTACTCATGTTTTTATGACTCCATTTAATAAAGTGACAGCTAAGTACATAGAAACATAGAAACATAGAAAATAGGTGCAGGAGTAGGCCATTCGGCCCTTCGAGCCTGCACCGCCATTCAATATGATCATGGCTGATCATCCAACTCAGTAACCTGTACCTGCCTTCTCTCCATACCCCCTGATCCCTTTAGCCACAAGGGCCACATCTAACTCCCTCTTAAATATAGCCAATTAACTGGCCTCAACTACCTTCTGTGGCAGAGAATTCCACAGATTCACCACTCTGTGTGAAAAAAACCTTTCTCATCTCGGTCCTAAACGACTTCCCCCTTATCCTTAAACTGTGACCCCTTGTTCTGGACTTCCCCAACATCGGGAACAATCTTCCCGCATCTAGCCTGTCCAACCCCTTAAGAATTTTGTAAGTTTCTATAAGATCCCCCCTCAATCTTCTAAATTCCAGCGAGTCCAGTCTTTCTTCATATGAAAGTCCTGCCATCCCAGGAATCAATCTGGTGAACCTTCTCTGTACTCCCTCTATGGCAAGAATGTCTTTCCTCAGATTAGGAGACCAAAACTGTACGCAATACTGCAGGTGTGGTCTCACCAATGCCCTGTACAAGTGCAGCAGAACCTTCCTGCTCCTATACTCAAATGCCCCAGCTATAAATGCCAACATACCATTCGCTTTCTTCACTGCCTGCTGCACCTGCATGCCTACTTTCAATGACTGGTGTACCATGACACCCAGGTCTCGTTGCATCTCCCCTTCTCCTAATCGGCCACCATTCAGATAATAGTCTGCTTTCCTGTTCTTGCCACCAAAGTGGATAACCTCACATTTATCCACATTATACTGCATCTACCATGCATTTGCCCACTCACCTAACCTAGGTCAGAGAGAGTGGTCGGCGTGGACTGGTAGGGCCGAACGGGCCTGTTTCCGTGCTGTAGTTGTTATATGGTTATATGGTTATCCAAGTCACGTTGCAGCCTCCTAGCATAAGGTATGTTAATGCACAAAGGGCTGGAGCGCTGGGCGGCACAGCAGTAGAGTTGCTGTGTTACAGCGCCATAGACCCGGGTTCGATCCCGACCACGGGTGCTGTCTGTACGGAGTTGGTACGTTCTCCCCGTGACCGCGTGGGTTTTCTCCGGGAGCTCGAGTTTCCTTCCACACTCCAAACATGGTGCTGGTTTGTAGGTTGATTGGCTTTGGTAACATTGTAAGTTGTCCCTAGTGTGTGCAGGATAAGTAAGTTTTAATATCTTAGCAAACAGTATTTACTGGAGATCAGTTCCTGGAACATATTGGTAATTAAATTTTCATTATGATCTTTCATTATTCACAATGAATTATTTGTTAGGAGCTTTATTATAAAGATATTTTTGGCCTTCACAGAATGGCATGCACTTTGATAAACATCAACATCCGTAAGCAAGGTTATTAGAATAAATTTTAATTGTTCATGGAAAATCAAAATAATTCAAAGTAGATTGAAAATAGTTGAGCGATAACTAGAGCCAATTACTTGTGACAATTCGTGGACACTTGTATTAGAATCTCATTGCTTCACTTCACACAGAACATGTATAATAAATTAAACCATGCTGGATTATTCAGGACATTCCGTGCAGTTTGCATTCCTTGGAGATGTGCCAACAGAACATGCCCATATCGTTATTTTCCTGCTCCTTCTTCTTGCTCCCACTCCTCCAAAGTTCTTCCTGGGCTTTGATCAACATGTAGAAACCTCTAAATAGCAAGATGGTTTCTAACTCACTGATCAAAGTCACCCAGCTTAGTTCTGGGCATTTTTGTATCAGATCTACGGTGTTACTTTCTAGAACTTTGATCAGCGAGTTAAAAACCATCTTGCTATTTAGAGGCTCCCACATGTTGATCAAAGCCCAGGAAGAACTAAGGAAGGAGCAGGAGCAAGAAGGAGCAGGAAAATAACGTGATGGGCTTGGTCTGTTGGCACTTCTCCAAGGAATGCAAATTGCTACTGAGGGCGTGCAGCATAGGTTTACTAGGTTAATTCCTGGAATGGCGGGACTGTCATATGTTGAAAGACTGGATCGACTAGGCTTGCATACACTGGAATTTAGAAGGATGAGAGGGGATCTTATGGAAACGTATAAGATTATTAAGGGGTTGGACACGTTAGAGGCAGGAAACATGTTCCCAATGTTGGGGGAGTCCAGAACAAGGGGCCACAGTTTAAGAATAAGGGGTTGGCCGTTTAGAACGGAGATGAGGAAAAACCTTTTCAGTCAGAGAGTTGTGAATCTGTGGAATTCTCTGCCTCAGAAGCCAGTGGAGGCCAATTCTCTGAATGCATTCAAGAGAGAGCTAGATAGAGCTCTTAAGGATAGCGAAGTCAGGGGGTATGGGGAGAAGGCAGGAACGGGGTACTGATTGAGAATGATCAGCCATGATCACATTGAATGGCAGTGCTGGCTCGAAGGGCCAAATGGCCTCCTCCAGCACCTATTGTCTATGGTCTATTGTCTATTGTCTATTAAGATTTAGTCCAGTTGCTGCATTAATCGTGTGGCTAATATCACCATTTCCAAATAAATTTACGTATTTTTGATTAATTTCAGATAATGGCTCTGGTCTTTTGGGGCATGATAACATTGATATGAAGCAGCTTTATTGAAAAGCAGCACTTTGATTATTGTGAGGCCATCATTTCACACACAGCAGTGAAATATCACCATCAAAGGATCACTTAGCTTTGCAGTTGATAGTTAATATTCTAAAGCAGGGGATAATTTATCACAAGAACACAGAAATAGAAGTGTTCGATGCAGAATGTCCATCCCATGCCACCTATGCTGCTGTTACTCTTAATGTTTTTTAGAGCACGTAATTAGAATGTGGGTTGTATTTCTTCCTATTAATCCATTTTCCTGTGGAGTTGGTGAACCAGGAAGTCCCTTGTTAGTTTTAGTTTTTAGTTTTAGAGATACAGCGCGGAAACAGGCCCTTCGGCCCACCGAGTCTGCGCCGACCAGCGATCCCCGCGCACTGACACTATCTTACACTCACCAGGGACAATTTACATTCCTACCAAGCCAATTAACCTACCAACCTGTATGTCTTTGGAGTGTGGGAAGAAACTAAAGATTTCGGAGAAAACCCACGCAGGTCATGGGGAGAACGTACAAACTTGGTACAGACAGCGCCCGTAGTCGGGATCGAACCGGGTGTCTGGCGTTGTGGGGGCTGTAAGGCAGCAACTCTACCACTGCGAAACCATGCCGCCCTTTGTTATTCTAGATGCAATCAAGGATAGTCCGAGGGTCACCCAAGGGTCCAGCACTGCTCTCTGGCTGTGGTGGGATGAGCAATGCCCTCTAGTCTTTGACATCTCCACCCTGAGAAAACACATAGCCTACCCTATCTGTGCCTCTCGTCATTGTATATGCTTGCCTCAACAATGAGTGTGTGGATGGCAGGAGGAAGTACTTGGGTTCTTAACACTATCCAATGGCTTTAGTTGACATTTCGGCAGCCAACCAACAAATTTCTTGAGTTCAGTTTCAGAAGTGTGGTGTTTGAATTGGCCATCCAGTGCCAATGTGCATCAGTGCTGTGTTGCATCAATGTGCCCGCAAGGTTTTAGCAAGTACGTAGAACATGGCGCGTGGATATGGAGGGAACAGCACAGCACAGGAACAGGCCCATCGGCCCACAATGTCCGTGCTGAACATCATGCCAAGTTAAGGGCAGCTCAGTCACGCAGCAGTGGAGTTGCTGCTTTACAGCTTCAGAGACCCTGGTTTGATCCTGACTACAGGTGCTGTCTGTACGGAGTTTGTACGGTCTTCAAATTTGAGGAAAGATATTCTTGCCATTGAGGGCGTGCAGCGTAGGTTCACTAGGTTAATTCCCGGAATGGCGGGACTGTCATATGTTGAAAGACTGGAGCGACTAGGCTTGTATACACTGGAATTTAGAAGGATGAGAGATCTTATCGAAACGTATAAGATTATTAAGGGGTTGGACACGTTCGAGGCAGGAAACATGTTCCCAATGTTGGGGGAGTCCAGAACAAGGGGCCACAGTTTAAGAATAAGGGGTAGGCCATTTAGAACTGAGATGAGGAAAAACTTTTTCAGTCAAAGAGTTGTGAATCTGTGGAATTCTCTGCCTCAGAAGGCAGTGGAGGCCAATTCTCTGAATGCATTCAAGAGAGAGCTAGATAGAGCTCTTAAGGATAGCGGAGTCAGGGGGTATGGGGAGAAAGCAGGAACGGGGTACTGATTGAGAATGATCAGCCATAATCACATTGAATGGCGGTGCTGACTCGAAGGGCCGAATGGCCTCCTCCTGCACCTATTGTCTATTGTCTATTGCCTATTGTTCTCCCCACGACCACGTGGGTTTCTCCAGGTGCTCCAGTTTCCTCTCACACTTAAAAGATGTACAAGTCTGTAGGTTAATTGACTTCTGGAAATTGTAAATGGTCCCTCGTGTGTGGGATAGTGCTAGTCACAGTACGATCACTGGTCGGCACGGACTCAGCGGGCCGAACGGCCTGTTTCCACGCTGTATCTCCGAAGTCCAAATTCTAAAATAAAGTCTAAACCAAACTAAACTCTGCCTGCACCTGATTCATATGCCTCCATTCCCTAAAGTAAGAATGCTTTGGAAAGGACGGCAGATGCTGGTTTAAATCAAAGGCAGACACAGAATGCTGGAGTAACTCAGCGGGACAGGCAGCATCTCTGTAGAGGAGGAATGGGTGACTTTTCCTGTCGAGACCCTTCTTCAGGCTGATGAGTAAGAATGTTGTTGTTGTTGCGTTCTTGGTGCGTGTAACAATTACACTCTCTTGACTGGAGAGTGGAGATTGGAGACCAGTTGCCCTGAGGTCTTGTTTTACTCATTTTATAAATAAGATTATCGGGTCTGAATGCAAACGAAATTAATTATGCCAAAAATAATTAATTGCCTGCAGACACCAACTTGAATAGAAGTCTATTAGCTAGTCAAATCCAATTATTCTGATGGTAGAGGAAATGTGTAGGAGAAAACTGCAGACGCTGGTCTTTTAGGACCGAGATGAGAAATTTCTTTTTCACTCAGAGAGTGGCGAATCTGTGGAATTCTCTGCCACAGAAGGTAGTTGAGGCCTGTTCATTGGCTATATTTAAGAGGGAGTTGGATGTGGCCCTTGTGGCTAAAGGGATCAGGGGGTATGGAGAGAAGGCAGGTACGGGATACTGAGTTGGATGATCAGCCATGATCATATTGAATGGCGGTGCAGGCTCGAAGGGCCGAATGGCCTACTCCTGCACCTATTTTCTATGTTTCTATGTTTCTAAACCGGAGATAGACACAAAATGCTGGACACGCCAGTTACTCCAGCATTTTGTGTCTATTTTGATGGTAGAACATGATTTACCAATTGATAGGAAGGGTTTAGAGGACTAAAGGACAATTGCAAGCAATTAAGTCTAGCCCAGTATGTTGGCATAGATAAAGTGGGCCGAAGGGCATGTTTCCATTCCATGCTCTCCAGATCAATGGCTCAATGAAAAATAAAAACAGAATATCTGAGATGAATCTTACATGAATTATAGAAGGCATAAGCATTCCTCGTTGGCGTGAGGTGATGGAGTTGTGATTATATCGAGATCTGAAGTGAGTTGATGAAGTTGGTATTGTTCCTAGTTGCCATAGATCATGGTCTTATGAAATACTGGTGCTGAAATCTTGCTGAGTGACCCTACTTTGACCCAGCTATGGAAGGAAGGTGATTTAGTTTGGTTTTAGGGACACAGCAGGGAAACAGGCCCTTCAGCTCACTGAGTCCACGCCAACCATCGATCACCTGCCCACACTACTTCTGTGTTAAGTAAGTCATAAGTCATAGGAGCAGAATTGGTCCATTCGGCCCATTGAGTCTACTCTGCCATTCAATCATGGCTGATCTATCTTTCCCTCTCAACCTCATTCGCCTGCCCATTACCCCACTTTCACATCCACTCCCTACACACTAGGGGCAATTTACAGAGGGCCAATTAGCCTACAAACCCACATGTCTTTGGGATGTGGGAGGAAACCGGAGCACCCGGAGGAAATCCATGCGGTCATGGGGAGAACGTGCAAACTCCACACAGACAGCACCCGAGGGCAGGATCCAACCATGGCTTGTGGGACTGTCCCACTGTGCCGCCCAATCCTTGAGGACTGAGCATGCGCTGAACTGAGCAAATGCTGCTGGTCTCTCAACGACCCGGTTCACTAACCTTGAAGAAGGTGGCAACACAGACGGAGTGTTTGTGGGTGAGGAACCAACGTCATCGCCTCATTGACTTGGATGGATGGGCCATCTTGTACCTCCTGCTATCCGGCCTCAACTTCCATTGCAACAACTTCCAGAACTGCGAGCATCTCAACTATGAGATAGTTCCTCCAAAAGTCAAAGCATTCCTAGTTGGAAGTCCATTTGGCCGATTTGGTTGCCCACAAAGGGTTATCTTCAACTGTGTGACCTAGGCAGCTTGTATGAAATGGAGTATTTAATACAGTATTTAATACAGTATTTCATGCAGCACTGCAGAAGAACAAAGGAAGAAAGATATAGTAATAGAGTCATAACGTCTTACAGCATAAAAACAGGCCCTTCAGCCCAACTTGCCCATAATGGCCAACATGTTCCATCTACACGAGTCCCTCCTGCCTGTGTTTAGATTTAGATTTAGAGATACAGCGCGGAAACAGGCCCTTCGGCCCACCCGCACATTAACACTATCCTACACACACTAGGGACAATTTTTACATTTACCCAGTCAATTAACCTACATACCTGTACGTCTTTGGAGTGTGGGAGGAAACCGAAGATCTCGGCGAAAACCCACGCAGGTCACGGGGAGAACGTACAAACTCCGTACAGACGGCGCCCGTAGTCAGGATCGAACCTGAGTCTCCGGCGCTGCATTCGCTGTAAGGCAGCAACTCTACCGCTGCGCCACCGTGCCGCCCTTTTGGCCCATATCCCTCCAAACCTGTCCTATCCATGTACCTCTTTAAATGTTACGAGGGTACCTGCCTCAACTACCTCCTCTGGCAGTTCCTTACCACTGCTGAAATACAGTATTTAATGCTGGACTGCAGAAAGAAATGGAAGCTAGTTACAGTCATAGAGCCATGCAGCATGGAAACACGCCCTGCAGGTTTGTCCCATATCCCTCTAAACCTGTCCTATCCATGTACCTGTCTCAACGTTGCGATGGTACCTGCCTCAACTATCACCTCCGGCAGCTCGTTCCATACCCCCAACCACCCTGTGTGCGAAAGTTATGAGCCACATTGTAGCGACCATAGAGAATGGTCCAGGTCGTCGAACCCTCAGATTGGCCAGCGAGGTCACGTGTGAACGCGACCATGGGGATTGGTCCAGGGAGCGACATCGCTGATTGGCCAGCGTGGTTATGTGCGCTTTTGGCGCCCGAAATGTTTAGTTCAGCGAAGTCTTCGAAGAAGACAGTAAGTTTTTGATGGTTGTCCTTTACCTTGTTGTTTAACTCTGTATTCGAATATTGCGGCTGCAATAAACTTCTTCTACAACCAACAAGTTTTCGGACTCGCCATATTGGTGACCCCGACGTGATCTGGACGATCACCGACTATGCAGGGACACGACGCCTCGTTGTTGATTGCCGCGCCTGGCACACCGGAGTTAAGCGCGGTAAGCGTTCACCTTCCGTTGTTTTGGACACATTCACCGCAATCTTGGTTTGTCCACACCGAAGCTCAATTTCATATAAAGCAGATATCGGACGACTCCACGATGTATTACTACCTCGTCAGCGCTCTATCACCGGAGACGACCACACGCGTGATGCGGTTCATCGTTAATCCGCCTGCGGAAAACAAGTACGAGGCCATGAAGAAAGTGTTACTGCGAACCTTCGGGTTTAATAGGCATGATTGCGCTGCAAGACTTCTGCACCTACCGGACCTCGGAGATCGACGGCCTTCCGTTCTCATGTCCGAAATGATGATGCTAGCCGGTGAACATACGGATTGCCTTATGTTCGAACAGGCATTCCGAGAGAAGCTTCCTGAGGATGTCCGACTGCTGCTCACGGATTGTTCTTTTAAGGACCCCGAAGCATATGCAGCGAAAGCGGACGCGCTCATAGCGGCTAAAAACAAGGCAAGCGGTTCGATCAACAAGGTCTCGACATCAGTGACCACGCCACAGCGACATCAAGATGGCGCCGCGTCTCCCGCCAATTCTCCGAAAGCCCGCCAAAAAGATCCGCACAAGCGCGGCTGGTGCTATTATCACCTACGATGGGGTAGAGAATCCCGCAACTGCCGCTCGCCTTGTACCTTCGCGGGAAATGCCTCGGCCGATCGTACATAGGGGCAGTTACGATTGGCCAGAACCGATGCCTCTACGTCCATGATCGATTCACGGACACAGAATTTTTGGTGGACACGGGAGCCATCGTCAGTATAGTGCCGCCGACCGACCTCGAAACCAGATCGGGTAAGACAGGTCCCACCCTCATCGCGGTTAATGGCAGCCCCATTCGCACTTTCGGTATACGGAAGATGTCCCTTGTGTTAGGCCTCCGCACGTACGAATGGCCATTCATCATAGCCGACGTCAGACAAGCGATCCTGGGCGCAGATTTTCTCTGGGCTTTTTCACTGGTCCCTGATGTCCGCGGTAACGACCTCCGACCCTCCGCCGGAGAGGAGCCCGTCGCTCCGACAATCGCCTCCCCGCCCAGCCCTACTGTCCAGGCCGTCGTCGCGGCCCCCGACTCGTATGCTGAGATCCTGGCGGAGTTTCCAGAGCTGCTCATCCAACGTTTTGACACGCCTTCGGCCAAGCACGGCGTGGTCCATCACATCCGCACCGAAGGCCCTCCCGTTTTCGCTCGGGCCAGGAGACTACCGCCAGACAAACTGGTGGTGGCACGGGCGGAATTTAGGAAGATGGAGGAAATGGGAATTGTCCGTCAGTCCGACAGCCCGTGGGCCTCGCCGTTGCATATGGTCTCCAAGGCATCTGGGGGGTGGAGACCATGTGGCGATTATCGGCGTCTCAATGCTGTCACCACGGCTGATCGCTACCCCATACCGCACCTACAGGACTTTTCGTCTGGGCTGGAAGGAGCGGTGGTGTTCTCCAAAATCGATTTGGTGCGAGGATACCACCAGATTCCGGTGCGACCGGAGGACATACAGAAAACTGCAACGATTACTCCGTTCGGGTTGTTTGAATGGTTGCGTATGCCTTTCGGTTTAAAGAACGCGGCACAGGCTTTCCAACGACTGATGGACCGTGTGGGCCGGGGTTTACCCTTTTTGTTTATTTATTTAGATGACATCCTGGTCGCCAGCCCCTCAGTGCAGGAACACCAGGTCCATTTGCGGACTGTGTTCCAGCGGCTCCAAGACCACGGGCTCATTATCCAACCCTCCAAGTGTCAATTCGGCCTCCCTTCTCTTGATTTTCTAGGGCACAGAATTACCCCTGCCGGCGCCTCCCCTTTGCCCGAGAAGGTGGAGGCTATCCGGGCATTTCCCAGGCCCACCACAGTAAAAGGACTACAGGAGTTCATAGGCATGGTTAACTTCTACCATAGGTTCGTTCCGGCAGCTGCGCGAGTCATGCGCCCACTCTTCCAATGCCTTGCGGGAAAACCGGTAGAGTTGATATGGTCCCCGGCCGCAGAGTCGGCTTTTACAGCAGCTAAGGCAGCCTTGGCAGACGCCACCATGTTGGTCCACCCGAGCCCCTCCGCCCCCACGGCCCTGACGGTTGACGCCTCTGACGTGGCGGTGGGCGGGGTTCTGGAGCAGCAGGTCAGTGGCCGTTGGCAGCCTTTAGCGTTTTTCAGCCGGCAACTAAATTCGGCTGAGCTGAAGTATAGCGCATTTGACCGAGAGCTTCTGGCTCTCTATTTAGCTGTTCGTCATTTCAGGTACTTCCTTGAGGGCCGCCCATTTGTGGCCTTTACGGACCACAAACCATTAACATTTGCATTTTTCAAATTGTCTGACCCATGGTCGGCCCGCCAGCAGCGGCACCTGACTGCCATCTCCGAATTTACCACCGATGTCCGTCATGTCGCGGGTAAGCTTAATGCCGTTGCTGACGCCCTGTCTAGACCTGCTTTTTCCCCTATTTCGGCGGTGGACTGCGAGGTGGATCCCCAGGAGCTTGCGGAGGCACAGCTTCTAGCGGATACCGCTTCGGCATACCAGTCCACCACTTCGGGATTGAAGTTGGCTCAGGTAGCCTGCGGGTCGGAAGGCACAAAAGTCTGGTGCGATGTTTCTCTTCCCCGTCCCAGGCCGGTAGTACCGCCCTCCCTTCAGCGCCGGGTTTTCGATGCCATTCATGGGCTGGCGCACCCGTCCATCCGCTCCACCTCTGCTTTGGTAGCAGCTCGGTTTGTCTGGCATGGCCTACGGAAACAGGTAGCGGGTTGGGCGCGTTCCTGCGTTCCCTGTCAGACCGCTAAAGTCTAGCGCCATGGATTTCGAGTTCCCGGCAGTTCGTTTTTTCCACATCCACGTGGATTTAGTCGGGCCTTTGCCTTCCTCCCGGGGCTACACCCACCTCCTCACGGTGGTGGATCGGTTCACCCGGTGGCCAGAGGCTTTCCCATTGTCTGATATTTCATCAGCGTCTTGTGCCAGGACTTTGGCCCTCCATTGGGTAGCTCGTTTCGGGGTCCCGGCAGTTATTACCACTGACAGAGGGCCGCAGTTCACTTCGTCCCTCTGGGCCGCGCTCGCAGAACTGTACGGTTCCAAGTTACAACCCACTACTGCATATCACCCCCAGGCAAATGGACTTGTAGAAAGGTTCCACCGTCAACTTAAGGCGTCCCTCAGTGCAAGGCTTGAAGGCCCCGGACTGCTCCTAAGCTAGATCTCGGTGCGTCGTCCGCGGAGCTAGTATATGGCTCGACACTTCGAGTACCCGGAGATTTGTTTCCGGACCCTTCAGACCAGCTGCCTACAATCCCATCAGTGTTAGCATCTCTCCGGGAACGGGTGGGCTCCCTGGCTCCAGTTCCGACTTCACGTCATGGGTGTCCCATGGTACATGAACCGCCTTCCCTGAAGGACTGTGAGTTTGTTTTTCTGCGAAAAGATTCCCATCGCGCCCCGTTGCAGAGGGTCTATCAAGGGCCGTTCCGGGTTTTGCGTAAGGGAACGGCTACCTTCACCTTAGACATGTGCGGCAAGAGTGAGCTCGTCTCGGTGTCCCGGCTCAAACCTGCACACTTGGATCCGGATCAACCAGTCCTGGTCGGTCAAACCCCTAGGAGAGGCCGACCTCCGTTAGTTCCGCTCAGTCCAGGACCCCCCGTTCCGGCAGTTCCTCCAGGACCCCCCGTTCCGGCAGTTCCTCCAGGACCCCCCGTTCCGGCAGTTCCTCCAAGTCCGGAACCCCCGGCTCCTGTGGTTCAGGCTGCCCCTCTCCATACTCGTTATGGTCGCGAAATCCGGCTCCCTGCTAGGTTCCGTACCTCGGGTTCTGGGGGGGGGTCATGTAGCGACCATAGAGAATGGTCCAGGTCGTCGAACCCTCAGATTGGCCAGCGAGGTCACGTGTGAACGCGACCATGGGGATTGGTCCAGGGAGCGACATCGCTGATTGGCCAGCGTGGTCATGTGCGCTTTTGGCGCCCGAAATGTTTAGTTCAGCGAAGTCTTCGAAGAAGACAGTAAGTTTTTGATGGTTGTCCTTTACCTTGTTGTTTAACTCTGTATTCGAATATTGCGGCTGCAATAAACTTCTACAACCAACAAGTTTTCGGACTCGCCATAACAGTATATTAAATCATCTTGTTTAAGTGCACTCTGCTCCAGGGCTGGAGCTGTTGTTGCAGAACTAACAGCCATTTGTTGTGACAGTAACCACTGGAAGCACTAGTTTTGCTGGGCACGCAGTAAGAGCTTGGTTCATTTTGGTGGGAGGGAGGGGTAGTCATTTCCATGACAAATAGATTTGTGTTTAAACTCCATATTCCACACAATCCAAATATTGGCCGGGAAATGGATTCTAATCGGGCAGATTTCAGTTTCAGTTTCGTTTATTGTCATGTGTACCGAGGTACAGTGAAAAGCTTTTGTTTAGTTTAGTTTAGTTTAGAGATACAGTGCGGAAACAGGCCCTTCGGCCCACATAACCACACCGACCAGCGATCCCCACATATTAACATTATCCTACACACACTAGGGACTATTTTTACACTTACACCAAGCCAATTAACCTACAAACCTGTACGTCTTTGGAATGGAGCTGTATGCTGTCCAGTCAGCAGAAAGGCAACACATGATTACAATCAGGTACTGATCAGCCATGATCACATTGAATGGCGGTGCTGGCACAAAGTGCCAAATGGCCTACTCCTGCACCTATTGTCTATGTGTCTATGCAATCGAGCCATTTACAGTGTATAGATATATGATAAGAGAATAACGTTTAGTGGAAGGTAACTTAGCATCAAAGAGTCATACAGCACACAAACGGGCCATTCGGCCCAACTCGTTCAGCCAACTAAGATGCCCCACCCTATCAATTCCCCTCATGATTTTATGTACTCACTTAGTTTTTGTTTAGTTTATTGTCACATGTACTGAGGTACAGTGAAAAACCTTTGTTTAGTTTAGTTTAGAGATACAGTGCGGAAACAGGCCCTTCGGCCCACCAAGTCCGTGCCGACCAGCGATCACTCGTACACTGGTTCTACATTCAGCCCCCTTTACAGGCTACACACTAGGGACAATGTACAGATGCCAATTAACCTGCAAACCTGCACATCTTTGGAAAATGTGAAGAAACCGGAGCACCCAGAGAAAACCCACGTCGTGACAGGGAGAACGTACAAACGCCATACAGACAGCGCCCGTATTCAGGATCAAACCCGGGTCTCTGGCACTGCAAGTCAGCAACTCTACCGCTGCACCACCGCGCCTCCCTGTTTTTAGATATTGAGGGATTTTGATTGGTGTTTGGTGGGATCCTTGCTGAGTTCTGAAGAATGGTGTTTGACCTGAAAGATTAACTTTCAATTAATTGAAAGTTTTTTAATTGAAAGATTGACTTTAGATAGTACCTCTGTCCCTCTCTTCCCCTCCCCCTTCCCATTTCTCCCTCTATCTTCCTGTCTTCACCGATATCCTTCCTTTGTCCCGCCCCCCTGACATCAGTCTGAAGAAGGGTCTCGACCCGAAACGTCACCCATTCCTTCTCTCCTGAGATGCTGCCTGACCTGCTGAGTTACTCCAGCATTTTGTGAAAGATTAACTTCCTCAGCATACAGATGCTGCCTGGCCTGCTGAATTCTTCCAGTAGCCTCAGAATTAAAGGGCGTTCCTTTAGGAAGGTGATGAGGAGGAATTTCTTTAGTCAGAGGGTGGTGAATCTGTGGAATTCTTTGGCACAGAAGGCTGTGGAGGCCAAGTCAATGGATATTTTAAGGCATAGATAGATTCTTGATTAGTACGGTGTCAGAGGTTATGGAAAAACATAGAAAATAGGTGCAGGAGTAGTCTTTTCGCTCCACGAGCCAACACCGCCATTCAATATGATCATGGCTGATCATCCAAAATCAGTACCCCGTTCCTGCTTTTTCCCCCCATATCCCTTGATTCCGTTAGCCCAAATAGCTCAATCTAATTCTCTTGAAAACATCCAGTGAATTGGCCTCCACTGTCCTCTGGGGTAGAGAATTCCACAGGTTCACAACTCTTTGGGTGAGAAAGTTTTTCCTCATCTCAGTCCTAAATGGCCTACCCCTTATTCTTAAGAGAGAAGGCAGGAGAATGGGGTTAGGAGGGAGAGATAGATCAGCCATGATTGAATGGTGGAGTAGGCATGCTGGGCCGAATGACCTAATTCTGCTCCTATCACTTATGACCTTATTGTCTGTTTTCATCTCGGATTTCTGGCATCTGCAGTGTTTTTGTTGTAACCCACAGTATAGGCCAAAGCTTCTTAAACTATTTCAGTGTCATCCACCCTTGAGTCTTTATCACAAAATTTCATTCACCCTCGACTAAATCTTCTTATGTGTTTTTTCTTTGGTAATTTCTGTCTTATTCTCCCTTGTGTATAATGTTTTATATATTAAGTCATTCACCCTTCATTCACCCCACTCTAGTTTCATTCACCCCCAAAGTAATTTCATTCACCCTTGGGTGAACCATTCACCACTTTAAGAAACACTGGGAGAGGCCACTCTGTTTCCAGCACAGTTTTACAATAGTGTTTCTTAGCTTCCAGCCCAAGTAACAAACACAACACATCGGAGGCAACAAGAGACTGCAGAAACATAGTATCTTCACTTGAATGCAGTATTGTACTTTAATTTGATAATATAGTTGAAATCACAAATGTATGGTACTTGCAGCAAACAAAGAAATCACATCCAGATACAATGAACATCAAACAATAATACTGTTGCTTTGCACCAAGATTAAGCATTAGACAAGTACACAGTTCAGCTTTTTGTTTTAAAAAAAAAAACGTATCCAGAGGTTTTGATGAGAGCAACACAAAACTTGTCATTTTTAGTTTAAAAATTTGTATGAAATTATTTCATAAAAATCCCATTTTAGCCAAATACTTTCTTTTTTTTTCCTCTTGGATCATTAAAATGTTATACGGACACAAACTCAAGAATGTAACTGGTTCAAATTCTTATTTAGTTGAGGCAACTTTGGTCTGGGCCGTGTGTTATACTGTGCTTTAGAAGAAGGTTCAATATTCTGCTAATGGTTAAGCAATTGGTTCTGGTGCAGATGAAAATAGTGACATTACACTTATTGAAATGTATTACCCCCACAAGAGGCCATTTAAGCTATTGAGCCTGAGGCAGATGGAAGAAGAAGTACTAGTCTACTCCCACCTTCGAAACCCGCCACCTCGCAGATCACAACTTATAAGTTCATAAGTTATAGGAGTAGAATTAGGCCCATTCGGTCCATCGAGTCTACTCCACCATTCAATCATGGCTGATCTATCTTTCCCTCTCAACCGCATTCTCCTGCCTTCTCCCCATCACCCTTGACTCCCTTACTAATCAAGAATCTGTCCATCTCTGCTGTAAAAACACCCACTAATGTTCTGTGGTTTAGTCATTCAAGCATTATTCAGAGTACAGTGGCGATATCTGCCTCGACCATCTTTTTGGACGGTGTGTTCCAAACCCCTACCTTGGGTCAAGAATATTGTCTTCAATATTCTTCTGATCCTTCTATTAACCACCTTAAGTCTATGCCTCCTGATTTATAACTCCTCTTGGCCTTTCCAGTTCACTCATTGTACACCTTGTATTGCTGTCGAGAGTCTACTGAAATCTCTGAGTCCATTTACGTTACAAGTGGCAAATCGTCTGAATGAGCTGATGTGATTCTAACCAGCGATATGGTGTATCTGGGTCCAGTGTGAACATGGTCAGCAAGGTGAGTCACCAGAACCAAACAGATTTAAAGACTGAAGGTAGACACAAAATTCTGGAGTAACTCAACGGGTCAGGCAGCATCTCGGGCGAGAAGGAATGGGTGACTTTTCCAGTGGGAACAGAGATCATCGCCTCAGAATTAAAGGGCGCTGAGTTAGTCCAGCATTTTGTGTCTACCTCTGATTTAAACCAGCATCTGCAGTTTTTTCCTACAGATTTAAGGGTTGTACAGTTAACAACACATTGGCTGAAAATGAAAAGCCAATTAAAGTGACTGAATTTAACCAAAATCAGGTACAAAAAAACCAGAATACAAAATTAGCCTAATAAAGAAATTAAAAAAAAAATTATATCCTCTCACTTTTAGACTGAATGAATTATGCTCCATTCCTGGAAATAAAATCAGTTTAGGGTTAGGGGTGGGGATTAGTGATGGAGATGGCACAGTGATACTGAGATTATTAACTGCCTTATTGTTGCAGTCATAGAGTCATAGAGTGATACAGCCTGGAAACAGGCCCTTCGGCCCAACTTGCCCACACCAGCCAACATGTCCCGGCTACACTAGTCCCACCTGCCCGCGTTTGGTCCATATCCTTCCAAACCTGTCCTATCCCTGTAGATGTGATGTGAATCCTGACAGCAAGTTGAGCTTGTGTAAATACAGCAAGGTTACAATGTGTAACACAGTTTAAATGTGTGCTGTTTTTGAGGGGTGAAATTTGAAGCATTACATTTCAGTTTGAAACAGTTTGTTTCCAATGTAACTTTGCTCCTCGTCTAAAGCTGCTGTACCATTCTCGTGTAGATAATTTTGAGCACCATTGGGAACTCCACAGAAGAGAGACACAACGTGCCGGAGTAACTGAATGGGTCAGGGAGCATTTCTGGAGAAAGGAATAGGTGACGTTTCTGGTTGAGATTCTTCATCGATCCAAAACGTCATCTATTCCGTTTCTCCATAGATGCTGCCTGACCTGCTGAGTTACTCAAGCATTTTGTGCCTAGCTTCAGTGTAAACCAGCATCTGCAGTTCCTTCCTACACATTAGGAACTCCACTCTTGTTTTGACTGTAAATATGGTCCATTAGGATCTGGTAAAACACTGTGCATATCGTTAGGGTGAGTGGATCATTAAGATTGTACTGTGTAAACATGCAACTGATTTTAGCAGTTTGCCAACTGATTTACATTGTTAGATCAATGGTTTTGGTCACATATACTAGAGATTACGTTGAATACATTCACACACCTACTTTCAACATGAGCACGATACCTCCGAAACTAAACGTTAGAAAGACAGTAAGGAACAATAGTTGCTTTGTGCTTTAATATCTGTAGCTAGTGCCAAAAGATCTACGTAATATATTAACAGTTTTACACACATATAAATCCAGTACTTCTATTACCACTGTTTCATTAATGTGGGAAGACAGTGACACTACATTGCTAGCATTTACATAACTGACTGCACCAAGGATTGACCAGAGGGTATAACTGTGGCAAGCTGCAGAGAAGCCCGCTGTATCTTCCATTCATAAAAATTAAGCAATTTCCATTGTAAAGTTCTCAATAGTTTAGGATTGTCAGATGCAGTCATTTTAACCACTGCAGTGAATTAGAAGATAGTACAAATACAAGCTTGCATGCTGGAAAAAAATCACATTTACAAATCCTTACTCATAAATAAACAAAAATATATTTTCAATTCAAACATGTAAAGACTTCTTTTTTTAACAAAATGCATTCATTAAAAGTGAACATACAAAGGTAAATCTTATTCTAGTGTAAACATATTTGTTCTACTAACATCACATAAGATGCCTTTAAGTATCACCACAGCAAAGTAGGCCACAGAGTGCAAAAGGTACAATAATTTTCATGCGTTAAGTTATTTTTAAGTACAATGCAGTATTTTTAACAGTAGGCAAGGGGAACATTAACTTCTCACCCAAATGCAACTAGATTAATTCAACGTTACCTCTGTTTGCTTTGGGATAATCTACCACAGATGGCAAGGATAGACAGTGAATAATCAAAGCATAGCTTGTACATGTTAACAGACTTCACCATTTCAGTACAACATTTTAAAAAATGACGATCATCACAGAGGTATTTTGTAAAGCGGGATTTACTCATTGTAATCAATACTCAAATCACTATATTAATATTTGAACATCTGGACACCATTATTCACAGATATTTGAAATCATCATCACTTTCTACTGATATTTCTCAATGCCGATATTAATGCCATTTTTTTGTGAATCGACTCTAACTGAAGACTTGGCACTATGAAGGTCTCAGACTTTCAGCACACCAATACTGCAGTGTGAGAGGGCTACATTTGATTGGTGAAAGAGGTTGGTGGCTGCTGGTTGTAGCCACCTTGGCTTTGGCCTCCAATTTGACCGTAAGATGCTTGTTGGCCGAAGCCCGGTTGCTGTCCATAGCCCTGTTGGTTGTAACCGGCAGTTTGACCAAAGCTCTCCTGATCGCTTGAACCCTGGCTGTAAGGTTGGTTGAATCCGGTTGGGGCGGGCTGCTTCTCCATGGTGCTCTGGGAGTGTCGTGGGCCCGATGCGTGCCAACCTGTCTCCTTGAACACAAACCAAATATTACCAGCCCACAGGATGAAGTTAAGAAATCCAAACACCTGGGGAAGCAAGAGAACATCAGTTTAGTTTACTTTGATTATGTAGATTAGATCAGTTTAGAGGCACAGGCGGGGAAATCAGGCCCTTCGGCCCACCGGTCCGCACCAACCAGCGATCCCAGTACATTAACATATCCTACACACATTAGAGACAATTAACCTGCAAACCTCAGAGAAAACCCACGCGGTCACGGGGAGAACGTACAAACTCCATACAGACAGCACCTGTAGTCGGGATCGAACCCGGGTCTCTGGCACTGCAAGCGCTGTAAGGCAGCAACTCTACAACTGCGCCACCGTGACATCCTATATGTTCTATGATGTTTCATTTTCCATCAGGAATGGCATTTCTTGTGCCAAAACATGCCACCTCTTGTATATGGGCTCAGTGGACTACTTCGGTACACTTTGCTAATTGGGCTACGCTGTAATCAGGTAACAGTGGTGCAGCAGTAGAGTTGCTGCCTCACAGCACCAGAGACCCAGGTTCTGTCTGTCTGTATGGAGTCCTGACTGTATGGAGTTTGCACGTTCTCCTTGTGACCACGTGGGTTTTCTCCGGGTGCTCCGGTTTCCTCCCACATTCCAAAGACGTGCACGTTTGCAGGTTAATTGGCCTCTGTAAGTTTTCCCTGGAGCGTTGGATAGAACCAGTGATTGTTGCTTGGTGCGGACTCGGTGGGCCAAAGGGCCAGTTTCCACGCTGTGTCTCTTCAACAAAACTAAACAAAACCGACCCATCCTACCGACAAGAGAGCAGTCCTGAGCTGCTATCTTCCTTGGAAACCATCGGATTATTGTTAGAAAATAACTGCAGATGCTGGTACAAATCGAAGGTATTTATTCACAAAATGCTGGAGTCACTCAGCAGGTCAGGCAGCATCTCAGGAGAGAAGGAATGGGCGACGTTTCGGGACCCGAAACGTCACCCATTCCTTCTCTCCCGAGATGCTGCCTGACCTGCTGAGTGACTCCAGCATTTTGTGAATAAATACCTTCGATCGGATTATTGTTGATCAGACTTTACTGGACTTTATCTTGCACTAAACATTATTCCCTTTATCATGCATCTGTACACTGTAAATGACTCCATCATGTACAATCTTCATGCCGACGGGTTAGCATGCGACAAAAGCTTTTCACTGTACCTCAGTACACGTGACAATAAACTACACTGAACTAAACGAAGCTTAGCTATGGCAACACTCTGCTGGACAGTTTGTGTAATAATAATAATAATAATTTTACCGTGCATTTGCACTGTGTGACAATAAAACAGTATTGAACCATTTGGGCAGGAACAGTCCACACCAACCATCCATCACCCGTTCACACTAGTTCTACATCATCCCACTTTCGCATCCGCTCACGACACACTAGGGGCAATATAAAGAGGTCAATTGACCCCCAAAACCGCATGCCTTTGGGATGTGGGAGGAGATTAATTAATTAGGTTAATTCCCGGAATGGCAGGACTATCATATGTTGAAAGACTGGAGCGACTAGGCTTGTATACACTGGAATTTAGAAGGATGAGAGGAGATCTTATCGAAACGTATAAGATTATTAAGGGGTTGGACACGTTAGAGGCAGGAAACATGTTCCCAATGTTGGGGGAGTCCAGAACAAGGGGCCACAGTTTAAGAATAAGGGGTAGGCCATTTAGAACTGAGATGAGGAAAAACTTTTTCAGTCAGAGAGTTGTGAATCTGTGGAATTCTCTGCCTCAGAAGGCAGTGGAGACCAATTCTCTGAATGCATTCAAGAGAGAGCTAGATAGAGCTCTTAAGGATAGCGGAGTCAGGGGGTATGGGGAGAAGGCAGGAACGGGGTACTGATTGAGAATGATCAGCCATGATCACATTGAATGGCGGTGCTGGCTCGAAGGGCCGAATGGCCTCCTCCTGCACCTATTGTCTATTGTCTATTGAGACTGGAACACCCGGAGGAAACATACAGTCAGAGGGAGAACGTGCAAACTCCACACAGGCAGCAGCCGAGGTCAGGATCGAACCCGGGCCTCAGGCGCTGTGAGGCAGCAGCTCGACCAGCTGCGCCACCGTGCCATCCACTAGCCTGTAATTGCTATTATTAAGTCATCAACAAAATCAGACCTCATAAGACAACCAAAAAAACAAGGATCAGCAGGAAAACAGTTATGTCTTTAGAAATTACTCCTGGTATGTACATACCGTAGGTGTATGTGACCTTTAGAACCATTTATCATGTTACTTAGCAAGTTGAAATGACAAACATAATTTTATATGCCCTGCATAATTATCTTTAGGAATTGAACCAATATAATTACTTATTCTCATTCCCACCACATCCCAACATTGCATTCTCGTTGCCTTGTTATTCAGTCAAATGTGTAAGCTTAATTTTGGGTAAACGTATGGGAATTATTGAAATGAATGCTTTGGAGAGGAAGATTGACATTCTATTCTATTATTGGTGATCTTTATTCCGTAGCAAAAGAAGCATGATTTATACAAATCCCATTCTGTCTCTTGCTCAGTGTTAATTTCTCACCGGCCATGTTCTGTCCTGCCCTTCCTCTTCTCCAGCTTTCTGTCCCACCCTCCCTGACTGCAATCAGTCTGAAGAAGGGTCCCGACCCGAAACCGAAACATCACCTATCCATGTTCTCCACGGATGTTCCCTGACCCGCTGAGTTGCTCCAGCATTTTGTGTCTCACCAGAGACGAGAATCTAGCTTTGTCATGTTAGATAAACGTAGAAATGAACGCTGCAATTCTCAAGGATTAATTTTACCTGCGTTACATAACAGAAGGAATTAATAAACAAAAGTATCTGGTATTGAGAATACTGCTGCTTGTTTATTTAACCAGGGTTGTGCAGAGGCACAGCGGTAGAGTTGCTGCCTCGCAGCGCCAGAGACCCGGGTTCAATCCTGACTACGGGTGCAGTCTGTACGGAATTTGTACGTTCTCCCGGTGAACTGCGTGGGTTTCCTCCAGGTGCTCCGGTTTCCTGTGCGGGTTTGTATGTTAATTGACTTCTGTAAATTGTCCCCAGAGTGTGTAGGATGGAGCTAGTGTACGGGGTGATCGCTGGTCGGTGCGGACTCGATGGGCCAAAGGGCCTGTTTCCATGCTGTATCTCTATTTATTATTGTGCAAATTAGTGTTGTCTCTTCTGGCTTTTTCCTCTGTTTCCTCACCTTCATATTTTTTCTCATCAATTTTTCGCTGAGTTGTGTCCATTTCCCAGCTTGCTATTTAATATTACCCATCACCACAAACCAATAACGCTATTTATTCCAGGACAAATAAATCTCAAGCACATTGGGAAAGAATTGCTTTTGATTAATGGAGCATATTATAGAGCTTGCTAATCTTTTGCACATTAAAGGAATTTTGCTGGACTATTGAACTGCGAGTTGGACTGAATATTTTGTTGTCTGCAAAATAATACCAGTTTTGACAGCAATTAAAAAGTTATTTTACCTGTAATTTGCAGCTGTGTACCTTGGAAACGGAGTGGATTTGAAAGAATGCAGTTTGCAATAAAGGCCCTTTAAACACGTCCCCGTGAATTAGTCTTGCAAACGAACAATGATATCAAAGGTACCCAAACACAGCATGCATGTACTGCACAAATAACATTAATTCGATATTCTGATCGGTTCTGAATGTTTAGTTTAAATTAGGTCATTGTCACATGTACCGAGGTACAGTGAAAAGCATTTTGTTGCGTGCTAACCAGTCAGCGGAAAGACTGTACATGATTACAATCGAGCCGTCCACAGTATACAAGGTGTGTAGGAAGAAGGGTCTCGACCCGGAATGTCACCTATTCCTTCTATCCACACATGCTGCCTGTCCCGCTGAGTTACTCCGGCATTTTGTGTCTGTCTTCAGTGTCCACAGTGTACAGGTACATGGTAAAGGGAATAAAGTTTAGCGCAAGATAAAGTCCAGTAAAGTCCAATTAAAGATAGTCCGAGGGTCTCCGATAAGGTCGATGGTCGGTCAGGATAGCTCTCTGGTTGTGGTAGGATGATTCAGGGTTCAATCCTGACTACAGGTGCTGTCTGTACAGAGTTCTCCCCGTGACCGCATGGGTTTTCACTGAGATCTTCAGTTTCCTCCCACACTCCAAAATTGGCGTGGTATAATTGTAAATTGTCCCTAGTGTACATAGGATTGTGTTAGTGTATGGGTATTTATTCACAAAATGATGGAGTAACTCAGCAGGTCAGGCAGCATCTCAGGAGAGAAGGAATGGGCGACGTTTCGGGTCGAGACCCTTCTCCAACTGCCGGCGTGACATTAACCGCCTCAAATTTTCCACTCCCTTGACTAACTCTAACCTCTCCCCTCCTGAACGTGCAGCCCTCCACTCACTCTGCAACAATATCTGCCTCCGTGTTAGTGTATGGGGATCGCTGGTTGGTGCGGACTCGGTAGACCAAAGGCCTGTTTCTGCGCTATATCTAAACTAAACATTGGCTATGTCCCCCGGCTAATCAGCATCCTTTTAAGGTACGTTCAGTGTAGTTTATTGTCACGTGTACCGAGGTACAGTGAAAAACTTTTGTTGCGTGCTAGCCAGTCAGCAATACATGGTTACAATCGAACCATTTACAGTGTATAGATGCATGTTAAGGGCAAGGTAAAGCCAGTAAAGTTCGATCAAGGATAGTCCGAAGTCACCAAAGAGGCAGATAGTAGTTCAGCACTGCTCTCTGGTTGTGGTAGAAGAGATAAATATTAGTACCAGTGGTCTACTCACAACAGAGGTGTTTAATCCTGACATTGCTGGATCTCTGACAGGTAAGCATTTGTTGCCTTGCAGTTTGCAAGCCGACATTAGTAAAAGCACTTCATCAGGATCGGTGGCAGCCTTAACGTCCGAGAGACCCTTTGCCCAAGCCGACGATCCCACAAGCCACAGGAACGAGAAGACCACAGTCACAATGAAATCCTGAAAGAGATTTTAAAAACAATCACTGATAAAATTGCATAATTTTGTCGTGAAGGCACACAATAATTGCACATTTGTCATACAGTGTGGAAACATGCCCTTCAGCCCAACTTGCCCACACCGGCCAACGTGCCCCATCTAAGATAAACACAAAGAGCTGGAGTAACTCAGCGGGTCAGGCAACATCTCTGGAAAAAGGAATACGTGATGTTTCGGGTTGAGATCCTTCTTCAGACTGTGAGTCAGGGGAGGGGGAAACGAGATATGAAAAGGGAACAAATGAATGAAAGATATGTTAAAGAACACAAAACCAGCAAGGATGATTGAGGAAAGGTGGAGCCCACAATGATCCATGTTTGGCTGTGGAGAAGTTGAAAATGAGTAATCCTAAGCATGCCCCATCTATATTAGTCCCACCTGCCTGCACGTCAATGTTCCTATGCCAACAGCATTTATGGACAGGTTAATGGACAGGAACGGTTTAGAGGGATGTGGGCCAAACATGGGCTAGTGGGACTAGTGTAGATGGGGCAACCTGGGAAAGTTGGGCTGAAGGGCCTGTTTCCATGCTCTATGACATTAGGTCAAACCTTTAACTAATTCTGAATATATTGAATTCTTTAGAATTGATGTCATCTCATACAAATAAAACTAATCACAATTGATAACTTTGGAATATTATGTAAAACCGACATTAGATAGAATTCACTACAAATTCTACCAAATTAGACAATAGACAATAGGTGCAGGAGTAGGCCATTCGGCCCTTCGAGCCAGCACCGCCATTCAATGTGATCATGGCTGATCATTCTCAATCAGTACCCCGTTCCTGCCTTCTCCCCATACCCCCTGACTCCGCTATCCTTAAGAGCTCCATCTAGCTTAGATGATTAATAACGACAGTTCCCAGTTTAGAACAGATTCATCGTCGATAGTAAACTACAGACAAAGGGAGAGAGATTTTATTATACAAATTACTCAAGAGTCAAGAGTGTGTTATTGTCGTATGTCTCAGGTAGAACAATGAAATTCTTACTTGCAGCAGCACAACAGAATATGTAAACATAGTACACTGGAAAACAATATAATGAACAAGAAAATAAAGTTCAGTGTGTGTATATATACATGTATTGGGGGAGTCCAGAACCAGGGGTCGCAGTTTAAGAATAAGGGGTAGGCCATTTAGGACTGAGATGAGGAAAAACATTTTCACCCAGAGAGTTGTGAATCTGTGGAATTCTCTGCCACAGAAGGCAGTGGAGGCCAATTCACTGGATGTATTCAAGAGAGAGTTAGATATAGCTCTTAGGGCTAACGGAATCAAGGGATATGGGGAGAAAGCAGGAACGGGGTACTGATTTTGGATGATCAGCCATGATAATATTGAATGGCGGTGCTGGCTCGAAGGGCTGAATGGCCTACTCCTGCACATATTTTCTATGTTTATATATATATATATATATATATATATATATATGTGTGTGTGTGTATGTATATACACACACATATATGTGCACATAAAAAGTAAACAATAGTGCAAAAAGATAAAATCAATTCCCCAAGTCTATGTAATTCAGAGCTTATTGGAGGTTTTAGTTATTAACAGCCTGACAGCTGTTGGGAAGAAGCTGTTCCTGAACCTGGACGTTACAGTTTTCAGGCTCCTGCACCTTCCTCCCAGTTTGTATTGGAGACTTGAATACGCACTTAAAACATCCCAACAGAAAGAGGCACGTCTGGATTCTGTCAGTCAGTTTTGTCCAGGATAATGAGTATAATTGGCACTCTGGTGATTGTGTGCTAATCCTTTACAGCTGGGTTTAATCAATGCAAGCATGCAGATGTGTGGTAATTACAGTCCGTGACGTATTGCCATCAGTGGGACAAAACAACGCATGTGGTACACAGTCCTCCGACAATCACCTTCCTCATTAGGTTGTCAGTAACTGTTAAGTATCAGCCCCTTCTCAATGTCTTGTATATTATTGCTTATGAAACAGACTGGCACTGTAGAAATGTGCTACCGAGGAACAAGAGTGCCAGAGAGTTGTGAATCTGTGGAATTCTCTGCCTCAGAAGGCAGTGGAGGCCAATTCTCTGAATGCATTCAAGAGAGAGCTAGATAGAGCTCTTAAGGATAGCGGAGTCAGGGGGTATGGGGAGAAGGCAGGAACGGGGTACTGATTGAGAATGATCAGCCATGATCACATTGAATGGCGGTGCTGGCTCGAAGGGCCGAATGGCCTCCTCCTGCACCTATTGTCTATTGTCATAAGGGGAGAATGCACCAACCCATTCTTGGGTATTTATTCACAAAATGCTGGAGTAACTCAGCAGGACAGGCAGCATCTCAGGAGAGAAGGAATGGGTGATGTTTCGGGTCGAGACCCTTCTTCAGACTGGTTAGGGATAAGGGAAACGAGAGATGTAGACGATGATGTAGAGAGATAAAGAACAATGAATGAAACATATGCAAAAAAGTAACGATGATAAAGGAAACAGGCCATTGTTGGCAGTTTGTTGGGTGAAAACGAGAAGCTGGTGCGACTTGGGTGGGGGAGGGATAGAGAGAGAGAGGGAATGCTGGGGTTTCTTGAAGTTAGAGAAATCAATATTCATAAATCCTCAATCTTCTTGATTGACCTCTGCTTCTTATTCTGTTCTGTGGCCAGGTCTTCCATACAAGGTCTTTGTACAGCACTCCAGTGAACTAAAATGTACTGAGCTCGGCCGATTGGATCTCCCGGTTGCTACCCATTTTAACTCTCTCCCCATGCCCATACTGACCTTCCAATCTCAGCTCCCAGGAAGCATCAACATATTGCATCCTCACTCATTCACCAAGCCAAGCTAATGCCTCATCGTCACGACAAGCCTAGACTAGGCGACCGTTTTACCAAGCGCTTGTGCTTTGGTCCGTCAAGGTCTGCAGGAACTCCTGGTTGCTGAACATTTTAACTCCCCTTCCCATTCCCAAACCAACCTTTCAGTCCTAGACGTCCTCCATTGCCTGAGTGAGGCCACACATAAACTGGAAGAAAAGCACCTCATATTCCGCTGGGGCAGCTTACAGCCCACGTCCTTCCCGACCCCTTCACCGTTGCCGCCCACGCCCTCCCCGGCCATCCGCTGACCGAGCCGACCGCCACTTACCCGGACACCAGGTCCCCGCGGGCCTCCCCCAGCGACCGTGCTGACCTGCGCCGCTCCACCGCCCAGCAGCAGGTCACAGCCGTCGCTGTACCCGGCCCCCGGGACCAACAACAGGCTGCAGCTCCACCTGGCCCACACACACCGCGCTGGGCCCACAGCCCCCACCAGGCAGAGCCCCTCAGCACTGCTGGGTCCTACTGCCCACCCTCTACTACAGGTAACTGCAGCAGGGGTTCCACTGGGTCTCCCCCTTCCCCCTCCAGCCAGTTGACCCCCAGTACTCCCCACATCGGTCCTCATGCCCCCCTCTGCCCAGCTAACCCACCACCCCCCCACCATACATCCCCTCCACCTGCCCCCCTGCCTCCATCCGACCCCAACCCCCACCATTGCCGGGTGTTCACCATCCCCCCTGACCTCCCCCTTTCAGACACTGAACGGTCGGTCCTCAGCAGAGGCCTTACCTTTGTTACCCTCCGCCCCCACATCAACGAGTTCCGCGTCCGCCATGACGTGGAGCTCTTCTTCCGCCGCCTCCGCCTCCGAGCCTTTTACCACGGGAAGGAGTCCCGACCCCCCACTGATGACCCCTTCTCCCGTCTCCAATGGACCCCCTCCACTTTTACCCCCCAGTATGGCCTACTACCCTCACTAGAACTTTTTATTTCAAACTGCCGGCGTGACATCGGCCGCCTCAAATTTTCCACTCCCCTGACTAACTCCAACCTCTCCCCTCCTGAACATGCAGCCCTCCACTCACTCCGCAACAACCCGGACTTAATAATTAAACCCGCTGACAAGGGAGGGGCTGTGGTAGTCTGGCGTGCTGACCTCTACCGCACCGAGGCCAGACGACAACTATCAGACACCTCTTCCTACCTATCCCTGGAACATGACCCCACCGATAAACACCAGACCTTCATCAGCAGCACCATCACCGACCTCACCAACTCCGGCGAACTACCCCTCAGTGCCTCCAATCTCATAGTTCCCCAGCCCCGCACGGCCCGATTCTACCTCCTACCCAAAATCCACAAACACAATTGTCCCGGCAGACCCATTGTCTCTGCCTGCTCATGCCCCACCGAACTTATTTCCACCTACCTCGACTCCATCCTATCCCCCCTGGTCAAATCCCTCCCCACCTACGTCCAAGACACCTCACACGCTCTCCATCTCCTGGATAACTTCCGGTTCCCAGGCCCCCACTCCCTCATTTTCACCATGGATGTCCAGTCACTCTACACTTCCATCCCCCACAAGGATGGTCTCGAAGCCCTCCGTTTCTTCCACGACCGTAGAACCAGCCAATCCCCATCGACCAACACTCTCCTCCAACTAGCAGAGCTGGTTCTTACCCTCAACAACTTCTCCTTTGACTCCTCCCACTTCCTCCAAACCAGAGGCGTAGCTATGGGCACTCGCATGGGCCCTAGCTACGCCTGCCTCTTTGTCGGGTACGTCGAACAATCCCTGTTCCAGACGTACACTGGCCCCATCCCCGAACTCTACCTCCGCTACATCGACGACTGCATTGGTGCTACCTCTTGCACCCATGCAGAACTCACTGACTTTATACACTTCACCTCCAATTTCCATCCTGCCCTTAAATATACCTGGACTATCTCTGACATCTCCCTCCCGTTTCTGGACCTCACCATCTCCATCACAGGAGAAAAATTAGTGACGGACATTTATTACAAGCCCACCGACTCGCACAGCTATCTGGACTACACTTCTTCCCACCCGGTCCCCTGCAAAAAGTCTATCCCCTACTCCCAATTCCTCCGTCTACGCCGCATCTGTGCCCGGGATGAGGTGTTTCAGACTAGGGCTTCCGAGATGTCCTCGTTTTTCAGAAAACGGGGCTTCCCCTCCTCCATTATAGATGAGGCTCTCACTAGAGTCTCTTCTACATCCCGCAGCTCCGCTCTTGCTCCCCATCCCCCCACTCGCAACAAGGACAGGATCCCCCTCGTTCTCACCTTCCACCCCACCAGCCAGCGGATCCAACATATCATCCACCAACATTTCCGTCACCTACAACAGGACCCTACCACTGGCCATATCTTCCCATCCCCTCCCCTCTCTGCATTCCGCAGAGACCGTTCCCTCCGCAACTCCCTGGTCCACTCGTCCCTTCCTACCCAAACCACCCTAACCCCGGGCACTTTCCCTTGCAACCGCACGAGATGCAACACCTGTCCCTTTACCTCCCCCCTCAACTCCATCAAAGGACCCAAACATTCTTTCCAGGTGAGACAGAGGTTCACCTGCACCTCCTCCAACCTCATCTATTGCATCCGCTGCTCTAGATGTCAACTCATCTATATCGGCGAAACCAAGCGCAGGCTCGGCGATCGCTTCGCTGAACACCTGCGCTCGGTCCGCATTAACGCCACTGTTCTCCCGGTGGCCCAGCACTTCAACTCCCCCTCCCATTCCCAGTCTGACCTCTCTGTCATGGGCCTCCTCCAGTGCCATAGTGAGGCCCGCCGGAAATTGGAGGAGCAGCACCTCATATTTCGCCTGGGCAGTTTGCGGCCCGGTGGTATGAACGTTGACTTCTCCAACTTCAGATAGCTCCTCTGTCCCTCCCTTCCCCTCCTCCTTCCCAGATCTCCCTCTATCTTCCTGTCTCCACCTATATCCTTCCTTTGTCCCACCCCCGACATCAGTCTGAAGAAGGGTCTCGACCCGAAACGTCACCCATTCCTTCTCTCCCGAGATGCTGCCTGACCTGCTGAGTTACTCCAGCATTTTGTGAATAAATCGATTTGTACCAGCATCTGCAGTTATTTTCTTATACCAATGGTATGAGCGATGAATTCTCCAATTTACGGCAACTAAACCTTCTCCTGCCCTCTCTTCCCCCTCCCTGTGCCCCACCTGGACTCACACCTATTTCTCCCCTCTCCCTCACCTGCCACCCACATTCCATCCTCTAGCTTCACAATTCGCAACTTTTCAATCCTTTTGTCTCACACCTTCTGGCTTTTTGTCTCCGGCATTTGTCCAACCATCTGCCTATTGAACCTCCCCTCATCTGTACCCACCTATCACTTGCCGGGCTTTGTCCTGCCCCTCCTATCTTCCAACTTTTTTTATGCCCACCCCCACAATCAGCCTGAAGAAGGGTCCTGACCCGAAACGTCACCTATCGCCGTCTCCAGGGATGCTGCCTGATAAACTGAGTTACTCCAGCACTTTGTGTCTTTTTATTGGTAAACCAGCATCTGCAGTTCCTCGTTTCCACAGGGTTAAATGGTGT
The DNA here is from genome assembly GCF_053455715.1 of Rhinoraja longicauda. Classification (NCBI taxonomy): domain Eukaryota; kingdom Metazoa; phylum Chordata; class Chondrichthyes; order Rajiformes; family Arhynchobatidae; genus Rhinoraja; species Rhinoraja longicauda. Next base: position 40,875,195 of record NC_135969.1, read on the forward strand.
ATTTCAATGCCATTATGATTATATGATGCTGTAGTTTCGAGCAACTTCCATATAGCACAACTACATTCAATCTTATTAATTTTATAAATATAATTTGTTGAGATTTCAAATCATTTAATATTTCATTTTTTGACTAATTAGATAATTTTCTAATATTTAATTGATTGATTTTTTTTACATCTTTTCATCTGCTGTAAGTTTTAAAAGATATACACAGCAACATCTGATAAACACTGAACAAAATGTTATGTGTAGGAAGGAACTGCTGATGCTGATTTATACCGAAGACAGACACAAAAAGCTGGAGTAACTCAGAGGGTCAGGCAGCATCTCCGGAGAGAAGGACTAGGTGATGTTTCGGGTCGCAAACCTTGTTCAGACTGTAGAAGGGTTCCATGTTCATCAGTCCTAGGAGCAGAATAAGGCCATTTGGCCCATCAAGTCTACTCCGCCATTCAATCATGGCTGATCCATCTTTCCCTCTCAACCCCATTCTCCTGCCCTATAACCCCGAACACCCTTAATAATCATGAATCTGTACATCTCTGCCTTAAAAATATGCATTGATGGCCTCCACAGCCTTCTGTGGCAATGAGTTCCACAGATTCACCACACTCTCTGGATAAAGAAATTCCCCCTCAACTCCTTTCTAAAGGTATGTCCTTTTATTCTGAATGCTATGGCCTCTGGTCCTAGACTCTCCCACTAGTGGAAACATCCTCTCCGCATACACTCAATCCCCGGCCTTTCACAATTAGGTAATTTTCCATGAAGTTCCAACCAGAAACGTCACCTGTTCCTTTTCTCCAGAAACACAGATTTATATTTGTTTCTACAGAGCTGTAAATGATCCAGAGTTGGAAGCACAGTATAAAAGATTCTTCAGCCTCTGTACCAAACCCTCAACCGTGGCATTAAATTGCCCGCTCCTACAAATGTTAACGACTTTTCTAGTCCTCCTAGTTAACTGGGTTCTTGCATAAAGATTACCCTATGGAGCATTGAGTGTAAGAAAATAACTGCAGATGCTTGTACAAATCGAAGGTATTTATTCACAAAATGCTGGAGTAACTCAGCAGGTCAGGCAGCATCTCAGGAGAGGAATGGACGACGTTTCGGGTCGAGACCCTTCTTCAGACTGAAGAAGGGTCTTGACCCGAAACATCACCCATTCCTTCTCTCCTGAGATGCTGCCTGACCTGCTGAGTTATTCCAGCATTTTGTGAATAAATACCTATGGAGCATTGAGAGTAATTAGGCAAATTTACTGACTAAGGAAAACTATTTGCAGTCAGCTCACTGCTGGTGACTTTTGTGCCATCTGTATCTCTCAGGGACTAGAAAATCTACCATCTTGGTCCATAATTAATAGGAACAATGAAAGCATTTCTCTCTTGTTGTGCATTTGCCTGTTAGTAGCATAATCTGGGAAATCAGTGACATCTCCACGATGGATACAAAATGCTGGAGTAACTCAGTGGGACCAGGCAGCATTTCTGGAGGGAAGGAATGGTTGACGTTTCGGGTCGAGAGCCTTCTTAAAATACATAGTGCTGGAGTAACTCAGCGGGACAGGCAGTATCTCTGGATGGAAGGAATGGGTGACGTTTCGGGTCGAGATCCTTCTTAAGATACGTTGTGCTAGAGCAACTCAGCGGGTCCAAAAAAAACTCAGCAGGTCAGGCAGCATCTTTGGAGAACATGGATAGGTGACGTTTTGGGTCAAGATCCTTCTTTTGACATCACAAATATTCTTGTAATAAGAAAGAACTGCAGATGATGGTTTATATCAAAGATAGATAACAAATGCAGGAGTAACTCAGTGGGTCAGGCAGCATCTCTGGAGAACATGGATAGGTGATGTTCAAAGTCTGAAGAATGGTCCTGACTTGAAACATCACCTATCCATGTGCTCCAGAGATGCTACCTGACCCGCTGAGTCATGCCAGCACTCTGTGTCTATCCAAAATATTCTTACTCCCTCCACAGAAAATGAAGCCAATGTTTTTTGAAATCTTTAGCTTGTAGAGTAGTAGAAAGCCAAGTTTAGTTTTCTAGTTTAATATCTACATCTAAGTAAACTCTGACATAAAATCCATGTATTGAGCTGAAAGACTAATGGCAGGGAGATTTATTTCCTCATTATATTCTCGTTAAACCAGCTTCCTTTGCAAATTTTAGGGAATATATATTTATCATTGTTAAAATATATTATATTTTGCTTCCAATGGCCTATTGAAAAATCTTGATTTTTGTTTGCAAGAAACTGCAAAGAGCACATTAATAGTATTTTCATTATGAGCCAAGCACCTTGGGAGATGGCTTTGAATGTAAATGATAATGTGAGTCAGTAGGTCACAACAGCTAGCCATCTCTCTTGAATGAGGCAGAATACATAAAACATGCAAGAAATTAAGAGGTAATGTCTTTCTGTTGGATGTTTATAATTTATACATCGGTCCTTGGCTTGAACTGCTAAGGGTTGAATTTGAATAGCAGGTACATTCTTTACAGTGGAACAGATCGCAACATCCAAATGTAAGCGCTTCCACCCTCAGGTTTAATGGACTACAGGTCTGAGAGGACCCGTTGGGCCCAAACCTCTCCTGCATTGGTCCAGCACCCTCTCCTTCTCCACTCCCCAGGGAAAACATGCAAATCTGCACAAACAGCACCCGAGGACAGGATCAAACCCAGGTCTCTGGCACTGTAAGGCAGCAGCTCTACCGCTGCGCCACCTATATTATAGGTGTACTATCTAGCAGTGTACAGTGTATAGGTGTACTAATATAGCAGTACTATATTATAGGATAATATTACGTGGAATTATATATTATACGGATGTATTATGTGGAATTATCTTTTATAGGATAGTATTTTGTGGAATTATATAGAATGTAGTATTGTGTAGAATTATAATGGCATATTAAGTGGAGTTGTATGGAATATAGTAGACAATAGACAATAGGTGCAGGAGGAGGCCATTCCGCCCCTCGAGCCAGCACCGCCATTCACTGTGATCATGGCTGATCATCCACGATCAGTACCCTATTCCTGCCTTCTCCCCATATCCCTTGACTCCGCTATCTTTAAGAGCTCTATCCAGCTCTCTCTTGAAAGCATCCAGAGAATTGGCCTCCATTGCCTTCTGAGGCAGAGAATTCCACACATTCACAACTCTCTGATTGAAAAAGTTTTTCCTCATCTCCGTTCTAAATGGCCTACCCCTTATTCTTAAACTGTGGCCCCTGGTTCTGGACTCCCCCAACATCGGGAACATGTTTCCTGCCTCTAGCTTGTCCAATCCCTTATTAATCTTATATGTTTCAATAAGATCCAATCTCATACTTCTAAATTCAAGTGTATACAAGCCCAGTCGCTCCAGACTTTCAACATACGACAGTCCCGCCATCCCGGGAATTAACTTTGTGAACCTACGCTGCATTCCCTCAATAGCAAGAATGTCCTTCCTCAAATTTGGAGACCAAAATTGCACACAATACTTCAGGTGTGGTGTCACTAGGGCCCTGTACAACTGCAGAAGGACCTCTTTGCTCCTATACTCAATTCTTGTTAGGAAGGCCAACATGCCGTTAGCTTTCTTCACTGCCTGCTGTACCTGCATGCTTACTTTCAGTGACTGATGAACAAGGACACCCAGATCTCGTTGTACTTCCCCTTTTCCTAACTTGACACCATTCAGATAATAATCTGCCTTCCTGTTCTTGCCACCAAAGTGGATAACCTCACACTTATCCACATTAAACTGCATCTGCCATGCATCCGCCCACTCACACAACCTGTCCAAGTCACCCTGCAACCTCATAGCATCCTCCTCGCAGTTCACACTGCCACCCAGCTTTGTGTCATCTGCGAATTTGGTAATGTTACTTTTAATCCCTTCATCTAAGGGATATGAGGAATTCTAAATTATACAGTAGTATTAATTGGCATAACATTTTATAATAATTTTTATTCCATTTATTAAAAAGTGAAATTATATAAAATAGGAAGCAGTATAGGGACCTTTTTTTTGCAGGATGGGAATGTCAAATGTTGCCTTCCATCACAGTGAGGGGGTGTTTGGAGTCACTGTGATGGATGTTTGTGTTGGGGTCGTGTGTCCTGTGTTCTTTTCTTTTTTGTTGTGTTCTGTGACTGCTGTAATTTCGTTCGGTATCTGTACCGAATGACAATAAAGTTATATCAATATCAAAGACTAGATGGCATAGCTTTAAGGTGAGAGGAGCAGAGTTCAAAGGAGATGGGTGGGTCAAGTTCTTTACACTGAGGGTGCTGGGTGCTTGGAACGCGCTGCCAGGGGTGGTGGTGGAGACGGACACAATAGTGGCATTTAAGGGGCTTTTGGATAAGCACATGGATATGCAGGGAATGGAGGGATGCTATATGGATCGCGTGCAGGCAGGGGAGATTAGTTTATCTTGGCATCAATATACAATAGACAATAGGTGCAGGAGGAGGCCATTCGGCCCTTCGAGCCAGCACCGCCATTCAATGTGATCATGGCTGATCATTCTCAATCAGTACCCCGTTCCTGCCTTCTCCCCATACCCCCTGACTCCGCTATCCTTAAGAGCTCTATCTAGATCTCTCTTGAATGCATTCAGAGAATTGGCCTCCACTGCCTTCTGAGGCAGAGAATTCCACAGATTCACAACTCTCTGACTGAAAAAGTTTTTCCTCATCTCAGTTCTAAATGGCCTACCCCTTATTCTTAAACTGTGGCCCCTTGTTCTGGACTCCCCCAACATTGGGAACACGTTTCCTGCCTCTAACGTGTCCAACCCCTTAATAATCTTATACATTTCGATAAGATCTCCTCTCATCCTTCTAAATTCCAGTGTATACAAGCTTAGTCGCTCCAGCCTTTCAACATGTTCATCATGTTCGGCACAGATATTGTGGCTGTTCCGATCTTCAATCTTGCTCTCCTCGTGTCTGAATTTTGACATCCTCAGCTTAAGGGCTCAACTGAAATGAATCTCGAGTGGCAATACTGTGTGTGTGTCTTAAATCTCATCTTTCAAGCACAAGAGCTCAAATCCAAATTAGTTCCTCATTTATTGATGTCCAACAGCACTTTTCACTCCACTATTTATTTCATCTGAGTTTCATAATGCCCAATCCCCAATTGTTCTATTGCTTCCTAACTGCGTGACACCGTTTCTACAGCCACCGTGTTTCTCTGCCCCTCTTACCCTGTCTCTTCTCCATTTTCATTCTCTTCTTTGACTGCACCTTCTCGCTTTGACACAATTCTCTCTGGCAAGGCCAGCAGCATAATCAAGGACCAGTCTCGCCCCGGCCACTCCTTCTTCTCCCCTCTCCCATCAGGCAAGAGGCACAAAAGTGTGAAAAATGCACACCTCCAGATTCAGGGACAGTTTCTTCCCAGCTGTTGCCAGGCAACTGAACCATCCTACCACCACCTAGAAACTGGGCCTGAACTACCACCTACCTCATTGGAGGCCCTCAGACTATCTTTAATCAAACTCTACTGGACTTAATCTTGCATTAAACGTTATTCCCTTTATCCTGTATCTGTACACTGTGGACAGCTCGATTGTAATCACGTGTAGTCTTTCCGCTGACTGGATAACATGCAACAACAAAGCTTTTCACTTTACCTTGGTGCACATGACAATAAACTAAACTAAACTAACCAGGGTGGCACGGTGGCGCAGCGGTAGAGTTGCTGCCTCACAGCGCCAGAGACCCGGGTTCGGTCCTGATTACGGGTGCTGTCTGTACAGAGTTTGTACGTTCTCCCCGTGACCACCTGGGTTTTCTCCGCGTGCTTCAGTTTCCTCCCACACTCCAGACATACAGGTTTATAGGTTAATTGGCTTCTGTAAATAGTAAACTGTCCCCTAGTGTGGAGGATAGTGCTAGTGCATGGGGTGATCGCTGGTCGGCACGGACTCGGCGGGCCGAAGGGCCTGTATGAGAGGAGATCTTATCGAAACGTATAAGATTATTAAGGGGTTGGACACGTTAGAGGCAGGAAACATGTTCCCAATGTTGGGGGAGTCCATAACAAGGGGCCACAGTTTAAGAATAAGGGGTAGGCCATTTAGAACCGAGATGAGGAAAAACTTTTTCAGTCAGAGAATTGTGAATCTGTGGAATTCTCTGCCTCAGAAGGCAGTGGAGGCCAATTCTCTGAATGCATTCAATAGAGAGCTGGATAGAGCTCTTAAGGAAAGCGGAGTCATGGGGTATGGGGAGAAGGCAGGAACGGGGAACTGATTGAGAATGATCAGCCATGATCACATTGAATGGCGGTGCTGGCTCGAAGGGGCTGAATGGCCTCCTCCTGCACCTATTGTCTATTGTCTATTATCTCTAAAGTCTAAATCTAAAATCTGAACTAAAAGATGGTAAATCTTTCCTGACAAATAATGGCTGTTGTTTCAATAATATTTTTCAGTGGCTAATATTGGATGATATACCTGGGCAGCCCAGTCACAACGCTACCTGACATGCTTACCATCCGCCACCTTCACTGGAGCAAGTACAGCAATGAAAGCAGACAAGCAAAAATGCTCGAGGTTTACGGAGCTCGAAGCTACAAGACTCTACGTCTACTTCAGTTCCAATGGGTTTTCAGTGCAAAATAATAAGAAGCCAGTTTGTTTACGCACAATAGATAAATGCATGTATAATTTATGCTACGGTATAAGATGCTTTCTTTAACCGGAAAGTCTTTGATGAAATTCAAAGCAGAAGACAATATTCACACCACCTCCAGTGAAAGAGATTTAATGCAATCAAGGGTGAACATCAGAAGAGTTCGCACAACAGAACAAGGGATTTGATGAAACACATCTCTTCCCTTTGGATTTAACTCAGTTTGAACTCAACATCTAGCGTGAAATGCACTTACCTACCGCTTGGTCTGATTTATCTTATCCACCTCATTAGCCTTCCATGGCACATTATTATTAAACTCTTACTTTCTTAGCAAAAAAACTCTTTTAGATTCCCTCTTTTCATTCCTGCCCATTACACTGTAAAGCTTCCTTGAAATTGGATGTATTCCTACTGCACAATATCACCAGTTTGTGTTGTTAATCTCTGTTTTAATATCGATTAGACCAATGTGGGGATGCTTTCATGGAGAGAACTAATGTTTTTTCTTCGTAGTTTTAAGTCTCTGTTATGATTTATGGTGGAATTTACATCACTGAGTTTGATGAAATCTACTAGTCATGTATTTATTGGCTAATTACCTTGTTGTTGGGTACCAAACCATCCCACAATCCTCACTCACCCTTCCTCCTCAGTGGAAGCAAATTCCAGCCATCAATAGTACTGAGTACTATGTCTACATACTGAAGGTATTTATTCACAAAATGCTGGAGTAACTCAGCAGGTCAGGCAGCATCTCAGGAGAGAAGGAATGGGCGACGTTTCGGGTTGAGGCCCTTCTTCAGACTGATGTCAGGGGGGCGGAACAAAGGAAGGATATAGGTGGAGACAGGAAGATAGAGGGAGATCTGGGAAGGGGGAGGGGAAGAGAGGGACAGAGGAACTATCTAAAGTTGGAGAAGTCAATGTTCATACCGCTGGGCTGCAAGCTGCCCAAGCGAAATATGAGGTGCTGTTCCTCCAATTTCCGGTGGGCCTCACTATGGCACTGGAGGAGGCCCATGACAGAAAGGTCAGACTGGGAATGGGAGGGGGAGTTGAAGTGCTCAGCCACCGGGAGATCAGGTTGGTTCACAGTCTGAAGAAGGGTCTCGACCCAAAACGTCACCCATTCCTTCTCTCCTGAGTCGCTGCCTGACCTGCTGAGTTACTCCATCATTTTGTGAATAAATACCTTCGATTTGTACCAGCATCTGCAGTTATTTTCTTACACTATGTTTACATACTGTATCTGTTGTGCTGCTGTTAATAAGAATTCTGGGTAGGGCCAAAGACGCCCTGGTTGGGTTGCTCTTGGGCCTGGCCAAGCTGGCCATTCGTGAGTCACGGCGCCAGGCGGAAGAGGGCTCTGCCCGAGCCGGCTGCCTAACCCCTTTTCTGGGGTTACGGGTGGGGTTAGAGAGGGATTACGCGCTGTCTACGGGTGCCCTGGGGGATTTCCGGGACCGCTGGGCACCGCGAGGGGGGTTGAATGTATCCTGGACAAGGAGTGTAATATAGTTGTATAATAGTTTATTGTTTGTCTTGTATCATGGTGGTGGGTTCTGTTTTGGTTTTATTATATTGTCTATATTGTTTTAATATTTGAATAAATATTTTTGATTAATAATTTAAAAAAATAAGAATTCCATTTCCATGTATGCGAAACGTATAAGATTATTAAGGGGTTGGACACGTTAGAGGCAGGAAACATGTTCCCAATGTTGGGGGAGTCCAGAACAAGGGGCCACAGTTTGAGAATAAGGGGTTGGCCATTTAGAACGGAGATGAGGAAAAACTTTTTCAGTCAGAGAGTTGTGAATCTGTGGAATTCCCTGCCTCAGAAGGCAATGGAGGCCAATTCTCTGAATGCATTCAAGAGAGAGCTGGATAGAGCTCTTAAGGATAGCGGAGTCAGGGGGTATGGGGAGAAGGCAGGAACGGGGTACTGATTGAGAATGATCAGCCATGATCACATTGAATGGCGGTGCTGGCTCGAAGGGCCGAATGGCATCCTCCTGCACCTATTGTCGATTGTCTATTGTTCCGTTTCGGGACATATGACGCTACAACATGCTTGACACTTTACTCCTGAAATTCCCATTGCTATCATATTTTTCTGTCTTTGGATAACAGCGGCTTTGTTCTCCACTCGTAATTATTTTGCTCTGATCCCTCTTCTTTCAGACTCGTTCCATTATTCCCTCATCTCTATCCTTCACCTCCAAGCTAGAAAGGGGCACAGGGAATGTTTACGAGGGTGTTGCCACCAGGACTGGAGGGACTGAGCTACAGGGAGAGATTGAGGCAGGCTAGTGTTCCTGTCTGCATTTGGCCCATATCCCCTCAAAACCTGTCCTATCCATGTACCTGTTTAAATGTTTCTTAAACGTGATAGAGCCTGCCTCAACTACCTCCTCTGGCATACACCCACCACACTTTGTGTAAACATAGAAACATAGAAAATAGGTGCAGGAGTAGGCCATTCGGCCCTTCGAGCCTGCACCGCCATTCAATATGATCATGGCTGATCATCCAGCTCAGTAACCTGTACCTGCCTTCTCTCCATACCCCCTGATCCCTTTAGCCACAAGGGCCACATCTAACTCCCTCTTAAATAAAGCCAATGAACTGGCCTCAACTACCTTCTGTGGCAGAGAATTCCACAGACTCACCACTCTCTGTGTAAAGAAATGTTTTCTCATCTCGGTCCTAAAAGACTTCCCCCTTATCCTTAAGCTGTGACCCGTGGTTCTGGACTCCCCCAACATCGGGAACAATCTTCCCGCATCTAGCCTCTCCAACCCCTTAAGAATTTTATATGTTTCTATAAGATCCCCCCTCAGTCTTCTAAATTCCAGCGAGTACAAGCCTAGTCTATCCAGTCTTTCTTCATATGAAAGTCCCGCCATCCCAGGGATCAATCTGGTGAACCTTCTCTGTACTCCCTCTAAGGCAAGAACGTCTTTCCTCAGATTAGGAGACCAAAACTGCACACAATACTCCAGGTGCGGTCTCACCAATGCCCTGTACAACTGCAGTAGAACCTCCCTGCTCCTAAACTCAAATCCTCTTGCTATGAATGCCAACATACCATTCGCTTCCTTCATTGCCTGCTGCACCTGCACGCTTGCTTTCAATGACTGGTGCACCATGACACCCAGGTCACGTTGCATCTCCCCCTCTCCTAATCGGTCACCATTCAGGTAATACTCTGCTTTCCTGTTCTTGCCGCCAAAGTGGATAACCTCACATTTATACAATTTAGCCAAGTTGGCTAATTGTCCCTCAGGTTCCCATCACATCTTTCCCCCTCCTCATCTCTGTTCTCGGTTCTCTTACACTATTCCTATCATGATTTTGTACACCTCTATAAGATCACCCCTCACCCTCCCTCCCGTGCTCCAAGGAATAGAGTCCTCGTTTGCTCAACCTCTCCCTACAGCCCAGGCCCTCGAGTCCATCAACAGAAATCACGATGCCTTCGATAAAATAAGTAGAGACTGTTTCCAGCAGCAGAGCGAGTAGGAAAATAAAACTGCAGATGCTGGTTTAAATCGAAGGTGGATACAAAATGCTGGAGTAACTCAGCGGGTCAGGCAGCATCTCTCCCGAGAGTTGAGGCTGAGTTACTCCAGCATTTTGTGTCTATCTTCCAGCAGCAGAGCAACAGGAGTCAGATAAAAGGTAGCTGGCAAAAGAATATGAGGTGATATGTGTTTTTGACACATGCGATTACTGTGGTTTGCAATTCACTGTCAGAGAGAGAGAGGAGCATCCAGATTCATAATTAATAGAATTGAATACATAATCGGAGAGGGGAAAATAGAAAATTTGAAGTAAAAAACCCATGATTGACATTTATTACAGTTCTACAAAGAAAAATATAAATATGATCATCTGAATGGAATCCCACCGGGCCATGGAATATTGAAGCACCATTTTTCATTGCAGGCTTGTGAATGCATCTGTCTAGATGATTTAAGGTTGAGGGAGATCTGACAGAAGTCTGTAAAATTCTTGGAGGCTTGGATGGAGTGGATGTGGAGAGGATGTTTCCACAAGTGGGAGAGTCTAGGACTAGAGGTCCTAGCCTCAGAATTAAAGGACGTTCTTTTAGGAAGGAGATGAGGTGGAGTTAGATAGAACTCTTAAAGATAGCGGAGTCAAGGGATATAGGGAGAAGGCAGGAACGGGGTACTGATTGTGGATGATCAGCCATGATCACAGTGAATGGCGCTGCTGGCGCGAAGGGCCAAATGACCTACTCCTGCACCTATTGTCTATTGTCTATTGAATTTCTTTAAGTCAGAGGGTGGTGAATCTGTGGTTCTTTGCCACAGAGGCCAAGTCTGTGGATATTTTTAAGGCAAAGATAGATAGATTCTTGATTTAGTACGGGTATCAAGGGTTATGGGGAGAAGGCAGGAGAATGGGGTTATGAGGGAGAGATAGATAAGCCATGAATGAATGGCAGAGTACACTTAATGGGCCAAATGGCCTAATTCTGCTCCTAGCATACAATCTAATGACATGGTCTTATGAAAATTATGAGAGGCATAGATAGGGTAGATAATCAGAACCTTTTCTCTCAGGGTGCAAATGTCAAAGACTAGAAGGCTGTTATTCCAGCATTTTGTGTCTATCTTCGGTATAAACCAGCATCTGCCGTGTCTTCCTACTCAAAGGCTACAAGGCATGGCTTTAAGGTGAGAGGGACAAAGCTTAATGGAGACGTGTGAGGCAGGTTTTTTGACAGGGAGGGTGTTGAGTGCCTGGAAAGTGCTGCTGGGGGTGTAGGAAGAGGCATTTAGACAGCTTCCCCGTCAGGTCTGGAGTCAGGCAGGGTTGCCCTCTCTCCCCTGTCTTGTTCGTCTGTTGCATTGAACCCTTTGCCGAATCCATCAGGAAGGATGCGAGCATAAGAGGAGTGACATTGCCAGGCAGTGGGGGCACTCAGGTCAAGGCCTCCCTGTACATGGACGATGTCGCCGTCTTCTGCTCGGATCCAGGGTCGGTCCGCAGACTGATCAGCGTCTGCGACCAGTTTGAGTTGGCCACGGGGGCCAGGGTAAACCGCAGGAAGAGCGAGGCCATGCTCTTTGGCAACTGGCCCGACCGATCTTCCATCCCCTTCACCATCAAGCCTGACTTCCTGAAGGTGCTGGGGATCTGGTTCGGGAAGGCTGGGGCATGTAACAAAAATTGGCTGGAGCGGATAGCCAGGGTGGGTAAGAAGCTGGAGCTGTGGAAGCAGCGCTCCCTCTCCATCACGGGGAAAAACCTGGTCATCAGGTGTGAGGTGCTCTCGGGGCTGCTGTACTTGGCGCAAGTGTAGCCCGTCCCTCCCTCCCACGCCAAGGGGATCACCCGGGCCGTCTTCCGCTTCATCTGGGGGTCGGCGATGGACCGGGTGCGACGAGCCACAATGCACAAGTCGGCAGACAACGGGGGTAAAGACGTGCCCAACGTCGCCCTCATTCTGATGGCCACCTTCGTGTGTGGCTGCATCAGGTGGAGCGTAGAGCCAAGGCATGTGGGCACCAAATGCCACTACCTGCTGAGGTTCTACCTGTCCCCGGTGTTGCGAAGGATGGGCCTGGCGCAGATGCCACGCAATGTGCCAGTCAGCTGGACATTGCCGAACCATCTGTCGTTTGTGGACAGGTTCTTCCGGACCAACACCTTTGACCACAAATCCATCGGGCAGTGGTCAGCACGGAACGTCCTGCAGGCACTGCAGGGGAATGACTCCATGGATCCTGTGGCGTGGTTCCCAGAGCAGACTGCCCAGCTTGTCTGGCAAAATGCCTCATCGCCAGAACTCACCAACAAGCACCAAGACCTGGCTTGGCTGGCGGTGAGGGGAGCCCTCCCAGTCAGATCCTTCCTGCACCGCCGGAACCTCACTACCAGCGCACGCTGCCCTTGGGACGGCTGCTACGGAGAGGAGACGGTGGCCCACCTCTTCAAAGAGTGTGGATTTGCCAAGAGAGTCTGGAGAGGTCTGCAGGGGTCCCTGTCACGATTCATTCCGAGCAGCTCCGTCACAGAGGACTCTGTGATCTACGGACTGTTCCCAGGGACGCATTCAGCGATTGACATCGAGTGCTGCTGGAAGGTCATCAACTCGGTGAAAGACGCTCTTTGGTCTGCCCGATCCTTGTTGACCTCCCAGCGGAGCGAGCTGTCCGTCAAGGAATGTTGCCGACTGGCCCGCTGCAGACTGCAGGAGTACGTGCTGAGGGACGCTCTGAAGCTTGGTGCAGCCAACGCCAAGGCTGTGGGGGAGGACCACAGTCTAGGGTCCTTCCGCTGCTGGACATGGGGGGGCAGGGTGTGGTGGAGAGAGACGCCCCTCCAAATAAGGGATACTGGGTAAATGTATGTAAATGTATGTAAATTTGGAAGTAAATGCCTGTATTGAATGTGTAACCTCCGGAAATGTCAGATGGGTTTGTTTAAAAAAGATGTTTTGTAAATGATATTTATTACTTGAATAAAGTATTTTTTGATATAAAAAAAAAAATTAAAAAAAAAAAAAAAGTGTAGGAAGAGGCAGACACAACAGGGGCATTTAGGAGGCTTTCAGATAGGCACAGGGATATGCGGGAAATGGACAGATCTGGATCACGTGCAGGCAGAGGAGATTAGCTTAACTTGACAGCATCTTCGGCATGGACATTGTTGCTGTGCTGTACTGTTCTATGAAGATAGACACTAAAAGCTGGAGTAACACAGCGGGCGGGACAGGCAGCATCTCTGGATAAAGGAATAGGTGGCGTTTTGGGTCGAGACCCTTCTTCAGACTGAGAGTCAGGGGAGAGAGATCCGAGGAATATGGAAAGGTACATAGAGCACATTAGTGAAAGGTATGCTAAAAAAAACAGATCGAGATCCAAGCTGTTCCATGAATATTCTTATAAACAACATTTATTTTCTAAACTATTATGATTCTTGAATTGCCAATTATTGCTGACTAATCCTTGTAGGTTGGTAAGTTACGTAAGCTCTGCAAAGCAAGTTAATGCCTTTAATGCAGGGGGGGGGGGGGAAATCATAAATTCACTGAGTTTTGCAGAAAAGAATGAATAATTACAGGACACAAGATGACAGGAGATTGAAATAAACACTGTCCAGTTACATTCCACAACATAACATTTTAAAAATATAATTACAACATTTACTGTAGTTTAGGAGAGAGAATACTACTCAGGGTTCCCGCTGACAGCAAATGCAGGCTTTGATGTATAATTATTTTTAATGCCTGTCATATAATCAAATTATATGTTAATTGCGTGCTATTTAAGTGACACGGTTTTGAAGAGAAATGTGCTGCACTCTGTGCAGAGTCAGTGTGCCTTTCTTCCATGTTTAGTTTAGTTTAGTCTAGAGATACGGTGCGGAAACAGGCCCTTCGGCCCACCGAGTCCGCTCCCCGCACACTAACACTATCCTACACAAAATGCTGGAGTAACTCAGCAGGTCAGGCAGCATCTCGGGAGAGAAGGAATGGGTGACGTTTCGGGTCGACCCGAAACGTCACCCATTCCTTCTCTCCCGAGATGCTGCCTGATCTGCTGAGTTACTCCAGCATTTTGTGAATATATACCTTCGATTTGTACCAGCATCTGCAGTTATCTTCTTATATTATAACACTATCCTACACACAGTAGGGACAATTTAGATTTTTTTTTTTTAACCGAAGCCAATTAACCTGCAAACCTGCACGTCTTTGGAGTGTGGGAGGAAACCGGAGAACCCGGAGAAAACCCACGCGGGTCACGGGGAGAACGTGCAAATTCCGTACAGACAGCATTCGCGGTCAGCGGCGAACGCTGGGTCTCTGGCGCTGCGAGGCAGCAACACTCCCGCTGCGCCCAGATCTTTCATTAAAAGATCTTTAATTGTTTCCAGAAAGAATGCAAGGGCAGGTCCATGGGGCAGTGTAAGCTGCTGTCTGCAACACGCTCCTCTCAAAACCCCCTACTGATGAAAAAGACATTGCCTTGAACCACTGTCGTGATTGCAAAGTAGTCAGTCGGAGTTTGCAAACTACGGCTAAAGTTTGGCACCATCTGCCTCGGAGACGCGGGAGGCAGCCTGGAATGACTGCAATCCCGTCACGGAAAATCCCACGTCCACGCTCGCAAAGGGAGAAAGGGATAACTCCCGAGTCTGCCAATTAAAAATGGAGATCGTGATCCATAGATTTGGATTGGAGGAACAGGTTTGGATTGGAGGAGACAATAGGTGCAGGAGGAGGCCATTCGGCCCTTCGAGCCAGCACCGCCATTCAATGTGATCATGGCTGATCATTCTCAATCAGTACCCCGTTCCTGCCTTCTCCCCATACCCCCTGACTCCGCTATCCTTTAGAGCTCTATCTAGCTCTCTCTCGAATGCATCCAGAGAATTGGCCTCCACTGCCTTCTGAGGCAGAGAATTCCACAGATTCACAACTCTCTGACTGAAAAAGATTTTCCTCATCTCAGTTCTAAATGGCCTACCCCTTATTCTTAAACTATGACCCCTGGTTCTGGACTCCCCCAACATTGGGAACATGTTTCCTGCCTCTAACTTGTCCAACCCCTTAATAATTTTATACGTTTCGATAAGATCTCCTCTCATCCTTCTAAATTCCAGTGTATACAAGCCTAGTCGCTCCAGTCTTTCAACATATGACAGTCCCGCCATTCCGGGAGCAGCATCTCCTATTTCACTTGGGCAGCTTACAACCCAGTCAGGTATGAACATTGACTTCTCTAACTTCAGGTAACCCTTGCTTTCCCTCTCCCTCCATCCCTCCGACCAGTCTGACTGTCCTTCTGATTACATTTTGCCTTTGTATGCTTCGCTGTCACCTTCCCCGAACTAACAATGATCTATTCACCATTTTCCTTGAGCTGCGTCCCCTTTGATGTCTCCTTTTCACACCTTGCCCTTCCATATCTCTGTGTCTCCCTCTCCCCTGACTCTCAGTCTGAAGAAAGGTCTCGACCCGAAACGTCACCCATTCCTTCTCTCCAGAGATGCTGGCTGACCCGCTGAGTTACTCCAGCATTTTGTGTCTACCCATGGGTTTGAGTTTAGTTTAGTCTAGTTTATTGTCACATGTACCGAGGTGCAGTGAAAAGCTTTTGTTGCGTGCTAACCAGCCAGCGGAAAGACAATTCATTATTACATTCGAGCCACCCATGGTGTACAGAGACACGATAAAGGGAATAACGTCAATAATTTTAGTGCAAGAAAAACCCCAAATCTAATCAGAGTCCAAGGGTCTTCAATGAGGTAGGTAGTAGATCAGAACTAGTTGTTGGTCGTTGAAACGTGAAGGAAGGAACTGCAGATGCTGGTTTAAGCCAAAGATAGACAATCTGCTGGAGTAACTCAGCGGGACAGGCAGCATCTCTGGAGAGAAGGAATGGGTGACGTTTCGGGTCAAGACCCTTCTTCCGTCACTCCAGAGATGCTGCCTGCCCCGCTGAGTTACTCCAGGTTTTTGCGTCTGTCGTCGGTCTAAACCAGCGCCTGCAGTTCATGGGTAAGTCTGAAGAAGGGTCTCAACCTGAAACGTCACCCATTCCTTCTTTCCAAAGATGCTGCCTGTCCCGCTGAGTTACTCCAGCATTTTGTGTCCATCTCTAGTTGTTGATAGGATGGTTCTGTTGCCTGATAACAACTGGAAAGAAACTGTCCCTCAATCTGGAGGTGTGCATTTTCACACGTCTGTACCTTTTGCCCGATGGGAGAGGGGTGAAGAGGGAGTGGCCAGGGTGCGACTCGTCCTTGATTATGCTGCTGGCCTTGCCGAGGCAGCGTGCAGAGTAAAATAAGATATCCACAGTGGAAATCAAGATTCGTCAGAGACACCTTGGAACAAGGAACTGCAGATGGTGGTTCATACAGAAAAGGATATAAAGTGCTGGAGTAACTCAGCACCTCTGGAAAATATGGATGAGTGACGTTTTAGGTCGAGACCCTTCTTCAGAATCTATGTTCTCCAGAGATGCTGCCTGTTGGGTCCTTTTGTCCATCAGATCCATTTGCATGTATGCACGTTCTCCCCAAGACCTCATGGGTTCCCTCCTGGTGCTCTGGTTTCCTCCCATGTCCACAAGATGTGTTGGTTTACAGGTTAATTGGCCTCTGTAAATTGTCCCTAGTGTGTAGGGATTGGTTCAAAAGTGGGAAAACATAGAACGAGTGTGAGCGTGTGATCGATGGTTGGCGTGCACTCGGTGGGCCGAAGGGCCTGCTTCTTGCTGTATCTTTCAATTAATTTAGTTTAATTAAAGTCACGTGTACCGAGGTACAGCAAAAAAGCTTTGTTGTTGCGTGATACCCAGTCAGCGGAAAGACTGTACATGATAGTGTCTGAAGAAGGGTTCCGACCCGAAACGTCACCCATTCCTTCTCTCCAGCCATGCTGCCTGACCCGCTGAGTTACTCCAGCACTTTGTGTCTATCTTCGGTATAAACCAGCATCTGCACTTCCTCCCTACACAATATTACATTCAAGATATCCACGATAAAGGGAATGACGTTTAATGGAAGATTAAGTCCAGTAACATCGGATTAAAGATAATCAAGGCAGTTCGATCACGGTACTCGAGAGTAAAAGAGAAACACTACTTACAACCAGAGGCCCCCTGTTGTTTTCACGGTATTTATTCTGGAAGAAGATGTAGACCACGGTGGCTGCCAGTGAGTAGAGGAACGCAAAGACAGCAATGGTAACAAAGAACTCGGCCGATGAGGAATAATCGCCTGTCAGAAACAGCCTCTCCTGGTTCTTTGCTTCACAAGTAGGGGCATCGAAGTACACTTGGTGCAACCTGTAAGTAGATGTGACAACGTTAGCAGAACGAGACTTAGCATTGGTATTTTTCTGAGCATGGGTATCTTTATAATGATGGGGGGGGGTTTTCCTGTAGAAAACAAGTTTTTCTTATCCGGAGATGTGTTGTTATCACACGGTGAAAGGAAGTTAAGGAGATGAGGAGGAATTTCTTTAGTCAGAGGGCAGGGAGGGTGGCACGGTGGCGCAGCGGTAGAGTTGCTGCCTTACAGCGAATGCAGCGCCAGAGACTCAGGTTCGATCCTGACTACGGGCGCCGTCTGTACGGAGTTTGTACGTTCTCCCCGTGACCTGCGTGGGTTTTCTCCGAGATCTTCTGTTTCCTCCCGCACTCCAAAGACGTACAGGTATGTAGGTTAATTGACTGGGTAAATGTAAAAATTGTCCCTAGTGGGTGTAGGATAGTGTTAGTGTGCGGGGATCGCTGGGCGGCGCGGACTCGGTGGGCCGAAGGGCCTGTTTCTGCGCTGTATCTCCAAATCTAAATCTAAACCGAAGCAGCCGGAGAAAACCCACGCAAGTCACGGGGAGAATGTACAAACTCCGTACAGACAGCACCCGTAATCAGGATCAAACCCGGGTCTCTGGCGCTGGAAGGCAGCAACTCTACCGCTGCGCCACCGTGCTCATTAAAAGATGTTTAATTGTTTCCAGAAAGAATGGAAGGGCAGGTCCATGGGGCAGTGTAAGCTGCTGTCTGTAACACGCTCCTCCCAAACCCCCTACTGATGAAAAAAACATCGCTTTGAAATATGAACTTTGCTTTGCACATGCTGTTTATCCACTGTGAACTTTCCAGGAAGGTTTTTTGGTTTTGCTGTTGGGAGATGAGGACTCTCAAAGTTTAGAGAATATTTTTCTGCACAGCACTGTTGTTCTCGCTGCTCCCCAGATTGGAACGGCTTTTCATCTCCAGCCCTTTTGTCTGCTCTTCATCTCTGGCCTCTGTCCACCCAAATGCCAATCAATTGCACCAGAGACCCCGGTTCGATCCTGACTACGGGTGCTGTCTGCACGGAGTTTGTACGTTCTCCCCGTGACCTGCATGGGTTTTCTCCGGGTGCTGCAGTTTCCTCCCACAGTCCAAAGACGTACAGGTTTCTTGGCTAATTGGCTTTGGTAAAATTGTAAATTGTCCCTAGCGTGTAGGATCGTGCCAACGTGCGGGGATCGCTGGTCGGCGTGGACTCGGTGGGCATGTTTCCACGCTGTACTCTGCCTATTTACAAACCTGCACTTTGTAGGTTTTAGCTCTAGAAATCTCTGCCTAACATTAAAAACAGAATAAACGGTGAATGAGTTTATTCTTTCTATTGTTGCGGATGCATATTCAAGTTGTCAATGTCTTTGGTTCTAAGGACCGTAAGCTTCTTTACATGAGTATTGGGTTTATTAGTGCATTGAAATGTTGTTTATTATATATTATTGATATATACGTGATGTGGAATTCTCTGCCTCAGAAGGCAGTGGAGGTCAATTCTCTGAATGCATTCAAGAGAGAGAGCTAGATAGAGCTCTTAAGGATAGCGGAGTCAGGGGGTATGGGGAGAAGGCAGGAACGGGGTACTGATTGAGAATGATCAGCCATGATCACATTGAATGGTGGTGCTGGCTGGAGGGCCGAATGGCCTCCTCCTGCACCTATTGTCTATTGTCTATTGTTTACAGGACTATTATGCTGCTGACAGTAAGAATTTTATCGTTCCATTGTAAATACATATGACAATCCATCTACACCTCACACTGCCTCAGCAAGGCCATCAACATAATCAAGGAAGAGTCTCACCCCGGTCATTCCCTCTTCTCCCCTCTCCCATCAGGCAAGAGGTACAGAAGTGTGAAAACGCACACCTCCAGATTCAGGGACAGTTTCTTCCCAGCTGTTGTTAGTCAACTGAACCGTCCTCTCACCAACTAGAGAGCAGTCCTGAACTACCATCTTCTTCATTGGAATTTACTAGAATTTATCTTGCATTAAACGTTAATCAGTACACTGTGGGCAGCTTGATTGTAATCATGTACTTGTATAGTCTTTCTGCTGGATAGCACGCAACAAAAAAGTTTTTCACTGTTCCTCAGTACACGTGACAATAAACTAAACAAAAGTTAAATATGTTCCCTGGTAAATCTTTCATGGCAAATAATGACTTTACAAAAATATGTGTGTTACCTATTTAACTTGGACTGTCCAGCTAGTTCCCCTGCACATATACCTCCAAAGGCTCACACATCATCATCAAGTGCCAAAGAATAAATCATTCTCAGTTCCTGCCAGATTTGGTTCTATCTCAAATTGCCATATTTTGTTTCCAATTGCTAAGCAGCACTTTCTCGTGTTATTCATTTATATTTTAATTCCACCATTTATCATGATTTGTATGAAGATAAAATGGCAACATAACTAGTAGGCTTTTGTCTTCTTTTAGATACAAGCTAAGCACTGAGAAAATTTATTCAAGGTTAATATTTTATATTCCAGGTAAGTGCTAACCATTCAAAACTGTAAATCATTGATAGTTCAGATCACTGCTGTAAGATTGGCCTCGCTAGTGAGAGGATACAATAGTAAAGTATTGTTTGAATACTTAAGACACAGGTAATTCTCTGAAGATAGAATGTGTGGGAAGGAACTGCAGATGCTGGTTTACACTGAAGATAGACACAAATGCTGGAGTAACTCAGTGGAACAGGCAGCATCTCTGGAGAGAAGGAATGGGTGACGTTTTTAGACCCGAAGCACCACCCATTCCTTCTATCCAACGATTCTGCCTGTCCCGCAGGTTTGTCGGTTAATTGGCTTTGATAAAATTGTCCCTAGTGTGCGTAGGATAGTGTTAGTGTGCAGGGATCGCTGGTCGGCACGGACTCGGTGGGCCGAAGGGCCTGTTTCCGCACTGTATCTCTAAACTAAACTAAATCTACAATGGTCACATATTATGTTACTCCTATTAAAGCAATAGAGCCTGAAATTACTTTGCATCTACTTGCAATAAGCAGATTTAAACAATCTCACACTGGTTCCACTTTGCTATTATGATCACATAATTAAAAATCCATGAACAACTGGTTTGCTTGTACTTTATATTAGGTACTTAGACAATATTAAACCCTTCAATCATTTTCACATTGCGCTAGAATTTTAACAGTTTATTTTCAGCATTGGACAATGGAAAATTGAATTTGCTTGGAGCAAAAGACAATAATGATCATTGATATCTCACATTAGAAATTAGCTGGGGTATTTCTTAGAGGATAGACGCAAAATGCTGGACTAACTCGGCGGGTCAGGCAGCATCTCTGGAGAGAAGGAATGGGTGACGTTTCGGGTCGAGACCCTTCTTCAGACTGAGAGTCAGGGGAGAGGGGGTCTAGAGAGAGAAGGATAAGGTGTGAAAACGACAGTGTGTTTTACTTTATCATCTGCTTTGGTCTGTCGTTTTCACACCTTGTCCTTCTATCTCTCTAGACCCCCTCTCCCCTGACTCTGTCCAAAGAAGGGTCTCGACTTGAAACGTCACCCATTCCTTCTCTCCAGAGATGCTGCCGGTCCCGCTGAGTTACTCCAGCATTTTGTGTCTATCTTCGGTGTAAACCAGCATCTGCAGTTCCTTCCTACATATTTCTTGGAGTAGTTCACCCTGGCACAGATAGGTGAGGGAATAACTGTGTCTCTCTCAATGGAACGACATTATTCTGCATCCAATTCTGCCACGGCAGGGAACGTCAGTTCAAACTATCCTGCGCGTGACCCCAGGCCTTTCCTCTAGATACTCTAGTTACAGATTAAAGTCCCCTCTTCACTGCCTGAAGAGACAATGGAGCTAAATACCCTCACAACATTTAATAAGCACCTGGACACATATTTGTGGTTAAATGGAATCAGTGTAGATAAGTAACTGGGTGGCATGTGTATGTGTAGGAAGGAACTGCAGATGGTGGTTTATACCGAAGATAGACACAAAGTACTGGAGTAACTCAGTGGGTCAGGGAGCACCTCTGGAGAGAAGGAATGGGTGACGTTTTGGGTCGGGACCCTTCTTCGGACTGCTGACATTCTCCAGAGATGCTTCCTGACCCGCTGAGTTACTCCAGCACTTTGTGTCTATCTTCGGTGGCATGCATGTGTCGGGCTGAAGGGCCTGTTTCTGTGCTGTATGACTCAAAGACCGTGAACAGGAAGAGTTGTAAAATGAGCTTGAAAGGTAGTATTCGTTTCCCTGTATTTTTTTTTTTTAATTGTGCCAAGCAACTTGAAGTGAAGGAGGAAAATGTTGGCAATGCCTTTATAGGAGAGAGGAGGGAAGGTTGGATTTTAGTGTTAGACTGTCTACTAGTGTTGGATTTAGTAGACAGAAATACAGCAACTTATCAGTGTGTCCATGTGTTGGGAGACGATGATCCTATGTGACCAGAGGGTCAAATGTTGTGCCTAGTTTCTAATAATTTAACACATGCGAGGACATTTATTCAGCAGTGGGAGCTCAAAGACTCAACTTGTCCACAGATTGGGTGGCACGGTGGCGCAGCGGTAGAGTTGCTGCCTTACAGCGAACGTAGTGCCGGGGACCCGGGTTCGATCCCGACTACGGGTGTTGTTTGTGCGGAGTTTGCACGTTCTCCCCGTGACCTGTGTGGGTTTTCCCCGCGATCTTCGGTTTCCTCCCACACTCCAAAGACGTGCAGGTATGTAGGTTAATTGGCTTGGTAAATGTCGGAGCGGACCCGGTAGGCCAAAAGGGCCTGTTTCCACACTGTATCTCTAAGCTAAACTAAAATCAAGTGTACCTTAAAGCACCTAGAACATAGAATAGTGCGGAAGATAGACACAAAAATCTGGAGGAACTCAGCGGGACAGGCAGCATCTCTGGAGAGAAGGAATGGGTGACTTTTCGGGTCGAGACCCTTCTTGAATAGTGTGGTCCCACAATGTCTAAGCCAAACATGATGCCAGGTTAAACCAGACATGCTAGACATATCCTTCCATTCCCTGCATATCAATGTGCCCATCCAAAAGCATCTTAAACGCTACCATCGTTTCTGCCTCCACCACTACTCCCGACAGTGCGTTCCAGGCACCCACCAACCTCCGACTATCCTTGACCGCACTTTGCTGACTTTGCAGAAACATATAAAATTCTTAAAGGATTAGACAGGCAAGATGCAGGAAAAATGTTCCCGATGTTAGGGGGGTCCAGAACCAGGGGTCACAGTTTAAGCATAAGGGGTAGGCCATTTAGGATTGAGATGAGGAAAAACTATTTCACTCAGAGAGTTGTGAATCTGTGGCATTCTCTGCCACAGAAGGCAGTGGTGTCCAATTCACTGGATGTTTTCAAGAGAGAGTTAGATTTAACTGTCAGGGCTAAAGAAATCAAGAGATATCGGGAAGAAGCAGGAACGGGGTACTGATTTTCGATGATCAGCCATTATCATATTGAATGATAATTCAGGTGCTGGCTCGAAGGGCCGAAAGGCCTACTCCTGCACCTATTTTCCATGTTTCTGTGTTTCACCTTGCACTAAACGTTATTCCCTGATCATGTATCTACACACTGTAAATGGATCGATTGTAATCATGTATGGTCTTTCTAGCACGCAAGAAAAAGCTTTTCACTGTACCTCGTTATGTGAGACAATAAGCCGTAGTGAACTGAACCGACTTGCAAGATAACAGGTTATGCAAAATAAAGGAGAGAGAAGCAGAGAGAAAGGACAGATATTGTAATGAAAACAGAGGGGGAGAAAAGAGAAAAGGTTTTTCCACTTGCAGTAGATGAAGCATTAAGGAGGCAAGGTTAATATTTAAAGCAATGTATCGTTTCCAGGGCAGCAGAAGAATCATTTTATGAAAGGGAAACGAGCAGCCCAAGTGAATTGAGAGATGTTTGATGTTAATCGCAGTGAGAAATCTGTCATGTGTTTTGTACTGTTAACTGGTAATTAACTGTAGTTGCTTCTATTTTTACTGCAGGTCATTGTCATGTCTCTAGGCTGTCACATCTCGCAAACAGCAAAAGAATGGAATAAAGGTTGTTTTCAGAGCATACAGGTGGTGCCAGCCAACAGTGGGCACCGATCGCTTCTTCAGTCTGGGGACCATCATGGCACGGAAACATAGAAACATAGGTGCAGGAGTAGGCCATGCGGCCCTTCGAGCCAGCACCGCCATTCAATATGATCATGGCTGATCATCCACAATCAGTACCCCGTTTCTGCTTTTCCCCCCATATCCCTTGATTCCTTCAGCCCTAAGAGGAAATGTGGAAAGGTGATGTAAATCCTGAAACTGAAATGTAAATAACGTTTGTGAAACTGTCATCAAATGGCGGCACGGTGGCGCAGCTGGTGGAGCTGCTGCCTCACAGCGCCAGAGTTCCGGGTTCGATCCTGACCTCGGGTGCTGTCTGTGTGGAGTTTGCACGCTTTCCCTGTGACAGCGTGGGATCCCTCCGGTTTAGTTCAGTTTAGTTTAGTTTAGTTTAGAAATACAGCGGGTGAACTGGTCCTTCAGCCCACCGAGTCCGCGCCGACCAGCAATCCCCGCACACTAACACTAACACAGGGCGGCACTGTGGCGCAGCGGTAGAGTTGCTGCCTTACAGCGAATGCAGCGCCGGAGACTCAGGTTCGATCCTGACTATGGGTGCTGTCTGTACGGAGTTTGTACGTTCTCCCCGTGACCTGCGTGGGTTTTCTCCGAGATCTTCGGTTTCCTCCCACACTCCAAAGACGTACAGGTATGTAGGTTAATTGGCTGGGCAAATGTTAAAAAAAAAAAAAGATTAAAAAATTGTCCCTAGTGGGTGTAGGATAGTGTTAATGTGCGGGGATCGCTGGGCGGCGCAGACCCGGTGGGCCGAAGGGCCTGTTTCCGCGCTGTATCTCTGAATCTAAACCTAAAACTATCCTACACACACTAGGGACAATTTACAATTTTTTTACCAAAGCCAATCAACCTACAAACCTGTCGGTCTTTGGTTTGGGAGGAAACCGGAGCATCCGGAGAAAACCATGTGGCCACAGGGAGGAAGTACAAAGCCTGTATGGACCGCACCCATAGTCAGGTTCGAACCCGGGTCTCTGGCGCTGTAAGGCCGCAACTCTGCCGCTGTGCCACCCATGTTGTGGCTTCCTCCCACATCCCAAAGACGTGCGGGTGGGTAGGTTAGTTGCCCTCTGTAAATGGCTCCTAGTGTGTGGAGAATAGACGTGAAAGTGGGCCGAATGGCCTGTTTCTATGCTGTATCTTTCAATCAATCCTCTTTGCGTCAAAAATGAATAATCCTTTTGTATTCTATTACTTGAGAACACAAACTAAAATAGTAGTTGAGCAGTTGAAAAAACCCACAATTTAATTGGAGGCAAATACAAATTACCAGGCAACCTTTCACTCCTCCCTGGTTCAATCACTGTCCAGTCATTAATAAATGAAGGTGTACTTAGTAAGGTAGTTTTGTGTATTAGCATGCAGATATATTTATGAAAAAGAGGTCAGTGTTCAAGAATACCATTGTCAAAATGAAGTGTAACATAAGTTTTGAGGGAACCATACTTTGCATTAAAACCCCTAATCTATCTCCAGGCTAATTTCTCGAATGTTCTCCACAGCGTCCCATCTCTGTTTAGTTTAGTTTACAGAGCGAAACAGGCTCTTTGGCCCACCGAGTCCGTGCCAACCAGCGATCCGTGCACATTAACACTATCCCACACACACACGAGGGACAATTTACAATTTTACCGAAGCCAATTAACCCACAAAACTGTACGTCTTTCGAGGGTGGGAAGAAACTGGAGCACCCGGAGAAAACCCATGCAGGTCACGGGGAGAACGTACAAACTCCGTACAGACAAGCACCCGTAGTAAGGGTAGAGCCCGGGTCTCTGGCGCTGTAAGCGCTGTATAGCAGCAACTCTACCGCTGCGCCACCGTGCCACCCATGTAGTTTTATTGCAAAATGGACTTCATAAATCTGCAATCAGTTGAGGTCAGTAGGAATAAAATGCAGGAGGAAGTAGAGCAGACGATGATATACCATTTTACGTGTCTCTCTTGTGTAGGAAGGAACTGCAGATTTTGGTTTAAATCGACGATAGACACAAAATGCTGCAGCATCTCTGGAGAGAAGGAATGGGTGACGTTTCGGGCCGAGACCCTTCTTCATACTGAAGGTATTTATTCACAAAATGCCTGAGTAACTCAGCAGGTCAGGCAGCATCTCAGGAGAGAAGGAACTGGTACTGATTTCGGGTGATCGGCCATGATCAGTCTGAAGAAGGGTCTCGACCCGAAACGTCACCCATTCCTTCTCTCCTGAGATGCTGCCTAACCTGCTGAGTTACTCCAGCATTTTGTGAATAAATACCTTCGATTTGTACCAGCATCTGCAGTTATTTTCTTATACTGCTTCACACTGATGTCAGGGGAGTGGAAGGTACCCAGATAAGGAAGTCTATAGATAAGGAATTGTAAGGTGTGAACACAGGACAAATGGAATGAAGTTCAAGGGAAATGTCAAATAAATCATTGTTGGTTGGCAGAAGGTAACAACAAAGCAAACAGAGATAAAGAAATGTAGTCGGAGACAGCAAGACTGGTGGGAAAACTGGGAAGGGGGAGGGGTTGGAGAGAGAGGGAAAGCAATGGTTACTTGAAGTTAGAGAAGTCAATGTTCATACCGCTGGGGTGTAAGCTGCCCAAGCAAAATATGAGGTGCTGTTTCTCCAATTTACGCTGGGCCTCACTCTGACAATGGAGGAGGCCCAGGACAGAAAGGTCAGTGTGGGAATGGGAGGGGGAGACAAAGTGTTTAGCAACCAGGAGATCAGATAGGTTTAGGCGGACCGAGCGGAGGTGTTCAGTGAAACGATCGCCGGGCCTGCGCTTGGTCTCAACGATGTATAGGAGTCCACACCTGGAACAGCGGATACAGTAGATGAGGTTGGAGGAGGCGCAAGTGAACCTCTGCCTCACCTGAAAAGACTGTCAGGGTCCTTGGACAGAGTCGAGAGGGGAGGTAAAGGGACAGGTGTTGCATCTCCTGCGGTCGCAGGGGAAAGTACCTGGGGAGGGCGTGGTTTGGGTGGGAAGGGACGAGTTGACCAGGGAGTTGCAGAGGGAACGGTCTCTGCGGTAAGCGGAAAAGGATGATGGGAACGATGTGGCCAGTAGTGGGATCCCGTTGGAGGTGGCGAAAATGTCAGAGGACTATGTGCTGTATGCAACGACTGATGGGGTGGAAAGTGAGGACAAGGGGGGCTCTGTCCCTGTTACGAATGGGGGGGGAGCAAGAGGGGAGCTGCGGGATATCGAGGAGACCCTAGTGAGGGCCTCATCTATAATGGAAGTGGGAAACCCCCGTTCCCTAAAGAATGAGAACATCTCCTGTGGCCTAATATGGAACACTTCATCCTGGGCGCAGATGCGGCGTAGACGGAGGAATTGTGAGTAGGGGATAGTCTCTACAGGAAGCAGGGTGGGAAGAAGTGTAGTTAAGATAGCTGTGGGAGTCAGTGGGTTTATAATAGCTGTCAGTTTCATCTGGGGCAAAGCTCCTAGCTGCATATCAGCTGGTTGACCACCCAAGATGTCTATAGTCTCCTAGTGCATCAGTCACTGAAAGGAAGCATGCAGGTACAGCAGGCAGTGAAGAAAGCCAATGGAATGTTGGCCTTCATAACAAGGGGAGTTGAGTATAGGAGCAAAGAGGTTCTTCTGCAGTTGTACAGGGCCCTAGTGAGACCGCACCTGGAGTATTGTGTGCAGTTTTGGTCTCCAAATTTGAGGAAGGATATTCTTGCTATTGAGGGCGTGCAGCGTAGGTTTATTAGGTTAATTCCCGGAATGGCGGGACTGTCATATGTTGAAAGACTGGAGCGACTAGGCTTGTATACACTGGAATTTAGAAGGATGAGAGGAGATCTTATCGAAACGTATAAGATTATTAAGGGGTTGGACACGTTAGAGGGCTAGATAGAGTTCTTAAGGATAGCGGAGTCAGGGGGTATGGGGAGAAGACAGGAACGGGGTACTGATTGAGAATGATCAGCCATGATCACATTGAATGGCGGTGCTGGCTCGAAGAGCCGAATGGCCTCCTCCTGCACCTATTGTCTATTGTCTATCCTTGGCCTCTTCTGCAGGAAGGAACTGCAGATGCTGATTTATACTGAAGATAGACACAAAATGTCTGCAAATTCTCCGTGCGACCACACGGGTTTGGTCCGGTTTCCTCTCACACAATAAAGACATACGGGTTTGTCGGTCAATTGGCCTCTGAAAAAGAAAAAAAAATTGCCCCTAGTGTGTAAGGCGTGGATGAGAAAGTAGGATAAAATAGAACTAGTGTGAAGGGGTGGTCGATGGTCAGTGTGGATGTTGATGGGTAGGAGGGCCTGTTTCCATGCTGTATCTCTAAACTAAACATCTGACACGCCTGAAATCAATTTGTCTTGATAGCAGACCTCACTAAATATGCAGATCCATCTACATTC
Organism: Rhinoraja longicauda; assembly: GCF_053455715.1. NCBI lineage: Eukaryota > Metazoa > Chordata > Chondrichthyes > Rajiformes > Arhynchobatidae > Rhinoraja > Rhinoraja longicauda. Next base: position 40,903,198 of record NC_135969.1, read on the forward strand.
CATTTTCTCCTTGCACCCAAACGGATTGAACTCTTTAGTTGTTGGTGAACAAGATACATTACTGTGTGAGTAGTCTGTTCTGAGTCTCATCTGGATTGGAGCCAGCATATAAATGCCATGTAAAGATGATAGAACTTGGGTAATTACAAGCATTCTTAATCACCACGTACTATGTTGAAAATCATTCACAGCAAATGCCTGGGACAAAGGCCTTGGTAGTTGCCATGGTTACAGCTACCAGAAGATAAACCCATCGTAACCCAACATATAGAAAAAAAATTAAACAGATTTTATAACTGATATAAGTTTATATGATGCATTTCTCATTATTATAAAAGGCAAGCAGCAAATATTTATTGCAATACTTCCAGCATGTGGACTTGATCAGGGTGGGGGTGTCAGGGGTTATGGGGAGAAGGCAGGAGAATGGGGTTGAGAGGGAAAGATAGATCAGCCATGGTTGAATGGCGGAGTAGACCTGATGGGTCGAATGGCTCAATTCTGCTCCAATAGAAACATAGAAAATCGGTGCAGGAGTAGGCCATTCGGCCCTTCGAGCCAGCACCGACCGCCATTCAATATGTAAGATTCATGTAAGAAAATAACTGCAGATGCTGGTACAAATCGAAGGTATTTATTCACAAAAGGCTGGAGTAACTCAGCAGGTTAGGCAGCATCTCCGGAGAGAAGGAATGGGTGACGTTTCGGGTCGAGGCCCTTCTTCAGACTGATCATGGCCGATCACCCGAAATCAGTACCCCGTTCCTTCTTTCTCCCCATATCCCTTGACTCCGTTAGCCCTGAGAGCTAAATCTAACTCTCTCTTGAAAACATCGGTAACTTATGATCGAAAACATCTGCAACTTATGAACTATGAACTTTTTCTCTTTCTATGCAAACGGAGCCAAAATATGGTGACTGTGCATTTGTGGGTTGTACAAAATAATTTCACTGTGCTGTGCTGTGCAGGCACGACAATAAAGAACCGTTGAACCATTGGGGTATTGATTTACTAAATTCAGTAGGAGGTGCCACAAAATCGGCATCATTAAGAAGGGTCCCGAACCGAAACATCGCCTTTTCATGTTCTCCACAGATGCTGCCTGACTCACTGAGTTACTCCAGCACTTTATGTTCTCTTTTGGGAAACCAGTATCTAAAGTTATCTCTGTAAAGCGTCTTTGAGTATATGAAAAGCGCTATATAAATAAAATACATTATTATTATTATTATTAAAGTTCCCTGTGTCTGCACTGGGAATTTTTGGCCAACTTATTGTTACTGATTTATCAATTCCAATTTTCACAAGGGTGAATCATTATGCAGCTGCCAAGTTTAACTTTGAAGGGCATTTTTAATATAAGACTAGGATCCTACGATTCGCAGAGGATTCTGATAGCCCTTTTAGAGTACAGCTGCATAATACGCCATTTCCAAATATTTTTACTGATGCTGGAACTGAGGATTCATGAAAAGATGTTTTTTAAAAGATCAAAGGAGAATTTAGAGATACAGCGAGGAAACAGGCCCTTCGACCCATCAACTACGAGCTTGACCAACGATCACCTGTAGGCACTCCCACCAACTAGAGGCAATTTACAGAGACCAATTAACCTACAAACCTGCAGGTCTTTGGAGTTTGGGAGGAAACAGGAGCACCTGGAGACAACCCACAAGGTCACAGGGAGAACGTACAAACTCTGTACAGACAGCACCCGTAGTCGGGATCGAACCCGGGTCTCTGGTGCTGTAAGGCAGCAACTCTACCGCTGCGCCACCGCGCATGAAACATTTCATCTAAATACTCCACTGGACGCTAATAATCGCACAATCTACAAGATTGGGTTTAAGGATAACCAATACGCCTATCCAAAATCCCCATGAATGCCACTATCTTACCTACCTCCACCACCACCCCTGGCAGTACGTTCCAGGCATCCACCGCCCTCTGTGTAAAAAAAAACATGGTCCCCACATCTCCTTAAAACGTTGCCCCCACTCACCCTGAAGTGAAGCCCTCTAGTCATTCACATTTCCAACCTGGGGAAAATGTTTCTATAAAGAAAGTATTGGAGAACGTGACCTGAATATTGACCGTCCAATCCGCAGGAGCGGGAGGCTTGCCTGTGACAGGACATCTGATTAATTTGGAGCCGAGCTAACTTCGTCATTCCATGAACACACCGGGCAGAGTCCAGCCAACGGTCCTGAAGTCCTAAGTCTGAGATGAGGTGAAAGTCAAATGTGAGTCAACCTGACTTCTCACTGTGCCATTGGGTGCTTCATTGGACCCAGCATCTACGAGCTGACACCAACCCGGTCTGGTCCCCATTGTCTGAGGGGGACGTTTGTCCGTTTTGAATGGAAAAGGTAAAGGTAGGTGTTGGAAATATTCTGACCCTGCTGGTGACCCTCTGTCGAACCCCTCAACCTCCCAGTGTAAACGTGGGAAGAACAGGGACCGCCCGGAGGAAACCCATGTGGTCACAGTGGTGCAGCGGTACAGTTGCCACCTTACAGAGCTTGAAGCGCCAGTGACCCGGGTTTGATCCCGACTACGGGCGCTGTCTGTACGGAGCTTGTATGTTCTCCCCGTGACCTGCGTGGGTTTTCTCAAAGATCTTCAGTTTCCTCCCACACTTCAAAGGCGTGCAGGTTTGTAGGTTAATTGGCTTGGCATAAATGTAAATTGTCTCTAGTGTGTGTACGATAGTGTTAATGTGCGGGGATCGCCGGTCGGTGCAGACTCGGTGGGCTGAAGGGCCTGTTTCCATGCTGTATCTCTAAACTACAACGTGCAAACTCCACACAGACAGTCCACACTGACTAGGTTAATTCCCGGAATGGCGGGACTGTCGTATGTTGAAAGGCTGGAGCGACTAGGCTTGTATACACTGGAATTTAGAAGGATGAGAGGGGAACTTATCGAAACGTATAAGATTATTAAGGGGTTGGACATGTTAGAGGCAGGAAACATGTTCCCAATGTTGGGGGAGTCCCGAACCAGGGGCCACAGTTTAAGAATAAGGGGTAGGCCAAGTAGAACTGAGATGAGGAAAAACTTTTTCAGTCAGAGAGTTGTGAATCTGTGGAATTCTCTGCCTCAGAAGGCAGTGGAGGCCAATTCTCTGAATGCATTGAAGAGAGAGCTGGATAGAGCTCTTAAGGATAGCGGAGTCAGGGGGTATGGGGAGAAGGCAGGAACGGGGTACTGATTGAGAATGATCAGCCATGATCACATTGAATGGCGGTGCTGGCTCAAAGGGCCGAATGGCCTCCTCCTGCACCTATTGTCTATTGACAGTGCCCAGGGTCAGGATCGAACCGGGTGGCCTGGCGCTGTGAAGCAGCAGCTCTACCAGCTGTACCACTGTGCCGCCCATATGCCTGACTGATGCAAGATTAAATAGTTTCTACAAATGCATCATGATAGTCTACATAATAATAATAATAATAATAATAATACATTTAATTTATATAGCGCTTTTCAGGAAACTCAAAGACGCTTTACAGAGCAAACAAGACATAAAAACAAACAAACAAACAAACAAAAGATTTGTCCAGTAAGAATGTTAGAAAAAAAACGTACCTGAAAGGATAAGAAAATCCGATCTGGATGTTGAGGTTACTTTCCGTTTTGTTGGCACAGTCCACACTGACTTTCAGTGCCCCTGAGTAACCGCCACATGTTGCAAATGCAAAGATTGCAAAAATCTGCCAGGAGAAAGGAAAAGACATTTCACCCATTGTGGCAAATTGTGGTCGTTTTTCAATCATTACAGCAGAATGAAATGCTCTCACGCAAGAGCTGCCAGCCCTGATTTGTTCTAGTCTTTTCTCGCCACCAGTATGTTTCTCCCCCACCTCTGCATTCAGTCTGAAGAAGGGTTAATTCCCGGAATGGAGGGACTGTCATATGTTGAAAGACTGGAGCGACTAGGCTTGTATACACTGGAATTTAGAAGGATGAGAGGGGATCTTATCGAAACGTATGATTATTAAGGGGTTGGACACGTTAGAGGCAGGAAACATGTTCCCAATGTTGGAGGAGTCCAGAACCAGGGGCCACAGTTTAAGAATAAGGGGTAGGCCATTTAGAACAGAGATGAGGAAAAACTTTTTTAGTCAGAGAGTTGTGAATCTGTGGAATTCTCTGCCTCAGAGGGCAGTGGAGGCCAATTCTCTGAATACATTCAAGAGAGAGCTAGATAGAGCTCTTAAGGATAGCGGAGTCAGAGGGTATGGGGAGAAGGCAGGAACGGGGTACTGATTGAGAATGATCGGCCATGATCACATTGAATGGCGGTGCTGGCTCGAAGGGCCGAATGGCCTTCTCCTGCACCTATTTTCTATTGTCTATTGTCTATTGGTTCCGACCCGAAACGTCACCTACTCATTTTCTCTAGCGATGCAGCCTGACCCGTTGAGTTACTCTATTACTTTGTGTCGATCTTTGGTATAGTTCCTTCCTATCGTAGTCCAGAGTGTTTTATCATCATATGTACCAACGATAGGAGAATGACAAACTGATTAAAAAGTGACATAGAAACATACAAACATAGAAAATAGGTGCAGGAGGAGGCCAATTGACCCTTCGAGCCAGCACCGCCATTCATTGTGATCATGGCTGATCATCCACAATCAGTAACCCGTGCCTGCCTTCTCCCCATATCCCTTGATTCCACTAGCCCCTAGAGCTCCATCTAACTCTCTTTTAAATTCATCCAGTGAATTGGCCTCCACTGCCCTCTGTGGCAGAGAATTCCACAAATTCACAACTCTCTGGGTGAAAAAGTTTTTTCTCACCTCAGTTTTCACTGGCCTCCCCTTTATTCTTAGACTGTGACATACTCATTCTTGGACGGCAAATCATTTTTTACCATCTCTGCTCTTCAACGTATCAAGGATTTAAAAATATTTTTACAGGAAATTAAAGGAAATACTTTTTTAAATTGCAGCTTGATTTCGCTAGTTCGTGACAGATTTGATTGTGTTAATTTGATTTTCATCATCATTGAAAAACACTTTGGAAGCGGGTGCATTCTTGCACCAGAGTGAATATGATGCCACTGTAGCATTGCCTGCAGTAGCAATGACCCCCGAGAAAATGGATAACATTCCACTTGTATTTTTCATTTTAATACGGTGTCACAGCAGTAGAGCTACTGACTACGGGCTGTCAGTACGGAGTTTGTACGTTCTCCCCGTGACCTGCGTGGGTTTTCTCCGAGATCTTCGGTTTCCTCCCGCACTCCAAAGACGTACAGGTTTGTAGGTTAATTGGCCTGGTGTAAATGTAAGATTGTCCCTAGTGCGTATAGGGTAGTGTTAGTGTGCGGGGATCGTTGGTCGGTGCAGACTCAGTGGGCCGACGGGCCTGTTTCTGCTGTATATCTCTAAACTAAACTAAACTAAACTAGGGAAGTCATCCGGGCAATGCCCAGGGTGCATGTTTGCAAGCTTCTCCCAGTGCATCGAATGAAGAAGGCTTTCAGAGCTTTGGTCTTTGGCAAATTCCTAATTCTTCAAGTAAAGTGATATGATACGATACGAAAGAACTTTCTTTACCCAGGAGGGATATTATTCTGCCAACAGTCATGAAACACAACAAGGTACATGAAACATGAAATTAAAGTGGAAAGGATTGGCGATGTGCAAAGATTGGCGGAGGGGGGGTGTGGGTAATCAGTCTACCCCACTACAGAAGGGGGAGGAGTTGTTCAGTTTGATCGGCACAGGGAAGAAGCATCGCCTGTGGCGTTCTGTGCTGCATCTTGGTGGAACCAGTCTGTTGCTGAAGGTGCTCCTCAGGTTGACCAGTGTGTCATGGAGGGGGTGAGCTGTATTGTCCAGGGCGCTCCGCAGTTTGAGGAGCATCCTCCCCTCCAAGACCACCTCCCGTGAATCTAACTCCGCCCCCAGGACGGAGCCAGCCTTCCTGATGAGCTTGTTAATACTATTTGTGCAATGTTCACACCAATTTTATTCAGGCATGGTCCTTCCCATACCAGGCTTGTCTACTTATCAATAGAAAAGGACTCTCAAAAGTTAGTTTGCTTATTACCAGTTCATAGCATTCTACACATTAGAAGGGCTCCTCTCTAACGCACCATCTTTACAGCTAATGTGGTATTAAAAAAAACAGATAAATATATATTTAAAAATAGCAAATTATCTTTTGGGAACATAACATTCTGTATTCCTAACAAGAGGATGTTCTTCCAAAAAATGATTACGGTTAAGAGTTTTCAAATAAGAAATATCTCCAAATATTGTACTACAAAGTGAATATCTTTATTATTGATGTAACATGATCATTCTTTAAGATGGTTGATGGTGGCTGATCTCAGAGACATTTAAAAGACATTGCATTGGCCTGCTAGAATAGAGAGAGACAGACTCAAAATGCTGGAGTAAATTAAAGGTTCAGGCAGCATCTCTGAATAAAATGGATTGGTGACGTTTCGGGTTGGGTCTGACGAAGTGTCCCGACCTGAAACGTCACTTATCCACTTTCTCCAGAGATGGTGCCTGAAATGCTGAGTTTCACTTCCGACAAACCCCAGAACACTTTATTTCTTGCCTCATCTCTCTCTCGTCGAGAAAACAAATGAACATTGTTCTTTGGGAGGACAACATTCATTACTTGTCTCATGCAGCAGTGCGTTGCTAATTGACTGATCCACAGGATGGCATCTGTTGCAACCTGGTTTTGACTGGGAGGCAGGGAGATTCAAGGCCACTGTCACCTCCAAAGCCACCAGCAATTAAGTATTTGTACACTCCAACAGTGAAGCATTTTCTGTACAACCCGCACTCCAACAGTGAAGTATATGTACACCCCACACTCCGACAGTGAAGTATATGTACACCCCACACTCCAACAGTGAAGTATATGTACACCCCACACTCCAACAGTGAAGTATATGTACACCCCACACTCCAACAGTGAAGTATATGTACACCCCACACTCCAACAGTGAAGTATATGTACACCCCACACTCCAACAGTGAAGTATATGTACACCCCACACTCCAACAGTGAAGTATATGTACGCCCCACACAGTGAAATACATGTACATTCCAACAATGAAGTATATTTTACGTATACAAAATCATGAGAGGAATAGATCGGGTAGATGCACAGAGTATTTTACCCAGAGTAGGGGAATCGAGGACCAGAGGACATCGGTTCAAGGTGACGGGGAAAAGAATTAATAGGAATCCAAGAGGTAACTTTTTCACACAGAGGGTGGTGGGTGTATGGAACAAGCTGCCAGAGGAGTTGGTTGAGGCTGGGACTATCCCATCGTTTAAGAAACAGTTGGACAGGTACATGGATAGGACAGGTTTGGAGCAATATGGACCAAGAGCAGGCAGGTGGGACTCGTGTGGCTGGGTTGTTGGCCGGTGTGGGCGAGTTGGGCCGAAGGGCCTGTTTCCACACTGTATCACTCTAAGCACATGTGTACAGTGAAGTATATGTACACTCCAGCAATGTAGTATGTATGTGTACTCCGTATTACAACAGTGTAATACACGTACTCTCCAACAGTGAAGAGTATGTACACTCCAGAAATGAAGTATACATGTACACTCCAACAGTGAAATGTATACTGTATATACTCTCCAACAATGAGGTGCACATTCACGCCATTGTTGGCGAGTACATATACTCTAATAATGAAGTATATATGTCTACTCTAACCATGAAGTGTATAAGTATATTTTTAAAAATTAAAAAGACACAGAGTGTTGGAGTAACCCAGCATCTCTGGAGAACATGTATAGTTGACGTTTTGGGTCGGGACACTTCTTCAGCCGATTCACCAGAGATCCATGTCCTTGAGAGAAGTTGACTGGACTGTGTCACTGAGTTACTCCAGCACTTGGTATTCTACACATTTTTCAGTCAGACATCAGCATCCCATATCCACACGCTGGAGATATCTTCCTGTTTTTTTGCCCACAGCCCCAATACTCTCCAGCTTCCTTGCAGCTTACCTCATGGCCAATGTTTGATCACTACTTCTCACTCTTTGATTGAGCACCTCATTTCTCCTGTGCTTCCGCAAAAGCACCTTTCCAGTTTCAGTTTCAGTTTATTGTCACGTGTACCGAGGCACAGTGAAAAGCTCTTGTTGTGTGCTAACCAGTCCGCGAGAAAGACTATTCATGAATACAATCGAGTCATTCGCAGTGTACCGATACACGATAAGGGAATAACATTTACTGCAAGGTAAAGCCAGTAAAGTCCGATCAAAGATAGTCCGAGGGTCCCCGATGATACTTGCACTTTATTCTGTTTTAAAACTGTTACAATTTGTTTCATTGGGTTGTTTAAGTTAATACTGACTAGCTAATTAAATTATTGCATCGTATGGGAGGCACATTCCCAATCTCATTGTACCCCTGTACAATGACAATAAAGATATATTGTATTGTATTGTATTGTATTGTATTGTATGAGGTAGATAGTAGTTCAGCACTGCTCTCTGGTTGTGGTAGGGTGGTTCAGTTGCCTGATAACAGCTGGGAAGAAACTGTTGCTGAGTTTGGATGGTTTTCTACATTCAATGCGTTATACAAATGTTGTATTGCCTTCTTATTAATATTAACACAAAGATGCATACTATTAAGTTTAGAATTAAAGTAAATTTGTTGGAACCTCGGGTAGTAGATTTGGGAGAGTGAAAGTTTAATTTCAAGGACTTTTGTTTTACAAATACTTTTTTGTTTTAATCTTATTGTCCACTTATCAAAACATTTTCCGTTTACGATTCATCCTGAGTGAACTAATGGACCAAGGTAGACAACAGAAACTTCAGATGCTGGGATCTTGCGTAAAACACAAAGTGCTGGAGGAACTCAGCGGATCAGGCCGTATCTGTCAAGAGTGTGTTATTGTCATATGTCCCAGATAGAACAATGAAATTCTTATATGCAGCAGCACAACAGAATGTGTAAACATAGTACACTGTAAATAATATAATAAATGAGAAAAAAATGTTCAGTGTGTATATATACATACACACATTATATAGACATACATATACACACATTATAGACAATAGACAATAGACAATAGGTGCAGGAGGAGGCCATTCGGCCCTTCGAGCCAGCACCGCCATTCAATGTGATCATGGCTGATCATTCTCAATCAGTACCCCGTTCCTGCCTTCTCCCCATACTTCCTGACTCCGCTATCCTTAAGAGTTCTATCCAGCTCTCTCTTGAATGCAGAGAGATTATATGTGTGTGTGTGTGTGTGTGTGTGTGTGTACTGTATATGCACACACATACACATAAAAAAAATATAACAATAGTGCAAAATGACAAATCCAATGCCACCAGGCCTAAGTAGTTCAGAGCCTATTTGGAGGTTGTAGTGTTTGATAGGCTGATGGCTGTCGGGAAGAAGCAGTTCTTGAACCTGGACGTTACAGTTTTCAGGCTCCTGTACCTTCTTCCCAATGGCAGTGATGAAATGAGAGCGTGGCCAGGGTGGTGTGGGTCTCTGATGATGCTGGCTGCCTTTTTGAGGCAGCGACTCCTGTCGATCCCTTCGAAGGTGGGGAGGTCAGTACCCGTGATGGTGATCAGCCTGAAGAAGGGTCCTGACCCAAAACCGTCGTCCATCCATTCCCTCCACAGATGCTGCCTGCCCTGCTGCACTTTTGTGTTTTGCTCAAGGTTAAGTATATTAAACACCACGCAAAAATTATGTAATAAAAAGGAACTAAAGATGCTGGTTTACACCGAAGGTAGACACGAAATGCTGGAGTAAGTGGGTCTCGAGAACATGGATAGACAATTTTTCGGGTCGGGACCCTTCTTCAGACTGATTGTTGTTGTGGGGAGCTGGAAATTATGGAAGAAATTTAAGCATACGAAGAAAGTAACGGTTTATATCATGCAATATTTAAGAGCCGCGTTGAAAAAAAAAGCTCTTAATATATCCCAACCATGCTGTTGGAAATTGGAATTTGTGTAACTCAGCAGTTAAATCTGAGCGTTTCTTCTTGTGAATCAGTGTAGAGGTGAAGATGACCGCACCACAGGGACCAGTCAGAAGTGACAGCTCAATTAAGGGCCATCATGTTTCTACATCTCACAGGTTAAATTGAACGCCATCAATCGTGGAAGATTGAAAAAAATAAACCCAGCAAAAAAATAAACGAGCAAGTCAATCAAATGGCAAAGGGAAGGAGAGATGTATTAAAATAGTATGCGTGGTTCCTCAATGTAAGCAGTTCTGGATTTCTACCATCAGATGCTATGAAATCTGCTGAGCGTCAAACATTTAATGCTTTCATTACGGGGGAACAGTTTCTGGGTTTTTTTATATATCAAGAGTGCTGGTCCTCTGCATAATATGCAGGAAATAATGCCGTCAAATTGGCCAGCTTGCTGAAGAAAATTAACTTACACAGGACAAAAAAAACTGTTGCATTTTATCAAATTAAATCGTGTAATGAATGTTTTACAGAAACGCAAAGTGTTCCTATTCCCCGACACAGCTGTAATTGTGTTGAAAAATGTGTCGTAACTACCCCATCAATCAATCTCAATTCTAATAAATAAGTAATAATAATATGTGGTTCTGTAGAGTTTATGATAGGCTCAATCAAAATTCAAGTATTTCTCAACGAGAGGTTCTCTGCCCAAGATTCACAAGAAGTTGCAGTGTTGTGGATGTCGCCCAGTCCGTCACACCCATTAAACCTCCCACCACTGATTCCATCTGCACTTCACGCTGCCTCGGGAAAGCAGCCAACATAATCAAGGACCTTTTTCACTCCGTCATTCCCTCTTGCCCTGCTCCCATCAGGCAGAAGGTACAGAAGAATGAAAGTGTGCAACTCCTGACCCAGGAACAGTTCTTTCTCTTTTTCTCTCTTTCTCTCTTTCTCTTTTTCTCTTTTTCTCTCTTTCTCTCTTTCTCTCTTTCTCTCTTTCTCTCTTTCTCTCTTTCTCTCTTTCTCTCTTTCTCACACATACACACACACACACACACACACACACACACACACACACACACACACACACACACACACACACACACACACACACACACACACACACAATATTAATAAGAAGGCTTCTGAGCGGTCTTTCCATAAGCTAGGATTTAGTCCCGATCTTCCACCTTAACTTAATGCAGACATTGAACTTTTTCTCTGCAACGGTTATGCTCCAATGATGAAAATGTATAATCTACACTCTGGTATTTGTCTCTTTGCTCTCTCTACCTGTTGAACTTGTGCATGGAAAAACCCCATAAAGTGGCTGGAGTGACTCAGTAGGCTGGCATCATTTCTGGAGGACATGGATAGGTGACGTTTCAGGTCGGGACCCTTCTTCACCCTATTTCAATTGCCTTCTTATTAATATTGTCACATTATTGATTATACTCATATATAATATCTGATTCGTTTGGTTAGCACATGAACAAAACGTTTTTCCATCTATCTTCATACACGTGACGTTAATAAAGCAACACACAATACCAATGTGGCTGTTTTTGAGTTACTCATGTAGTATCTTTAAGGATTAAAAAATGGAAAGGTCAGATAAATCAATAATTGTGAGGGGCAGAGAAGATGACCAAAGTGAATCATAAGATTCACTACTGGGATAGCGGAGTAAAATGGAAATTATAGAGTGCTTGAGACGTGCGGAGAAGGTGGTGAGAAGAAGGTGAGAGGAGTGGTGTCGGCAGCTTGGGATGGGATAGATGAGTGATGATATAAAATGAAGGAGGCAAAGCTTAAAGGAGATGTACACAAAGGGTGGTGGCTGCCTAGATGGGGTGGTGGTGGAGGTACATATGAGAGTGGTGTTTGGTTTGGATGCAGCTCCATCCAAGACCACAAGAAATCGCAGAGAATTGTGGACGCAGCCCAGACCATCACGCAAACCAACCTCCCTTCCGTTGACTCCATTTATACCTCGCGCTGCCTCGGCAAGGCCAGCAGCAAAATCTATGACGAGTCGCACCCCGGCCACTCCCTCTTCTCCCCTCTCCCATCGGGCAAAAGGTACAGAAGTGTGAAGACGCACACCTCCAGATTCAGGGACAGTTTCTTCCCGGCTGTTATCAGGCAACTGAATCATCCTACCACAAACAGAGAGCAGCGCTGAACTTCTATCTACCTCATTGGTGACCCTCGGACTATCCTTGATCGGTCTTTGCTGTCTTTACTTTGCACTAAACGTTATTCCCTTATCATGTATCTATACACTGTAAATGGCTCGATTGTAATCATGTAATGTCTTTCTGCTGACTGGTTAGCACGCAAATCCACCTCCACCTCGGTACACGTGACAATAATTAAATTAGACAGGCACATGGATATGCAGAGAACGGGGGAATATGGATCATGTGCAGGCAGAGGAGATCAGTTTAACCTGGCATCGTGTACAGCATAGACATTGTGGGCTGAATGGCCTATTCCTGTGCTGTACTGGTCTAAGAACACTAGTCTGACATCAATTGGAAGGGTAAAGATTGACCGTTTGCTTGTGGGGTACTTTGGTGAAACCAAGCTCAGTGTGTACACAAAGGCAATCATTGTAAGAGTGACAAGTAAAACGCTGTCTGCTCTACATTCCTCTTGAATTTGATTCCTACTGACCTCAACTGGATGCAGATTTATGAAGTCCACTTTGCAATAAAACTACACGGGGTGGCACGGTGGCACAGTGGCAGAGTTGATGCTTTACAGCGCCAGAGAACCGGGTTCAATCCTGACTATCTGTACGGAGTTTGTACGTTCTCCCCTTGCAGCGCCGGAGACTCAGGTTCGATCCTGACTACGGGTGCTGCACTGTAAGGAGTTTGTACGTTCTCCCCGTGACCTGCCTGGGTTTTCTCTGAGATCTTCGGTTCCCTCCCACACTCCAAAGACGTACAGGTATGTAGGTTAATTGGCTTGGTATAAATGTAAACATTGTCCCTTGTGTTGGATGGTGTTAATGTGCAGGGATCGATGGTCGGCGCGGAGTTGGTGGGCTGAAGGGCCTTTTTCTGTGCTGTATCTCTAAACTAAACTAAACTGAAGACACACAGTATCCTATCATGACGTTTAAGAAACATTTAGACAGGTTGGGTAGGTTTATTGGAATATGGGCCAAATGCAGGCTGGTGGAACTAATGTTGGTTGGCATGTGCAAGTTAGGCCGAAGGGCCTGTTTCCATGCTGTATTACTATGACAAAGTCAAATTATGCTCAGTGTTCACTATGATGTAGCATCAAATAAGTACAATTGGGACTAACTGGTAAAGCAGCTCCAGGTCACATCTATAAATGAAATTGTAATTAAACACTAATCATTTTCCCAATCTGCTATTCAAAATTTTAATAAATAAAATTGATTACATCATTTATGTTGTCTAAAAGACTAAATTTGATTATTTTACTTAGGAGCATTGATCTCTCATATAATGCACAAGTTGAACGAGTTATCTGTTATGATCCTAACGATAAAAATCATTCTGCTTAATTATTGTGTCTTCAAAGTACAGTAATTACGACCGCTGGGGTATAAGTCAATTTGAACATTGACTTCTCCCACCAGGTAGTCTCTGCTTCCCCTCTCTATCCCCTCCCCCTTCCCAGTTCTCCTACTGGTCTTCCTGTGTCCGACTACATCCTATATTTGTCCCGCACCCTCCCCCGACATCAGTCTGAAGAAGGGTCTCGACCCGAAACGTCACCCATTCCTTCTCTCCAGAGATGCTGCCTGACCCGCTGAGTTACTCCAGCATTTTGTGTCTACACCAAAACATCTATATTGGTTTAGAGATATAGAGTGGAAACAGGCCCTTCGGCCCACCGACTCCACGCCGATCATCGATCACCCATTCACTAGTTCTATGTTATTCCAGTTTAGCATCGTAGACGCTTGGGGGCAATTTACAGAAGCCAATTAACCGACAAACCTGCACTTCTCTGGAATGTGGGAGGAAACTGGAGCACCCGGAGAAAGCCCACGTGGTCACAGGGGAAACAAATAACAGACAGCACCCATGGTCAGGATCGAACCCGGGTCTCTGACGCTGTAAGGCAGCCTCTGTCCCTGTGCCATTATACTGCCAATTGCACACTTTACCAATCTTCATAAGTAATTCATGTGTTTGCAGCATCTTATTAAAATGTGCATCGTTGCAAAAAGAGTATTTTGATCATTTTATTTTCCTGAAGTCTGCAGTTGATTGTGCTTTTATTAAAAGAATAAATGTGCTAACTATGAATATCCTGTTCCACTCACAACGCTTCATATTGATAGATGCTTCAATGGTATATCTTTCGGTCAAACATGTTGACCCAACATCTTTCTTAGTTTTTGAAAAATAGACAATATTCATTTGTTGATACATAAGTGGATTCCTAATTTTTTTAAAATCTGAAATGAGTAGTTGGTGGAATCGTAAAGTGGAAAAGAACAGCAAAGCTTCAAAAGTACTGAATTTGTATTCACTGCAAGTGGCAATAGAATCAATAACTGAGATAAATTAAATACATCTTCAGTCAGCAAAAGGTCGATTAATAGACACCCAGATAATTTTTTTGTCTGGTACAATGTGCAGACTTTAACGTCTGTTTGAATGCATTAAATAAGCTGGGGAAAAATAAACACTTGAATTTTTTGGGAAACAATAAATCGCTGGTAGAACTCAGCAGGTCAGGCACAAACCAGGGTCTATCCATTTACCTCCAAAGATAGTGCCTAACCCGTTGAGTTCCTCCGGCACTTTATGTTTCACTCAACGTTCCAGCATCTGCAGTCTCTTGTGTCTCCTTGGATTTTTTTAATGCTTTTCATCTCCTTAATAGGATGTCCCAAGATACTCTGAAGACAATAAAGTTGTTCTGATGTCCAGCATAACAGCCAATTTGTACACAATAGACAATAGACAATAGGTGCAGAAGGAGGCCATTCGGCCCTTCGAGCCAGCACCGCCATTCATTGTGATCATGGCTGATCATTCTCAATCAGTACCCCGTTCCTGCCTTCTCCCCATACCCCCCTGACTCCGCTATCCTTAAGAGCTCTATCTAGCTCTCTCTTGAATGCATTCAGAGAATTGGCCTCCACTGCCTTCTGAGGTAGAGAACACAACAAGATGTTACAAAGAATAATGTGATTATACTGTCATAGGGTCATACAGAATGGAATAGGCCCTTTGGCCCAACTTGTTCACGCTGAGCAACATGGTCCATCTACACTCGTCCCACATGCCCGTGCTTGGCCCAGATCCCTCGAAACCTTTCCTATCCATGCACATGTCCACATGTCTTTTACATGTTGTTATAGTACCTGCCTCAACTATCTCCTCTGACAGCTCGTTCCATATGCCCACCACCCTCTGTATGTTATCCATTTGGTACAAGGCTTTGCAGATATTGCAACAAAGTTGGATCACTAACAAGGACCACCACTGCTAGTGTCCCGCCCCCCCCCCCCCCCCCCCCCCCCCAATCTTTTAATCTTGCATTTTTTGTCTTCTTTACTACCATAACTCTTGATATGTAATAATGGTTATTCAGTAGAAAGACAGAAAATGATGGAGTAACTCAGCGGGTCAGGCAGCATCTCTGGAAAAAAATAGGTCCTTGTAGACCTATGCGGATGGGAGATGCTCGGTGTGGGCAAGTTGGGCTGAAGGACCTGTTTCTACACCTATTCCTTTTCTCCAGAGATGCTGCCTGACCCGTCACTCCACCATTTTGTGTCCATCTTCGGTATAAACCAGCATCAGAAGTTCCTTCCTACACTGACAGGGGCTAATGGATGTAATCCAGTGGGCAGCTTTGCAATGAATAATGGAACTACTTCACTGTCTTTGATGTGGTAGAGAACTTCTCGGTATCCTGATGAGCTCACTCGTCCTTGGCCAATTACTGATCTGACGTTTCCACTGGCGTGGCATCTCAGACACTGTTATGTGCTCCGTGGGATGTCATTATTTCCATTGATTCCATTGAGCTCTCATTGCCGTTACTGGCCAATATATAAATATCTCAAGAATTCATGAGCTATCTAAGTATCTGAACCACTTTACATTCTGTCCATGAAAATCCTTTCAAGCCACAAATCTTGAACATTTATTTTATGTTAGTTATCAGTTCCAATTACGAAGTCAGTTTTCACCCTTAATTCACATTTTTTCTCACAATTTTACACACCTTTTATAATATCTTGGAAGCACAAGGAACTGCAGATGCCAGAATCCTGAGTTAAAGATTGGGAAAGATATCCTGAGAGGGAGAGATAGAGCAGCCATGATTGAATGGCAGAGTAGACTTGATGGGCCGAATGGCCTAATTCTGCTCATATAATTTATGAATTTATGAAAAACATAAAGTGCTGGAGTAACTCAGCGGGTCGGGCAGCATCTGCGGAAGGAATGGTTCAGCCACGTTTCGGGTGATAACCATCTTTCAGTCTGACGACATTTTGGGTCGAGACCCTTCTTCAGTTCAGGGTCCCGACCTGAAACGTTGCCTGTCCTTCCCTTCCACAGATGCTGCTGACTCGTTGAGATCCTCCAGAACTTTGTTAATAATACATTCGTCTTGACTTATTTTTCCACATTTAAAAAAAAATATTACACACCTAGAACTGACAATCATTTTCTCTTAAGAGCATTATGTAACCAAGCTTGATGGCAGTTGCTAAGTTTTCGTGGAATAATCTGCATAATAATTGGTGCACTGTTCTGCACGGAGCCTCAACCAATAATTTTCTCAACTAAATGTAACTGTTGCAAATCCTGACAAATGTATTCTGCACTGTGCCAGATATTATGATTAATATGGTCGAGACACACATTTATAAACGGCCTCTGCACATAATTTTCTTCCTCTTATGAGCTAAAAGCAGGCATTAGACTCTGATGCGATTGGAAGTGATAAGTGGTAGGCGGCCATTTTGCAAGCAAAGATATCAGAATTGAAGAATTATAGATTTATGCACTTACACTATTTTCCATAAGTTATGTACTATTACAAATAGTATTCATGCTAACTGGTAGTCAGAATGTATGCATACTGCACGTTACAAGCAGTTTTAGATGCAGATTAAAGTCTGCATTTTAATGGTAAAATTGGAATACATTTTTTGTTGTTCAATTCTGTTCAATAAACCGTGTTAGGAATTTCAATGCATCTACATCTGCAAATAACCTGGAAGTTTGAGGAATTCTACAGATGCACCATCGAGAGCCTGCTGACGTGCTGCATTACAGTCTGGTACGGGAACTGTTCTGCCCACAGCCACAAATCACTACAGAGAGTTAGTGGTGAAGACGGCACAGCACATCACTGGCAACTGTCTCCTGGCCATTCAGGACATTTTCTACCGGCGGTGCCTGCGGAAGGCACTCAGCATCATCGAGGACCACAGCCACCCAGCACGCAGGCTGTTCTCGTTGTTACCGTCAGGCAGACGATACAGGAGTATGGCTGCGTGTACCACCAGAGTTAAGAACAGTTTCTACCATCAGGCCATCAGTCTATATAGGGAGAAGTTGGGCACAGGTTACTGATTGTGGATGATCAGCCATGATCACAATGAATGGCTCGAAGGGCCAAATGGCCTCCTCCTGCACCTATTTTCTATGTTTCTATGTTTCTGAACTCATAAACACATTTCAAATCATATATGTTGATTATTTTTAATATTGTCTTTTTACCTATTTTTAATATTGTCTTTTTACCTTACTAATGTCATTTTTTAAATCTTATTTATCCTTGGGATATTACTGCTGAGGTGACCCGTTGTCTTGTCAAATACATTTCATTGTACCGTTAACCCTGTGCCAACCTACATCTGACAAATAAAATGTATTATTATTATTTATCATTATTATTATTTAAGAGTGGAGATAAGTTTAGGGGGGACACAGTGGCACAGCAGTGTAGTTGCTGCCTTACATGGCCAGAGACCTGGGTTTGATCCTGACTACGGGTGCTGCCGAGACGGAGTTTGTATATTCTCCCCGTGACTGTGTGGGTTTTCTCCGGGTGCTCTGATTTCAGCCCCATTCAGCTGTTTGGGCTGTTTGTAGGTTAATTTGCATCTGTAAATTCCCCCTAGTGTGTAGGATAGAACCAATGAATGGTGGACCGAAGGGCTTGTTTCCACTCTGTATCGATAAACTAAACTAAATCAAACTTTTAGCATTGTGATGCAGTTTTTGACAAATTCCACAGGAATCGTTAATGCAAAATATGACTGGGCAAGAGAATTACCACTTAAGATGGAGAGAGTGCAGAGAAGATTTATGCAGATGTTGCCAGGACTTGCGGGGTCTGAGCTGTAGGGAGAGATTAAACAGGCTAGGACCATTCATTGGAACGCAGGAGGGTGAGAGGTGATCTTATAGAGGTGTGATCTTATGGGAGGAACAGATCGGGTAGACACACAGAAACTATTGCCCAGAGTATGGGCATCAGGAACCAGAGGACATAAGTTTAAGGTGAGGGGGAAAATATTTAATAGGAACCTGAGGGGTAACTTTTTCCACACAGAGCGTGGTGGGTGTATGGAACGAGCTGCCAGAGGAGATAGTTGTGGCAGGCACTATCGCAACGTTTAAGAAACATTTGGACGTGCGTGGATAGGACAGGTTTGGAGGGATATGGGTCAAATGCAGGCAGGTGGGACTAGTGTAGATGGGACATGGTTAGTGTGGGCAAGTTGGGCTGAAGGGCCTGTTTCTACACTTTATGACCATGACTATTGTTGGTTGTGGGAACTATTTTATTTTATCAGTTCAATTGCTGTTCCAATTGTTAAATGGCTGGGAAGTATTTATGGGCAGATTTTGCGAGATTTATAGTACTAATACTCTTTGCTTTGTGGCTTCTTTCCAAATGAATTATTTTTCACTGCAGTTGCAGTTAGCATGGAGGTGGTGATGAGTCTGCTGTGCCTGGCTGTATCAGCCTGAGGAGTAGAGTCAGCACTTACCATATTGAAGAATGTGCATGAGGAAGAGTAGCTGACAAGCTGAGAAGTGTGTAGGAAGGAACTGCAGATGCTGATCTACACTGAAGACAGACACAAAATGCTGTAATAACTCAGCGGGACAGGCAGCATCTCTGGATAGAAGGAATGGGTGACGTTTCATATGTTGAAAGACTGGAGCGACTAGGCTTGTATACACTGGAATTTAGAAGGATGAGAGGAGATCTTATCGAAACGTATAAGATTATTAAGGGGTTGGACACGTTAGAGGCAGGAAACATGTTCCCAATGTTGGGGGAGTCCAGAACAAGGGGCCACAGTTTAAGAATAAGGGGTAGGCCATTTAGAACTGAGATGAGGAAAAACTTTTTCAGTCAGAGAGTTGTGAATCTGTGGAATTCTCTGCCTCAGAAGGCAGTGGAGGCCAATTCTCTGAATGCATTCAAGAGAGAGCTAGATAGAGCTCTTAAGGATAGCGGAGTCAGGGGGTATGGGGAGAAGGCAGGAATGGGGTACTGATTGAGAATGATCAGCCATGATCACATTGAATGGCAGTGCTGGCTCGAAGGGCTGAATGGCCTCCTCCTGCACCTATTGTCTAATTGTCTATTGACATTTTGGGTCGAGACCCTTCATCAGAGTCAGTCTGAGGAAGGGTCTCGACCCGAAGCGTCATCCATTCCTTCTATCCAGAGATGCTGCCTGTCCCGCTGAGTTACTCCAGCATTTTGCATCCAACAACCTGAGAAGACAGAACTGGTCAAAAAGAAACCAATTTTGCCAATGGAATATTACCTCATCACTTCATTATGTTCTGCACCAATCCAGCATCTACTTTCATCGCTGATCAATCCTTCCGCTGATCTAAACGTCTGTTTTTGAGATGTGGTGGTGGGCAAGATGTGCGGGGCAAGTTTTTTTTACACAGAAGGTGATGGGTGCCTGGAATGTTCTACCAGGGATGGGTGTTGGAGGCAAATACAATAGTGGCATTTTAAAGATTTTTAGATCGGCACATGGATATGCAGGGAATGGAGGGATATTTTTTAGATTTAGAGATACAGCGCGGAAACAGGCCCTTCGGCCCACCGAGTCCGTGCCGCCCAGCGATCCCTGCACATTAACACTATCCTACACACACTAGGGACAATTTTTAAAAAAAATTTTTTTTAAACATTTACCCAGTTAATTAACCTACATACCTATAGGTCTTTGGAGTGTGGGAGGAAACCGAAGATCTCGGACAAAACCCACGCAGGTCACAGGGAGAACGTACAAACTCCGTACAGACGGCGCCCGTAGTCAGGATCGAACCTGAGTCTCCGGCGCTGCGTTCGCTGTAAGGCAGCAACGCTACCGCCGCGCCACCGTGCTGCATCGTTTTGTATACGCATATGCATCATGTGTAGACGGATAAGAGTTGGTCTTGGCATCATGTTTGGCATGGACATTGTGGGCTGAAGGGCAGGTTCCTGTCCTGTCCTGTTCTTTGTCCTACAAGCCGAGTTGATATGTACGAAATGCAACAAAGAAATATATGAACGTCAATGATGGTCCTTTGAGTTATCGTGCTGTCTGTATTGTATGTCATCGGGAAGACTCAATATCATCTTCCGAGGAATATAAAGGGTAGCCGGGGCAGATCAACTGATAATTGATTAGCTAAAATCAAGAACTAGAGGACGTAGGTTTAAGGTGAGGGGGAGAAGGTTTAATAGGAATCTGAGAGGCATCTTTTTCCACACAAAGGGCGGTGGGTGTATGGAACGAGCTGCCAGATGAGGTAGTTGAGGCAGGGACTACCGCAACATTTAAAAAACATTTGAACAGGTACATGGATAGGGCAGGTTTAGAGGGATATGGGCAAAATGCAGGCAGGTGGGACTAGTGTAGATGGGGCATGTTGGACGGCATGGGCAAGTTGGGCTGAAGGGTCTGTTTTCAGGTTGTATCACTCTATGGATCTATGAGTCAAGTATCAAGTGGAGGGATGCAATGGCAGAGGTGGTTTAATGATATCATGAGTCGCCAAGGTCAGTGAATGCATGTCCAGATGCCAGTGTCAGGCATCATTAGCCTGAGACATCACATCCCCAGCCCCTGCCACGCCCACACCCAACCTTAGCAACACTAACTAGCTTCACTGTTCCCTCTCGACTGCTCACAGCCACATCTCACAGTCAGTGTACAAAGGCAACAGATCAATTATGATGCTACCTCACTGTTGCAGATTGCATGACACCCATACGCAGGATAAGGGAATACACATGACAGCACCAGAACATCAGGTAGCAAGAGAGGTGTGCTTAAACATCCCTACTCTCCTGGAGGGGACAGGTGTCCCCATTAACAATGTTGGATCTCCATGAGACCAGGTGCAGTATCAACTCCAAAGCCAGCATCTATCTCAGTGTCTTCACAGATAATTCTCCTTCCCACAGGCATCGTGCCTCTCAGACCATGCCGATTTACAAGCTGTAACAGGGATATACTTTTCTTAAGATGGGCACAAAGTGCTGGAGTAACTCAACGGGTCGGGCAGCATCTCTGGAGAAGAAGGGCGGCACGGTGGCGCAGCGGAAGAGTTGCTGCCTTACAGCGCTAGAGACCCGGGTTTGATCCTGACTATGGGTGCTGTAAGAAAATTACTGCAGATGCTGGTACAAATC
The DNA here is from genome assembly GCF_053455715.1 of Rhinoraja longicauda. Classification (NCBI taxonomy): domain Eukaryota; kingdom Metazoa; phylum Chordata; class Chondrichthyes; order Rajiformes; family Arhynchobatidae; genus Rhinoraja; species Rhinoraja longicauda. The sequence goes on from NC_135969.1 coordinate 40,924,846, forward strand.
GAAGGTATTTATTCACAAAATGCTGGAGTAACTCAGCAGGTCAGGCAGCATCTCAGGAGAGAAGGAATGGGCGATGTTTCGGGTTGAGACCCTTCTTCAGACTGAAGAAGTGTCTCGACCCGAAACGTCGCCCATTCCTTCTCTCCTGAGATGCTGCCTGACCTGCTGAGTTACTCCAGCATTTTGTGAATAAATACCACTGACTATGGGTGCTGTCTGTACGGAGTTTGTACATTCTCCTTGTGACCGCATGGGTTTTCTCTGGGTGCTCCGGTTTCCTCCCCCACTCCAAAGACGTACATGTTTGTAGGTAATATTGTACATTGTGTATGTAGGGTAGATCTAGTGTATGGGGATAGACACAAAAAGCCGGTGTAACTCACTGGATCAGACAGCATCTCTGGAGAAAAGGAATAGGTGAAGTTTCGGGTCGAGACCCTTCTTCAGACTGAGAGTCAGGGGAGAGGGAAAAGAGAGATATAGTTGGTGATATAGAGAGATATAGAACAAATGAATGAAATAAAGTGTGCGGGGATCGCTGGTTGGCATGGCTTGGTGGGCCAAGGGCCTGTTCCCATGCTATATCTCTAGAAAGGATAGGTGACATCTCAGGTCAGGTCCCTTCTTCAGACTGAGTCAGATGTTCCAACTTCAGATCATCGAACTTTTAAAGAGATATAAATAGTGCTGGGTATCGAGCGGAGATGAGCAGCATGAATGATGCATGATTGTCTGTCCCTTCTGATTTTACCTGCAGCATTGTTAAATACAGATCTTCTGTTGAAGGCAGTAGTGTGTTAAAGGAACTATCATCACTCCAAGGCACAAATTTGAAATGAACATGCAAAAGGCTGAAGATAGACACAAACATAGAAACATAGAAAATAGGTGCAGGAGTAGGCCGTTCGGCCCTTCGAGCCTGTACGCACCGCCATTCAATATGATCATGGCTGATCATCCAACTCAGTATCCCGTATCTGCCTTCTCTCCATACCCCCTGATCCCTTTAGCCACATGGGCCACATCTAACTCCCTCTTAAATATAGCCAATGAACTGGCCTCAACTACCTTCTGTGGCAGAGAATTCCACAGATTCACCACTCTCTATGTGAAAAAAAACGTTCTCATCTCGGTCCTAAAAGACATCCCCCTTATCCTTAAACTGTGACCCCTTGTTCTGGACTTCCCCAACATCGGGAACAATCTTCCTGCATCTAGCCTGTCCAACCCCATAAGAATTTTGTACGTTTCTATAAGATCCCCCCTCAATCTTCTAAATTCCAGCGAGTACAAGCCAATGCTAAATGCTGGAGTAACTCAGCTGGACAAGCAGCATCTCTGGAGAGAAGGAATAGGTGAGGTTTTGGGTCGAGACCTTTCTACAGACTGCTTTTTTGCCCAGAGATGCTGCCTGACCCGCTGAGTTACTCCAGCATTTTGTGTCTATCTTCGTTATAAACCAGCATCTGCAGTTCCTTCCTCCACAAAGGGAAGGCTGACTTGCATTTCACTACCATGCATTCAAATATTTTTATTCTCTCAAAAGAACAATGAGATATATGCCAAGTCCCCTTCAAGTCCCCTTGAAATGTAGATCATTTGTCCAGTGAAACAGGACTGTTAGTGCAATTGTAGTACAAGAATGGAAACACTGAACAGACTACTGTTCCACTGCTGAACAAATGACAAGGAATAGGTGACGTTCCGGGTCCAGACCCTTCTTCAGACTGAGAGTCAGGGGAGAGGGAAACGAGAGATATAGATGGTAAATATAACAAATGAATGAAAGATAAGCAAAAAGCAATGATGATCAAGGGAACGTGGAGTGCACAATGGTCCATTGTTGGCTGTGGGGTGTAGCATAGTTCGAAACAAAAAAGGACACAAAGTGCTGGAGTGACTCAGCGGGTCAGGCAGCATCTCTGGATAAGGTGGATAGGTGACGTTTCGGGTCGAGACCCTTCTTCAGACGTGGATGGTCTCGAACAATGTTTTTGTGTTCTATTTTTTGTAAATCTGCATCTGCAGTTCCTTGTTTAGTTTAGTTTAGTTTATTGTCATGTTTCTACATGGTTCATAGCAATCCCACAACCTAGGGATCAGGTGTAAGCTGTAGGACATGGCACTTCCAGCTGTGGATAATAACATCGCAGGTAGAGCTCCTTCCCTTCCTCAGTGATGGTGACACGATGGAAATAAATCACGGTGCCAGCATGTGTGGTTGCTGGATACCAATGGCCTCCAATCAATAAATCAATATATCACAGTAGATCTTCGGGAAAACTATTCCATGGGCCAATTACCTTCAACTCCTTCATTGGTGAATCTCTCTCCCTTATAAGCTCAATAGTAGGAACGTTCACTGCTCTGATGAAGCCCTGAAGTATCGCATCAAAATCTCTTTGATAGCACCCCCTTGCCCTTCCCCTTTGCCTCACCCCCATCCTCCCTTTCATCCAAACTCACATCTCCTCTTTTGTCTTTCCACCTCCAACCCTGTTGTGACACAAGCTCCCTTCTTGTTCCCTCTTCCACCCCACCTTGCAGTCTCTCCCTGTCCTTAATGCCCCTCTCTCTCATCTCACGATTGAGCCCAAGGCTTTCTCCGTGACTGTAACGTCCCCTCCTGCGTTGGCAACCTTCAACCAGCAACTCACCAGCTGAGGATCCAACAACAAGAAGAGCTCACCAGTCCTTACTGCTGCTGGATCTCAATCCTAGAATTCACTGTCCATAACCATGGAGACGGTACCCTCACAATGCAAAATGCATGGTTCAAAAAGACCCCTCAATCTCACCTTCTCAAGGGAATTAAGAACACGTATCAAATACTGACCTTGTTAACAAAACCCATATCCCACAACATGAAAGATACAGTCGACATGCAATATAAATACGTATAAATTATGTTTTCCTGTGGTTTATTAATATAATATAATACATTTTTGCCAACCACAACTCAAAACCCATCGAAGAGTCAATTGATATTTTTCTATTCGGTCGGAGCGCATGAATATCAGTGTTAGTATACAAGTAATCTGGTCCAATTTTACGGCTTCGAATGGTTTACTAAGTGCAGTTTGAACTATCAGGAAATTAATTTTATTTATACCGAAAGATTTACCGTATTCAAAAATTATTTTTATTCCTCTTCTCAGTTATAATCTCCATGACAAAATAGTTTTGAACTATCGTTTTTGTTGCAAATCTCATCAAATTGTTTCAATAAATATGTCAAAAGTAGACTGCTGCATGCAATAGTTTATCTGCTTATATCATGCTTGCAATTTCCATTTTACTGCAAATCTATGTCATTATAGCAACTGAAAGAAATTCAGTAAATATAATTGTTCTGCCGACTAATTGCACTGCACAAATGCCCCTTTCCAGACTCCCGACGCCATCTAGATACATTTGTAAGTAATGCGAATGTTTCATTAGAAAAATTAAAATTCGCTTACAAAAAAAAAATCTTGGGTGTCCTAACATCGTTAACCCTTGGTAAATCCAGTGAACACACCGATACTGTTTTAAAACTCAGCCTCAAGGGATTCTATAATTCCTTCTGGTGTCAGGAATATTCATGGAGCAACGTTGAATAAGAACGAAACAAACAAATTACTTACAAAGATGCAAAGTGTAGCATTTTTTTTAAAAAACAGGTTTTCGGTTAAGATGGTACAAAAAGTAACAAGCCTGATTATATTATAACCAATTTATAAATAGGAAGGAAATGTCAAAACATTTACCAAAGTCAAAAGGAAACAATTTTAACTTATTCAAATATCCAATCGTGCTGAATACTTTCTCTTAATTGTTACATATTAAAAAAACATTGTTTTTCTAATTTAGATAACAAAATGTTCAATTAAAGCTACATTGCTCACTCATTTGTTAAATCAAACAAAAATCCTTTTACTCACCGGTGCAAATATCACCATACACATTTACAGAAAAATATATAATCCAATTTCACTCCACAAACAAACAGGTTCTGGCTCATGCTAAAATGAATGGTTTGGATATCCTTCTGCACTCATGCACTCACTTAATGGATAGATGGAGGGGGGGAAAGAGAAAAGCAACACGAGAGACAGAGAGATATTCTAGCAAAGCAGGCGCTGTTTCAGTTGTATTTGTTAAGGGCGGTACAGTCACATTAGAGACAAAAAGCTGCATTCTGACTGGTGGGATCTGAGTCTGCAAAAAAAAAAATGGGTCTGACTTTCCAGAAAACCATAAAGCACTTGACAGCTTATAAAGTTGATCAACAAAAAATAATAACAGGAAGGTTCTCGATTCTCAGAGTTTAGTCCACATCAGCCTTTTGCCTCCGAGAACTTTTCTCGCGCTTCTTGCTTCAAAGCAAAAGTAACTCGAATTTTTCCACCGCATCTTAAAATAATCCTTGCCCGGACACTTTGCGACACGGTCGATTTCATTTCATTTCTTTGAAAATGTCCGATGGCTGGTCGGCAAATAATTTATTCTGCATGAAATATTCACCGTTACTCTCTGAGTGCCTGCTGCACTTTTAGTGCACAATTATCAAAGGGACTGGTGCTATTAAAAGAATTTTGGACAGGAGAAGGAAAGGGAAAACAGAATGTATCAAGAAAGACAGGAGATTGCACTACTTGGTGTCAGAACTACCAGACAAATACCAATTCTTTCTACAGATACCCTATAATAAGGCTTTAGTGGCAGGATATCAGGCTTTGTAGTGAACGGTGCTGGATTGTATATTGATTTTCAACATGTGTAGGAAGGAACTGCAGATGCTGGTTTACATCGAATATAGATACAAAATGCTGGAGTAACTCAGCGGGACAGGCAGCATCTCTGGAGAGAAGGAATGGGTGGCCTTTCGGGTCGAGACCCTTCTTCAGACTCCAGCTTTCTTCCCCTCCACACAATCAGTCTGAAGAAGGGTCTCAACCCGAAACGTCACCCATTCCTTCTATCCAGAGATGCTGCCTGTTCCGATGAGTTAATCCAGCATTTTGTGTTTATTTTCAACATGATTACACGTATTAATTTCTCATCCGCACCGACTCAATTTTCAGTTGCCGTTTTTATCTTTATTTCAAATTTTGGACCTCAGGGTTGATCTCGAAAATCTATGCGTTGGACCTGTCATTGACACTATTCATTGCTGTCACTGGCGTAGAATAGACAGTTACCGCAGAAGAATGAGGGGGAACATTAGCTTTACATTGTAGTTACTGCAGGAAATTGGCCAACCAGTTCCAAATGAGTCTGAAGTCATCCCTTACAGTAAAGGGGCACAAAGAGTTGGAGTAACTCAGCGGGTCAGGCAGCATCTCTGGTGAGGTTTCGGGTCGGGACCCTTCTTCGGACTGATTGTGTGGAGGGGAAGAAAGCTGGAGGGGTACCCTTACAATCGCAGTTCACAGGAAGCATCAACATATTGCATCCTCATTCATTCACCAAGCCAACCTAATGTCTCATCGACAAAACAAGCATAGACTAGAAACACAGAAACATAGAAAAACTAGGTGCAGGAGTAGGCCATTCGGCCCTTCGAGACAGCACCGCCATTCAATAGGATGAGGGGGGATCTTATTGAAACATATAAGATAATTAGGGGATTGGACACATTAGAGGCAGGAAACATGTTCCCAATGTTGGGGGAGTCCAGAACAAGGGGCCACAGTTTAAGAATAAGGGGTGGGCCATTTAGAACGGAGATGAGGAAGAACTTTTTCAGTCAGAGAGTGGTGAAGGTGTGGAATTCTCTGCCTCAGAAAGCAGTGGAGGCCAGTTCGTTGGATGCTTTCAAGAGAGAGCTGGATAGAGCTCTTAAGGATAGCGGAGTGAGGGGGTATGGGGAGAAGGCAGGAACGGGGTACTGATTGAGAGTGATCAGCCATGATCGCATTGAATGGCGGTGCTGGCTCGAAGGGCTGAATGGCCTACTCCTGCACCTATTGTCTATTGTCTATAATACGATCATGGCTGATCATCCAAAATCAGCACCCCGTTCCTGCTTTCTCCCCATACCCCTTGATTCCTTTAGCCAAAGAGCCGTATCTAACTCTCTCTCGAATACCCCCAGTGAATTGGCCTCCACTGCCTTCTGTGGCAGATAAATCCACAGATTCACAACTCTCTGGGTGAAAAGGTTTTTCCTCATCTCAATCCTAAATGGCCGATCCCCTATTCTTAACTCGGTGACCGTTTCACCGAGTGTTTGTGCTTGGTCTGTCAAGTACTGTTGGAACTCCTGGTTGCCAAACATTTTAACTCCCCCTCCCATTCCCAAGCCGACCTTTCAGTCCTGGACCTCCTGCATTGCCTGAGTGAGGCCACACGTAAACTGGAGGAACAGCGCCTTGTATTCCGCTGGGGCAGCTTACAACCCAATGGTATGAACGATGAATTCTCCAATTTAAGGCAACCAAACACTCTCCCACCCTCTCTTCCCCCAACCCCCTTTTATCTCCCCCCCCCCTTCTGGTGCCCCACCTGGACTTGCACCTATTTCTCCCCTCCCCCTCACCTGCCACCCACATTCCATCCTCTAGCTTCACAATTCATAACTCTTCAATCCTTTTGTCTCCCGCCTTCTGTCATTTCATCTCTGGCATTTGATGAACCATCTGCCTATCCAACCCCCCCCCCCCTCATCTGTATCCACCTATTACTTGCCGGGCTTTGTCCTGCCCTTCCTCTCTTCCAGCTTTCTAATCTTATAATGCTTTTTAAAGCTTTTGAATGGTTGCTGACCATTTTAACTCTCCCTACCATTCCAATACCGACCTTTCAGCCCTGGGTCTTCTCCATTGCCTGAGTGAGGCCACATGCAAAGTTGGGGAACAGCACCTCATATTTGCTTACAACCCAACGGTGTGGACACTGAATTCTCCAATTTTAGGTACCACCCATACCCCACCTCCTTCCCCCCCAACCCCCCTTCTTCCCCATACCCCACTTTTCTCACTATCCTTCCACGCGGTCTAGACTAGGAAGACATTTTGGGCCATTATTGTAAGCCATTATGGGCATCACTCTGCCTGAGGTCATCTGATTCTGGCCTTGACTTGTTCTGGCCTTTTCACACCACCCCCCTCCCCACCACCTATTGTTTTTCTCCAGGGATGCTGTCTGACCCACTGAGTTTCTCTAGCTCTTTGCATTTACCATCGGTGTAAACCAACATCTGCAGCTCCCTCCTACAAATGGGCTAAAGTATTGGCATAATTCATTCGACCATGGGAACCCAACATAATTTTATGCCTCTCTTGAACTCAGCGTTTACCATGATATTACTGAAGCCACTCATATTTTTTTTTAAATAAAGGTATCACAAAATGCTGGAGTAACTCAGCAGGTCAGGCAGCATCTCTGGAGAGAAGGAATGGGTGATGTTTCGGGTCGAGACCCTTCTTCAGACTGGAGTCAGACTGGAGTCAGACTGGAGTCAGACTTCTGACTTTAACCACAGGTTCCTTTAAAAAAATGAAACTAATTTCAATAACGAACCCATTTACTTTGCACTGCAAACATTTTATAGCATATGTAAGTATGCTTTTACTTTGTTATTTCTGGTTAACCGTCTGTCAGGTGAATAATTTATTTTGTAATCCCAGCAGGAGTTAACTAACTTCCTGCTTGAGTTTGGTATTCTGGAGCGGTCCCAAACCTGTCAATTATAAACCTGAATCACCAAGTTTGAAACGACTTGCCGGCACTAGCTTGCTAGCTCTGTCATTAATGCCAACTTAAAGTGCAAGACTTCCGACGTGAACCGAGAAAGGCTGTTGAAGAATAGCCTCGTCTACCATCAAAGCATTAAAACTCCTGGCCTTTTATTACATGACTTCCAGTTCACCTCAGCATCCTGGCAAGCAGTTCTCTGGGTGTACTGCAGTGTGAAAAGAGTGCACACAAGTCTCGGTGGACACAAAATGCTGGAGTAACTCAGCGGGTCAGTCGGCATCTCGGGAGAGAAGGAGTAGGTTACGTTTCGGGTTGAGACCCTTCTTCAGTCTGAAGAAGGGTCTCAACCCGAAACGTCACCCATTCCTTCTCTCCCAAGATAATGCCCAACCCGCTGAGTTACGCCAGCATTTTGTGTCCACCTTCGATTTAAACCAGCATCTGCAGTTTTTTTCCTGCACACACGCATATGTTGGGTTCAATTGTGCCATTTTGGTCAGACCTTTAACATTTAAAGTATGTTACAAATATGCACAGTTTAGAGATCTCCCCCTCTTCCTCCTAGCTCTATTTATCGTACTTGAGTTTGACTTCATTGTATTGTTGTACGGTGCTTTCTTTTAAGAGATACAGCACGGAAACAGGCCCTTTGGCCCACCGAGTCCATTCCGACTGCACACATTAACACTATCCTACACACACCAGGGACAATTTACACATACACCAAGCCAATTAACCTACAAACCTGTACATCTCTGGAGTGCGGGAGGAAACTGAAGATCTCGGACAAAACCCACGCGGTCATGGGGAGAACGTACAAACTCCGTACAGACAGCACCCGTGGTCGGAATCGAACCTGGGTCTCCGGCGTTGCAAGCGCTGTAAGGCAGCAACTCTACCGCTGCGCCACCGTGTATTTGATCTGTTTGGATAGCATGCAAAACAAAGCTTCTCACTGCACCTCAGTACACGTGACAATAATAAACATAAACGTAGGTTAACATGCAGTACCAATCATCTGAAGAAGAGTCCCGACCCAAAACGTCACCTATCCATGTTCTCCAGAGATGCTGCCTGACCCGGTGAGTTACTCCAGCACCCTGTGTCCTTGTTGTAATATCAATTGATGGGAGCAGAGCATTTTTGGACTCCAATGCACGCCCTGTCTTAACCTTGCAAGTACATTAAGCAATAGAAAATCTCCTTTACAACCACTACTGGCCCATCAGTACTTAATGAGTATACCCCCCCCCCCATCGGCTACACTCTTCACAACTTTTCAATCCTCGAGCTTCACAATTCGTGACTCTTTCTCCTCTCGGGCTCACACTTGCCTTTTCATGGTGGGCTATTGTCCAACCTGCCATGGTTATGAGGATGGCAGAGGTTTTGGGGAAAAGGCAGGAGAATGGGGTTAGGAGGGAGAGATAGATCAGCCATGATAGAATGGCGGAGTAGACTTGATGGGCCAAATGGCCTAATTCTATTCCTATCACTTATGATCTTATGACTACAACAGCCTTGCCCCCCCTGCAATCAGTCTGAAATAATGTCCCGACCAGAAACATCACCTATCCATGTTTTCCAGAGATGCTGCCAGACCCGCTGCGTTACTCCAGCATTTTGTGTCTATCTTTGGTGTAATCCAGCATCTGTAGTTCCTTCCTACACAAAAACATCACCTATCCATGTTCTCCAAAGATGCTGCCTGACCTGCTGAGTAACTCCAGCACTCTGTGTCTTTCATCACTTACTTGAAGTGATCGCCAACAAACGAGAGACAAGTTAGTTGTGGATTATTTCCTTTTTGGCTTTTTGTTTTGACAATTCTACGATGGGTTGTGGCTTTCTGGTAGCTGTTTTAGGTTTCAAGAAGCTGCAGAGAGCGCTGTGCCAATTGATGAGGACTCTTTGATGCCTTCAAGGCTTCAGCGCTGCTGGTTTAACCGAGATACAGGTTGCTTGCACGCGCCTCTTTGAAGTACAGCATGTCGAGACAAAGAAGCAGAGTCCACACAGGGCAGAGCAAGCTGTGAGCAGTGTCACTGAGAGGATTACGACAAGGGTTCGCAGCATGCTGCAACATCATTCCAGGTGGTCGAGGGAGGAAAGATATCAGTTAAATGAGGATAGCTTCGCTGAAATGTACCTTTAGCTCCCAATTAGATCTCAGAAGGAGGGAATCCATGGTTCAATTATACAGAGCCCCAGTGAGGCCAAATCAGGAATATCATGTATCATGTCAGATCACCCTGCCTTAGAAAATATATCATCATATCATATCATATATATACAGCCGGAAACAGGCCTTTTCGGCCCACCAAGTCCGTGCCGCCCAGCGATCCCCGTACATTAACACTATTCTACACCCACTAGGGACAAATTTTTTTTAACATTTACCCAGCCAATTAACCTACATACCTGTACGTCTTTGGAGTGTGGGAGGAAACCGAAGATCTCGGAGAAAACCCACGCAGGTCACGGGGAGAACATACAAACTCCTTACAGTGCAGCACCCGTAGTCAGGATCGAACCTGAGTCTCCGGCGCTGCATTCGCTGTAAAGCAGCAACTCTACCGCTGCGCTACATAGCTCTATTGGATTTGGGGAGGATTTTTCCACTAGTCTAGGACCAGGAGCCATATTAGCCTCAGAATAAAAGGACCGTACCTTTAGAAAAGAGATGAGGAGGAATTTCTTTAGCCATAGGGTGATGAACCTGTGGAATGCTGTGGAGGCCAGGTCATTTGGTATTTTTAAGGTAAGAAAATTACTGCAGATGCTGGTACAAATCGAAGGTATTTATTTCACAAAATGCTGGAGTAACTCAGCTGGTCAGGCAGCATCTCAGGAGAGAAGGAATGAGAAGGAATGAGACCCTTCTTCAGACTGAGGAAGGGTCTCGACCCGAAACGTCACCCATTCCTTCTCTCCTGAGATGCTGCCTGACCTGCTGAGTTACTCCAGCATTTTGTGAAATAAATGGTATTTTTAAGGTGCAGGTTGAGAGTTTCTTGATTAGAGAAGGCAGGAGAATAAGGTTGAGGGGGGAAATATGGATCAGCCATGATTGAATGGTGGAGTAGAATGGGCTGAATGGCCTAATTCTGCACCTATAACTTATGAAACCTGCAACACAGGAACGACCCACAATGTCTGTGCTGAATATGATGCCAGAGATAAATTAAAATAGACACAAAATGCTGGAGTAACTCAGTGGGACAAGCTGAGTGAAGGAGAGAAGGAATGGGTGATGTTTGAAGAAGTGTCTCGACCCGAAACGTCACCCATTCCCCCCCACCAGAGATGCTGCCTGTCCCGCTGAGTTACTCCAGCATTTCGTGTCTATCAAAGATGGGTACAGGTGAGGGGGTTTAATTGGCAGATGGGTGAAGCGTGCGACTTATGTTAAAGTGAAGATTACCCTCCATGACACGTCATAAGCCCCATTACCCTCCATAATGTCAGGGCAGCCCGATGGCGCAGCGGTAGAGTTGCTGCCTTACAGTGCTTTCAGCGCCAGAGATCCGGGTTCGATCCCGACTACGGGTGCTGTCTGTACGGAGTTTATATGTTCTCCCCGTGACCTCTTAACCTATGCTCTTAAAAAATAGCACTTACGGCCAATGGAATCAAGGGATATGGCGAGAAAGCAGGAACGGGTTACTAATTTCGGATGAGCAGCCATGATCATATTGAACGGCTCGAAGGGCCGAATGGCCTACTCCTGCACCTATTTTCTATATTTCTTTGGCCGCGTGGGTTTTCTCTGAGATCTTCGGTTTCCTCTCACACTCCAAGACGTACAGGTTTGTAGGTTAATTGGCTTTCTATAAATATAAATTGTCTCTAGTGTGTGTAGGATAGTGTTAGTGTGTGGGGATCGCTGGTCGGCGCGCACTTGGTGGGCCGAAATGGCCCGTTTCCGTGCTGTATCTCTAAACTAAACTAAACTAAAATGAGTAGGTGTAGTAAAGAACTGCAAATGCTGGTTTAAATCGAAGGTAGACACAAAATGCTGGAGTAACTCAGCGGGATAGGCAGCATCTCCGGAGAGAAGGAATGGGTGACGTTTCGGATCAAGACTGAAGAAGTTTGAGGAAAGGTTTCGACCCGAAACGTCACCCATTCCATCTCTCGGGAGATGCTGCCTGTCCCGTTGAGTTACTCCACACATTTTCTGGAAACTAAAATGACGTTCCTCCATCCTACCTTCACCACCTTCTGCACTCTGCCAACCATGAACACAACCTCGTGCCACCAAGGAAAGAACGGGCACGTACAAAGTGATTGCTATCACTGAGCTGAGAAGAAGTTATTTTTCCATTGAGTTCCTTCGTGTTATTTTGTTGTTCCTGCCTGATGCACAGCATTTTCTTTTGTTTAATGAGCTGGATGCACCGATAGCTCCAAATCAATAAGTAAATTGTGTGTAATGAGGTGGAAACCCTCACTGTTAGTGAAGTGTTAGTTGTCTCCTGCATTCCTTTTTAAAGTTTCAGTTTTCCAACACCGATTTGACATGTTACCTCCCTGATGCCCAGCTGGATCTTGCCAGTTCTGGTGAAGCATCATCAACCTGTAACTCCACTTCCCTCCTTATCTTCCTTCCTTTTGCCTCCGAGCCTTTGTCCACCTATCAACCACTCTCGCCCGTATCCACCTATCACTTGCCAGGCCTTTCCTGCACCCATCTCTCTCTCCCAGCCTCCCCCACCCCTGCCCGCCCCCCACCTCCATAATCAGTCTGAAGAAGGGTCCAGACCCGAAACGTCGCCTATCCATGTCCTCTGGAGATGCTGCCTGGTCCGCTGAGATACTCCAGCACTAGGGCGGCACGGTGTCACGGCTGTCACACGGCGCCAGAGACCCGGGTTCGATCCTGACTACGGGTGCTGTCTGTGCGGAGTTTGTACGTTCTCCCCGTGACCTGGGTGGGTTTTCTCTGGGTGCTCCGGTTTCCCCCCACAGTTTGTACGTTCTCCCCGTGACCTGGGTGGGTTTTCTCTGGGTGCTCCGGTTTCCCCCCACAGTCCAAAGACGTACGGGTTTGTAGGTTAATTGGCTTCGGTAAAATTGTAAATTGTCCCTTGTGTGTGTGGTACGGTGTTAGTGTGCAGGGATCGCTGGTCGGCACGCACTCGGTGGGCCGAAGGGCCTGTTTCTGCACTGTATCTCTAAACTAAACTCAACGCTTTGTGTTTTTCCCCTGTAAACACCAGCATCTGCAATTCCTCGTCTCTCTGTCAGGATTATATTTCCAAGTTAAATATGGAATGTTGACTTGAGGAGAAAGTTGGAGCTGATGATGTCTTGTTTTGTGGGCAGAAAAAGCTGCAGACTTAAGAAACATAGAAAATGGGTGCAGGAATAGGCCATTCGGCCCTTTGAGCCAGCACCGCCATTCAATGTGATCATGGCTGATCATGCAAAATCAGTAGGGATTAAAAGTACCATTAGCAAATTTGCAGATGATACAAAGCTGGGTGGCAGTGTGAACTGTGAGGAAGATGCTACGAGGTTGCAGGGTGACTTGGACAGGTTGTGTGAGTGGGCGGATGCATGGCAGATGCAGTTTAATGTGGATAAGTGTGAGGTTATCCACTTTGGTGGTAAGAATAGGAAGGCAGATTATTATCTGAATGGTGTCAAGTTATGAAAAGGGGACGTACAACGAGATCTGGGTGTCCTAGTGCATCAGTCACTGAAAGTAAGCATGCAGGTACAGCAGGCAGTGAAGAAAGCCAATGGCCTTCATAACAAGATGAGTTGAGTATAGGAGCAAAGAGGTCCTTCTGCAGTTGTACAGGTCCCTAGTGAGACCGCACCTGGAGTACTGTGTGAAGTTTTGGTCTCCAAATTTGAGGAAGGATATTCTTGCTATTGAGGGCGTGCAGCGTAGGTTTACTAGGTTAATTCCCGGAATGGCGGGACTGTCATATGTTGAAAGACTGGAGCGACTAGGCTTGTATACACTGGAATTTAGAAGGATGAGTGGGGATCTTATCGAAACGTATAAGATTATTAAGGAGTTGGACACGTTAGAGGCAGGAAACATGTTCCCAATGTTGGGGGAGTCCAGAACCAGGGGCCACAGTTTAAGAATAAGGGGTAGGCCATTTAGATCGGAGATGAGGAAAAACTTTTTCAGTCAGAGGGTTGTGAATCTGTGGAATTCTCTGCCTCAGAAGGCAGTGGAGGCCAATTCTCTGAATGCATTCAGGAGAGAGCTAGATAGAGTTCTTAAGGATAGCGGAGTCAGTGGGTATGGGGAGAAGGCAGGAACGGGGTACTGATTGAGAATGATCAGCCATGATCACATTGAATGGCGGTGCTGGCTCGAAGGGCCGAATGGCCTCCTCCTGCACCTATTGTTTATTGTCTATAGTACCCCGTTCCTGCTTTCTCCCCATATCCCATGATTCCTTTAACCCTAAGAGCTATATCTAACTCTCTAGTCTAAATCTAACTCTGAAAAGAGATGCTGTCAAAGAAAGTCGTGATCAGAGTGCTGCATGACCTGGAACTATTACTCAGCTGACAAGAACATGATTTGTTTTGTAGATGACACACATTGTAATCAAGATTCACGGGCGGGGAAGGAATGATATTTAAAGGTGATAGATGTGGTGTCAATCACACAGGCCGCTTCATCCTTAGTTTCTAAACGTCGTCAGAGACTCATTCGTCCAGGCACGTGATGAATGCTCTAATATACTCCTGATGTGCCTTTAGACTCTGGACTTTAGCGCACCGTGTCCGCGCCAACCAACGATCCCCGCACACTAACACTATCCTACACACTGGGAACAATTTACAATTTTACCAAAGCCTAATTGCACATACAAACCCGCACGTCTTTGGATGTGTGGGAGGAAACCGGAGCACCCGGAGCAAACCTACACGGTCACAGGGAGAACATGCAAACTCCACACACAGACCGCCGCACCCGGGGTCGGGATGGAACCCGGGTCTCTGGCATTGTGAGGCAGCAGCTCTACCCGCTGCACCACCGTGCCGCCCTTGTTGCCTATTAGAGTGGGTGCATCATAACATCAGGAGCTACAAATGGAATGATTGCAATCGTCATTGAACGAACACCTTCTGGCCTATTAAGGAGCAGTTGAAAGTGTTTGAGACTTAGAATTTGCCAACGTTACTGAGGCAGAGATAATTGGCTTCCAAGGAACAAAACCAATTTACTTTGTGCTGGACAATCACAACGTTTCATTCCCTTTATCCTGTATCTGTACACAGTGGACGGCTCGATTGTAATCATGTATTGTCTTTCCGCTGACTGGTTATCTCACAACGAAAAGCTTTTCACTGTACCTCAGTACGCGAGACAATAAACTAAACTTAGTCATTGAAGAACCTTCATCTGAACTGAATCCAAATCGACCACAGCTTCTGGGCACCACATTTAGTTAAATCTGATCATGATGTCAAGTGCAATCCTTTCACCATCCTATTACTGTTCAGTTTTCCATGTTTAATGGAAGGTAATATCAAGGATTCATTATGTTCATTTTCAAAAGTGATAGGAGCAGAATTAAGTCCATCAGGTCTACTCTGTCATTCAATCGTGGCTGATCCATCTTTCCCTCTCAACCCCATTCTCCTGCCTTCTCCCCATAATCCCTGACACCCGTACTAATCAAGAATCGATCTATCTCTGCCTTATAAATATCCACTGACCTGGTCTCCACAGCCGTCTGTGGCAAAGAATTCCACAGATTCACCACCCAGATGCAATGAATCACGATTCTGCCATGATTCACACTGGCACCAATCAGTAGATGGAAAGAGAAACAGAACAAAGTTCTAATGAAGCTACTTTGAACTGAAACCTTAACTCTGTTTGTCCTCCACAGACGCAGCTAAGTGCTTCCAGCTTCTCTTTTTATTTCTTTTCAGCATTGGCAGGTTATTAATTTACTTTGATAAATGTGGTTTTAGTGGGTCTGGGCTGGTTGATAAGATCACCAATGACATTGTCCATCACGGCATCTAATGAGGACAGACCGTGGTGCTGATGATTCAGAATTGGCCAGGTTGCATAGTCCTCATTTTTGTGTGCAGACTCTACGAATCATCATCAATTTTACATATGTTGGGTTGATTCAGGATAGATATTGGGTACATAGTGATTCAGGAACATGATACATTTTGCACACTGTGGGGTATACCCAGGATAGAAGTTGGGTATGTAAGAATATGGGGACATTAACCATTTTGCGCAAGGTTGAATAGATTCCAGCATCGTATCTGAACAGGGACTGTTTGGTTGGAGATAAATCGGAGCAGACTTGATGGGCCGAATGGCCTAATTCTGCTCCTATATATGATGGTCTTATGGTTCAGGATCCCAAGTCTTCACCTTGATAACTGGGCCATTGAGACAATAGACAATAGACAATAGACAATAGGTGCAGGAGGAGATCATTCGGCCCTTCGAGCCAACACCACCATTCAATGTGATCATGGCTGATCATTCTCAATCAGTACCCCGTTCCTGCCTTCTCCCCATACCCCCTGACTCCGCTATCCTTAAGAGCTCTATCTAGCTCTCTCTTGAATGCATTCAGAGAATTGGCCTCCACTGCCTTCTGAGGCAGAGAATTCCACAGATTCACAACTCTCTGACTGAAAAAGTTTTTCCTCATCTTAGTTCTAAATGGCCTACCCCTTATTCTTAAACTGTGGCCCCTTCATATCATATCATATCATATATCTACAGCCGGAAACAGGCCTTTTCGGCCCTCCAAGTCCGTGCCGCCCAGTGATCCCCGTACATTAACACTATCCTACACCCACTTGGGACAATTTTTACATTTACCCAGCCAATTAACCTACATACCTGTTCGTCTTTGTTCTGGACCCGTAGCTTTTGCAGCTATCAATGCATTAAATTGTTCCTCGCAACACCTGCAACAGTGTGAACTGGCTCAAATGGCAGAAGTGAATCGAGGACACAAGGACCTGGAGACCTTGGACTCTTGAGCAAAGCTCAAGCAAAAACACTGCGGGTCGGGCAGCCACTATGGAGGGAATGGATGAGCAATGTTTCGAGTCGGGACTCTTCTTCGGTGAATTGAAGACTGGTTTCCGCAGCAGTGCGAACATCATGGGATAAATTATCTTCTTGACAATTCTGCCTAACGATGGTTGCAAATGTTTCAATCAGTGGGACAATTTGCTGTTATATATCATATTCATAGCTCCGCTTTTTTTTTTGGTAACTCAAACTGTAACTTAAGGCTGCAATTTAACATGTACATTGTTTTAGTTTCTTGACTCCAGGTCCTCCAGGGCATACATTAAAAACCTAGGGTAGGTGAATCAAATCAAATTAATTAGCACCATTCAGTAAAAATGCAGCAGAAAGAATACAAGAGATTGACAAGAAAATCTGAGAAGAGGTTGCTCAGAAGATATGAAGTGGCCATAAGTGATAGGAGCAGAATTAGGCCATTCGGCCCATCAAGCCTACTCTGTCATTCAATCGTGGCTGATCTATTTCTCCCTCCTAACCCCATTCTCCTGTCTTCTCCCCATAACCCCTGACACCCACACTAATTTCATGCTTCATCCTTCATGCATTTTGTGTTTTTATGACTGTTGGCAGATCAATTTCCCTCTTGGGATAAATAAAGATCAATTTCCCTCCTGGGATAAATAAAGTTCTATCGTATCGTAAACCAAGAATCTATCTGTCTCTGCCTTAAAAAATATTCACTGACGACCTCCACAGCCTTCTGTTGCAAATACAATTCCACAGATTCACCACCCTCTGACTAAAGTGACATTAACAGGTAACTTATGACAGATACGAGATAAAGTAAATCACGCGGTGAAAGTCATGGAAACTGTGTGGGTTTGCTGTCAAAAAGGCTGCAGGGAGCCTTTAGTTTTAAGATAGCAAGATTTGGATTTTATGCTCACATTATTACAACATTTGGAATGCAAGTCACAAAGAGCTGGAGAGCTGAAGTAACTCAGCATGTGAGGCAGCATCTATGGAGAAGAAGGGTCTCGACCCCAAATGTCACCCATTCCTGTTCTCCAGAGATGCTGTCTGACCCGCTGAGTTACTCCAGCATTTAGTGTCTATCTCTGGAGAACATGGATAGGTGACGTTTCGGGTCAGGACCCTTCTTCAGACGTCCAAGGAAGGGTCCTGACCCTTTGTGGAATTCTCTGCCACAGAAGGTAGTTGAGGCCAGTTCATTGGCTATATTTAAGTGGGAGTTAGATGTGGCCCTTGTGGCTAAAGGGATCAGGGGGTATGGAGAGAAGGCAGGTACGGGGTACTGAGTTGGACGATCAGCCATGATCATATTGAATGGCGGTGCAGGCTCGAAGGGCCGAATGGCCTACTCCTGCACCTATTTTCTATGTTTCTATGTTTCTAAAACATCGCCTATCCATGTTCTCCAGAGATGGTGCCTGACCTGCTGAGTTACTCCAGCGCTTTGCCCCTTTTTCTTGTAAACCAGCATCTGCATTGTGCATACATTTAGAATGCAAGATTTGACTGTGAATCTGGGCATGATATATTGACTCTTCATCACGGTACGATGAAGATCCTACTTGCATGAAAATTCCACCCACATTTAGATGCTTCCATCTAAAGTCAGAATATTCCAGTCACGTTTAGACGGGTGGCACGGTGGCGCAGCGGTACAGTTGCTGCCTTACAGCGAATGCAGCGCCAGAGACCCAGGTTCGATCCTGACTACAGGCGCTGTCCGTACGGAGTTTGTACGTTCTCCCCGTGACCTGCGTGGGTTTTCTCCGAGATCTTCGGTTTCCTCCCACGCTCCAAAGATGTACGTCTCTGGTATGTAGGTTGATTGGCTTGGTAAATGTAAAATTTGTCCCTCGTGGGTACAGGATATTGTTAGTGTGCGGGGGATCGCTGTTCGGCGCGGACCTGGTGGGCCGAAAGGGCCTGTTTCCGCGCTGTATCTCTAAACTAAACTGAACTAAACTTTAGACCTTGTAAATTAGTGGCACAACTCTGAAATAGTTTGGCAGAAGAAATATACTAATTGAAGTTAGCGTGGCAGAAACGGGTCTGGCTACTTAATCATGGAAAGCCAGCTGTAACAAAACCAGTAGATACAGGGTCCACAAGATGGTCATTTTATGGGCCAAGATAAATGGGGAGTTATACACACATGCCCAGGAGCATTTGTTATGTATCCTGCAAGCACACTTTCCTGACAAAATACCAGGGATACCAGTTCGTTACCATCGATTTGCTTCATTAAAAACAGGGGAAATAATAATTTATTCACAAAATGCTGGAGTAACTCAGCAGGTCAGGCAGCATCTCGGGAGAGAAGGAATGGGTGACGTTTCGGGTCGAGACCCTTCTTCAGACTGATGTCGGGGGTGGGACAAAGGAAGGATATAGGTGGAGACAGGAAGATAGAGGGAGATCTGGGAAGGAGGAGGGGAAGGGAGGGACAGAGGAGCTATCTGAAGTTGTTCTGGCTGCAAAATCAGTTTCATCTAATCTCATGTGTTTGTGAATTAAATTGAAATATAGCCCATTAAATTTCAAACAGGCTTCATCAATAAGTTTTTATTATTATTTATTGGCGCAACTGACTATATAGTCTCTTTTCTGCATCACCTAATTTCTGAATTTGTAAGATTTTGTTATTGGTTTAGTTTTGTGTTGAGTTGAGTTTGAAGATACAGCATAGAAACACAGGCCCTTCAGCCCATTGAGTCCACGCCTACCAATGGTCACCCGTTCACACTAGTTCTATGTTATCCCAGTTTCACATCCGAGGGGCAATATACACAAACCGATTTACCTACAAATCTTTAGAATGCGGGAGGAAACCAGCGCACCCGGAGAAAACCCACGCGGTCATGGGGAGAACGTACAAACTCCGGTCAGGATGGAACCAGGGTCTCTCCCGCTGTGAGGCAGCGCCTCTATGACTGTGCCACTGTGCCACCCCACCTCTCTCTTTTAGCGTGGCAGAAATGGGTCTGGCTACGTAATCATGAAAAGCCAGATACAGTTTCACAAGATTTTCTTTTGATGGGACAAGATAAATAGGGAGTTATGCCCACATGCTCAGGAAAAAATGGTCATGTATCCTGCAAGCACACTTCCCCAGATTTCCCTGGGATCACGTGGGTTTCCTCCGGGTGCTCCGGTTTCCTCCCACGTCCCAAAGACATTTGGGTGTGTTGGTTAATTGGCCTTTGTAAAATTGCCCCTAGTGTATAGGGAGTGGATGCGAAAGTGGGATAACATAGAACTAATGTGAACGGGCGGTCGATGAACTCAGTGGGCCGAAGGGCCTGTTTCCATGCTGTATCACTCCTGCTGCCAGTTCCAGGCAGATCAATTTCCCTCCTGGAATAAATAAAGTGCTATCATATCATATCGTATTTAATCAATTTAAGATTTCAAGGTCAATTTATAGTCACATATACTAATTAAGGTACAGTGAAATTTGAATTACCGTACAGCCACACTAAGTGAAAAGCAACAAGTAAATTTTAACACAAACATCCATCACAGCAAATTCCACATTCCTCACTGTGATGGAAGGTAATAAAGTTCAATCAGCTTCCTCTTTGTTCAGGAAAAACAGATGTAGTTTGTAGTCTTATAGACGATAGACAATAGACAATAGGTGCAGGAGGAGGCCATTCGGCCCTTCGGGCCAGCACCGCCATTCAATGTGATCATGGCTGATCATTCTCAAGCAGTACCCCGTTCCTGCCTTCTCCCCAGACCCCCTGACTCCGCTATCCTTAAGAGCTCTATCTAGCTCTCTCTTGAATGCATTCAGAGAATTGGCCTCCACTGCCTTCTGAGACAGAGAATTCCACAGATTCACAACTCTCTGACTGAAAAAGCTTTTCCTCATCTCAGTTCTAAATGGCCTACCCCTTATTCTTAAACTGTGGCCCCTTGTTCTGGACTCCCCCAACATTGGGAACATGTTTCCTGCCTCTAACGTGTCCAACCCCTTAATAATCTTATACGTTTCGATAAGATCCCCTCTCATCCTTCTAAATTCCAGTGTATCCAAGCCTAGTCGCTCCAGTCTTTCAACATATGACAGTCCCGCTTCATGGTTTAAACCATTAAGCCCCCATTTTGAATTTAATTTTGTTTGCACTTTAACATTTGGTCAACAAAGCAAATCCACTAAATTAATTCACACGTTAATCTGCACCATGGTAGTTTGTATTGTATCTGCAAACAAGTAAAATTTAAAATGGAATTTTAAATTGCATCAAGTTAATAATTCAATGAACCATCTGAACACTGGGCACTGTGTCTTGGAAGTAAATTTGAATTTTCTGTGAAACTCCTTATTACTCCATAGTTTCATTATCAAATGCTTAAAATATTAATTCCATCCGAGGCTTGTTAATGTGTCGGGGAAAAACTGCAGATGCTGGTTTAAATTGAAAGTAGACACAAAATGCTCAGCGGGTCAGGCAGCATCTCGGGAGAGAAGGAATAGGTGACGTTTCGGGTTGAGACCCTTCTTCAGACTACTTCAGTGTCTTCTTCAATGTCAACCGAGGCTTTTTAATAATGGGGCTTTTTAATAACAGATTGAAAATGTAGTGGCATTTGAGTTGTAATTGGTTGGAGCTCTGCTCTTTCGGTGAGCAGAATCACAAAGCTACCTGCAGAGAAGTTAAGCCCGGCTGTGGTATTGGTTGGTAACCATTAATGTGTACAGAAGAAAGAGTATCTTTTACCTAGAGAAGAAAAATACAGCCTCTGACCATTGCTTGTATACACTGGAATTTAGAAGGATGAGAGGGGATCTTATCGAAACGTATAAGATTATTAAGGGGTTGGACACGTTAGAGAAAGGAAACATGTTCCCAATGTTGGGGGAGTCCAGAACAAGGGGCCACAGTTTAAGAATAAGGGGCTGGCCGTTTAGAACGGAGATGAGGAAAAACGTTTTCAGTCAGAGAGTTGTTAATCTGTGGAATTCTCTGCCTCAGAAGGCAGTGGAGGCCAATTCTCTGAATGCATTCAAGAGAGAGCTAGATAGAGCTCGTAAGGATAGCGGAGTCAGGGGGTATGGGGGAGAAGGCAGGAACGGGGTACTGATTGAGAATGATCACCCATGATCACATTGAATGGCAGTGCTGGCTTGAAGGGCCGAATGGCCTCCTGCTGCACCTATTGTCTATTGTCTATTAAATGGACTTGCCTGTTCAATATGCACAATTACACAGTTCATTAAGGTAGCTGACTGATGCTATATTCTGGATCAAGGGCATGACCAGGCATAACACTCAACTGCTTCAGAGGGGCTTTTTTAAGCACAATATAGCCAAGCAATAAAGGTTTCCCTCTCCCCTGACTAGTGTCAAGATGGGTCTCGACCCGAAACGTCACCCATTCCTTCTCACCAGAGATGCTGCCCTGTCCCGCTGAGTTACACCAGCTTTTTGTGTCTATCTTCGGTTTAAACCAGCATCTGCAGTTCCCTCCTACACCAACCCGAGCATCCTCAATATCGAGTCAGTCGTACAACACACAAACTGTCCGTGGGGAAAAGGAATGGGTGATGCCACCTATTCCTTTTCTCCAGAGATGCTGCCTGATCTGCAATTTGTGTCTATATTTGGTGTAAACCAGCATCGGCAGTTCCTTCCGACACAGAAACTGTCCCTTCGGCCCATCTTGCCCATGCCGACAAAAATGCCCCATCTACTTGCCCACCTGCCTGCATTTGTCCCATATACCTTGAACCTGTCCTATCCACACACCTGTCCCATATACTTAATGATTACTGGGAAAACTATGTGCTGCTGCTCCTTCCTCCCACTGCGTGTGTTCCTGATCTGGATTTTAGAACCAGAATCTACCGTTCTTTGTTTCTACTACTTCCACAATGACAATCTATTACTTGGTGATCTCTTACTCAGTTTAGTTTAGGGATACGGCGTGGAAACAGGCCCTTCGGCCCACCGAGCCCGCGCCGCCCAGCGATCCCCGCACACTAACACTATCCTACACACACTGGGGACAATTTACAATTTTGCCAAGCCAATTAACCTACAGATATGTACGTCTTTGGAGTGTGTCACAGGAAGAACATGGGAGAGCAAGCAAGAATGTTATAGTGGACACTCGGCAATAACGGACACCACCCCCCACCATGGTTCATTATAGCGAGGGTTTACTCCATGTCATTTGGCCATATGCTGGTAATTTATCTTATTGTGCCATGTAGGATCTGGCTGTGGTCAATTTAACTGCTATGTTTCTCCAATGGCTCCATTTCAAAGAGACCTGGTAATAACTGAATGCCCAGAGATACCTTCAAAGGTGGTTAGTAGATGACTGAACAAGGGTCCCAACCCGAAACGTATAAGATTATTAAGGGGTTGGACACGTTCGAGGCAGGAAACATGTTCCCAATGTTGGGGGAGTCCAGAACCAGGGGCCACAGTTTAAGAATAAGGGGTAGGCCATTTAGAACGGAGATGAGGAAAAACTTTTTCAGTCAGAGAGTTGTGAATCTGTGGAATTCTCTGCCTCAGAAGGCAGTGGAGGCCAATTCTCTGATTGCATTCAAGAGAGAGATAGATAGAGCTCTTAAGGATAGCGGAGTCAGGGGGTATGGGGAGAAGGCAGGAATGGGGTACTGATTGAGAATGATCAGCCATAATCACATTGAATGGTGGTGCTGGCTCGAAGGGCCGAATGGCCTCCTCCTGCACCTATTGTCTATTGTCTATTGTCTATTGCTCCATGTCCTCCAGAGATGCTGCCTGACCTACTCCAGCACTTGGAGTTTTGCTGAAGATTCCAGCACCTGCAGTTCTTGGTGCCTCCGTCTTACATAAATGGTCATTGGTTTACACATTTGCCTTTATAAGGACCAATGGTGCAGCTAATATGGGATTCATGGGGCGTGGTCTCGGAGGGGAAAATGCTCCTCAAACTGCGGAGCATCCTGGACAATACAGCTCACCCCCCTCCATGACACACTGGTCAACCTGAGGAGCACCTTCAGCAACAGACTGGTTCCTCCAAGATGCAGCACAGAACGCCACAGGAGATCCTTCTTCCCTGTGGCTATCAAACTGAACAACACCTCCCCCTTCTGTCATGGGGTAGACTGAGACCGACTGCTTTCCCCACCCCTCCTCTCCCCCCTCCTCCTCTCCCCATCTCCTCCTCTCCCCTTCTCTCCTCTCCCCCTCCCCTCCCCTCTCCCCTCTTCTCCCCCCTCCCCTCCTCTCCCCCTCCCCTCCTCTCCCCCTCCCCTCCTCTCCCCCTCCCCTCCCCTCCTCTCCCCCCTCCCCTCTCCCCTCCTCTCCCCCCTCCCCTCCTCTCCCCCCCCTCCCCTATCTTTGCACATCCTCAATCCTTTCCAGTCGTCTCTTTAATTTCATGTATTTTGTGTTTTTATGACTGTTGGCAGATCAATTTCCCCCTTGGGATAAATAACGTTCTATCACATCGTATAATGAAGGATAAAAATGCTTTTTCACTTATTTGCACTGCTTTGAAATTTAAATTGGCAGTCAGATGAAAACAGATCACTAAGGTTTTGTGAGAGCAACGAGGAGGTATCTCGGCAACACTATCTAATCATTGCCAGCCTCCAACAAAATTGGGTGGCCACCCACAATAATCACGTTACTTCAGCATGCAGAGGTATCTATTTGGGATATCTTATTCTCACTAAGTCAATTATGATTTTGTGAAACATTTCAGATTTATGATAAAATTATTCAAAAATGGATCATTGGAAAAGCTTGATAATTGAGTTAATCCAGTGGCTGTTTCAAGAAGCCTTGCATCCAAAGGATAATTGCTTTCAAATGGCAAAACGCACAGTTATGGAGATGCTGGGTTCCCATTGCCGAGTGCTCCTCTCATTTCTGCTAAAGTGATACAGGTTCACGTTATACGTGTGTTCAGGCAGACCATAACATACACCAACGCAATGAGTTGTGGGCGGCACGGTGGCGCGGCGGTAGAGCTGCTGCCTTACACCGCTAGAGACCCGGGTTCCATCCTGACTACGGGTGTTGTCTGTAGAAAGTTTGTATGTTCACCCCGTGACTGCGTGGGTTTTCTCCAGGTGCTCCGGTTTCCTCCCGCACTCCAAAGACGTACAGGTTTGTAGGTTAATTGGCTTGGTATAATGTTAATGTGTGTAGGATAATGTTAATCATATCATATCATATCATATATATACAGCCGGAAACAGGCCTTTTCGGCCCTCCAAGTCCGTGCCGCCCAGTGATCCCCATACATTAACACTATCCTACACCCACTAGGGACAATTTTTACATTTACCCAGCCAATTAACCTACATACCTGTTCGTCTTTGGAGTGTGGGAGGAAACCGAAGATCTCGGAGAAAACCCACGCAGGTCACGGGGAGAACGTACAAACTCCTTAATGTGTGGGGACCGCTGGTCAGTGCGGACACGGTGGGCCAAAGGGCTTGTTTCCGCGCTGTATCTTTAAACTAAACTAAACTGAGCACTGAATTTATTTGCATTCTGTCAAAAGAATTAAACATTTGTAAAGAGTTAGATTTTTTAACACAAAGTGCTGGAGTAACTCAGTGGGTCAGGCAGCACCTCAGGAGAACATGGATAGGTGATGCTTCAGCAGGGGAGCCTTCCTCGGACCCCAACTCAAAACGTCGCCTATCCATGTTCTCCAGAGATGCTGCCTGACTCGCTGAGTTACTCCAGCACTTTGTGCCTTTTTGTTTTGCAAACCACCATCTGCAGTTCCCTGTGTCTCTTCTTGGCTTGGTATAATTGTAAGTTGTTCCTAGTGTGTGGGATAGTGTCAGTGTGCGGGGATCGCTGGTCGGCGTGGACTCGGTGGGTCGAAGGGCCCGTTTCTGCGCTGTATCTCTAAACTAAACTAAACGGGCAGAGATCCATTGAAATGTCTTGGATTTCTCCCTGATCTTCTGAACATGCATCAAGCTGGACACCTCAGGGTGGACATGTCCACCATCTTTGCCTCCCTCAGTCTTTCCAACTTGGTTCAATGTATCCCGCCAGAATGCTTGCATCTCTCATTGCTTCCTCTCACGTGTGACCGGACCGATATTGCCATCTCGTCTCCCTGGATATTCACCTGTGAGTAGCTTGGCTGGAGTGATTGCCGAGTTTGAAGCAATCTTCGTGATCCTGTCACAGCAGGAGGCGTCTCATCTTTTGCACTGTACAACATCCATTTATGTGTGTGACATTTAGTTTTATGCCTGCTCTGATGAAATCCACATATTTCGCTCTCTCTCTCTCTCTCTCTCTCTCTCTCTCGATTCCTTTGGCACATCATCTCAGAGAACGTCTCCCAGTTGCCTTTGATTCAATAGCACACAACTCTGGAATTCAATTGCACTGGAGATTGATGGATTATTTGAGAAGCACGTTTCATATTACTCTAAGGTTAAGCTGAAATGTTTCTGCTTGTGTTTGGTGTAGATACATCTTCTGAGTGGTCCGCACACGGCATTCATACTGCTTGGCACCAGATAGATTGTCCTCACATGTACGGGTTGATCACTGGTTGGCGCAGACTCGATGGGCCGAAGGGCCAGTTTCTTCGCTGTATCTCTAAAGTCATGGAGTCACAGAGTGTGGAAACTGGCCCTTCAGCCCAACTCACCCACACCGGCCACCATGTCCCAGCTATACAAGTCCCACCTGCCTGCGCTTGGTCCATATCCCTCCAAACCTGTCCTATCCATGTACCTGTCCAACTGTTTCTCAAATGTTAGGATAGTCCCAGCCTCAACTCCCTCATCTGGCAGCTTGTTCCATACACCCACCACCCTTTGTATGAAAATCTACCCCCTCAGATTCCTATTAAATCTTTTCCCCTTCACCTTGAACCTAAGTCCTCTGGTCCTCAATTCCCATACTCTAGGAAATGGACTCTGTGCATCTACCCGATCTATTCCTCTCATAATTTTGTACACCTCTATCAGATCACCCCTCATCCTCCTGCACTCCAAGGCATAGCGACACAGCCGACTCAACCTCTCCCGATAGCTCACACCCTCTAGTCCTGGCAACTTTCTCGTAAAAAGTCTAAAGTTTAAATCTATGGTTAAGACCACAAGGCAAGGCCATTAAAAAGTCATGATTATGGTGAATAGTTTTGACATCTAATTATCTATCAGCTGTTCCTTTTGCTCTCTCTGAACTCTTGTCGTCCACAGCTGGACAACCTACTTCACGGAAGAAAACTTTATATAATGACATATTAATGACTAATCTGGCTCAACGACAAATAGCTGACAGTTACTCCGTTTTGAGAGATACTTGAACACATCCTATTGCTGTTAAATCACCAACAATACCCTTCTGTTAAAAATACACAGGAATTTCCGGAATCATCCGCTGGTCTGCACCAATAGGATTAGTCCGGGTGTCAGGGGTTACGGGGAGAAGGCAGGAGAATGGTGTTGAGCCGGAACGATGGATCAGCCATGATTGAATGGCAGAGTAGACTCGATGAGCCGAATGGCCTAATTCTGCTGCTAGAACTTAGTTCAGTTTAGTTTAGAGATACAGCGTAGAAAAATGCCCTTCGGCCCGACGAGTCTGCACTGGCCAGTGATCCCCGCACACTAACAATATCCTGCACACACGAGGGACAATTTCACATTGATACCCAGCCAATTAACCTACAAACCTGTACGTCTTTGGAGTGTGGGAATAAACCTAAGATCTCGGAGAAAACCCACGCAGGTCACGGGGAGAATGTACAAACTCCGTACAGACAGCGCCCGTAGTCAGGATCGAACCCGGGTCCCTGGCGCTGTCAGGCCGTACGTCTACCGCTTCACCACCATGCCGCCCAAATTATGAACTTATGAACTTTGGGAGGAAACTGAGTAAACGTTTCAAGTCAATGACCTTTCGTTAGAATTGATGAACAATGGAGAGTTTCGTGGCACTGTAGCAGTGGGCGATTGATGGTTGGCGTGGACACGGTGCGCTGAAGGGCCTGTTTCCACTCCTGTTTCCAATCACTACACAAAAGGGAATAGAGAGCCACGGACACTACTGAAGACCACCGATAAATCCCACCACCACCATGGTTTGTGTTGGCAGCACGATGGCGCCGCTGGTAGAACTGCTGTCTCATAGCACCAGAGACTCGGGTTCGATGCTGACCTCAGGTGCTGTGTGTTTGCGCATTCTCTCCGTGACCATGTGGGTTTACTCCGGTTGCCTCCCACATCCCAAAGTGGTGGGGGGTTAATTGGTTCCACATCCACACCCTCATGTGTAAAGAGTGGATGAGAAAGTGGGATAGCATTGAACTAGTGTGAATGTGTGATCGATCGATGGTCGGCATGGACTCGGTGGGCCGAATGGCCTGACTCCATGCTGTGTCTTTTAATCAACCAAAAAGTGGCGGGACTCCCGAGACAACTGAGTAAAGCGACAACCAGAGCTAAATATTAAGGCAACCACAGTCCATCTGTACTTGATTGGACATTGATGTGCCAATGTTTATGTTACTGCTTCAATCATTGATGGCACAGATTTTTGCACCATAGAAAAAATGATTTTATTTCCTCTCCTCAGAAAGCCGTCTGATGGGATGACCAAATCATTTGTCCTCTTTGAGCGGCTCAGATTATGAAAGTGATATTCAAACTTAAAACGACTGAAACTAGGCATCGGGGGAAATAAATAAAATGCCTATTAAAAGGTCAATTATACTGCACTTGCTGAATGTCATTTCTATTGAACGTATCTTTTCACCATTTTACTCTTCGAAATTCCAAGACTTTTTATTTTTCATCAACAATAAATTGGATTGTCATTTCTGTTTAATGTCTTCACCTCAGGTTTCAATAAGATATTAATTTTGCAGTTTATGAGTGTACCAGAATCTAGATATTACAAATTTTAATAAACACAAAGAATACAATAATCCAATCTGGCATGTCACAAAGAGAAAATGATTTTGAAACACAAGGAACTGCAGATGAAGGAATAGTCACAGAGTCACACAGCATGGAAACACGCCCTTTGGCCCAACTTGCCCACACCGGCCAACATGTCCCATCTGCACTTGTCCCACCTGCCGGCGTTTGGCCCATATCCCTCCAAACCTGCCCTATCCGTGTACCTGTCTATATGTTTCTGAAGCGTTGCGACAGTCCCTACCTCAACTACCTCCTCCAGCAACTTGTTCCATACACCCACGGCGGCACAGTGGCACAGCGGTAGAGTTGCTGCCTTACAGCGAATACAGTGCCGGAGACTCAGGTTCGATCCTGACTACGGGCGCCGTCTGTATGGAGTTTGTACGTTCTCCCCGTGACCTGCGTGGGTTTTCTCCGAGATCTTCGGTTTCCTCCCACACTGCAAAGACGTACAGGTATGTAGGTTCATTGACTGGGTAAATGTAAAAATTGTCCCTAGTGTGTGTAGGATAGTGTTAATGTGCGGGGATCGCTGGGTGGCGCGGATTCGGTGGACCGAAGGGCCTGTTTCCACGCTGTATCTAAAAAAAAAATCTAAAAACCACCCACGAGAAAAAAGTGCTGGAGGAACTCAGCAGGTCAGGCGGCATCTGTGGTGACGTCAATGAATAGGTGACCTTTTGGGCTAAAATACATCCCATATTTTGGGCTAAATTAGTTTGTCCCGTACAGGACTGCCCTTGTCCCGTATTAGTAGGGTTCCCAACTTCCTCACTCCCAAATAAGGGACAAAGGGTGACGTCGCCGTCCCGCGCCCCACGTGACCTCACACCCAGCCAGCGGCCACGTGCTCCCGCTCCACCAATGGCGGCCGCCATTGGTGGGGCGGGAGCACGTGGCCGCTGGCTGGGTGTGAGGTCACGTGGGGTGCGGTGCGGGGCGGTGACGTCACTTTGTCCCGTATTTGGGAGTGAGGAAGTTGGCAACCCTAGTCTGAGTTTCAGCTGTGTCAATCTGAGGAAGGGACGTGACCTGGAAGGTCCATTCCCTCCACATATGCCGCCTGGCCTTTGGGTTCATGCAACACCTTGCGTGTTGCTGAAAATGATCAGTGTGGCCCAAAAAATCAACTTCGGAGCACCAAGTGAATATCAAGAGCAGATGCTCAAATCTAAATTAAGATAGAAAGCAATGGAAGTTCTCAGAGGGCCAGGTAGCATCGTACACCAATTAGCAAAGTTAACGTTTCAGATTCACGACCTTTAATCAAAATATTTCAAGTTTAGTTTAGTTTAGAGATACAGCGTGGAAACAGGCCTTTCAGCCCACCAACTCCACACCGACCAGCGACCACCCGGCACACTAGATTTAGATTTAGATTTTTTTAGATTTAGAGATACAGGCCCTTCAGCCCACCGGGTCCGCGCCGCCCAGCGATCCCCGTACATTAACACTATCCTACACACACTAGGGACAGTTTTTACGTTTACCCAGTCAATTAACCTACATACCAGTACGTCTTTGGAGTGTGGGAGGAAACCGAAGATCTCGGAGAAAACCCACGCAGGTCACGGGGGGAACGTACAAGCTCCGTACAGATGGCGCCCGTAGTCAGGATCGAACCTGAGTCTCCGGCGCTGCATTCACTGTAAGGCAGCAACTCTACCGCCAGCGCCACCGTGACGTGTAGTTCTATCCTACAGACTAGGGACAATTTACAGAAGCTAATTAACGTACAAACCTGCACGTCTTTGGAGTGAAACTGGAGCACCCGGAGAAAACCCACCAAGGACATGGGAAGAGCGTGCAAACTCCATACAGACAGCACCCGTGATTAGGATCAAACTTGGGTTCTCAGGTGTTGTAAGGCAGCAACTCTACCGCTGCACCGCCCTGCGTTTCGTGGAAGATGATTGATCTTAATATTAATTGGCCTTAATATTAACTTCAGGGCACCAACTGAAAATCAAGAGCAGATGCTATAATTTAAAATAAGATAGAAAGCACTGGAAATTGTCGATGGGTCCAGAAGCAACATTTGCAAAGTTAACATTTCAGGTTGATGATCTTTAATCAAAATATTTCAAGTTCTGAACATTGGTACTCTTGACCAGAAATGGCAAAAACATTTTTTTTTTCATGACCTTAACTAATGAAACTTTAGTTTTACTTGTTAGCTATGGTGCTAGTAACTAATGCCATGCCCAGGGTGCATTTCTACAACATTTTGGATAGATTGCTATCACCATCTTATCAGAGACTCACATCATCAATTCAAATCAATTAGGAAAATGGTCCATTAAAAAATCAGGAGATTGATTAAAGATTGAAAGACAGAGCATGGAAACAGGCCCTTCGGCCCACTGAAGATAGAGTAACTCAGCGGGTCAGGCAGCATCTCGGGAGCAAAAGGATGGGTGACGTTTCGGGTGGGGCCCCTTCTTCAGCCTGAAAGTAGAGGGGAGGGAACTGGAGGCGAGAAAAGGCCAGAACAAAGCAGGGCTGGCAAGAGATGCACAGAGGGGGAGCAGCGAGGGAGGGTGTCACATAACTCCCGTTGGAGAGAGGTGGAGAACTTCTTCAAAGTAGGAGGAGATTTCGCAGTGGAGCAGATGAAATGTGTAGAAAGGAACAATTTTACAGAGGGCCTATTAACCTACGAACCCACAAGAACCTGGGGCGTGGAGGGAGACCGGAGCACCCGGACAAAAGGCTTGTATACACTGGAATTTAGAAGGATGAGAGGAGATCTTATCGAAACGTATAAGATTATTAAGGGGTTGGACACGTTAGAGGCAGGAAACATGTTCCCAATGTTGGGGGAGTCCAGAACAAGGGGCCACAGTTTAAGAATAAGGGGTAGACCATTTAGAACTGAGATGAGGAAAATCTTTTTCAGTCAGAGAGTTGTGAATCTGTGGAATTCTCTGCCTCAGAAGGCAGTGGAGGCCAATTCTCTGAATGCATTCAAGAGAGAGCTGGATAGAGCTCTTAAGGATAGCGGAGTCAGGGGGTATGGGGAGAAGGCAGGAACGGGGTACTGATTGAGAATGATCAGCCATGATCACATTGAATGGTGGTGCTGGCTCGAAGGGCCGAATGGCCTCCTCCTGCACCTATTGTCTATTGTCTATTGAAAACCCACGCAGTCAATTTACTGAAGCCAATTAACCTACAAACCCACACATCTTTGGGATGTGGGAGTAAACCAGAGCACCTGGAGGAAACCCAGGCGGTCACAGGGGAGAAAGAACGTGCAAACTCCATGCAGACAGCATCCGAGGTCAGGATCGAACCCAGGTCTCTGGCGCTGTGAGATAGCAGCTCGACCAGCTGCACCACTTTATCGTCCTTAAGTTGTTCTCTTCAGAATGTTGAACTTTATAAATAGCCTTATTAAAAATGCAGAGTCTGGTCTCAAATTTCCTCTATTTCTGTCGAGTCTCGACCAAATTAACCCACTTGCACTGTGTTGACAGGTGCTATTTAGGGCTAATTTGCAAGCCACACCGGGTCCAGTGTGGGGTGGAGAGATTTTGTCTATATTCATCCTCATTTTAATGACAAGCTTTTCAATGGAATCAGGGCATTGAAAATATTTCCGTCACAAAGCCACAATAATATTAACAAGTAAATACTTAGTCCCATTACCACCAAATCGTATTTTATATTATTAATTGAAATAGGCATTACTATTCAAGTGAAAGATAAGTAATTAAGTCCATAATTAAAGGGTGGAGCTGGGGCAAACAATGTAATTATCTTCTACTGAGTTCAACAGCTCTGTGGTGGGTCAGAACTACGCATGTACTGTCAGCAAGTGTCATTTGTATTCCCCTTCCATGTTGGTGACGATGAGGCATTAAATTGCTGACCTCTCAGGTGAATAGAAAAGATCCCACTGCTCCATTACAAGAAAGGGGAGTGTAATTTGCTTTGGTTTACTGGATAATTGTTTCTCCTCAAACACAACCGTGAACAAAATGATCAGAGTTATAAGTGTCTCACAACATGGAAACAGGCCCTTCGGCCCAACTTGCCCACACCGGCTAAGGTGCCCCATCCACCTGCCTGTGTTTGGCCCATATCCCTCCAAACCTATCCTATCCATGTACCTGTCGAAATGTTTCTTAAACGTTGCGATAGTACTTGCCTCAACTACAGTACCTCCTCTGGTAGCTCATTCCATACACCCACCACCCTTTGTGTGTAACAGTCACCACTCACATTCCTATTAAATCTTTCCCCCCCTCAGCTTAAACCATATCCTCTGGTTCTGTGCATCTACCCGATCTACTCCTCTCATGATTTTGTACACCTCTATAAGATCCCCTCTCATCCTCCTGCGCTCCAAGGAATAGAGTCCTAGCCTGCTCAACCTCTCCCTATAGCTCAGGCCTTCGAGTCCTGGCAACATCCTCATAAATCTCTGCACCCTTTCCAGCTTGATTACTTGGTCTTAACCCCATTGTCTATGGCCACTCTGTCCACACTCTAACTGCACAGTTCCTACACTATAATATTAACTACAGCTCAAGGTTAATGCAAAGGGACATGCTGGTGACATTGTGGGTGCTATTGTTTACTTTAGTTTACTGTCACGTGTGCCGAGGTACAGTGAAAAGCTTTTTTGTTGCATGCTAACCAGTCAGCAGAAAGACTATACATGATTACAATCGAGCCGTCCACAGTGTACAGATACAGGGTAAAGGGAATACTGTTTATTCCAATTAAAGATAGTCCGAGGGTTTCCAATGAGATAGTTAGTAGCTCAGGACTGCTCTCTCGTTGGTGGTGTGCGTTGGAAGTGTGCGTCTTCACACTTCTGTACCTCTTGCCTGATGGGAGAGGGGAGAAGAGGGGGTGAGACTGGTCCTTGATTATTGCTGGTGGCCTCGTTGAAGCAGCGTGAAGTGTAGATTGAGTCAAGGCTAATTGGTTTAATAATAATAATAATAATAATAATAATAATAATAAATTCTATTTGTCATATGTAGGTTGGCACAGGATCAACGGTACAATGAAATGTATTTGACAAGACAACGGGTCACCTCAGCAGTAATATTCCAAGGATAAATAAGATTTAAAAAATGACAATAGTAAGGTAAAAAGACAATATTAAAAATAGGTAAAAAGACAATATTAAAAATAATCAACATATGTGATGCGAAATGTGTGTATGAGTTCAGAAGCCTGATGGCCTGATGGTAGAAACTGTTCTTAAGTCTGGTGGTACGCACAGCCATACTCCTGTATCGTCTGCCTGACGGTAACAAGGAGAACAGCCTGCGTGCTGGGTGGCTGTGGTCCTTGATGATGCTGCGTGCCTTCCGCAGGCACCGCCGGTAGAAAACGTCCTGAATGGCCGGGAGACAGTTGCCAGTGATGTGCTGTGCCGTCTTCGCCACTCTCTGTGGTGATTTGTGGCTGTGGGCAGAACAGTTCCCGTACCAGACGGTTTGCATAAAGGTCTGGCCTTGAAAGGAGATGAGGAGGAATTTCTTTAGCCAGAAGACGGTGAATCTTTGGAATTCATTGCCACAGACAGCATTGGAGGCCAAGTCATTGGGTATTTTGAAAGTGGAGATTGATGGGTTCTTGATTAGTAAGGGTGTCAAAGGTTAGGGGAAGAAGGCGGAATGGAGTTGACAAGGAAAAAATAGACCAGCCATGATTGGATGGCGGAGTAGGCTCAATGGGTCGAATGGCCCACTTCTGCTCCTTTGATGAATGAACTTATGAACTTACAACCCAACTCTCTGCTCTCCATCTAAGATTCCTACAGCGTATACGACTGTCACTGTCCATATCAGCCACAGATTCTGTAGATAAATGCTTCCAAAGTAACAGAATGGGTCTAAACATTTTTGCAAAGTTATGGTCCATTAAGCCACACCGTTCTGTGACGCATAAAAAATGTATTGCATTTTAATTGGGAGTAGTATAAATGAACACAGCACTCTAAATGCATCTCTAATTATAGTCCTCAGGGCGAATCATGCCGTGTAAATCGGAGTCTAATTAAACACCGCACCCTGCAGATTAAGTATATGAGTTTTGTCATTAGTCTAAACTATTTTGAACAATTTATTTCAGGCTCCAGGTAAGGCGATATCTCTTTATGCATCACAAGCATGTATTTTACAGAGCTATGGTTTCACCAGATTGCACGGCATGTATTTGTTCCCTTCATCATGTAGCTACACGCTGTGAATGGCTCGATTGTAACCATGTATAGTCTTTCCGTTGACAGGTTAGCATGCAACAAAGGCTTTTCACTGTACCTCGGTACACGTGACAATAAACGTGACAATAGACCCGGGTTCGATCTCGACCCAGGGTGCTGTCTATGTGGAGTTTGCACCTTCTCTCTGTGGGTGCTCGGGTTTCCACCCAGGGTCCAGGGTACGTGCGGGTTTGTAGGACAATTGTAGGTTAATTGGCCATCTGTAGATTACCCCTGGAGTGGATGAGAAAATGGGATCACATAGAACTAGTGTGAATGGGTGAGCGATGGGCAGCATGGACTTGATGGGCCGAGGGGCCTGTTTTCATGCTGTATCTCTAAAAATGAACTAAACTGAACTGAACTATCTTTAAACTTCACCGAATATGGTTAAAAAAAAAAGGTGCTTTGTCTTCTTCATGAAAATAATAATTCCAGTTTTGTACGGTCATCAAGTCAAATTTCACGCAAGCTTATGAAAGGCAGTAACCCTGATTCCTGGAAGCTTGTAAGCGGCCTTTGTGGGTGACTATTTGCATACCTTGGCATGCTATGAAAGCAAAGAATTTCACTGTAACTTGTCACATGTGACAATAAAATATTACATTAAATTCAGTTCTCATGTTCTCCCATAGAAACATAGAAAATAGGTGCAGGAGTAGGCCATTTGACCCTTCGAGCCAGCACCACCATTCAATACGATAATGGCTGATCATCCAAAATCAGCATCCCGTTCCTGCTTTTTCCCCATATTCCTTGATTCCGTTAGCCCTAGGAGCTAAATCTAACTCACTCTTGAAAACATCCAGAGAATTGGCCTCCACTGCCTTCTGTGGCAGAGATTTCCACAGATTCACAACTCTCTGGGTGAAAACGTATAGCAAAGGGGATTACAGAGGCATGAGGCAGGAGCTGGCCAAAATTGATTGGAAGGAGGCCCTAGCAGGGAAGACGGTAGAACAGCAATGGCAGGTATTCCTGGGAATAATGCAGAGGTTGCAGGATCAATTTATTCCAAAGAGGTGGAAAGACTCTAAGGGGAGTAAGAGACACCTGTGGCTGACAAGGGAAGTCAGGGACAGCATAAAAATTAAGGAGAGGAAGTATAACATAGCAAAGAAGAGTGGGAAGACAGAGGATTGGGACTCTTTTAAAGAGCAACAGAAGTTAACTAAAAAGGCAATACGGGGAGAAAAGATGAGGTACGAGGGTAAACTCGCCAATAATATAAAGGAGGATAGCAAAAGTTTTTTTAGGTACGTGAAGAGGAAAAAAATAGTCAAGGCAAATGTGGGTCCCTTGAAGACAGAAACAGGGGAATTTATTATGGGGAACAAAGAAATGGCAGACGAGTTAAACCGTTACTTTGGATCTGTCTTCACTGAGGAAGATACACACAATCTCCCAAATGTTCTAGGGGCCGGAGAACCTAGGGTGATGGAGGAACTGAAGGAAATCCACATTAGGCAGGAAATGGTTTTGGGTAGACTGATGGGACTGAAGGCTGATAAATCCCCAGGGCCTGATGGTCTGCATCCCAGAGTACTTAAGGAGGTGGCTCTAGAAATAGTGGAAGCATTGGAGATCATTTTTCAATGTTCTATAGATTCAGGATCAGTTCCTGTGGATTGGAGGATAGCAAATGTTATCCCACTTTTTAAGAAAGGAGGGAGAGAGAAAACGGGTAATTATAGACCAGTTAGTCTGACATCAGTGGTGGGGAAGATGCTGGAGTCAATTATAAAAGACGAAATTGCTGAGCATTTGGATAGCAGTAACGGGATCATTCCGAGTCAGCATGGATTTACGAAGGGGAAATCATGCTTGACAAATCTACTGGAATTTTTTGAGGATGTAACTAGGAAAATTGACAAGGGAGAGTCAGTGGATGTGGTGTACCTCGACTTTCAGAAAGCCTTCGACAAGGTCCCACATAGGAGATTAGTGGGCAAAATTAGGGCACATGGTATTGGGGGTAGGGTACTGACATGGATAGAAAATTGGTTGACAGACAGAAAGCAAAGAGTGGGGATAAATGGGTCCCTTTCGGAATGGCAGGCAGTGACCAGTGGGGTACCGCAAGGTTCGGTGCTGGGACCCCAGCTATTTACGATATACATTAATGACTTAGACGAAGGGATTAAAAGTACCATTAGCAAATTTGCAGATGATACTAAGTTGTGGGGTAGTGTGAATTGTGAGGAAGATGCAATAAGGCTGCAGGGTGACTTGGACAGGTTGTGTGAGTGGGCGGATACATGGCAGATGCAGTTTAATGTAGATAAGTGTGAGGTTATTCACTTTGGAAGTAAGAATAGAAAGGCAGATTATTATCTGAATGGTGTCAAGTTAGGAGGAGGGGGAGTTCAACGAGATCTGGGTGTCCTAGTGCATCAGTCAATGAAAGGAAGCATGCAGGTACAGCAGGCAGTGAAGAAAGCCAATGGAATGTTGGCCTTCGTAACAAGAGGAGTTGAGTATAGGAGCAAAGAGGTCCTTCTACAGTTGTACCGGGCCCTGGTGAGACCGCACCTGGAGTACTGTGTGCAATTTTGGTCTCCAAATTTGAGGAAGGATATTCTTGCTATGGAGGGCGTGCAGCGTAGGTTCACTAGGTTAATTCCCGGAATGGCGGGACTGTTGTATGTTGAAAGGATGGAGCGATTGGGCTTGTATACACTGGAATTTAGAAGGATGAGGGGGGATCTTATTGAAACATATAAGATAATTAGGGGATTGGACACATTAGAGGCAGATAACATGTTCCCAATGTTGGGGGAGTCCAGAACAAGGGGCCACAGTTTAAGAATAAGGGGTAGGCCATTTAGAACGGAGATGAGGAAGAACTTTTTCAGTCAGAGGGTGGTGAAGGTGTGGAATTCTCTGCCTCAGAAGGCAGTGGAGGCCAGTTCGTTGGATGCTTTCAAGAGAGAGCTGGATAGAGCTCTTAAGGATAGTGGAGTGAGGGGGTATGGGGAGAAGGCAGGAACGGGGTACTGATTGAGAGTGATCAGCCATGATCGCATTGAATGGCGGTGCTGGCTCGAAGGGCTGAATGGCCTACTCCTGCACCTATTGTCTATTGTCTATTGTCTACATGGCCTACCCCTTATTCTTTTTTAGATTTTTTAGATTTAGAGATACAGCGCGGAAACAGGCCCTTCGGCCCACCGAGTCCATGCCGCCCAGTGATCCCCGCACATTAACACTATCCTACACACACTAGGGACAATTTTTACATTTATCCAGTCAATTAACCTACATACCTGTACGTCTTTGGAGTGTGGGAGGAAACCGAAGATCTCGGAGAAAACCCACGCAGGTCACAGGGAGAACGTACAAACTCCGTACAGACAGCGCCCGTAGTCAGGATCGAACCTGAGTCTCCGGCGCTGCATTCGCTATAAGGCAGCAACTCTACCGCTGCACCACCGTGCCGCCCTTAAACTGTGACCCCTGGTTCTGGTCTCCCCCAACATCGGGAACATTTTTCCTGCATCCCTTAAGGATTTTATATGTTTCTATCAGATTCTATCTGATCATTTGTCTGGCCTCAGGACTGACAATGAAAACTAAGCTCAATTATTTCTCTGATGCCTGACAGGGAAAGGAATCCGTCACCCCTAACTCTTTAACCTGCTCGTGGCTTTAAACTCTGTACTCTTGTGTCGCCCGCAGGAAAACACATTGAAACGTTAACACTTCACGCTGCCTCGGTAAAGCAGACAACATAATCAAAGACCTTTCCCACCCCGGTGTCATTCCTTCTCCTACCCGCTCCTGGTGGGCAGAACATACAGACGGTTGAGAGCTTGTAGCCACCAGGCTCAGGAACTGTTGCTTATTGGTGAAAAGCCTCAACCCAAAACGTCATCTATTCCTTTTCTCCAGAGGTGCTGCCTGGCCTGCTGAGTTGCTCCAGCATTTAATGTTCTATCTACAGCTTCCTACCCGCTGTTATCAGGCTTCTGAACCATCCCTGCTTAAACTAGATTGCAGTCCCAATTCTTCAACCCGCCTAATTTGTCTTGGAAACTGTAATGCCACAAGTGCGAGACAGAGCATCAGAGCGGTAGAGCTGCCTTCTTACAGCGCCTGAGACTCTGCTTCGATCCCGACTAAGGGTGCTGTCTGTAGTGAGTTTCTCCCTGTGGCCACGTGGGTTTTCTCCGAATGCTCCGGTTTCCCCCGGCACTGCAAAGACTTACAGACTTGTAGGTTAATTGGCCTCGGTAAATTGTCCCTAGAGTGCAGGATAGAACTAGTGCACAGGGTGATTATTGGTTGGTGTGCTGAAGGGCATGTTTCCATGCCTTGTCTCTAAACTAAACTACAATGCTGAGAACTATGAGACCATGAGAACGTGCTCTGGTTTTCTCCCACAAACGGTGGTGAGTGTATGGAATGAGCTGCCAGAGGAGGTAGTTGAGGCAGGTAGACACAAAATGCTGGAGTAACTCAGCGGGACAGGCAGCATCTCTGGAGCGAAGGAATGGGTGATGTTTTGGGTTGAGACCCTTCTTCAGACTGATCTGATTGCAGGGACAATTGTAATGTTTAAGAAACAATTAGTCAGTTAGATTTTTTTAGAATTAGTGATACAGTGCGGAAACAGGCCCTTCGGCCCACCGGGTCCGCGCCACCCAGCGATCCCCACACATTAACACTATCCTACACACACTAGGGACAATTTTTACATTTACCCAGTCAATTAACCTACATACCTGTACGTCTTTGGAGTGTGGGAGGAAACCGAAGATCTCGGAGAAAACCCACGCAAGTCACGAGGAGAACGTACAAACTCCGTACAGACGGCGCCCGTAGTCAGGATCGAACCTGAGTCTCAGGCGCTGCATTCGCTGTAAGGCAGCAACTCTACCGCTGCGCCACCGTGCCGCCCAGTTACATGGATAGGACAGGTTTGGAGGGATACGGGCCAAATGCAGGCAGTTGGGACTAGTGTAGATGGGACATGTTGGTCGGTGTGGGCAAGTTGGGCTGAAGGGCCTGTTTCCACACTGTGTGACTCCACGACTCTATGACTATTAGGCTATTAGCAACAGTGGTTGATACAGCTGCACTGTATATCAAAGATCATACGATTTTATACTCATAGATATTAAAATGGTACATAAACAGAAAAATTATTATGCCCTCAAAATTACACTCCATTCAAACTTGCAAAAGTATCTTTGTTCCTTTATTGCTGTTGAATCTAAATCTATGGAACCCCATTCCTAATTGTATAATTTAACCTAATAAATATATATTTTTTAAACCATTAGAAGCTCTGCAATGGAAATCTTTATGAAAAAGATCCACACTCAACAGCTTATAAATCTCATCATTAATGCTGCCTCCTTCACAGCAGGACCATTAGTCTGTCACTCTGATTCATGAAATTCATGATGCAAAAGGCTGCTTAGTAGGTCCTTGATGAGGTGTCAATCTCGATTCTTGCACCGTAATCTGGAGGACAAAACGCATACCATCTGTTTGAAATAGAGAAACATAGAGAGGAGGCCATTCCGCCCTTCGAGTCAGCGCCGACATTCAATATGATCGCGGCTGATCATCCAGAATCAGTGTCCCCGTTCCTGCTTTCTCCCCATATCCCTTGATTCCGTTAGCCCTAAGAGCTCTATCTAACTCTCTCTTGAAAACATCCAGTGAATTGTCCGCCACTGCCTTCTGTGGACAGAGAATTCCACAGATTGGTTTTCTTTTGGGATGGGGAGGGGGGGGGGGGGGGGGGGGGGGGAGGGAGGGGGCAGCAGGAAATATAATGCCTCCCCCACCCTCTCCCCACCCTACCCCCCAAACTAAGCTAATCTGTGTGGTCGTGGAAGTATTTTATTATTTGGAATGAGATACATGAATTCAATTATACATACATTCAAACACCGTAAAAGAACCAAGTTCTGCCCTCTGCATCTTCCTCCTTGTTCCAGCTACTGTGCTTGAGTTTCACCTGATTGTGTTGCCCAGACCATCGCACAAACCAACACCCGTCCATTGAGATAGACACAAAATGCTGGAGTAACTCAGCGGGTCAGGCGGCATCTCTGGAGAGAAGGAATGGGTGGCGTTTCGGGTTGAGACAAACCAGCATCTGCAGTTCCTTCCTACACACTGCCTTCCATTGACTCCATCTACACCTCACGCTGCCCCGGCAAGGCCAGCAGCATAATCAAGGACCAGTCGCACCCTGGTCTCTCCCTCTTCTCCCCTCTCCCATCAGGCAAGAGGTATAGAAGTGTGAAAATGCACACCTCCAGATTCAGGGACAGTTTCTTCCCGGCTGTTATCAGGCAACTGAATCATTTTATCAACAAACAGAGCTACGATCTACTTCATTAGAGACGCTCGGACTACCTTTAATTATACTT
The DNA here is from genome assembly GCF_053455715.1 of Rhinoraja longicauda. NCBI lineage: Eukaryota > Metazoa > Chordata > Chondrichthyes > Rajiformes > Arhynchobatidae > Rhinoraja > Rhinoraja longicauda. The sequence continues at coordinate 40,966,095 of NC_135969.1, forward strand.
CACTGAACTTTACTTTGTGCTAAAGGTTATTCATGTTATCATGTATCTGTACACTGTGGACAGTTGATTGTAATCATATGTAATCTTTCTGCTGACTGGTTAGCACGCAACAAAAAAGCTTTTCACTGTACCTCTATACACGTGACAATAAACTAAACTAATTTATGTATAGTATCATCTGATCTGTTTGGATAGCATGCAAAGCAAAGCTTTTCACTGTACCTCGGAACGCATGACAATAATAAACCTAAACTTAAACCAAAGCAAAGATAGACACAAAATGCTGGAGTAACACAGCGGGACAGGCAGCATCTCTGGAGCGAAGGAATGGGTGACGTTTCAGGTCGAGACCCTTCTTCAGATCCGAAATGTCACCCATTCCTTCTCTCCAGAGATGCTGCCTGTCCCGCTGAGTTACTCCAGCTTTTTGTGTCTATCTTCGGTTTAAACCAGCATCTGCAGTTCCTTCCTACACATTAAACTAAACTTGTTTGGCTAATAGGCCACAAAGTGCTTCTCCTGGAAGTATATTTCCAGGACTGTTTGCTCCCGGAAAGGACAGGCCTCCTTGATATTTGCTACTCAGATGTAAAACTGACCCAGATGGATTGCTCTGCAGAAATAACCCGAGTTGTACTGTAAGAATTCCATTTAAAAATCTGCAAAGAGCATGAATATCAATTTATCTAGGTGAGCTGAGAGGAGACATCTTCTACCATTCTAAACTAGCAGAGAGACCTTGCCCGAGAGAGCTTACATTGAAACTCAGGCATACTTGGTCTGTTGGAGTTAGGGTTGCCAACTGTCCCTGGACATCCCGTATTTTGGGCTAAATTGGCTTGTCCCGTACGGGACCGCCCCTGTCCTGTATTAGGCCCGATGGGCGCTGTAGGCCCGGATGCTGTAGGCCCGGACGCTGTAGGCCCGGACGCTGCGGGCCCGGACAGTGTAGGTCCGGACAGTGTAGGTCCGGACAGTGTAGGTCCGGACAGTGTAGGTCCGGACAGTGTAGGTCCGGACAGTGTAGGTCCGGACAGTGCAGGACCGGACAGCGTAGGTCCGGAGGCCCAGGCGCCGCCTAACGGAGGTTGCATAGCAACCCGCCTCCCGGCCCGGGTGGCCGCCATTGGTGGAGCGGGATCACATGGCCGCTGGCTGGGTGAGGTCACATGGGGCACGGGGCGGTGACGTCATCTTGTCCCTTATTTGGGAGTGAGATAGTGACCCCCCCCAGCTGGAGTCAACATTACATCAGCCTGAAGATAGATGCAAAATAGACACAAAATGCTGGAGTAACTCAGCGGGACAGGCAACATCTTTGCAGTTGCTGTTATCAGGCAACTGAACCATCCTACTGCAACCAGAGACCAGTCCTGAACTATTTTCTACCTCATCGGGGACCCTCGGACTATCTTTCATCGGACTTTGCTGGCTTTACCTTGTACTGAACATTATTCCCTTATCATGTATCTGTATACTGTGAATGGGTCATTTGTAATCATGTATTGTCTTTCCGCTGACTGGTTATCACGCAACAAAAGCTTTTCACTGTACCTCGGTGACGTAACTATAAACTAAACTGGAACTGGAACTGAAACTAAAAAAGGAATAGGTGGCGATTCGGGTTAAGACCCTTCTTCAGATTGAGTCAGTCAGTCAGTGTAAGAAAATAACTACAGATGCTGGTACAAATCGAAGGTATTCATTTCACAAAATGCTGGAGTAACTCAGCAGGTCAGGCAGCATCTCAGGAGAGAAGGAATGGGTGACGTTTCGGGTCGAGACCCTTCTTCAGACTGAGTCAGTCAGCCAGCTCAGTCTGACCTGAAACGCCACCTATTCCTTTTCTCCAGAGGTGCTGCCTGTCCCGCTGAGTTACTCCAGCACTTTGTGTCGATCTTCAGTATAAACCACCACCTGCAGTTCTCTTTCTGCGCACTACATCAGCCTGCCTCCCTCCTGAATCGCTCACCTTCTCCATTAAAGATCTAATATCTTTGCATTTTAATCTATTTCTTATTCTGACTTCATCGCTTTAAGTCCCTTGGTGTACCACAGTGTGATCCTAAAACAGCACAGTTTGCTTTGTGCAGGGACTCCTGCTGTTTTATTAAATAGGGAATTTCAAGTTTTTGACCCAGGTCATCTTAATAATATTAATTTTCCCAAGTGGTTTTAAATACCTCATTCTTTCCTGACCTACTTGCTTCCAGCAAAATATAATAATTCGGTATCATTTACAGTTCATTCTAATTTATTTCCACCATTACTGACTTTCTGGAACTTGCAAGTACAAATTATAAGTTTATTCTTAGCCGAGGCATTGTGTGTTAAATCCTAAAAATTATTATTAACCAGGCTAATTTGCAAATAGGTTTCACAGTTCACTTCACTGCCAAAAATGATAAAGCACGCTACTCTTATAACCATATAACCATATAACAACTACAGCACGGAAACAGGCCCGTTCGGCCCTACCAGTCCACGCCGACCACTCTCCCTGACCTAGTCTCATCTACCTGCACTCAGACCATAACCCTCTAATCCCCTCTTATCCATATACCTATCCAATTTACTCTTAAATAATAAAATCGAGCCTGCCTCCACCACTTCCACCGGAAGCCCATTCCATACAGCCACCACCCTCTGAGTAAAGAAGTTACCCCTCATGTTACCCCTAAACTTTTGTCCCTCAATTCTGAGAGGCTTGCTTCTATTTAATATGTCTTCATGCCAGATCAAAAATGAATGAGTGTGCAGGGAGGCAGACGCTGGTTTAAACCAAAGATAGACACAAACAGCTGGAGTAACTCAGCGGGGCAGGCGGCTTTTCTGAAGAAAAGGAATACTTGGGTGACGTTTTGGGTCGAGACCCTTCTTCACAACGAGAGTCAGGGGAAAGGGAAATGATAGATGATATAGAAAGATAGAGAGCAAATGAATGAAAGATATGCAAAAAAAGTAACGATGGTAAAGGAGACAGGCCATTGTTAGCTGTGGGCTAGGTGAAAATGAGTTACAGACAATGAGACCCAACAATCTGGATTTGATCTGGATTTCGCGGTGATAAACGATGGACGGTCTCTGATTGCTTCAAGGACTTTGGGCCTTTTTGCACTAATAATGGGTTTTTTACAATATAGAATGTAGAACAGTAGAGCACAGGAACGGGCCCTTCGGCCCACAATGTTGGTGCCGAACATGATGCCATCTGATCTCACCTGCCTGTACATGATCCATATCCCCCTATTCCCCGCACTTCCACGTGCCTATCCAAAAGCCTCTTAAATGCCACTATCGCATCTGCCTCCACCACCACCCCAGACAATGCATTCCATGCCAACACCACCCTTGACGTAAAAAACATGCCCCACACGTCTCCATTAAACTTACACCCTCTCACATTATAGCTGTGCCCTCCAGTGTTGGACATTTCCATCCTGAGAAAAAGGTTCTGACTGTCTACCCTATCTATGCCTCTCACGGTTTTATATACTTCTATTAATTAATTAATTTTTATTTTATGTTATTTATAAGTATTGTGTTTACAGGCTGCTGCAGGTAAGGATTTCATTGTCTCGTTGTCAGAATATATGACAATGAAACACACTTGATTCTTGACACGAGTTGAACAAACCCTGTTCAACATTTATTTTGCTTACTCTTTTTCACACAATGCCTATGGGCTTCAATACAGTGATTAAGAATAAACAGTCTAAAGCTACATTGCACGTAACCCATTCCTTCTCTCCAGAGATGCTGCCTGACCCGCTGAGTTACTCCAGCATTTTGTGTCTACCTTCGATTTGAACCAGCATCTGAAGTTATTTTCCTATACTTTGCACCACCTCCAATGCAAGTAGGATTGATGTGATCTCAGCTAAGATCAGGATGCCTCTTAAACTGAAGGACATTCAGGCTGAAGCATCCCAGCTAACACAAACAGAGACAAAATAAAGAAGTGCGTTAGAATATTTATGGTCATAGTCAAAGACTCATTCAGCACGGAAGCAGGCCCTTCAGCCCAACTTAGATGCCCCATTTAGACTAATCCCACCTGTTAGGCCCAAACCTCTCTAAACATTTCCTATCCTTGTACCTATCCAAATGCCTTTTAAATGTTGTTATAGTATCATAGAAACATAGAAAATAGGTGCAAGAGTAGGCCATTCGGCCCATTTGAGCCAGCACCGCCATTCAATATGATCATGGCTGATCATCTAAAATCAGTACCCCGCTCCTGCTTTCTCCCCATATCCCTTGATTCCGTTAGCCTAAGAGCTGTATCTAACTCTTTCTTGAAAACATCCAGTGAATTGGCCTCCACTGCCTTCTGCGGCAGAGGTTTCCACAGACTCACAGCTCTCTGGGTGATAAAGCTTTTCCTCATCTCAGTCCTAAATGGCCTACCCCTTATTTTTTAATTGTGACCCCTGGTTCTGGACTCCTCCAACATCAGGAACATTTTTCCTGCATCTAGCCTGTCCAATCTCTTAAGAATTTTATATGTTTCTATAAGATCCCCTCTCATCCTTCTAAATTCCGGCGAATATAAACTCAGTCGATCCATTCTGCCTCTATACCTCTTCTGACAGCTCGTTCCATATACACACCACCCTCTGTGTAAAAACATTACCCCTCAGGTTCCTATTCAGTCTCCCCCCCCCCCCCCCCTCACTTTAAAGCCATCTTAATAATATGAATATATTTATTATTATTAATATTAATGATATTAATTATTAAACCTATATCCTCTGGTTTTTGATCCCCCTACCCTATTTCTCTTATTTAAATGAATGCAAAATCATGTATTCAGAGCAAATTAGAGAACGTGAAAAAATGACAAGGAGTAGATAAAGAATAAAAATATTTTAAATGGCCAGTAATGAAAATCTGCAGGAATGAAAATCATGGGCACTGAAATGAATTATAGGTCCCTAAGTGGTAGTTCAGTGGTAGCCATTGACATGGGATATATAAATATTTCAATCAGCAATCTTATCTTATTCTGTTATGCTTAGTATGAATCAGGTACTAAAATGTGTTGGAAGGAACTGCAGACGCTGGTTTAAACTGAAGATAGACACAAAAAGCTGGAGTAACTCAGCGGGACGGGCAGCATCTCTGGAGAGAAGGAATGGGTGACGTTTTGGGTCGAGACCCTTCTTCGGAATAGTCAGGGGAAAGGGAAACGAGAGATATAGACGATGATGTAGTGAGATGAAGAACAATGAATGAAAGATTACGATGATAAAGGAAACAGGCCATTGTTATCTGTTTGTTGGGTGAAACCGAGAAGCTGGTGCAACTTGGGTGGGGGAGGGTAGAGAGCAAAGATACTAGAGGAGCAAGATGAACCTATACTGTTGAAATCGCCTATACTGAAGTGTAGTACGCAAAGGAGCATAACATCCGCCATTTTAGTAAGCAAAACCCGCCGTTAACTATGCCTCTCGCAGTGTAATCAATGTTTTGGGGGAACAGTATGGGTGATGATACCATAAAAATGCAGAACATATCTCATCTATCAATTCATAGATTTTGTTATTTTTCTTTTTAAATGTTTCTGCAAGTTTCTGCCTACTAAAATGGCACCATTGACATACTACGGTTTTTAGGGTCGAGTGGTCTATCTTGCTGTGCTCTATTATCTTTGGTAGAGAGAGAGGGAATGCCAGAGTTACTTGAAGTTAGAGAAATCAATATTCACACCACTGGGCGGTAAGCTGCCCAAGCGAAATATGAGATGCTGTTCCTTCAATTATTAAAATACCTGAGTAAGATAAGATTGCTGATGGTTAACCATCCCTACTCTAGACATATGCATGAATGCCCAGTTTCCTTGCAAGGCACCAATCTAGTGAAGATTGTAAATTAGCAGAAAAGCTGATGAAGCCGTCCATAATTTTCATTCCCATTACACCTGTGTTGTCGTCAGAATTTGCAGATTTATTCAGTTAGTTCTGTTTGCCTCGCCTTAATGACTTCAGCAAAATCCAGGCCCATCATCTTTTCTTCCATTTTGAGGCCATCAGCTCTTTATTGGCAATTTAGTTTAGTTTAGTTCAGAGATACAGCGCAGAAACAGGCCCTTCGGCCCACTGAGTCCGCACCGACCAACCATCACCCGTACACTAGTTCGGTCCTACGCACTAGGGCCAACTTACAGAACATAATTAACCCTACGGACCTGCAAATCTTCGAGAGTTAACCGGAGTACCCGGAGAAAACCCCTGCGGTCACGGGGAGAACGTACAAACTCCGTGCAGGCAGCACCCGTAGTCAGGGTCGAATCTGGAACTCTGGTGCTGTAAGGCAGCAACTCTACTGCTGCACCAGTGTGCTGCCCTTTGTACAGGTAGTACAGATAACCCATGTTATAAAAGACCATGGGGGGGGGGGGAGTGGGGGATGGGGAATGGTGTCCGTTATAGGCCGATTGTCCGCTAAAACCGAATCAGAGGGTTACATTTGTACAGTATTGGGAAAACAGCTAATAAATACACATTAAATAAGACACACAATAAACGGGAAAGGATGCAAAATACATAATTCTTTAAACATTGTTGTGTGAGTGGGCGGATGCATAGCAGATGCAGTTTAATGTAGATAAGTGTGAGGTTATCCACTTTGGTGGTAAGAATAGGAAGGCAGATTATTATCTGAATGGTGTCAAGTTAGGAAAGGGGGACGTACAACGTGATCTGGGTGTCTTAGTGCATCAGTCACTGAAAGGAAGCATGCAGGTACAGCAGGCAGTGAAGAAAGCCAATGGAATGTTGGCCTTCATAACAAGAGGAGTTGAGTATAGGAGCAAAGAGGTCCTTCTGCAGTTGTACAGGGCCCTAGTGAGACCGCACCTGGAGTACTGTGTGCAGTTTTGGTCTCCAAATTAGAGGAAGGATATTCTTGCTATTGAGGGCGTGCAGCGTAGGTTCACTAGGTTAATTCCCGGAATGGCGGGACTGTCATATGTTGAAAGACTGGAGCGACGAGGTTTGTATACACTGGAATTTAGAAGGATGAGAGGAGATCTTATCGAAACATATAAAATTATTAAGGGGTTGGACACGTTAGAGGCAGGAAACATGTTCCCAATGTTGGGGGAGTCCAGAACCAGGGGCCACAGTTTAAGAATAAGGGGTAGGCCATTTAGAACAGAGATGAGGAAAAACGTTTTTAGTCAGAGAATTGTGAATCTGTGGAATTCTCTGCCTCAGAGGGCAGTGGAGGCCAATTCTCTGAATACATTCAAGAGAGAGCTAGATAAAGCTCTTAAGGATAGCGGAGTCAGGGGGTATGGGGAGAAGGCAGGAACGGGGTACTGATTGAGAATGATCAGCCATGATCACATTGAATGGCGGTGCTGGCTCGAAGGGCCGAATGGCCTACTCCTGCACCTATTGTCTATTGTCTATTGTCTATTGATTTTTAAAGAGTTAACATATACTACAAATTTCATTTACCTTTGTTGCAGATATATAAACAAACACATCAATTACAACAGATTTTGTCTGCTATAACCGATATATAAGGTCTGTAATAACAAGGATAGACTGTCCTATGATATGTTTTTGATATATGCGAAAATAATGATTGCATCTTCATGCCCCTGAACCTGAAAGTTGGGCTGAGGGTAGACACAAAATACTGGAGTAACACAGCGGGATCGGCAGCATCTCTGGAGAGAAGGAATGGGAGTGAGAAGGAAGGAATCCTGCTGCCTGACCCGCTGAGTTACTCCAGCATTTTGTGTCTATCTTCAGGGTAAACCAGCATCGGCAGTTCGTTACTAGACAGTTGGGCCGAGGGGCCTGTTTCCACACTATGTGACTCGGTGACTGTGCATTTCCCTGTATTGATTGCCACAGTGAACTCTTGTTCTGCAGTGTGTATTTGAAAAGGTTGCCCCTCGGGTTCCTGTTAAATGCTGCCCCTTTCACCTTAAACCTGTGACCTTGTTACAAACCAGTTGTAAACACACCACCTGTCACACACCGCCTGAGGAGAATCAGTAAACTGCCGCGCCTGGAGCCTTTACTTGATATCTTCCACATATGAAAGTTGAAATCCCAAAACACCTTCCCTCTAAGAGTTACAACCCAGCAGCTCAACAAGAACACTGGACAAGAAAGAACTGCAGATGCTGGTTCAAATTGAAGGTAGACACAAAATGCTGGAGTAACTCAGCGGGACAGGCAGCATCTCTGGAGAGAAGGAATGGGTGACGTTTCGAGTCGAGACCCTTCTTCAGACTGAGAACACTAGGCCCTCCACTGATAGAGGAAGGCCATGAACCATCTGGTCTGTACTGAATACACATTGTCGTTCTTATGATCAGCAGACTTTGGTGTTCCGAGAATTGTAGTTCAGTTTATTTTGGTTTAGTTTAGTTCAGAAGTCCAGAACAAGGGGTCACAGTTTAAGGATAAGGGGGAAGTCTTTTAGGACCGAGATGAGAACGTTTTTTTTCACACAGAGAGTGGTGAATCTGTGGAATTCTCTGCCACAGAGGGTAGTTGAGGCCAATTCATTGGCTATATTTAAGAGGGAGTTAGATGTGGCCCTTGTGGCTAAAGGGATCAGGGGGTATGGAGAGAAGGCAGGTACAGGATACTGAGTTGGATGATCAGCCATGATCATATTGAATGGCGGTGCAGGCTCGAAGGGCCGAATGGCCTACTCCTGCACCTATTTTCTATGTTTCTATGTTTACTTTAGTTTAGATTAATTTAATTGAGTTCAGTACAGTTCAGTTTAACTTAGTTTAGTTGAGTTCAGCTCAGTTTAATTTTCAGTGTAGTTCAATGTCACGTGTACCAAGGTAAAGCGAAAAGCATTTTTGTTGCTGCGTGCTGTCCTGTCAGTGGAAAGACTGTACATGATTACAATCGAGCTGTCCACAGTGTGCAGATACAGGGTAAAGGGGATTAACGTTTAGTGCGATTAAGAAGAGCGTAGTTAAGGTATTAAATGCTGCTGTTGGAGGAGTGGTCTAAAAGAGTGGAGCGATTGTAATGTGTGTTTGTAAATCCACTGCTGGGTCCAGCACGCAGGGAGTCGCCTAGACTGGGCGCCATCTTTTTCTTGAATTTTTCAAGTCATACAATTCTTGAATTGTGTTAAACAGGCTTGAGCTAATCGCATGTTGCTCTGCCCAACCCTATCTTTTAGGGCTTATTTATGCCCTCTTATTTTAATATAATGACCATGTTATCCAATCAATCCAATCAACCGACCAAATGATTCTGCGCTGTATCCCATTCGCGTAATTCCTCCGGCTTTTTAACAACGTTAAGGGCGTCACGGTGGCGCGGCGGTAGAGTTGCTGCCTTACAGCGAATGCAGCGCCGGAGACCCGGGTTCGATCCCGACTACGGGTGCTGTCTGTACGGAGTTTGTACGTTCTCCCGTGACCTTTCTCCGAGATATTCGGTTTCCTCCCACACTCTAAAGACGTACAGGTATGTAGGTTAATTGGCTTGGTAAATGTAAAAATTGTCCCTAGTGTTATAGTAGGATAGTGTTAGTGTGCGGGGATCGCTGGTCGGCGCGGACCCGGTGGGCCGAAAGGGCCTGTTTCCGCGCTGTATCTCTAAACTAAACATTAAATGTTGCATGTTGCATTGATAATAATAATGGAAAACGTTCTATTGTAGCATTGAATGTTATAGAACATGGGGCACAGAACAGTACAACACTGGAACAGGCCCTTCGGCCCACAATGTCTGTGCCCCACATGATGCCAAAACCATCCACTTATCTACCTGCACATAACCCATATCTCTCCATATCCATATGCCTATCCAAAAGTATTTTAATTGCCACTAACATATCTGCTGTACCCACCACCTTCAGAAGTGCATTCCAAGCCCTCACCACCCTCTGTGTACAAAACCTTGACCCGCTTATCTCCTTTAAACTTTGCCCCTTTAAATCTTTATAAAGTGCGGCGTGGTGGCGCAGTGGTAGAGTTGCTGCCTTACAGCACCAAAGACTCGGGTTCGATCCTGACCACGGGCGCTCGTTGTACGGAGTTTGTACGTTCTCTCTGTAAAAGCGTGGGTTTTCTCCAGGTGCTCTGGTTTTCTCCCACACTCCAAAGGCGTGCAGGGTTGTAGATTAATTGGCTTTGATGAAATTGTAAATTGCCCCTAGTGTGTCGGATAGCGTTAGTGTGATCGCTGGACAGCCCAGACTCAGTGGGCCGAAGGGCCTGTTTCTGGTCTGTATCTCTTAACTAAAAAATAATAATTCTTGCATAGGCAGACAGCTTGAATAAGACAGAGAGAAAAGACAGATGAAATATCTCGAACAGCCTAGAAATGACTAAATCTACTAAAACTGTCATAGCAAAGACTGATCAATCACATCTAATCAACCCAACTATAAAATCCTGGATCCTGATGTTAGATGGTATCTATTTCTGTCACAGTTATAATTACAGTATTTATATTGGATGAGGAAATATGTTGGTGAGGAGTGTCCTTAGCTGACAGGGATGATCATTGGGGCACCAACCTTTCCAAAGAAATTATAAAAATATGAATGTTTCTTCAACAGTACTATAATGGATAAATTACACCATTTATCACAGTCCCTAATGCATTAGACACAACACTGTGGAGCAGCGGTAGAGTTGCTGCCTTACAGCGAATGCAGCGCCGGAAACCCGGGTTCGATCCCGACTACGGGTGCTGACTGTACGGAGTTTGTACGTTCTCCCCGTGACCTGCGTGCGTTTTCTCCGAGATCTTCGGTTTCCTCCCACATTCCAAAGACATACAGGTTTGTAGGTTAATTGGCTTGGTAAATGCAAAAAAACAATTGTCCCTAGTGGGTATAGGATAGTGTTAATGTGCGGGGATCGCTGGTCGGCGCGGACACGGTGGGCCGAAAGGGCCTGTTTCCACGCTGTAATCTCTAAACTAAATATACTAAATTAAACCAGGCTAATAAACCATGGCAAATATACTCTAGCTATCTCCGAGGAAGGATTAGATACCTCCATGTCTGAAGAAGGGTCTCGACCAGAAACGTCACCCATTCCTTCTCTCCTGAGATGCTGCCTGACCTGCTGAGTTACTCCAGCATTTTGTGAATAAATACCTTCGATTTGTACCAGCATCTGCAGTTATTTTCCTACAGTTTTAGTACCTTGATATCTGATTGATTGGATAGCATGAAAAACATAGCTTTTCACTGTACCTCATGACAGTAATAAACCTAAACCTTAACACGTTATATTAGACATTAAATATTCTGGCACAATATTTGGACACAATATAGACATCCGTCTGTACATTGTCAACTTTCTTCTATTCGACTGGTTTCAACCCGTCTTATTATTTTCACTGATGTCAATCACAACACTCGTGAAAGTGTTTTACGTTTCTGGTTTTCACGTTGAGCAGGCAACAAAATGTCACAGCTTTCCCCAAACGAACATGATCGATCTTCTGGGGAAACTGAAGTAGCTTAGTTGCAGCTGGATAAACAGGAGACTCGCACAGCTTTTCAAAACTGATTAATAGAAAGAAACATAGAAAATAGGTGCAGGAGGAGGCCATTTGGCCCCTCGAGCCAGCACCACCATTCATTGTGATCGTGGCTGATCGTCCACAAACTCAACTAATCATACATGCGACAGGAAAATTGACAGCATCAGGATTTAGCAAAATAATATCCTGAGCTCTTCAGAGTATCGTTGCTAAAGATTCAGGGGATTTCATGCCTTCACGAGGTATAAGCAAGCTTCCCTCTGATTAATGTGTGCAGAGGTTCATGGTACCCTTTTGGTGGGGTGATGGAAGACAGCAAGAGGAAGCTTTCAGTCACCTTAACACAAGGTGGCGCAGTTGGTAGAGCTGCTGCCTCACAGCGCCAGAGACCCGGGTTCAATCCTGACCTCGGGGCGCTGTCTGTGTAGAGCGTGCACGTTCTGCCTGGGACCGTGTGGGTTTTCTCCGGGTGCTCGAGTTTCCTCCCACATCCTGATGGCTTGGTTAATTGGTTAATTGGCCTCTGTAAATATGTAGGAAGTGGATGAGAAAGTGGGATAACATAGAACTAGTGTGGACAGGTGATCGAGTGTGGACTCAGTGGGCCGGAATGGCCTGTTTCCATGCTGTGTCTCGAAACTAAACTGTGGCAAGGATTCTCCATTGATTGTGATATCAGTTGCCTAAAAGATTTAGTTTAGTTTAGAGACACAGCATGGAAACAGGCCCTTCAGCCCATCGAGTCCACGCTGACCATCGATCATCCGTTCACATTAGTTCCATGTTACACCGCTTTCTTATCCAATACTTTACACGGGGGGCAATAATTTTTTCCCACCACAGCCAGTTTCCATGCTGTATCTTCCAATCAGCTAATGACATTAACACAATAGACCAAAACGCAAAGTGCTGGAGGAACTCAGCGGGTCAGGTAGCATCCAGGGAGGATATTCCTACACAGCTGTTGCCTGACTGCGGAGTTCCTCCAGCACTTTGCGCTTTGCTCACGATCCCGGCATCTGCAGTTCCTTGTGTGGACATAATAAATCAGCTTCTTTCACAGGAGACGTGCTATTGTGTAAAACATAACAAGTGCAAGGGCACCCTCTACTGAGGAGAGTTGGAACTGCAACACAGATTGCTTCATCACATTACTGAAGGAAGGAACCTCCCCATCCCAGTTCTCCAACCAGTTCGACTGTCCTCCTGATTAAATCTTACTTTGTATGCCTCGTTGTCACCTTCCCCGAGCTAACGATGATCTATTCTACATTTTCTTTGAGCTTTGTGCCCTTCGATCTCTCATTTTCACACCTTACCCTTCCATAACTTTCATTTTCCTCTCCCCTGACCCTCATAGTCTGAAGAAGGGTCTCGTCCCGAAACGTCACCCATTCCTTCTATCCAGAGTTACTCCAGCATTTCGAGTCTATCTTTACTGAACACAATCACCGTGTTAACATGAAGGAAGGAACTACAGATGCTGATTTAAACCGAAGATAGACACAGAAAGCTGGAGTAACTCAGCGGGTCAGGCAGCATCTCTAGAGAAGTGGAATAGATGACGTTTCGGGTTGAGACCCTACTTCAGACTGAGAGTCAGGGGAAAGGAAAACAAGAGATATGGACAGTGATATAGAGAGATATAGAACAAATGAAAGATATACTCTGTTACGAAAACCTGGGTACGTTTGGTAAAAAATAACTTTAATTCACTAATTTTTACACAAAAGCTATGAAGAATTCTGTCAAGAGCAGCTGGCCATTACAGTTTTGTAGAGATATTAGCAGCATCCATTTCACCCTCCCGGTAGGGAGTGATATGTGGGTGAAGTCCATTTAGATAGAGTGACAGTGACAGAGTGTGGAAACAGGCCCTTCATCCCAACTTGCCGCTGGTTCTGGACTCCCCCAACATTGGGAACATGTTTCCTGCCTCTAAAGTGTGCAATCCATTAATAATCTTATATGTTTCAATTAGATCCCCCCTCATCCTTCTAAATTCCAGTTTAGTTTAATTTATTGTCAGGTCATTGAGTCATAGAGTGATACAGTGTGGAAACAGGCCCCTCAGCCAAACTTACCCACACCGACCAACATGTCCCAGCTACACTAGTCCCACCTGCCCGCGTTTGGCCCACATCTCTCCAAACCTGTCTTATCCATGCACCCGTCCAACTGTTTCTTAAACGTTAGGACAGTCCCAGCCTCAACTCCCTCCTCTGGCAGCTTGTTCCATACATTCACCACTCTTTGTGTGAAAAAGTTACCCCTCAGACTCCTATTAAATCTTCTCCCCTGCCTCAACTACCCCAACTAGATAATTTGGACACAAGGCCACGTGCCTTTAAAGAATATTATTTAACTGGACAGAAAAGACGCAGCAGTGGTGCAGTGGTAGAGTGCTGCCGTACAGCGCCAGAGATCAGAGTTTGATCCTGACTACGGGTGCTGTCAGTACGGAGTTTGTACGTTCTCCCCATGACCTCGTGGGTTTTCTCCAGGTGCTCCGGTTTGCACCCACACTCCGAAGACGTACAGGATTGTAGTTAATTGGCCTTGGTAAAAATTGCAAATTGTCTCTAGTGTGCAGGGTCAGGTGCCATTTGTATAGGGGTCTGCATCCGCGTGGATTATCTCCGGGTGCTCCGGTTTCCTCCCACATCCCAAAGACGTGTGGATTTGTAGGTTAATTGGCCTCAGTAAATTGGCCCCCGGTGTGTAGATTGTGGGTGAAAAAGCAGGATAACATGGAACTGGTGTGAGCAGGTGGACTCAATGGGCCGAAGGGCCAGTTTCCAGGCTGTCTCTCTCAATCAATCAGACACGTACAGTAAACACAAGTGGCATCATTTTTATTGCAATAACTATATGGCCAAAGTAATCTCAAACATTAAGAATCATATGTGTTGGAAGGAACTGCAGCTGCGGGCTTAAATCAACGATAGACTAAATGCTGGAGTAACTCAGCGGAACAGGCAGCTTCTCAGGAGAATAGTAACGGGTGACGTTTCGGGTCAAGACCCTTCTTCAGACTTCGGCCCGAAACGTCACCCAATCTTTCTCTCCAGAGATGTAACCCGTCCCGCTGAGTTACGCCAGCTTTTTGTGTCTATTAACAATCCTATTCTCAGTATTACAATAAATACCAATACTGTTTTAAGTCACCAGAGGGCGCTGCCCACTTTGGTTTTAATAAAAGAGGAAAAATAACTGCAGATGCTGGTACAAATTAAAGGTATCACAAAATGTTGGAGTAACTCAGCAGGTCAGGCAACATCTAGGAGAGAGGGAATGGGTGACGTTTCAGGTCTCGAGGCCCGAAACGTCACCCATTCCCTCTCTCCTAGATGCTGCCTGACCTGCTGAGTTACTCTAGCATTTTGTGATACCTTGGTTTTAATAAAAAATCAACTTTTAAAACATAGTGTAGAAACAAAGAACAGCAGATGCTGGTTTATTCCACAGATAGACACACAGTGCTGGCGTAACACAGCGGGTCAGGCAGTATCTCTGAAGAAAATGGATGGGTCTGACAAGGGGACTAGTGTTGCTGGGACATTGTTGGCCGGTGTGGGCAAGTTGGGCCTAAGGGACTGTTTCCACACTGTATCATTCTGCGACTCTAAAGGTTCTGACCCGAAATGCCACCCGCCTTTTTCTCTGGCTGTTCACGGTCCCTATGAGGTTCACCAGACAATAGACAATAGGTGCAGGGGGAGGCCATTCGGCCCTTCGACCCAGCACCGCCATTCAATGTGATCATGGCTGATCATTCTCAATCAGTACCCCGTTCCTGCCTTCTCCCCATACCCCCTGACTCCGCTATCCTTCAGAGCTCTATCTAGCTCTCCCTTGAATGCATTCAAGGACTGAGGCAGCAGATCCCTGGAACACTTTTAGTCAGAGGGTAGTGAATCTGTGGGATTCTTTGCCACAGAAGGCTGTGGAGGCCAAGTCAGTGGATATTTTTAAGGCAGAGATAGATAGATTATTGATTCGTACAGGTGTCAGGGGTCATGGGCAGAAGGCAGGAGAATGGGGTTAGGAGGGAGAGATAGATCAGCCACGATTGAATGGAGTAGATGGGCTGAATGGCCTAATTCTGCCCCTATTCCTTATGACATGGCCCTGAAGGCCTTTTGCTGCTTATTGTTGCCAAAGACCTTAGAAGAATGTTTAAATATCTCAGACCATCAGAGATGTTGTAAAATGGCTCAAAAACAATTAAATTGAATTCTAATAAATTGCAATTTACAATGTGCATACCACTGTGTTGTAAACCACCCAAGTGCTGTTCGTCCAGTTTGCGTGTGGCCTCACTCTGGCAATGGAGAAGGCTTAGGATGGGAAGGTCGGTAGGGGAATGGGAAGGGGAATGGGAATGAAAGTGGCCTGAAGTTCCCTCAGGGTGGAGTGACATGGGCAGCGAGAGCACCTTTTGTGTTACAGGTATACTCAGCCATACTAGCCATACAAGCAGGTAAAATGTTCCCGATGTTGGGGGAGTCCAGAACCGGGGGTCACAGTTTAAGAATAATGGGGTAGGCCATTTAGGACTGAGATGAGGAAAAACTTTTTTCACCCAGAGAGTTGTGAATCTGTGGAATTCTCTGCCACTGAAGGCAGTGGAGAGCAATTCACTGGATGTTTTCAAGAGAGAGTTAGATTTAGATCTTGGGGCTAATGGAATCAAGGGATATGGGGAGAAAGCAGGAATGGGGTACTGATTTTGGATGATCAGCCATGATCATATTGAATGGCGGTGCTGGCTTGAAGGGCCGAATGGCCTACTCCTGCACCCATTTTCTACGTTTCCATTCTGTCACAAGTCTACTCGACCATCAAACTATGAAAAAACTCCAGTCTCCCAGCTGTCACGTCCCACACAACCAGTAAGAACTGAATGGGAGGATTGCTGAAAGAGTACAGAGGGCGGCACAACGGTAGAGCTGCTGCCTCACAGCGCCAGAGACCCTGGTTCGATCCTGACTACGGGTACTGTCTGTACGGAGTTAGAAACATAGAAAACATAGAAACATAGAAAATAGGTGCAGGAGTAGGCCATTCGGTCCTTCGAGCCTGCACCGCTATTCAATATGATCATCCAACTCAGTATCCTGTACCTGCCTTCTCTCTATACCCCCTGATCCCTTTAGCCACAAGGGCCACATCTAACTCCCTCTTAAATATAGCCAATGAACTGGCCTCAACTACCTTCTGTGGCAGAGAATTCCACAGATTCACCACTCTCTGTGTGAAAAAAAACTTTCTCATCTCGGTCCTAAAAGACTTCCCCCTTATCCTTAAACTGTGACCCCTTGTTCTGTACTTCCCCAACATCGGGAACAATCTTCCTGCATCTAGCCTGTCCAACCCCTTAAGAATTTTGTAAGTTTCTATAAGATCCCCCCTCAATCTTCTAAATTCCAGCGAGTATAAGCCGAGTCTATCCAGTCTTTCTTCATATGAAAGTCCTGCCATCCCAGGAATCAATCTGGTGAACCTTCTCTGTACTCCCTCTATGGCAAGAATGTCTTTCCTCAGATTAGGAGACCAAAACTGTACGCAATACTCCAGGTGTGGTCTCACCAATGCCCTGTACAACTGCAGCAGAACCTCCCTGCTCCTATACTCAAATCCCTTCGCTATGAATGCCAACATACCATTCGGTTTCTTCACTGCCTGCTGCACCTGCATGCCTACTTTCAATGACTGGTGTACCACGACACCCAGGTCTCGTTGCATCTCCCCTTCTCCTAATCGGCCACCATTCAGGTAATAGTCTGCTTTCCTGTTCTTGCCACCAAAGTGGATAACCTCACATTTATCCACATTATACTGCATCTGCCATGCCTTTGCCCACTCACCTAACCTATCCAAGTCATGTTGCAGCCTCCTAGCATCCTCCTCACAGCAAACTTGGAGATGTTGCATTCAATTCCCTCGTCCAAATCATTAATATATATTGTAAATAGCTGGGGTCCCAGCACTGAGCCTTGCGGTACCCCAATAGTCACTGCCTGCCATTCTGAAAAGGACCCGTTTGTACGTTCTCCCCGTGACCTGCGTGGGTTTTCTCCGGTTTCTTCCCAACATTCCAAAGACGTGCAAGTTTGTAGGTTAATTGGCTTCAGTAAAGTGTCCCTGGTGTGTAGACTCAAACTAGTGTATGGGATGATCACTGGTCAGCGCGGACTCGGTGGGCCGATTTTTCACGCTGCATCTCTAAAAACTAAACTAAAAAAATTGAAAAGGCAGAGAAATATATCAAAGGTGCAGAAGTGGCAGAAGTTACTTCAATTCAATCTTCCATTGAAAATAATATACCCAGCATTGCAACATGGTGCACCAGAATTAAGTCATTCTTCAGCTTACCACAATTTTGACCAATAAATCAGTTTATGCGTAGAAAATGTAGATTGAACAATGTTTAAATATAGCTTTAAGTAACACTAGACCAAGGGGACCCATTGGGCCCAAACCTCTCCTGCATTGGTGCAGCACCCTCGCCTTTCCCACCCCTCCTCCCTCCTCACGTTCCCCCCTCCTGACCCCCGCCACCCCCCTCCCTCCCTCCCTCCCCCGTTGCTCCCTAGGGGATAGATTTAAACTTTAAAATGTGAATAACTTAAAAAATATAACACCAATTTCAATGAAGCTTCTTCCATTAGCACCAAAGGGATGATGGTGAGTAAGGTGGGCCTAAAATTGCCGGGCTATCGTGTACCGTTTTGGCCGCAGTTTAGGAACAAACAAACAAACAAACAAACGAGAGTTTTGGTATATAGATTGCATAATAAGGTAAGCAATAACAGTCAATATTAATAAATGCTGTGGCATATTTCATTTCTGGTTGTTTGGAGATGACTGTTTGCTAGTAAATGGTTCAAATTGACAAGATTTCTGGTCCAAAATTCCATATTATGTCAGCTAGGTATTGGGCAATAGCTTATGGGATCAATATGTGATTAGAATGTAACGTATGTCCTGGCTTCTGCATGGACGAATTATAAAGACGCTCAATTGACCTTGAAAGCTAAGACAGAGATGTCTCATTAATTTTTTACTCATTATCTCATTTTGTAAATTTGCCAGCAATTAGCCAGTTTCTTTGAGATTTTCCAGAACATATGGATTGCACGAATATAAAAATGCAAATTAATGCTGACACAAAGTCCCTGAACACTTAACATTAGCAATCTCTATAACAGTTTAGTTTATTTTCGAGACACAGCTCTGAAACAGGCCCTTTGGCCCACTGAGTCCGCACCGACCAGCGATCCCCGCACACTAACACTATCCTATACACACTAGGGATAATTTATTTATACCAAGCCATTTGACCTACAAACCTGTACGTCTCTGGAGTGTGGGAGGAAACCGAAGATCTCGGATAAAACCCACGCAGGTCATGGGGAGAACGTACAAACTCCGTACAGACAGCGCCCGTGGTCAGGATCAACCCCGGGTGTCTGGCGCCGTAAGGCAGCAACTCTACCGCTGCGCCATCGGTATATTCTTGAGAAAATATGTAATAATAGGATGTTTTTAATTTAAATTATTTTGATTGGTTGAATAAGACTTTATAGAACAAAATAATGCAAAAAAATGGGAATCATTTTGGGTGGATTTGAGTAGATTCCATTAAAAAAAGTGCTTGTCCAATGTTATCCCTGTGACCCCTCTATACTCAAAACCTTTTGGCCTAAAATTTGTACATAAAGAATAATTTTAAGCTTGTTTGAGGTTTAGTTTAGTTTAGAGAAACAGCACTGAAACAGGCCCCTCGGCCCACTGAGTCCGCACCAACCAGCAATCCCCACACACTGACACTATCCTACACACTAAAGTTAATTTACATTTACACCAAGCCAATTAACCTACAAACCTGCACGTCTTTGGAGCGTGGGAGGAAACCGGAGCACCAGGAGAAAACCAACGCAGGCCTTTGGGAGAACGTACAAACTCCGTACAGACCTATTGATGTGGCCTCCATAGCCCGCTGTGGAAAAATATTCCACAGATCCACCACGCTCTGACTAAAGAAATTCCTCCTCATCTCCTTCCTAAAGGAACATCCTTTAACTCTGAGGCGAGAACCTCTAGTCCTAGACTCTCCCACTGATCTTCTTCTTTCGTGTCCGTGATCCATGTTTCAAATGTTTCAAATGTTACATCACTGTCATCGTCCGTCCTGAAAAGGGGCGCAGGCTTCCGGCGACAATCAGTGGGAGCCATCACTTGTACAATAGACGATGGTGGTAGCAGAATTAGCTCAGGACACTTCCAGTTTCCAGCCCCGCGACGTGGGTGCTTCTACTATGAGGCCCTCCCACTGATGAATCTTAGGCTCTCCAGATGAATCGTTGTTTGGTGAGCAATCTACTAGATCGCTCCCAGTGGTCACTGTATTTGACGCTCTTAAATAAAGTCTTGATTGCCTTCCCAGATCTTTGTGGCGTCTTAAAGTTTATTTTGAACAAATATTAATCAGCACATAAAAACTAATGGTGCAGATGTCAGTGTATCATTGGGGTTATCAAGAGGAAACCTCCCTCCACTGGTGTTTCATTGAGTTAGGCCCACAACACCTCGGCAAGGTTGAACAGTTAGTCCTGGCATCCCACAACCACCCCTTCTTGATACCTGCTCTCACCTGCTATGATTTAATGTGTTTAGGTTTGTGGGGCTTGAAGTGATATTTTTGGTGTCATTTAGTTTGTCATTGTACATTTTTCTGCATTTGACATAATTGTCAGCATGAAGAGCAAAAGGATTTAGGTGTAGTGTCGTCATCACCACTCCCTTTTCCCTGTTCTATCCCGTCTCGTATCACTCCACCACCTCCTATTCCATTGCTGCTTGTGTTATGTTCGTTTAGTTTACTTGAGAGACACAGGTGCTCCTCAACTTACGATGGGGTTCCGTTCCGAGAAACCCATCGAAAACCAAAAGTATCGTAAGTCAATAGACAATAGACGCAGGAGGAGGCCATTCGGCCCTTCGAGCCAGCACCGCCATTCAATGTGATCATGGCTGATCATTCTCAATCAGTACCCCGTTCCTGCCTTCTCCCCATACCCCCTGACTCTGCTATCCTTAAGAGCTCTATCTAGCTCTCTCTTGAATGCATTCAGAGAATTGGCCTCCACTGCCTTCTGAGGCAGAGAATCCCACAGATTCACAACTCTCTGACTGAAAATGTTTTTCCTCATCTCAGTTCTAAATGGCCTACCCCTTATTCTTAAACTGTGGCCCCTTGTTCTGGACTCCCCCAACATTGGGAACATGTTTCCTGCCTCTAACGTGTCCAACCCCTTAATAATCTTATACGTTTCGATAAGATCCCCTCTCATCCTTCTATATTCCAGTGTATACAAGCCTAGTCGCTCCAGTCTTTCAACATATGCAGTCCCGCCATTCCGGGAATTAACCTAGTAAACCTACGCTGCACGCCCTCAATAGAAAATTGAGCCCTCAGTCGAAATGCATTTAATACCTGATCACGTGGCCGGGAGCGAGGTGCGGCTCGCTACGGGTTGCTGCCATGCACACCATCGCAAAGTCGAAACATCGTAAGTCGAAGCATCGTAAGCTGGGGAGCATCTGTACAGCGCAGAAACAGGCCCTTCGGCCCACCGAGTCCACGCCGACGAACAACCCCCACACATCAACACTATCCTACACACACCAGGGACAATTTACACTTACACCGAACCAATTACCCTACAAACCTGTACGTCTTTGGAGTGTGGGAGGAAACCGAAGATCTCGGAAAAAACCCACGCAGGTCACGGGGGGAACGTACAAACTCCGTACAGACGGCGCCCGTAGTCGGGATCGAACCCGGTTCTCCGGCGCTGCCAGCGCTGTAAGGCAGCAACTCTACCGCTGGGCCACCGTGTGGCCATTGTTGATGGCCAGTTCCTCATTATAGATATATGGGTTGCATGTCCACAAAATTCCAGCAGGGGGAACAGTCCTGAATATACAATACAATATATCTTTATTATCATTGTACAGGGGTACAATGAGATTGGAAAAGGGGTCGTTTAGTTTTCGTTCAGGATGGAGGCGCTGCGGTAGAGTGTCTTCCTTACGGCGCCAGAGACACAGGTTCGATCCTGACTTTGGGTATAGTCGGTATGGAGTTTGTACATTCTCCCCGTGACTCACGTGGGTTTTCTCCAAGATCTTCAGTTTCCTCCCGCACTCCAAAGACATACAGGTTTGGCTTGGTATAATAGTAAATTGTCCCTAGTGTGTGTAAGGTTTGTGTTGGTGTGCATGGATCGCTGGTCGGCGTGGACTCGGTGGGCCGAAGGGCCTGTTTACGTGCTGTATCTTTAAAATAAACTAAATAGAAACACATGGAAATAGAAACACATGGAAATAGGCTCTTCGGCCCACCGAGTCCACGCCAACCATCAATCACCAGTTCAAGATTCAAGAGATTCAAGATTCAAGATAGCTTTATTTGTCATCCAAATTGGACGAAATTCAGTCATCCACAGTCCAACAATAAAAGCATCAAATAGGCATTAAAATTACACAACCCCAAAAACACACAAAAAAAGAAACATCCATCAAAGAAACATCTGTCACAGTGAGTCTCCTCCAGTCCTCTCCTCACTGTGATGGAAGGCCACAATGTCTTTCCCTTCTCCTGCCGTCTTCTCCCGCGGTCAGGCTGTTGTGGTTGCAGGCTGCGCCGGACGGTCCGCAGCGGCCCGAGCCTAAGGCGAGTCGCAGCTGCTCCCGCAGTTCATGCTAGTTCTATGTTATCCCACTTTCTCATCCACTCTCGACACACCGGGGCAATTTTACAGAGGCCAAATCCACGTCATGGGGATGAAGGAGGAAACTGAAGGATACCCACATGGTCAGAGGGAGAACAGGCAAACTCCACACAGACAGCACCCGAGGTCATTCCTTCTTCTCCCCCTCCCGTTGGGCTGAAGATAAAGAGCACGCACCACCAAGCTCAGGAACAGCGTCTTCCCCTGTGTTATCAGGCTTCTGAAAGGCCCTTCCATTAAACTGTCCAATTCACGTCTGCCCCATTGAGGACATTGGACTTTGTCTCGGGAACTGATGCGCTCCAATGCTGGGAAATGCACTCTCCCTTTGCTCCACCTATTATACTTGAGTTTGGCTTCGCTGCATTTATGTATGGTTTATATATATTTATATCTAATCAGATTGGATAGCAAGCAAAACCTCTCACTGTACTTGAGCACATGTGACAATAATAAACCTAAACCTAAATTAGTTACAATGCTTTCCCTAAGATTCCCTCAGAAGGAGGGTGAATCAATGGGATTCATTGCCACACACGCCGGTGGACATTGGCAATTTTTAAAGCAGAGATTGAAAGCTTCTAGATTAGGAATGGCATCAAAGGTTATGGGGAAGAGAATGGGGGCGAGAGGGGAAAAAAGATCAGCCATGATTGAATGGTAGAGCAGACTCGATGGGCCGAATGGCCCAATTCTGCTCCTGTGCCTTGTGATGTTATGAAGATCTACTGGTTTTTTTTTCTGGATACCAAGGATTAACAGGGGGATCTTGTGTAAAAATGAGAAAATACTGGAAACATTCAGTAGGTCAGGCTGTATCTGTCAGTAGAGGGATCTTGCACCTGAAGCATTGATTCCATTGTGCGCAGATTGAGCATCTTATGCACTGAAGCATTGATTCAGTCTATAGAAGGGTCTCGACCCAAAACGTCACCCATTTCTTCCCTCCAGAGATGCTGCCTGTCCCGCTGAGTTACTCCAGCACTTTGTGTCAACCTTCAATGTTCCCACCATTATCTGTGTCCACTTCAGATTTCGAGCATCTACAGATGTTTTGTTTAACATTGTCATTTTCAGCTCGACCTTGTTTTTAATGTTTGCGAACTGAATGGAATGAAAGGAAACAAATACCAGTACTCATCAAAGAGTAACAAGCAAGGCCCTGGGTAGTAGGGCCAAGGCTGGTCAAGCAAACGTCCCAGGAAATACCCACCACAGCCCAATCCCGGTTTTCTAAAATATCACTAGGGTTTCAAGCATAAGGAAAGTCCAGAGAGGAGAAAAATACTCATTTTACAGCACAATAATAAATAGTTCACTTCATAAATCTGTGCCAGCTCCTAAAATGAGTTATTCGGTCAGCATTTTTTTTTAAAAGACACAGAGTGCTGGAGTAACTCAGCGGGTCAGGCAGCATCTCTGGAGAACATGGATAGATGACGATTTGGGTCGGGATGCTTGTTCAGACTGATTGAGGTGGGTGTTGAGTGAGGGGGGGGGGGGTGTAGAAATCTGGAGGAGAGGAGGGACCAGGATACAAAGACTGGCAGCAGTTTGCGTCTTTATTTTTGTAAACCAGCATCTGCAGTTCCTCGTTCCGATATTCAATTAGCACAGCTCCTCTGCCTTTCGCTAATCCCTGAGATTTTCCAGATGGACTGGATTGTATTTTCTCTTTGTTTTTCGGCAGCCCGAATTAGATTTATTCGGAAGAGAAATGAATCGCTAAATTTGGCAGAATGCCTGGTGGTGGCATCAGCTGTCGAATGAGGAGGATTTGAGTGGATTTTACCTGCCCGCTGTGGATGCGCACTGCGCCTCAGGACTGTAGCTGTTGAAAGCACCAACAGGCAACAGCTCTTCCCACCCACCAAACACACTTCTGTCAGCGTTGGGACCACGATGGAGGGACCCTGCAGAAAAACTTCCACTCAAACGGAAAAATCATCCAGCTACAATTTGTTGAGACACAACAAAAAAAATGCTGGAATAACTCAGCGGGACAGGCAGCATCGCTGGAGAGACGGAATGGGTAACATTTCTGGTCCAGACCCTTCTTCAGGCTGAGCCCGAGCGTTCAGTCTGAAGAAGAAGGGTCTCGACACGAAGCATCACCCAATTCCTTCTCTCCAGAGATGCTGCCTGTACCGCTGAGTTACTCCAGCATTTTGTGCCTAACTTCGGTGTAAGCCAGCATTTGCAGTTCCTTCCTACACATTTCGAGCTACAATTTGAGATCTATATATAAACACAACCTGAAGTCAGTGGGTAAAAATAAATCAAATTGCCTTCAATGGGACTTTTTTTTTCTTCCTACCTCTGTTTAATTTTGTTACAAGCATTTCAACATAATTAGAATCAGGGGGTTGTACTCTGCTGTAAGGCGAGACGGCATTGCAGAATGGAAGACAGAGCATATAATCAGTAATCAACAAATTATAAAGCAAGCAAGAAACGCTGTTTTTCTGTTCCGTACAAACAACAATGAATAACGTCACAGCCTTCCACATTATATTCCATCCACCACAATCCTATCCACTCACTCAGCTTGCCTATATCTCTGTTCAGCTTCTTTACGTCCACTTCTGTTTAGTTTAGAGATGCAATGCTGAAACAGGCCCCTCGGCCCACCGAGTCCACGCCGATCAGCCGTCACCCCGCACACGAACACTATCCTACATACTGGGGACAATTTACAAGTCTTACCGAAGCCAATTAACCTACAAACGTGCACATCTGTGGAATTCTCTGCCTCAGAAGGCAGAGAATGCATTCAAGAAAGAGCTAGATAGAGCTCTTAAGGATAGCGGAGTCAGGGGGTATGGGAAGAAGGCAGGAACGGGGTACTGATTGAGAATGATCAGCCATGATCATATTGAATGGCAGTGCTGGCTCGAAGGGCCAAATGGCCTCCTCCTGCACCTATTGTCTATCTTCGGAGTGTGGTAGGAAACCTGAGCACCCAGAGAAAACGCACGTGGTCACAGGGAATATGTACAAACTCTCGTAGAGACAGCACCAGTAGTCAGGATCGATCCCGGGTCTCTGGCACTGTAAGGCACTTGAACCACCTATACACAGTTCCACCACATTCAGTGTAGTCAGCATGCTTGGAAACATGACATTTGGTCCCCACACCATATCTAGTCGCCTGACCTTTCTGTCCGAGATCTTGTCTATTGCCTAACCGAGGCCACACACAAACTGGAGGAACAGATATTTCGGGCGGCACGGTGGCGCAACGGTAAAGTTGCTGCCTTACAGCACCAGAGACCCAGGTTCGATCCTGACCTCGGGTGCTGTCTGTACGGAGTTTGTACGTTCTCCCAGTGACCCGGTGTGTTTTCTCCGGAGGCTCAGCTTTCCTCCCACACTCCAGAGGTGTACAGGTTTGTAGGTTAAATGGCTTCAGTAAAATTGTAGATGGTCTCTAGTGTGTAGGATAGTGTATTGTGCAGGTGCATTGTTTTCTCTGGAACACTGGAGTTTGCAGGGAGACCTAATGGAAGATTATAAAATTATGAGAAGCGTAGACAGTCAGATTTTTTTTCTAAAATGGAAATACGAGTGAGAGGGGAAAATTTTAAAGATGTGTGGGGCAACTTGCTTTTCTTTTTAAAATTACTATTTATTTATTTATTTACTTACTACACAGTGAGTGCCTGGAACATGCTGGCCGTGTTGGTGGTGGGGGCATTTAAGACACTTTTGGATAGGCACATGGATATGCAGGGAATGGATGGATATGGATTATGTGCAGGCAGATAAGAGTCGATCTTGGCATCATGTTCGGCACAGACATTGTGGGCCGAAGGGCCTGTTCCTGTGCTGTACTGTTCTACGTTCCAAATCATGAGAGGAATAGATTGGGCAAATGCACAGAGTCTGTTGCCCAGAGCAGGGGAATCAAGGACCAGAGGACATAGATTTAAGGTGAAGGGGAAAAGATTGAATAGAAATCTGAGGGGTAACTTTTTCCACACAAAGGGTGGCGGGGGTCTGGAATAAGCTGCCAGAGGAGATATTTGAGGCAGGGACTATCCCAAAGTTTAAGAAACAGTTAGACAGGTACATGGATAGGACAGGTTTGGAGGGATATGGGGCCAAACGCAGGCAGGCGAGACTAATGTAGCTGGGACATGTTGGCCAGTGTGTGCAAGTTGGGCTGAAGGGCCTGCTTCCACACTTTACCACTCAATGACACTCATAAAGTCTCTCTATCGTTCAAACTCTGCTCAGTCCTATTCATATCTCTGCTACATGACTTTTCATAATTGGAACAATCCAAAGACAGACTTGAAATAAACACATCACACCAACAAAAAAAAATCAATGAACATACTTTTGATTATACAACGCCAATAGAATGGAATTGAAACATATTATAACTAAAGAGATTAGACTCCAGCCATTTCCTGGCTTTGGATCATAAACAGATCATTGCAGAATCTAATTGGAGCAGGAAAACAAGGGATCGAGGAGATACAGACACAAAAATAACAAAATCAATGTCGTAGATTAAGGAATCTGTGCAGGAGGTAGACACAAAATGATGGAGTAACTCAGCGGGACAGGCAGCATCTCCGGACAGAAGGAACAAGTGACGTTTCGGGTCAAGACCCTTCTTCAGACTCGGTTACTCCAGCATTTTGTGTCTATCTTCAGTGTAAACCAGCATCTGCAGTTCCTTCCTACCTAAGGAACTGCAGATGCTGTTTGTGTACCGAAGATAGACACAAAATGCTGGAGTAACTCAGCGGGACAGGCAGCATCTCTGGAGCAAAGGAATAGGTGACTTTTCGGGTCGAGACCCTTCTTCAGCCCCGAAACGTCACCTACTCCTTTTTCTCCAGAGATGCTGCCTGACCAGCTGAGTAACTCCAGCATTTTGTATCTATCTTCATCATAGATTAAGGAGACTAGACTAAAGCTAGACAAAATCTTTTAGTTTAATTTCTGGAGGGCCCGGATCCAACGTCCCATAAAGGATGCACAGTATTGTATAATTTCTTTATTGTCACGTGTACCAAGTACAGTTAATACATTTTTTGCATGTATCAAAATATTGGGAGGAAAAAAATAAATCACAATTACTGGTTGATTCATAGTCAATTCTCTGCTCCCAAACCCAACACTCCCTGGCTATACAGTATATGGGCTCGTTCTAAACCATGTTAATGGACAACTCACCGTTAAATCAATAGGGGGCAAGGTGGCGCAGCGGTAGAGTTGCTGCCTTACAGCGCCAGAGATCCGAGTTTGATCCTGACTACGGATGCTGCCTGTATGACGTTTTCTCCGGGGTCCTCCAGTTTCCAAGGACGTACAGGTCTGTAGGTTAATTGGCTTGGCTAAAACTGTAAATTGTCCCTAGTGTGTGTAGGACAGTATAAGTCTGTGGGGATCGCTGGTCGGCGTGGACTCGGTTGACCGAAGGGCCTGTTTCTGCGCTGTGTCTCTAAATTAAATCTAAATATTGGGGGGGGGGAGAAAATCACAATTATTGGTTTTGGTCTCCACTCAATTCCCTGTTACCAAACCCAAAAACATCCTGGCTGTGGCTTTACTCTTCACCCACCAACTCACCATTGAATCAGAAAACACAAAATGCTGGAGTAACTCAGCGGGACAGGCAGCATCTCTGGAGAGAAGGAATGGGTGACGTTTCGGCTCGAGACCCTTCTTCAGACTGATGTAAGGGGAGGGGGCGGGCGTCACCCATTCCTTCTCTCCAGAGATGCTGCCTGACCCGCTGCGTTACTCCAGCATTTTGTGTCCACCTTCGATTTAAACCAGCATCTGCAGTTGTTTTCCTACACATTGAATCAGTAAAACCAGCTTCACAACACAACCTCACAAATGCAGGTAGACCACGACTACTCCTGCCCCAGGGTTCAATTAAATTATTGTTCCTCTGATCTTCAGCCTCAACTCCAGTCTCATATCATGTCTTATATTTACAACAGCACCAAAAGAGGTTATTCGGCCCATCGGGTCCATGCCAGCTCCAAAGAGTGCAATCTTACTTCCTAATTCAGTTTGTTTTTTTCGCTTCTCTCCTCCAAGAAATGAAACAATACATTTTTAATATAAAAAGTTTTTGAACAATAATCTACCTTGGGATCTCTGCACGCATAACATGTGCTCAGGGATGTTTTACATTCAGAAGCAGGGATACAGTACATGCCTGAACATTTGTTACACATTCAAGTAGATATTTAAATCGTAGAGAGACACAAAAAGCTGGAGTAACTCAGCAGGTCAGACGGCATCTCTGGAGAAAAGGAATAGATGACGTTTCAGGTTATAGAAACATAGACCAATAGGTGCAGGAATAGGCCATTTGGCCCTTTGAGCCTGCACCGCCCTTCAATATGATCATGGCTGATCATTTGTTCCTGCTTTTTCCCATATCCCTTGATTCCTTTAGCCTGAAGAGCTAAATCTAACTCTCTTGAAAACAGAACCACTTCATCAGATTGAGAATCAGGGGAGCAAAACGTCACCCATTCCTTCACTCCAGAGATGCTGCCTGTCCCGCTGAGTTACTCCAGCATTTTGTGCCTAGCTTCGGATTAAACCAGCATCTGCTTCCTACACTTAAAGTTGTAGAGCATAAGTAAGCTCACATCATATAAGCAACTGTGTCTAAATTTTTAACTACACATTCTTGATCCTCTCTAAAGATGATTTAAGCACTGAATAAGTTTGTTTGAGAGGGTATTAAATTATTGACGATAACAAGGGTTATTCACACACATACAGTATGCGTTTCAATTTCAAAACTGGACAAAAGAACTTAATGCAAACTACTTACATAAAAGATATTGATGAAGGACTAAACAATAATGAAAGATTTCAGCAGCAGTCATAAGTTGAGCAGCAGAATTAGGCCATTCGGCCCCTCAAGTCTACTCCGCCATTCAATCATGGCTGATCTATCTTTCCCTTTCAACCCCCATTCTCCTGCCTTTCTCCCCACAACCCCCGACACCCGCACTAATCAGTCTGTTTATGTGAGACAAGAATCATGTGATCACACCCATTTTAACCCTCAGCTTAAATTTAACACTCACACATACATTTATATCTTTGCCCCATACATTCCTAAACAACCTGGTGCATTTTAATCTTCTCAAAGATTATAGAAATATAGGTTACAACAGAGCTTCTCTCATTTGCATGCTGCTTTCTTAAACAATTTGAATAATAAACAAAAAAATTTTAATCACCAATTGTGGGTTTTCAAATCCTGCTGTTGGTTTTGATTGATCACGGATTTCATGGATTCTACTTAAAATGTAAAAGGATTAGCATGGCTTTCTGAAGCTTAATTTGACTTCACTCAAATGCTAAATAAATAAACGGTGGTGCAGCAGTAGAGTTGTTGCCTTACAGTAAATGCAGCGCCGGAGACCAGAGTTCGATCCCGACTATGATATCATATCATATACATACAGCCGGAAATAGGCCTTTTCGGCCCTCCAAGTCCGTGCCGCCCAGTGATCCCCGTACATTAACATTATCCTACACCCACTAGGGACAATTTTTACATTTACCCAGCCAATTAACCTACATACCTGGGTGCTGTCTGTACAGAGTTTGTACGTTCTCTCCGTGACCTGCGTGGGTTTTCTCCGAGATCTTCGGTTTCCTCCCACACTCCAAAGACGTACAGGTTTGTAGGTAAATTGGCTTGGTAAATGTAAAAATTGTCCCTAGTGGGTATAGGATAGTGTTAGTGTGCGGGGATCGTTGGTCAGCGCGGACCCAGTGGGCCAAAAGGGCTTGTTTCCGCGCTGTATCTCGAAACAGACCAACGTCTTTGGTCGTCCAAGGTTCTGTTGCTTTGCCATCCCTCCTCCTCACTGGAACTTGCCAGTTCTGAACTTCAATCAACTGGACTTTAAACAACTCCCACGTGTTAGATGTAGATTTACCCAATAACATTTTGATCCCAGTGTACCACCCCAAGCTCCTGTCTAATAACGTTGTTGGTCACCTTACTCCAATTTTGTTCTTTCCTGCAAGGTCCAGCCTTCTCCCTATTCAAAATAATCTTCAAACATATGGAGTTGTGATCACAATCTTCAAAAATATGGAGTATGAAGGAACTGTAGATGCTGGTTTAAACCAAAGGTAGACACAAAATGCTGGAGTAACATAACATAAACATCCACCACAGTGGGTTCCCCACATTCCTCACTGTGATGGAAGGCAACAAAGTCCAATCTTCTTTCCCATTTATTCTCCCGCGGTCGGGGCAGTCGAACCATCCGCGGTCGGGGCAATCAAACCATCCACGGTCGGGGCAGTCAAACCATCCACGGTCGGGGCGTTTGAAGCTGCCACAGCCAGCGGTGGAAGCCCACGCGTAGGGGCGGTTGAACCCCCTGCGTCGGGGCGGTCGGAGCTCCCGCAGGTAGGAGCTCCCAAAGACGCTCTCTGACCAGAGACAATAGACAATAGGTGCAGGAGGAGGCCATTCGGCCCTTCGAGCCAGCACCACCATTCAATGTGATTATGGCTGATCATTCTCAATCAGTACCCCGTTCCTGCCCTCTCCCCATACCCCCTGACTCCGCTATCCTTAAGAGCTCTATCTAGCTCTCTCTTGAATGCATTCAGAGAATTGGCCTTCACTGCCTTCTGAGGCAGAGAATTCCACAGATTCACAACTCTCTGACTGAAAAAGTTTTTCCTCATCTCCGTTCTAAATGGCCTACCCCTTATTCTTAAACTGTGGCCCCTTGTTCTGGACTCCCCAAACATTGGGAACATGTTTCCTGCCACTAACGTGTCCAACCCCTTAATAATCTTATACGTTTCGATAAGATCTCCTCTCATCCTTCTAAACTCCAGCGTCTACAAGCCTAGTTGCTCCAGTCTTTCAACATATGATAGTCCTGCCATTCCGGGAATTAACCTAGTAAACCTACGCTGCACGCCCTCAACAGCGAGCTCCGTGATATTAAGTCCGCAGGCACCCGTGGCTGGAGCCAAGGGTCAATCCCTGGCAAAGGGATCGCGGGCTCCGCGATGTTAAAGACCCATACGCTTCCGCGGTGGAGCTCTCAAAAGTCGGTCTCCAGCAAAGGCCGCCAACAACTCGAAGTCAGGCCGCAGTGCGGACGGAGATACGATACGGAAAAAAAACGCATCTCCGTCGAGGTAAGAGATTAGAAAAGTTTCCCCCAACCCCCAGCCACATAAAACAAGCTAAAGAACACTAAAAACATACATTTAACACACACTATTAAAACACAAAGGAAGGGAAAGACAGACTGTTGGCGAGGCAGCATCTCTGAAT
Organism: Rhinoraja longicauda; assembly: GCF_053455715.1. NCBI lineage: Eukaryota > Metazoa > Chordata > Chondrichthyes > Rajiformes > Arhynchobatidae > Rhinoraja > Rhinoraja longicauda. The sequence goes on from NC_135969.1 coordinate 40,997,708, forward strand.
GTCTCGACCCAAAACATCACCTATTCCTTCTCTCCAGAGATGCTGCCTGACCCACTGAGTTACTCCAGCTTTTTGTGTTTGCCTTTGTTTTAAACCAGCATCTGCAGTTCCTTCCTACACAATAATTTCCCATTCTCAGATAGAGGTAATCATTTGTGGAGGAATTATGTCCTAGTGTCTGGTAGAGGTGTTCAGTTTGAAAGAGCAGGAATGAATTAGAATCGTTTTTTTTTTTTAATTTAATTTTTGCAAATATTATAAAGTGAAGCGGAAATTGCAAGAACCGACTTGATTTCAACTGAAGATCTTTGTTTTGCTTTTTATTTTTTAAATATTATAATTTAAATGGTGTTGTGTCTTTTGCAGCTGTTTTTTAAAATCGCTTGCGGCTTCTGGTCTGAATATTTACAAGGGGCACTTCTTTACAGCAGCAGATAAAATAAAATACATTGCTGGTGTTTTTTTTTTTTTTTAACACACAATCTAATCCCATGTGATGCCTTGGCTGAAGAATCAGCTGGCTCGGTAACCATAGCAACCCCTCAGGCTGCAACCCCTGATATCGCAATAATTTTTTGCTTTAGCGCCCTGATCATTTGTGAAGCTTACGTTGGATGCTGCCACCGAACCCGAGGATAAGAGGAATCATTTTATCCCTTTAATAAAAAACATCTAATTCACAAACCGAAGCAGCAGCAATGCACAAAAGAAAGAGGACATTTTCAATTTTCATGCATACCAAGCATCCGTTTTCCAAGACTGTCTGATCAATAAACACAAGATATCTGGAGCAAACAATTGCATGTATTAATTTGTTTTGAACCAATAATCAGCACAAATTCAGTTATAAAATATGTCAGCACATTCATATTTTCTCATCTTTCCCTGTTATTATTTAAGGTAGACACAAAAAGCTGGAGTAACTCAGCGGGACAGGCAGCATCTCTGGAGAGAAGGAATGGGTGACGTTTCGGGTCGAGACTGATGTCAGGGGAGTGAGCGATGCAGAGATAAAATGTAGTCGGAGACTACATCCCCTGACATCGCCCACTGCCCTGACATCAGCCTGAAGAAGGGTCTCGCCCCGAAACGTCACCCATTCCTTCTCTCCAGAGATGCTGCCTGACCCGCTGAGTTACTCCAGCATTTTGTGTCCATCTTCGGTTTAAACCAGCATCTCCAGTTCCTTCTTACACATTCTATTATTCAGACCTATAATTTCACTTTATCCTCTTCTACGAAACAAAGCTAGCCTCTGCTACTAACAGCTGTTATGTCAACATCCTGCTCTCTTCCAAAAATAATATTGATGACATGGATAAAAATGCAGGCTTCTGTAAAAAATAACAGACACGCCTGTGATGCTGCCTTTCAACACTCAGTTTGCTGGTTAAAAAAAACACATACAGCAAAGCAAGGCAAGGCTATTCAGAGAGATCATTGTTCTTTCTCTTCCCCTATTTTCCTTTCTATAGCAGTATTACACGTACACAATCCGATCAGCAGATAGGATCATACAGCAAAATATCGCTACATTTGAAACAAAATCAGAACATGCTGGAAACACTCAGCAAGGCAGACGTCATTTGCAATGAGAGGGATACGGCCAACATTTTGGATTGATGATCAGAATACCGATAAGATGCTGGGTGGTGGCAGTTGATCTTCTGGAGACTTGCCTAAGCTTCATTACGGGCCACAGTTTAAGAATAAGGGGTAGGCCATTTAGAACTGAGATGAGGAAAAACTTTTTCAGTCAGAGAGTTGTGAATCTGTGGAATTCTCTGCCTCAGAAGGCAGTGGAGGCCAATTCTCTGAATGCATTCAAGAGAGAGCTAGATAGAGCTCTTAAGGATAGTGGAGTCAGGTGGTATGGGGAGAAGGCAGGAACGGGGTACTGATTGAGAATGATCAGCCATGATCACATTGAACGGCGGTGCAGGCTCGAAGGGCCGAATGGCCTCCTCCTGCACCTATTGTCTATTGTCTATTAGCTTGCCGGATGAATTGCACCTAGTTTCTGGTCACAATAACACAGATGCACCATCCAGATCCTACAAGTAGTGTGTAGGAAGGAACTACAGTTGCAGGTTTATCCCAAAGATAGACACAAAATGCTGGAGTAACTCAGCGGGACAGGCAGCATCTCTGAAGAGAAGGAATGGGTGACGTTTCGGGTCGAGACCCTTCTTCAGCCCCAAAGCGCCACCTATTCCTTTTTCCGGAGTCTTGACAACACGTTCATGAATTTGTGTAGGAAGAAACTGCAGATGCTGGTTTACCCCGAAGATAAAACACAAAATGCTGGAGTAACTCAGCGGGACAGGCAGCTTCTCTGGAGAAGGATCTCGACCCGAAACGTCACCCATTCCTTCTCTCAAGAGATGCTGCCTGTCCTGCTGAGTTACTCCAGCATTTTGTGTTGGAGAACCTACAATCATTGGTGCCGGAGGGAAATACTATGAAGGATGACTTGAAATGCTCAGATTTTTCATCGAGTATAAGTGGGATGAAATAATAGATAATGCCATAAAGGTCAAAACTGACATAGCAAATCTCTTTGTGGAGAAGAATAATGCGTGATATTTAAGGTCATAGGATTGGGTTAATTTAAGAATCAGCTCCAGTTGTACAGAAAAATGCCACAGCTGTCTTTTTAAGGGTGAGATAAAACTGCCACTTTCATCCCAAGTGTGTTGTGATTAGACAAGGCCAAAAATATGATAGTCCTCATGAAATCATACTTACTCTTTAGGTTGTTTCCAAATACACAGGACAAGATGTTAGAAATCCAAAGTGCCAAATGTCAATTTGCTCCCGGTGGTAATGGGAGTCTTATGGACTCGCCTATTCTCCTCCGATGTTGAGAAGTGTTATTGCGTTTACTGAGGTATGGTGAAAAGCTTTGTTATGCATGCTATCCAAATAAATCAGATAATATTGTGCATAAATACAACCAAACCAAACTCAAGTACAATAGGTAGAGCAAAGGAAAAACATACAGAGTGCAGAATATAGTTTAGTTTAGAGATACAGACCTCCTTTGGCCGACCAGCGATCCCCACACACTAACACTATCCTACACAGCCTAGGGATAATTTACATTCATACCAAGCCAATTAACCTACAAACCCGTAGGTCTTTGGAGTGTAGCAGGAAACCGAAGTTTAAGAATAAGGGGTAGGCCATTTAGAACGGAGATGAGGAAGAACTTTTTCAGTCAGAGAGTGGTGAAGGTGTGGAATTCTCTGCCTCAGAAGGCAGTGGAGGCCAGTTCGTTGGATGCTTTCAAGAGAGAGCTGGATAGAGCTCTTAAGGATAGCGGAGTGAGGGGGTATGGGGAGAAGGCAGGAACGGGGTACTGATTGAGAGTGATCAGCCATGATCACATTGAATGGCGGTGCTGGCTCGAAGGGCTGAATGGCCTCCTCCTGCACCTATTGTCTATTGTCTATCTCTGAAAAAATCCCATGTGGTTACGGGGAGAATGTACAAACTCCGTAGACAGCACCTGTAGTCGGGATCGAACCTGGAACTCTGGCGCTGTAAACGCTGTAAGGCAGCAACTCTACCGCTGCACCACCGTGCCCACCCTTGTTCTCAGCATTGTCATGTAATAGTTCCAGAGACAAAGTCCAATGTCCACAATAAGGTATAGGAGAAACAGACATTACCCTGGCTTATGGAAGGACTCTTCAGAAGCCTGATAATAGAGAAGAAATTGTTCCCGAGTCTGGTGGTGCACGCTTTCAAGCTACTGTAACTTCTGCCGGATGGAAGCATGGGAGAAGAAGGAATGGCCGGGGTGGGACAAGTGTAGAAACAAAGAACTGCAGATGCTGGTTTATACCAAAGATAGATACAAAGTGCTGGAGGAACTCAGCGGGTCAAACAGCATCTCTGGAGAAATTGGATGGGTGACGTTTCAGGTCGGGACCCTTCTTTAGACTTAAGTCTTTGATTACGTTGGCAGCTTTTCTGGGCTGCAGGACGTGTAAATGGTGTGGAGTCTGGTTTTTGTGACGGACTGAGCTACATCTACAATTCTGCAATGTCTTGCAGTCTAAGACAGAATTGTTCCCAAAAGATGTTGTGATGCAGCCCGACAAAATGCATTCTATGGAGCCTCTGTATCCATACACCTCACATAGAAAGTAGGATCAGAAGTAAAAGGTGAGAAGATGTTGTTACCAATGTACACTGATTTCAATGATGTACAATGTACATCTTATTTCTAAATAACATAAATCAGCCTGTTACAGGTTCGTTTCATTAAGATTCAGCCAAGTGCATGCAGGTGATAGAATAGACTAGAATAGAATAGCCTTTATTGTCATCCAAAAACATGTTTTTGGACGAAATTATGTTACGCACAGTCAACAATGAGAGGCAGTAATAAAGAAAGCAATAAAACACACAATCACAACAACCAACATAAAACAAAAGAAACATCCATCACAGTGAGTCTCCTCCAGTCACCTCCTCACTGTGATGGAAGGCCAGAATGTCTTTTCTCTTCCCCTGCCGTCTTCTCCCGCGGTCAGGCAGTCGAAATTGCCATGTCGGGGCGGTCGGGACTCTCGACATTGAAGCCCCCGCTGGGCGGGTGTGGATTTTAAAGATAACATCGATGATCAACGTTGACTGCAGCAACAGAATTTTCCCATGTCACCTACTCTGGGATGTGATCAGCATATCAATTCACCAGCAGTCTGCAGATGCTGGTTTATATCAAAGATAGACACAAATTCATTGCCACAGAAGGCTGTGGAGGGCAAAGAATGGGTATTTTTAAGGCAGAGATAGATAGATTCTTGATTAGTACGGGTGTCAGGGGTTATGGGTAGAAGCCAGGGGAATGGGGTTGAGAAGGATATAGATCAGCCACGATTGAATGGCAGAGTAGACCTGTTCATTTTATGTACATGTTTCGCTGGCCTAATTTTAGACAATAGACAATAGGTGCAGGAGGAGGCCATTCGGCCGTTCGAGCCAGCACCGCCATTCAATGTGATCATGGCTGATCATTCTCAATCAGTACCCCGTTCCTGCCTTCTCCCCATACCCCCTGACTCCGCTATCCTTAAGAGCTCTATCTAGCTCTCTCTTGAATGCATTCAGAGAATTGGCCTCCGCTGCCTTCTGAGGCAGAGAATTCCAGATTCACAACTCTCTGACTGAAAAAGTTTTTCCTCATCTCAGTTCTAAATGGCCTACCCCTTATTCTTAAACTGTGGCCCCTTGTTCTGGACTCCCCCAACATTGGGAACATGTTTCCTGCCTCGAACGTGTCCAACCCCTTAATAATCTTATACGTTTCGATAAGATCTCCTCTCATCCTTCTAAATTCCAGTGTATACAAGCCGAGTCGCTCCAGTCTTTCAACATATGACAGTCCCGCCATTCCGGGAATTAACCTAGTAAACCTATGCTGCACACCCTCAATAGCAAGAATATCCTTCCTCAAATTTGGAGACCAAAACTGCACACAGTACTCCAGGTGCGGTCTCACTAGGGCCCTGTACAACTGCAGAAGGACCTCTTTGCTCCTATACTCAACTCCTCTTGTTATGAAGGCCAACATTCCATTGGGTTTCTTCACTGCCTGCTGTACCTGCATGCTTCCTTTCAGTGACTGATGCACTGTCTGGCAGTGCCGGGGGGGGGGGGGGGGGGGGGGGGGGGAATAGGTGGCGCTTTGGGGCTGAAGAAGGGTCTCGACCCAAAACGTCACCCATTCCTTCTCTCCCAAGATGCTGCCTGACACGCTGAGTTTCTCCGGCATTTTGTTTCTACCTTCTCAAGCATGTGATCACTTTGGGAGTATTGCGTTCAGTTTTGGTCACCCTGTTACAAGAAGGATGATGCCGTTAAGCTGGTAAAAGGTGCAGAGATGGTTAATGGAGAGGTCGCCAGAACTGGTGGGCCTGAGCTGAATAATTGTGACTTATTAACACCAAGACTAATGGAGGGGAATAGATAAATGAGAGCAATAGATAGGATGCATACACAAGGTCTTTTGACCTAGAGTAAAGGAATGAAAAACCAGTGGACATAGGTTTATAGACAATAGACAATAGGTGCAGGAGTAGGCTATTCAGCCCTTCGAGCCAGCACCGCCATTCAATGCGACCATGGCTGATCACTCTCAATCAGTACCCCGTTCCTGCCTTCTCCCCATACCCCCTCACACCGCTATCCTTAAGAGCTCTATCCAGCTCTCTCTTGAAAGCATCCAACGAACTGGCCTCCACTGCCTTCTGAGGAAGAGAATTCCACACCTTCACCACTCTCTGACTGAAAAAGTTCTTCCTCATCTCCGTTCTAAATGGCCTACCCCTTATTCTTAAACTGTGGCCCCTTGTTCTGGTGAAAGGGGAAAGATTTAATAGGAATTGGAGGGGCAACTCTTCCACACAGAGGATGGTGGGTATATGGCCAGAGGAGGTAGTTGAGGCAGGTATTGAAACAACATTTAAAAGACACTTGGACAGGTACATGGACAGGAAAGGCTTAGAGGGATATTTAGAGGGGCTTTATTCCTTGAAGCGCAGGAGGCCAAGGGTTAATCTTTGAGAGATGGGTAAGGTCGTGAGGGTAATAGACAAGGCGAATGCACAGTCTTTTACCCAGAGTAAGGGAATCAACAATCAGAGAAGATAGGTTTAAGGTGAGAGGAGACAGATTTAATTGGAAACTGGAGGGCAGCTTTTTCACCCAGAGAGTGGTCGGTGGAGGAGGTAGTTGAGGCAGGTACTACAACACCATTTAAAAGACACTTGGGCAGGTACAAGGATTGGAAACATTTAGAGTAACATTGGACAAACTCAAGGAGACAAAATGCGGGTCAGGCAGCATCTCTGGAGAAAAAGAATAGGTGATGTTTCGGGTCGGAACCCTTCTTCAGACTGACCTGCTGAGTTACTCCAGCATTTTGTGTCTATTTTCAGCATTGAACCAACATCTGCAGTTCCCTCCTACACATTGGACAACCTCAAGCAGCTGGGACTAGCGTAGATGAAGCATCTTGGTCAACGTGGACAAGTTTCTGTGCTGTACGACTCCATGACTAGTTTAGTTTAGAGATACAGCGTGGAAACAGGCCCTTCGGCCCACCGAGTCCACCGATCCCCGCACATTAACACTATCCTACACACGGCGGACAATCTACACATACACCAAGCCAATTAACCTACAAACCTGTACGCCTTCGGAGTGTGAGAGGAAACCGAAGATCTCGGAGTAAACCCACGCGGTCACGGGGAGAACGTACAAACTCCATAGACAGCGCCCGTAGTTGGGATTGAACACGGGTCTCCGGCGCTGTAAGGCAGCAACTCTACCGCTGCGCCACCGTGCCGCCCACTCTAACACTCCAAATCTAACCAACTCCAGTTTTAACAATTTAACCTTTACACTAACGAGTGCAGGGAATTATTCTGATTAAGAGCATGCGTTTCCTTGGAGACAAATCTTTCACTTGCTAGGCAACACTTGAAATGGAACTTGCAAGGCTGATTTTCTTCCCTGGGTGGAATGGTGCACTGACTAAACTTCTTTTATTTTGGTTCAGTAATTATTAATCTTAAAAATAAATTTTATTTGTGCTTTGGTATCTTTCATTATCAGTCAGGAGACACCAGTTGCTTCTTTGTAAATGGTGCATCGTTTGATTTCAAAACACAATAAAAGTTATGAAATTCTTCTGTACAAAATTCACTTAAAAACACTTTCTCATTATATTACTCCAGCCATGGACATCATGGCCTGTGCTGTGCTTGTTCCATGTTCTACAAAAGGTTAAATAAAATACAGAAAATGCTCAAAGCATTCAAAATGGCTGACGGCATCTAAGGAAAGAGATAGAGTTAATCTTTTAGTCCATAGACACGTCATTAGAATTAGGGAAGACAGCAAACGAGTTAGTTTTGGCAGCAGAGAGATTAAGGGAGAGATGTGTGCGACAAAAATAATATCTGTAATTGGATGAGGTCACAATTACCATGGTGATAAACTGTTGATGAAGATAGTGTAGTTCTGGTAGCTGCATTACTGGAAGGATGTGGGGACTTTGGAGTGGGTGCAGAGGAGATTTACCAGAATGCTGCCTGGATTAAAGGCTATTAGGAGAGGTTGGGCAAACTTGGAGCACCAGAGGCCAAGGGATAAGCTAGAATTATAGCTAGAGGAGATAGTACATGCCGTTGGAACCTTTTTCCCCAGGGTGGAAACGTCAAGGGCTGGAAGGCATAGCTTTAAGGTGAGGGGCAAAGTTTAAAGGAGATGTGCGGGGCACGTTTCTTTGCACACAACGGGCGGTGGGTTCCTGGAACACACTGCCAGGGGTGGTGGTAGAGGAGGGTGTGATAGTGGCATTTAAAAGGTTTTTAGATGGGCACTTGGATATGCAAAGAGTGGAGGGATATGAATCACGTGCAGCCAGAGATTAGTTTAGTTTAGTGATACAGCGCAAAAACAGGCCCTTCGGCCCACCGGGACCGTGCTGACCAGCGATCCCCACACATTAACACTATCCTACACACACACGAGGGACAAATTTTACATTTACCAAGCCAATTAACCTCCAAACCTGCACGTCTTTGGAGTGTGGGAGGAAACCGAAGATCTCGGAGAAAACCCACGCGGGTCACGGGGAGAACGTACAAACTCCGTACAGACATTAGAGGCAGGAAACATGTTCCCAATGTTGGGGGAGTCCAGAACAAGGGGCCACAGTTTAAGAATAAGGGGTAGGCCATTTAGAATGGAGATGAAGAAGAACTTTTTCAGTCAGAGAGTGGTGAAGGTGTGGAATTCTCTGCCTCAGAAGGCAGTGGAGGCCAGTTCGTTGGATGCTTTCAAGAGAGAGCTGGATAGAGCTCTTAAGGATAGCGGAGTGAGGGGGTATGGGGAGAAGGCAGGAACGGGGTACTGATTGAGAGTGATCAGCCATGATCGCATTGAATGGCGGTGCTGGCTCGAAGGGCTGAATGGCCTACTCCTGCACCTATTGTCTATTGTCATTGACAGCACCCGTAGTCGGGATCGAACCCGGGTCTCCGGCGCTGCATTTGCTGTAAGGCAGCAACTCTACCGCTGCGCCACCGTGGCTGCCCTAGATTAGTTTAGCCTTGCATCATATTGGGCATGGACAATGTGGGCCGAAGGGCCTGTTCTTTTGCTGTACTCTTTCACATTCTTACAGATAAATACATAGTATTGAAAAAAAATAATGTTTAGTATTTTTATTTCAAATTGAGCCAATACTCAGAAAGATTCATTTTGATGGGACGGGACGGCACGGTAGCACAGCGGTAGAGTTGCTGCCTCACAGCGCCAGAGAACCGGTTTCGATCCTGACTACAGTAGCTGCCTGTACATAGTTTGTACGTTCTCCCTGTGACCACGTGGGTTTTCTCCGGGTGCTCCGGTTTCCTCCCACATCCCAAAGATATATAGGTTTGTAGGTTAATTTAGCTTTGGTAAAAAATTGTAAATTGTCCCTAGTGTGCAGGATAGTGTTAGTGTATGGGGATCACTGGTCGGCCCGGACTCGGTGGGCCGAAGGGCCTGTTTCCGCGCTGCATCTTTCAACTAAGCTAACAAAAAAAATTAAATAACACTCTTCAATGCTCACTCTTAGATTTACATAATATTGGCATTTAAGGCAAATGCTCCTCGATCCTGCTGACATTGAGCAGGATCACAGATGCATTGACTCCAAGACAACGAGACACTCAAATTTAAAATAATCCTGTTCTGTGTTTAAATCCCTGTAAGCCCTTGCATCTCCTTGTCTCAAAAGCCTCCTCCACAGAGTATTAGCTGTCTAGTTCTCTTCTCTATGGTATATCAATATTGTCTGCTCCAACTGAAATAATCTTCTCCCCCCCACTGCCTGCCCTCCTCTCCCCTCCCCTCCCCCTCCTAGACCTGCACCCATTTCTCCCCTCCCCCACATTTCTTCTTTTGCCTTCACACTTCTATCCTTATTTCACACCTTTCGTCTTGTCATCTCTGGCCTTTGTCCAAAAAACATTTGGACAGGTACATGGATAGGACAGGCTTGGAAGGGTATATCCCAAAGACAGGCAGGCAGGCAGGTCTAGTGCAGGTGGGGCATGTTGGTTGCCATGGGCACGTTGGGCTGAAGGGTCAGTTTCCACATTGTACAACCGTATGATTCTCTAACCACTTACCCATCAAAAACCTCCCTTACCTCTCTACACACGTACCTGCCAGGCTTTGTCCAGCCCCTCCTCTCTTCCAGCTTTGTCCCACACACCACAATCTGTCGGAAGAAGAGTCCCAACCAGCATTGTCTGATCCGTTCTCCAGAGATGCTGCCTGACTGCTGAGTTGCTCCATAATCTTAAATTTTGGAATTTTCCCCGCTGCAGTTTTCAATTCTTCACCCACCCTTTCTCTGGCCGAGATTTTGACCATGTTTCTGCATTTCTATTTCTATGACTTTAGATTTTTTTGATTTAGAGATACAACGCAGAAACAGGCCCTTCGGCCCACCGGGTCCGCGCCGCCCAGCGATCCCCGCACATTAACACTATCCTACACCCACTAGGGACAATTTTTACATTTGCCCAGCCAATTAACCTACAAACCTGCAAGTCTTTGGAGTGTGGGAGGAAACCGAAGATCTCGGAGAAAACCCACGCAGGTCACGGGGAGAACGTACAAAGTCCGTACAGACGGCGCCCGTAGTCATGACACAACTGTGCGGCACAGTGACGCGGCAGTAGAGCTGCTGCCTGACAGCGCCGGAGACCCAGGTTCGATCCTGACCTCGGGTGCCGTCTGTGTGGGGTTTGCATGTTTCCCTGTAACCACGTGGGCTTCCTCCCACCTCCCAAAGACGTGCGGGTTTGTCGATTAATTAGCCTCTGTAAAATTGCCGGTGGTGTGCAGGGAGTGGGTGCGAGCTTGGGTTAACGTAGAACTAGGGTGTGGGGGTGATCGATGGTCATTGTGGACTCGGTGGGCCAAATTAAATTAAACATCTAATGCAACATCAGATGAGTAGCTGGACCTCACTGGTGATGGTTTCAGTGGACATCTCTACTAGCTGCACCACCGACAGCACTGTCACAAAACACTAGCAACCTCATTCATCGTCATGTAAATTATAGTTTAAATTAAAGCTGTGGAACCAATAAGGTTGGACTTGGATTGCTGAGTTTAAGGTTTGTTATGGTTGAGGGAAGTTGTTGAATAGCTAAAGTCACTTACTGAAATCATTTAAATTCCTTCTCTCCAGAGAGGCTGCCTGTCCCGCTGAGTTACTCCAGCGTTTTGTGTCTATCTTCGGTTTAAACCAACATCTGCAGTTCCTTCCAACTCATTTAATCAACTAACCAGTTGATCTGCGATCTGGAAATAGGAGTAGGCATTTGTTGCACCTCAAACCAAAATTAAGCTGATTTAATGAAAAAACAAGAAGTATTTTCACTCTATAATCTCCAGCAGTTAACTGGGCATCATCTATTATTTTAAAGCAATCACATGTGTAAATTATTAGTGTGAAACTTACCTGCTGTAGCTATCTATTAAACAGTAATTGTACAACAGTTGCCCAGGCATTAGGTTAAGTACCACATTAGGTATTAGTTTAAGCACCACATTGTATATCATCACAGCTTCATGCTGTTACTTAGTAATCTTTCTCAATTATAGCAGAATGGGGGACAGCATAAACCCAATTAGATGAACCACAATTTAGGATTTATCCCAAGTAAAACTAAACCATTAATACTTGAATTTTAAGGGAATTCATCTGACACTACTCTGAAGTAATGTTCTTAGTTTAGTTTAGAGATACAGCGCGGGAACAGGCCCTTCGGCCCACTGACTCCACACCGACCAGCGATCCCCGCACATTAACACTATCCTACACACACCAGAGACAATTTATGTTTAAAACAAGCCAATTAACCCTCAAACCTGTGCATCTTTGGAGTGTGAGAGGAAACCGAAGATCTCAGAGAAAACCCACGCAGGTCACGGGGAGAATGTACAAACTCCGTACAGACAGCACCCGTAGTCAGGATCGAACCCGGGTCTCTGAGAACAACGAGGGACCCAGTGTGGGGTGGGGGGGGCGCTGAAAACAAAGAGAGACCCGGTGTGGGGGGGAGCGCTGAGAACAAAGAGGGACATAGAAACATAGAAACATAGAAACATAGAAAATAGGTGCAGGAGTAGGCCATTCGGCCCTTCGAGCCTGCACCGCCATTCAAAAAGATCATGGCTGATCATCCAGCTCAGTAACCTGTACCTGCCTTCTCTCCATACCCCCTGATTCCTTTAGCAAAAAGGGCCACATCTAACTCCCTCTTAAATATAGCCAATGAACTGGCCTCAACTACCTTCTGTGGCAGAGAATTCCACAGACTCACCACTCTCTGTGTGAAGAAATGTTTTCTCATCTCGGTCCTAAAAGACTCCCCCCTTATCCTTAAGCTGTGACCCCTGGTTCTGGACTCCCCCAACATCGGGAACAATCTTCCCCGCATCTAGCCTCTCCAACCCCTTAAGAATTTTATATGTTTCTATAAGATCCCCCCTCAGTCTTCCAAATTCCAGCGAGTACAAGCCTAGTCTATCCAGTCTTTCTTCATATGAAAGTCCCGCCATCCCAGGGATCAATCTAGTGAACCTTCTCTGTACTCCCTCTAAGGCAAGAACGTCTTTCCTCAGATTAGGAGACCAAAACTGCACACAATACTCCAGGTGCGGTCTCACCAAGGCCCTGTACAACTGCAGTATTACCTCCCTGCTCCTAAACTCAAATCCTCTTGCTATGAATGCCAACATACCATTCGCTTTCTTCACTGCCTGCTGCACCTGCATGCTTGCTTTCAATGACTGGTGCACCATGACACCCAGGTCACGTTGCATCTCCCCTTCTCCTAATCGTTCACCATTCAGGTAATACTCTGCTTTCCTGTTCTTGCCGCCAAAGTGGATAACTTGTCCAAAGTGGACTGTAATGAATACTTTGTAACTTTGTTGGGTCACCTTCTCATGGTGACTCCTTGCATACTTTGTGTATGGTACGCAAAACAAAATCTCAGTGACAGGTCACGTGTGATAATAAAGTATCATTCATTCACTTGCTCATTTATTCATTCATTCATAACCCTTGGGAAATGTTAGGATGATATGTTTCTCTCACTGTGGTGCAGGCAGTAATGTACAAGGCATGTCTATAGCAAGTCACAATCTCTTTAACTTGTGTGTATCACCTCTGCTTCCACTCATTCTCCCCATTAAGAAACAACACCAAACTCTTTGCTGGTTAGTGGCACCGATACTTATGGGGTCCATCACAGCCTCAGGATTTCCCAAAGCACTTCACTGGTGCAAAGTAATATTGTACATTACTGAATAAGGGTCCCGACCTAAAATGTCACCCTCCCATTTCTCCAGAGATGCTGCCTGAGCCGCTGAGTTACTCAAGATTCAATTTATTATCACATGTACCATAAGGTACAGTGAAATTTGAGTAACTCCAGCACTCTGTCTAAATTTGGTATAAACCAGCATCTGCAGCTCTTTGTGTTAACAATATTGTATATATGGTTGTTTATATGACGAACATAATAACCATTAGAGCCAGCAGAATCCCTCAGGCAATAAAACAGCTAACTACCCAGTTAGAATTGCAAGCCACGATACCCAGCAAATAGCATGTTGTACGATGTATTGTGGAAATATATGCTGAAATAATTGGATTTTATAGGACGGTGTTTTTGAGCTATAACCAATTCAGCTTCAAAGCAAAGGAACGTTCTGAAGGTACTGTGAGCTTCTTAAAATCCCCATCTGCCTCTCTCAGTCATCCATGTATCTCATTATGAAGCACACGCAGTGGCATTCAATGGCATGTAACATACATGTAGACGGGGCGGCACGGTGGCACAGCAGTAGAGTTGCTGCCTCACAGCACCAGAGACCCGGGTTCGATCCTGACTACTGGTCCCCGTGATCATGTGGGTTTGCTCCGGTCTCCACCCACATGCCAAAGACATATAGGTTTGTAGTTAATTGGCTTCGGTAAAATTGAAAGTGGTCCCAACAACAGTGCCTTCTACAAACTCCCAGCCTGGCATTGGCTGCAAACTTCCAATTATCACCCCAGTCCAACCAACAACAAGCACCACTCACCTTACTTGACCCCCTCAGATTGGCGTTACAACTCAACCCCCCCCCCCCCGCCCCTCCCAAATGGCAACTCCCTCCCATTCCTCATGAGTAACCAGACCAAGGTACCCCAAAACTCTTTCTCCACTCTGCAGTGGTGGACAACATGTGATGTGATGATCTTTCAGCACACAAGAACTGTACAATGCTTTGGCTTCTGTACACTGCAGATATTTTGGATCCACCACACACTTCACCATTAATGGGTCTGAACAGGGGACAGCCCAGGCCAAGATCTTTTGCAATCTTTCAATTGGTGTGTCCTTGATTATTTTTCATCAACCAAAGACTGCACTTCCAATAATGCAGCACAAAGCTCGCGTCTTATCAATGTTGTTATAGTATCTGCCTCAAATACCTCCTCTGGCCACCTCTTTCCATGTCTGAGTGAAAAAGTTGCCCCTCAACTTTGTATTGATCATCTATCATCTTAAACCTATGTCCTCTGGTTCTTGATTCCCCAGTTCTGGGTAAAAGACTGTGCAATTACCCAATCTATCCCTCTAAGACAGTGGAACTAATTGTAGACTTTCGAAGAGCTCCCCCTCCCCTCCCCCCACTCACCATCAACAACATCACAGTCACATCTGTGGAGTCATTTAAGTTCCTTGGAACCATCATCTCCAGGGACCTTAAATGGGGGGCCACCATCGACTCCATAGTCAAAAAGGCCCAACAGAGGATGTACTTCCTGCGGCAACTGAGGAAACACAATCTGCCACAGGCAATGCTGGTCCAATTCTATACTGTTATTATTGAGTCCGTCCTCACCATCTCCATCATGGTCTGGTTTGGCTCAGCCACCAAGCACCACATCCGGAGGCTGCAACCTCCACTGAGCAGCGGATATCAGCTGAGAAGGTTGTTGGCTGCAACCTTCCCCCCCATTGACGAACTGTACACTGCAAGGGTCAGGAAGCGAGCGGGCAAGATCATCTCTGACCCCTCTCACCCTGGCCACAAAATTTTTGAAGCACTTCCCTCTGGAAGGCCACTCCAGACTGTCAAAGCAGCCACAGCCAGACATAAAAACAGCTTTTTTTCCCACGAGTGATAGTTCTACTTAATAACCAAAGTCCGTAGTCTCTTTATTGCTCTGGTTTATTTTCACCCACATGTTTAGACTGTAATGTTGTATTCTTATTGTTTTGATGTGTTTATGCTTTATTCTTAATTGTTAACTGTATGTTTGTGTTGTCATTTGTGAGCGGAGCACCAAGGCACATTCCTTGTATCTGCACATACTTGGCCAATAAACTTATTCATTCATTCATGATTATATACACCTCTATAAGATCACCCACAACCTCCTGAGCTCCAAGGAATGATCTCCCGGTGGCTGAGCACTTCAACTCCCCCTCCCATTCCCAGTCTGACCTTTCTGTCATGGGCCTCCTCCAGTGCCATAGTGAGTCCCACCGGAAATTGGAGGAACAGCACCTCATATTTCGCCTGGGTAGCTTGCAGCCCAGTGGTATGAACATTGACTTCTCCAACTTTAGATAGTTCCTCTGTCCTTCTCTTCCCAGATCTCCCACTGTCTTCCTGTCTCCACCTATATCCTTCCTGTGTCCCGCCCCCCTGACATCAGTCTGAAGAAGGGTCTCAACCCGAAACGTCGCCCATTCCTTCTCTCCTGAGATGCTGCCTGAGTTACTCCAGCATTTTGTGAATAAATACCTTCGATTTGTACCAGCATCTGCAGTTATTTTCTTATATAGTCTTTTTAATGTCTGCATTCCTGATTTTCCAAATGCCTCCAGGTGCAAGTCAGGACAGCATGTGTGGAAACGGGTTCTGATCTGGGCAGCAAATCATGAACACAAGGTTAATATCTTAATAGGTCTTACCACTCAGTCCAGCTAATTTCGAAATGGAGGCACAAGGAACTGCAGAGGCTGATCTACAACAACAAAAAACCCCACAAAGTGCTGGAGTAACTTAGCGGGTCAGGCAGCATCTCGAGAAGACGTGGGTAGTTGACGTTTTGGGTTGGGAACCCTCCATGTTCTCCAGGAATGCTGCATGACCTGCTCAGTTACTCCAGCACTTTGTGTTTCTTTTTAAAGCTAATTTTAAACTCAGGTTTCCGATCCATTAAAAAAAAAAAAAAGGTAAGTTTCCTTGTTTAGTTATCCCTGGGAAATCCATCCATCATTTAAAGGAATTTATTGCTAAGCCTCTCCGATCATTGTAGACAATAGACAATAGGTGCAGGAGGAGGCCATTCGGCCCTTCGAGCCAGCACTGCCATTCAATGTGATCATGGCTGATCATTCTTAATCAGTACCCCGTTCCTGCCTTCTCCCCATACCCCCTCACTCCGCTATCCTTAAGAGCTCTATCCAGCTCTCTCTTGAATGCATTCAGAGAATTGGCCTCCACTGCCTTCTGAGGCAGAGAATTCCACAGATTCACAACTCTCTGACTGAAAAAGTTTTTCCTCATCTCAGTTCTAAATGGCCTACCCCTTATTCTTAAACTGTGGCCCCTTGTTCTGGACTCCCCCAACATTGGGAACATGTTTCCTGCCTCTAGCGTGTCCAACCCCTTAATAATCTTATACGTTTCGATAAGATCTCCTCTCATCCTTCTAAATTCCAGTGTATTTGGCAGCTTAATAAGGAAACAACAAAATTCGCAATGATAGCACTAACCAAATTACCACAACTTGTCATGTTACTTAACAGGCTGGCAATATACAGAGAAAAATACGGAAATACAACAGCCATACCCGACTTCTCTCAAGTGTGGGCTGTCATAGTCTTCAACGAAGAACCAGTGATTTTTGACATGGAGCTTTTACACATAATTTTCACTGTAAAATCCATCAAGCTGTTCATTGCATATCAGTAAACGGCGTAAGAGTCTTTAGTGCATTCATTTGGAACTCCCGTAGAAACACATCTCCGGATCAGAATAACTCTTCCTCTAGAACACCAAGTGCTGGAGTCACTCAGCAGGTCAGGCAGCATCTCTGGAGAAAAAGGATGGGTGACGTTTCGGGTCGGAAAACCTTCACACGGCTGAGAGATTCATCACTCTTACTGCTTGATGACACCACTGATGCTGGATTCCAAACAAAAGCCAACTAATTACAACTCACCAGAAACAGGAAAATCTAATTCATAGTCTACTCAACCTTTGTGGCAGGTTTCATAAGGTCATGTGTGATAGGAGTAGAATTAGGTCATTCCGCCCATCAAGTCTACTCCGCCATTCAATCGTGGCTGATCTATCTCTCCCTCCTAACCCCATTCTCCTGCCTTCTCCCCCATAACCTCCAACTGTACTAATCACAAAATTCATCAAAGAAGGCACCAAATGATGAGAGATCAAAGCCCCGATCAGATCATTAAAGGACACAAAGTGCTGGAGTAACTCAGCGGGTCAGACCGCACCTCCGGAGAACATGGACAGGCGACGTTTTGGATCAGAACCCTTCATCAGACCGATTCAATTAACTTCAGTATAAGCCAGCATCTGCAGTTCCTTCCAACACGATTTAATTAATCGTTTCATCGATTGATGCTTCCTGATCTGATGAGTATTTCAGCATCTCTGAGGAAGGGACTTTTCCAAAGTAAACAAAGTGTGAAGAGCTATAAATCATATGCTATCACTAATTTAGTTGTATTGCATGTTGACATAATTATCACCAGTATGCTTAGATAAAATTCCCATCCTGCTCTTTCAAGGCAGCACAGCTCATCATTATAAAGGTTGATTACAGATTCTGGGCATTTTTACTCTAGCTTTAACAACCCATTTTTATGAATGTGCAACCTATTACATAGAAACATAGAAAATAGGTGCAGCAGGCGGCCATTTGGCCCTTCGAGCCAGCACCGCCATTCATTGTGATCATGACTCTTCTTTCTTATAATGCACCTGTTTCAGTGCTGCATCTCTAAACTAAACAAAAAGATCATTTCTAACTAACAGCATTCAGAGTAATAGGTGTCAAGCTAAAGCAGGTTCAAAATTAGACTGGAGCTGCCAGAATCTGTTCATCTTTCCCACCATATGGAGAAAGCTTTACTGTGATCTGTCCAAGGGTGAATTTGTTTGCAGAGAAAATGTAACCTTTCCCACCTGTTGTTTGACATTTCCAAACTCGCCCGAGATTCTTCCGCAGAAAACCTACCAGTGGGCGGTGGGATGGGTTTGAAATACACCAGCTGCACCAGAAAAACAGAGCGCGATAATGGGTGGTGATGAGTCAGAGGACAAGAGGGAGATTGATAATCTGACCGAGCGATGCCAGAACAACAGTCTTTCTCTCAACGTTAGCAAGGCTGTGGAGCTGAATGTTGATTATCAGAAGGGGAAAGCCAAAGACGGCACTGGGCCTGTACTCGCTGGAGTTCAGAAGGATTTTTAAGGTAGAGATGGATAGATTCTTGATTAGTACGGGTGTCAGGGGTTATGGGGGGAAGGCAGGAGAATGGGGTTAAGAGAGAAAGATAGATCAGCCATGATTGAATGGCGGAGTAGACTTGATGGGCCGAACGGCATAATTCTGCACCTATCACTTATGAAGTTATGAACTTATGAAGATCCATGAACCAATCCTCATCAACAGGCCAGTGCTAGAGTGGGTCAATAACTTCAAGTTCCTGGACATTCACATCTCTGAAGATCTGTTCTGGTCCCAGCGCAAGGATGCAATCATAACAAAAGTTGATCAATGCATGAAGAAGGATTCTGACCCGAAAAGGCACCTATCCATGTTCTCCAGAGATGTTGCCTGAACCCGCTTAGTTACTCCAGCACTTTGTGTCTTTTTTTTTGTTGCTTAAGCAACATCTGCAGTTCCTTGCGTTTTCATCAATGCCTCGACTAACTCAGAAGAGTGAGGATATTCATAGTGTTGTTGAATAATGTCTCAAACCTCTACAGGTGTATGAGAGAGAGCATATTGAGAGGTTGCATCACAGCCTGGTCTGATAGCCTGAACAGCCAGGAACAAAGGAGGCTACAGAGAATGGTGGACATTGCCCGGTCCATCGAAGGTATTGACCTCAGTGCCATTTTATGATCTACAAGTTGCGCTACCACAAAAAGGTTAGCGATATCAACCAACCTTGGCCACGCTCATATCTGATTGCTACAATCAGGAAGAAGGTACAGGAGCCCGAGAACCATCATCTCCACATTCAAGAACAACTTCTTCACTTCAACCATCAGGATCTTGCACCACACTGCACGACCCTAACAACAACACTACCTCAGCAAAGCTCTGTGGACTTTGCATGTTGCACTATGTATCTTGGTTTACACTGTTATAATCTGGTTTTACTAGTATTACTAGTTTAATTTATTGTGTTATTGATTAGTCATAGTCATGAAGTGACACAGTGTGGAAACAGGCCCTTCTGCCCAACTTTCTCACACCGGCCAACATGTCCCAGCTACACTAGTCCCACCTGCCTGAGTTTGGCCCATATCCCTCCAAACCTGTCCTATCCATGTACCTAACTGTTTCTTAAACATTGGAATAGTCTGCCAGATTGTTCCATAAACCAACCACCCTTTTAGAAGATTATTGTATAACAAATTTGTTATATTTGTTTCAGTTTCGATTAGAGATACAGCGTGGAAACAGGCCCTTCGGCCCACCAAGTCCATGCTGACCAGTGATCCCCACACACTAACACTATCCTACACACAACTAGGGACAATTTACAATTTTACCAAGCCAATTAACCTACAAAACTGAACGTCTTTGGAGTGTGGGAGGAAACCGGAGCATCCGGAGAAAACCCACGCAGGTCATGGGAAGAACGTACAAACTCCATACACCCCTATTCCGGATCAAACCTGGGCCTCTGGTGCTGCAAGGCAATAACTCTACTGCTACGCCACCATGCTGATAATGTGGCTAAAAAGCTGCCACGAGTAAGAATTTCATTGCTTCATTCCCGATGCATATGATAATTGCATATGACCTTGACTCAGATTTATTTTAAACCCAGCAAGCCAGGATTATTTAATGTGGAATTGTAAACATGGATTTCCCACCAATTTCACTCACAACCTGGAATCCCAATCAATTTCTGTCAAGCCTCGTTAAAACCGCAATATCCTATAGTTGGGTTGTGCTGCCTCTTGCATGTGGTCCTTGAAATCCTGCTTTGGTGTCACTCGATCAAGACCCTGGGAGCTTCAGTATCTTAAGAACTATGGCCGGAGTGGAAGTAACTCACTACCACTTTCTACACGTAGAAACAAGGAACTACGGATGCTGGTTTACACAAAGTGCTGGAGTGACTCAACAGGTCAGGCAGCATCTCTGGAGAACGTGGACAGGTGACGTTTATCAGGGACAGGGACTCTTTTTCAGACTTTACGAAAGGCAAGAATGACTGGCCTGTCCAACGGTGCCCACACTGCACAAAAGAATGATATGAAGGGGGAGAATGGGGAAGAGAGGGAAAGATAGATCGGCCATGATTGAATGGCGGCGTAGACTCGATGGGCCGAATGGCCCAATTCAGCTCCTATGACTCATGACTCTTGCTATTGAGGGCGTGAAGCGTAGGTTTACTAGGTTAATTCCCGGAATGGCGGGACTGTCGTATGTTGAAAGACTGGATCGACTAGGCTTGTATACACTGAAATTTAGAAGGATGAGAGGAGGTCTTATCGAAACGTGTAAGATTATTAAGGGGTTGGACACGTTAGAGGCAGGAAACATGTTCCCAATGTTGGGGGAGTGCAGAACAAGGGGCCACAGTTTAAGAATAAGGGGTAGGCCATTTAGAACGGAGATGAGGAACAACTTTTTCAGTCAGAGAGTTGTGAATCTGTGGAATTCTCTCCCTCAGAAGGCAGTGGAGGCCAATTCTCTGAATGCATTCAAGAGAGAGCTAGATAGAGTTCTTAAGGATAGCGGAGTCAGGGGGTATGGGGAGAAGGCAGGAACGGGGTACTGATTGAGAATGATCAGCCATGATCACATTGAATGGCGGTGCTGGCTGGAAGGGCCGAATGGCCTCCTCCTGCATCTATTGTCTATTGAACCTATGAAGTAAAAGCTTGAGTAAAATCCCAAATCATACCGAGTTATATAAAAATATTTAATAGCCCCCCAGCTTCTGGAAGATCACATTTATACAAAATTAATTAGTACCACCGCCGGGCTGGATTTTAACACCAAAAACATAGGCTGTGTTGGGTTAAAGGTTAAAGTCCTCTAGATCTCAACAGACCACTACTGCAGTTAACAGGGCAGGCACCATTTTCATCTCCCTCCTATTTATGCAGTAACTGGAATCCATGTGGTTTAATGAACTACTGGACTGTAACTCATTACTGAATCCACAACATCTGACAACTGCTGGGTTATGTTTCCAACAAAATCTATTGAATGGAGAATAGTTATAGAACACAAATTAGGTAAGACGTGCGCTCACATTTCAGCTATTTGTTGGTGCTTTACACCACTGGTCAAATTCATAGTTATCTCCAGAGACCTCGACTGAGAATTCATATTGTGCAGCTAAAGTCAAGCTCAACCTAATTACATAGAACATAGAACAGTACAGGGACAGGCCTTTTCAGAATCAGAATAACCTTTATTGTCATCCAAAAAAAACAAGTCTTTTGGACAAAATTCCGTTACCCACAGTCCAACAATAAGAGCAATAAAAATAAGCAATAACACACAATCACAAACCAACACAAAACAAAAAAAAGAAACATCCATCACAGTAAGTCTCCTCCAGTCACCTCCTCACTGTGATGGAAGGCCAGAATGTCTTTTCTCTTCCCCTGCCCGCAATGTTTGTGCTGAACACGATGCCTAGCTGGATTGATCTCATCTGCCTGCATGTGATCCATATCCCTCCATTTCCAGGGGCCGCTTAAACACCACTGCCTTAATTAAGAGAGAGGGAGATGTTTCAAGACCTAACTACAGTGGCACAGTGGTGCAGCAGTAGAGTTGCTATCTTACAGCGCCAGAGACCAGGGTTCAATGCTGATAGAGTTTGTACGTTCTCCCAGTGACCACCGGGGTTTCTCCAGGTGCTCCGGTTTCCCCCCCACACTCCAAAGACGTACAGATTTGTAGGTTAATTTGGCTTCCATAAAAATTGTAAATTGTCCCCAGTGTGTAGGATAGTGTTAATGTACGGGGATCGCTGGTCGGCATGGGCTCAGTGATCTGAAAGGCCTGTTTCCACGCTGTATTTCCGAACAAAACTAAAAGTGACTGGAAAGATTCAGAAATTAGTTGACAAGAAGAAAATAACTTTTCATCTATTTTGACTGAGACCAAATCTTATCATTCATTACTCTTGTTAAAACCAGATCGCTGGAAGATTTACAATCTATCTCTAAACCATACTGCCAATGTATCAAGAGGAGGTATAGCATTCCTAACGTGCAAGCTCTGTAAGCTGCCTGCGAGAGGGGAGAAGAGGGAGTGAACAGGGTCAGAATGTCCATGAGCTAAAGGTTTAGATGGATATGGATCAAATGGACCAGTCCATTTGCCCGCATTTAGCCCATATCCCTCTAAACCTTTTCGTAAGGACATAATAGGAGCAGAATTAGGCCATTCGGCCCATCAAGTCTACTCCGCCGTTCAATCATGGCTGATCTATCTCTCCCTCCTAGCCCCATTCTCCTCCTTCTCCCCATAACCTCTGACACCGGTACTAATCAACAATCTATCCATCTCTACCTTAAAAATATCCGCTGACTTGGCCTCCAATGTCGGTCGATATTGTCGGTAGACTTTCCTATCCATGTCGGTTGATTTTTGGTTTCACAAGGCACGGTGAAACATTTAGAAACATAGAAAATAGGTGCAGAAGTAGGCTATTCGGCCCTTCGAGCCAGCACCGCCATTCAATATGATCATGGCTGATCATCCAAAATCAGTACCCCATTCCTGCTTTCCCCCCATATTCCCTGATTCCGTTAGCCCCTAAGAGCTTTTTCTAACTCTCCCTTGAAAACATCCAGTGAATTGGCCTCCACTGCCTCCTGTGGCAGAGAATTCCACAGATTCACAACTCTCTGGGTGAAAAAGTTTTTCCTCGTCTCAGTCCTAAATGACCTACCCCTTATTCTTAAAAACTGTGACCCCTGGTTCTGGACTCCCACAACATGGGGAACATTTTGTTCCTGTGTTGCATTGAATTGACTGATGTCTTGTCCTGACTAACACTGCCTACTTACCTCCAAAATGAATCTAAAGAAGAAAGGATTCCGAGAAGAATTAGTGGGCAGAAGCAGAGGAAGGTACCTTTAGAAAGGAGATGAGGAGGAATTTCTTTTGTCAGAGGGTGGTGAATCTGTGGAATTCATTGTCACAGAACGCTGTGGAGGCCAAGTCAGTGGATATTTTTAAAGTGGAGATTGATAGATTCTTGATTAGTTTGGGTGTCAGGGGTTATGGGGAGAAGGCAGGAGAATGGGGTTGACATGATTGAATGGCGAAGTAGACTTGATGGGCCGAATGGCCTAATTCTGCTCCTACAACTTCTGACCTTGTGAATTGATGAAAACCGTCAGGTTTGTCCACGTCCCCTGAAATCGGTCTGAAGAAGGGTCTCGGCCCGAAAAGTCACCCATTCCTTCTCTCCAGAGATGCTGCCCGTCCTGCTGAGTTACTCCAGCATTTTGTGTCTATCTTAGGTTTTTACACGGGTGGATTTGAATCAAAATTAGCAGTCAAACCGCATGGATTATTTTTCTCCCCATCATCTGTATCTTCCTTGTTGTGATGTATCAACAGGAAGAGAGGCTAGGTGCGAACAGAAAGTGTCACCTTGTTCAGAGCCACACAACACAGAAACTTCTTCCTAATATGTTGTACTTTACTGAGGTGCCAGGATAACTAAGTGTGAGAAAATAACTGCAGATGCTGGTACAAATCGAAGGTTTTTATTCACAAAATGCTGGAGTAACTCAGCAGGTCAGGCAGCATCTCAGGAGAGAAGGAATGGGCGACGTTCTGAAGAAGGGTCTCGACCCGAAACATCACCCATTCCTTCTCTCCTGAGATGCTGCCTGACCTGCTGAGTTACTCCAGCATTTTGTGAATAAATGCCAGGATAACTATATTGGTATTCCATCGCTAACTCTGCACTGACATCATGTTGAGTCACAAAGGAGATTCTACGTCTACAAATTTGGATGCTTTTAATTATTTATTCTTCAGTTTCCTGCTTTTTTATTATTTCTAAATGCTCGTACTTTTATTTCTTCAAGAATGTTTCCATTTATTTAAACATCAACAGGGGCAGCGGTGGACAGCGACAGAGACCCGGGTTAGATCCTGCTGATTGTGCAGCATTTGTACGTTCTCCCCGTGATCGCGTGGGTTTTCTCCAGGTGCTCCGGTTTCCACCCACACACCAAAGATGTAAAGGTTTGTGGGTTAATTGGCTTCGGTAAAATTGCAAATTGTTCCTATTGTGTTGGACAGTGCTAGTGTACAGGGTGTTCGCTGGTCAAAGCAGACTCCATGGGCCGATAGGCCTGTTTCTGTGCTGCATCTCCAAAAAGTAAAAGCCTTCATTAACCTGTAGGTGCATTTAGCTGCTCTTTGCATAAAGCTAACAACTCAGTTGCACACACCACCAAAAGCAAAGAGAAGTTCATGAACAAGTCCGTGAGAATGAGTCTAGGATTAAGGGTCATAGCCTCAGAATTAAAGGACATTCTTTCAGGAAGGAGATGAGGAGAAATCTCTTTTGTCAGAGGGTGGTGAATCTGTGAAATTCTTTTTCACGGAAGGGTGTGGAGGCCAAGTCAGTGGATATATAAAAGGCAGAATAGTACGATTCTTGATTAGTACGGGTGTCAGAGGTTATGGGGAGAAGGCAGGAGAATTGTGTTGGTGGGAGAGATAGATCAGCCATCATTGAATGGCTGAGCAGACTTGATGGGCAGAACGGCCCAATTCTACTCCTATCACTTATGACCTTATGATAGAAATGCTTTCATTGCCTTGAGTTGTTCCGGCATTTTATTTAACATTAAGAAACAGTTCTCAAAGGACACTCATTGTGGAATGAAGTAATTGATATGCCCATGAAAGACACAATAAAGGATAACAGTTCCCGCACAGTTCCCTGCTATCATGGACACTAAACCACAAGGACACCTGTTAATAAATTCAGATTGCACAATGCTTACACCATCACTCATATCTGTGCAATAAAGTTAGATATGAACAACATAACAGTCATGCATGGGAAGTTAAAATTACTAAATCAAAACTTAAATAAATAATTAGCCAAATTCAAAGTAAATTCGAACATTAAATTAGATATAGTTTAAATGGTCCCGTACAAGGTAAATACCAACAGAAACTCAAGGAATACGTTTATTTGGAAGCCACATTCAGTACAAAACCTCAGCAACATTTGAAGACACAGACTGCTGGAGTAACTCAGCCAGTCAGGCAGCATCTCTGGAGGACATGGATAGGTGACATTTCGAGTTGAGACCTTTATTCCGTGTGAGGAAAGGACCCGACCTGAAACGTCACCTATCCACATCCTCCAAAGATGCTGCCTGACCCGCTGAGTTACCCCCAGCACCCAGAATCTTTTTATTGCAAACAAGCATCCGCTGTTCCTTGCTTCCACACACAGCAACATTTGACCTATTCTGAGCTTCTTCTTACGGACGGCTAGAGCCTTATTTATAAAATGAGTTGAAAGCTTGTAGGTCATACGGTGGCCTTTTCAGAAGGTATCTCTATGATTTAATGTGACATCAGGGTTCATTGTTTAATCCAAGTCACTGTTATAACCTGTGGAAGATAACAAGTTGGGCAGGAGGACACTGTAGAATGCAACACCAGGATTAATATTGTCAAATCAATGACCAAACACCAAGAGAAGTCTTCCTGGTAGTTTAGTTTAGTTTAGTTTAGAGATAAATCGTGGAAACAGGCCCTTTGGCCCACCAAGTCCAAGTCAACCAATGACCACTCCGTACTGTAGTTCGTTCCTGCATACTAAGGACAATTTACAGAAGCCACTTAACCTGCAAACTCGCACGGCTTTCTCATGCGGGAGGAAACCGGAGCACATGGAGAAAATCCATGGGGTCACAGGGAGAATGTGCAAACTCTGAACAGACAGCACCCTTGATCAGGATCGAACCCAGAACTATGGCGCAGCAAGGCAGCAACTCTACCGCTGCGCCACCGTGCCGCCCAGCCCAGCAGAGTAATTTTCAAAACTTATGTAGATCAGAGTAGGAACAGAGTCAATTCTGTTCACTAATCTCAAAGTCCACATCTGTGGAATATTTAGACAATAGGTGCAGGAGTAGGCCATTTGGCCCTTCGAGCCAGCACCACCATTCAATGTGATCATGGCTGATCATTCTCAATCAGTACCCCGTTCCTGCCTTCTCCCCATACACCCTGACACCGTTATCCTTAATAGCTCTATCTAGCTCTCTCTTGAATGCATTCAGAGAATTGGCCTCCACTGCCTTCTGAGGCAGAGAATTCCACAGATTCACAACTCTGACTGAAAAAGTTTTTCCTCATCTCCGTTCTAAATGGCCTACCCCTTATTCTTAATCTGTGGCCCCTGGTTCTGGACTCCCCCAACATTGGGAACATGTTTCCTGCCTCTAACGTGTCCAACCCCTTAATAATCTTATACGTTTCGATAAGAACCCCTCTCATCCTTCTAAATTCCAGTGTATACAAGCCTATTTAATCCAACTGTTACCTTTAGTTTAGCGAATTGATGCATGGTCTGAATTATATATAATAAGCATATTGGCATTTAACCGGAATGAAATTTAATATAATCATCTATAACTCTGGACAGATGAACCTTTATGCCTACCCATAGTAAAAAATAACAGGCAAATCTTCCTTCAAAATCAAGTATGTTCTTTGTCAGACATTATCAAATGTTCTGTTGTATAATTTTAACAAGCTTAATTAGGACACAAATACATCGCTCATCATAGAAAGACATTTAGTGACCTTTTGCAACCAATTAAGCATTCAAAGATATGTAATGTTTTCTTGCCATTTTAAATTAATCGCTTTTTCTAAGCAAATAAATATTTTCTTTGATAATATTTTCTTAGCAAAGAATGTTTTGCAGAATTTGTAATGATCATAACATTGACAATAACGATCGCAACCTATTGACTACTTGCCCTAATGCACAGTGAATTATAATCATTCAAAAATTGGATACAGGTTATTTATCTCAATGTTGTAGCAACTTTTGAGCTCTGCCAATATCATTTATTGCACAAAATATAAAATCTTTAGTTCATAAGTGATAGGAGCAGAATTGGGCGATTCGGCCCATCAAGTCTACACTGCCATTCATTCATGGTTGATCTATCCTTCCCTCTCAACCCCATTCTAGATTTAGATTTAGAGATACAGCGCAGAAACAGGCCCTTCGGCCCACCGGGTCTGCGCCACCCAGCGATCCCCGCACACTAACACTATCCCACTAGGGATAATTTTTACATTTGCCCAGCCAATTAACCTACAAACCTGTACGTCTTTGGAGTGTGGGAGAAAACCGAAGATCTCGGAGAAAACCCACGCAGGTCACGGGGAGAACGTACAAACTCCGTACAGTACAGCACCCGTAGTCAGGATCGAACCGGAGTCTCCGGCACTGCATTCGCTGTAAGGCAGCAACTCTACCGCTGCGCCACCGTGCCGCTTTCTCTCCCATGACCCCCGACACCCGTACTGATCAAGAATCTATCTATCTCTGCCTTAAGAATATCTGTTGACTTGGCCTCCACAGCCTTCTACGGCAAAGAATTCCACAGATTCACCACTTTTTATTTAGTATTTATGAAGCGTAGATATCAGATGAAACCAAATTCATTTCAAGTAAATCTACTTGATTACATTTAGCACTTGGCTTTATAGATTCTTGATTGAAGAATACTGATTGAAACTCATAGAAATCAACAAAAAGATATACAAGACTGTGGAAGTCTTAGAATGTATCAGTGCATGGGTACATAGGTGTGGCAAAGCGGTAGTGTTGTTGCCTTACAACGCCGGAGACCCGGGCACAACCCCAACTACGGGCGCTGTCTGTACGGAGTTTGTACATACTCCCCGTGACCTGCGTGGGTTTTCTCCGAGATCTTTGGTTTCCTCCCACACTCCAAAGATGTACAGGTTTGTAGGTAAATTGGCTTGGTAAATGTAAAAAAAAATGTCCCTAGTTTGTGTGTGTGTGTGTGTGCGTGCGTGTGCGTGTGTAGAATAATGTTAATAAGTAGGGATTGTTGCGGTCAGTGCGGACCTGGTGGGCCGAAGGGCCTGTTCCGTGTTGTATCTCTAAATTAAACACAGAGGATCACCTCAGACGAAACCCATGCAGTTCCAGGAAGAACATGTAAACTCCACACACAAACAGCACCGGAGGTCAGGATCGAACCCGGGTCTCTGACGCTGCGAGGCAACGACTCTACCAGCTGCACTACTTCACCGCCCTTCTACTTC
This sequence comes from Rhinoraja longicauda, assembly GCF_053455715.1. NCBI lineage: Eukaryota > Metazoa > Chordata > Chondrichthyes > Rajiformes > Arhynchobatidae > Rhinoraja > Rhinoraja longicauda. The sequence continues at coordinate 41,026,410 of NC_135969.1, forward strand.
AAATTAGTTCAAGTTCATAAGTGAAGGGAGGAGAATTAGGCCATTTGGCCCATCAAATCTACACTGCCATTCAATCATGGCTGTTCTATCACTCCCTCCTAAACCACATTCTCCTGCCTTCTTTCTCCCCATAACCCGTACCAAAGTTCATAAGTTCATTTTCAACTTTTCTGAATAAATGTAATTGTTTGCACTACATCCATCCCTCGTGACAAAAGTTCCCATGATGTAGTAACTGTGCCAAGAGACTGATCCTGTAACCTCTCACCTTGCTATTGATGATAGTTAAATCAATGGCCTCTCAACACTCAATCACAAGACATAATCTACCCTTGAGCATTTCATTAAAAACCTGACAGACTTAACTTTCTTAATCAAATCTTTATAAATTTTCTCCAATAATAAAAATAAACATAGATTCAAGGTGAAGGGGAAAAGATTTAATAGGAATCTGAGGGGTAACATTTTCACACAAAGGGTGGTGGGTGTATGGAACAAGCTGCCAGAGGAGGTAGTTGAGGCAAGGACTATCGCAACGTTTAAGCGAAAATTAGACAGGTACATGAATATGACAGGTTTGGAGGGATAAGGGCCAAACGCAGGCAGGTAGGATTAGTGTAGATGGGACACGTTGGCCAGCGTGGGCAAGTTGGGCCGAATGGCCTGTTTCCACACTGTATGACTCTAAAAACAATTTCACTTTTTCAGTGGAATTTTTTTTCAACAATGTGACAGAACTATACATGCCCAATTAAGCCCCTGTGTTACTATGATAACAAGCTACATCTGTAGAAACCTATTACCAACTTTACAGCGAAAAAAATTAATTGATCACCAGTTTTGCTGCTTTAAAATGTAGAATGTTTATTGAAAATTGCACATCATGGCTGAAGCATCTTACTATTACATTTATCACAGGTAGCTCGATCCTAGAGTCCTAATAATGTGTAGACACAAGGAACTGCAGATGCTGGAATCTTGCGTAGGATACAGAGTGCAATAGCAACTCAAACAGGTCAGGCAGCATCTCCGGAGGGAATAGATAGGCGACTTATGACTGGGCCGCACAGCGGTCGAGTTGCTGCCTTACTGCGCTTGCAACGCCAGAGGCCCCGGATCGATCCTGAGTACAGGTCCTGTCTGTATGGAGTTTGTACGTTATCCCCGTGACCTTGTGGGTTTTCTCTGAGAACTTCCTCCCACATTCCAAAGATGTACGGGTTTGACAGTTAATTGGATTAGTGTATTTGTAAATTGTCGTATAAACGTATAAAATTATAAAAGGACTGGACAAGCAAAATGCAGGAAAAATGGTTCCCATGTTGGGGGGGAGTCCAGAACCAGGGGCTAAGAATAAAGGGGAGGCCATTTAAAACCGAGGTGAAAAGAAACTTTTTCACCCAGAGAGTTGTGAATTTGTGGAATTCTCTGCCACAGAAGGCAGTGGAGGCCAATTCACTGGATGAATTTAAAAGAGAATTAGATAGAGCTCTAGGGGCCTGCGGAATCAAGGGATATGGGGAGAAGGCAGTGCTGGCCTTCATGATTGTGAATGATCAGCCATGATCACAATGAATGGCGGTGCTGGCTTGAAGGACCAAATGGCCTCCTCCTGCACCTATTTTCTATGTTTCTATGCCTCTAGGATAGTTACTTTGCGGGGATCGCTGGTCGGGACGGACTCAGTGGGCCGAAGGACCTGTTTCCAAGCTGTATCTCCAAACTAAAAACTAAATCACTTTAGGTGACATTTTGGGTCAAGACCCGAAATGTCACCTATCCATGTCCTCCAGAGATGCTGCTAGACCCGCTGAGTTACTCCAGCACTTTTACACTCCAGCATAATAATGCGAGATATATTCATTTCCATTAAGACATTACAAGGTTGTAATATATCCAGCCAGGAGCTATTGGATTTAGATATTCTATTTTAAAATACACCCTGTGAATTTATGTTTAATATGTTTAAAATAGAAAAAGTGGGATAGCTCTTTGCAAGCTGTTGTTTCATCCTTATTTAGGAATCATTAATAATTTTCACCCCACCCACTCAAACCCATTTGTTGATCACCGGGAACGTTTTCTGATAGGTGACAATAGTTACTGACAACAGTGTCTGAAGAAGGGTCTCGGCCCGAAACGTCACCTATTCCTTTTCTCCAGAGATGCTGCCTGTCCCGCTGAGTTACTCCAGCACTTTGTGTCTATCTTCAGTTTAAACCAGAATCTGCACTTCCTTCCTACACAGACAAGAACATTCAGGTAACATTCACACCACAAGAATGTTACCACCATCAAACGCCGAGGGTAGTCCTGATAGTAGCATGTACAATTATGAAGGCATCGATGCGGTAGACAGTCAGAATTTTTTTTTTCCCCCCAGGGTGGAATTATTAAATACCAGAGGGCCTTGTTTGAAGGTAAGAGTGGCAAAGTTTAAAGGAGACTTGCGTTGCAAGTATGTGATAGGTACTAGGACCACATTTAAAAGGCACTTGGACAGGTACATGGATAGAATAGGTTTAGAGCGATATGGGCCAAACACTCACAGGTGGAACTAGCATAGTGGGGCATCTTGGTCAGCATGGGGTAGTTGGGCTGAAGGGCCTGTATCCGTGCTTTGTGACTCTATGACTTCTCTGCATTATATACATGAACCTCTAGGTTCCTATGTGCTTCTGGGAGTTTTAATTGAATCTATATTCCCACCACAATCAGTCTGAAGAAGGGTCCCGATGCAAAATGTCACCTCTCCGTATTCTTCAAAGATGCTGCCTGGCCCGCTGAGTTACTTCAGCTCTTTGCGTCTTTTAAAAAATATATATTCCCATTTATTGCGTTTTCTTCCAACGCCCATCCAATTTAAATGGTATCAGTAAACATCCCTGCTTTAACAATGCTGACTGGATCTACAGTTACTAATTGGGGGAATTGCGATTTTAAATCCTTCTAAATGAGGGTTGGACTGTTCCAGATGTCTTTAGTTTTCAATTATTTTTCATTTTATTCGGAGTCTTCCAGAGGTCAATTGAATTTACTCTCCTATGGATAGACACAAAAAGCTGGAGTAACTCAGCGGGACAGGCTCTGGAGAGAAGGAATGGGTGACGTTTCGGGTCAAGACCCTTCTTCAGACTGACTGAAGTTTGAAGAAAGGTCTCGACCCGAAACGTCACCCATTCCATCTCTGCAGAGATGCTGCCTGTCCTGTTGAGTTACTCCAGCTTTCTGTGTCTATCTTCAATGTAAACCAGCTTCTGCAGTTCATTCCCACACAATACTCTCCTGTGGTAGGGTTTAGCCATAGACAATGCTTGATGGTGGTGAGTGGGCTCCCATGCTCTGGGCCATCTGTGGGAGGCACCCCGGGCAAGGAGTTTGAGCAATGGCCGTCGAAGGCAAAGGGTGGCGCCTTCATGGGCCATTGTCGAGGTGGTGTTGGAGTGGGTCAAGTCTGAACAGTGGGCCACTGGAGGCCCTGCAGCAGCCTGGGGCTCCGCTAGATCAGGAGCCCTTCCAAGTGGCCAAATTCCTGGATCAGACGTTGCCTGCAGCAGCGGCGGCCATCGACACATCTCCTGGCCAGGCCAACCCCTGCAACTCCAACCCAGTGCCGCTGCCATGGCAATCTTTCATGGTTAGTTCGGCTATCAGAGGTTATGGAGAGAAAACAGGAGAATGGGGTTAGGATGGAGAGATAGATCAGCCATGATTGAATGGCAGAGTAGACATTAAGGGCCATATGGCTTAATTCTACTCCTATTCCTTGTGACCTTATGACAACGTGCCTTTATGGCCAAGATAAGACACTACATTTTTTAAATGTTTCGGACTTGAAGCGTACAAGATGGCAGCTAAAACATAGCGACTCTTGTGTACTGGCTCAGTATTGGTTACGATCCTACACTTAGTATGCTCGTGCCTAGTGTATAACTGGATTGTCACTGAACTGTACACAAAGAAAATTATTTCACTGTGCACAGGTACAACTATAAAATGCCATTGCCCGTAAGCCCAAAAAACTGACCAATGCTATTTAAAGCCTTCAAATATATATGCTTATTTTATAAAATATATATATTTTTTAATATCCAATATACTGAATGGTTCTCACAGTAGCTGACCCAAATGAACAGTGGTAGATAGACACAAAAAGCTGCAGTAACTCAGCGGGTCAGACAGCATCTCTAGGTGACGTTTCGGGTTGAGACCCTCCTTCAGAACAGCGGTAGCTTTGTGAAATTGTACGTGTCGCACCTAGAGTTCTGATGAGAAAAATATAGGTGGATGGTATGCACCATAATAATGTTGAGATGCAAATATATTAATTACCAAACCACAAATAAATAGCATGCAAGCTGAAACCCATTGTTAAATTATGTAGATGTGTGCTTTCAAGTGGAAATTTTCTGTCCAATATTTTAATGCAAGTGTTAGCTTATTTAGTTTAAATGAGCCAACACCTTTTCTGAAAAGAACATTCAGGGATAGGTCGCTCTTGCTGGTTAATCCTATGTGTCATGCATTCTGACATGGAAAATAATAATTCTCAGGATACAGGTTATGAAAAGATGATTCATCCAGATGTAATGGGCTTTAGCTTGCATAGTATTTATAGCTCCATAATTAATATGGCTAGCTTTCAACAACATTTTGAGACATACCATTATTGCCATTCATCAATATCTCCATTTTAACACATTATATATCTACAAATCATGAACTAAAAACATGACAATGGATATTCCCTCCTTTATCTGCTCTACGAGTGCTTTATAGTTCTTGAAACAAAATTTGAACTGTTATTGTGTGCATTGATTAGTACAGGTGTCATGAGAAGGCATGAGAATGGGGTTAGGAGGGAGAGATAGATCAGCCACGGGTGACATTTCGGGTTGAGACCCTTCTTGTCCGAAGAAGGGTCTCGACCCGAAACGTCACCCATTCCGTCTCTCCAGAGATGCTGCCTGCCCCACATCTTTACTCCTGCATTTTGTGTCTATCTTCGGTTTAAACCTGCATCTGTAGTTCCTTCCGACACACAGAACTGGCAGAGTAGATTTGATGAGCCGAATGGCCTAATTCTGCCCCTATTGCTTTTTAAACTTATGAACATTCATGGAATGTTAAGCATTCGCAAATGCTCACAATTGTAACAATAAAGGGCACTTAAAATCAAAGCTAATAAAGGTAAATACGAAAAGGTTGACATCTACCACAGAGCTCTACACAAGTTCCTGACTGCAAGGGGCAATTTGGATAGTGATAATTTAATTAAACAGTTCAATTGAAGTATGCTTGGAACTTTCTACCAAAAGCATATTTTCAAACAGGCTTGGTGAGTAAATGTGTGAAGATTGCTCAATTGTAACAAGTACAAGGAGTACATGATCCATTATAGTTCGGGGGTTGGCAGCTGAAAATGACTAAGAAAAACAGATCAAGTTTGAAATTTGTTGTGAATATAATTGGATAGTTTTAGATGCTGAGTTAAACCTAACCTATTATATTCACAATGAATCTTAACATTGAGCAATATGTACAAAACCTGAACAATTTAAAGTTTTTTTAATCCTATGGATAATTTATCAGAATGCATGAATAATTACTAATAAGCAAAATGTGCTCTTTGATAATAGTTTGTGTGATCATGTGAGCTAAAAGCAAGAGAGCTTCTGGAGTTTTAGGATTTACTTTTCTGACTTATGTTGTCAAAATATCCCTCCTCCAGCTAAACGAACCAAGAGAACTGGCTCTAATCTGTTCCATGGTTAGTTGTTGGAAGGAATGAATGAAATTAATTGAAATGGAAAATAATCTTTTTTTTTTCCTTGCCTCCCAGACTGAACAATTAACACTGTAGGTTAACACAAAAAAAAAGAGAAACCAACTCATACCAAACCTGTGTCCATGTTAGATGTCAAGTCAAGTCAAGTCAATTTTATTTGTATAGCACATTTAAAAACAACCCACGTTGACCAAAGTGCTGCGCATCTGATTAGGAAAAAAAGAAAAAGAAACATACAGTGGCAGGCAGCCAAACACAACGGCGCGGCCAGTCCCGCGGCCGAGCCGCGCCGGGCGATGGAAGGCCCCGCGGAAGAGACCTAAAAAAAAAAAGAAAGATTTCCCCCACCCACACCCCCCCCCCCCCACATACACAACCAAAACAAAACACCCCACCACCAACACACAAACACATCAAGGTGAAAGGGCGTGCAGCGTAGGTTTACTAGGTTAATTCCCAGAATGGCGGGACTGTCATATGTTGAAAGATTGGAGCGACTAGGCTTGTATACACTGGAATTTAGAAGGATGAGAGGAGATCTTATCGAAACGTATAAGATTATTAAGGGGTTGGACACGTTAGAGGCAGGAAACATGTTCCCAATGTTGGGGGAGTCCAGAACAAGGGACCACAGTTTAAGAATAAGGGGTAGGCCATTTAGAACTGAGATGAGGAAAAACTTTTTCAGTCAGAGAGTTGTGAATCTGTGGAATTCTCTGCCTCAGAAGGCAGTGGAGGCCAATTCTCTGAATGCATTCAAGATAGAGCTAGATAGAGCTCTTAAGGATAGCGGAGTCAGGGGGTATGGGGAGAAGGCAGGAACGGGGTACTGATTGAGAATGATCAGCCATGATCACATTGAATGGCGATGCTGACTCGAAGGGCCGAATGGCCTCCTCTTGCACATATTGTCTATTGTCTGTTGTCTATTGAAAATCAAACTTTAAAATGCCACAGACATGCGATTATTTAATCTATTAAAAACTTACTTCATATCTCAATCTCAATTTTTTTTTTAAATCAGTTGATGATAAAGCCAATGCCAAAGGTTCTGCTAATTATCAGTCATGTGGTGCATCATAAATGTTTACATTACAGCTTTCAAGAACAACATGTACAGGGCCAGGTATGTGGCAGCATTCATTTGTCATTCAGGGAATTGCAATGTCATTTGATGCAGAAATGCATTCAAGTATTTTTGCAGCAAATTCCCCAACTATAACTGCTCCTTTTCACAATCTCGAGCTGAAAAGTCTGTCATGGTCTGCTTAATGTATATGGTTCTTAATATATTTTCTTATATTATATATTTGATCACATTTATATTGTTTACAGTGTACATATTCTGTTGTGCTGCTGCAAGTTAGAATTTCATTGTTCTATCTGGGACATGTGGCAATAAAACACTCTTGATATATGAATATATATATTATATAAAATGTTCCATATACCAATTTGATGCCAGTGAGTGGTTCATAATAAGGAATCAAAGTATAAAAGAGTTTACTGAGGATGAACCTTAAACCACAAATCTTTTATTTTCTGTTTTGCAAATCAGAATAGCTTTAAGAGAATGTTATATCTCCCCTATGGGGAAAAAAAAGCAATATTGTTTCATACATAAAATTATAATATATATTTTCCACTTGGTTTACAAAATATATTTCATTATCCATTTTAAAAACCAGAAAGGGTTAATAACAGAATCCAACCTTCAATTATACAATTACTTTTTCATGTGGTAAATAAATTAGATGTAGTTAGGAAGAAAATTAACGTGATTGAATCATAAATCCCACGTCATTTCATACCCCACAAGACCAAAAAGTCACACCACAAATGACATTATTCACACAACGAGAAGCTCTTATTTCCCAAATATCCTCTAGTCTAAAACGACAGAGGAGTAATTTTGATAAGAGTTTTCAAAGTAACAATATTCTTCCAAATTTTGAAATGCAGATTTTTTTTTTAAGGCAAATGAATCCAACCAGGGGATTCTCATTACGACTGCACGTCAACAACAAATCGGTCGGTCCAGACCACAGCTCCAGGGCATGTTAACCAAACTGGAAATAAATCACTGTTCACTGTCATCTAAACCTGCATCATTCTCTCTACTCTAATCTTCAGAAGGAATTAAAAATACCTTCTGAAAAACAAATATTATTAATTTTACTAATTCCCTAAATCATTTCCTTTAACGTATCGGTCATGTAGGAAATGATCACATTTTATAGACAAATATATAATTCACAGCGATTCTAACATAATTTAATGAACAAAAATATTCCACGTTCTTTTCCATATCGTTAGGGAATTTGAGGCTAAGAAAAACTATCAAAAATGCTTGGTTCTAAAGTCAATATGTAATGCATGTAATTGCTGAACATCAGAGTAAACATATAATATTAAATCGGTTGACAAATGATAACGTTTAACGTAAGTCTCGTGTCTAGATTCAAGACATGCTTTTATTCCTATTACCGAAATCTAACGTCAAAAATCATTCTGGTTATCAATTACTGGCGCTCAATAATGTAATCTGGACTTTTGCAATTAAATGTGATTAAAAAATATATTGATATAATTTTGATGTACTAGTTTGATGCAACCATTCGCCACAGACCCTCGCCTGGAGCGACAAACTGGTGAGGGGAATGGGCGGCACCGCTTGCTTTGTATTAAATCGTTTCTCTTGCAAAAATCACAGACGCGACTTCCAACCCAGCAGAATGAAACAGACATTTACTTGTGTTTTTGTTCATTCTGATGGCAAATTTCGCGCCGCATCCGACTTTAATCCAGACAAATAAATAAGTTTGTTTTTAAAAAACAAGCAGAAAGCAGTGCCTTCCGTCCTCGTCGTCGTCTCACCCTTCCAGAAATGTCACAAGTGGGTCTCTTTCCCTCTGAAACTTACCCATTCCAGGAGGCGCAGAAAACACAGAGGTTCCTTCGCCACACGAAACGTACCAGATGCTACAAGCTGGAGCAGAATAAAGTGCAAAACAATAAAAAAGAAAGAGAAACATTTGAGAGCGGTTATAAACACACACACACACACACACATGGGGAAAACCATCACATTTTATATACATATATATTCGTTATTTTTGTTGTTGTTGTTACAGCAAAAGCAACTTGAGTTGAGTGGAAGTGGTGGTGCGAGTCGAGCCTTACCTGGTTGATGATATCCATATTAGTGCAGCTGTGTATGTGTGGGGAGGGGGGGAGCTGCTGATGTTGCGAGGTGTACAGGCTACAATGAGCTACCGCTATTGCCACTCTTCGCAATGTAGCTCTCTGGCGGCTTCGGGCGCCGCCGGAGATTGCCGGAGATTGCCGAAGACGGACGGAAGGGGGCGGCTCTCCTTCCCATTGCTTCCCATCCGCCCTAGTAACAGCGCGGCCAGCGTTTCCTATTGGCCCGTGGCCCCCCTCGTTTTTCCCCATTGGACGGTGGTACCCAACGCCTCTGTTGCCTAGCAACGCCAGGAGCGCGTCGCTAAGAGACCAGTGAGGGGGGGGGGGTCAAAGTTCCTGGGCTAGAATTTGTCAGAAAGGGCCGAATGGCTCACATTGATTTTTTTTCCGTCAGGTTTATTTTAGTTTAGTTTTCGAGATACAGCGCAGAAAACAATAGACAATAGACAATAGGTGCAGGAGTAGGGCATTCAGCCCTTCGAGCCAGCACAGCCATTCAATGTGATCATGGCTGATCATTCTCAATCAGTACCCCGTTCCTGCCTTCTCCCATACCCCCTGACTCCGCTATCCTTAAGAGCTCTATCTAGCTCTCTTGAAATCATTCGGAGAATTGGCCTCCACTGCCTTCTGAGGCAGAGAATTCCACAGATTCAAAACTCTCTGACAGAAAAAGTTTTTCCTCATCTCCGTTCTAAATGGCCTACCCCTTATTCTTAAACTGTGGCAGGCCAGGCCCTTCGGCCCACCGGCCAGCAATCACCCCGCACACTTTAACACTGTCTCACCCACATACACACAGAAGGTATCACAAAATGCTGGAGTAACTCAGCGGGTCAGGCAGCATCTCTGGAGAGAAGGAATGGGTGACGTTTCGGGTCGAAGAAGTCTGAAGAAAGGTCTCGACCCGAAACGTCACCCATTCCTTTTCTCCAGAAATGCTGCCTGATCCGCTGAGTTACTTCAGCATTTTGTGATACCTTCAATTTGTACCAGCATCTGCAGTTATTTTCCTACACAAACACATACAGAGCCAATTAACCTACAAACCTGCACGCCTTTGGAGTGTGGGAGGAAAACAAAGTGCACGTAGAAAACCCACGCGGTCACAGGGAGAACGTGCAAATTCCGTACAGACAGCGCCCGTGGTCAGGATCGAAACCGGGTCTCCGGCGCTGCAAGTGCTGTAAGGCAACAACTCTACCGCTGCGCCACCGCGGTCGTAATTGCCACATATGCCGAGGTGCAGTGATTAGCTTTTGTTGAGTGCTATCCAGTATTCAGGGCGGCACGGTGGCGCAGCGGTAGAGTTGCTGCCTTACAGTGAATAGAGCACCGGAGACCCGGGTTCGATCCTGACTACGGGTGCTGTCTGTATGGAGTTTGTACATTCTCCCCATGACCTGTGTGGGTTTTCTCCGAGATCTTCGGTTTCCTCCCATACTCCAAAGACGTACAGGTTTGTAGGTTAATTGGCTTGGTAAATGTAAAAATTGTCCCTAGTGGGTATAGGATAGTAATGTGCGGGGATTGCTGGTCGGCGCGGACCCGGTAGGCCGAAAGGGCCTGTTTCTGCACTGTATCCCTAAACCAAACTAAACTAAAAAAGAAAAGATGAACAGAAGATAGACACAAAAAAGCCAGAGTACCTCAGCGGGCCAGGCAGCATCTCTGGAGAGAAGGATGTTGCGGGTCGAGACCCTTCTTCGGACTGGTTAGGGATAAAGGAAACGGGAGATATGGATGGTGATGTGGAGAGGTGAAGAACAATGAATGAAATATATGCAAAAACAGTAACAATGATAAAGGAAACAGGTCATTATTAGCTGTGTGTAGGGTGTAAACGAGAAGCTGGTGCAAGTTGGGTGGAGAGAGGGATAGAGAGAGGGGGAAAATACTCCACACAATTATAACCATGGGCGGCACAGTGGCGCGGCGGTAGAGTTGCTGTCTTGCAGCGCCAGAGACCCGGGTTCAATCCTGACTACAGGTGCTGTCTGTACGGAGCTTGTACGTTCTCCTCGCGTGGGTTTTTGAAATCGCGTGGGTTTCCTCCCAAACTCCAAAGATATACAGGTTTGCAGCCTTGCTATAAATATAAATTGTCCCTGGTGTGTGTAGGATGGCGTTAATGTGCGTGGATTGATGGTCGGCGTGGACCCGGAGGGTCGAAGGGCCTATTTCCGTGGACCCAGAGGGTCGAAGGGCCTATTTCCGTTAAGGGCCTATTTCCATGCTTTAGCTCTAAACTAAACTGAACTAAACTAAACAAGTCATCCACAACACACAGATAGAGTATCAAGATACAAGAATGATCCCAGGAATGAGTAGGTTAACCTATGATGAGTGTTTGTCGGCACCGGGCCTGCACTCGCTGGAGTTTAGAAGAATGAGGGGGACCTCATTGAGACATACAGAATAGTGAAAGGCTTGGATAGAATGGATGTAGAGAGGATGTTTCCACTAGTGGGAGAGTCTAGGACTAGAGGTCATAGCCTCAGAATTAAAGAACGTTCTTTTAGGAAGGAGATGAGGAGAAATTTCTTTAGTCAGAGAGTGGTGAATCTGTGGGATTCTTTGCCACAGAAGGCTGTGGAGGCCAAGTCAGTGGATATTTTTAAGGCAGAGATAGATAGATTTTTGAATAGTATGGGTGTCAGAGGTTATGGGAAGAAGGCAGGAGAATAGGGTTAGGAGGGAGAGATAGATCAGCCATGATTGAATGGTGGAGAAGACTTGATGGGCCAAATGGCCTAATTCTACTTATAACCTTATGACCTTATTTGGTGCAAAGATATAACATTGAAGCGATATTAATCAATGTCTTAAAGCCTGGCATAAGGTTCCCAGCCTCAAACGTCATTTGTGCGTTCCCTCCACAGATGCTGCATGACCGGCTGAGTTCCTCCTGCATTGTGTGGCACGGTGGCGCAGCAGTAGAGTTGCTGCCTGACAGCACTAGAGACCCGGGTTCGATCCTGACGACAGGTGCTGTCTGTATGGAGTTTGTTCGTTCTCCCCGTGACCTGCGTGGGTTTTCTCTGGGATCTCTGGTTTCCTTCCACATGTACATGTAAGTTAATTGGCTTGGTATAAATGTAAATTGTCCCTTGTGTATGAAGGATAATATTAGTGTGCGGGAATCACTGATCAGCCGTGGACTCGGTGGGCCGAAGGGCCTGTTTCCGCGCTGAGTAAGAAGAGTAATAACAGCAGCAGTGATTTTACAATAGAAGTGGGCATTCATACACCTGTCCAAGGATGAGTATCTTTGGACAGGCCGTGATATAGTGGTGTAGGAAGGAACTGCAGATGCTGGTTTACACCGAAGATAGACACGAAATTATGGAGAAACTCGGCGGGACAGGCAGCAGCTCTGGAGAGAAGGAATGGGTGATGTTTCGGGTAGAGACCCATCTTCAGACTGAGTCAGTAACCTCGGCATTCCCTCTCTCTCTGTCGCTCCCCCACCCAAATCGCACCAACAAACAGCTAACAATGGCCTGTTTCCTTTATCATCGTTACTTTTTTGCATACCTTTCATTCATGGTTCTTTATCTCTCTTCATCATCGTCTATATCTCTCACTCCCCTTTCCCCAGACTAGTCTGAAGAAGGGTCTCAACCCGAAACGTTACCCATTCCTTCGCTCCAGAGATGCTGCCTGTCCCGCTGAGTTACTCCAGCATTTTGAGTCTATCTTCCATGATAGAGTGGCGATCTTTAAACCGAGCATTTCTGAAAGAGGATTGCATCGGGTTGCTGTGAGTGTGGCCCAATCAATTGTTGCACAGATGTGTGAAGCTGGTCACAGTTAAATTGTTTGTTTCAGCTCACTGGGTCCTTGGGAAATCAAAAGCAGCTCTAGGTTCCTCCGCAACATTGCAAATTGGCCAGGTCCCTAAAGGTGTGGGGATTCTGGTTCACAAAGGTCTGAATCTCTCAAGAGGGAGAAACAAGGAACTGCAGACGCTGGTTTACCAAATAAAAAAATGCACAAAATGCTGGAGTAACTCAGCGGGTCAGGCAGCATCTCTGGAGATCACGGATAGGTTATGTTTTGGGTCAAGACCCTTCTTTGACCCACATTTTATAGCAGTTTATTGTTGCACTTCTGCAGCTTTTAGTTTAGTTTAGTTTAGAGATACAGCACAGAAACAGGCCCTTCGGCCCACAAAGGTCTGCGTTGTTACAGGCCTATTATGCAGGTATGAGTAAGAATTTCATTGTTTCCTTGACAATGAAATGACAATTACACACTCTTAGTTTAGTTTAGAGATACAGTGAGGAAACTGGCCCTTCGGCCCACCGAGTCCACGCCGACCAACGATCCCCGCACACAAACACTATCCTACACACACTGGGGACAATTTACATTTATACCAGGCCAATTAACCTACAAACCCGTGTGTCTTTGGAGTGTGGGAGGAAAGCGAAGATCTCGGAGAAAACCCACGCAGGTCTCGGGGAGAACGTACAAACTCCATACAGACAAGCATCCGTAGGTGGGATCGAGCCCGGGTCTCTGGCGCTGTGAGGCAGCAACTCTACCGCTGCGCCATTGTTCCGGCAGCTTGGTGTTGCAGATTGGGACCCGATCTCGGCATGACTACAACAGATTTTACAAGTGCACACTTCCAAGCAATTATGCTATGGCCTTTCATTTTAAACCAGTGCACAGTTTTATCCACATTAACCCTGAAAAACAAATTTTGTTGGCTTAGTTAATGATAATCTTGCAGCACAGGGGAGCAATGTATATGGACTACACTAAGGATGTCAGGCTTTTTATGGCACTTGTATTGAGGTTATTAATTTATTAAATATTTGTTTGTTATATATTATCATTGTGTCTTGTGTTACAGGCCTATTATGCAGGTATGAGTAAGAATTTCATTGTTTCCTTGACAATTAAATGTCAATTAAACACTCTTAGATTAGTTTAGTTCAGAGATACAGTGAGGAAATTGGCCCTTCGGCCCACCGTGTCCACGCCGACCAGCGATCCCTGCACACTAACGCTATCCTACACACAACAAGGGATAAATTACACTGAAAACCAAGCCAATTAACCTAAAAAACCTGCACATCTTTGGAGTGTGGGAGGAAACCGGAGATCTCGGAGAAAACCCATGCAGGTCACGGGGAGAACGTACAAACTCCATATAGACAGCACCCGTAGTCAGGATCGAACCGAGGTTGCTAGCGCCATAAGGCAGTAACGCTACTGCTGCTCAACCATGCCACCAATACTCTTGGAGTTCGGCAGATTGGGGGGAAAAATTATGAGTTGCAATGTGTTCATTGCCCAGTATGTGAACGGTGAAGTGTGAATCAATCTGTTGGTGCTAGCAATACCAACGTATTTCCTGGATTACTGCTGTCTGAGGTGTGGTTGCATGAGCTGCAGAATATAACATTTTGGTCTGGAATTTGTGGTCAGTGAAGAAGTGAAATTTCTCTCATCGGTAAAATTTCTTCTCACACTTGGATCTAGGACTTGATCCTTACTTGATGTTGGACCGTGGTTTAATTAAATTTCAGTGTGCTGAATAAATTCAGTAAATAGGCGACACGGTGGCGTAACGGTAGAGCTAATGCTTTACAGCGCCAGAAAACCGGGTTCAATCCCGACTACGGGTGCTGTCTGTACGGAATATGTTACGTTCTCCCCGTGTCCTACGTGGGTTTTCTCTGAGATCTTCCGTTTCCTCCCACACTCCAAAGACCTACAGGTTTGTAGGTTAATTGGCTTGGTATAAATGTTAAATTGTTCCTCGCATGTGCAGGATGGCGTTAATATGTGCGGACTCAGTGGCCCGAAGGGCTTGTTTCCGCGCTGTATCTCTAAACTAAACTAAAGATTACTGAGATCATGGCTAAAAATCAGTATTAAAACATCCCATCACTTAGAAATATCAAAACATTACTGTAGACTGAATGATGCCACTCCTATACACTGGAATTTAGAAGGATGAGAGGGGATCTTATCGAAACATATAAGATTATTAAGGGGTTGGACATGTTAGAGGCAGGAAACATGTTCCCAATGTTGGGGGAGTCCAGAACAAGAGGCCGCAGTTTAAGAATAAGAGGTAGGCCATTTAGAACTGAGATGAGGAAAAACCTTTTCAGTCAGAGAGTTGTGAATCTGTGGAATTCTCTGCCTCAGAAGGCAGTGGAGGCCAATTCTCTGAATGTATTCAAGAGAGAACTAGATAGAGCTCTTAAGGATAGCAGAGTCAGGGGGTATGGGGAGAAGGCAGGAGCGGGGTACTGATTGACAATGATCAGCCATGATCACATTGAATGGCGGTGCTGGCTCGAAGGGCCGAATGGCCTCCTCCTGCACCTGTTGTCTATTGTCTATTGTCTAAAAAGTTCTGCAAAGGTAGACATTGCTGACACCACATTTATCAATTTCTCATCTAATGAATGGACTTCGATCTGAGTTGTTAACTGTTTCTCTGACATGCTTGAACTACCAATTATTTCCACTGGTTTCTCATTCCATTTCAAACACATTTCAAAAATGAGGGGAGACCTCATTGAAATGTATGGAATAGTGAAAGGCTAGGATAGGGTGGATGTGGAGAGGATGTTTCCATTAGTGGGAGAGTCTATGAAGAGAGGTCACAGCCTCAGATTAAAGGACATTCTGGTGGTGAATCTGTGGAATTCTTTGGCACAGAAGGCTGCGGAGGCCAAGTCAGTGGATATATTTAAGGCAGAGATCAAGTCAAGTCAAATTTATTTGTCACATACACATACACGATGTGCAGTGAAATGAAAGTGGCAATGCCTGCGGGTTGTGCACAAAAAGAATTACAGTTACAGCATATAAATAAAGTTAATAAGTTACTATTAGTGTCGACAAAAATTTAGTCTCTGGAGTTATAAAAGTTGACAGTCCTGATGGCCTGTGGGAAGAAGCTCCGTCTCATCCTCTCCGTTTTCACAGCGTGACAGCGGAGGCGTTTGCCTGATCGTAGCATCTGGAACAGTCCGTTACTGGGGTGGCAGGGGTCCCTCATGATCTTGCTTGCTCTGGATCTGCACCTCCTGATGTATAGGTCCTGCAGGGGGACGAGTGTAGTTCCCATGGTGTGTTCTGCCGAACGCACTACTCTCTGCAGGGCCATCCTGTCCTGGGCAGAGCTGTTCCCAAACCAGACTGTAATGTTGCCGGACAGGATACTCTCTACAGCCCCAGAGTAGAAGCAATGAAGGATCCTCAGAGACACTCTGAATTTCCTCAGTTGTCTAAGGGGGTAATGGCGCTGCTTAGCCTTACCCACCAGTGCGGCAATGTGCGTTGCCCACGTCAGATCCTCTGCGATGCGGACTCCCAAGTATTTAAAACTGCTCACCCTATCCACAATAGACCCATTTATCTCCAGTGGCGTGTACGTCCTTGGATGTTTAGCCCTTCTGAAGTCCACAATCAGCTCCTTTGTTTTAGTGACATTCAAGAGGAGGCTATTGTCCTGACACCAGAGTGCCAGATCAGCCACCTCCTCCCGGTAGGCCTTCTCATCGTTGTTGGAGATCCGGCCCACCACCACAGTGTCATCAGCAAACTTGATGATGGAGTTTGAGCTGAACCTGGCCCCACAGTCATGTGTGTACAGGGAGTACAGTAGGGGGCTAAGGACGCAGCCCTGGGGGGATCCTATGTTCAGGGTGAGGGAGCTAGATGTGTGTTCCCCCATCCTGACCACTTGGGGCCTGGCAGTGAGAAAGTCCAGGACCCAGGCACACAGAGGGGTGCTAAGCCCCAGTTCCAGCAGCTTCTCAACCAGTCTGCTGGGGACTATTGTGTTGAATGCTGAACTAAAGACAATGAACAGCATCCTCACATAGCCCCCCTGGCTGTCCAGATGAGAGAGAGAGCGGTGTGTAGAACCTGGGAGACCGCATCATCCGTGGACCTGTTCGGACGGTATGCGAACTGTAGTGGGTCCATGTTGCGAGGAAGGAGGGCGCAGATGTGCTTCTTGACTAGCCTCTCAAAGCATTTCATGACAACCGAGGTGAGGGCCACCGGTCGGTAGTCATTTAAACACGCTGGAGAGGCATTCTTTGGCACCGGTACAATGATGGATCTTTTGAAGCATGCAGATAGATAGATTCTTGTCAGAGGGTGGGAGTCAGAGGTTATGCGGAGAAGGCAGGAGAATGGGGTTAGGAGGGAGAGATAGATCAGCCATGATTGAATGGCGGAGAATTAGGCCGAATGGCCGAATGGCCTAATTCTGCTCCTATCATTTATGATCTTATGATCTTATGAACCCAGATATTTTTTTAATTAATTGAACATTATCTTGGATGAATTTTCTTTATTTTTAAAACCTTTTTGTTTCAAAATTATCAAATAATAGGTTGTAGGGGCAGCACTGTGGCACAGCACCAGAGACCCGAGTTCGATCCTGACTATGGGTGCTGTCTGTATGGAGTTTGCACGTTCTCCCCGTGACCACGTGGGTTTTCTCCGGGTGCTCCGCGTGCTCCGGTTTCCTCCCGCACTCCAAAGACGTACAGGTTTGTAGGTTAATTGGCTTCAATAAAATTGTAAATTGTCCCGAGTGGGTGGGATAGTGTTAGTGTAAGGGGTGATCGCTGGTCGTCAAGGACTCGGTGGTCTGTTCCGGCTGTATATATATGATATGATATGATATGATGATGGGCCAGTTTCCACGTGGTATCTCTAAAGTCTAAAGTCTAAAGATTTCCAAGTTTACAATAATTTGTTGAATAAGAAGCCGCTGAAGTATTCCAAATTCAATGCCATTTGTCTGAAGAAGGGTCTCGACCCAAAACGTCACCCATTCCTTCTCCCCAGAGGTGCTGCCTGTCCCGCTGAGTTTCTCCAGCATTTTGTGTCTATCTGCCATTTATCCCCGAGCATTCTTGCATTTCCTGCAGCTATTTCCTGTACTTTCGATAATGCTCTGTAATTTTACATTAAGCCTGTAATCTAGCATCTGGACCACTGATTATTAGACACGGGCATCCATACACGGGCATTTGAACTAGAAATCCAAAATCAGAATCGTCATTTAAAAATCTCTCACTCATTTCTCTATATGCATTCTGGCCAAATTGATAACAACATAAATTTTCATTGGAGACACAAGAAACTGCAGCTGCTGGAATCTTTAGACATTAGACTTTGGAGATACAAGGCAGAAACAGACCAAGTCAGCGCGGACTAGCGATCACCCCGGACACACCACTAACCTACACACACACTAGGGACAATGTTTGCAACATAATGAAGCCAATTAACCTACAAACCTGCACGACTTTGGAGTGTGGGTGGACACAAAAAACTGGAGTAACTCAGCGGGTCAGATAGAATAGGTAACGTTTTGTGTCGAGACCCTTCTTCAGACTATGGGACAGTGTTGGGGGGGAGGGGTCTGAAGAAGGGTCCTGACCCAAAACGTCTTGTATCTACGTTCTCCAGCGATGCTGCCTGACCTGCTGAGTTACTCCAGCATTTTGTGTCTTTTTTGTTTGCAAATCAGCATCTGCGATTTCTTGTTTGTTCAGGATTTCATCCGTTTGTGTGTTACAGTTTGGTCAGTACACACAGACCTGCAGGTCAGCACATGAGGAACGTTTGTGTCATTTGGGCTCCCTAACTGATAATTACTGTGGTCTGTCAGTGGCAATGACTGGACTACAGAAAGGGTCACACTGCTTGCGTTCATTATTCATGATGATTCTGTAGGCTTCTACGGAGAAGCACGCATTCCTTCTCTCCAGAGATGCTGCCTGTCCCATTGAGTTACTCCAGCATTTTGTGTCCGTCTTCCTTCTAGTAGCTGCCTTCTTCATCTAGTAGCTGGCCACTTGACTCTGCTGGTCTTCAAGGTCTGCATGAGGTCTCTCAGTTTCCAGTGGGATAGTTCCCCCACCATCCCTATTTTGGGCGGCACGGTACCACAGCGGTAGAGTTGCTGCCTCACTGCGCCAGAGACCCACGTTCGATCCTGTCTACGGGTGCTGTCTGTACGGAGTTTGTACGTTCTCGCCATGACCCGCGTGGGTTTTCTCCGAGATCTTCGATTTCCTCCCACGCTCCAAAGACGTACAGGTTTGTAGGTTACTTGGATTGGTGTAATTGCAAACTGTCCCTAGTGTGTGTAGGATAGTGTTAGTGTGCGGGGATCGCTGGTCGGCGCAGATTTGGTTGTCCGAAGGGCCTGTCTCAGTGCTGTCTCTCTAAAGTAAACTAAATCCCAGCCCAGTCACCCCTCTCCTTCCCACTCCTTCATGTTCTTATTTCCCATCCCCACATGCCTCAGTTACCTTCCATCTATCTCCCTGCCTCTTGCTTTACATTTTCACTTTTCTCTCCTTATCTGACCCAATTTTGTCTCCTTTTCACCTCCAGCTTTTGTCACTTTAGTCCACCCATCTAACTAGCAAATCCCCCTTCCCTCCCCCCCACCCCCCCCCCCCCTCCCCCCCACCGGCCTGCACCAACCTATCACTTGCCAGGGTTTGTCCTGCCCCCACCTCTCTTTCTCAGCTTTCTCCCCACCCCTACTATCAGGCTGAAGAAGGAACCCAAACCCGAAACATCACCCATCCATTTCCTCCACAGATGCTGCCTAACTGCTGAGCCCCTCCAGCACTCTGTGATTTGCTTCGGATCTGCTCCTTGTTCTTTAGACTTTAGACTTAAGAGATATAGCGTGGAAACAGGCTCTTCTGCCCACCGAGTCCGCACTGACCAGCAATCACCCCGTGTACCAGCACTAGGGACAATTTACAGAAGCAAATTAACCCATAAACCTGTACGTATTAAGAGAAAACCGTAGCACCCGGAGAAATCCCACAAGCTCACAGGAGAATGTACAAACTCCGTACAGATAACACCCATAGTCAGGATTGAACCCGAGTCTCTGGCGCTGTAAGACAGCAACTCTACCGCTGAGATTGATCATGATGGTGGTATTTTGGCTGCAGTTTGTATTAGAGAGGCTGAAGAAGGGTCTCGACCCAAAACATCACCCATTCCTTCTCCTCAGAGATGCTGCCTGACCCGCTGAGTTACTCCAGCATTTTGTGTCGGTCTGTGATGCCATTAGCTGTGTACCTGATGCTGGAAAAAGCTCAGATGCAACTTGCTTGGAGAACTTGATCTGATTTTGTGATTAGTTTGTTGTGACCTGGAAATGTCCAACTATTAGTTTATTTGAACTGTTACTAGAAAAGAGAGCTTATGCAATTCAATTACCAGGCTAATGTTTGTCCTCTCAAGTTTTAAGCGTATGCTTTTATTCAATGATGAAAAATAGAGGTTGAAGAACCACAGAAATGACTTTTTAAATATTGCTAATTTCTGGAATATGGTTAACCATGAGAATAACAACTCATAGACAGCTGCAGATTATTTATAATTTCTGCATCTTAAATAAATGTTATTTGCTATGAATTTCTGCATCTTTGATATGTATTATTCACTAGGTTACTAGGTTCACTAGGTTAATTCCCGGAACGGTGGGACTGTCGTATGTTGAAAGACTGGAACGACTAGGCTTGTATACACTGGAGTTTAGAAGGATGAGAGGGAATCTTATAACAGAGCTTTATTTGTCGTTCGGTACCGAAGTACCGAACGAAACTACATAGCAGTCATAGAAAAAAAAAGAACACAAGACACATGACCCCAACACAAACGTCCATCACAGTGACTCCAAACACCCCCTCACTGTGATGGAGGCAACAAAACTTCCACTCTCTTCCCCACGCCCACGGACAGACAGCTCGTCCCCGACCGACCCGCACAGTCCCCGCACCGGGCGCTGAAACGTCTCGCGGCCGAACCGGGCGATGAAAGGCCCGCGATCAAGCCTTGCGCAGCTAAGTCCCGTGGTCGAGCCGCACCGGGCGATGTAAAGTCCCGTGGTCGAGCCGCACCAGCGATGAAAAGCCCCGCAGCCGAGCTGCACCGGGCGATGTTAAGCCCCGCGGCCGAGCCGCACCGGGCGATGTTAAGTCCCGCAGCTGAGCTGCACCGGGCGATGTTAAGCCCCGCAGCCGAGCTGCACCGGGCGATGTTAAGCCCCGCAGCCGAGTTGCACCGGGCACTGTTAAGTCCCACAGCCGAGCTGCACCGGGCGATGTTAAGCCCCGCAGCCGAGCTGCACCGGGCACTGTTAAGTCCAGCGGCCAAGCCGCACCGGGATGTAAAGTCCAGCGGCCAAGCCGCACCGGGATGTAAAGTCCAGCGGCCAAGCCGCACCGGGTGATGTAAAGTCCAGCGGCCGAGCCGCAGCGGGCGATGTTAGGCCCCGCAGCCGAGCCGCACCCCGCGCCGTGAGGAAGAGAAAAGTTCCCCCCCCCCCCACACCCACCCACCCACACCACCACCCCCTCCCACACCACCACCCCCTCCCACACATACACAACCAAAAAATATATATAAAAACCATCCCAACACCGACACACAACAAAAAAAAACAACAACAAAAAAACATATAAGATTATTAAGGGGTTTGGACACGTTAGAGGCAAGAAACATGTTCCCAATGTTGGGGGGGGTCCAGAACCAGGGGCCACAGTTTAAGTATAAGGGGTAGGCCATTTAGAACAGAGGTGAGGAAAAACATTTTCACTCAGAGAGTTGTGAATCTGTGGAATTCTCTGCCTCAGAAGGCAGTGGAGGCCGATTCTCCAGATGCATTCAAGAGAGAGCTAGATAGAGCTTTTAAGGATAGCGGAGTCAGGGGGTATGGGGAGAAGGCAGGAACGGGGTACTGATTGAGAATGATCAGCCATGATCATATTGAATGGTGGTGCTGACCCGAAGGGCTGAATGGCCTCCTCCTGCACCTATTGTCTATTGTCTATTATTTGGTTCAGAAATAAATAAATTGCAATAATTTAACCATGAGAACAACAAAGGGCGGCACGGTGGCGCAGCTGGTAAAGCTGCTGCCCAACTGTACCAGAGTCCCGGGCTCGATCCTGACCGTAAGGGTGATGTCCGTGTGAAGTTTGCACGTTCTCCTTGTGATTGCGTGGGTTTCCTCTGAGTGCTCCGGTTTCCTCTCATACCCTAAAGACATGTGGGTTCGTAGGTTATTTGGTCTCTGCAAACCTGCCCCCAGAACGGATGTGTACGTGGGATAACATAGAACCTGTGTAATAAAGGTGGTCGATGGTTGGAGTGGAGTCTGTGGGCCGAAGGGCCTGTTTCCACGTTCCAGCCTTCAAGCAAAAATCATTCATTCTTAGTTAGCTGCGGATTATTTTAAAATTCTACACCTTAGGTTTGTATTATTTAGTATTTTATTTCTATCTTAAATATGTATTATTTGCCTCACAAAGATTTCAATTGCAATAATTAGTTTGAAGGTAAAAACCCTTTTTTTTTAAAGTAATTTTACTGTAAGAGTAATTATTATGCAAGAAGACACGCAGTAATTAGTGAGCAAACTGCTTCATAATGGAAAATTAGACGGTGGTTAAATAAACTGATTAAATAAAGGCTGAAGGTGGTAAATGTTTGGAAATATTCAAATTTGAAGATTGCCCTAAAGCTGCTTCAAGTACTGTAAGAATTTCATTGTTCCGTTTCAGTACCTATGACTATTAAACACTTTTTCTCCTGAGTTTTGAGAAACTCGCCTAATCATATACGAAGCATGAGAAATGGTTACCATACCACAAGAGCAGTACAGGATCAAGTGCTTCAGCCCACAATGTCCGTGTCGAACATGATGCCAAGATAAACCAATCGCATCTCAATAGTCAATAGTCATTTTGTCACATACACATAAATGTGCAGTGAAATGAAAAATTACCCGCAGTTCAACAATAAGACCAATAAAAATAAGCAATAAAAATGCAATAACACATACAATCATAACCAACACCAAACAAAAGAAACATCCATCACAGTGAGTCTCCTCCAGTCACCTCCTCACTGTGATGGAAGGCCAGAATGTCTTTTTCTCTTCCCCTGCCTGCACATGATCCATATCCCTCCATCCCCTGCATATCCGCGTGTCCATTTAAAAGCCTCTTAATCACCACGATCGTATCTGCCTCCACCCCCCCTCTGGCAGCCAGTGCGTTCCAGGCACCCACCATCCTCTGTGTAATAAAGCTTGCTCCGCATATCTCCTTTAAACTTTGCTCCTCTCGCCTGATAGCTGTGCCATCCGGTCTTTGATATTTGCACTCTGGAAAGAAGGTTTTATCTGTCTATCCGCTCTATGCTTCTCATAATTTTATCTTCGATCAGATCTCCCTAGACCCTCTGATGCACCACAGAAAACAATCCACGTTTGCCTAACCTCTCCTGAAATCTCCTATCTATGCCTCTCATCATTATTAGGACCACTTTTAGTCAACATTTCTTCAAAATCTGACAGGAATCATAGCCATTGGGACCTTGTAAAGTTAACCCCCGCATATCAATCTCCAGCAACTGAACAGGGAGAACATTTACATTGTGGTAAAATTGATAACGGTTGGAGATAAATACTAACGAAACACTAGAGGGCTTACTTACCCTGTTACAGTGAAAGCAAGCCGTACAACGTCGTAACTGAATCAATAAGAATGAAGTATATAATTTATCACATGTGTAAAGGCCGCACTGTAGTAATGCTAATCAGTCCCCGTGGCTTGAATTTCTGCAAGGTATAATTTACTAATTGTTTATTAATTATACTTAGTGCAAGGTTATTGAAGAGAATGGCTTGTTTTAACTGCACATTTAGAATAGCAGTCACAAGGAACAGCAGATGCCGGTTTTACAAAGAAAGACACAAAATGCAGGAGTAACTCAGCGGGTCAGGCAGCATCTCTGGAGAACATGGATAGGTGACGTTTCACAGAGTGCTGGAGTAACTCAGCGGGTCAGGCAGCATCTCTGGAGAACATGGATAGGTGACGTTTCACAGAGTGCTGGATTAACTCAGCGGCTCAGGCAGCATCTCTGGAGAACATGGATAGGTGACAGGCCCCACCTGAAATTCAGCCTATCCATTCCCTTCACAGATGCTGCCTGGCCCGCTAAGTTACTCCAGCACTTAGTTTCTTGTGTCACAGCAAATATCCAAAAGATTATTTTAAATTAATGGAATATCATCCAAATATTAATTCCAGTAATTTTAATGAAATCATGAGACCTTTTGATGATGATAAATGAATGAGCCTTACATACTTATCTTTCTCTGTTGCGTTTATTATAACTTTCCTCAGGTTTTTGGATGTTCCCTGTGAGGATGCTACCTGCTGATTGGTGATGTTTCTGGTCGGAACCCATCTTCAGACTGATTGTGGTGGGGGGGTGGGGGGGGGGGGTGGGGGGGGGATTTGAAGCTGGAAGAGAGGTGGGAGTAGGACAAGGTGTGGCAAGTGTGCAGGAAGGAACTGCAGATGGTGGTTTACACCGAAGATAGACACAAAAAAGCTGGAGTAACTCAGCGGGCCAGACAGTATCTCTGGAGAAAAGGAACGGGTGACGTTTCAGGTCGAGACCCTTCTTCTACCGTAGTTATATTAACACAACCCCTTCATAGCTTTCGGCTTTGAGGTTTTTTAATTCCCGAGCCAGCCTGGCAGCTTGCAGCCCAGCGGTATGAACATCAACTTCTCCAACTTTAGATAGTTCCTCTGTCCCTCTCTTCCCCTCCCCCTTCCCAGATCTCCCTCTATCTTCCTGTCTCCACCTATATCCTTCCTTTGTCCCGCCCCTCCTGACATCACTCTGAAGAAGGGTCTCGACCCGAAACGTCA
The DNA here is from genome assembly GCF_053455715.1 of Rhinoraja longicauda. Lineage (NCBI taxonomy): Eukaryota > Metazoa > Chordata > Chondrichthyes > Rajiformes > Arhynchobatidae > Rhinoraja > Rhinoraja longicauda. The sequence goes on from NC_135969.1 coordinate 41,051,172, forward strand.
CCCATTCCTTCTCTCCTGAGATGCTGCCTGACCTGCTGAGTTACTCCAGCATTTTGTGAATAAACACCTTCGATTTGTACCAACATCTGCAGTTATTTTCTTATACTATCTGTTCCACCACGGTCACCACCTTAGGGGCAGTTTACAGGCTAGAGTTGAAGATACATCCTCCTGCAAACAACAGTCTGAGGAAGGGTCTCGACCCGAAACGTCTCCTATTCGTTCTCTCTGGAGATGCTGCCTGAGCCGCTGAGTTACTCCAGCATTAAGGCCTGGCAAGTGATAGGTGGATACTAGTGAGGGTTTTCTTGATTGAGGGATGGCTAAACCAAAGTTAATAGAGTGGAGCAAGATAGACCACTCCGTCAAAATCACCTATACTAAAGTGTAATACGCAAAGGAGCCATTTTAGTAAGCAAAACTCGCCGTTCGCTATGCCTCTCGCAGTGTAATCAGTGTTTTGGGGGAACAGTATGTGTGATGATACCATTAAAATGCAGAATATATCTCATCTATCAATTCACAGATTTTTGTTATTTTTCTTTTAAAATGTTTCTGCAGGTTTCAGCCTACTAAAATGGCGCCATGACATACTATGGTTTTTTCAGGTCGAGTGGTCTATCTTGCTCTGCTCTAGTATCTTTGGGCTCACAAAGGTCAGAGATGAAAGTGTGAGATAAGGAAAAGGAAAGAAGAGGTGGAGCCGGAATAACAAATCTAGGTGGAAGGGGGCAGGAGGAGGAGGAAGGGGAGAAATCTGTGTGAATCAAGGTGGGGAACAGGGATGAGGGGGGGGGGGGGGGGGGGGGGATGGGAGGGTGAGAAGGGGAGTGTGTTTAGTTACCTGGAGAATTCAAATTTTCACACCGTTGTGTTGTAAGCCATCCAGTTTAGTTTAGTTTAGTTTAGTTCAGAGATACAGCAAGGAAACAGGCCCTTCGGCCCACCGAGTCTGTGCCAACCAACGATTACCCACACACGAGTTCCACCCTAGACATTAGGGACGAATTTACCGAAACCAACTAATCTGCAAATCTGCACATCTTTGGTATGTGGGAGGAAACCGGAGCACCCGGAGAAAACCCACGCGGTCACAGGAAGAACGTGCAAAGTCCAGACAGACAGCATCCCTTCGTCGAGATCGATCCTGGGTCTCTGGTGCTGTGAGGAGGCAGCTCCATTGCTGAGCCACTGTGCTGCCACTAAAGGTGCTGTTCATCCAGTCAGTCTGTGGCTTCACACTTGTGGTACCAATCTCGATGTTGGGTCTTTTAACCAGTTCGCTACCCATTCCAATATATTACCCAGTGATCCCTTAAATGCAAAGATCTTACCACAATTTTTTCCATTCCCCCTCAGGATCCCCCATGGTATAAAATGGAGCACGTCTCAAGGTCATTATTATGGTTCCTTTTTAATGGCTTTATTCTCTGTAGTGGTTTAGTGTAGTTTAGAGATACAGCGCGGAAACAGGCTCCTCAGCCCACCGGGTCCGCGCCGACCAGCGATCCCCGCACACTAACACTATCCTACACACACCAGGGACAATTTAGAATTTTACCAAGCCAGTTAACCTACAAGGCTGCACGCCTTTAGAGTGTGGGAGGAAACTGGAGCACCCGGAGAAAAAAAATAATTAATATTGGTTCTTCTTATTTCCACAAACCTTGCACGTCATGATTAAATAATCTGTGTAGAAAGGAACTGCAGATTCTGGTTTAAACTGATCAGTCTGACCCGAAACGTCACCCATTCCTTCTCTCCTGAGATGCCGTGTGGCTAGATAATCACTTTGCTGGGAAAGAGAAGCACTGACCTTTTATGACCTCTCCATTTTATATTTCTGAATTGTAAAGTGTAAGAAATTATTTTCTCAATGTCACGTTATTTGTAAGCATCTCCTTTAAGTTGTTCCACCCTCACTGCCATAGCTGTTATTTAGGCAAGTGAGTTTCATTATCTCCAATGTTTCATGTTGGGATTTGGGTATCAGGCTTACACAATTAGCATATTCTTGTTGAATTTCCCCTTGTGGTTAGATTAGCATGAACCAAAAAAAAATCATGAATATCAATGTAACCTACTTACGTCTTCAAAATTCATGCTCCCTGATCTTCACAAGGACAGACAAGGAAACTTGAGTCTAAAAATATCGTCAGGTGACGTTTTGGGTCGAGACCCGACATGTTGCCTATCCAAGGTAAACAAAAGATGCTGGAGTAACTCAGCGGGACAGGCAGCGTCTCTGGAGAGAAGGAATGCGTGACGTTTCGAGGCGAGACCCTTCCTCAGACTGATGTCAGGGAGTGGGCGGTTCAGAGATAAAATGTAGTCGGAGACTACATCCCCTGACATCGCCCACTCCAGAGATGCTGCCTGACCCGCTGATTTACTCCGGCACTTTTTGTCCAGCATTTGCAGTTCCTTTCTATAAACCAGCATCTACAATTCCTTATTTCTTCCCGAACATCTTACTGTTTAACAAGCTGCCTGGTTGAGGAGCGATTAGTCTATGGTGAGAGATTGGACAAGCCTGGATTATTTTCTCAGGAATGCTGGAGGCTGAGGGGAGACCTGATGGAAGTATTTAAAATGATGAGAGGAATAGATAAGGTAGACAGTCAGAACCTTTTTGGCAAGGTGGAAATGTCACTGACTAGAGGGCATAGCTTTAAGGTAAGAGGAGCAAAGATTTGCGGGACGGTTTTTTACATAGAGGGCGGTGGGTAACTGGAAGGAGCTGCCGGGTGTTGTTTAGTTTATAGATACAGCGTGGAAACAGGCCCTTCAGCCCACCGCGTCTGTGCTGACCAGCGATCCCCTCCCACCATCCCCCCTCCCCCCCCCCCCACCCACCTCCGTACACTAGCACTATCCGACATACTAGGCACCCGGAGAAAACCCACGTAGTCACGGGGGGAACGTACAAACTCTGTACAGACAGCACCCGTAGTCAGGATCGAACCCGGGTCTCTGGCGCTGTAAAGCAGCAACTCTACCGCTGACCGCCGCACCGCCCACCGGCCGACGGTGGTGGAGGCAGATACGACAGTGGTGTTTGGATAGGTGCATGGATATACCGGGAATGGAGGGGTATGGATCATGTGTGATCCCGACACCGGAAAACGTGGGGAAAACCCACCGGTCACAGGGAGAACGTCAAGAGGTCATAAGGTCATAAATGATAGGAGTAGAATTAGGCCATTCTGCAAATCAAGTCTACTCCGCCATTCAATCATGTCTGATCTATCTCTCCCTCCTGCCTTCTCCCCATAACCTCTGACACCTTTACGAATGAAGAATCTATCTATCTCTGCCTTAAAAATATCCACTGACTTGGCTTCCACAGCCTTCTGTGGCAATGAATTCCACAAATTCACCACCCTCCGATTAAAGACATTTCTCCTCATCCCCTTCCTAAAAGAACGTCCTTTAATTCTGAAGCTACGGCCTCTAGTCCTAGACTCTCCCACTAGTGGAAACATCCTCCCCACATCCACCCCATCCAAGCCTTTCACCATTCTGTGTGTTTCAATGAGGTCTCCACCCCTTTTCCTCCTAAACTCCAGCGAGTGCAAACTTCACACAGACAGCACCCGAGGTCAGGATCGAACCTGAGCCTCTGGCGCTGTGAGGCATCTCTACCAGCTGCGCCACCGTGCTGCCCAATTGCCGATATAACTGCCAACTCCCAGCTGTGTCGAGTTTGTCTTCTCATTTCAATAATAATATATCATTGTTCTTTTAAACCAGCTAACCTTTCGAGCTCAACGCAGTGTAAAGTCCATTTGCAATTGCAAAGTCCAATGCATGGCTGGTCAGGGATGAATTTCTGGACAACAATATTTGTGAAAGACAAGTTCCAAATTAAAGTGCTCGTCAGCTGGCATATTGTAATTATCTAACATTTAAAATTCATTGCATGGTTCATATCTATGAGGATGCTTTATTTTGGATCCAATATTTTGATTTAATAACCCGAACCCTGGTTTAATTCCAGCCTCAGCTGTCATTTATACTTAAACCTTCCTCCAGATGGCAAGTTGCTGACCTCAGCTGTGGTAATGGGAAGAGGAAGGTTGGCTAGTTGGCAAAGGAGGTAGAAGTCAGTGGGGTGCATCTTTTCCTGATGCTTCAACATCTCCCTGGCTCGTCACACAGTGGCAGATCTCATGTCGATGGCCGAAGTTGCATCCCATTACCTCAAAGAAACCCATGTGGGTGCCGATCGGGCCAGGAAAGGAAATCTAGACTTTAGACTGTGGAGACACAGCACTGAAACAGGCCCTTCAGCCCATCGAGTCCACGCCGACCAGCGATCACCCTGCACACTAGCAATAGACAATAGACAATAGGTGCAGGAGTAGGCCATTCGGCCCTTCGAGCCAGCACCGCCATTCAATGTGATCATGGCTGATCATTCTCAATCAGTACCCCATTCCTGCTTTTTCCCCATACCCCCTGACTCCGCTATCCTTAAGAGCTCTATCTAGCTCTCTCTTGAATGTTTTCAGAGAATTGGCCTCCACTGCCCTCTGAGGCAGAGAATTCCATAGATTCACAACTCTCTGACTGAAAAAGTTTTTCCTCATCTCTGTTCTAAATGGCCCACCCCTTATTCTTAAACTGTGGTCCCTGGTTCTGGACTCCCACAACATTGGGAACATGTTTCCTGCCTCTAACGTGTCCAAACCCTTAATAATCTTATACGTTTCGATAAGATCCCCTCTCATCCTTCTAAATTCCAGTGTATACAAGCCTAGTCGCTCCAGTCTTTCAACATATGACAGTCCCGCCATTCCGGGAATTAACCTAGTAAACCTACGCTGCACGCCCTCAATAGCAAGAATATCCTTCCTCAAATTTGGAGACCAAAACTGCACACAGTACTCCAGGTGCGGTCTCACTGGGGCCTTGTACAACTGCAGAAGGACCTCTTTGCTCTTATACTCAACTCCTCTTGTTATGAAGGCCAACATTCCATTGGCCATCCTACACACTGGGGACAATTTACAATTTTACCCAGAGCCAATTAACCTACAAATCTGTACGTCTTTGGAGTGTGGGAGGAAACCGGAGAACGGGGAGAACGTACAAACTCCGTACAGACAGCACCCGTGGTCAGGATTGAACCAGGTTCTCTGGCCCTGTAAGGCAGCAGCTCTACCACTAGTCTAAAGCTTGGTTTGGGAACAGCTCTGCCCAAACCGCAAGAAATTGCAGAGACTTGTGGATGTCACCCAGTCCATCACACAGACTAGACTTCCCACCATTGACTCTATCTATACTTCACGCTGCCTCAAGAAAGCAGCCAACATAACCAAGATAAACACAAAATGCTGGAGTAACTCAGCGGGACAGGCAGCATCTCTGGAGTAGGAATGGGTGACTTTTTGGGTCGGGACCCTTCTTTAGACCAAGGACTTATCCACCCCTTAGCCTCTTGCACTCCAAGGAACCAAAACGTCAACCAACCATGTTCTCTAGAGATGCTGCCTGACCCACTGAGTTATTCCAGCACTTTGTGTCTTTTTTCCAAGGAATAAAGTTCCAGCTTGCCCAATCTCTCCCTAAAGCTCAGACCCTTGAGTCCTGGCAACATCCTCTTAAATCTTCTCTGCACCCTTTCTAGCTTACTGACATCTCTCCATTGGCAGGGGGACCAAAACTAAACCCAGTCAGTAGTCTGAAGAAGGGCCTCATCCCGAAACGTCACCTATTCCTATTCTCCAGAGATGCTGCCTGTCCCGCTGAGTTACTCCAGCACTTTGTGTCTATCTTCAGTTTAAACCAGCTCTGCAGTTCCTTCCCACACGGTACTCCAAATGCAGCCTCACCAACGTCTTGTACAACTGCAAAATAATGCTGTGGTAGAATTGAGTCAGTGCCAAATTGCATTTGCTCAAAAACTCATCCAGAAGGTGGTGCCACAGGCTTCTTGCTAACCCATGGAGTTGCAGCATTGATAGAGGCTCCCACATCATTTCGTCAATGCACAGAATGAACAGGCAGCCTCTCTGGAGGAACCGCAAGCATGATGTATTTTCCATAATGCCAGTGATAGCTTTTAAAAATATATATATAATGGATAACGTAAGCACAATCATTTGCTGCCAGTCCTTAGTAAATTAGCATTATAAATATGTTGATCTAGCCTCGTGATATTTGCGTTGCATTTTGTTGCCCGTGACCTGACCCTTTAGACAGAAGCACAGACCCTGCAGGATACAGCATAGGAAGGAACTGCAGATGCACCAAAGATGGACACAAACTGCTGGAGTAACTCAGCGGGACAGGCAGCAGCTCCGGAGAGAAGGAATGGGTGACGTTTCGGGTCGAGACCCCTCCTCAGGGAAGACCAATCTTTCCCTCCTCACCTAAACCTAAGTCCTCTGGTCCTTGATTCCCCTATCATGGGTAAAATCCTCTGTGCTCTGATGAAGGTTCTCAACCCGAAACGTCACCCATTCCTTCTCTCCAGAGATGCTGCCTGTCGTGCTGAGTTACTCCAGCATTTTGTGTCTATCTGCAGGATACATCTATCTCTCCATAATGTTTTTTTAAATCTGCCATCTGCCAGACCGTCGTGTGATCATGAATGATTTTGTTGACGGGTTTTATTGTACAATAACGTTTTGGGAACTCTACTCAATGTACACAAGGAAAGAATATATATCGTGTCATAGTCATCGGGTGATACAGAGTGGAAACAGGCCCTTCAGCCCAACTTGCCCACACCGGCCAACATGTCCCAGCTACACTAGTCCCACCTGCCTTTATCTATATGTTTTGAAATCCTGTGCAGGAAATGTTGTAAATTCGATTGCTCTTTAAAGCAATGTCTGATTCCTCCTCCGTTTTTGTTCGAAGTGGTCTTCGTTCCCACTGATTAAACTGTTCAGAGACGGAGTGATTTGTTGTTAATTAGGCCGGACGAGGCACAGGGCTGTGAGCGGGGACTGCAAATTTCTCCTCAGGCAGAAGAGAAAAAAAAATTTGCAAATATGCACAGCTTCCTGTGACTACCAGTGCGATGATACTCTGAATGCAAATCAGAATCAGCAGTGCTGACAGATGAGCTATTTTGGTCTGTGTATTAAGGCTGTCGGGGACATTAGCTGCAGGATGACTACAGCTGCACTGTGTACGGGCAGAGGATGTTTCCACCAGTGGGAGAGTCCAGGACCAGAGGCCGCAGCCTCAGAATAAAAGGACGTACATTTAGAAAAGGAGATGCAGAGGGATTTTTGTTGTCAGAGGGCAGGTGGCGAATCTGTGGAATTCAATTTCTTGATTAGAACGGGTGTTAATAGACAATAGACAATAGACAATAGACAATAGACAATACGGGTTGTGGGGAGAAGGCTGGAAAATGGGATTTGGTGCTGTCTGTGTGAAGTTTGCACGTCCTCCCTGTGACCGCCTGGATTTCTTCTGGGTGCTCCTGTTTCCTCCCACATTCCAAATACCTGCAGGTTTGTAGATTAATTGGCTGCCAGAAATTCCCCCTAGTGTTTTTAGGGTACAAAACTGGGATATCATAGAACTAGTGTGAACGGGTGATCGTTTGCCAGCGTGGAATCAGTGGGCCGAAGGGCCTGTTTCCATGCTGTATCTCTAAAGCAAAAACTGAACTAAATTACATAAGTAAAGAGCCACTAAATCAACTGACCCAGTTCAGTCACATTATATCTGTCGTATTATAGCTGTGAAGCTTGTACAAAAATCGTACTCTTGGCATTCATTGGAACAACGCCTCTTTGGGGAGATAGTCACCAAAAGCTGGAGTAACTCAACGGGTCAGACTCTGGAGAGGAGGAATAGATGACGTTTCCAGACGAGACCTTTCTTCAGACTGAGAGCCAGGGGAAAGGGAAACGAGAGATATAGACGGTGGTAGAGAGAGATATAGAACAAATGAATGAAAGATATGCAAAGAAGTAACGATGATAAAGGGAAGATAGACACAAAAGACTGGAGTAACTCAGCGGGACAGACAGCATCCCTGGAGAGAAGGAACGGGTGACATTTTCGGTCGAGACCCTTCTTCAGACTGAAAGTCACAGGAAAGGGAAACAAAAGATATAGACGAGAAGTGGAGAGAAGGAATGGGTGATGTTTTGAGTCGAGACCCTGGAGGGAAGGAATGGGGGACGTTTTGAGTCGAGACCCTGGAGGGAAGGAATGGGGGACGTTTTGAGTCGAGACCCTTTTTCAGACTGAAAGTCACGGGAAAAGGAAATGAAAGATATAGACGATGAGTGGAGTGATGTTTCGGGTCGAGACCCTGGAGAGAAGGAATGGGTGGCATTTTGGGCCAGAGAGCAGGAATGTCAAGGAACAGGCCATTGTTGGCTGTGTCCTAGGTGAGAACGAGTTGCAGACAATGAGGCTAAACGAGATGGCAGATCAGGCAGGCTTGGATGTTTTCCACACCACTATCCCCATCTGCATTCACCATCCCCCTATGCTGTCCAGTTGCTGCATGGTCTGGCACGCTCCAGATTGGTGCCTTCCAACTAATTGCATGCAATGCCTTGCCAAACCTACTGCCCATGTTGCCAGAAAAAAAGATCTTCTTTGTTGCTGCCTTTGTCCATCACACTATTCTCGGAGGTTTTCCCAGCATAATCAACATTTTCTTCATATATATTTTTCCATGTTAACTTTGGTTGTGTTTAACCAAAGGCAAGCGAACATTTTTGATTTTGTATTGATTGATGGATACAGCATTGAAACGGGACCTTCGTCCCACCATGTCCGCACTGACCGTACACACTAGTTCAAAGGTAGGCACAAAATGCTGGAGTAACTCAGCGGGTCAGGCATCATCTCGGGAGAGAAGGAATAGGTGACTTTTCGGGTCGAGACCCTTCTTCAGACTGATGGAGGGTCTCGACCTGAAACGTCACCCATTCCTTCTCTCCCGAGATGCTGCCTGACCCGCTAAGTTACTCCAGCATTTTGTGTAAACCAGCATCTGCAGTTTTATTTCCTACACACCAGTTCAATTTTATCCCACTTTCTCATCCACGGCAAGTCCCGGAAGCAAATGGCAGAAACCTGTCGTCTTTGGAGTGTAGGAGGAAACCGGAGCTCCCGGAGAAAACCCACGTGGTCACGGGGAGAACGTGCATGGACAGTACCCGTGGATAGGATGGAACCTGGGTATCTGGCGCTGTAAGGCAGCAACTCTGCCACAGGGTTCATTACAGGCACACCACGATTGGAAAGAAACCAACTGCAGCAACTTTCCAACTTCTCTGCAACAACATCTCCCGTCCTCAGTGTCCATCACTTGAGAATCTATGCTATTAGCTGATATAGTCAATTAGAGATATTATATTTTGTTGTAGTAGAGATGGTTTCTTTTGTTGTTTTAGCTAATATAAAATGAATGCTTATTTTAGTGGAAAGCAGTAAGATGGGTGCTTGTGGCAGACATGTTATCCTTGGGAACAGAATGTGTTTGTCCCTTTACGAATGATAAGGAGTATACAGAAGAGATGGGCTATTGTCCTCTCCCACTACTCTGTCTGACTGCGAGTGCTGTGTATTGAAACAGTAAAGCAAGGTCATGCAGCTACGAGATTGCTCGGCTATAGAGATAAGAAAGTTTATTTCTTAGTAACAACTCCTTATTTGGGTGCGTGTGAAAGTAGGAAAAGTTTTGAATCCACTCTAGGTAAATTGATGCGTTTCTCTAAAAACATGTGACTTATATTGATGGTTTGGTTTCTGAGCATGTGACCTGTATCAATGATTTTGTCTTCTCTGTAACCATGGGAATTGTATTAGATGTGTAATTGGTCCTTGTATTAGATGTGTAATTGGTCCTTGATTTCTTTTTGTCACACCTCTCTTTTTCTATATAAAAAGTAAACAATTGTGGAGAAGTTGTTCTTCCCCTCCCCTGAGTTGAGATCTTTTCAGACACTAGTGTTGAGTCTGGAGATCCTCTTGGGGAAGAACCCCATGGTGGAATAAATCTGATGTGCTAATCCAGTATCACGTGTGATTATTCAGACTGAAGGTAAAGAACTTGATTTAACACACTCAGCACGACAAGAGCAGCGAAGACAAAGAAATATCGTCTCACCAGCCATCTTCTCCCATTCATATAATGTTGTCACCATCTCGAGATCGTGGATGGTCAACCCAACCACACTGGGAGCCTGTTCACCACTCACCCTCCTTCAGAAAGAGCAGAGCCACCACCGTCTTCTGAACCCAACTGCGCACAGTCAGTAATTGTGGCCTTACCCAAATCCTGGGAATTAATTTTAAAAAAGGGAATTCAATTCAAATGTAATTTAAAAAAACAGAGTCGGGAGCCAGCACTGACAGAGCAAAGTAGATAAACCAACCCTGGGTTAAACGTGACCTGGGTGTCATGGTGCACCAGTCATTGAAAGCGGTATTGAGGGTTCAGTGTTGAGGTGGATAGAAAATTGGTTGGCGGACAGGAAGCAAAGAGTAGGAATAAACGGGTCCTTTTCGGAATGGCAGGCAGTGACTAGTGGGGTACCCCCAGTTATTTACAGTGTATATTAATGATTTGGACGACGGAATTGAATGCAACATCTCTAAGTTTGCGGATGACACGAAGCTGGGTGGCAGTGTTAGCTGTGAGGAGGATGCTAGGAGGCTACAGAGTGACTTGGATAGATTAGGCGAGTGGGCAAATGCATGGCAGATGCAATATAATGTGGATAAATGTGAGTTTATCCACTTTGGCGGCAAGAACAGGAAAGCCTATTACCTGAATGGTGACCGATTAGGAGAAGGGGAGATGCAACGTGACCTGGGTGTCATGGTGCACCAGTCATTGAAAGCAAGCATGCAGGTGCAGCAGGCAGTGAAGAAAGCGAATGGTATGTTGGCATTCATAGCAAGAGGATTTGAGTTTAGGAGCAGGGAGGTTCTGCTGCAGTTGTACAGGGCCTTGGTGAGACCGCACCTGGAGTATTGTGTGCAGTTTTGGGCTCCTAATCTGAGGAAAGACGTTCTTGCCTTAGAGGGAGTACAGAGAAGGTTCACTAGATTGATCCCTGGGATGGCGGGACTTTCATATGAAAAAAGACTGGATAGACTAGGCTTGTACTCGCTGGAATTTAGAAGACTGAGGGGGGATCTTATAGAAACATATAAAATTCTTAAGGGGTTGGAGAGGCTAGATGCGGGAAGATTGTTCCCGATGTTGGGGGAGTCCAGAACCAGGGGTCACAGCTTAAGGATAAGGGGGAAGTCTTTTAGGACCGAGATGAGAAAACATTTCTTCACACAGAGAGTGGTGAGTCTGTGGAATTCTCTGCCACAGAAGGTAGTTGAGGCCAGTTCATTGGCTATATTTAAGAGGGAGTTAGATGTGGCCCTTTTTGCTAAAGGGATCAGGGGGTATGGAGAGAAGGCAGGTACAGGTTACTGAGCTGGATGATCAGCCATGATCATATTGAATGGCGGTGCAGGCTCGAAGGGCCGAATGGCCTACTCCTGCACCTATTTTCTATGTTTCTATGTTTCTAACCCAAAATAAGATTATTTGAATATTCCCTGACAAGCTCTAGATAGCATCAGATGAAAATATACGGTATAATTCTTTAATGAAACAGGATCTAATCTTTACAGGAATTACATTAGCATCTGCTTACAGAACTGAATCCCGTTTCCCCTTCTTCCCCAATTAACCCAGTGATACTTCAGGAAGGATTTTCCTTCAATCTAAAATCAATTTCCTCACTGATAATTCTCAGCGTTTCATCCTAATATGGCACATGGGTTGATTGCATTATTTACAACAACAAAAAAATATACAGTCCAGCAAATTCACTTCGAACAGCACAATTATGTTTCATAATCGGGCGGCGCGGTGGCGCAGCGGTAGAGTTGCTGCCTCACAGCGCCAGAGACTCGGGTTCGATCCAGACTACGGGCGCTGTCTCTACGCAGTTTGTACGTTCTCCCCGTGACCTGCGTGGGTTTTCTCGGAGATCTTCGGTTTCTTCCCACACTCCAAAGACGTACGGGTTTGGAGGTAAATTGACGGTGTAAATGTAATAATTTTCCCTAGTGCGTGTAGGATAGAGTTAATGTGTGGGGATCGCTGGTCTGTGCAGACTCAGTGGGCCGAAAGTCTTGTTTCCTCACTGTATCTCTAAACTAAACTAAACAGGAAGTGTTCTGGTGAGGCATCAAGTTTAACAAATTACCGTTCAAAAATATTAGCCTCGGGGTGATTTTGTTCATTCACATGAATTTCTGTTGATATCTCAGGGTCGATTTTCTGGCCCCAGAGCTCTACTGAATATCTGGTATTTCTCAAAATTACATTAAAATGAGTTTCCAATATTTTCTGTAATTGGTTGATTCGGGCAATTGATGACAGCCCGGTACATGGAATCACTCCGAGCACTGAATCAAGAGAGAGCTAGAGAGAGCTCTTAATGATAGCGGAGTCAGGGGGTATGGGGAGAAGGCAGGAGCGGGGTACTGATTGTGGATGATCAGCCATGATCACATTGAACGGCGGTGCTGGCTCGAAGGGCCGAATGGCCTCCTCCTGCACCTATTGTCTATTGTCAGTTGTCTAAAATGCAAGAGTTTAAGAAATGAAAGATTAATGTCGCTCTTGAATGGTTGCAGCTCTTGTATTATAAGAAAATAACTGCAGATGCTGGTACAAATCGATTTATTCACAAAATGCTGGAGTAACTCAGCAGGTCAGGCAGCATCTCGGGAGAGAAGGAATGGGTGACGTTTCGGGTCGAGACCCTTCTTCAGACTGAAGTAGGGTCTCGACCCGAAACATCACCCATTCCTTCTCTCCAGAGATGCTGCCTGACCTGCTGAATTACTCCAGCATTTTGTGAATAAATCGATGCAGCTCTTGTATGTTAGCTAAATAACTTCAAACATGCGATCTCTGAAGAACTGAAAGCAAGCAATGCTAACAAGTACAATTATAATAGCGTGTGGGATATTCAGGGATTTAGAATCATAAAGCCATCCAGCATGGAAACTGGCAACTTGCCCATGTCAACCAAGGTGCCCCCTATCTAAGCTAGCTCCATTTGCCTGCGTTTGGCCCGTTTCCCTCTGAATAGATACTTGGACAGGTACATGGTTAGGAAAGGTTTAGAGGAGTATAGGCCAAATGCGGGCATGTGGGACTAACTTAGGCGGGGGCATCTTGGTCAGCATCTGCAGTTCCTTTCTACACATAAAGCATTATTACTTCAGGACTCTGAAAGTGTTGCCCCGGCAAAAATGATACAAATATTTGTATTAATAATAGAAAATATTAGAAACATTGAACATGTCAGATTATCGCAGGACTGCTTTAAAAAGGTGCTGCTGACCAGGAATAATGCAGGCACATGAACTCGATAACCTCAAAATGGAGCTCCACTTAATCCTTTTCCAACTGATATTCGAAAACAAATAACCAGAGTAAAAGCCAGCCAATCGTGGCATTTAAACATATTTGGATCAATTCTGGGACCTTAATGAGACCAGAAAATACATGGTAATACTCGGGCAAACAAATCCAGCTGTCTAGGAAATTGCAGGCTTCAAAATGAGATGCAAATTGTACCTACGACCCACTTGCCTAAAATTGCAATTCCCTCATGTCCATCCCAAGTCTGCATAACTGCATCGTAAATCTACTCTCTCAAGCCCACGCCAGCCAGCTGGCATTTAATCACATGTATATTTTAATGTGGCATTTTTCTTTAAATTCTTAAATTAAAGGACAAAAGGGAAAGAACCAGTTGAGAGAATTCTTCTTTTGCCCCCCCACCACCTTCATAATGCGGGTGATAAGTAATGGAAGATCGTGCTGGTTAAAATGCCTCCACATCTTGGGAATGCAGGAGATAGACTCTCAGAGCGATACAGCGTGGAAACAGGCCCTTCGGCCCATCTTGCCCCTGTCACCAAATGGGTTTTCTCTGGGTTTCTTCCCACCTTCCAAAATTGACCCCCAAAATTGGTTACTGTAAAATTGTGAATTGTCCCTAGTGTGTAGGATAGTGCTAGTGTACGGGGTGATTGCCGGTCGGGATGGACTGGGTGGGCCGAAGGGCCTGTTTCCACGCCGTATGTTGAAAGACTACATACTGCATGTCTATATCTGGCCTTTGAAGTTCTTTAACAATTCTGAACGTTTTGAAGAGATCTCCTCTCTTTCTTCCAAACTAAAATACGTAGTCCCAGTTTTCTTATAAAGCTTCAAAGAAGTAAATGTTTTCAGGTCATCCGAGCTTCACGATGAATCATTGACTGACCAACTTCTTGTTTAAGTGCCATATCTACATCTTGTGACTGTTTTTCCACAGGCGGAGATGCTAATGCATCATCTTCAGGTATAATTGACCCTGATATGGCTTGACGTAGATGGAAGAACAGAGGCAGCAACTAAAGCAGAAATCAATTAGGACGAGAGAAGCTATTTGGACTGAGAGGGAAAGTTAGTTACCAGACCAAGTGAGTAACTACGTGACTCAGGTCTGGTGAAGTCATCCAGATTTGTCCTTGAAAATGGCATTTAGATTGTATTGGAAATCATGTCAAAATATACAGCCAATAGTAATGATCAATAGCAAGAGACATCCTTGTCGTATGTGTGATGATGTTCGTGTGTCGATAAAGAGTCGACTTCAGTGCAAGAGTTATAGAACAATAGTCAAGTCATTCAATAGATAGAATTTGTAATTTAGAGATACAGAGATACAGTGCGGAAACAGGCCCTTCGGCCCTCCGAGTCCGCGCCGCCCAGCGATCCCCGCACATTAACACACACTAGGGACAATTTTTACATTTACCCAGTCAATTAACCTACATACCCAGTCAATTAACCTACCACTCTTTGGAGTGTGGGACGAAACCGAAGATCTCGGAGAAAACCCACGCAGGTCACGGGGAGAACATACAAACTCCTTACAGACGGCGCCCGTAGTCAGGATCGAACCTGAGTCTCCGGCGCTGCATTCACTCTACCGCTGCGCCACCGTGCCGCCCCTAAGTTGCAATTATGTAATGACTGCATGTAACTGTGGGAGGTGTTTACACTCTTCTTCAGAGGGTAGGTGGTGTGGTGTGTATGTAATTTAAGTCGTAGAGTCATACAGCGTGGAAATGGGCCCACAATTAGACACAAAATGCTGCAGTAACACAGCGGGTCAGGCAGCATCTCTGGAGAGAAGGAATAGGAGACGTTTCGGGTCGAGACCCTTCTTCAACTTGTCCGTGCTGACCAAGATGCCCCATCTAAGTAGTTTCATTTAACCTGCATTTGGCCCATATTCCTCAATACCTCTCCTATCTATGTACCTGTCCAAGTGCGTTACATATGCTGTTACTCTGCCTGCCTCAACTACCTCCTCCGGCAGGTCATTCCATAGACCCAGCACTCTCTGAGTCAAAAAGTTGCCCCGCAGGTTCCAATTATATCTTGCTCCTCTATGTGTGATGTATACATGCAACAGTATGGTAAAGCTGCTATGTGATGTATACATGCAACGATATGGTAAAGCTGCCTGCGCGTTGCAAAACTACACAGAGAGTTAAAATGGCGATCTTGTGTCCAGACGTGTGTGGTTTTGGTCTCCCACTCCATGCGTGCTTTTGAGAATGATACTGAGTAGAACATATCATTAATTGGCGATAAGGATGGGATCTTAAACTTGTAAGTAGCATATATTGAGAGTTCCTTTGCAACTAAAGTTGGAATAAACATGCTTCTTTGAAGCCCCTATATCCTGTAACTATGATTGTAGATAGAATATACCTGAACTTTGGCAGTATCCAAGTCTGTCTTAGGATCTACTGTTTAGTTTAGTTTAGTTTAGTTTAGTTTAGTTTAGTTTAGTTTAGTCTAGTTTAGTTTATTGTCACATCCGAAGTACAGTGAAAGGTTTTTGTTGCGTGCTAACCTGTCAGCTGAAAGGCACTACATGATTACAATCGAGCCGTCCACAGTGTACAGATACATGTTGAAGGGAATCACATATAGTGCAAGATAGAGTCCAGTAAAGACCGATTAAAGATAGTTTGAGGGTCTTCAATGAGGTCGATAGTAGCTCTCTAGGATGGTTCAAAGAAAACATAGACATAGAAAATAGGTGCAGGAGTAGGCCATTCGGCCCTTCGAACCAGCACTGTCATTCAATATGATCATGGCTGATCATCCAAAATCAGTAGATAGACACAAACAGCTGGAGTAGCTCAACGGGACAGGCAGCATCTCTGGAGAGAAGGAATGGGTGACGTTTTGGGTTGAAACCCTTCATCCAAAATCAGTACCCCGTACCTACATTTTCCCCATATACCTTGATTCTATTAGCCCTCAGAGCTAAATCTAGCTCTCTTTTGAAAAAATCAGTTGCCTGATAACAGCTGGGAAGAAACTTTGCCATACCTAAGGTGCACCTAATACATGGTTTTGGAACAGATCTGACACCCATAATGCTTGAGAAAAGGTGTTATGGTTCTGATTTTATGGCCTGGATTAAATGTTTAATCTTTTATAGGAAGTATGCAAGCAGAATTATTTATATACTCTGCTACTGGATGAACACCGATATTTTAACCTTTCTTTTTAGCTTTCATGTCTGAGTGAACTATTGAATTGACCTTTGGAATGTATTATTAACACACTTGGGTGCACGTCATTCTTTTTTGATGTAAAGCTGGTTTAAAATAGAGATGGTTTAAAAATGGCTTAAGGCGGCATGGTGGCACAGCAATAGAGTTGCTGCCTTACAACGCCAGAGACCTGGGTCCCGTGTTCGATCCTGACTGTCTGTGCGGAGTTTGTATGCGTGGGTTTTCTCCGCGATCTTCAGTTTCCTCCCACACTCCAAAGACGTACAGGTTTGCAGGTTAATTGGATTGGTATAAATGTAAGTTGGCCCTCGTTTGTGTAGGATGGTGTTAGTGTGCGGGGATCGCTGGTCGGCACGGACTCGTTGGGCCGAAGGGCCTGTTTCCCTGCTGTATCCCTAAACTAAACTAAACTAGAAAAACTGACCATTTGGCCTATCGTGGACAATACAGAATAAGTGAGAAATCCTTAGGATAACCTGTAAACATGGGCTTCATGAGATTCCTGAATATTTCTTCAATTGGTAAGGCCGCATTTGGGGTATTCTGTTCAGTTTTGGTCAAACTGCTATATCGAAGGATTTGTTTAAGCTAGAAATAGTCTAGAGAGGATTTATTTGCGAGGGTATTGCTAAGACTCGAGGACCAGTCTGAGGAAGGGTCTCCAACCAAATGTCACCTATCCATGTCCTCCAGAGATGCTGCCTGACCAGCTGAGTTACTCTGGCACTTTGTGTCCTTTTGTGTACTAACTGGCATCTGCAGTTCCTTGTTTCTACACAGTGCATCAAACCATCTGGGCACTGCCTGCTCTCTTTTAGTTTAGTTTAGGGATACAGCAGGGAAACAGGCTCTTTGCCCCCCCCCCCCTGAGTCCACGCCAACCAGCGATCCCCACACATTAAAATTATTCTAGGCACACTAGGGACAATTTACAATTTTACAATTTTCACCAAAGCCAATTAACCTACAAACCTGCACGTCTTTGGAGTGTGGGAGGAATCCGAAGCACCCGGAGAAACCCACGCAGTCACGAGGAGAACGTACAAACTCCGTACAGACAGCACCCGTAGTCGGGATGGAACCCGGGTCTCCGGCGCTGTGAGGCAGCGACTCTACCGCTGCGCCACCGTGTTTTGCCTGTTATCACGATTCATTCACTCTGTTGTTCGCACGGTGGCGCAGCGGTAGAGTTGCAGCCTTACAGCGAATGTAGCGCCGGAGACTCAGGTTCGATCCTGACTACGGGCGCCGTCTGTACGGAGTTTGTACGTTCTCCCCGTGACCTGCGTGGGGTTTCTCCGAGATCTTCGGTTTCCTCCCACCCTCCAAAGACGTACAGGTATGTAGGTTAATTGGCTGGGCAAATGTAAAAATTGTCCCTAGTGTGTGTAGGATAGTGTTAATGTGCGGGGATCGCTGGCCGGCACGGACCCGGTGGGCCGAAGGGCCTGTTTCCGTGCTGTATCTCTAAATCTAAAAAATCTAAAAAAATGTGAGATAGGATTTAAATGATCCCCTGTCTGAGAGCTGCGATACCAATAGCCGTAATTACCATCGAGGAGTGTCTTTGAATATTTGAAGTGTTCCGGCAGATACAGCAACACAACACAAGCTCAGAGGAAGCAATTGTGCACAGTTTGTGCAGTGTTGGGCGAGATTTCCCAAGGTCCAGTGAAACACTGCTGAATTACGTCACTTACTGAAAAAAGAAAAAATACAAAATGGTAGTTTGGCCCTTTGAGCCAACACCGCCGAACACAATGAATGGCGGTGCTGGCTCAAAGGGCCAAATGGCCTCCTCCTGCACCTATTTTCTATGTTTCTATGTTTCTCATCAGTAACAGGAGTAATGATACTCTGCGAACTGTGGGTTTCAACCCATCGCTGGACTTCACTCTAATGACTTCTCGAGAAGTACTGCTCATTGCAATTTCCCTGCACTCTAACAAGCACCTCTTCTTTCCCTGATGCATTCTGAGTAGGGTTGCCAACCTTCTCACTCCCAAATAAGGGACAAAAGGTGACGTCACTGCCCCGCGCCCCACGTGACCTCACCCAGTTAGCGGCCACGTGCTCCCGCTCCACCAATGGCGGCTGCCCGGGATGGGAGGCGGGTTGCTACGTAACCTCCATTAGGCGGCGCGCGGGCCTCCGGGCCTACACTGTCTGGGCCCACAGTGGCCCCAGGGGCCTACAGCGCCCCCCGGGCCTAATACGGGACAGTTAGCAACCCTAATTCTGAGGCCCTTTGCTGTTGTTACGTTCTGCCAACCGCACGAACAGACCTGGAGCCTCTTTCCCCCCTACCACTGAGCCGCTGAACTTCACTGATGCACCAATCCTACTCGTAGTCTTTTCCGTTCCGTGGTCTGTAACCGGGCAATCCAACTGTGAGTCACCTTCCATCCCAGCTCTCGCAGACTCCAGATCCAAGCCCATCCTATATCCTGGGTCAGGCTACACGACATTCCTGGGTCACCAGGGCGGCACGGTGGCGCAGCGAGAGAGTTGCTGCCTTACTCTGGGCTTGCAGCGCCAGAGACCCGGGTTCGATCACGACTATGGGTGCTGTCTGTACGGAGTTTGTACGTTCCCCCCGTGACCTGCGTGGGTTTTCTTCGAGATCTTTGGTTTCCTCCCACACTCCAAAGATAGAAAGTAAATTGACTTGATAAAATTGTAAATTGTTTTAGTGTGTGGGGATCACTGGTTAGCATGGACTTGGCGGGCTGAAGGGCCTGTTTCCGTACTGTATCTCTAAACTAAAACAAATATAACAAATAAATATACAATAATCTTCTAAAAGGATGATGGGTTTATGGAACGATCTGGCAGACTATCCAATGTTTAAGAAACAGACAGGTACATGGATTGGTCAGGTTTGGAGGGATACGGGCTAAACTCAGGCGGGTGGGATTAGTGTAGCTGGGACATATTGGCCGGTGTGGGTAAGTTGGGCAGAAGGGCCTGTTTCCACACGGTACACGGTGCGGGGATCGCTGGCCGGTGTGGACTCAATGGGCCGAAGGGCTTGTTTCCGTGCTGTATCTCTAAAGCCATTGTCAGATCACACCTCTGATCGCTAAATCTGTTTCTAAGCTGCCGACTGATAGCGCATCGCAGATTTACTATGCGTCCTCATCTTCCTTGTCTTCCTGCTGTGCTGAGTCGAGAGGTAAATTGAGGTTTGAGTTAAAGTGGCTGGGTCTTTGTCAAGGTTTCAGTGATCACTGTGTTATTCATTAACCAATGTTCTGGCACGGCATGAACCACTAATCTTCATGGCTAGATTTCCAGGCCAACATTATTTGTGTTACTGGGTTTGTTAATATAAACAATTCCATGGAAAAACCACCCTTGTTTGATTGTGAGGAATCAACACAGCTTTCACTTCTGTAATTAACTAGTGATTTACCTCAGTGCCTTTGAATAATTGACCTGGATATACAAAATGCAGAACATGTGGCAACATAGAAACATAGAAACATAGAAAATAGGTGCAGGAGTAGGCCATTCGGCCCTTCAAGCCTGCACCGCCATTCAATATGATCATGGCTGATCATCCAGCTCAGTAACCCGTACCTGCCTTCTCTCCATACCCCCTGATCCCCTTAGCCACAAGGGCCACATCTAACTCCCCCTTAAATATAGCCAATGAACTGGCCTCAACTACCTTCTGTGGCAGAGAATTCCACAGACTCACCTCTCTGTGTGAAGAAATGTTTTCTCATCTCGGAAAATTATTCCTGAATGCTATATTTCTGATTGTGTTCTCCAGCCGGGAGAATCTTTCCCACTGATGCTGAGTTTTGGAAATGGCAGGGATGCTGCCTCACTAAGAAATGAACGGATGGATTTTTTTTTTAACTTCCAGCGGACAAATGAGGTTTCCCAGGTTGAGAGCAAGTCGAGGCGGCACGGATGCGCGGTGGGTGGAGCTGCTGCCTCACAGCGCCAGAGACCCGGCTTCCATCCTGACCTCGGGTGCTGCCTGTGTGCGGAGTTTGCACGTTCTCCCTCGTGACCGCGTGGGTTTCCTCCGGGTGCTCCAGTTTCCTCCCACATCCCAAAGGCGTGCTTTGCTGCAAATTTTGCCAGTTCCGTAGATCTACCCAGGGTGGACGAGGAGGATGTAAAGCAGCCCCCACCCCTAGGGAGTGGATGAGAAAGTGGGATGACATAGAACTAGAACATGGAACATCAAACAGCACAGTGCGGTAACAAACCCTTCAGTCCACAATATCTCTGTCAAACATGATGCCAAAATAAACTAATCTCCTCTGCCTGCATGTGATCCATATCTCTCCACTCTACATATCTTTGTGTCTGTCTAAAAGCTTCTTAATTGCTACTGTGGTAGCTGCCTGATCCACCACCCATGGCAGCACATTCTGCGGAGTCACCCATCACTCTGTGTGTAAGTAGACTTGCCCTGCACAGCTCCTTTACATTCTGTCCATCTCACCTTAAAGCTGTGCCCTCAAGTCTTTGACATTTCCACTCTGGGATAGAGGTTCTGGCTATCTACCCTATCTATGCATCTCATCATTTTATAAACCTGTCAGGTCTTCCCTCAACCTCCAGCATTCGACGAAACATGTCTCAGCTACCCTAGTCCCACCTGCCTGCGCTTGGTCCATATCCCTCCAAACCTGTCCTATCCATGTACCTGTCTAACTGTTTCTTAAACTTTGGGATAGTCTCAGCCCCAACTACCTCCTCTGGCAGCTTGTTCCATACACCCACCACCCTTTGTGCAAAAAAGTTACCCCTCAGATTCCTATTAAATCTTTTCCCCCTTCACCTTCAACCTGTCCTCTGGTCCTAGATCCCCCTACTCTGGGCAAGAGACGATGTGCATCTACTCCATTTCAGAATACTTCTTCAGAATGCAATTAGCAGGATTACTCTGAAAGCTAGCTGAAACCAGGTCCAAGGTCATCTCCAATTTGGCCCATCCAGCATGGGCTTGATGGGCCAAATAGTTTCCTTTGTCAGGAGGAAATATGAGATTAATAACTCTGGAAGCACACTGGCTACAAAAATTAATGTAACATATTTTCTCCCACACTCTGAAGTTTAGAAGGATGAGAGGGGATCTTATAGAGATGTATAAAATTATAAAAGAACTGGACAAGCTAGATGCAGGAAAAATGTTCCCAATGTTGGGGGAGTCCAGAAGAATAAAAGGGAGGCCATTTAAAACTGAAGTGAGAAGAAACTTTTTCACCCAGAGTTGTGAATTTGTGGAATTCTCTGCCACAGAGGGCAGTGGAGGCCAATTCACTGGATGAATTTAAAAGAGAGTTAGATAGAGCTCTAGGGGCTAGTGGAATCAAGGGATACGGGGAGAAGGCAGGCACGGGTTACTGACTGTGGATGATCAGCCATGATCACAATGAATGGCGGTGCTGGCTTGAAGGGCCAAATGGCCTCCTCCTATGTTTCTATGTTTCTACAAGTTAGTCAGCACTGCCTGTCTTATTGATGGAGGTTTCATTTCAAGACCTTTTGCCTCAACCAACCTTTTCCCTTTACTCACCCGATGCATCCTTCCTAATGATGTTCTGGCTTCCAATGCCAGGCTCCTCACTGACTAATCCTTCAGTAGGAGTCAGCCATTTTGTTTTCTACTGGAACTCCATTAGTTTCTATAACAAATAAGCAAAAGCCTTTGAAAGAAAACGATTTCTGTTTGTACTTGCCAAATTGTCTTTCTTCCTTTCCGCGTTACTGAGTTGGATCACAGCAGTAGTCCCAATGCTTAATTATTAATTCCTGGAGACTTCAAATTAATCCTCAAGGAATGCCAACTTTACCCACGCAAAGTCTTTTTGAAGTTCCTGCTGAGGGTCTGGAGGCAGTTCCTGGGTCACCTGGATCACTGGCGTGCCCAGAGGAGAAAAGGGCGGCACCGTGGCACAGCGGTAGAGCTACAGCCTCTTTGGTTTCCTCCCACACTCCAAAGATGTGCAAGTTTGTAGGTTGATTGGCTTGGTATGAAAATAAAATTGTCCCTAGTGTGTGTAGGGTAGCGTAAGTGTGCGAGGATCGCTGGGAGGAGTGTGGGAGGAGTTGGCTGCGCCTAACGGCTGCGGCTCTCTGGCAGTCTGTTTGTCTTTTTTTCTTTTTTTTTGTTTGTGTCGATGTTGGGATGGTTTTTGTTTCTGTTTTTGGCTGTGTATGTGTGGTGGGGGGGTGGGGTGTGGGGGTGGGGTGGTGGAAACCTTTCTTTTATTAGGTCTCTTCCCCGGGGCGCAGCTCGCCCGCGGGGCCTTCCATCGCCGGCGCGGCTCGGCTGCGGGACTTAACATCGACAGCGCGGCTCGGCCGCGGGACGTTTCGGTGCCCGGCGCGGCTTGGCCGCTGGACTTAACATTGCCAGCGCGGCTCGGCCGCGGGATGTTTCAGTGCCCGGTGCGGCTCGGCCGCTGGACTTAACATCGCCCGGTGCGGCTCGGCCGCGGGACGTTTCGGTGCCCGGTGCGGCTCGGCCGCGGGACGTTTCAGTGCCCGGTGCGGCTCGGCCGCGGGACGTTTCAGTGCCCGGTGCGGCTCGGCCGCTGGACTTAACATCGCCCGGTGCGGCCGCGGGACGTTTCGGTGCCCAGGGCGGCTCGGCTGCGGGGCCTTGCGGGTGCTGTGCGTGTCGTTTGCCTCGGTAGGGGTCGAGCTGCCTGTCCGTGGGTGCGGGGGGAAGAGAGGGGAAGTTTTGTTGCCTCCATCACAGTGAGGGGGTGTTTGGAGTCACTGTGATGGATGTTTGTGTTGGGGTCGGGTGTCCTGTGTTTTTTTCTTTTTTGCTGTGTTTTGTGTGATTGCTGAAATTTCGTTCGGTGTAAAAAGCCGAGTGACAATAAAGTGTTGTTATGTTATGTTATGTTATGTTATGGTGGGTGCGGACTCGGTGGGCCGAAGGGCCTGTTTCCCGAAACTAAACTAAACTAAACTAAATAGGGTTAGGTTTAGGTTTACTATTGTCACGTGTCCCGAGGTACAGTTAAAAGCTTTGTTTTTGCTATCTAAACAGATCAGATAATGCCTTACATAAATACAATCAAGTCAATTGAAAATTTCCCCGGTGTGGGACGAATAAAGGAATATGTTATAAGCCAAACTCAAATACAATAGGTAGAGCAAAGGGGGAGATACAGAGTGCAGAATATAGTTCTCAGCATTGTAGCGCATCAGTTCCAGAGACAAAGTCCAATGTCCGCAATGGGGTAGAGGTGAATCAGACAGTTCCCTAGCTCATGGAAAGACCATTCAGAAGCCTGATAACAGAGGGGAAGAAGCTGTCCCTGAGTCTGGTGGTGCGCGCTTTCAAACTTCTGCACCTTCTGCTGAGCAGGTGCTGGGAGAAGAATGAATGACCAGACTGGGACAAGCGGCTTTTCCAAGGCAGAGTGACGTGTAGATGGAGTCAATGGTGGGAAGTCTGGTCTGTGTGATAAACTGGGCTAGATCAACAACTCTCAGTAATTTTCTGCGGTCGCAGGCAGAACTGTTCCCAAACCAAACTCTGATGCAACCTGACAGTATGTTTTCTATGGCGCATCTTTGTTTAGTTTAGTTTAGAGATACAGCGCGGAAACAGGCCCTTACGGCCCACCGGGTCCGCGCCGACCAGCAATCCCCACACATTAACACTATCCTACACACACTAGGGACAATGTTGTTTTTTTACATTTGCCAAGCCAATTAACCTACAAACGTGCACGTCTTTGGAGTGTGGGAGGAAACCGAAGATCTCGGAGAAAACCCACGCAGGTCACGGGGAGAAGGTACAAACTCCGCGCAGTCACCACCCATAGTCAGGATCGAACCGGAGTCTCCGGCGCTGCATTGGCTGTAAGGCAGCAACTCTACCGCCGCGCCACCGTGCCACTGTAGAAGTTTGTAAGAGTCACTGGAGAAATGCTGAATTTTCTCAGTCTCCTCAGGAAGTTGAGGCATCTGGATGCTTTCTTCCTGAAACGTTCCGCCTCTGGTCCTGCCAGTTTGTCTAGATAGAGATTATATGACTACAATTCAGCAATATCTCAACTTCGCCCCAGGTCATGCATTGGGTAATACAGCAGTCACATTCTCAGCAAAATACCAATATCACTGAGCATTAGGGGTGAAATAGTTGGGGAAAGAAATAGATGCCTTGTATTTTCTCCTGAAGTCATCGTATGTTTGAACATTTGGAACTAACAACTCACATGTCCTCAGGATAGTTCTGAAGCACTTCACAGCTAATGGCATTTTTTTTGAAGTGTAGTTGTTGCAATGATTATTGGGAAGCAACAATAGTAAATTCATAGACAGTGAGGACTTGCAAATAATCCATGGCCAACTAATATCCTCTTTAAGGAGCAGCACCGAATCTGATACGGCAATAAAGATCTAGGTTCAACATCTCATTTCAAGAAAGTTGTACTCCAATTTAAGATACAGGACAAAGGCAATAATCGAAGATAGGCACAGAATGCTGGTGTAACAGGCAGTATCTCTGGAGAGAACATCTCTGGGTGACATTTCGGATCGAGACCCTGACTCTTCTTCTGAAGAAGTGATCTCGAACCGAAACGTCAGCCATTCCTTTCCTCCAGAGATGCTGCCTGTCCCGCTGCGTTACTCCAGCATTTTGTTTCTATCTTCGATTTAAACCAGCATCTGCAGTTCCTTCCTACACAAAAGGGGAATAATGTTTAGTACAAGGTAAATTCCAGGCAAGTCTGATTAAGGATAGTCCGACGGATTCCAATGAGGCAGATGGGAGGTCAGAATCACTCTTGAGTTGGTGATTGGGTCGAGGTGTTTGTGCCAATGTTGCTGCTTCATGGTTACCAATGCAGATACAAGATTTATATTCTTGATAATGTAGCTGAGTGAATTAAATTCTCCAACTACCATGGACAGATCCAAATTCATTTCCGTCTAGGTGTCTGAGTTACTGGACTACTAATGTACGCACTAGGCTCTCATTCACTTATTATTGCAAGAACACTCTACTGCAAGATAGAACTCTGGCAGCCTGCCAGTCTCCATCTTAATAATCCCACAATGGAAGGTTTCTCCTGGGACTGGGAGCTGGAGACTATGCATGTTTAGTAGATATCCCACAGAAGAGTTTGCTCTTTGCTCTGGCCAGCAACACTAAGCACAATCATTCATATTTCTCAACAGTCTGGGCCAGGAATGAAACCATATCATTCGATACATACGGGGCATTCAGGGAGTGCAGACCTTATAATTAACAAAAGAGCAGTAACTGATGATGCCAAGTATATTAGTTTGGTTTAGTTTACAGACACAGCGCGGAAACAGGCCCTTGGGCCCCCACCGATCTCCGCACACTTGCACTATCCTACACACACTGGGGACAGTTCATCATTTCACCAAAGCCATTTAGCCGGCAAACGTGTACGTCTTTGGAGTGTGGGAGGAAACCGGAGCACCCGGAGAAAGCCCATGCGGGCACAGGTAGAACGTACAAACTATGCACAGTCAGCACCTGTAGTCAGGATCGAACCCGGGTCTCTGGCACTGTAAGACAGCAACTCTACCGCTGCACCACCGTGCTAACATGCTGTTCATCAGAATGGTATAGAGTAAATATTTGCTTTTTGATACTGCCTTGAACAAGTTAAGTGATTCTAGAGCCTTAAAGAAAAGATATGCATATTTGGTATCCCTTATCTCACCAACTTAGGTTTAGGTCTAGCTTTATTATTTTCACGTGAGAGGAATAGATCGGGTAAACGCAGAGTCTCTTCCCCAGGGTAGGGCGATCGAGAACCAGAGGACATAGGTTTAAGGTGAGGGCGGAAAGATTTAACGGGAACCTGAGGGGCGATTTTTTTTACACAAAGGGTGGTGGGTGTATGGAACGAGCTGCCGGAGGAGGTAGTTGAGGCAGGAACTATCGCAACATTTAAAAAACATTTAGACGGGTACATAGATAGAATTGGTATTGAGGGATATGGACCTAAAGCAGGCAGGTGGGACACGTGTAGATGGGGCATGTTGGTCGGTGTGGGCAAGTTGGACTAAAGGTCCTCTTTCCACGCTGGATGACTCTATGACATGTTCCAAGATACAGTGAAAACCTTTGGTTGGCAGGCTATCCAAACGGAACAGATATGTTGTACATAAAAACAATCAGGATAAACTCAGATACAACAGGTAGAACAAAGGGAAAGATACGGAGTGGAGAATATAGTTCTCAGCATTGTAGCGCATTGTACAGTCGGACTTTAACATCGTGGAGCTTTGCGATCCTTTGCCGAGGATCAACGGTGGAGAGCTCCAACCGCGGGGCCTGTGGACTTTAACACCGTGAAGCCCGTGGTCTCTGGTAAGAAGAGGCCGACTCGGGAGTTCCAATGCCACGGAGAGAATTTCAACGGCCCGACGCCGGAGTTTCGATCATCCCGACGTGAGGGCTTCCGACATCGGATTGTCAGCAGCAGTGACTATGGACGGTTCAACAGCCCCGAACACGGGTGAACAAAGAGGAAGATGATGGAACTTTATTACCTCCCATCATGGTGAGGAATGTGGAATCCGCTGTGGTGGATGTTTATGTTAAATATGATTTTATGTGGCTGTGTGTCTTGGTGCTTTTTACTGAGTATGGCTGTATGGTAGCTCAAATTCCACTGTACCTTAATTGATACATGTGACAGTAAATTGAATCTTGAATCTTGACTCTTGAATCTCTATTGCAATGCATCAGTTCCATGGACATAGAGGCTTCTAAGAAAGGGTGGCAATAATTAAGGATGACTTTAATTACATATAGACTAGATAAATCAATCTGGCAAGGGTAGCCTTGTGAATACGTTCACAAGAATTGTTTCTTCGAACAATACTTGCATGGGAATGGTTTTTTATGTTGAGGATCTGTTTATGTTTATGTTTATGTTTATGTTGTTCATTTCACTGCACATTTATGTGTATGTGACGAATAAATGACTATTGACTATTGACTATTGATCAGGGAGCAGGCTATTTTAGCAAAGTGTGTTGGTCGGATTTCAAATTCTGTGTGAGACTGAGAAACCTGGGTCTTCAGTATCTGAAACTGAAATAAAGGCAATTACAGTGAAATGGGGACTGGGTCTCATTCAGAAGGACTGCAAAGGAATATAGATTAAAGGGGGTGGCCGTTCATCGGCAGCAGACATTTAAGGAAATATTTCATGTCTCAGCAGAGTTTTATTTCAGTGACAAAGTAATACTCCACAAAAAGGATGGATCACTTTTCAAGGATGATGTCAAACTGAAAGAAGAGGCAGGCGATATTGCCATTGAATGTCAAGGGATATGGGGAGAAGGCAGGCACAGGTTACTGATTGCGGATGATCAACCATGATCACAATGAATGGCGGTGCTGGCTCAAAGGGCCAAATGGTCTCCTCCTGCACCTATTTTCTATGTTTCTAATATTGAACATAGCATAGGAACGGATCTGTCTGAAGAAGGGTCTCGACCCAAAACGTCACCTACTGTATTCCTTCTCTCCAGAGATGCCGCCTGATCCACTGAGTTACTCCAGCTTTTTGTGTCTATCTTTGGTGTAAACTAGCATCTGCAGTTCCTTCCTATGCATACAAACAGGTCCTTCGGCCCACAATGTCTGTGCTTAACATGATACCAAGGCCAACTCTTATCTGCCTGTATGTAACCATATTCCTCCATTTTCTGCACATCCATGTGCCTATCCAAAAGTCTCTTCAATGCCTCTATCGTATCTGCCTCCACTACCAACCATGGCAGTGCGTTCCAGGCACCCACCACCCTCTGTGCAAAAACAACTTGCCACGCACATCTCCCTTAAACTTTGTCCCTCAGACCTTGCAGCTACGCCCTCTTGTATTTGATATTTCCAGCCTTTTCCTATATAACATAGGGCACGTTTTAGAAATCAGCAAAGGATTAGAAGATGTGTAAGTAGTCAAGGCAGGAGGTGGCAGATGGAGTATAATGTGGGAAATTTCGTGGTTATTCATTTTGAGAAGCAGGTCCTTCGGCCCACAATGGAGGGACATTCGAAAAGTTGTGGTGCAAAAGAAACAAGGAATCCTACAAAAGCATAAGAAATGATAGTCATACAGCATGGAAACTGTTCCTTCATCCCAACTCATCCATGCCAACCAAGATACCAACTCGTCCTTGCCAACCAAGAAACCAACTCATCCATGCCAACCAAGATACCAACTCATCCATGCCAACCAAGATGCCCCATCTAAGTTGGTCCCACTTGCCAACATTTGGTCAATATCCCTCTAAACCCGTCCAATCCATGTACCTATCAAAGCATCTTTTAAGTACGAAATATAACCAGGAAGGTTATTGGCCCTTATTTAAGGATTATAAAATTAGGGAAATTTCAATTCAATTTCACGAAGTATAATTCACACTCAGAATGCTGTTTATATTTTGGTCTTTATATTTCAAGAAAGACAACATTTTATCGGAGGCTAGGCCAAGAAGATTCCCAAGGTAGGTTCTGGGTTGATTCACAAAGTGAATTCTGGGTTGAAAAGGTTGATTGATGAAGAAAGGTCGTGGAGGTTGGGAATGGAAAAATAGGACATAACCCTTATTCAAATATAAAGATTCTGAAGAAGGAACTGCAGATGCTGGTTTACATCGAAGGTAGGCACAAAATGCTGGAGTAACGCAGCGGGTCAGGCAGCGTCTCAGGAGAGAAGGAATGGATTCGGGTCACGATCCTTCTTCAAACTAAGAACTTAGTCTGAAGAAGGGTCTCGACCCAAATCATCACCTATTCCATTTCTCTCGAGATGCTGCCTGATCCGCTGAGTTACTCCAGCTTTATGTGCCTATCTTGGGAGCTACGAAAGATGGGAAGAGAGTGGAAAAAGTGGGGCTGAGGTCAAGATTGGATCAGTTATGATCTTTTTCAATGACAGAGTTGACGAGCCAATTGACCAATTCCTAGCCTTAGGTCCCAACCTCTTATGAAGATAACTCTGCTCGTGATGTGGAACCTGTTCATCTCATTACCTCCTTCACAGGGTGATGGATATTGTTTTCTCTGCTCATTTCTTTCTTTTCGACAGGCACTTTATATTCTTCATGAAATGCTATTGATTAATATTAGATGAGGAACTGATGTAAGTGGTAAGTACAAACTTGGTTTTATGTGTTTACATTTATTTTGCTGAATATTTATTTTATAATGTAAGGACATGGAAATTCATTTTACAATTTAAACATAGGAAAGATTTAGAGGAATACTAGACTATGGACCAGTTGGGCCCAAACCTCTCCTGCATTGGTGCAGCACCCTCTCCTCCCATTCCCCCCCCTCTCCCCCTCCCCCTCCCCCCCCTCCCCCCGCCCCTCCCTCCCCCTTGACATGTTCATGAATTTGTGTAGGAAGGAACTGCAGATGCTGGTTTACACCGAAGATAGGCACAAAATGCTGGAGTGGCTCAGCGGGACAGGC
This sequence comes from Rhinoraja longicauda, assembly GCF_053455715.1. NCBI lineage: Eukaryota > Metazoa > Chordata > Chondrichthyes > Rajiformes > Arhynchobatidae > Rhinoraja > Rhinoraja longicauda. The sequence goes on from NC_135969.1 coordinate 41,081,248, forward strand.
AGCATCTCTGGATGGAAGGAAGGGGCACCCATTCCTTCTCTCCAGAGATGCTGCCTGTCCCAACAGACAATAGACAATAGACAATAGACAATAGGTGCAGGAGTAGGCCCTTCAGCCCTTCGAGCCAGCACCGCCATTCAATGCGATCATGGCTGATCACTCTCAATCAGTACCCCGTTCCTGCCTTCTCCCCATACCCCCTCACTCCGCTATCCTTAAGAGCTCTATCCAGCTCTCTCTTGAAAGCATCCAACAAACTGGCCTCCACTGCCTTCTGAGGCAGAGAATTCCACACCTTCACCACCCTCTGACTGAAAAAGTTCTTCCTCATCTCCGTTCTAAATGGCCTACCCCTTATTCTTAAACTGTGGCCCCTTGTTCTGGACTCCCCCAACATTGGGAACATGTTATCTGCCTCTAATGTGTCCAATCCCCTAATTATCTTATATGTTTCAATAAGATCCCCCCTCATCCTTCTAAATTCCAGTGTATACAAGCCCAATCGCTCCAGCCTTTCAACATACGACAGTCCCGCCATTCCGGGAATTAACCTAGTGAACCTACGCTGCACGCCCTCCATAGCAAGAATATCCTTCCTCAAATTTGGAGACCAAAACTGCACACAGTACTCCAGGTGCGGTCTCACCAGGGCCCGGTACAACTGTAGAAGGACCTCTTTGCTCCTATACTCAACTCCTCTTGTTACGAAGGCCAACATTCCATTGGCTTTCTTCACTGCCTGCTGTACCTGCATGCTTCCTTTCATTGACTGATGCACTAGGACACCCAGATCTCGTTGAACTCCCCCTCCTCCTAACTTGACACCATTCAGATAATAATCTGCCTTTTTATTCTTACTTCCAAAGTGAATAACCTCACACTTATCTACATTAAACTGCATCTGCCATGTATCCGCCCACTCACACAACCTGTCCAAGTCACCCTGCAGCCTTATTGCATCTTCCTCACAATTCACACTACCCCCCAACTTAGTATCATCTGCAAATTTGCTAATGGTACTTTTAATCCCTTCGTCTAAGTCATTAATGTATATCGTAAATAGCTGGGGTCCCAGCACCGAACCTTGCGGTACCCCACTGGTCACTGCCTGCCATTCCGAAAGGGACCCATTTATCCCCACTCTTTGCTTTCTGTCTGTCAACCAATTTTCTATCCATGTCAGTACCCTACCCCCAATACCATGTGCCCTAATTTTGCCCACTAATCTCCTATGTGGGACCTTGTCGAAGGCTTTCTGAAAGTCGAGGTACACCACATCCACTGACTCTCCCTTGTCAATTTTCCTAGTTACATCCTCAAAAAATTCCAGTAGATTTGTCAAGCATGATTTCCCCTTCGTAAATCCATGCTGACTCGGAATGATCCCGTTACTGCTATCCAAATGCTCAGCAATTTCGTCTTTTATAATTGACTCCAGCATCTTCCCCACCACTGATGTCAGACTAACTGGTCTATAATTACCCGTTTTCTCTCTCCCTCCTTTCTTAAAAAGTGGGATAACATTTGCTATCCTCCAATCCACAGGAACTGATCCTGAATCTATAGAACATTGAAAAATGATCTCCAATGCTTCCACTATTTCTAGAGCCACCTCCTTAAGTACTCTGGGATGCAGACCATCAGGCCCTGGGGATTTATCAGCCTTCAGTCCCATCAGTCTACCCAAAACCATTTCCTGCCTAATGTGGATTTCCTTCAGTTCCTCCATCACCCTAGGTTTTCCGGCCCCTAGAACATTTGGGAGATTGTGTGTATCTTCCTCAGTGAAGACAGATCCAAAGTAACGGTTTAACTCGTCTGCCATTTCTTTGTTCCCCATAATAAATTCCCCTGCTTCTGTCTTCAAGGGACCCACATTTGCCTTGACTATTTTTTTCCTCTTCACGTACCTAAAAAAACTTTTGCTATCCTTCTTTATATTATTGGCTAGTTTACCCTCGTACCTCATCTTTTCTCCCCGTATTGCCTTTTTAGTTAACTTTTGTTGCTCTTTAAAAGAGTCCCAATCCTCTGTCTTCCCACTCTTCTTTGCTATGTTATACTTCCTCTCCTTAATTTTTATGCTGTCCCTGACTTCCCTTGTCAGCCACAGGTGTCTCTTACTCCCCTTAGAGTCTTTCCACCTCTTTGGAATAAATTGATCCTGCAACCTCTGCATTATTCCCAGGAATACCTGCCATTGCTGTTCTACCGTCTTCCCTGCTAGGGCCTCCTTCCAGTCAATTTTGGCCAGCTCCTGCCTCATGCCTCTGTAATCCCCTTTGCTATACTGTAATACCGACACTTCCGATTTTCCCTTCTGCCTTTCCATTTGCAGAGTAAAACTTATCATGTTATGATCACTGCCTCCTAATGGCTCTTTTACCTCTAGTCCCCTTATCAGATCAGGATCATTACACAACACTAAATCCAGAATTGCCTTCTCCCTGGTAGGCTCCAGTACAAGCTGTTCTAAGAATCCATCTCGAAGGCACTCTACAAACTCTCTTTCCTGGGGTCCATTTCCAACCTGATTTTCCCAGTCTACCTGCATGTTGAAATCTCCCATAACCACCTTAGCATTACATTTTTGACACGCCAATTTTATCTCCTGATTCAACTTGCACCCTATGTCGAGGCTACTGTTTGGGGGCCTATAGATAACTCCCATTAGGGTCTTTTTACCCTTACATTGGGTTACTCCAGCATCTTGCATGTGTATTCATGGATTTGTTCTGCACTCTCTCTGCCCAGTCACATCTTTCCTATAACGTCATGGCCAGTACTGACGCAGTACTTAAATTGTGGCCTCATTCATTTTGCTTACAGTTTCAGCGTAACCTCTTGCTCTTATGTTTTGTGGCTCAGCTAGTAAACTAAAACATCCTGTATGCCTTTTAACCTGCTAACTGAGCTGGGCATACACACATATATATATTGTATCTGTATCTTTAGCCTCTGTACAGCCCGCCATCCTGTTTTCCATTGCTGAAAGTGATGTTTCTGCCAGAACTCCAGACAGGAAGCTTTATTCTGCTGAAGTGTTTGGCCACACTAATTAGTCTGGGGGAGTAAGTGATAAAATGTTCAACCTGGCAGAGGTTGCAAATAGATAAACTAGGAAATTCATTCTGCAAATTCATTCTGCGGCAATCTCTCAAACACGGAATGTTTGTAACCATTGTCAAAGGGTAATGATGATCAGTACCCAATACCCAGGCAAGATCCTTCATAATGTAGATAGTGAAGATAGACACAAAATGCTGGAGTAACTCAGCGGGTCAGGCAGCATCTCTGGAGAAAAAGGATGGGTGACGTTTCGGGTCGGGATCTTCTTCTGAACATCTTCTGAAGAAGGGTTCCAGCCCGAAACATCACCAGAGATTCTTTTTCTCCAGAGATACTGCCTGACCCGCTGAGTTACTCCAGCACTTTGTGTCTATCTCTGATATATACAAGCATCTGCAGTTCCTTTCTACGTGCCTTCATAATACGGCAGCCCATCTTTCCAATGCAAAACATGGGATGAAGGTCCTGTTTCTATTCTGTAAACAATCAACCAATCGATCAAGTGAAACTCAAATGGCTTTCATGAAACAGTCCCCTTTCTCAACTGGATCGTGAATTTGCACAATTAATAATTTAATTGTCGAAAAAGAAGTCTAAAATTCCGAGGATAAATGTAATGATGTTTCTGGGTAATAAGAAAATACCTGCAGATGCTGGTACAAATCGAAGGTATTTATTTCACAAAATGCTGGAGCAACTCAGCAGGTCAGGCAGCATCTCAGGAGAGAAGGAATGGGTGACGTTTCGGGTCGAGACTGAAGAAGGGTCTCGACCTGAAACATCACCCATTCCTTCTCTCCTGAGATGCTGCCTGACCTGCTGAGTTACTCCAGCAATTTGTGAAATAAATACTTTCTGGGTAATAATATTAACTATTTATTCAAGTTCAGGGAGAAAAGAACAGTTAAAACACCCTGGATAATTATATCAAATATAATTAAATTATATATCGATATTCGATTGGGATGAGAACATACACGGGCAAGATTAGCAAGTTTGCTGATGATACAAAAGTGGGTGGTTTTGCAGATAGTGAAGATGGTCGTGAAAGATTGCAGCAGGATCTGGATCGATTGGCCAGGTAGGCTGAGGAATGGTTGATGGAATTTAATACAGAGAAATGTGAGGTGTTGCATTTTGGGACGTTAAACATGGGCAGGACCTACACAGTGAATGGCAGGGCTCTGGGGAGTGTTGTAGAGCAGGGGGATCTAGGAGTGCAGGTGCATGGTTCCTTGAAGGTGGAGTCGCAGGTAGATAGGGTGGTCAAAAAGGTGTTTGGCACATTAGACTTCATCAGTCAGAGTATTGAGTATAGAAGTTGGGAGGTCATGTTGCAGTTGTATAAGACATTGGTGAGGCCGCATTTAGAGTATTGTGTTCAGTTCTGTGCACCATGTTATAGGAAAGATGTTGTCAAGCTGGAAAGGGTACAGTTAAGATTTACAAGGATGTTGCCAGGACTAGAGGGTCTGAGCTATAGGGAGAGGTTGAGTACACTGGGACTCTATTCCTTGGAGCGCAGGAGAACGAGGGGTGATCTTATTGAGGTGTATAAAATCATGAGAGGAATAGATCTGGTAGATGCACAGGGTTTTTTGCCCAGAGTAGGGGAATCGAGGACAAGAGGACATATGTTTGAGGTGAAGGGGAAAAGAGTTAATAGGAATCTCAGGGGTAACTTTTTCACACAATGGGTGGTGGGTGTATGGAACAAGCTGCCTGAGAAGGTAGTTGAGGCTGGGACTATCCCAACATTTAAGAAACAGTTAGACAGGTACATGGATTGGACAGGTTTGGAGGGATATGGACCTAACGTGGACAGGTGGGACTCGTGTAGCTGGGACATATTGGCTGGTGTGGGCAAGTTGGGCTGAAGGGCCTGTTTCCGCACTGTATTACTCTATAACTCTCCAACTCTATTAAGAAGTTTTCATTTTTACTTATTTTTAACATTATATGCTTTATCAGTTTCTATTATTCATGATAAGAATGATTAACCTCAATTCATTGTTTATATGATTTATGATCTCAGTAATATTCCATCACACTAATGCCCATATTTATTAAGAATTTTTTTTTCAATTCAGAGTCTCAAGACATGTCCTTTCATCAAACATTGAAATTAGGAACATTAAAAAGAGACCTTTCTTCACGAAATTGCTGCAAGTTTTAAAACTTGAACAAATCAATTATTGTGAGCCAAAACATAGAAGTTAAAATATGCAAATGGAGTTATCACAGCCTTCAAAACTGACGTAATATGATGAATGGAATTCAATAGTTACATTTTAATACAGAATATACAGTGGAAATAAATGAAACAGTATTATTTCTAATTGGGAAAAATTGAAATTCCATATCCTTATAACCAAAAACTAAAATATTAATTAACTTCTTCAGGGGGAAATAAATGTTAAATTTATTGATATTTTTAAATTTGTATTTATTGATTTCTTGTGATCTGGGCATCTAAGGAAAGGTATCCAGTCATTATCCATGGAGAAACAAGGAACTGCAGATGCTGGTTTATAAAAGAGGACACAAAGTACTGGAGTAACTCAGCGGGTCAGACAGCATCCCTCTCTTCCACCTTTCTTTCCTACCCCTCCCCACCTACAATCAGTTTCCTGAGGTGCTGTCTGACCTGCTGACTTCCTCCAGCACTTTGTGTCATCTGTCATTATCCATCCCTAATTGTCCTTGAGATGTTGGTAGTGAGGATCCATCTTGAATTCTTATAGTCCTTCTTGGTGAAGGTACTCAGTGCTGTTCAGAGATAGGTTCAGGGTTTAGATCCACTGCTGTCAAATATAGTTTAAGAAAATAACTGCAGATGCTGGTACAAATCGAAGGTATTTATTCACAAAATGCTGGAGTAACTCAACAGGTCAGGCAGCATCTCAGGAGAGGTCGAGGATTATTTTGTACGTTTCCGCGTCACCACCACTCGGGTGGCACGGTGGCACAGCGGGTGGAGTTGCTGCCTCACAGCGCCAGGGACCCAGGTTCGATCCTGACCTCGGGTTCTGTTGGCCTGTGTGGGGTTTTGCACGTTCTCCATGTTGGACACCTCCGGGTGCTCCGGCTTCCTCCCACTTCCCAAAGGCGTGAGGGTTTGTGGGTGAATTTGCCTCAGTGAATTGCCCCTAGCTTAGCGAGTGGATGTGAACGTGAGATGACATAGAACTAGTGTGAACGAGCGGTCAACAGTTGGCGCGGACTCGGTGGGCCGAAGGAACAGTTTCCATGCTGTATCTCTAAATCTATAAAGTTTATCTGCAGCTTGGCACTTTTTGAAGAATCAAATAAAAGTGTAAAAGCCCGAAAAAGTGGAGATGATTGGCCAAATTGCCCCTTTGGTCCAAATTTCTGATTCACTGGAATTACGGTGACTCAACAGAAAATTATATATACCATAGAACAGTACAGCACAGAAACAGGCCCTTCAGCCCACAATGTCTGTGCAGAACATAGTGCCGAGTTAAACTGATCTCTGCTTGCACATCCATATCCCTCCCCTCCCTATATATCCACGGGCCTATCCAAAAGCCTCAATTGCCATTGTGATAGAACATAGAACAGTATAGCACAGGAACAGGCCTTTCAGCCCACACTGTCTGTGCCGAACATGATGCCACAATAACCTGACCTCATCTGCCTCCTCGTGTCCATATCCCTCCATATCCCTGCTTATCCGTGTGCCTCTTAAACGCCACTATCGTATCTGCCCCCCACCACCATCCCTGACAGCCCGCTCCAGCCACCCACCACCCTCTGTGTAAAAAAACATCTCCTTGAAACTTTGCCCCTCTCTCCTGAAAGCTATGCCCTCAGTCTTTGGCCTTTAATGGTTCAACGAGGTACTGATGTGGATGATCAGCCATGATCATGGTGAATGGCGGTGCTGGCTCGAAGGGCCAAATGGCCTACACCTGCCCCTATTGTCTATTGTCTGTTGTCTATTGTTTATTGTCTATTGTTTAATAGTCTCTTTTTGCTCTGGTTTATTTCACTCACATGTTTAAACCGTAATGTCGTATTCTTAATGTTTTAATGTTTTATGCTTTATTCTTAATTGTTTACTGTATGTACGTGTTGTTACTTGCGAGCGGAGCACCAAGACACATTCCTTGTATGTGTACGTACTTGGCCAATAAACTTATTCATTCATTCATTTGCCTACATTTTGTTACAATGGCATTGCGGAAACGACTCTGATTGTTACTGACATTGGCGCGAAGGCCTGAATAGATGGCCCCCTTCACATTGTGTGCTTGTAAGCATTGGTATTTATCACAACGTGGCCCTCAAGGCGAAAGGTCTGTCAATAGTTGCTCACTGCAGGATTGCAAGGAAGTAGATTAAGCACCATGTGCCTGAACAGTTCGGTTGCTAAGACACTGAGCCAGGAGTGATTGCTCTCATATTAGCAGCAAAGTAACGCCAATTATTTCAAGAGACCCGGTTTTTAATATCCAAAGCTGTCTCTTACTAATCTAACTTTTCTCCAGCGGTTTTTCCATGACTGAGAAAAATCCTGTATAAGGGAACATTAACGTTACTTGGGTAATAATCAATGGAAACTAAACAGCAACGGCATTTTAGTTCAGTTTGGTTTAGTTTAGAGACACAGGCCCTTCGGCCCACCGGGTCCGCACCGACCAGCGATCCCCGCACATTAACACTATCTTACACACACTGGGGAACAATTTAAATTTATACCAAGCCAATTAACCGCCAAACCCCCTACGTCTTTGGAGTGTGGAAGGAAACCGAAGATCTCTGAGAAAACCCATGCAGGTCACGGGGAGAACGTACAAACTCCATGCAGACAGCACGCATGGTTGGGATCAAAGCCGGGTCTCTGGTGCTGCAAGCGCTGTAAGGCAACAACTCTACCGCTGCGCCACCGTGCCACCCTTTTATTACCAAATAAAATCAGGATATCTTTGTTTCAAGTCAGAGATAGGGGGAGATGGTAAAGACTGGACAAGGGTGGGGGTTGGAGTCAGAGAAGAAGGGCCTCGACCCGATACGTCACCCATTCCTTCTCTCCAGAGATGCTGCCTGTCCTGCTGAGTTACTCCGAGTGCTGTTTCGGGTCGAGACCCTTCTTCAGACTGAGAGTCAGGGGGAAAAGGAAACAAGAGATATATAGACCGTGATGTAGAGAGAGATACAGAACAAATGGATGAAAGATATTCAAAAAAGGAATGATAATAAAGGAGACAGGCCATAGTTAGCTGTGGTCTAGGTGAAAACGAGTTACAGACAATGAGACTCAACCAGACGACCTTGAAGCTAGTACGACTTGGGTGGGTAGGAGGGACAGAGAGAAACATTTTAAATAAACTTTAGTGACAATCAAATGAGGTAATGGGGAAAATAATTGAACGTGATACTGACCTCAACCACATTCAGCTGACTTCAGTCACGAAAATGGTATTTATATATTTTTTGATAATAATAAAAATGATATTTCTAAGGCAGTGGTAGATAGTTACTTGATTAGTACGGGTGTCTGGGGTTATGGGGAGAAGGCAGGAGAATGGGGTTAGGAGGGGGAGATAGATCAGCCGTGATTAAATGGCGGAGTAGACTTGATGGGCCGAATGGCCTAATTCTTCTTCTATCACACATGACCTTATGACCTTTGAGTTCAGGCTCAGACCGCAGCTGCAAATATTGCTAAGTCATACCTCTAAATTCTTGCAATTTTATGCCCCTTATTTTATTACTCCTTAGATTTATGGACAGGATGAATAACCGCATGAGTGCATGTTCCACTGCATCTATGTTGCAAGATTAACATTTAACACCCTCCCTTCATGTTTCACTCTTGTGCTACAGTGTGTGCTCCATGCAAATAATAAACGAAGTGTGTATTCTACAAGAATAAACAAGATTTACAAATTGCGTGGCATAAATAAAAAGGCATTTGAAAGCTAATAAAATGTATTCCACGGTTTTTTGTTTCATGTAAGAGCTGGACTTTGGCAATTAGGAACAATAAGCATTGATGCCCATCCTTTGCATTTTACATATCTTAGCTAGTGGGTCAGGCAGCATCTCTGGAGATACACAGGTAGGTGATGTTTCGGGTTGTTTCCCTACTTCAGACATCCCTAAAACGAACTCACAAATTGTTTCACAACAATCATGCAAGCTCTTGCCTTTCAGCGCCAGAGACCTGGGTTCCATTCCGACTCTGGGTGCTGTCTGTGCGGAGTTTGTACGTTCTCCCCGTGACCTGCGTGGGTTTTCTCCGAGATCTTCAGTTTCCTCCCACACTCCAAAGACGTACAGGGTTGTAGGTAAATTGGCTTGGTGCAAATGTAAATTGTCCCAAGTGTGTGTAGGATAGTGTTAGTGTGAAAGGGATTGCTGGCTGGTGAGGACTCAGTGGGCCGAAGGGCCTGTTTCCGCGCTGTATTTCTAAACTAAACTGATGATCTCGTTGAAAAGCCCTGTTTGGTTGAGGAGGTGACAGTTGGTGGTTAGAGGGCTTCTCGAAAATGAATTTCACTATTGGGGTCCAGTTTGTCCACGAGTAAATTAGGATTCCATATTGAGACCTTGAGAGGTCCATTTCTGCTGCATGAAACTACACCACAGCCACTCCCTAAATGGAACAGTAAAAGACGTGCTAGAAATACGTGTCCCAAACCAGCCATAGGTTACCCACACAATGGGAGCTGTGCTTTCACGGCCAACATAGTTCTGTGTAAGAAAAAAACTGCAGATGCTGGTTTAAATCGAAGGTAGACACAAAATGCTGGAGTAACTCAGCGGGTCAGGCAGCATCTCTGGAGAGAAGGAATGGGTCTGAAGAAGGGTCTCGACCCGCAACGTCAACCATTCCTCCTCTCCCGAGATGCTGCATGACCCGCTGAGTTACTCCAGCATTGTGTGTCTACCTTTGATTTTAACCAGCATCTGCTGTTTTTTCCCTATACCTTTCCAATGCTTCTGGCCTCCAAGTTTGTAAACCTGCAAATGGATTGAAGGCATGTAAAATCTGATCACTGCACCTATGCCTTCTGCATGTTGGGGCCAAATCACGATACGATAGAACTTTATTTATCCCAGGAAGGAAATCGGGACTCCAGAACAAGGGGCCACAGTTTAAGAATAAGGGGTAGGCCATTTAGAACTGAGATGAGGAAAAACTTTTTCAGTCAGAGAGTTGTGAATCTGTGGAACTCTCTGCCTCAGAAGGCAGTGGAGGTCAATTCTCTGAATGCATTCAAGAGAGAGCTAGATAGAGCTCTTAAGGATAGCAGAGTCAGGGAGTATGGGGAGAAGGCAGGAACGGGGTACTGATTGAGAATGATCAGCCATGATCACATTGAATGGCGGTGTTGGCTCGAAGGGCCGAATGGCCTCCTCCTGCACCTATTGTTTATTGTCTATTGGGCTGCCAACAGTGATAAAACACAACAAGATACATGAAACATAAAATCAAAGTGACGAATGGAAAGTCCAAGACTTGGGATGTGCAAAGGTTGGGGTGGGGAGTCAGTCTACCCCACGACAGAAGGGGGAGGAGTTGCACAGTTTGATAGCCACAGGGAAGAAGGATCTCCTGTGGCGTTCTGTGCTGCATCTTGGTGGGACCAGTCTGTTGCTGAAGGTGCTCCTCAGGTTGACCAGGGTATCATGGAGGGGGTGAGCTGTATTGTCCAAGATGCTCCGCAGTCTTGAATCAATGGATATTTTTAAGGCAGAGATAGATAGATTCTTGATTAGTACAGGTGCCAAGGGTTATGGGGAGAAGGCAGGAGAATGGGGTTAGGGTGGAGAGAGATAGATCAGCCATGATTGAATGGCGGGGTGGACTTGATGGGCCGAGTTCTGCTCCTATCACCTTTAAAATATACACAGCCTCTGCATTGTTACCGAGCTTTCATTAAAGGGAAGTGATTTTCTTCATGGGTCATTATTCAAGCATTCACCATTCAAACGGGGTTTTTTTGTGCGTATTTCACAGAATCATCAATTGCTGTGACACACAATAAAATGAGGATTCAGCAAGTGTTATTAAACCATTTTTAACCTGAATTCTTTCTTTACCCAGAGCAGTGACGTTAAGTGGAATCAGTGTTTTAACTATTAATCTAGACCCAATGTGTGGAGAATGAAATGATTTCCCGAGTACTACAACAAATCAAACATCTGCAGATGGTTAAAAGCTATTTTTTTTCCCACTCTCAACAAATCTTGAAGGAATGACGGTAGTTTAGTTTGGAGATACAGCATGGAATCAGGCCCCTCGGCTTATCGAGTCTCTGCCGACCATCGATCACACTTTCACACTAGTTCTTTGTTATCCCACTTTCTCATTCACTCCCTACACCAGAGGCAGTTTGCAGACGCTAATTAAGCAACAGATCCTCACGTCTTTGGGATGTGGGTGGAAACCGAAGGAAACCCATGCGGTCGCAGGGAGAATGTGCAAACTCCACTCGGACAGCGCCCAAGGTCAGGATGGAACCCAGGTCTTTTGCAGTGCGAGCCAGCAGCTCTACCTGCTGCAGTACTGTGCCGCCCCTAAATTGTAAATAGAACAAGGAAATGGCAGACGAGATGAACCGGTACTTTGAATCTGTCTTCACTAAGGAAGATACAAACAATCTCCCAGATGTTCTAGTGGCCAGAGATCCTAGTGTGACGGAGGAACTGAAGGAAATCCACATTAGGCAGGAAATGGTGTTGGGTAGACTGATGGGACTGAAGGCTGATAAATCCCCAGGGCCTGATGGTCTGCATCCCAGGGTACTTAAGGAGGTGGCTCGGGAAATTGTGGACGCATTGGTGATCATTTTCCAATGTTCTATAGATTCAGGGTCAGTTCCTGTGGATTGGAGGGTAGCTAATGTTATCCCACTTTTTAAGAAAGGAGGGAGAGAGAAAACGGGAAATTATAAAAGACAAAATTGCAGAGCATTTGGATCGCAGTAACAGGATCGTTCCGAGTCAGCATGGATTTACGGGGAAATCATGCTTCACTAATCTTCTGGAATTTTTTGAGGTTGTAACTAGGAAAATTAACAGGGGAGAGCCGGTGGATGTGGTGTACCTCGACCTTCAGAAAGCCTTCGACAAGGTCCCACATAGGAGATTGGTGGGCAAAATTTGAGCACATGGTATTGGGGGTAGGGTACTGACATGGATAGAAAATTGGTTGACAGACAGAAAGCAAAGAGTGGGGATAAATGGGTCCCTTTCAGAATAGCAGGCAGTGACTAGTGGGGTACCGCAAGGCTCGGTGCTGAGACCGCAGCTATTTACAATATACATTAATGACTTGGATGAAGGGATTAAAAGTACCATTAGCAAAGATGCGGATGATACAAAGCTGGGTGGCAGTGTGAATTGTGAGGAAGATGCTATGCAGTTGCAGGGTGACTTGGACAGGTTGTGTGAGTGGGCGGATGCATGGCAGATGCAGTTTAATGTGGATAAGTGTGAGGTTATCCACTTTGGTGGTAAGAATAGGAAGACAGATTATTATCTGAATGGTGTCAAGTTAGGAAAAGGGGACGTAGGAGATCTGGGTGTCCTAGTGCATCAGTCACTGAAAGGAAGCATGCAGGTACAGCAGGCAGTGAAGAAAGCCAATGGAATGTTGGCCTTCATAACAAGAGGAGTTGAGTATAGGAGCAAAGAGGTCCTTCTGCAGTTGTACAGGGCCCTAGTGAGACCGCACCTGGAGTACTGTGTGCGGTTTTGGTCTCCAAATTTGAAGAAGGATATTCTTGCTATTGAGGGCGTGCAGCGTAGGTTTACTAGGTTAATTCCCGGAATGGCAGGACTGTCGTATGTTGAAAGACTGGAGCGTAGGCTTGTATACTCTGGAATTTAGAAGGATGAGAGGGGATCTTATCGAAACATATTAGATTATTAAGGGGTTGGACACGTTAGAGGCAGGAAACATGTTCCCAATGTTGGGGGAGTCCAGAACCAGGGGCCACAGTTTAAGAATAAGGGGTAGGCCATTTAGAACGGAGATGAGGAAAAACTTTTTCAGTCAGAGAGTTGTGAATCTGTGGAATTCTCTGCCTCAGAAGGCAGTGGAGGCCAATTCTCTGAATGCATTCAAGAGAGAGCTAGAGTGAGTTCTTAAGGATAGCGGAGTCAGGGGGTATAGGGAGAAGGCAGGAACGGGGTACTGATTGAGAATGATCAGCCATGATCACATTGAATGGCGGTGCTGGCTCGAAGGGCCGAATGGCCTCCTCCTGCGCCTATTGTCTATTGTCTATTGTCTATAGAACAAAACTCCAAGATATGAACCCTTTGCTCTTAATAAAGATAGAAATAATTAACTGTGAGAGGAAACATTTCAGGGTCCTATCTCTTTGCAAACTGCCATAATAGAACCAATTATATATTTCAACCATTAGATTTAAAGGCGGTCAATGGAATGATAAATTATAAAGTGCTTAAAACCAATCAGGTTTAGTTTAGTTTAGAGATACAGTGCGGAAACGGGCCCTTCGGCTCACTGAGTCCGCGCCGACCAGCGATCCCCGCACACTAACACTAGGAAGAATTGACAATTTTACCAAGCTAATTAACCTAAAAACGTACAAACTCCATACAGACAGCACCCGTAGTCAGGATCAAACTTGGGTCTCTGGCGCTGTAAGGTAGTGATTCTACCGCTGCGCCACCGTGCTGCCCAAGTGTGGGGCAAAGGTCAAAAATGGTTTGTAACATTAGGAATGAGCACAGCTCAGCATGTCGTCTGTAGTTAATATTTTTATTTTATTACCCCATTTTATTCTGCAGTCAGTTACATTATATAACCACTACTTCAAGAGAAATGAAACAAGATTACTTTCAGAAAGTCTTGGTATGAAAGTCTACATTTAAGTTAAAATTCGCAAACACTTTGTCAAAGTTCCATTAAAAGTTGTTCATATCTCTTCACAAGAGCCGTGTATTTTTTTAGATTTAGATTTAGAGATACAGCGCGGAAACAGGCCCTTCGGCCCACCGAGTCCGCGCCACCCAGCGATCCCCGCACATTAACACTATCCTACACACACTAGGGACAATTTTTACATTTACCCAGTCAATTAACCTCCATACGTGTATGTCTTTGGAGTGTGGGAGGAAACCGAAGATCTCGGAGAAAACCCACGCAGGTCACGGGGAGAACGTACAAACTCCGTACAGACGGTGCCCGTATTCAGGATCGAACCTGAGTCTCCGGTGCTACATTCGCTGTAAGGCAGCAACTCTACCGCTGCGCCACCGTGCCGCCCTTTGGCTCATACATGTTCTCAAGCTTTAGAACATAGAAGAGCACAGCACAGGAACAGGCCATTCAGCCCACAATTTCCGTGCCAAACATGATGCCTAGTTCAACTACTCTCCTCTGCCTGAACGTGATTCATATCCCTGCAATCTTTAAGAAGTCATCATACTTTATGTTTTTTTCACCTTTGTTCTGCAATTCTGCTGGAGGTGGAGGGGAGACCTGATAGAATATACAATCAAGAGAGGCATGGTTCGAGTAGACAGTCAGAACCTTTTCCCGAGGATGGAAAAAAATCAAATACTAGAGGGCACAGGTTTAAGATGAGAGGGGCAAAGGGGAAAGGAGATGAGCGGGCCCACTATTTTACACAGATGGTGGTTACCACTGCCCTGCCGGAGTTGGTGGTGGAGGCCGATACGATAACCAAACGAGACATTTGGATAGGCACGTGGACATGCAGGGAATGGAGGAATACGGATTATGTGCAGCTAGATCAGCGAGGCTCATAGTTTAGATCCACAGAGTCTCTTGGCCAGAGTAGGTGAATCAAGGACCAGAGGACATCGGTTTAAGGTGAAGGGAAAAAGATTTAATGTGAATCGGAGGGGTAACGTTTTCTCACAAAAGGTGGTAGGTGTGTGGAACAAGCTGCCAGAGGAGGTAGTTGAGGCTGGGACTATCCCAACGTTTAAGAGACAGTTAGACAGGTACATGCATAGGACAGGTTTGGAGGGATATGGGCCAAGCGCGTGCAGGTGGGAGTAGTGTAGCTGGGACATGTTGGCCGGTGTGGGCAAGTTGGGCCGAAGGACCTGTTTCCACACAGTATGACTCTATGACTTTATAACTGGAAGAACACTGCTTCTGATGAGGTGTAAGTGGCTAGAGATGGGCTTGTACCACAACTTCTGACTCTGAAACAAAAGAATGCCCACAATAAATCACAGTGGATAGAAAAAAAAACACCCATTTAACATCTGCATTTAATAAATCCAATGTATAACAATTTCTTCAGAAACTTGTGACATGGATATTTCGATTTTTTTTAGGGCATATGGACCTCGATTCAAAGCATCGGCAACAACAGTCGAACATTATAAAATTGCCCTAAAATATGTTATGGTTTTGAGTTTTTACTCAATAATTTCACTCGTGGAATCTTCAAACTACTTTTGATTCTTCGGTCAAACATTACAAGTCTGGTTTATCAAAATTTTAATAAAAAACATGCTATGGTTTTGAGTTTTTAACTCAATAATTTTACACATGAAATCTTCAAACGAGTCTCGTTTGGGTTGGTGAAAATCACTGACGGTAATCTTTGCTGGATTCTGCTTTTGTTTGTTAAAGCAGCCCACAGTTGGATAGTTAAGACTTCCAGACAACTGCATTATGTTGCTGAAAGGTGAATCACCAGTTAACAGATTTTAAAAGGCAACTTTCTGTTCGGCTCGAGTCGCTGAAGGTCAGCGTGCTGGAGCTTTGCGTTTTCCCGAACCTCGTCGAGTGTGTAGTCCTGGAGAATGTTCCCATTTTCAAAAACAGCAACCAAGAGGTCCTGTAAAAATATAAGCTCAACATTTACATGCAAAAACACTAGGCAACTGCGGCGGGCGGTAGAGTTTAGTTTAGTTTAGTTTAGAGATACAGCGTGGAAACAGGCCCTTCGGCCCACCGGGTCCGCGCCGACCAGCGATCCCCGCACACTAACAACTATCCTACACCCACTGGGGCCAATTTTTACAATTACCAAGCCAATTAACCTACAAACCTGCACGTCTTTGGAGTGCGGGAGGAAACCGAAGATCTCGGAGAAAACCCACGCAGGTCACGGGGAGAACATACAAACTCCGTGCAGACAGCGCCCGTAGTCGGGATCGAACCCAGGTCTCCAGGGGCTGCATTCGCTGTGAGGCAGCAACGCTACCACTGCGCCACCGTGACCACCGTGCCATAGACCCAGGTTCGATCCTGACTCTGGGTGCTGTCTGCACGGAGTTTGCACGTTCTCCGCGTAACATGGGTAGGTTTTCTCTGGGATTTACGGTATCCCACCTCCCACACTCCAAAGACGTACAGGTTTGTAAATTAATTGGCTTGGTAAAATAGTAGATTTTCCCTGGTGTGTGGAGAATAATGTTTGTGTGTGGGGATCATGATCGGCGTAGACTCGGTGGGCCGAAGGGCCTATTTAGTTTAAGAAAATAACTGCAGATGCTGGTACAAATCGAAGGCATTTATTTCACAAAATGCTGGAGTAACTCAGCAGGTCAGGCAGCATCTCAGGAGAGAAGGAATGGGTGACATTTCGGGTCGAGACCCTTCTTCAGACTGATGTCAGGGGGGCGGGACAAAGGAAGGATATAGGTGGAGACAGGAAGATAGAGGGAGATCTGGGAAGGGGGAGGGGAAGAGAGGGACAGAGGAACTATCTAAAGTTGGAGAAGTCAATGTTCATACCGCTGGGCTGCAAGCTGCCCAAGCGAAATATGAGGTGCTGTTCCTCCAATTTCCGGTGGGCCTCACTAAAGCACTGGAGGAGGCCCATGACAGAAAGGTCAGACTGGGAGTGGGAGGGGGAGTTGAGGTGCTTGGCCACCGGGAGGTCAGGTTGGTTAAGGCGGACTGAGCGAAGGTGTTGAGCGAAACGATCGCCGAGCCTGCGCTTGGTTTCGCCGATGTAAAGAAGTTGACATCTAGAGCAGCGGATACAATAGATGAGGTTGGAGGAGGTGCAGGTGAACCTCTGTCTCACCTGGAAAGACTGTTTGGGTCCTTGGATGGAGTTGAGGGGGGAGGTAAAGGGACAGGTGTTGCATCTCCTGCGGTTGCAGGGGAAAGGGCCTATTTAGTCTAGTTTAATTTAGAGATACAGCATGGAAACAAGCTCTTTGGACCATCGCGTGCTTGCCGACCATCAATCACCCGTACACCAGTTCTATCTTATCCCACTTTCACATCCTACGCACTGGGGCAATTTACTTAAGCCAATTAACCTACAAACCCACACGTCTTTGGGATGTGAGAGGAAACCAGATCAACTGGAGGAAACGCTTGTGGTTGAGGCTGGGCCTATCCCAACATTTAAGAAACAGTTGGACAGGTACATTGATAGGACAAGTTTGGAGGGATATGGACCAAACGCAGGCAGGTGGGACTAGTGTAGCTGGGACACGTTGGCTGGTGTGGGCAAGTTGGGCCGATGGGCCTGTTTCCACACTGTATCACTATGACTCAATGGCTCTGTGACTCCATATTGTTAATGAAAAGAGAATGTGAGACTGAAAGTCTTCCCTGGGCTCGTACCTCCTCCGGATTGCCCTTCCCTTCTTCCACCGTTTCAATGATTCCATCCGGATTTCTCCGCAAGATTAGTTGGCCCTTCTTCGAAACTTTGGCAGGGTCAGTAACTGGCTGTTTGTAGACATCCAGCTAATTATAACACACAGAAGTAATTAAATGAGGGGTTAAGATCAAGTGCCACTGACTGACGCTGTCGCGAGACCTGTATTTGATTAGCCAGTTAAAGAAAACTACTTAAAAACAAATCCACTCCACTGTCAAAATGGTTTGGAAGAATAACACCGTTATTATTATCCATCTGCAGTAGCAGGGCCTTTTGACCAGTGGCTTCAGGTTAGCGATACGGCATGGAAACAGGCCCTTCGGCCCACCGAGTCTATGCCGACCAGCGATCATCCGTTCACACTAGTTCAATGATATCCAACTTTCTCATCCACTCCCTACAAACTCAGGGAAATTATAGAGGCCAATTGACCTACAAACGCACACGTCTTTGGGATGTGAGAGGAAACCGGAGCATCTGGAACAACCCCATACGGTCACAGGCAGACGTGCAAACTCCGCACAGACAGCACCCGAGGTCAGGATCGGACGTGGGTGTGTGGCGCTGGCTTTGAGGATTTGATTATTTTCGAAGGATTTGTTTGGCGAGGACAAACGAAAGCAGTCAGAATTTGCTTTTTGGACTTCTGTCGGAAAGCAGAGACTCTCTTTGTTGAAAGAGTCCTCTAATTGGGGAGGATTTGTTCGTGTTTTCTGAAAGTCGTAGGAGTGGCAGTGGCTGGCGGAAGGCCAAGTTGCACTTGAACTGGTGGGAGCTGAGTCTAGAGCGGTGTTTGTGGTCTGTAGCATCGGAAAGCTCCCTCCCACACCGACTTTGCCCGGTCCAGGTGTGCCGGGTAAGTACGGCAACAGTGCATTGGATTTTCGTTGAAGCCGGGAGGGCGGCCGAGACCTGGGGAAGAAGCCTCCGGAAGCTCCATTTTCTACGACGGGAGGATTGGCACGGACTTTTCCCTATCTTATCAGGAGGAGACTGCTTCTGTTGCTTTGCCAGGAAAGCCTTCACGACTTTAAACTGCTGCAAATGCGTGGAGGTGCAGCAATAGCAGAAAGACTGCTTTGACTTATAAAAAACGGAGACGTTTTGTTTTGCTCCACGCCCTAAAGATGGCGGCCCCCAAGAATTATGCAGCTGCCGTACAGTCGGCAGTCTCCGTGACTAAGGGCCATGAGTTGTTGGGGCGTATACACGGGGTGAAAGTGACCTTGCAGGGCAACATTACCTTCAAGGCTGTGCTAACCGCGCTGGGGGAGACTGTTGGCAAGAAGGCCATAATGGCAGGCGCGGTGGTCAGTGGGAAGGCTGTTGTCATCCTAAAGAATGAGCAGTCGGTGGCTACCGCATTGGAAAGGGGGATCACAGTGGCTGGGATTTACATGGCGGTGGACCCATGGGGACGGCCCGTGCTGCCGGTCATGCTGTCCAACGTTCCCCCTTATGTTCCGGACGCGCTCCTGCTCCCACATGTAACTAAGCTGGGGGAGGTGCGGTCTGGGCCCACCAAACTGTTGCATAGGTTGGATGATCCCGAAATGCAGCATGTATTAACGTTCAATCGCCGTGTGTACATACAGCTGGCACAGGGGATTGATATGTAGGGGAGTTTTGAGGTTGAATGGGAAGGATTCTGCTATCGCGTGTTTTGGAACACGGGCCAAGCACGCTGCCATGCATGCAAAGAGGTGGGGCATTTCCGCAGGAATTGTCCCAAGCACCGGGCTGCCAGCTCCACCAAGGTGGCCCAGGAAGGCAGTGCTGGCCCATCTGGGGCTGCTGGTTCTACCACGGTGGCCCGTGATGACTTTGTTCTCTTGCCCCCAACCTCCATTCCCCCACCACCCCCATGTCCCGTACCTGTGGCGGAGGATGCCGGTGCAGGGTGGGGGGTGGATGAGGGGCACTGGGAGAGACAGAAGAGTAAGAAAGCTAAATGGAAGAAGAAGAACGTTCAAGCGGGACGCCAGGCAGAAGGTCACCTTAATGAGGGTCCCCCGGCAGTAGATATTATCGAGCTCGCCTCTGAGCCTGAGGGTCTGAAGGCTGGAGAGGATGAGCAGGTAGATGGCGGGGCGGAGGAACAGGCTTCAGCAATGGAGCTGACTGTACCACCGCACGCTAGTGGTTATAAGAGGAGGAGGCACGGGTCCTCTGACACGGAGAACGGCCCTGAAGGTCAGGGGCGACCTGAAGGGAGGCGTTTCTCCCCTGTTGAGGCAGAGTACCCAGTACACGCTTCCTGTGGGCAGGAAGATGCCTCTGTAGTGCAGGGACCACCTGAGAGTGTTGACACACTACCCGAGGGGGCTGTTCCCCCAGGGATTGCGTCCGCTGGCTTAGAGGGTGACCAGGGGAAGATTGATGGGGGGGACTTGAGTGTGGGGGTGGGTCCCCAGCCCATGCTCCCCATTCAGGCTACGAGTCCTATTGAGGGGTGTGCTGCCCCATCGGCTGAGGGAGCAGGGGAGACTCCGGGAACATCGCCCCCTGAGGGCCAGAGCGAGGTGGTTCCCCTGGTGGTGGGGGACGGGGACTCTCTGGGTGACGGTGCTGGGCCGGGTGCCCTGGGTGCGAAGGAGGACATGGTCATTTCGGATCGTGTCCTTCGGTCGGACTCCAGACGTACCCTCTCACTGCCCACCCCGGAGACTTCCTCCAACATCACTGCCCCCAATCCGGTTACAGAGGGCGGTGGGGGTGTGCAGGAGCCTGGCCATTTACCAGGCAGCTTTCCACAGTTAGAGGTACCGGTACCTGCCCCCGTCACTGATCCTGGGGGTGGGATGGTGACGGAGGAGGGACCGGGTGATGTGGCCGACCCGCCCACCTCACAGGGAGGGGTGAGCGAGGCGGCTGGGAGTCAGAACTATCCAGACTCGGGCTCAGACATTGAGTGGGAGGAGGAGGGGGACGTGGAGTCCAGCGACAGTGAGTTGATGGACTGTCCCACCCGCAGCCCCGTGTCTCGGCTTGTTGATATCTGGGAACTCCGGAAGTTTCTGAAGGACAGCAGAGGGAAGAGGAATAAGGCAGATCTGGCTGTCGACCTCTGGTCAGACCTGACGGTACCCTTGCAGTCCATTTATGCCATCCTTCAGGAGGAGGGGAACATGGCAGGTGTATTGAAAAATGAGCGGCGCCAGCTCCAAGAGCTTTTTAAGTCCCTAAAGAAAGGGCAGAGGGCTCGGGGAGCCTCCATTCCGTCAAGGGGGGCTGGTAAAAGTTCTTGTGCGCTTTCAAAATGAAGCTCACTATAGCCAGCCTGAATATTAATGGGGCCAGGGAGTCTCTCCGTAGGTTTCACCATCTCTCGGTGCTGAGGGACGGGAGGTACGCGGTGAGCTTCCTGCAGGAAACACACACTGTGACTAGTGACGAGCCCACCTGGCTCCTGGAGTGGGAAGGGGGGGTCTACATCAGCCATCTCACCTCCATTTCGAGTGGAGTGGCCTTCCTGTTGGCCCCATCTTTCCAGCCGGAGATTGTCAAGGTGCAGGACATTGTACCAGGCCGGCTGTTGTATCTGGCCGTGCGCCTGGATGGCGTGCCGTTACATTTTATTAATGTGTACGCCCCCAAGAGCGGTGCTATGCAGACGCGGTTAACACAAGAAGTGACCGCGCTGTTGAACACCATCGATCGGGGGGAGTGTGTTTTCCTGGGGGTTGATTTTAATTGTACCCTTGAGGCGAGAGATCGCTCTGGCATTCAGCGCGATCCGGCAGCGGTCAAGACATTAAGGGAGTTGGTGGATTCTTTTGAGCTAGTAGATGCTTGGAGGAATTTCCATCCCAGCTCCGGCGCCTTCTCGTACAGGTTTAAGGGGGGTGGTTCCCGTATTGACCGTGTATATGTGTCTAAGGCCTATGTGTCCTGTGTCTCGGCAGCCTCCATACGGTTGGAGCCGTGCTCGGACCACTGCCTGGTGCGAGTGGACTTTATCCCGACACGCACACGGGCAGGGTCCACGTACTGGCACTTCAACAACCGGCTGCTGGAGGAGCGCCGGTTCCGGGACTCATTCAAGCAGTTCTGGGCGGAGTGGAGGGAAAGGCAGGGGCGTTTCCCTTCCCTAAGGCAGTGGTGGGATGTAGGGAAGGCTTACGTCCGTCTGTTTTGCCAGGACTACACGAGGGGGTCGACCAAGGGGCGGGACTCCGAGATCGGACGGCTTGAGAGAGAGTTGCTCGACTCGGAGTCTCGCCTGGGTCAGACGGAGGGGGACTCGTGTGAGTGGGAGGAGTACCAGGAGAAGAAAGGGGCACTGAGGGACTTGCAGCTGAGGAGGTCCCGGGGCGCGTATGTGAGGTCGCGAGTCCAGATGTTGCACGATCTGGACCGCGCCTCCCCATTTTTCTTCTCCCTGGAGAAGTGCCGAGGTGCCCGCAGGCAGTTTGTCGAGTTGCTTGTGGACGATGGCTCCTCCGTCACGGATCCGGAGAGGATCGGTGCCTCAGTTTGGTCATTCTATGACACTCTGTTCTCCGAGGGAACATCTAGTGGGGAGGCACAAGGGGTGCTGTGGGAGGGCTTACCCGTAGTGTGCAAAGAGGTGGCTGAGCGCCTCGATGATCCCCTAACTCTGGAGGAGTTGACTGGTGCCCTGCACCAGCTCAGTAGGGGCAAGTCTCCGGGGCTGGATGGGCTGACTGTGGAGTTTCTTCGAGCCTTCTGGGGTGTCCTGGGGGGTGACTATGTGAAGGTGTTGGGGGAGAGCCTGGCGACCGGGGAGATGCCCTTCTCATGGCGCAGGGCAGTTGTCGTCCTGCTGCCCAAGAAGGGCGATCTCCGCCTCTTGAAGAACTGGCGCCCTGTCTCTCTTCTCAGTGCGGGTTACAAAGTCTTTGCACGGGCATTGGCCAATCGCCTGGGCCCATGCTGTCCCATGTGATCCACCCTGACCAGTCCTACACAGTCCCGGGCCGGTCCATCCAGGACAATGTCCATCTGGTCCGGGACCTGATCCATCTGTGCCAGAGGGCTGGTCAGTCCGTTGCCTTTCTCTCCCTTGACCAGGAGAAAGCGTTTGACCGGGTGGGACACGACTACCTTCTCGGGACTCTGCGGGCGTTTGGATTCGGACCCCATTTTGTGGCCCGGGTCCGGCTCCTATACGCTGCCGCAGAGTGCCTGGTCAAGGTCAATGGCTCTTTGTTGGCTCCCATTCACTTTGGGAGGGGGGTTCGTCAGGGATGCCCCATGTCCGGCCAGCTTTATTCACTCTGTGTGGAGCCATTCCTGTGTCTCCTACGGAGGCGGCTGGCAGGTTTGGATTTGCCGGGGCCGGGGGTGGAGGTGGTTCTCTCGGCCTACGCCGACGATGTGTTACAAATGTTCACCGACCCGGTTGACCTGCGGAGGATGCGTGAGTGCCAGCGGGTGTTCTCAGCCGCATCCTCCGCCAGGATCAACTGGGGGAAGTGTGCTGGGCTCTTGGTGGGTCAGTGGCAGGTAGACTCCCTGCCGGAGGAGATGGCAGTTTTTGCGTGGAGCACCACGCACCTCCTCTATCTGGGGATCTACCTGAGTCCCACTGAGGGGGCTTGGCAGGCGAATTGGCAGGAGCTGGAGGCGAAGGTGGTCGCCCGTGTGGGGCGCTGGTCAGGCCTCCTTGGTGTGTTATCATATCGGGGTAGGGCTTTGGTCATAAACCAGCTGGTGGCCTCTCTGCTGTGGTACCGGCTGGCCACTCTGGTCCCGTCCTCTCGTTTCATCGCCATGATACAGAGGAGGTTAGTTAACTTCTTCTGGGGTGAGAGGAACCACTGGGTCTCTGCTGGGGTTCTGAGTCTCCCGTTGGAGGAGGGCGGTCAGGCGCTGGTCTGCGTGGGTGTCGAGGAGAGGTGTGTGCATGGAGCGATTCCGACTGGGCTTACCCCCGCTCCGTCGGAATTGCTCATTGGGCCCACGGCACGGGTCCCTTCCCGAGAGCCGGCCCCACGCAATATGAGCCGCCTTTCCCAGATGCCCAGCGTGCCGTTCCGTGACGCGGAGAGGCGCGTTTTGTACAGGCTGCTCCTGCACACTCTCCACTTCCTCGCTCTCATCTTCCGTCCGGACACGCCCTGGCGGTCCGTGTTACCACCTGACGGCGGGAGCGGTCCCCAGTGGAGGTCTCTCTATAAGGGGGTCCTCCCGCTTTACATCGGGGACCTGGGGTGGAGAGTGTTGCATAAGGCTATAGCCTGTAACAGGTACTTGAGCCGGTTCACGGTCTCGTCTGCCGCCTGTCGCTTCTGCAGCCAGGAGGAGACCGTGTACCATTTGTATACAGAGTGCGTGAGGTTACAGCCCCTGTTCCAGTATCTGAAGGGGCTGCTCCTCAAGTTCTGGCTCCATTTTAGCCCTACGCTGCTAATGTCTGGGCACCCGGTACAGAGGGGGGAGGGTCAGTAGGGAGGAGGGGGTCTCCCTGTCGGTCTGCTCCTGGGCCTGGCCAAGATGGCCATCCGCGGGTCCAGGCAGCGGGCAGTCGACGGCCTCACAGAAGTCGGCTGCCTACCCCTGTTCCGGGCTTACGTCCGTGCCCGCGTGTCCCTGGAGAGGGAACACGCGGTGTCCACAGGGACTCTGGAGGCCTTCCGGGAACGCTGGTCGCCGCGGGGGGTTGAATGTATTGTTGACAGAAATGGCGGGATTTTAATGTGATAATTGTTTAATTTGTAAACTGCCGATACAGGCGGCTTTTGTTTGATCACATTTTGCTTAGTATGTTTGTATGTTTTTCTTTGGAATAAAACTTTTATATATTAAAAAAAAAAAAAAAGAGGTCAGGATTGATTGAAGGCAGATCTCTGGTGCTGTGACCGTACCCACTGCACTGCTGTGTCGCCCAAGACATATTCTATGATTGAGTGAATCCGGATCAAACATTGTGTGTAGGAAGGAACGGCACATGTCAGTTTAAACTGGAGATAGACACAAAAAGTTGGAGTAACTCAGCGGGTCAGGCAACAACTCTGGAGAAAAGGAATAGGCGACATTTCGGGTCGAGACCCTTCTGTCTGAAGAAGGCTCTCGATCCAGAACGTCACCTATTCCTTTTATCTAAAGATACTGTCTGACCCGCTGAGTTACTCCAACTTTTTGTGTCTATCTCCAGTTTAAACCCACATCTACAGTTCCTTGTTCATGTCGAGAGGGACATTTCCCATTGACAGTTAACAAGCTAGGAATGCTGACTACATGCTCTGGCTGTGCGCCCACATTCCGGGCAGCCACTGTCCGAACGTCCTGACCATTTAATTCAATGGTCGCACTATCACAAGCAGTACACACTCAAATTTCTTGGTTCGTCACTGACAGGCAAGCCTCCTCAAATTATGCCCACCAATGAAAACACAGTAATCACATTGCAAATTGGATGTCCAATTCAGGCACCAATAACAACCATATAACTGAGGAACATTTACAATGTAAACAAGAAAACATATTTGATCACATAAACAGCATAATAATGTTGGGCGTAAAATAAGACAGTTGCTTTAAGACCATGAGACCACCGAGCAGAAGGACGCCATTTGGTCCATCGAGTCTGTTCCGCCATTCCATCATGGCTGGTCTATCTTTCCCTCTCAACCCCACTCTCCTGCTGCCTTCTTCCCGTAACCTTCGATGCCTTTACTAATCAAGAACCTATCAATCTCTGCTTTTAAAATACCCAATGACTTGGCCTCCACAGCCATCTGTGGCGATGCATTCCACAGATTCACCACCCTCTGGCTAAAGAAATTCCTCCTTATAGAACAATGGTTGAATGGGGCATTATTTGTCACACATGCAACTGCACAGTGAAATTATTTTTGCATATTTAAACATGCCATGTTTTGGCACCATTTCTAAAAGGTAGGTCTTTTTACTATGAGGCTGCGCCCTCTGGTCCTAGATTCTCCCACGACTGGAAACATCCTCTCTACATCCCACGCTATTTGGTCCTTTCATTATTCAGTCGGTTTCCATGAGATTCCCCCTTCATTCTATCCCACCTTGCGATCTCAGGGGCCGTTCAAACTGATGGTTTCTTGCATGACCGTTCACACGAACCGTCCTCCCTGTTTTCTGATCTTTCATATCTCAAATCTACAAGACACTTATCTTTACCCCTCCTCCATTTTGTTCAACGTAACTGCATTTGAAAGAGCAGTTCAAGGTGTCTCTGTTCAGCTTCTGCAGGAGCGCACTGCCACACCCAAATGCCATGTTTTCTGTGCTCCAGTTTTCTTTCTTCAAAGCTATTAGGATCTGGAAAGCAAAACAATAGCCAGGCTTTACATTCACCACGTGTGGAACTACCTCCATTGGTGACTCTAATGAACAAAGAAAAGCACTGAAAAACAAAATTCACACAATGCTGGAGTAACTTTGGGGCGCAGTCGTAGAGTTACTGTGAGACCCGGGTTCGATCCTGGCTACGGATGCTGTCTGTACGGAGTTTGTACGTTCTCCCCGTGACCTGCGTGGGTTTTCTCCGGGATCTCCGGCTTCTTCTCACACTCCTTGGCCATGCAGGTTTGTGGCTTGGTATCATTGTAAATTGTCCCTAGTGCGTTTAGGATAGTGTGGCAACTCCCAAGGGTTGGGCCAAACCACTACCGAACTCCTCGGCACGGGAATGGACCAGTCCGGGGGGGGGCGGTCCTTAGCTACGGGGATAAAGGGCGGGATTTTAGGCGTGATCTCTCTCTGGCAGACTCGACTGGTCTAGAGAACACCACGAAATAAATCCCTCCCGAAATACCCGGCTCCTCGCCTTTATTTCGGGTTTTTCGACGCGCCACATTGGTGACCCCGACGGTCCATTGCTGTCATAATGGACTCGAAATTTAGAACCGACCGTTCATCTGGCTCACAGGCCGACCAGGCCCCATCTGTCGACGTGGTCTCGATCAAACTGCCGACGTTCTGGACCACCCAGCCACGCGTTTGGTTTCAGCAAGCGGAGGCTCAGTTCCAGCTGCGGGGCATTACGGGCATACAACCTTTGTCTTGGACATGGGGGGCTGACCGGAGGCCGTGACAATTGACCGCTTAAAGCCGGCGCATTTGGACATTGACCAACCGGTGCGGGTTGCCCAGCCTCGGCCACGAGGTCGCCCCCCTTCGCGGCTCCCTCCACCTGTCCCCCCACCTGTCCCTCCACCTGTCCCCCCACCTGTCCCTCCACCTGTGCCTCCGCCGGCCCCTCTACCTGTCCCTCCACCTTTCCCTCCACCTGTCCCTCCACCTGTCCCCCCACCTGTCCCTCCACCTGTGCCTCCGCCGGCCCCTCTACCTGTCCCTCCACCTGTCCCTCCACCTGTGCCTCCGCCGGCCCCTCCACCTGTCCCTCCACCTGTCCCTCCACCTGTCCCTCCACCTGTCCCTCCACCTGTCCCTCCACCTGTCCCCTCCACCTGTCCCTCCACCTGTGCCTCCACCTGTCCCCTCCACCTGTCCCTCCACCTGCCCCTCCACCTGTCCCCTCCATCTGTCCCTCCGCCTGTCCCTCCACCTGCCCCTCCACCTGTCCCTCCACCTGTCCCTCCACCTGTCCCTCCACCTGTGCCTCCACCTGCCCCTCCACCTGTCCCTCCACCTGTCCCTCCGCCTGTCCCTCCACCTGTGCCTCCGCCTGTCCCTCCACCTGTCCCCTCCACCTGTCCCTCCACCTGTCCCCTCCACCTGTCCCTCCACCTGTCCCTCCACCTGTCCCTCCACCTGTCCCTCCACCTGTCCCTCCACCTGTGCCTCCGCCAGCCCCTTTGTCATCCAATTTTCGTACGTGGTCCTGTCGGGTTGTGCGACCGCCAGTGCGTTTCGTGCCTCCGGTTCTGGGGGGGGGGGGGTCCTGTGGTGGCACCCAAGGGTCGGGCCATACCCCTACCGAACCCCTCAGCACGGGAATGGACCGGTCCAGGGGGGCGGCCCTTAGCTACGGGGATAAAGGATGGGATTTTAGGCGCGATCTCTCTCTGGCAGACTCGACTGGTCTAGAGAACACCACAAAATAAATCCCTCCCAAAATACCCGGCTCCTCGCCTTTATTTTGGGCTTTTCGACGCGCCACAATAGCGTTAATGTGTGGGGATCGCTGGTTGGCGTGGACTTGGTGGGCCAAACGGCCTGTTTCCGCTCTGTATCTCTAAGCTAAACTAAACTCAGCTGGTCAGGCAGCCTCTCTGAAGAACATGGATAGGTGACGTTTCGGGTCAGGACCCTTCTTCAGAGCAGTAATTCCCTTCTTCAGCCAAGTAGTAAATTTGGACGTACAAAACATTGGGAGACAGTTTCACCTCAGGTACTTCCAAATCCAAATTCAAATCCAAATGGTCTTTCAAACAAGCATCCAATGCCAGCAGGTAGACACAAGATGCTGGAGTAACTTAGCGGGTCAGACAGCATCTCGGGAGAGAAGGAATGGGTGACGTTTCGGGTCGACCCGAAACGTCACCCATTCCTTCTCTCCCGAGATGCTGCCTGACCCGCTGAGTTACTCCAGCATTTTGTGTCTACCTTCGATTTAAACCAGCATCCGCAGTTCTTTTCTACACATCCAATGCCAGCAGGTTGCGAAGACCTGATATCTTCTCCAATCCTATTCAGTCTGAAGAAGGCTTCCTGACCCGACACATCTCCTATCAATTTTCTCCAGAGGTGCTGCCTGGCCCGCTGAGTTACTCCAGCACTTTGTGTCCAACTTCGGAATAAGCCAGCATCTGCAGTTCCTATCTATTACATGACAACAAAAATGTGCGCACTTCTTCTATGGAACGCAGGTTGATAGCATCTCCCTGAAAGAGGCGGATGAAGGCTGGCAGCAGCTTGTACCCCAGGCTGTTGGCAGTGCTTCCAAAGACTTCCTCCAGAATTCTCAGAACCTGCAGGTCGGAAAAAAATGACGTCAGGTTATCTGAGGCTGAAGAGTGATTTAAACTGCAGCCTTTCGGATTTGTAACATAGAAACATAGAAAATAGGTGCAGGAGTAGGCCATTCGGCCCTTCGAGCCTGCACCGCCATTCAATATGATCATGGCTGATCATCCAACTTAGTATCCTGTACCTGCCTTCTCTCCATACCCCCTGATCCCTTTAGCCACAAGGGCCACATCTAACTCACTCTTAAATATAGCCAATGAACTGGCCTCAACTACCTTCTGTGGCAGAGAATTCCACAGATTCACCACTCTCTCTGTGAAAAAAAAAACGTTCTCATCTCGGTCCTAAAAGACTTCCCCCTTATCCTTAAACTGTGACCCCTTGTTCTGGACTTCCCCAACATCGGGAACAATCTTCCTGCATCTAGCCTGTCGACTTGCATAAGGATTTGCACCTCATCTCAGCTAGATCCTACCCACACTGCATCTCCGGTTTCCTCCAACATTCCAAGTACATGCGGGTTTGTAGGTTAATTGGCCCTCTGTAAAATGGATGCTGGTGTGTAGGGAGGGGACGAGAATGTGGCGTAACATAGAACTGGACTCAGTGGGCCGAAGGGCCAGTTTCCATGCTGTATCTCTCAAACGATCAGGCACATACAGTCATCACAGGGGCGAGACTGGTCCTTGATTATGCTGGTGGCCGTGCTGAGGCAGTGTGATATGTTGATGGAATCGATGGACCTGGGGTTCTTTCAGAAACGTTACCATTACACAACTGTAGTCTGAAATGAGATTGTGAAGTCTAAACTTTTATACAACATGAGGCTAGAACATTAAATCTCTCCAATGGGCACAAATGAATGCTCTCAGGTAAGCCAGTGGTAGATGAAATAGCCCCACGTGTAGAAAAAGCTCTCTTCAGATCTTGGGTTTGTGATGCATTGCTGGACTGCAACAAAGCAAACTTTATTGGCTGATGCTCAAAGTGACAAATGCTCCATTTCTCAGAACTATCTCCTCCTCAACAGACTCTGACAGGAAAAAAACAACTTACATCTCTTTTATTACAGAATGCACGGTGGCACAGCGGTAGAGTTGCTGCCTTACAGCGCCAGAGACCCGGGTCTGACTACGGGTGCTGTCTGTACGGAGTTCGTATGTTCTTCTCGTGACCTGCGTGGGTTTTCTCCAGGTGCCCCGGTTTCCTCCCACACTCCAAAGACGTACAGGTTTGTAGGTTAATTGGCTTGGTATAATTATAAATTTTCCCTTGTGTGTGCAGGATAGTGTTAGATTGCGGGGATCGCTGGCTGGCGCGGACTCGGTGGGCCGAAGGCCCAGTTTCCGTGCTGTATCTCTAAACAAAACTAAAACTACGATGTGATCAGTAAGTTTGACGATGACGCTAAACTAGGCTGTATCTAGACAGTGAGGGTGGTTATCAAGAATTACAATGCAATCTTGGTTAGCTGGGCAAGTGGGCCGAGGAATGGAAACTGGAGATCAGCGCGAGGGTTTTGGGAAGTCAAACCATGGCAGGACCTTCACTGTGAATGACAGGGCCCTGGGGAGTGTTGTGGATCAGATGGATCATAATAGTACAGGTACATAGTTCCTTGAAAGTAGCGTTACAGGTGAAAAGATTAGTGAAGAAGGCTTCAGGCATGTTGGCCTTCATCAGTCAGGGAATTGAGTATAGAAGGTGGGCATCAGCCACTAATAGAGACAGAGAGTCAATAGATAGACAATAGACAATAGACAACAGGAGCAGGAGGAGGCCATTCGGCCCTTCGCGCCAGCACCGCCATTCAATGTGATCATGGCTGATCATTCTCAATCAGTACCCCATTCCTGCCTTCTCCCCATACCCCCTGACTCCGCTATCCTTAAGAGCTCTATCCAGCTCTCTCTTGAATGCATTCAGAGAATTGGCCTCCACCGCCTTCTGAGGCAGAGAATTCCACAGATTCACAACTCTCTGACTGAAAAAGTTTTTCCTCATCTCAGTTCTAAATGGCCTACCCCTTATTCTTAAACTGTGGCCCTTATTCTGGACTCCCTCAACATTGGGAACATGTTTCCTGCCTCTAACGTGTCCAACCCCTTAATAATCCTATACGTTTCGATAAGATCTCCTCTCATCCTTCTAAATTCCAGTGTATACAAGCCTAGTCGCTCCAGTCTTTCAACATATGACAGTCCCGCCATTCCAGGAATTAGCCTAGTAAACCTACGCTGCACGCCCTCAATAGCAAGAATATCCTTCCTCAAATTTGGAGACCAAAACTGCACACAGTCATAGAATGATGCAGCATGGAAACAGGCCTTTCGGCCCAACTTGCCCACACCGGTCAACATGTCCCAGCTACACGAGTCCCACCTGCCAGCATTTGGTCCATATCCCTCCAAACCTGTCCTATCCATGTACCTATAGTATAAGAAAATAACTGCAGATGCTGGTACAAATCGATTTATTCACAAAATGCTGGAGTAACTCAGCAGGTCAGGCAGCATCTCGGGAGAGAAGGAATGGGTGACGTTTCGGGTCGAGACCCTTCTTCAGACTGATGTCGGGGGTGGGACAAAGGAAGGATATAGGTGGAGACAGGAAGATAGAGGGAGATCTGGGAAGGAGGAGGGGAAGGGAGGGACAGAGGAGCTATTTGAAGTTGGAGAAGTCGACGTTCATACCACCGGGCCGCAAACTGCCCAGGCGAAATATGAGGTGCTGCTCCTCCAATTTCCGGCGGGCCTCACTATGGCACTGGAGGAGGCCCATGACAGAGAGGTCAGACTGGGAATGGGAGGGGGAGTTAAAGTGCTGGGCCACCGGGAGATCAGTTGCGTTAATGCGGACCGAGCGCAGGTGTTCAGCGAAGCGATCGCCGAGCCTCCGCTTGGTTTCGCCGATATAGATGAGTTGACATCTAGAGCAGCGGATGCAATAGATGAGGTTGGAGGAGGTGCAGGTGAACCTCTGTCTCACTGTACTGTCTCCATGTACCTGTCTAACTGTTTCTTAAATGGTGGGATAGTCCCAGCCTCAACTGCCTCAACTACCTGGCAGCTTGTTCCATACATCCACCACCTTTTGTGTGAAAAGGTTACCCCTCAGATTCTTATTAAATCTTTTCCCCTTCACCTTGAACCTCAGTACGTGCCTTCATACCTATAGCACTATCCGAATCCGTGCTGTCGTTTATGTGGGAATGTGTGACCACTGGTGACATAAACCTGGTGCAAAAGCCAGTGCTGACAATGGCAATAATTCCTTAAATCTTTCCAATCTCGACAGGTACCTCAATGACGGTCTTGACTGGATCGCCGGAGTCGAGTCGGATAACGAGCACGGAATCCTTGTTCCTTCCCTTCACGCTTTCTTTGAGGTCGCCTCCCCAAATCTGCTTGCAGGCGTTGAAAATGTCGTAGCTGTCACTGACGACGGAGATGGGAGTGGATGGAAACTGTTTGAGCAAATACTCAAAGGCATCCTTCTCCCGATTCCTGCCCCAAGCAATGATGGTGCTGTGAAAGCAACAAGTCTCACGTCATGGTCTTCAAAGTGCAAGCTTCTATATGTGGCCCCAAACATGGACGCCAACAGAGTCAAGAGACAATGGACAATAGACAATAGGTGCAGGAGTAGGCCATTCAGCCCTTCGAGCCAGCACCGCTATTCAATGCGATCATGGCTGATCACTCTCAATCAGTACCCTGTTCCTGCCTTCTCCCCATACCCCCTCACTCCGCTATCCTTAAGAGCTCTATCCAGCTCTCTCTTGAAAGCATCCAACGAACTGGCCTCCACTGCCTTCTGAGGCAGAGAATTCCACACCTTCACCACTCTCTGACTGAAAAAGTTCTTCCTCATCTCCGTTCTAAATGGCCTACCCCTTATTCTTAAACTGTGGCCCCTTGTTCTGGACTCCCCCAACATTGGGAACATGTTTCCTGCCTCTAATGTGTCCAATCCCCTAATTATCTTATATGTTTCAATAAGATCCCCCCTCATCCTTCTAAATTCCAGTGTATACAAGCCTAATTGCTCCAGCCTTTCAACATACGACAGTCCCGCCATTCCGGGAATTAACCTAGTGAACCTACGCTGCACGCCCTCAATAGCAAGAATATCCTTCCTCAAATTTGGAGACCAAAACGGCACACAGTACTCCAGGTGCGGTCTCACCAGGGCCCGGTACAACTGTAGAAGGACCTCTTTGCTCCTATACTCAACTCCTCTTGTTATGAAGGCCAACATTCCATTGGCTTTCTTCACTGCCTGCTGTACCTGCATGCTTCCTTTCAGTGACTGATGCACTAGGACACCCAGATCTCGTTGAACATCCCCTCTTCCTAACGTGACACCATTCAGATAATAATCTGCCTTTCTATTCTTACTTCCAAAGTGAATAACCTCACACTTATCTACATTAAACTGCATCTGCCATGTATCCACCCACTCACACAACCTGTCCAAGTCACCCTGCAGCCTTATTGCATCTTCCTCACAATTCACACTACCCCCCAGCTTAGTATCATCTATTGACTGTATCCCCGGGATAATTCTCGTAAACCTCCTCTGGACCTTGTCCAATGCCAGCACATCCTTCCTCAGATACGGGGCCCCCAAAACTGCTCATGGTTTCATGAAATCTGCATAATCTTTGAAGCCAATTTAGAAGAAATAATTATTAATCTAAATTCTTGGTTTCAATATCATAAAATGTACATTAAAAGTAGAGCGGAATAAATAGAAAATGGATTTGTTAACATCAAAATGATGCAAACTTCACTGCGCAAAGGGATACATTTAAATTAATAATGGATTCTGCTTGCAGGGATTATCTCTTGAGAATTTTAATGTAATTCTGTAAGTAAAAATACAGGATATAGTAAAACCAAGCACCTAAATGAGTGTCATTGGTAAAGAGCTCAGTGAGAAAGTGTTATTGTCGTCATGCAAGGCATAGTAATAAAGTTGTGGTGAGGATCGTTATACCTGCACTTTGTGACTGATTGCAATTGTTCTATTTTACTGAATTTCCTAACATTAAGTTAAAGCAGTTGTCTGAAGAAGAGTCCCAACCTGAATCGTCACCTGTGCATGTTCTCCAGGGGATGTTGCCTTACCCACTGAGTTACTCCAGCACATTGTGTCTTTTTTTCTTAGAGCTGTATAAGTTGGATGTTGCAAGAGACGGTGGTGCAGCGGTAGAGTTGCTGCCTCACAGCGCCGGAGACCCGGGTTCGATCCTGACCATGGGCGCTGTCTGTACGGAGTTTGTACGTTCTCCCCGTGACCTGCATGGGTTTTGTCCGAAATCTTCAATTTCCTCCCACACTCCAAAGACGTCCAAGTTTGTAGGTTAATTGGCTTGGTAGAGATGGAAAATTGTGTGCGTGTGTAGGATAGCGTTAGTGTGCGGGAATCGCTGGTCAGCGCGGACTCGGTGGGCCGAAGGGCCTGTTCCCACGTTGTATCTCTGAAACTAAACTACACGCAAATGTTCCTTACCTGTGCTCTGCTGCAGGGATTGAAAATCCAGCCATTTGGCAGTTGTAGAACTGTTGAGCCATGACCAGCCCTGCCACTGTGTCTGTGCTTAGGAAGTTCACCAGATGGGCCGCACCTCCAAGAGCCGCAGACTGCAAGCAAAGCAAAAGAACACATTAACAATAACACCGTCGATCAATCAATAGACAATAGTCAATAGACAATAGGTGCAGGAATAGGCCATTCGGCCCTTCGAGCCAGCACCGCCATTCAATGTGATCATGGCTGATCATTCTCAATCAGTACCCCGTTCCTGCTTTCTCCCCATACCCCCTGACTCCGCTATCCTTAAGAGCTCTATCCAGCTCTCTCTTGAATGTATTCAGAGAATTGGCCTCCACTGCCCTCTGAGGCAGAGAATTCCACAGATTCACAACTCTCTGACTGAAAAAGTTATTCCTCATCTCTGTTCTAAATGGCTTACCCCTTATTCTTAAACTGTGGCCCCTGGTTCTGGACTCCCCCAACATTGGGAACATGTTTCCTGCCTCTAACGTGTCCAACCCCTTAATAATCTTATATGTTTCAATAAGACCTCCTCTCATCCTTCTAAATTCCAGTGTATACAAGCCTAGTCGCTCCAGTCTTTCAACATATGACGGTCCTACCATTCCGAGAATTAATCAAAGCTCACCCGGAGATCAGGACACTTTCCAAACATTTAAGGGCATGTCTCAGTTAGGCGATTTTAAGGCGACTGCTGGCGACTAGGCTGTCGCCGAATCTTTGCCGGGGTGTCGCGGGCATGATCGTGAGGAGACTTCAATGAATCGTAGCGGATCTCGGCGCGCCGTGGAGAAATTTCTCGGCGACAGCTGGCTTGTGGCCAGGTATCGTAGCTTATTGCGAGTGCTGTCGCACGCTGTCCCCAGGTTTGCTAGGTTGTCGCAGATGCATTTAGAAACACGTAATATTACATTAAGAAAAGGCATTTGAAGACACCAGAACATCGTTTTGTTTAACCAATTTATTTACCGTCAGGACATTTGACAGGTAGATTGGAGGCGACAGTTTGACGGTCAGGTAAGCGTGGGAATTTCGCCTATTTTTCCGAAGACGGTGTAATCTCTTAGCCAGGTGCTAGTTTCACAAAAAAAGTAACTTGTATCGACCTGACTCGACAATGTCGTGGTCATTGTCATAGGGTAAAATAAAATTTTGGCGATCTGCTACGACTTTGACAGTCGCCGGCAGTCGCCTTAAAAATCGCGCAACTGGGACAGGACCTTTACTTCTCAAATCTTCAGCTGCGACAATCACCGGTACATTTTAGGCTACTAAACACTACAACCTCAAATAAGCTCTGAACTACTTATTTTGCTCTGAAAGACTTAAAAAAATATATAAGAAAATAACTGCAGATTCTGTTACAAATCGAAGGTATTTATTCACAAAATGCTGGAGTAACTCAGCAGGTCAGGCAGCATCTCGGGAGAGAAGGAATGGGTGATGTTTCGGGTCGAGAAGTCTGAAGAAGGGTCTCGACCCGAAACGTCACCCATTCCTTCTCTCCCGAGATGCTGCCTGACCTGCTGAGTTACTCCAGCATTTTGTGTGTAAATATATATATATATTATTAATTATTATTATTATTATTATTATTTACAGTGTACTATGTTCACATATTCTGTCGTACTACAGCAAGTGAGAATTTCATTGTTCCATCTGGGACATATGACAATAAAACACTTTTGACTTGGACAGGTTGGATGGGGTTTTGATGTAAAGAATAGTAACCTATCTCAGGCCCACCTACTGCTGCATATCGGCAAGAGGCCAAGCAATCAGACTGCTCCCAGGAGGTTGAACTACCCATTTAGATACTGCAGTGAGACAGACTGTCTTGCTTTTAATGTGTTTCGTTTAGTTTAGTTTAGAGATACAGCGCGGAAACTGGCCCTTCGGCCCTTCCAAGTCCGTGCCGACCAACGATCCCCGCACACTAACACTACACTACACTCTAGGGATAATTTACAATTATACCAAGACAATTGACCTACAAACCTGTACGTCTTTGGAGTGCGGGAGGACACCGGAGATCCCAGAGGGGGAGTCCAGAACAAGGGGCCACAGTTTAAGAATAAGGGGTAGGCCATTTAGAACTGAGATGAGGAAAAACCTTTTCAGTCAGAGAGTTGTGAATCTGTGGAATTCTCTGCCTCAGAAGGCAGTGGAGGCCAATTCTCTGAATGCATTCAAGAGAGAGCTAGATAGAGCTCTTAAGGGTAGCGGAGTCAGGGGGTATGGGGAGAAGGCAGGAACGTGGTACTGATTGAGAATGATCAGCCATGATCACATTGAATGGCGGTGCGTACAGGCTCGAAGGGCCGAATGGCCTCCTCCTGCACCTATTGTCTATTGTCTATCGTCTATGAAACCCACGCTGGTCACGGGGATAACGTACAAACTCCGTCGAGACAGCACCCTGACATTCAGGATCAAACATGCGTCTCTGGGGCTGTAAGGCAGCAACTCTACCGTTGTGCCTAGACCTAACCCTCACCATAGACCGCAGAAGACAGGAAAGTGCAGCACAGGAACCCGCAATGTCTGTGCCAAACACGATGCCAAGATAAACTAATCACATCTACCTGCACGTGATCCATATCCCTCCAACCCCTGCATATCCATGCACTTTTTGGAAAGTTTAATGAAATGCCACCATCATATCTGCCTCGACCACCATCCCTGACAGCTCGTTCCAGGCACCCAACACCCTGTGTAAAAAAACCCTGTCCCACGCATCTCCTTTAAATGTTGCCCCTCTCACCTTAATGCTATGCTCTGTAATCCTCTTAGATCCTAGTTTATCCTAAATGTCACTGTCCTTGCTTCCGCCATTACCACCTGTGGCAGTGTGTTCCAGTGTGTTCCAGTGTGTTCCAGTGTGTTCCAGTGTGTTCCAGTGTGTTCCAGTGTGTTCCACAACAGGGTGTAAAAAACCTGCACGGCACATCTCCTTTAAACTTTGCCACTCCAACCTGAAGGTTATGCCCTCTGATCTTTGACATTTCAACCCTGGGGAAAATATAGTTCTGATTGTCCACCTTAACTATCATAATCTCATAATGTCAAATATTTCCATCAGGTCTCTCCTCGGCTTCCAGCATTCCGGAGGAAACAATCCAAGTCCAAACCTTAGATCTAATATCCTCTGACCAAGACATCCATTCTCCTACTTTCAGTCTGAAGAAGGGTACCGACCAAAACCCCTCCCATCCTTTTTCTCCAGAGATGCTGCCTGACCCGCTGAGCGAATTCAGCACTTTGTGTCTATCTTTGGTATAAACCAGCATCGGCAGTTCTTTGTTCCATCGTTCTGGTAAACCTCGTCTGCACCCTCTACAAAGTCTCCACATCCTCTCTGTATCGGGGCGACCAGACTGCATGCGGCCTACCAAAGTCCTATAGAGCTGCATCAGATGGGCTTCTCAGGCTCTGGAATATCTAGCCACAACCTTGGAGTATTGATGTGCAGGAATGAACTGCAGATGCCGGTATACACTGAAGATAGGCACAAAATGCTGGAGTAACTCAGCGGGACAGGCAGCATCGCTGGAGAAAAGGAATGGGCGACGTTTCAGGTCGAGACCCTTCTTCAGACTAAGCCCTACTTGTGAGCAAGAGTAAGAGTTGGGGACAGAATTCTTTCCCTATCTTCCAGAGGCACTTTCAGAGTTCTTGCTGCCTAATCCATGCCATTAAATTAGACTGACTTCTAGAATATGTTAGTTTAGAGTTACAGCATGGAAACAGGCCCTTCGGCCCACTGAGTCATCATTGACTCATGATTGAATGGCGGAGTAGACTTGATGGGCTGAATGGCCTGATTATGCTCCTGGAACTTATGGACTTATGATTCCACGATAATCGTCGACCGCCCGTTCATACTAGTTCTACGTTATCCCACTTTCTCATCCACTCCCTACCCACTCGGGGGTGCTATTTACAGGAGAACTCTGAGCCTTGTACCACAATTCAAAAACACACATTTTAAGAGTTTAAGTATGGCACTCACAATATACTTTGTGCTTTACATTTTTTGGTCACATTAGACAAGTTTGCATGCAATGAATTGAGGAAGACATTTTCCTGTGTATGGGAAATGTCAAATCAAAAGGTGATTGAGAAAAGCTGATTATTATTAGGAAAACAGATAATAATGTACAAATTCATCAGAAAACTACAATAATCTTTATCTTTCACTGTAAATACATTTACCTATATTTTCTACAGAGTGGATAAGTTTCAATGTTACAGTGCTAAGTTATGCTGACTGATTTATATTATATTGTGTCAATAAAAACATTAAGAATGTGCCTAGTTCGAGGTTTTTCTCTTTCGGTTCATGTACAGTAATATTTTTTGTTTTACACACAGAGTATATCATAACTGGCAGTTATGTTGCAAAGAACCTTGTCCGCAGAGAATGAAAAATGTTTTCCTGAAATAAATTTTGGACGATGTGTCAATGAACCAGCCAACACTTGAATGGCAATTGCCTGTTTGAGAGGCATCGAGGAACCTTACCATGTTGAGACTTTTAGACTTTAGAGATACAGCGAGGAAACAGGCCCTTCAGCCCATCGAGTCCGCGCCTGCCAGCGATCACCCCGTACACGAGCACTAACCTACACACTGGAGACAACTTACAATTTACAGAAGCCAATTAACCTACAAACCTGTGCGCCTTTGGAGTGTGGGAGGAAAGCAGAGCACCCGTAGAAAACCCACGTGGTCACAGGGAGAACGTACAAACTCCGTGCGGACAGAATCTGCACCCTTCTTCAAACTGAGTCCGACCCTGACCCGAAATGTCACGTCCATTTTATCTGATGCTACTTTCCCCGCTGAGTTACCTTATGTGTACCTTTGGTATAAACTAGCATCCGCAGTTCATTTTCATTAATGAAATCCATGCCCCTGCCTAAAAGCCTCTCAAATACCACTGTTGTATCTGCCTCCATCGTTGTGCCTGTCAGTGTGTTCCAGGCACCTGGCACACTCCATGTACAAAAAACAGGAGCAAATCCATTCCCTTTCTTCGCTCCACCTTGCTCCTCTCTGCAATTTAAAACACACTTGCCCTCTCACGTTTCCAGTTCTGCTGAAAGGTTATCATTCTGATCAGTTCATTCTGCTTCTTTGTCCACAGAGGCAGCTGAAACTGCTGACTTTCCCCAGCATGTACTGATCTCTCACCAACTTCTACAGATGAGCCATACAAAAAGCATGTTGTCGGGATGCATCGCAGCTTGGTTTGGGAACAGCTCCATCCAAGATTGCACGAAACTGCAGCGATTGTGGACGCAGCCCAGACCATCATACAAACCAACCTCCCTTCCATTGACTCCATTTATACTTCACGCTGCCTCGGCAAGGCCAGCAGCATAATCAAGGACGAGTCACAACCTGGCCATTTCCTCTGCTCCCCTCTCCCATTGGGCAAAAGCTATGGGTGTGAAAACGCACACCTCCAGATTCAGGGACGGTTTCTTCCCAGCTGTTATCGGGCAACTGGATCATCCTACCTCAACCAGAGAGCAATGCTGAACTACTATCTTGTTGTTGTTGTTGTTCGTCCTTTGGGTTCGAAGATGACCATGACTTCACTTTCAGTTGGAGGATTGGTGACTGTGGGTCCTGAAGTGACTGGTGAGGCAAATCCGGGCCCGGAAGGCACGCCCACACGTAGGACACAAGTGCTGCAGTGGAAGTGGAGGTAGCCCGGGCCTTGCGCACGGTGCATTTCCTCTGGGCCTCTGCAGTGTGTCTGTTCTCTGCTGCACGGGCTCCTGTGGTGAGCTTGCTATGCTAGGTTGGACGGTCCAGAGCAAGAGACTCCCAAGTGCTGAGGTTGATGTCCAAGTCTTTGAGGGACACTTTGAGGCAGTCCTTAAACCGTTTCTTCTGTCCCCCTACTGAGCGCTTGCCCTGACACAGTTCTCCATAAAGAAGCTGTTTTGGCAGTCGACTCTCGGGCATTCTGATGACATGGCCTGCCCATCTGGCTTGGGCTTTCCGTAGGAGGGTGTGGACGCTGGGGATTCCGGCCCGTTCCAAGACCTCTGTGTCGGGAACTACTATCTACCTCATTGGTGACCCACAGACTGTCTTTGATTGGACTTTACTGGCTTTACCTTACACTAAACGTTAACCCTTGTGTATACACTGTAAATGACTTGATTATATTTATATATTGTGCTTCCACTGACTGGTTAGCACGCAACAAAAGCTTTTCACTGTACCTCGGTACACGTGACAATAAACTAAACTGAACTGATGTTGGAATGAGATGATAGCCCACTGTGAATTCTCAAGAAAAGTTTCCAACATTTTCACCAGAATGCACATGTTGACTTTAGGGCAATAAATTACAAAACTGTTGCATTAAAAAAAAATACTGAATAAGCTGACAGCTACTTCAACCAAAAATGATCACAGTAATGGATTAAATCCCAGCCTGAAGTTTAAAAGCCAACTCATGAAAATATTATTCAAGAACCATCTACACTTGAAAATGTTAGAAGCCACAGGAAGCAAAGGGATTACTTACATAAGGAAGGTTTTCTCCAAGTCTGCATGCAGGTGAGAGTGTGTGCACAATATTTTCCTCCATAAGTTTAAAATAAAGGAAAAGTAGAACAAGGAAATAGAGCATAGAACAGTACAGCTACATTGCATTACTTCATATTTCATATGAAGAAAGACTGGATAGACTCGGCTTGTACTCGCTGGAATTTAGAAGACTGAGGGGGGACCTTATAGAAACATATAAAATTCTTAAGGGGTTGGAGAGGCTAGATGCAGGAAGATTGTTCCCGATGTTGGGGAAGTCCAGAACAAGCATGCAGGTGCAGCAGGCAGTGAAGAAAGCGAATGGTATGTTGGCATTCATAGCAAGAGGATTTGAGTTTAGGAGCAGGGAGGTTCTGCTGCAGTTGTACAGGGCCTTGGTGAGACCGCACCTGGAGTATTGTGTGCAGTTTTGGTCTCCTAACCTGAGGAAAGACGTTCTTGCCTTAGAGGGTGTACAGAGAAGGTTCACCAGATTAATCCCTGGGATGGCGGGACTTGCATATGAGGAAAGACTGGATAGACTGGGCTTGTACTCGCTGGAATTTAGAAGACTGAGGGGGGATCTTATAGAAACATATAAAATTCTTAAGGGGTTGGAGAGACTAGATGCGGGAAGATTGTTCCCGATGTTAGGGAAGTCCAGAACCAGGGGTCACAGCTTAAGGATAAGGGGGAAGTCTTTTAGGACCGAGATGAGAAAACATTTCTTCACACAGAGAGTGGTGAGTCTGTGGAATTCTCTGCCACAGAAGGTAGTTGAGGCCAGTTCATTGGCTATAATTAAGAGGGAGTTAGATGTGGCCCTTTTTGCTAAAGGGATCAGGGGGTATGGAGAGAAGGCAGGTACAGGCTACTGAGCTGGATGATCAGCCATGATCATATTGAATGGCGGTGCAGGCTCGAAGGGCCGAATGGCCTACTCCTGCACCTATTTTCTATGTTTCTATGTTTCTATGTTAGATGGGAGAAGGGGAAGATTTCATAGGAACCTGGAGGGTCACTTTTTCACTCAGAGGGTGGTGGGTATCTGGAATGAGCTGCCAGTAATATCATAACAACCTTTTAAAGACATTTGGACAGGTACATCGATAAGAAAGATTTAGTTTACTTTAATTTATTGTTGTCATGCGTAGCAAGGTACAGTGAAAAGCTTTTGTTTACGTGCTATCCAGTCAAAGAAAAGACTATAATGAATACAATCAAGCCACCCACAATGAACAGATAAAGGATAAAGAGTATAACCTTTAGTGAAAAGAGTATAACATTGATGTCTGATAAAGT
This sequence comes from Rhinoraja longicauda, assembly GCF_053455715.1. Taxonomy (NCBI): domain Eukaryota; kingdom Metazoa; phylum Chordata; class Chondrichthyes; order Rajiformes; family Arhynchobatidae; genus Rhinoraja; species Rhinoraja longicauda. Next base: position 41,123,223 of record NC_135969.1, read on the forward strand.
CTGATTGAAGATAGTTCAAAGATCTCCAATGAGGTAGATGGGAGGTCAGGACCACTCTCTAGCTGGTGAGAAGACGATTCGGTTGCCAGACAACAGCTGGGAAGAAACTGTCCCTGAATCTGGAGGTGTGCATTTTCAAACTTCTGTACCTCTTGCCTGATAGGAGAGGGGATATGAACCAAAAGTGGGCAAATGGGACTAGCTTAGATGGAGACATCTTGGTCGGCATGGACTAGTTGGGCCAAAAGCCCTGTTTCCATGCTGTATGTTTAGTTTAGTTTAGTTTAGAGACACAGCACAGAAACAGGCCCTTTCAGCCCACCAGGTCCGCTATATAGGGTATAGGTATATATCCTATCATATCATCATCATATCATATCATATATATACAGCCGGAAACAGGCCTTTTCGGCCCTCCAAGTCCGTGCCGCCCAGCGATCCCCGCTCATTAACACTATCCTATACCCACTAGGGACAATTTTTACATTTCCCAAGCCAATTAACCTACACACCTGCACGTCTTTGGAGTGTGGGAGGAAACTGAAGATCTCGGTTTCGGGGCGGCACGGTGGCGCAGCGGTAGAGTTGCTGCCTTACAGCGAATGCAGCGCCGGAGACTCAGGTTCGATCCTGACTACAGGCGCCATCTGTACGGAGTTTGTACGTTCTCCCCGTGACCTGCGTGGGTTTTCTCCGAGATCTTCGGTTTCCTCCCACACTCCAAAGACGTACAGGTATGTAGGTTAATTGACTGGGTAAATGTAAAAATTGTCCCTAGTGTGTGTAGGGTAGTGTTAATGTGTGGGGATCGCTGGGCGGCGCGGACTCGGTGGGCCGAAGGGCCTGTTTCCGCGCTGTATCTCTAAATCTAAAAAAAAAATCTCGGAGAAAACCCACGCAGGTCATGGGGAGAACGTACAAACTCCGTACAGACAGCACCCGTAGTCGGGATCGGACTCCGGCGCTGCATTCGCTGCAAGGCAGCAACTCTACCGCTGCACCACCGTGTCGCCTACGTCTGTACGACTGTATAGCACGCCAGGCAAACGTCTTCACTGCGTCTCGGCACGTGTGCCAATAGTAAACCAAAACCAATAGCAAAATTAAAATTACATTATAAAACACTGTAGAATTGTACATCCAATGTCAAACTGGTATTTAAGAAATGAGTACCTCCTGAGATGAAACTCCCCGGTAACCAAAGTCATGTAATTTGAACTCCAGATCATTCAAACTTCCAGTGGTTGTCTTTAGGTACCGAGCTAATATCTTCTTGAACTCTCTGGAAATGGTAGCAACAGTGATCGGATACCAGACCTGAACAAGGGTAGTCTGTTGGGACAAAGGTATTCAGAATCATAGCTGATAGAGTACTATTGGAGGAAACAAAAGACAAAATGAAGACAATTCAGGACATTTTAACTCACCAAATCTCAAAGTCTGTATTTCTATAACTTTTCGAAAAGTGTGCTCGGTATTTAACATACTTAGACATATAGAGTCAAACTATGTGGAAACAGGCCCTTCAGCCCAACTTGCCCAAGCTGACCAATATGCCCCATCTACACTAGCCCCACCTGCCTGCATTTGGCCCATATCCCTCTAAATCTGTCCTATCCATGTATCTGTCCAAATGCTATTTAAACTTCGTGATGGTACCTGCCTCAACTACGTCCTCTGGCAGCAAATTCCATACACCCACCACCCTCTGTGTAAAAAACATCTTGTCCCTCAGGTTTCTATTAAATCTTTCCCCCCCTCACCTCAAACCTATGTCTTCTGGTTTTCGATTCTGTTACTTTGGGTAAAAGACTGTACATTGACACTATCTATTCCTCTCATGATTTTATACACATACTAGACCAAGTGGACCTGTTGGGCCCAACCCTCTCCTGCATTGGTGCAGCACCCTCTCCTCTCCCCCCTCCCCTGTCCCTCCCTCCCCTCTCCCCCCCTCCCCTCTCCCCCTCTCCCCCCTCCCTCCTCCCTCCCTCCACCCCATCCCCTCCCCCTCCTCTCCTCCCCCCCACTCCATCCCCCTCAACCTCCTTATCCTCCCTCCTCCCCCGCTCCCTCCCTCCAGCCCCCCCTTCCTCCCTCCCTAGGTGATAGATTTAAACTTTAAAATGTGAATAACTTAAAAAATATAACACCAATTTCAATAAAACTACCACGTTTACCATTAAAGTGACGACGGTGAGTAAAGTGGGCCTAAAATTGTCGCGCTGTCGTGTACAGTTTTGGTTGGTTCAGTCCCAAGCAAGATAACGAACGAGAGTTTTAGTATATAAATAGATATCTTATATACAGAGACACGGCACAGAAATAAACACCCCTCAACTGACCATCAAGCACCCATCACCTGCAAATCACCCTCTCCCCACCTGTATCCACCTATCACTTGCCTGGTTTTGCCCCTCCCCCACCTCTCTTTTCCAGCTTTTTCCTCCGACTCCAACCCAAACATTGTCTGGCCATTCCTTCCATAGATGCTACTTGACCTGCTGAATTACTGCAGCACTTTGTGTTCTGCACAAGATTCCAGCATCTGCAGTTCCACGTGTTTGAAGAAATAGGGTCTTTGGCCTACTCGATCTGTCAAATAGACAATAGGTGAAGGAGTAGGCCATTCAGCCCTTCGAGCCAGCACCGCCATTCACTATGATCATGGCTGATCATCCACAATCAGTACCCCCCTTCCTGCCTTCTCCCCATACCCCCTGGCTCCGCTATCTTTAAGAGCTCTATCTAACTCTCTCTTGAATGCATCCAGAGAATTGGCCTCCACCGCCTTCCGAGGTAGAGAATTCCACGAAGATATGTTTGTATATGTCATTGAATAGCTACCATTAACTGATACATTAACTGTTACGACCTTTTACAACAAATTCACACTGATCCTGCATTCATCTCACTTTTTTTATTCTCCCCATATTCTCATTAACTTTCCCCAAATTCTACCATTCCCCTGGATACCAGGAACTACTACCTGAGACGTATTAGCCTACAAACATGCACGTCTTTGGGATGTGGGAGGAAACCGGGACACCCGGAGCAATTGGTGTCAAGTTAGGAAAAGGGGACGTACAACGAGTTCTGGGTGTCCTAGTGCAACAGTCACTGAAAGGAAGCATGCAGGTACAGCAGGCAGTGAAGAAAGCCAATGGAATGTTGGCCTTCATAACAAGAGGAGTTGAGTATAGGAGCAAAGAGGTCCTTCTGCAGTTGTACAGGGCCCTAGTGAGACCACACCTGGAGTACTGTGTGCAGTTTTGGTCTCCAAATTTGAGGAAGGATATTCTTGCTATTGAGGGCGTGCAGCGTAGGTTTACTAGGTTAATTCCCAGAATGGCGGGACTGTCATATGTTGAAAGACTGGAGCGACTAGGCTTGTATACACTGGAATTTAGAAGGATGAGAGGAGAACTTATCGAAACGTATAAGATTATTAAGGGGCTGGATACGTTAGAGGCAGGAAACATGCTCCCAATGTTGGGGGAGTCCAGAACAAGGGGCCACAGTTTAAGAATAAGGGGTAGGCCATTTAGAACGGAGATGAGGAAAATCTTTTTCAATCAGAGAGTTGTGAATCTGTGGAATTCTCTGCCTCAGAAGGCAGTGGAGGCCAATTCTCTGAATGCATTCAAGAGAGAGCTAGATAGAGCTCTTAAGGATAGCGGAGTCAGGGGGTATGGAGAGAAGGCAGGAACGGGGTACTGGTTGAGAATGATCAGCCATGATCACATTGAATGGCGGTGCTGGCTCGAAGGGCCGAATGGCCTCCTCCTGCACCTATTGTCTATTGTCTATTGTCTATAATTCCACGCAGGTCACAGGGAGAACGTGCAAGCTCCACACACAGACAGCACCCGAGGCCAGGATCGAACCTGGGTCTCTGGCGCTGTGAGGCAGCGGCTCGACCAGTTGCACCACCCGAGTTAACGTATCAGTTAATGGTAGCTATTCAGTGACTTCTACAAACATCCAGAAATTCTACCAGAATCAGCCATTATGATTTGATAGTTACTTCAACAAACCTCAATGTAATTTGTTAGCCAAAAACAGTCCGGGTCCGTGTTCTCCACGGTAAAAAGGACATTTCCCCGTGAAATTATGGTTCCTTCAGGAATAGCTTTAATTCGAATTGGTAGGTGTCCTTTGTGTTCCTGAAGTAAAAGAATATTACAGTAAACTTCCAAATAATACACCAACTGAAGTCAAATGACCCTTTTCACGCAAAAGGACAAGAAAGCCAATTAATAGGTGGGTACAAATGGACAATAATTAAACGTTAGATGACAAATTATGAAAGGCATCGATAGGGTGGATAGTCAAAATCTTTTTCCCCAGGGTATAAATGTCAAAGAACAGACGGTGTCGCTTTAAGGTGAGAGGGGCAAAGTTTAAAGGAGCAAGCATTTTTCACTGAGGGAATAGATGGATATGGATCATGTGCAGGCAGATCAGATTCGTTTATCTTGTAATGATGGCTGGCACTGACATTGTGGGCCGAAGGCCTCCACTGTTCCATGTTCAACTTTCTACGCGTTCGAAATTCGGATACAGAATGAACACGGTTTGAAAAAGATGAACCTATCCAAACCAGTTTTGTAAACTTGGAGAATTTTGAGAACAAAAGAATTCTTTTAATCCGTGGAACTTTCCCCCTTATCTTGATACGGCATTGGCATGGCATTGGCTAGCTACCATCCATTTGGTACTAAAGTTACAGATTATTAACCTGCTTCAGAGCAGTAATATGTTGTACATTCTTAGTCACAGTGGGCAAGGTAATATCTAAAAACTCTGATAATCCTTTGAAAAGTAACCATGGGGACAAAGGGGGTGCATATTCTAGATTATAAGCAACAAAAGAGCAGTACAGTTAGTTATGTTGTAAAACACCAAACCAAGATCCCAATTTAATATATTTATAACAGTATAACAGTATAACAGAGCTTTATTTGTCGTTCGGTACCGAAGTACCGAACGAAACTACATAGCAGTCATAGAAAAAAAAAAAAAAGAACACAAGACACATAGCCCCAACACAAACGTCCATCACAGTGACTCCAAACACCCCCTCACTGTGATGGAGGCAACAAAACTTCCACTCTCTTCCCCACGCCCACGGACAGACAGCTCGTCCCCGACCGACCCGCACAGTCCCCGCACCGGGCGCTGAAACGTCCCGCGGCCGAACCGGGCGATGAAAGGCCCGCGACCAAGCCTTGCGCAGCTAATTCCCGTGGTCGAGCCGCACCGGGCGATGTCAAGTCCGCAGCCGAGCCGCACCAGCGATGAAAAGCCCCGCAGCCGAGCCGCACCAGCGATGAAAAGCCCCGCAGCCGAGCTGCACCGGGCGATGTTAAGCCCCGCGGCCGAGCTGCACCGGGCACTGTTAAGTCCAGCGGCCAAGCCGCACCGGGATGTAAAGTCCAGCGGCCAAGCCGCACCGGGATGTAAAGTCCAGCGGCCAAGCCGCACCGGGATGTAAAGTCCAGCGGCCAAGCCGCACCGGGTGATGTAAAGTCCAGCGGCCGAGCCGCAGCGGGCGATGTTAGGCCCCGCAGCCGAGCCGCACCCCGCGCCGTGAGGAAGAGAAAAGTTCCCCCCCCCCCACACCCACCCACCCACACCACCACCCCCACCCACACATACACAACCAAAACAATATATATAAAAACCATCCCAACACCAACACACAACAAAAAAAGGGGAAAAAAAGACGGACAGACTGCTAGTCAGCCGCTGCCGTTAGGCGCCGCCACGCCGCTTTGGGTTTAGGTTCATTATTGTCACGTGCACTGAGGTACAGTGAAAAGCTTTCGTTTGTGTGCTTTCCAATCAAATCAGATAATACATGGACAGATCAAGTTTGGGGGGATATGGATCTAGAGCAGGCAGGTGGGACTAGTGTAGCTGGGACATGTTGACTGGTGTGGGCATGTTAGGCCGAAGGGCCTGTTTCCACGCTGTGAATCTACTATACATGGATTCAATCGAGCCATTAGACTTTTTTTTAGAGATTCAGCGTGGAAACAGCCCCTTCAACCCACCATGTCCGTGCCGACCAACGATTATCCCGTACACCAGCACTAACCTACACACACTTGGGGCGATTTATAATTTCTGTTGAAGCCAAATAACCGATAAACTGTATGCCTTTGGACTGTGGGAGGAAACTGGGGAATCCAGAGAAAATACACGCAGGTCACGGGAAGAACGTACAAACTCCGTACAGACAGCGCCCGTCGTCAGGATCGAACCCGGGTCTCCGGCGCTGTGGGGCGGCAATTGTACCGCTGAGCCACCGTGCTGCCCAAGGTGTAAAGTTATATAATCTGCATTTACAGTTTTACCATTAAAACTGGTGCACATCCCACATCACGAACAGGATCCACTCATAGAACTGATCCAAATGGAACTATATTCTAATAGATTTTCTACCGTTAAAATGTATCGCCATCCTTTCTCGTGAAAGATAGAGTGCTTGAAATGAAGATGATAGATTTGTTTGGCTTGCTGAATCTTTTCTTCTGTCACAACTGAACCTGTGTGAGATTTATTAATGAGAAAAATTGATAATGCATATGGCAAGACTCTTATGAAGGAAGATCTTTTAAGAAACATCTATCTACCGACAAAATGCCAACTCACCAGATACCCTGAATTGATAATGTGAATCAGGCCAATTGAAGCCATTAAGTACTGTTTGTATTTTCACTGACCGCAGGGGACTTAAAATATAGTCTACTTGCATCAATCAATTTTTACAATGATTAAACTGAAAGTGTGCTACATTTTGGTGATAGGAAATCAAATACCGTGATCTTCTCCAGTTCTATTGTTGACAAGGCCGGTTCCGTTGGTAGTCTGGCACGCTAACCTCAGACCAGGCAACAACTCTCAGACATCTCCTCCTACTTATCCTTGGACCATGACTCCACAAATGAGCACCAGGCCTTAATCTCAAACACCATCACTGATTTCATCGCTTCTGGCTGTTTGCCTTCCACAGCCTCCAGCCTTATCGTTTCCCAGCCCCGCACAGCCCGTTTTTACCTTCTCCCCAAAATCCACAAACACAACTGCCCTGCCTGCTCCTGTCCCACGGAAATGATTTCCACATACCTCGACTCCATCCTATCCCCTCTGGTCCAATCTCTCCCGACCTATGTCCAAGACACCTCACATGTCCTTCGCCTCTTTAATGACTTCCAATTTCTGAGCCCCCACTCCCTCATCTTTACAATGGACGTTCAGTCACTCTACACCTCCATCCCCCACCAGGAAGGCCTTGAAGCCCTCCGTTTCTTCCTCGACGGCAGAACCATCCAATTTTTCTCTACTAACACTCTCCTCCGCCTAGCGGAGCTGGTCCTCACCCTCAACAACTTCTCCTTTGACACCTCCCACTTCCTCCAAGTCCAAGGCATGGCTATGGGCGCCCGCATGGGCCCCAGCTATGCCTGCCTCTTTATAGGGGTACACTGGCCCTATTCCCAAGCTCCATCTCCATTACATTGATGACTGCATCGGTGCTATCTCCTGCACCCATACAGAACTCATGTACTTCATCAACTTCACCATCAATTTTCATCTTGCACTCAAATTTACTTGGACCATCTCCGACACCTCCCTCCCCTTTCTTGATCTCACAGTCTCCATCACAAGAAATAGACTATTGACTGACGTCTATTACAAAAGAAGGGTTTCGACCCAAAACGTCACCCATTCCTTCTCTCCAGAGATGCTGCCTGTCCCACTGAGTTATTCCAGCTTTTTGTGTCTATCTTCTATTACAAACCCACTGACTCCCACAACTGTCTCGACTACACTTCTTCCCACCTTGCTTCCTGCAAAGACTCTATCCCCTACTTCCAATTCCTCCATCTAGGCCGCATCTGCGCCCAAGATGAGGTGTTCCATACTAGAACATCCGAGATATCCTCATTCTTTAGGGAATGGGGGTTCCCCTCTCCCATCATAGATGAGGCCCTCACTTGTGTCTCCTCGGTACCCCTTGCTCCGCCCTTGCTCCCCCTCCCCCTAGTCGCAACAGGGACAGAGTCCCCCTGGTCCTCACCTTCCACCCCATCAGCTGTCGCATACAACACATAATCCTCCGACATTTCCACCACCCCCAACGGGATCCCACCACTAGCCACATTTTCCCATCTCCACCCCTTTCCACCTTCCACAGAGACTGTTCCCTCCGCAACTCCCTGGTTAACTCATCCCTTCCCACCCAAACCACCCCCTCCCCAGGTACCTTCCCCTGCAACTGCAGAAGATGCAACACCTGTCGCTATTCCTCCTCCCTCGACTCTGTCCAGGGACCCCGACAGTCCTTTCAGGTTGGGCTGTGGTTCACTTGCAACTCCTCCAACCTCATCTACTGTATCCGTTGTCCAAGTTGTGGACTCTTATACATCGGCGAGACCAAGCGCAGACTGGGCGATCGTTTTGTGGAACACCTTCGCTCAGCCCGTGTGAACCAACCTGATCTCCCGGTTGCTGGACACTTTAATTCTCCTTCCCATTCCCACACAGACCTTGGTATAAGAAAATAACTGCAGATGCTGGTACAAATCGATTTATTCACAAAATGCTGGAGTAACTCAGCAGGTCAGGCAGCATCTCGGGAGAGAAGGAATGGGTGACGTTTCGGGTCGACCCGAAATGTCACCCATTCCTTCTCTCCCGAGATGCTGCCTGACCTGCTGAGTTACTCCAGCATTTTGTGAATAAACCCACACAGACCTTTCTGTTTTCGGTCTCCTCCATTGTCAGAGTGAGGCTAAACGCAAATTGGAGGAACAGCTTCTCATATTTCGCTTGGGCAGCTTACAGCCCAGTGGTGTGAACATTGATTTCTCTCACTTCAGGTAGCCCTGGCATTCTCTCTCTCTCTATCCCTCCCCCACCCAAGTCACACCAGCTTCTCATTCTCAGCCTGCAAACAGATTACAATGGCCTGTTTCCTTTATCATTGTTACTTTTTTGCATATATTTTATTCATTTGTTCTATATCTCTCTACATCACCGTCTATATCTCCCATTTCACTTATCCCTAACCAGTCTGAAGAAGGGTCTCGACCCGAAACGTCACCCATTCCTTCTCTGCAGTGATGCTGCCTGGCCCGCTGAGTTACTCCAGCTTTTTGTGTCTATCTTCAGATTAAACCAGCATCTGAAGTTCCTTCTTACACATATTGTTGATTAAGTTGGTCCAATTTATATGTTTTTAGTTTAGTTTAGTTTAGAGATACAGCGCAGAAACAGGCCCTTCGACCCACTGAGTCCGCTCCGACCAGCGATCCCCACACATCAACTCTATTCTACACACACTAGGGACAATATTTTACACATACACATACACCCCAGTCAATTTACTTGGAAATCTGTATGTCTTTGCAGTGTGAAGATCTCGGAGAAAACCCACATGGTCACGGGGAGAACGTACAAACTCCATACAACAGCACCCGTAGTCGGGATCGAACTCGGGTATCTAGCGCTGAAAGTGCTGTAAGGCAGCAACTCTACCGCTACGCCACAATATATGTGTGAAAACATTGGGGCAGTTTAGGGACCCAGGGAGAGAAATACATCACCTTTACCTGGCGGAATCCCTAGAAACATTTTGCTGCATTCACTGATGGAGATTAGGCTGTAATGGGTTTACCGATGACTTTAAGAGATTGGATCCCAGTTAAATTAGATTGGTTCTTGCGGCAAAGATCAACTACAACGTATAGACAATAGACAATAGGTGCAGGAGGAGGCCATTCGGCCCTTCGAGCCAGCACCGCCATTCAATGTGATCACGGCTGATCATTCTCAATCAGTACCCCGTTCCTGCCTTCTCCCCATACCCCCTGACTCCGCTATCCTTAAGAGCTCTATCCAGCTCTCTCTTGAATTCATTCAGAGAATTGGCCTCCACTGCCTTCTGAGGCAGAGAATTCCACAGATTCACAACTCTCTGACTGAAAAAGTTTTTCCTCATCTCAGTTCTAAATGGCCTACCCCTTATTCTTAAACTGTGGCCCCTTGTTCTGGACTCCCCCAACATTGGGAACATGTTTCCTGCCTCTAACGTGTTCAACCCCTTAATAATCTTATACGTTTCGATAAGATCTCCTCTCATCCTTCTAAATTCCAGTGTATACAAGCCTAGTCGCTCCAGTCTTTCAATATAGATAGAAACCAGACTGGGTGTAAAGGGGCAGTATGATGGCGCAGATGGTAGGGTTGCTACCTCACAGCGCCAGAGAGACATGCCGATCTTGACCTCGGGTGCAGTCCGTGTGGAGTTTGCATGTTCTCCCTGAGACCTTTTGGGTTTCCTCCGGGTGCTCTGGTCTCTTTAGTTTATTGTCACGTGTACAGAGGTACGGTGAAAAGCTTTTGGTCGCGTGCTAACCAGTCAGCGGAAAGACAATACATGATTACATTCGAGCCGTCCGCAGTGTACAGATACATTCCTCCTCATGGGTTTGTAGGTTAATCGGCCTGTGTAAATTGCCTCTAGTGCGCAGGGAGTATATGCAAAGGCGGGATAATATAGAACTGGTGTGAACGGGTGATCGATGGGCAGCATAGCCTCAATGGGCTGAAGGGCCTGCCTCCAATGCCATAGTTCAATTAATCAATCACAAAAATGCTTGTTAATGCCTCAGTTTACTGGAAATGAGGCAGGAATGACCATTAACAAAGTTTGTTCATTTTTACCACAGCTTTTACGAGGTTACTGGTAATATTTGATAAAGATATAGGGGAAACTAATCAGGATTGGTTCTAATTCCCAAGGAATGGAGACGGGACAGTGACGAGAAGCAACAGTACAAAAAAGACAAGTCCAATGAGATAGATTTAGATAAACAAAATCTGTACACCTCTTTGAATTACTCAAAAGAAAGGCTAGCGAGAAGCATATCGCAAGAGCTTGGGCAGCTTACAACCCAGCGGTATGATTATTGATTTCTCTAACTTCAAGTAACCCTTGCATCCCCTCTCTCTCCATCCCTCCCCCACCCAGTGGAAGTCCTCTCATTGTCTGTAACTCGTTTCGAAGTCCTCTCATTGTCTGTAACTTGTTTTCACCCAGCACACAGCTGACAATGGCCTGTTTCCTTTATCATCGTTACTTTTTTTTGCATATCTTTTCAATCATTTGTTCAATATCACAGTATTTCTCTGGTTTCCCATTCCCCTGACGCTCAGTCTGAGGAAGGGTCTCGACCTGAAACGTCACCTATTCCTTGTCTCCAGAGATGCTGTCTGACCCCGCTGAGTTACTCCAGCTGTTTGTGTCTTTCTTTGGTTTAAACCAGCATCTGCAGTTCCTTCCTTTACAAGAGCCTGTGCCAGGCAAGAGGTGGAAAACAACTGTTGCTGGTGCATCTCTGAACTTTCTAAATGCAATTTTCTACGACTAAATATCTAAGGTGATAGCTCATGAATTTTAAATAGTTTGGGATGAGTCGCACTGCAGTTTAGCTGGCACATGAGAATAAAATATGTAGTTATGCTAAATTGTGATATCTCGTTAGAAGACATTTTCTTGGATCCTGAGTCACCAAGTTTTTTACCTGATAAATATTTCTTCAGAATATACTGTAAGCCAAAGAAGACAATTTCTTTGAACTCATCATTTTTCCCTTTTCGGCATTCAAAGTAAGAGTAGATTTTGTTGGTGTTTGGTGGATATTGTTTAAAGTGGGTGACCTGTGGGGAAAAAAAAGACAAACATTTTTCGTTTAGTTTAGTTTAGAGATAAAGCGCGGAAACAGGCCCTTCAGCCCATCGAGTCCGCGCCCACCAAACGATCCCCGCACACGTAACACTATCCTACACGCACTCGGGACAATTTACAATTAGCATACAAACCTGTACATCATTTGGAGAGTGGGAAGAAACCGGAGATCCCGGAGAAAACCCAGGCAGGTCACGGGGAGAACGTACAAACTCCGTACGGACAGCACCCGTAGTCAGGATCGAACCCGGGTCTCTGGCGCTGCAAGGCCACAGGCGACAACTGTACCGCTGCGCCACCGTGCCGCACAAGGTTAGTCTCGACGGATCAGTCTGAAAAGGTTTCAATACATTTTCTACTCCCGATAGATCTGAAAAGCATAGTGGCGCAGTTAGTAAAGCCTCTGCCTCACAGCGCCAGAAACTCAGGTTCAATTCAGACCTTGGGCGCTGTCTGCGTGGAGTTTGCATGTTCTCCTTTTGACCATTGGCGTGCTCCAATTTCCTCCCATGTCTCAAAGATGTGGTGGTTGATGGGTTAATTGGCCAGTTTAAATGACCCCTAGTGTGTGGGCAATTTGTAGAATTAGGGGGGAGTCGACGAGAATAGGAGGAGAATAAAAAAGTGGTCTACCCGTGAATTCCCTGGGCAAAGGCCTTTCAAGACCAAGATAAGACTCGATATTTTAAGAACATGATACTTGAGAGATACAAGTTGGTGTCTTTTACGAGCGACTTTGTGTGTTTCCTTAATAGGAATCTACTATTTTTGGGGATGGCACAGAGATGCAGCGGTAGTGTTGCTGCCTCACAGCGCCAAAAACTCTGGTTCGATCCTGACTACAGGTGCTGTCTGTGTGGAGTTTGTACGTTCTCCCTGTGACCGCTGGGATTTGGGTTTTCTCCAGGTGCTCCAGTTCCCTCCCACATTTTAAAGGCGTGCAGCTTTGTAGGTTAATTGGCCCTCTATAAATTGCCTCAAGTGCGTGGGATGCAAAAGTGGGGTTACCTAGAATTAGTGTACGGGTGATCGATGATCGGCGTGGATTCAGTGGATCGAAGTGCTTGTTTCCACGCTGTATATGTAAACATACCACAATCGTACTTATGATTGTGGTCATGTGTAGTTTGATTTAACTAGATTGTATGCAAAACAAATAATTTTACTGTACCTAGGTAAATGTAACAATAAAGTGGTGTTGAATATTGACTAAATGCTGTATCTCTCTTATGACTGTACAACACAATCTTTTAAATGGTTGGGATTACTTTGTTGTGCAGAATAAGAGAACGACAATCAGAGATTGATTAGTACTTGATTAGTGCAGGTGTTCAGGGGTTATGGGGAGAAGGCAGGAGAACGGGGTAGAGAGGGAATGGTAGATTAGCCATGATCGGAGGAGTAGACTTGATGGGCCGAATGGCCTGATTCTGCTCCTATCACATGAACATAAGCTCAAGATTAAAGGGAGAGTGGGAAGAATGAAAGCCAAAGAAACAAGTGGAGAATAGAATTGAGCGAGGAGCAAGAAAGAAAAGGAACATTTGTGTTAAGGTTCTCCAGAGATGCTGCCTGACCCGCTGAGTTACTCCAGCATTTTGTGTCTATCTTTGGTATAAGCCAGCATCTGCAATTCCTTGTTTCTGCACTTGTGTAAAGGAGCCTTATTTAGGTAATTGAATGGATGGTAAAGATTTTAAATACTTATTTTTCTTCTCCAGGCCCTAAAGAATGATTTAACACTCAGGAACAATATTAGTTATCAACAGATTAATATTATCTGGAACTGTGAGAAGTACGATATTGATTCCACCTGGTTCATTAAGCTCCATCTCCTATTGCCCGTTTCCACTGGCAGCGAAATCGGCAATCTGTTTCAGATACTAGATCTGTCGAACATAGAAGTCAGGCTCCTCTGATGTTCAACTGCACTTCCGATGTAAGAAGGGACCTGACCCAAAACATCACCTATCCATGTCCTCCAGAGATGCTGCCTGACCAATTAAGTTACTCCAGCGCTTTGTGTTTTGTTAAAGATTCCAGCAACTGCAGCTCCTTGTATCTCAACTGAGGAGAGTATTTTTCCACTTGGGGGAGAGTCTGGTGGTCACAGCCCCAGAATTAAAGGACGTTCCTTTAGGAAGGAGATGATGAGGAGTTTCTTTAGTCAGAGCATGGTGAATCTGTGGAATTCATTGCTACAGAAGGCTGTGGAGGCCAAGTTAATTGATATTTTTAAGGCAGAGATAGATTCTTGATTAGTACGGGTGTTAGGGGTTATGGGGAGAAGATAGGAGAATGGGGTTAAGAGGGAAAGATAGATCAGCCATGATTGAATGGCGGAGTAGACTTGATGAGCTGAATGGCCTAATTCTACTCCAATCACTTACGAAATTATGAACTCTAGTTTAGAGCTGAGTTTAGTTTACTGTCACATGTACCGAGGCACAGTGAAAAGCTTTTGTTGCATGTTATCCAGACAACAGAAAGACAATACATGATTACAATCGAGACGCCCACAGTATACAATGATGAAGGGAATAACATGAATAATGTTTAGTGCATGATAAATCCAGTAAAGTCATAACAGTAAAGATATGAATCATCAACACAAATCAAAGAAGTAATTAAAAAATAGGTAAAATACATGTCACCCCCGCTTATTTCAGGATTATTTACTGGACAAATTAGTTTTAAGGTGATTAAATAGGACATACTTTTACCTACCACTGCACAAGAATAAAGATTTAATGAAGATAATTGAGAAAACCAGTGTATATGATTCTGGGTTGTGACAAACAGCACTAATTTACAATCAGGACAAACAATTTCGCTGCAACATCAATATAGTTCCATCTAATCAAATGGAAAGTGAACTAGCTACTGCAATAATCAGGATAATTATTTTTTACTGTATCATTACTGGAATGTAGATTTTTTAAGTAGCTTCTCAACGTGTCAATTCTTTAGATTGATCTTGGACAAATGCAAACACTGGACATTGGCCATTATTTTTATAAATGGCTCACTGCAGATATTAGTTTTGGGTAACAGCATCGTGGCATCTTTTTTCTGGAGGCTGTTGGCTTGGAGTTTTGTTGATACAGCATAGAAACAGTCCCTTCGGCCCACTGAGTTCATGCTGACCGTCGATCACCCGTTCACACTAGCTCCATGTTATCCCACTTTTGCATTCCCTCCCTACACATTAGGGGCTATTTACAGAAGCCAATTAACCCCAAAAAACGTATACGTCTTTGGCATGTGGGGGGAAACTGGGACACTCACAGTGGCTCAGTTGGTAGGGCTGCTACTTACAGACCTAGGTTCGATCCTGACCTCAGCTGCTCTCGGTGTGGAGTTTGCACGTTCTCCCTGTGACCATGTGGGTTTCGTCTAAGTGCTCCGGTTTACTCCCACATCTCAAAGACGTGCGGGTTTGTGGGTGAATTGGCCTCCGTAAATTGCCCCTTGTGTGTAGGATAGTGGATGTGAAAGTGGGGTAATGTAGAACTCGTGTGAACGGGTGCGGACTCAGTGGCACGAAGGCCCTGTATCTTTCAATCGATCACTGCCGACAGCTAAAATGAATGTAAAGAAACTGAATAAACCGTTATCATCATCTGCCTAGAATCTTGAAAAATAATCCACTTCTTGTCCAAACGGGCCAAGTAGTAAAAATAGGCACAAAGTGCAGGAATAACTCAGTGCAGGCAACATCTCTGGAGAACATGGATAGGCAACGTTTCCATTCGAGACCCTTCTTCAGAGTAGTAATTCCCTTCTTCAGTAATTGTGCATGTACGAACCAATGGCAGGAAGATTCGCCTCAGGTACTTCCAATTCAAATGCTGGGTCCTTCAAACGAGCATTGACACACAACAATGCTTGAGTAACTCAGTGGGACAGGCAGCATCTCTGGAGAGAAGGAATGGGTGACGTTTCGGTTCGAGACCCTTCTTCACACTGAAGGGTCTTAACCCGAAACGTCACCCATTCCTTCTCTTCAGAGATGCTGCCTGTCCTGCTGAGTTACTCCAACATTTTGTGTCTATCTTCTGAATATTTCACTGCTACTTCTTGCATATCCTTGTGAATTGCAATCACTTTAGTTGTGTTGAGCCTTATTTCTACAAATTAGGTTTAGGCTTAATTTACTTTTGTCACATGTACCGAGATACAGTGAAAAGCTTTGTTTTACATGCTATTCCATCCGATCGGATATACCACAATCAAGTACAATAGGGAGAGCAGAATGGGAGATACAGAGCACAGAATATAGTTCCCAGCATCGTAGTGCGTCAGTTGCAGAGATAAAGTCCAATGTCCGCAATGGGGTGGAGGAGAATTGGACAGCACCCCAGCTTATTATCTTAAGATCATTAAGATAATGGAGGATCAATGTGTGACCTTCCCAAACACCATGGATTGAGGGCAGTCTCAGTATGGAGGAGGATGAAGGGTGGTCTCAGCGTGGAGGAGGATGGTGGGTGGTCTTCATGTGGAGGAGGATGGAGGGTGGTCTCAGTATGGAGGAATAGAGGGTGGTCTCAATGTGGAGGAAGATGGTGGGTGGTCTCAGTGTGGAGGAAGATGGTGGGTGGTCTCAGTGTGGAGGAAGATGGTGGGTGGTCTCAGTGTGGAGGAGGATGGAGGGTGGTCTCAGTGTGGAGGAGGATGGAGAGTGGTCTCAGTATGGAGGATGGTGGGCAGTCTCAGTAGTCAGAGAGAAGGTCAGTGAGAAGGTCCCCCTCAGGACGGTGGGTGGTGGCAGTATGGTGGAGGATGGAGGGTAATCTCAGTGGTCAGTGAGGTCAGTAGATGCCCTCAGGATGGGGGGGAGCTGGTCTCAGTGGTCAGTGAGAAGGTCGGTGGGGTCAGTGGAAAGTGGTCCTCAGGACCGAGGGGGGGGGATCTCAGTGGTCAGTGAGAAGGTATGTGAGTCAGTGAGGTCAGTGAGACGTTCAGTGAGAAGATGGTCTCCTCAAGATGGGGGATGGTCTCAGTGGTCAGTGAGAAGGTCGGTGAGGTCAGTGGAAGGTGGTCCTCAGGATGGAGGGGAGGGGGTTTCAGTGGTCAGTGAGGTTAGTGAGAAGGTCAGTAGGTGGGGGGGAGGGTCTCAGTGGTCAGTGAGAAGATCAATGATGGTCTCCTCAGGATGGGAGAGGGTCTCAGTGGTCAGAGGTTAGTGAGGTCAGTGAGGTTAGTAGAAGGTGGGGGGAGGGTCTCAGTGGTCAGTGAGAAGGTTGGTGAGGTCAGTGGAAGGTGGTCCTCAGGATGGAGGGGAGGGGGTTTCAGTGGTCAGTGAGGTTAGTGAGAAGGACAGTGAGGTCAGTAGAAGGTGGGGGAGGGTCTCAGTGGTCAGTGAGATGTTCAGTGAGAAGATCAATGATGGACTCCTCAGGATGGGAGGGGTCTCAGTGGTCAGAGAGGTCGGTAGAAGGTGGGGAGGGGGTCTCGGTGGCCAGTGAGAAGGTCGGTGAGAAGATCAATGATGGTCTCAGGATGGGAGGGTCTCAGTGGTCAGAGGGGTCAGTAGAAGGTGGGGAGGGGGTCTCAGTGGTCAGTGAGAAGGTCAGTGGAAGGTGGGGGGAGGGTCTCAGTGGTCAGTGAGAAGGTCAGTGAGAAGATCAATTATGGTCTCCTCAGGATGGGGGAGGGTCTCAGTGGTCAGTGAGAAGATCAATGATGGTCTCCTCAGGATGGGGGAGGGTCTCAGTGGTCAGAGGTTGGTGAGAAGTTCAGTGAGGTCGGGAGGAGGGAGGGTCTCAGTGGTCAGTGAGAAGGTGGGGGGAGGGTCTCAGTGGTCAGAGGTTAGTGAGAAGGTCAGTGAGAAGTTCAGTGAGAAGTTCAATGAAGGTCTCCTCAGGATGGGAGGGGGTCTCAGTGGTCAGTGAGAAGGTCAGTGGAAGGTGGGGGGAGGAGGGTCTCAGTGGTCAGTGAGAAGGTCAGTGGAAGGTGGGGGGAGGAGGGTCTCAGTGGTCAGTGAGAAGGTCAGTGGAAGGTGGGGGGAGGAGGGTCTCAGTGGTCAGCGGTTGCTGGTGATAAGTACACCCCACCCTGGGATCACGGACACGCTCACGGACACCCCCTCTGCCTTGAGACGGTACCTTGTAGGAATCGGTGGCCAGCAGGATGTTAAAGTCGGTGGTCGCGGCCATGGCGGCTCCGGCCGCGGGCAGTGGGTGTGGGTGGGTGTGTGGGGCGGGGGGAGGCGAGGCTGGAGTCGGGCAGCGACAGCTACAGCGGACCACAGACACCGTCACCGCCCGTCACAGAGGGAGGACAGGGGGGGAGAAGGGAGAGGGAGGGAGGGAGAGGGGAGAGGAGAGGGGAGGGAGGGAGAGGGGAGGGAGGGAGAGGGGAAGGGAGGGAGGGAGGGGGAGGGAGGGGGGGAGAGGGGGAGAGGAGGAGGGAGGGAGAGGGGAAGGGAGGGAGAGAGGAGAGGAGAAAAGAGAGGGAGAGGGGAGGAGAGGAGAGGAGGAGGGGTGGAGAAGGGAGGGGAGGGGGAGAAGAGAGGGGGAGGTAGAGAGGGAGAGGAGAGGAAAGAAGAAGGGAGGGGAGAGGGGAGGGAGAGAGGGAGAGGAGAAGAGGTGAGGGGAGGAGAGGAGAAGGGAGGAGAGGAGAAGGGAGGGGAGGGGGAGAAGAGAGAGGGAGAGGGGTAGAGGAGAAGGGAGGGAGAGAGGGGGGGGAGGAGAAGGGAGGGAGAGGGGAGGAGAGGAAAGAGGAAGGGAGGGGAGAGAGGGAGGAGAGGAGAAGGAAGGAGAGGGGAGGAGGAGTGGTGGAGAGGTTTGGAGGGGGTTGAAGAGGTAGAATGGAGTGGAGCGGAAACATTTAAAAAGCATTGGGACAGGTATGTACAGACTAGGTTTGGAGAGACATGGATCAAATGCGGGCAGGTGGGACTCGAGTAGATGGGGCGTCTGGGTTGGCATGGGCAAGCTGGGCCGAAGGGCCTGTTTCCACGCTGTATCACCGTACGACTCAATGATTGAGAAAGTAAACACAGCAAGCGGATTATGAGAGGGGCATTTGGAAAGGGAGGTTCCTCAGGTGGGGAAGGCAGGGGGATGTCCATGGGATGGTGCTGGTGGGCCAGTGAATGGGAGACCTGGTGGGCCTCATGGGGTTTATGGGAAGAAGAGACTCAGCTGCGGAGGAATATAGAACAGTACAGCACAGAAACAGGCTCTTCGGCCCACAATGTCCATGTCAAACATGATACCCTCAAAATGCCCAGGCTTATTAATAGACCCAACATTGATCTCATTATCCACCATGTCCTTCTTCGTGCTCAATACCATTACAAATTTGGTTTAGTACCTTGCCTACATCCCCTCACTCCAAGCCTAAATCTCCGTCTTTATCCTTAAGACGTCTTATCCTCTCCCTGATCACCCTCTTGTTTTTCATTTAGGTATAAAATACCTTGGGATTCTATTTAATGCATGTTTCCTTGGCCCCTTTTGGTCCTCTTAATTCCCAGCTTGGGTTCTTTTTCTGCTTTTCTTCATATTCTTTAAAGGCCCTGACTGATTTTCTATGTTCTGAAACATGACCATTTTTGACACATTTGGAGCAGTGTTTATGCCAATTCCCCATGGAGTGAGGAAGTGTAAGCAAATCTTAGCACAAAGTGTCGGAGTAACCCAGGCATCATCTTTGGAGAACATAGAAAGGTCATGTTTTGGGTCAGGGCTCTTATCCAGACTCACAGGAATGACAGAGAGGGCGCAGAGAGGGAGAGTCTCACAGAACAGCACCGGAGATTAGAGTTCGATCCCGACTAGATTTTTTTTTAGATTTAGAGATACGACGCGGAAACAGGCCCTTCGGCCCACCGGTTTTATGTCATAAAATCTATCAACATAAGGTTGTTCTGTGAACGGCACAACAAAGAGGTAGACCAAAGTATACTCCACAATGGATCCCAGGGTGGAAATGTTAAAGAGCTGAGGGCATGGACTTTAGACTTTAGTGATAAATGGGCAGTCACGGTGGCGCAGCGGTAGAGTTGCTGCCTTACAGCGAATGCCACGCCGGAGACCCGGGTTCGATCCCGACTGCAGGTGCTGTCTATGCGGAGTTTGTACGTTCTCCCCGTGACCTGCGCGTTTTTTCTCCGAGATCTTCGGTTTCCTCACACACTCCAAGGTACAGGTTTGTAGGTTAATCGGCTTGGTAAATGTAAAAGATTGTCACAAGTGGGTGTAGAATCGTGTTAATGTGCTGGGATCGCTGGTCGGCACGGGGCCAGTGGGCCAAAAGGGTCCGTTTCCGCACTGTATCTCTAAACTAAACTATAGATACAGAGCGGAAACAGGGCCTTTGGCCCGCCAAGTGCACACTGACCAGCGATCACCCCCTACCCTTACGCTATCCTACACACACAAGGGACAATTTACAATTTTTACCAAAGCCAATTAAACCTACAAACCTGCACGTCCTTAGAGTGTGGGAGGAAACCGGAGCACCCAGGGGAAAACCCACGCAGTCACAGGGAGAACGTGCAAACTCCGTAAAGACAGCACCCGTAGTCAGGATCAAACCCAGGTCTCTGGCGCTGTAATAAATAATAATAATAATAATAATACATTTCATTTGTATAGCGCTTTTCTGGAAACTCAAAGACGCTTTACAGAGTAAGTAAAACATAAAAATAAATAAATAAACGAACAAAAAAAGGAAGGATAAGGAGAAGTGACGGTCAGTGGTTGAAGGCAGTGTTGAACAGGTGAGTCTTCAGTGATGTTTTGAATGTGGTGAGTGAGGAGGAGTCTCTGATAGTTTGAGGTACTGAGTTCCAGAGGGTGGGAGCAGCGATGGAGAAAGCCCTGTCCCCCCCCCCCCCCCCCCCCCCCCATCCGGACCAAACTCAGATCCTGGGGGGACAGGGCTTTCTCCATCGCTGCTCCCACCCTCTGGAACTCACTACCTCAAACCATCAGAGACTCCTCCTCACTCACCACATTCAGCTCTACCGCTGCACCACTGTGGCGCCCTAAAGGTTTAAGGCTTTAAGGTGAGAGAGCAAAGTTTAAAGGAGGTGTTCGGGGCAGGTATTTTTTTATGCAGAAAGTGGTAAGTGCCTGGAATGTATTGCCAGGGTTGGTGGTGGAGGCAGATACGATAACGGCTCTCAGATAGGTACATGGATATGCAGGAAATTGAGAGCTTTGGATCCTCAGAATTAAAAGGCACTCTTTTTGAAAGGAGTTGAGGGGGAACTTCTTTAGACAGAGGGTAGTTAATCTGTAGAACCCATTGCCACAGAGGGCTGTGGAGGCCAAGTCAGTGGATATTTTTAAGGCAGAGATAGACAAATTCCTGATTAGAACGGGTGTCAAGGGTTATGGGGAGAAGGCAGGAAAATGGGATTAGGAGGCAGAGATCAGCCACGATTGAAAGGTGGAATGGACTCGATGGGCTGAATGGCCTGATTCTACTCCTATAACTTGTGAACTTTTGAACGTGTAGGCAGAGGAGATTAGTTCAACCAGGCATCATGTTAAGCGCGGACATTGTAGGCCAATGTGCCTGTTTCTGCACTGTACTGTTCTAACACTAACTGTTAATAAAGTGGAAATAAAATTAAGCGGTTGTGGTCGATGGATTTCCTTCTCTGTAACGTTCCTCCACCTGAAGAATATCTATATACTAAAACTCTCATTTGTTTGTTTATTTGTGATCGAACTACAGCCAAAACGGTGCATGATAGCGTGACAATTTTAGGCCCACCTTACTCACCATCATCGCTTTAGTGGTAAAGCAAGTAGTTTTATTGAAATCGGTGTTAAATGTTTTAAAGTTATTCACATTTTAAAGTTTAAATCTATCTCCTAGGGAGGGAGGAGGGAGGGAGGGAGGGAGGTGGGGGGGAGGGAGGGGGGGGGGGGAGGAGGGTGGATAAGGGGGGTTGAGGGGGATGGAGAGGGGGTTGGGGAAGTGGGGAGAGGAGGGGAGGGAAGGAGGAGGGGGGTAGGAGAGGGTGCTGCACCAATGCAGGTGAGGTTTGGGCCCAATGGGTCCACTTGGTCAAGTAACATCTAATTCTTGAGACTCAACCCCATACAGGGGATGGCGAAATGGATACTGGTTTGCCAATTTGCCAAACAAAAAAGAGCTATGGTTTTACAATGACCAATTGTTGGCAAGCACGAGTCCAATAGTGCTTTAATTGTCACAAATGCGTGGTGCAAACACCGGTGAACTTCTTTTCTTACAAACAGTCCAGTAGAGTATTGTCATGCATAAGTATATCCACAATTAGCAAGTGTACAGAAACAGTCCACTGATCCCCACATGCAAGAGGTACCGCCATGTATTGTCTTCGTCATGTATTCAGTTTATGTTTAGTTTAGTGATACAGGCCCTTTCAGCCAGCCCACCGGGTCCGCGCCGACCAGCGATCCCCGCACATTGACACTATCCTATACCCACTGGGGACAATTTTTTTAACATTTACCAAGCCAATTAACCTACAAACCCGTACGTATTTGGAGTGTGGGAGGAAACCAAAGATCTCGGAGAAAACCCACGCAGGTCACGGGTAGAACGTAGAAACTCCGTACAGACGGCGCCCGTAGTCAGGGTCGAACCAGGGTCTCCGGCGCTGCATTCGCTGTAAGGCGGCAACTCTACCGCTGCACCACTTATCTTTCCTCTGACTGGAAAGCACGCAACAAAAGCTTTTCACTGTACCCCGGTACACGTGACAATCAACTAATCTAAACCATGTTTTGATGCAATCTATGTGTTGATAGTATGGTTGGGTTTTTTTAATTCTCTCTATAATTGCCCTGGAATGAATGTTTGATGCATGATGTGCAATTTCTAGGCACCCAAGACTAGCAAAGTATGATTCACCAGTCTAAAATATAATGCAGTATAAAGGGAGGGAATAGGACACAGATGGATCCCTATCCAAAGTAGAAAATGAAATTAATTTTATTTTCATTACTACTAGTGAAGGAGCTGATCCATCATTGCTAATATATATATAATCACAGAATCAGTGAGGCTTTTATTTATCGTTGGTTACACCAATACATCTAATAAATATGGCTATATTTTCTGGTTGCTGCAAAATTCTTTCACAAACTTAAATAATGTTTTATTACAGCCCATTGATTTCTTGCCTTCCGCGTATTTTGGAATGTTGTTAGGATTTTTTTAAAGCAGTTGTGCTCGTCTCTTTTCCACCATTTAAAATGTGTCGGAGTTGATTACCGGCTGTAACTTGGTTTCTAAAACTAAGCAAAATTAGTGAGGGAGGGCAGCACTGTGGCACAGCAGCAGTTTCTGTGCTGTACACAGTAGAAACCTCTGTACATCTTGGATCATTTCCTCACCCTCATCCACTAAATTAAAATAGCCGTTAGGTTTCTTGTAGTTTCTCACTTGGGTAGAAACGTCTTCCTCTTCTCCTGTCTCTGTAACCCATGCAAAAGGGTTGCATGGAAGGGGGGAAGGCCATTTTGGTTTTTACTCCAGTAATAAAATAAAATCAGCAAGACAGGGGTGAGAGGTAGAGAGGGAGAGATAGAGAGAGAGAGAGAGAGAGAGAGAGAGAGAGAGAGAGAGAGAGAGAGAGAGAGAGAGAGAGAGAGAGAGAGAGAGAGAGAGAGAGAGAGAGAGAGAGATAGAGAGGTAGAGAGGGAAAGATAGAGAGAGAGGGAGAGATAGAGAGAGAGGTAGAGAGGGAGATAGAGAGAGGGAGAGATAGAGAGGGTGGGGGAGAGAGAGAGAGAGATAGAGAGAGAGGGAGAGATAGAGGGAGAGGGAGAGATAGAGAGAGAGGTAGAGAGGGAGAGATAGAGAGGGAGAGATAGAGAGAGAGGGAGGGGGAGAGAGAGAGAAAAATGGGGAGGGGAGAGAGAGAGAGAGAGAGAGAGAGAGAGAGAGAGAGAGAGAGAGAGAGAGAGAGAGAGAGAGAGAGAGAGAGAGAGAGAGAGAGAGAGAGAGAGAGAGAGAGAGAGAGAGAGAGAGAGAGAGAGAGAGAGAGAGAGAGAGAGAGAAAAGGCCTCCCTTCCAGCTTAGCAGTAAAGTGGCAGGTGCATTTCTTTATGTGATTGTAGTGGTGGAAAAAGGGAAGGTACTCCTCACCACTAAATGAGTGCTCCAAACACCTGCCTTAGACAGTCGTCGGGTGACATGCATAGAAAATAGAACAGTACAGCACAGGAGCTGTTCTTTCGACCCACAATGTCTGTGCCAAACATGATGCCAAGATAATCTAATTGCATTGATCCATATCCTTCCATTCCTTGCATATCCATGCGCCTAGCTAAAAGCCACTGATCTAAAATTCGATAGAATGGTTCTGACCCAAAACGTCACCTATTCTTGTTCTCCAAAGATGCTGCCTGGCCCTCTGAGTTACTCAGCATTTTGTGTCTGTCTTCTTAAACGCATTTATCGTATCTGCTACCATCAGAGTCAGAATAGCCTTTATTGTCATGCAAAGATGTCTTTTGGACGAGATTCCATTACCCACAGTCCAACAATAAGAGCAATAAAAATAAGCGATAACACACACAATCATAAACCAACACAAAACAACAAAAGAGAAACATCCATCACAGTGAGTCTCCTCCAGTCACCTCCTCACTGTGATTGAAGGCCAGAATGTATTTTCTCTTCCCCTGCCGCCTTCTCCCGCGGTCAGGCTGTTGAAGTTGCCACCATCACCAACTCTGGCAGTGCGTTCCAGGCACCCACCACCCTCTGTGTAAAAATATATATATATTCCTCACAACTCCTTTAAACTACCTCCCTCTCACCTTAAAACTATAGACCTGTAGTCTTTGACGTAGACTTGCTGCCTTACAGCGCTTACAGCGCCAGAGACCCGGGTTCAATTCGACTACGGGTGCTGTCTGTACGGAGTTTGTACGTTCCCCTTCGTGACCTGCGTGGGTTTTTATCCGAGATCTTCTGTTTCCTCCCACACTCCAAAGACGTACAAGTTTGTAGCTTAATTGGCTTGGTATAAAATGTAAAATTGTGTGTAAGACAGTGTTAATGTGCGGGGATCACTGGTGGGTGGAGATTCGGCGGACCGAAGGGCCTGTTTACGCGCTGCATCTCCAAACTAAATTTTTTCTCTTTGAATTCTGCATGACTTTATAAAGTGCTGGTGTGAATTTCTAAATGGGATTTTATTTCCACTGTTGCCAAGATTTAGTGCAGCTGGGTCCAGCAGTCTGGCTGGCTGTGATCCGGCCCAGCTGTTACCTGTCCTACACAGCAATATTTTAACAGCAGAGCTTGCTTCTGCCTGAAATCATCCTCCCTCGATCAGAGTCACAGAATCACACAGCATGGAAACAGGCCCTTTGGCCCATCTCATCCATGCTGACCAAGATGCCCCATCTAGGCTGGTCACATTTTGTCCATATCCCTCCCAATCCTTCCCATCCATGTACTGTACCTGCCCAGCATTATTTTAAATGCTGTTATATTACCTGGCTCAATTACCTTTGGAATTTTGAAGGATGAGAGGAGATCTTATCGAAACGTATAAGATTATTAAGGGGTTGGACACGTTAGAGGCAGGAAACATGTTCCCAATGTTGGGGGAGTCCAGAACAAGGGGCCACAGTTTAAGAATAAGGGGTAGGCCATTTAGAACTGAGATGAGGAAAACGTTTTTCAGTCAGAAAGTTGTGAA
The DNA here is from genome assembly GCF_053455715.1 of Rhinoraja longicauda. NCBI lineage: Eukaryota > Metazoa > Chordata > Chondrichthyes > Rajiformes > Arhynchobatidae > Rhinoraja > Rhinoraja longicauda. The sequence continues at coordinate 41,148,656 of NC_135969.1, forward strand.
TCTGTGGAATTCTCTGCCTCAGAAGGCAGTGGAGGCCAATTCTCTGAATGCATTCAAGAGAGAGCTGGATAGAGCTCTTAAGGATAGCGGAGTCAGGGGGTATGGGGAGAAGGCAGGAACGGGGTACTGATTGAGAATGATCAGCCGTGCTGGCTCGAAGGGCTGATTGGCTTCCTCCTGCACCTATTGTCTATTGTCTATTACCTCCTTTATTAAATCAACATGAACGCTTCAGAATAAAAGAACCGGGCAAGAATTCTGCCGACATTTCTTCTTCCTTCATTCCCCTACCCTGGGTATCCATTGACTATCTATTGCCCTGATGATTTTACACACAAACTGAAGTGTAAATGTAACCAGTGTTCCAGGGCTGTACTGTTCTATGTGTCGGAAGGAACTGCAGACGCTGGTTTGAACCGAAGATAGACACAAAAAGCTGGAGTAACTCAGCGGGACAGGCAGCATCTCTGGAGAGAAGGAATGGGTGACATTTCGAGTGGAGTCTGAAGAAGGGTCTCGACATGAAACCCACCAAGAAATGGCCCACCATTCCTTCTCTCCAGACATGCTGCCTGTTCTATGTTCTATGTTAAAAAACATTCTCGGTACATGTTTTCCAACTGCACCCAAATCTTGCTCATTCAGAAACACATACACTATTCATGTTCATAAGTTATAGGAGCGGAATTAGGGCATTCGGCCCATCAAATCTACTCCCCCATTCAATCATGGCTGGCCTATCTTTCCCTCTCTCCCCCACTACTCCTGCCTTCTCCCCATGACCCCTGACGCCGTTACTAGTCAAAAATCTGTCAATCTCCGCCTTCAAAATATCCATTGACATGGCCCCCACAGCTGGCTGTGGCAATGAATCCCACAGATTCACCACCCTCTGACTAAAGAAATTTGAAGAATTTTGTTTTGTCTGTAATACTGACTTCCATCTGCAGTTGGTCACTGCAGAATGCTTAATGGTTTAGACTGCTAGTTATACAAGTGGATTGGATTCTGATGGTAGTTAATTTAATTTACTCTATTGAATAAAACACAAATTGCTTATGAATTTTGTCAATCTCAGGATATGATCAAATTAAATCTCAGTCAGTCCACTTTATCCACGTCCATTAAGGCACAGCGTGTAAAGTATTATTGGTGAAAACTCATTAAAAAATCATGATCTGCAAATCTTTCATGGCAAGGTTATTACTGTGTACATTCTCCTTCCAATAATTTACCAGGGGTAAAACCCATTAAAACTAAATTATTTGCCACTCAATATTAGATATTAAATTCAAAAAGACATGATCTAAGAGCACTTTCTGGCATAATATCAGGACCTTCAGCTTGACTCACATCCCTAATGTTTACAAGTCAACTGATTAGTCCTGATGGCCCACCGTAACTTTGGCAGAAAACCACCAGGCTATCTATGGATTTAGGATAGACACAAACAACAATAGACAATGGACAATAGGTGCAGGAGTAGGCCATTCGGCCCTTTGAGCCAGCACTGCCATTCAATGTGATCATGGCTGATCATTCTCAATCAGTACCCCGTTCCTGCCTTCTCCCCATACCCCCTGACTCCGCTATCCTTAAGAGCTCTATCTAGCTCTCTCTTGAATGTATTCAGAGAATTGGCCTCCACTGCCCTCTGAGGCAGAGAATTCCACAGATTCACAACTCTCTGACTAAAAAAGTTTTTCCTCATCTCTGTTCTAAATGGCCTACCCCTTATTCTTAAACTGTGGCCCCTGGTTCTGGACTCCCCCAACATTGGGAACATGTTTCCTGCCTCTAACATGTCCAACCCCTTAATAATCTTATACGTTTCGATAAGATCCCCTCTCATCCTTCTAAATTCCAGTGTATACAAACCTAGTCGCTCCAGTCTTTCAACATATGACAGTCCCGCCATTCCGGGAATTAACCTAGTAAACCTACGCTGCACGCCCTCAATAGCAAGAATATCCTTCCTCAAATTTGGAGACCCAAAACTGCACACAGTACTCCAGGTGCGGTTTCACTAGGGCCCTGTACAACTGCAGAAGGACCTCTTTGCTCCTATACTCAACAACTGGAGTAACTCAGCGGGACAGGCAACTTCTCTGGAGAGAAGGATTGGGTGACGTTTCGGGTTGAGACCCTTCTTCAGATGTCTCCTTCTCTCCAGAGATATATAAGAAAATAACAGCAGATGCTGGTACAAATCGATTTATTCGCAAAATGCTGGAGTAACTCAGCAGGTCAGGCAGCATCTCGGGAGAGAAGGAATGGGTGACGTTTCGGGTCGAGACCCTTCTTCTGAAGAAGGGTCTCGACCCGAAACGTCACCCATTCCTTCTCTCCTGAGATGCTGCCTGACCTGCTGAGTTACTCCAGCATTTTGTGAATTAATCTTCTCTCCAGAGACGCTGCCCGTCCCGCTGAGTTACTCCAGCATTTTGTGTCTATCTTCGATTTAAACCAGCATCTGCAATTCCTTCCTACAAGTAAGAACCCAGATCTAGCGACAATTTCAAGGGCCGTTTGTTGTTGAGTTGTTCCGTGCAGCTGCAGGCCGTGTCCAGGCCAAGCCCTCGGCCCTTTGGATCGGCCCCCAATCCAACCGGGCCCCAGGCTGCTGCCGGGCCGACCTCCTCTCCAGCGCCAAGGTGCACAGCACTGCCTCCCACAGCCGGCCTGGTACATCCCGATCAGCTGTGATGGAAGTGCCCTAAAGTTTGTATAAGGTCCAACATTGTGAGCAGTTGTGGGGCCCATATCTGAGGAAGGGTGTGCTAGCATGGGAGATGGTCCTGAGGAGGTTTACAACAATGGAGCGACTAGGCTTGTATACACTGGAATTTAGAAGGATGAGAGGAGATCTTATCGAAACGTATAAGATTATTAAGGGGTTGGACACGTTAGAGGCAGGAAACATGTTCCCAATGTTGGGGGAGTCCAGAACAAGAGGCCACAGTTTAAGAATAAGGGGTAGGCCATTTAGAACTGAGATGAGGAAAAACGTTTTCAGTCAGAGAGTTGTGAATCTGTGGAATTCTCTGCCTCAGAAGGCAGTGGAGGCCAATTCTCGGAATGCATTCAAGAGAGAGCTGGATAGAGCTCTTAAGGATAGTGGAGTCAGGGGGTTATGGGGAGAAGGCAGGAACGGGGTACTGATTGAGAATGATCAGCCGTGCTGGCTCGAAGGGCCGAATGGCCTCCTCCTGCACCTATTGTCTATTGTCTATATGGGTTAACATATGATAGGTTCATAAGTTCTAGGAGCAGAATTAGGCCACTCAGCCCATCAAGTCTACTCCGCCAAGCAATCCTGGCTGATCTATCTCTCCGTCCCATCCCCATTTTCCTGCCTTCTCCTGTCCATAACCCCTGACACCTTGATGAGCGTTTGACAGCACTGGGCCTGTACTCACCGGAGTTTAGTAGGATGGGGAGGGACTTGGATAGAGCAGATGTGGATAGGATATTTCCACTAGCGCGAAAGTCTAGGACCGGAGGCCAGAGCCTCAGAATAAAAGGACGTACGTTTAGAAAGGAGGTGAGGAGGAATTTCTTTAGCCAGAGGGTGGTGAATCTGTGGAACTCATTGGATATTTTAAAGGCGGAGATTGACAGATTCTTGATTAGTACGGGTGTCAAAGGTTATGGGAAGAAGGCAGGAGAATGGGGTTGAGAGGGAAAGACAGATCAGCCGTGATTGAACGGTGGAGTAGACGATGGGCCGAATGGCTTATTTCTGTTTCTATGACATATGAACCTATGAAAGTCAGATGGAGGTACCAAGTGAATGATTTCACCCCGCTTTCTCTGGGAAACCCACCTTTACGTAGGTTTACCAGGTTAATCCCCGGGATGGCAGGACTGTCAAATGAGGAAAGATTGGAAAGACTGGGGTCGTATTCACTGGAGCTTAGAAGGATGAGAAGGGATCTTAGAGGGATGTATAAGATTATGAAAGGACTGGGCAAGCTCGATGCAGGAAAAATGTTCCCAATGTTGGGGGGAGTCTAGAACCAGGGGCCACAGTCTAAGAATAAAGGGGAGGCCATTTAAAACTGAGGTGGGAAAAACTTTTTCACCCAGAGAGTTGTGAATTTGTGGAATTCTCTGCCACAGAAGGCAGTGGAGGCCAATTCACAGGATGAATTTAAAAGAGAGTTAGATAGAGCTCCAGGGGCTAGTGGAATCAAGGGATATGGGGAGAAGGCAGGCACGGGTTACTGACTGTGGATGATCAGCCATGATCGCAATGAATGGCGGTGCTGGCTCGAAGGGCCGAATGGCCTCCTCCTGTACCTATTTTCTATGTTTCACAAAGCCATCGGCCACCCATTAATTCCCACTTAACATGGTGGAATGTAATGGCTGAGTGGACTGCATGCAGTCAGAGCTGGGTGACAAAATACCGGCAAAGCCTTAGGGCTGATCTGGGACATGCCGTGCCTCTCTCCAAGCTGTTTCAGAGCAGTTACAAAACCGGCATTGATCTATTGATGGTGAAAATTACTCGGGAACATTCTGTTCACAAATTCCAATCCAACTAATTTATTACCCAACCAGTCTACTCTCCATCGCCAGCACAGTTAATGAACATGTTGTCAACAGCGCTATGAAGCAGCGCTTGTTTTCAAACCCCTGCTCCCCACTGACCAGGGTGGACTTCACCAGCCTTCACTTGGCTGCAGACTTCATCAAAGTCCTGGTCCAAACGAGCATCGAAGAGGCAACATGTAGGACATCGTGAGAGTGGTCTACTGTACCTTTGTAGCGACCATAGAGAATGGTCCAGGTCGTCGAACCCTCGGATTGGCCAGCGAGGTCACGTGGGAACGCGACCATGGGGATTGGTCCAGGGAGCGACATCGCTGATTGGCCAGCGATGTCATGTGCGCGTTTGGCGCCCGATTTAGTTAGTTCGGCGAAGTCTTCAAGGAAGACAGTAAGTTTGTGATGGTTGTCCTTTACCTTGTTGTTTAACTCTATTCGAATATTGCGGCTGCAATAAACTTCTTCTACAACCAACAAGTTTCGGACTCGCCATATTGGTGACCCCGACGTGATCTGGACGATCACCGACTGAGCAGGAACCCGACGCCTCGTTGACGATGACCGAGCCGGGCACACCGGAGTCAAGCGCCGGAAGCGTTCATCTTCCGTTGTTTTGGACGCACGCACCGCAAGCTTGGTTTATCCACACCGAGGCTCAATTTTATATAAAGAAGGTGTCGGACGAATCCACGATGTACTACTACCTCGTCAGCGCTCTATCGCCGGACACAACCAAGCACGTGATGCGGTTCATCGTGAATCCACCTGCGGAAAACAAGTACGAGGCCATGAAGAAAGTATTACTGCGAACCTTCGGGTTTAATAAGCATGGTGGTGCGGCAAAACTTCTGCACCTACCAGATCTTGGAGACCAACTGCCTTCCGTCCTCATGGCCGAAATGATGATGCTAGCCGGTGAGCATACGGATTGCCCGATGTTCGAACAGGCATTCCGCGAGAAACTTCCCGAGGATGTCCGACTGCTGCTCACGGATTGTTCTTTTAAGGACCCCGAAGCATATGCAGCGAAAGCGGACGCGCTCATAGCGGCAAAAAACAAGGCAAGTGGTTCGATCAACAAAGTCTCGACATCAGTGACCACGCCACAGCGACGGCAAGATGGCGCCACGTCTCCCGCCAATTCTCCGAAAGCCCGCCAAAAAGATCCGCACAAGCGCGGCTGGTGCTATTATCACCTACGATGGGGTAACGAATCCCGCAACTGCCGTTTGCCTTGTACCTTCGCGGGAAATGCCTCGGCCGATCGTACATAGGGGCAGTTACGAATGGCCAGAACCGGCGCCTCTATGTCCATGATCGATTCACGGACACAGAATCTTTGGTAGACACGGGAGCCATCGTCAGCATAGTGCCGCCGACCGACCTCGAAACCAGATCGGGTAAGACAGGTCCCACCCTCATCGCGGTTAATGGCAGCCCAATTCGCACTTTCGGTACACGGAAGATGTCCCTTGTGTTAGGCCTCCGCACGTACGAATGGCCATTCATCATAGCCGACGTCAAACAAGCGATCCTGGGCGCAGATTTTCTCTGGGCTTTTTCACTGGTTCCTGATGTCCGCGGTAACGACCTCCGACCCTCCGCCGAAGATGAGCACGTCGCTCCGACAATCGCCTCCTCGCCCAGCCCTACTGTCCAGGCCGTCGTCGCGGCCCCCGACTCGTATGCTGCGATTCTGGCAGAGTTTCCGGAGCTGCTTGTCCAACGTTTTGACACGCCTTCGGCTAAGCACGGTGTGGTCCATCACATCCGCACCGAAGGCCCTCCCGTTTTCGCTCGGGCCAGGAGACTACCACCAGACAAACTGGTGGTGGCAAGGGCGGAGTTCAGGAAAATGGAGGAAATGGGAATTGTCCGTCAGTCTGACAGCCCGTGGGCCTCGCCGTTACACATGGTCTCCAAGGCATCTGGGGGGTGGAGACCATGTGGCGATTATCGGCGTCTCAATGCAGTCACCACGGCTGATCGCTACCCCATACCGCACCTACAGGATTTTTCATCTGGGCTGGAAGGAGCGGTGGTGTTTTCCAAAATCGATTTGGTGCGAGGATACCATCAGATTCCGGTGCGACCGGAGGACATACAGAAAACTGCAACAATTACTCCGTTCGGGTTGTTTGAATGGTTGCGTATGCCTTTCGGTTTAAAGAACGCGGCACAGGCTTTCCAGCGACTGATGGACCGCGTGGGCCGGGGTTTACCTTTTTTGTTTATTTATTTAGACGACATCCTGGTCGCCAGCCCCTCCGTGCAGGAACACCAGGCCCATTTGCGGACCGTGTTCCAGCGGCTCCAAGACCACGGGCTCATAATCCAACCCTCCAAATGTCAATTCGGCCTTCCTGCTCTTGATTTTCTGGGGCACAGAATTACCCCTGCCGGCGCCTCCCCTTTGCCCGAAAAGGTGGAGGCTATCCGGGCATTTCCTAGGCCCACCACAGTAAAAGGGCTACAGGAGTTCGTAGGCATGGTTAATTTCTACCATAGGTTCGTTCCGGCAGCTGCGCGAGTCATGCGCCCACTCTTCCAATGCCTTGCAGGGAATCCGGTAGAGTTGTTGTGGTCCCCGACCGCTGAGTCGGCTTTTACAGCAGCTAAGGCAGCCTTGGCAGACGCCACCATGTTGGTCCATCCGAGCCCCTCCGCCCCCACGGCCCTGACGGTTGACGCCTCTGACGTGGCGGTGGGCGGGGTTCTGGAGCAGCAGGTCGGTGGCCGTTGGCAGCCTTTAGCGTTTTTCAGCCGGCAACTAAATTCGGCCGAGCTGAAGTATAGCGCATTTGACCGAGAGCTTCTGGCCCTCTATTTAGCTGTTCGTCATTTCAGGTACTTCCTCGAGGGCCGCCCATTTGTGGCATTTACGGACCACAAGCCATTAACATTTGCTTTTTTGAAATTGTCTGACCCATGGTCGGCCCGCCAGCAGCGGCATCTGACTGCTATCTCCGAATTTACCACCGATGTCCGTCATGTGTTAGCATCTCTCCGGGAACGGGTGGGCTCCCTGGCTCCAGTTCCGACGTCACGTCATGGGTGTCCCATGGTACATGAACCGTCTTCCCTGAAGGACTGTGAGTTTGTTTTTTTGCGTAAAGATGCCCATCGCGCCCCGTTGCAGAGGGTCTATCAAGGGCCGTTCCGGGTTTTGCGTAAGGGAACGGCTACCTTCACCTTAGACATGTGCGGCAAGAGTGAGCTCGTCTCGGTGTCCCGGCTCAAACCTGCCCATTTGGATCCGGATCAACCAGTCCTGGTCGGTCAAACCCCTAGGAGAGGCCGACCTCCGTTAGTTCCGCTCAGTCCAGGACCCCCCGTTCCGGCAGTTCCTCCAGGACCCCCCGTTCCGGTAGTTCCTCCAGAACCTCCCGTCCCGGCTGTTCCGCCAAGTCCGGAACCTCCGGCTCCTGTGGTTCAGGCTGTCCCTCTCCGTACTCGTTATGGTCGCGAAATCCGGCTCCCTGTTAGGTTCCGCACCTCGGGTTCTGGGGGGGGTCATGTAGCGACCATAGAGAATGGTCCAGGTCGTCGAACCCTCGGATTGGCCAGCGAGGTCACGTGGGAACGCGACCATGGGGATTGGTCCAGGGAGCGACATCGCTGATTGGGACTCGCCATACCTTGATATTTACCCAGCATTGCAAACAGAGACCTTGGTAAACGAGGAGTCAAGAGGCCTAGTCACAGAGTCACAGAGACACAGTCACAGAGTCACAGAGTCACAAAGTCACAGAGACACAGAGTCACAGAGTCACAGAGACACAGAGTCACAGAGACACAGTCACAGCGTCACAGAGTCACAGAGACACAGTCACAGAGTCACAGAGACACAAAGTCACAGAGTCACAGAGACACAGAGTCACAGAGTCACAGAGACACACAGTCACAGAGTCACAGAGACACAGTCACAGAGTCACAGAGTCACAGAGTCACAGAGTCACAGAGACACACAGTCACAGAGTCACAGAGACACAGTCACAGAGTCACAGAGTCATAGAGACACAGAGACACAGAGTCACAGAGTCACAGAGTCACAGAGTCACAGAGTCACAGAGACACAGTCACAGTCACAGAGACACAGTCACAGAGACACAGAGTCACAGAGTCACAGAGACACAGTCACAGAGTCACAGAGTCATAGAGTCACAGAGACACAGTCACAGAGTCACAGAGTCACAGAGTCACAGAGACACAGTCACAGAGTCACAGAGACACAGTCACAGAGTCACAGAGACACAGAGTCACAGAGTCACAAAGTCACAGAGTCACAGAGTCACAGAGTCACAGAGTCACAGAGACACAGTCACAGAGTCACAGAGTCACAGAGTCATAGAGACACAGAGACACAGTCACAGAGTCACAGAGTCATAGAGACACAGAGTCACAGAGTCACAGAGACACAGTCACAGAGTCACAGAGTCACAGAGTCATAGAGACACAGAGTCACAGTCACAGAGACACAGAGTCACAGAGTCACAGAGTCACAGAGTCACAGAGACACAGAGTCACAGAGTCATAGATTTTAGATTTTTTTTTAGATTTAGAGATACAGCGCGGAAACAGGCCCTTCGGCCCACCGAGTCCGTGCCGCCCAGCAATCCCCGCACATTAACACTATCCTACACACACTAGGGACAATTTTTACATTTTACCCAGTCAATTAACTTACATACCTGTACGTCTTTGGAGTGTGGGAGGAAACCGAAGATCTCGGAAAAAACCCACGCAGGTCACGGGGAGAACGTACAAACTCCGTACAGATGGCGCCCGTAGTCAGGATCGAACCTGAGTCTCCGGCGCTGCATTCGCTGTAAGGCAGCAACTCCACCGCTGCGCCACCGTGAGTCACAGAGTCAGAGTCACAGAGTCACAGAGTCACAGAGTCACAGAGTCATAGAGTCACAGAGACACAGAGTCACAGTCAGAGAGTCACAGAGCCACAGAGACACAGAGTCACAGAGTCATAGAGTCACAGAGACACAGAGTCACAGAGTCATAGTGTGGAAACAGGCCCTTTGGCACAACTTGCCCACATCAGCCAACATGTCCCAGCCTCACTGGTCCCACCTGCCTGCGCTTGGTCCATATCCCTCCGAACCTGTTCTATCCATGTAAGTGTTCACAAGTTGATGTGAAGGGGAATCTATTGCAGTGATTGGCATTGCACCACACACAAAGTAAGATGTTTGTGCTCAAGAAACGTACACAACAAATTGCCGTCTCCCACGAAAGGGCAGCAAGTGCTGGAAAATTCCTGTTTCTAACTTGGGTTCCCCGGAGGCTGTGATATATGAAAGGGAGACGGGTGAGGCCAACTCTCCAAGTTAATCTTTGATTGATTAGCAGCATGGAAATAGGCCCTTCGGCCCATCAAGTCCACGCCAACCATTGATCACCCATTCACGTTGGTTCTATGTTATCCCAATGTCTGTGTATACATGTTTGTGTATACACACACACACACATGCACACATACATCATACATAGATATTTTTTAAACACATATACACACACACACATTCATGTAGAGCAAATGTCTAAATAAGAAAAAAAACGAGACACAGATGGGGCGTTACAAAAAAAGACACAACGTGCTGGACTAAGTCAGCAGGCCAGGCATTATCTCTGGAGAACATGGAGAGGTGACATTTCAGGTTGAGAGCCTCCAGCATCTGCAGTTCTTTGAATCTAAGTCTCGCCATCTCCCACATGGCTAGGTATTCAAAGGCATTACCTGTCTTGAGTTCTCTCCTTGTCAATATCCTTGTGGGGTCACTGTTAGAGAGAAAATCAACTAGATGAGATACATTAAAACTACAGATGGCAGATGCAGTATAATGTGGATAAATGTGAGGTCATCCACTTTGGTGGCAAGAACAGGAAAGCAGACTGTTACCTGAATGGTGGCCGATTAGGAAAAGGGGAGATGCAACGAGACCTGGGTGTCGTGGTACACCAGTCATTGAAAGTAGGCATGCAGGTGCAGCAGGCAGTGAAGAAAGCAAATGGTATGTTGGCATTCATAGCGAGGGGATTTGAGTATAGGAGCAGGGAGGTTCTGCTGCAGTTGTACAGGGCATTGGTGAGACAACACCTGGAGTATTGCGTACAGTTTTGGTCTCCTAATCTGAGGAAAGACATTCTTGCCATAGAGGGAGTACAGAGAAGGTTCACCAGATTGATTCCTGGGATGGCAGGACTTTCATATGAAGAAAGACTGGATAGACTCGGCTTGTACTCGCTGGAATTTAGAAGATTGAGGGGGGATCTTATAGAAACTTACAAAATTCTTAAGGGGTTGGACAGGCTAGATGCAGGAATCTTGTTCCCGATGCTGGGGAAGTCCAGAACAATGGGTCACAGTTTAAGGATAAGGGGGAAGTCTTTTAGGACCGAGATGAGAACGTTTTTTTTCACACAGAGAGTGGTGAATCTGTGGAATTCTCTGCCACAGAAGGTAGTTGAGGCCAGTTCATTGGCTTTATTTAAGAGGGAGTTAGATGTGGCCCTTGTGGCTAAAGGGATCAGGGGTTATGGAGAGAAGGCAGGCACAGGTTACTGAGTTGGATGATCAGCCATGATCATATTGAATGGCAGTGCAGGCTTGAAGGGCCGAATGGCCTACTCCTGCACCTATTTTCTATGTTTCTAACTACGGCTAATGAGGTAGATCGGGAGTGCAAGACGACAATGTGTTGGAATAGCACAGCAGGTCAGGCAGCATCTCTCGAAAACATGGGCAGGCGACGTTTCAGTTTGAGACCTTTCATCAGAATAATTGTAGTGGTGGGAGGAAAACGAGGCAAGTGTTAGATGGATACAGGTGAGGAGGGTTTCGACTTTTCACTTGAGAGGCACAGATAGGGTAGACAGTTGATGAGGATTAACAAACTCATCAGGAAGGCTGGCTCTGGCCTGGGGGGCGGAGTTAGATTCACGGGAGGTGGTCTTGGAGGGGAGGATGCTCCTCAAACTGCGGAGCGTCTCGAACAATACAGCTCACCCCCTCCATGACACACTGGTCAACCTGAGGAGCACCTTCAGCAACAGACTGGTCCCACCGAGATGCAGCACAGAACGCCACAGGAGATCCTTCATCCATGTGGCTATCAAACTGAACAACTCCTCCCCCTTCTGTCGTGGGGTAGACTGAGACTGACTCCCCTCCCGCCCCCCCCCCCCCCCCCCCAAATCTTTGCACATCCCCAATCCTTTCCACTCGTCACTTTAATTTCATGTTTCATGTATCTTGTGTTTTTATTATTGTTCAATTTAGTTCCTGGGATAAATAAAGTTCTATCGTATCGTATCCCTGGGATGGCGGGACTTACATATGAGGAAAGACTAGATAGACTAGGCTTGTACTCGCTGGAATTTAGAAGACTGAGGGGGGATCTTATAGAAACATATAAAATTCTTAAGGGGTTGGAGAGGCTAGATGCGGGAAGATTGTTCCCGATGTTGGGGAAGTCCAGAACCAGGGGTCACAGCTTAAGGATAAGGGGGAAGTCTTTTAGGACCGAGATGAGAAAACATTTCTTCACACAGAGAGTGGTGAGTCTGTGGAATTCTCTGCCACAGAAGGTAGTTGAGGCCAGTTCATTGGCTATATTTAAGAGGGGTTTAGATGTGGCCCTTTTTGCTAAAGGGATCAGGGGGTATGGAGAGAAGGCAGGTACAGGCTACTGAGCTGGATGATCAGCCATGATCATATTGAATGGCAGTGCAGGCTCGAAGGGCTGAATGGCCGACTCCTGCACCTATTCTCTATGTTTCTAACTACGGCTAATGAGGTAGATCGGGAGTGCAAGACGACAATGTGTTGGAATAGCACAGCAGGTCAGGCAGCATCTCTCGAAAACATGGGCAGGCGACGTTTCAGTTTGAGACCCTTCATCAGAATAATTGTAGTGGTGGGAGGAAAACGAGGCAAGTGTTAGATGGATACAGGTGAGGAGGGTTTCGACTTTTCACTTGAGAGGCACAGATAGGGTAGACAGTTGATGAGGATTAACAAACTCATCAGGAAGGCTGGCTCTGGCCTGGGGGCGGAGTTAGATTCACGGGAGGTGGTCTTGGAGGGGAGGATGCTCCTCAAACTGCGGAGCGTCTCGAACAATACAGCTCACCCCCTCCATGACACACTGGTCAACCTGAGGGGCACCTTCAGCAACAGACTGGTCCCACCGAGATGCAGCACAGAACGCCACAGGAGATCCTTCATCCCTGTGGCTATCAAACTGAACAACTCCTCCCCCTTCTGTCGTGGGGTAGACTGAGACTGACTCCCCTCCCGCCCCCCCCCCCCCCCCCAAATCTTTGCACATCCCCAATCCTTTCCACTCGTCACTTTAATTTCATGTTTCATGTATCTTGTGTTTTTATTATTGTTCAATTTAGTTCCTGGGATAAATAAAGTTCTATCGTATCGTATCGTATCATAGAACCTTACTCCTAGGGTGGAAATGTCAGACAAGAGGGCTTAACTTTAGGTGAGAGGGGCAAAGTTTGAAGGAGATGTGTGGGGCAAGATAGTTTCATTTTGATACAGAGGGTGCTGGGTGATACAGAGAGACTGGTGGAGGCAGACACAACAGCAGCATTTAAGGGGCTTTTAGGTAGGCACACGGATATGCAAAGAATGTAGGCAGATGAGATTAGTTTATCTTGGCGTTTTGTTTGGCACAGATATTGTGGGCCGAAGGGCCTGTTCCTGTGCTGTACAATTCTATGTTCTATGTCGGTGCTCCTTGCTGAGTCATAAAACAACGTCACTTAGTTTCACCAAAATATTTCACAATTAATTAAAGACTTTTAAAGTGCAGTCACAGTTGTTAGAATCACAGTCAATCCTTGCGCAACTAACATAAGGTTAAATAAATAACCATGTTTTATATTTTACGTGTTGTTCCCCAAGGCATATTTACTGGACGAGAACTGGGAAAATAGAAAGAAAGTTTTTGGAATAGTGCCTTGAGAGATATTTGATCCATCTGAATCAGCAGATGGTGCCCTGGTTTAATATTTCTTCTTAAAGATGACAGCCTGACAATCCAGTCTCCTGATGCATCTGGTGTCCCCGATGTGGCCTGCAGTACATCAGTAAGATGACGTGTGGTCGCGGCGACCGTTTGTTCACCAAACACTTGTGCTCAGTTAGCCAAGGCCGACTGGATCTCCTGACCTTTCACAGCGAGAGGATTTGAGTACGGTGGCGAACACGTCTAATCTGTCAAAGTCAGAACAGTACCGCACAGGAACAGGCCCTTCGGCCCACAATTGCAATAGACAATAGTCAATAGGTGCAGGAGGAGGCCATTTGGCCCTTCGAGCCAGCACCGCCATTCAATGTGACCATGGCTGATCATTCTCACCTGGGAGGCACGGTGGCGCAGCAGTAGAGTTGCCGCCTTACAGCGAATGCAGCGCCTGAGACTCAGGTTCGATCCTGACTACGGGCGCCGTCTGTACGGAGTTTGTACGTTCTCCCCGTGACCTGCGTGGGTTTTCTCCGAGATCTTTGGTTTCCTCCCACACTCCAAAGACGTACAGGTATGTAGGTTAATTGACTGGGTAAAATGTAAAAATTGTCCCTAGTGTGTGTAGGATAGTGTTAGTGTGCGGGGATCGCTGGGCGGCGCGGACTCGGTGGGCCGAAGGGCCTGTTTCCGTGCTGTATCTCTAAATCTAAATCTAAATCTAAATCAGTATGACACAAAGCTGGGTGGCAGTGTGAGCTGCGAGGAGGATGCTATGAGGCTGCAGGATGACTTGGATAGGTTGAGAGAGTGGGCAGATGCATGGCAGATGCAGTATAATGTGGATAAATGTGAGGTTATCCACTTTGGTGGCAAGAACAGGAAGGCAGATTATTATTTGTATGGTGTCAGATTAGGAAAATGGGAGGTGCACAAGACCTGGGTGTCCTTGTACATCAGTCACTGAAAGTAAGCATGCAGGTGGACCAGGCAGCGAAGAAGGCTAATGGCATGTTGGCCTTCATTGCAAAAGGATTTGAGTTTAGGAGCAAGGAGGTCCTCCTACAGTTGTACAGGGCCTGTTGAGACCGCACCTGGAGTATTGTGTGCAGTTTTAATCTCCTAATTTGAGGAAGAACATTCTTGCCTTTGAGGGAGTGCAGCGCAGGTTCACCAGGTTAATTCCCGGGATGGCAGGACTGACATATGATGAAAGAATGGATCGACTGGGCTTATATTCACTGGAATTTAGACGGATGAGAGGGAATCGTATAGAAACATATAAAACTCTTAAGGGATTGGACAGGCTAGATGCAGGAAAAATGTTCCCGATGTTGAGCGAGTCCAGAACCAAGGGTCACAGTTTAAGAATAAGGGGTAGGCCATTTAGGACTGAGATCAGGAAAAACTTTTTGACCCAGAGTGTTGTGAATCTGTGGAATTCTCTGCCACAGAAGGCAGTGGAGGCCAATTCACTGGATGTATTCAAGAGAGAGTTAGATATAGCTCTTAGGGCTAACGGAATCAAGGGATGTGGGGAGAAAGCAGGAACAGGGTACTGATTTTGGATGATCAACCATGATCATATTGAATGGCGGTGCTGGCGCAAAGGGCCGAATGGCCTCGTCCTGCACTTATTTTTTATGTTTCTGTCCTGGGCCTCTTCCATTGCCAGAGTGAGACCACATGAACAATGGAGGAACAACACCTCATATTCCGCTTGGGTAGCTCACAACCCAATGGTCTGAGGATTGAATTTTCAATTTTTTATTTTAGTTTTAGAGACACAGCATGGAAACAGGCCTTTCGGCCCACCAAGTCCATGCTGACCAGCGATCACCTGTAAGCTAATTCTATTTCACACACTGGGGACAATTTATACAAGCCAATTAACCTACAAACCTGCACGTCTTTGGAATGTGGGAGGACACCAGAGGACCCAGAGAAAACCCACGTGGTCACGGGGAGAACGTACAAACTCCGTACAGACAGCAGCCGTAGTCAGGATTGAATCTGAGTCGCTGGTGCTGTAAGGCAACAACTCTAGTGCTGCATCATTGAGACACCCTCACTAGAGCAACTACCACCCCCACCCCCCCTTATATCTGCCTCCGCCCCTCAGTGTCCCACCCTCGACTCGCACCTATTTCTCCCCTCCCCTTCTCCTTCCACCTACATTCCTCCTCTAACTTCACAATTTGCAACTCTTTAATCCTTTTGCCTGATACCTTCTGTCTTTTCATCTCTGGGCTATGTTCACCTGTGTATATATCAACCCCCCCTTCACCTGCATCAATCTGTTACCTGCCAGGCTTTGTCTTGTCGGGAACGCGCTACCACAGCTACGTTTGTTTTCTCGGGAAACTTCAGATAGTCCCTGCTTTCCCTCTCTATCCCCTCCCCCTTCCCAATTCTCCCACTAGTCTTCCTGTCTCCGACTACATTCTATCTTTGTCCCGCCCCATCCCTGACATCAGTCTCGACCCAAAACGTCACCCATTCCTTCTCTCCCGAGATGCTGCCTGACCAGCTGAGTTACTCCAACATTTCGAGTCTATCTTCGATGTTAACCAACATCTGCAGTTTTTTTCCTACAGGCTTTGTCCTGCCCCCCCTCGCTTCCAGCTTTCTAAACACCCCCCCACCCCATTAATCAGTCTGAAGAAAGTCCCCACCCAAAACATCACCTGTCCATGTTCTCCAAAGGTAATGCCTGACCCGCTGAGTTACTTGAGCTTTATATGACTTTTGATCAAAAAGTGTCTTGCTTGCTGCAAACTATTTGTGTGTCTCTCTCTCTCTCTCTCTTTCTCTCTCTCTCTCTCTCTCTCTCTCTCTCTCTCTCTCTCTCTCTCTCTCTCTCTCTCTCTCTCTCTCTCTCTCTCTCTCTCTCTCTCTCTCTCTCTCTTTCTCTCTCTCTCTCTCTCTCCCCCTCTCTCTCTCTCTCTCTCTCTCTCTCTCTCTCTCTCTCCCTCTCCCTCTCTCTCTCTCTCCCTCTTCCAGCTTTAGAGGTGAACCCCGTGTGCGTGCATGACCCTGGGGAAGGTCAGGCGGTGGCTGATCAGGACCTGTTGCTGTCAACCTGTATCTGCTGTGGCATTTACATGAACAGTAAATGAAAGTTATTGATCGTTTGGTGAAAAAATGTAATTGGGGCTAATCAATAACTCAGAAATCTGACAACTGTGAATGCATCGGGTACTTTCTTTCAGTTTCACAACATTAAAACCAGGTACGGAAATTGTACGTTAGAAAGAGCAATTGTTGAATAGTTGAAATGTAATACAGTAAAAATGTCAAGTGATAAACGTAGCCAGAAAAAAACCTGAATGGCTCTTCAGACTAAAGAGTACAGTTCTACAGTTCGCACAGGAATGGAGGGATCTTGGTGAACATAAACAAACCCTTAACAATAGCAAGGCATGTTAGAGAGTGGTTAATAAAGCAGTGCGATTACTGGGATTCATAAATCGAAGCATTGAGTCTAGATGTGGGAAAGTTACCTTCAACATGCTCTAATTAGGTCAGTGGTAGGAAAGCTACTTTCCTCTTTATCCTCGCTCCTGTCCAGTAGAAGGTATAGAAACTTGAAAGCGCGCACCACCAGTCTCAGAAACAGCTTCTTCCCCTCTGTTACCAGGCTTCTGAACGGTCCTTCCATAAGCTAGAGTGCTGTCTGATTCACCTCCACCCCATTGCGGACACTGGACTTTGTCTCTGGAACTGTTGCGCTACAACGCTGAGAACTATATTCTGCACTGTGTATCGCCCCCTTTAGCTCTATCTTTGTTGAATTTGGAGATACAGCGCGGAAACAGGCTCTTCGGCCTACCAAGTCCGCGCATGCAAGCGATCCCCACACACTAACACTATCTGACACTCCAGGGACAATTAATCTGCAAACCTGCACGTCTTTGGAGTGTGGGAGGAAACTGGAGCTCCGCGGAGAAAACCCACGCAGTCACGGGGAGAACGTACAAACTCTACACAGACAGCACCTGTGGTCAAGATCGAACCTTGGTCTCTCGCGCTATGAGGCAGCAACTTTACCGCTGCGCCACCATGCCACCATATAAAAACATCTATGGTACATGAGTTTGACAAGATTGCATTTAAGTATAGTATTATCTGATCTGATTGAATTACATGCAAAACAAGACCTTTCACTGTACCTCAGTGCACACGACAATAATAACCCAAAACCTAAATGTATGCAATGTACCATTTAGGTCAGTATTGGAACGTTGCATCCATCTCTAGTCACCTCATTTTAAGATGAAGTTTTAGAGAGTTTTCAGAAAACATTTGAAGAGCCTGAGAGAAGGTCCTGACCCAAAACCTCATCTGGTCATGCCCTCCACAGATGCTGCCTGACTTGCTGAGTTATCCAGAACTTTGTGTTTTTAATCTTGATTCCAACATCTGCAGTTCCTTGTGTCTTTCGAAACCATTTGCTGGACTGGAACCAATATGAAGGATTTCAGCTCCAAGATGGGACTGGAGAAGTTGGGTTTGATCTCCAAAGTGCAAAAAAAGGTTGAGGGGAAATTCGATAGATGTTCATTTGTTCTTAAATAGCAGAATTAGGCCATTTAGCCCATCAAGTCAACTCCACCATTCAATCATGGCTGATCTATCATCCCCTCTCAACCCCATTCTCCTGCCTTCCCCCATAATCCCTGACACCCATACTAATCAAGAATCAAAAATCTGTCAATCTCTATGTGTGCATAACTGTGATATACATTCTTGATTAGTAAGAAAATAACTGCAGATGCTGGTACAAATCGAAGGTATTTATTCACAAAATGCTGGAGTAACTCAGCAGGTCAGGCAGCATCTCAGGAGAGAAGGAATGGGCGACGTTTCGGGTCGAGACCCTTCTACAGACTGAAGAATAAATATGTTATTGTTGTTATTAAATCTTTCCCCTTACCTTAAACATAATCTTTCTCCTTACCTCACTTGTGCTAATCAAGAATCTATCTATCTCTGCCTTAAAAATATCCCCTGATTTGGCCTCCACAGCAAAGAATTCCACAGATTCACCACCCTGTGACTAAAGAAATTTCTCCTCATCTCCTTCCCACAAGAACATCCTTTAATTCTGAGGCTGTGACCTCTGGTCCGAGACTCTCCCACTAGTGGAAACATCCTCTCCACATCCACTCCATCCAAGTCTTTCACGATGTCCTCTGGCTCTGAGATGCTGCCTGACCTGCTGAGTTACTCCAGCATTTTGTGAATAAAATTCTTGATTAGTAAGGTCATCAAAGGTTATGGGAGAAGGCAGGAGAATGGGGTTGACAGGAAAAAATAGATCAGCCATGATTGAATAGTGGAGTAGACTCAATGGGCTTAATGGCCTAATTTGTCTCCTATGTCTTATGTAAGAAATGCATGTGAAGACAGTGAGAGTAAGAATGTGCTGAGATACCATAAAGTGATTGATTGCTTCAGAAATAATAACAATTGAAGACACAAAGTGCTGTAGTGACTCAGCTGGTCAGGCAGCGTCCCTGGAGAATGTGTGTAGGCGATGTTTCAGGTCAGGACCCATCTTCGGAGCAATTTAAATGGGGCACCTGATTCCCTTGATTACCATGGGAACAGGTCCTACAGTCCAACGTCCATGCCAACCAAAATGCCCCATGTCCCATTTGCCCACGTTTGGCCCATATCCATCTAAACCTTTCCTATCCAAGAGATTTTAAATGCTGTCACAGTAGTTGCTCAACTATCTCCTCTGGCAGCTTGATCCATTTACCCAGCACTCTCTGAGTGAAAACGTTGCCCTTCAGTTTCCTGTTATACCTTAAACCTTTGTCCTCTGGTTCTTGATTCGCCTACTCTGGGCATAAGACTCCGTGCAGATTCACCCTGTGCAGATACTTGGCTCATTTTAGTTTTGAGTAGTGTTGCAGATAGACAGACTGGCGAAGAAGGCTTCTGGCATGCTGGCCTTCATCAGTCAGGGAAATGAGTAAGGAGGTTAGGACGTTATGTTACTGTTGAGCTGCTCAACCACTGAGTTCCTGCAGCAATTTGCGTCCTTATTAACCGTAGACATGGTTTTACAGGGAGAACTTTCAAACTTTTCCAATGACCCGAGGGTTGGGCGTACAGTAAACACTAAGGATAGTGATGCACTGCATCGGAATGGGTGGCCAAAGAGCCCACAATGGTCCATTGTTGGGATACGAACAGTGAAACTAGCAGGACCACTAGGGTAGGGGAGAGATGGAGGGAGAGGAGAAGCAAGATTGACGTGTAATTAGAGAAATCAATATTCATACCACAAGGGTGTGAGCTGCCCAAAACTAAAGTGCTGATCCTCCAATTTTTTAGAACGGAGATGAGGAAAAACTTTTTTTAGAACAGAGATGAGGAAAAACTTTTTCAGTCAGAGAGTTGTAAATCTGTGGAATTCTCTGCCTCAGAAGGCAGTGGAGGCCAATTCTCTGAATGCATTCAAGAGAGAGCTAGATAGAGCTCTTAAGGATAGCGGAGTCAGGGGGTATGGGGAGAAGGCAGGAACGGGGTACTGATTGAGAATGATCAGCCATGATCACATTGGATGGTGGTGCTGGCTCGAAGGGCCGAATGGCCTCCTCCTGCACCTATTGTCTATTGTCTATTGTCTAATTTGCCATCGGTGCCGGCTCTGATTTGTTCTGTACCTTTTCATACCTCTAGTTCCCCTTCCCTCTGACTCTCAGTCTGAAGAAGGGTCTCGACCCGAAACGTCACCCATTCCTTCTCTCCAGAGATGCTGCCTGACCCGCTGAGTTACTCCAGCATTTTGTGTCTGTGTTCGGTGTAAACCAGCATCTGCAATTCCTTCCTACACATCAGAATGGACAGACTGGTGGGAAGGGAGATTTAATATGGAGATGTGTGAAGTGACCCAATAGGCAGAAAGAATAAAGACAGCTAACGTGAATTAAACGACACAACTCCAAAGGCTGTTCTGGGGATTTATGTGTGTGAGCAGAACCCATTGAACCAGAATTGGAATATTTTCTTTTCACGCTCTCTAGTCTAATCCGACGCTTCTTCTAGCTTGGCGACCAGAACTGCACACAGTATTTCCAAGTGTGCTCTAAATAACACTTGGCACTAATGTAAGGTGACAACCCATACCTTGAACTCAAGGTCACGGCCGATGAGGACAAGTATGCCACACGCCCTCTTCTCCACCCTGTCTACTCGAGCCTCCACCTTCATGGAGACTGGGGCTTCCAATCTGCCTACGTGAGAGAAGGAGCATGAATAGATAACGTTGTTTTCACAGCGTGGCTTCAACCTTTCACAGGCAGTATGAACTGAAATCAAAAATAGAAAATTCCAGAAACACTCAGCAAGTCGGACTGTGTATGTCGGAACAGAGTGAACGTTTCAGGAGAGTCAATTTGGCCAGGAAGAATGGTTTAAACATTAAATGGGGAAAACATTTTTGGCGGCACAGTGGCGCAGTGATAGAGCTGCTGCCTTATAGCGCCGGAGACCCGGGTTTGATCCTGACTATGGGCGCTGTCTGTACGGAGTTTGTACGTTCTCCCCGTGACCTGCGTGGGTTTTCTCCGATATCTGCGGTTTCCTCCCACACCCCAAAGACGTGCAGGTTTGTCGGTTAATTGGCTTGGTGTAAATGTAAATTGTCCCTAGTGTTTGTAGGATAGTGTTAATGTGCAGGGATTGCCGGTCGGCGCGGACTTGGTGGGCCGAAGGGCCAGTTTCTGCGCTGAATCACTAAACTAAACTGAACTAAACTAAATTAAAATGATTGTATGCCAGCATTTTGTGTCTACGGTGTAAATCAGCATCTGCAGTTACTTCCCATACAGGTCAGCTGCTCCACTGCGACATTTCCTCAAGGTATGCCTACTGTGAAGAGGGTCTCCTCCTCTCTCCAACGAGAGTTCTGCAACACCTCCTCTCGCTGCTCCCCCTCTATGATTCCTTCTGTTGTCAGGCTTTACGACCACGTTTTACCCAGACTCACATTTGACCTGTCGTTTTCACACCTTACCCTTCCATATCTCTAGTCCCCCTCTCCCCTGACTCTCATTCCGAAGAAGGGTCTCGACCCGAAACGTCACCCATTCCCTTTTCTCCAGGGATGCTGCCTGTCACCGCTGAGTTACTCCAGCATCTTGTGTCTTATCTTCAGTGTAAACCAGCACCTGCAGTTCCTTCCTACACACTTGTCCTAGTCTCTTTTTGCTCTGGTTTATTTCTGAATGCATTCAAGAGAGAGCTAGATAGAGCTCTTAAGGATAGCGGAGTCAGGGGGTATGGGGAGAAGGCAGGAACGGGGTACTGATTGAGAATGATCAGCCATGATCACATTGAATGGCGGTGCTGGCTCGAAGGGCCGAATGGCCTCCTCCTGCACCTATTGTCTATTTCACTCACACGTTTAAACCGTAATGTTGGATTCTTAATGTTTTAACGTTTTATGCATTATTCTTAATTGTTTACTGTATGTTCGTGTTGTTACTTGCAAGTGGAGCACCAAGGCACATTCCTTGTATGTGTACATACTTGGCCAATAAACTTATTCATTCATTCATTCATTTACTGTTTCCTCTGGCGAGGATTCTGTCAGAACTGGAATTTAGAAGGATGAGAGGGGATCTTATCGAAACGTATACGATTATTAAGGGGTTGGACACGTTAGAGGCAGGAAACATGTTCCCAATGTTGGGGGAGTCCAGAACAAGGGGCCACAGTTTAAGAATAAGGGGTAGGCCATTTAGAACTGAGATGAGGAAAAACTTTTTCCGTCAGAGAGTTGTGAATCTGTGGAATTCTCTGCCTCAGAAGGCAGTGGAGGCCAATTTTCTGAATGCATTCAAGAGAGAGCTGGATAGAGCTCTTAAGGACAGCGGAGTCAGGGGGTATGAGGAGAAGGCAGGAACGGGGTACTGATTGAGAATGATCAGCCATGATCATATTGAATGGCGGTGCTGGCTCGAAGGGCCGAATGGCCTACTCCTGCACCTATCGTCTATAGAACATCATGCAGAATACCGTCTGTAAACGTTTGCAAAACTGAGGAGGTATTGTAAAGTTAAATGTCATAACCTGGTGAGAAAATTGATTTCCCCCTTTTTTTTTGTTAGGGTCTCCAAAGGAAATCCTGGACACTGCCTGCAATGCAAGCATGTTGCAGCAGGGGGCGCAGAGCACGGGATTCTGTTGAGGGCTCCAGACAGTACTTTGAGATTGTAAATTGTCCACCGTTTCATGTGAAACCTCTCAACTATTGTGTCCTCAGAAATAATCCCGATGAGCTTTCCTCTGAATAAATAAATGTCAGAGCAACGTTGTTGGCCCGCGACTGGATAGTGGATTCCATTTTAGAGACTTAGAGAATTCAATTTACAGTGAACCCCAATAAATAATATTACATTGCACAACTGGATACAAAGTGCTGGAGTAATTCAGCATCGTCTGAAGAAACGTCACCCATTCCTTCTCTCCAGAGATGCTGCCTGTCCCGCTGAGTTCCTCCAGCACTTTGTGTCCTTGTTGTGGATCAACCAGCATCTGGTTAAATATCAGCACATCTAGTTATTTGTTAGTAAATATTATATTGCAATTGAAATGTTCTGAAATTGAAATTGAAAGGCTCTGCATCTCGGTTTGGTCGCAGTGGTGAGTTCACACCATCTCCTTGCATATCGATATTGGTATTGATATTGATATTGTTTCCATCCCATTTAAATTCTGCTTTCGAAATCACCTGTCTTTAAATGAGTTACTCCAGCATTTTGTGAATAAATACCGTCGATTTGTACCAGCATCTGCAGTTATTTTCTTATATTCCAGTTAATATCATTATAGACAATAGACGATAGACAATAGACAATAGGTGCAGGAGTAGGCCATTCGGCCCTTCGAGCCAGCACCACCATTCAATGTGATCATGGCTGATCATTCTCAATCAGTACCCCGTTCCTGCCTTCTCCCCATACCCCCTGACTCCGCTATCCTTAAGAGCTCTATCTAGCTCTCTCTTGAATGCATTCAGAGAATTGGCCTCCACTGCCTTCTGAGGCAGAGAATTCCACAGATTCACAACTCTCTGACTGAAAAAGTTTTTCCTCATCTCAGTTCTAAATGGCCTACCCCTTATTCTTAAATGTGGGACGATTCTTAAATGTGGGACAATTTAGTCGGGACATCTTGTCTGGGTCATTTTTTCTCAGGGAAATCACGTTTGGGTCAATAGACAATAGGCAATAGGTGCAGGAGGAGGCCATTCAGCCCTTCGAGCCAGCACCGCCATTCAATGCGATCATGGCTGATCATTCTCAATCAGTACCCCGTTCCTGCCTTCTCCCCATACCCCCTCACTCCGCTATCCTTAAGAGCTCTATCCAGCTCTCTCTTGAAAGCATCCAACGAACTGGCCTCCACTGCCTTCTGAGGCAGAGAATTCCACATCTTCACCACTCTCTGACTGAAAAAGCTCTTCCTCATCTCCGTTCTTATTCTTGCAATTTCTGTCGAAGAAAGGCACAAACATGCTGGAGTAACTCAGCGGGTCAGGCATCACCTCTGGAGAAAGGGAACAGGTGACGTTTTGGGGTCGAGACCCTTCTAGGCGAAAAGTCACCTTATTCCTTTTTTTTTCTCCTCCAGAGATGCTGCCTGTCCCGTTGAGTTACTCCAGCAGTCGGGTGTAAACCAGCATCTGCAGTTCCTTCTTCCTACACAGGCAATTTCTGCCTCTCGTTTGAACAAAAGGAGGATTGAACTTCGACAGTGTTTTTGGTAAAATTGACAGCATAATAATCTTTACTTTCAGATGCTCCGTGGTTGAGGTTCGTGTCAATGGGAGGGGTGGGGGCACTGAATCGATCTAGTGTGTGGCAAATGTACAGTGCAGAAGCCCCTGTGTTGAGTTTCATGTCAAGGGGGGGGTGGGGGCACTGAATCGATCTTGTGTGTGGCAAATGTACAGTGCAGAAGGACTGTGTTGAGTTACATGTCAAGGGGGGGGGGTAGCACTGAATCGATCTTGTGTGTGGCAAATGCACAGTGCAGAAGGACTGTGTTGAGTTACATGTCAAGGGGGGGGGGGGGGGTGGGGGCACTGAATCGATCTTGTGTGTGGCAAATGTACAGTGCAGAAGGACTGTGTTGAGTTACATGTCAAGGGGGGGTGGGGGCACTGAATCGATCTTGTGTGTGGCAAATGCACAGTGCAGAAGGACTGTGTTGAGTTACATGTCAAGGGGGGGGGTGGGGGCACTGCATCGATCTTGTGTGTGGCAAATGCATAGTGCAGAAGCCCCTGTGTTGAGTTTCATGTCAAGGGGGGGGGTAGCACTGAATCGATCTTGTGTGTGGCAAATGTACAGTGCAGAAGGACTGTGTTGAGTTACATGTCAAGGGGGGGGGGGGGTGGGGGCACTGCATCGATCTTGTGTGTGGCAAATGCACAGTGCAGAAGCCCCTGTGTTGAGTTTCATGTCAAGGGGGGGGGGTGGCACTGAATCAATCTTGTGTGTGGCAAGAAGCCCCTGCGTTGGGTACACGCTGCATTGTTCTTGTCCAAGCAGAATGTGAGCAGCTTTGATGTGAGAGTGTGAGAGGCAGAGAGGCAGCCAGCCAGCCCTTGTGTTGCGAGTGGGCAGTGCCGGGCCAGACCGCCAGCAGGAAGTGGGGCTCATCGATCAGGCTTTTCTGATTGACAGAATCCGGCAGCAGAAAGGATTGTGGTTTGGATAAAGCCTCGATCCTGGACCGTGCACATACATCCTTAATACCCTGTGTGGCGGAGAACAGAGACGGGAGACTAGTCAGATCACCACAACGTAAGCAATCCGCTCCCCTCCCTCCCCCTCCCTCCCCTCCCTCCCTGGCTGCTGGTAAGCCGTGCCCAGCCGAGAGGGAACTGGCGTGTTCTCTGCTCCTCTCTCTCCGCCTCTGACTGACTCTCTCTCCCTCTCCCCTTCTCTCTCTCTGCCTCTCTCCCCTTCTCTCTGCTTCTCTCTCCGCCTTTCTCTCTTTCTCTCCCTCTCTTTCTCTGCCTCTCTCTCTCTCTCTCTCCCTCTCTCTCCCCTTCTCTCTGCATCTCCCCCCTCTCTCTCCCCTTCTCTGCTTCTCTCTCTCTCTCCCCTTTTTCTCCATCTCCCTCTCTCTTTCCCTCTGACTTTCTCTCCCCCTCTCTGCTTCTCTCCCTCTGACTCTCTCTTTCTCTCTCCCCCCTTTCTCTCCCTCTCCCCTCCCTCTGCCTCTCTCTTTCTCTCCATCTGCTTCTCCCCCTCTCTGCCTCTCTCTCCCTCTCTCTGCCCCCTCTCTCTCCCCTTTCTCTCCCTCTCTCTTTCCCTCTGACTCTCTCTCTCTTTCTCTCTCCCCCTCACTGCCTCTCTCCCTCCCCGCCTCTCTCTCCTTCTCTGCCCCCTCTCTCCCCCTTCCTCTCTCCCTCTGCCTCTTTCTCTGACTCTCTCTTTCCCTCCCTCTCTCTCCCTCCCTCCCTCTCTCTCACTCTCCACTTGCTCTGTGTGTGTGTGTGTGGGTCTCTGTGTGTGTGTGTGTGTGTGTGTGTGCAGGAGAGAGTGAGGTTCTGCAGAGATGTTGGACCCATCGTCCAGCGAGGAGGAATCTGAGGATGTGGTGGAAGAGGAGAGCAAGGAGGCTCCTCCAGCGCCGGCGGCCGGCAGCCGCTTGTCCCCCAGCAGGACCAGTGAGAGTAGCGGGGGCCTCCAGCCCAGCAGCCGCAGCAGCAGCATCCGACCGGCCAGCCCCAGCCCCTCTGTGGTCAGCGAGAAGGAGAAAGAGGAACTGGAGAGGCTGCAGAGAGAGGAGGAGGAGAGGAAGAGAAACCTGCAGCTCTACGTCTTTGTTATGCGATGCATCGCCTACCCCTTCAACGCCAAGCAGCCCACTGACATGGCGAGGAGACAGCAGAAGGTAGGGGCATTGAGGGTGGAACTGGACACCCACCCCCCTCTCTCCCACCCCCCTCTCACACACACCCCCCTCTCTCCCACCCCCTCTCACTCTCACACACCCCCTCTCTCCCACCCCCCTCTCACACACCTCCCACCCCCCTCTCTCACATCCCTCTCTCACACCCCTCTCTCACCCACCTCACCCTCTCTCACACACCCCCCTCTCACACACTCTCTCCCACACACCCCCATCTCTCCCACCCCCCTCTCTCTCACACCCCTCTCTCTCACACACCCCTCTCTCCCACCTCACCCCTCTCTCACACACCCCTCTCCCACACCCCCCCATCTCACCCACACCCCCCTCTCTCACCCACCTCTCACACACCCCCCCTCTCTCCCACCCCCTCTCTCACACACCCTCACTCTCCCACTCCCTCTCACACCCCCCCCTCTCTCCCACCCCCCCCTCTCTCACCCCACCCCAAACCATTCCACCCTCCCCTCAAACCACCCTGCCCAAACTTCACACCTCCCTCACCCCAAACCTACCCCTCTGCTCCCATAACATTCCCCCCCAAAATATCCTCCCCCTCACTCACTCCAACCACCCTCCCACCCATCCCTACCTCCAAACCTCCCCCCTCTTCCAAAACATCCCTCTACCCCCCAAAACACCCCCTTCCCCTGCCCCCAAACTATTCTCCCCTCCCCAGCCCCAAACCATCCCATCCTCCCCCCAAACCACCCCCCTCCTCCAAACCACTCCCCTCACCCATGCCCCCCCAAACTCCCCACACCCAGACAAACCCCTTACTTCCCAATCCCAAAACGCCCCCCCCCTCCACCCCCCAAACTCTACCCTCCCCCCCACCAACAACCCCCTCATCAACTCCCCCTCTCTCCCCCAGGTCCCCCCCAACTCCCCTCTCCCCAACTTCCCTCTCCCCCTCTCTTCCCCCACCCAACTCCCTCCCCCCAAACTCCCTCCCTTCCCCCCCAACTCCCACCTCTCCCCCCCAACTCACCACCTCTTCCTCCCAACTCCCCCCTATTTCCCCCCAACTCGCCAGCTCTCCCCCCAAACTCCCCCCTTCCCCCCCAACTCTCCATCTCTACTCCCCCCTCCTCCCCTCAACTCACAACCTCTCCCCCCCCAACTCTCCATCTCTACCCCCTCTCCCCTCCCCTTCCTCCAGCCCCCGGTGCCCACCCGCTGCCAGCAGCAGTGCCATTGGTGTGGTGTTGTGTGCCGGGGCTGCCTGTACCCAGCCAACAGTCCCCCTCCCAGCGAGAGCTTGCCAGCCTGCGTGGAAGCACCTCCTCACGCCCGCCCGCGTCCCCCGAATAGAAACATCAATTAGCAGTTCAAGGTGACTTGTTTAATTATGGAGGGGCGGAACTCCCGGCAACTTTACGCTTGCACCAGTGTTCGGCGGCGGGGTTTCGGGCACTGCAGCCGAGTCCAACTCTCACTCGCCCGGGCCAACTTGCTTTTACAGAGCTCTGCTGTTGCAAAGATGTATGAATTTCCCTTTGTTCTTGGCTGCGCATTTCCTGCTGTTGCCCCATTAGGCAGAGACAGGCACATCAGGCAGGAGAGTGGCGTTAAATAAAGGCAGGGATTGTGAGCCAAAGTGGCCTTTCTGTAGATTATTCAAATTAAATATTGGAGCCCTTTGCCTCCTCCCCCCCTCAATAGTCAAATAACGATGCCTGCACTCAGACAGGGAAGATGGGGGCGTCAGTGATCTCCACAGCGTTATCACTCTCTCCACCAAGTGGCGCTGATAATGGTTGTGACACACTCATTGTCACATCAGCACCGCGGTGTAAAGGGCTGTACACTACACGTCCAGGGTACAATGGTCTTTCCAAACGCAAGAACAATTCCCCCTTGCCCCCCCCCCCATTCCACACTGACCTTGTGTGTCAAAAGTGAACTGCAGATGTTGGTTTAAACCGTAGATAGACACAAAACGCTGGAGCAACTCAACGGGACAGGCAGCATCTCTGGAGAGAAGAATGGCCGACTTTTCGGGACGAGACCCTTCTTCAGACCACACTGACCTTCCTGGCCCGGGCCGCCCCCACTGTCAGAGTGAGGCCCAACGCAAATTGGAGGAACAACACCTCTTATTTCGCTTGGGCAACTTCCAGGAATATTGTAATTATTAGGAATATTTGATTTCCCTCACTTCAAGTAACCCTTGCTTTCCCTCTCTCTCTCTCTCTCCGTCCCTCCCCCACCCTAGTTCTCCGACTAGTTTCACTGTCCGTCTGATTAATTTATTGATTGTACGTCCCCTTGTCACCTTTCCCCCTCAGCTAACAGCGAACCATAGATAGGCACAAAATGCTGGAGTAACTCAGCGGGTCGGGCAGCATCTCTGGAGAGAAGGAGTGGGTGACGTTTCGGGTCGAGACCCTTCTTCAGACTGAGAGTCAGGGGAGAGGAGACATGGAGACATGGAAGGGCAAGGAGGGGAAATGAGAGGGGCTGACGATTTAAAATGTAGAATATGGTTCATTGTTAGCTGAGGGGAAGGTGACAATGAGGCGTACAATCTGATATTCAATCAGGAGGAGGACAGCGAAACTAGTCGGAGAACTCAGGTGGAGGAGGGAGAGGGAAATGCAAGGGTTACTTGAAGTTGGAGAAACCAATGTTCCTACCGCTGGGTTGTAAGCTGCCCAAGCGAAATGCAGACTGTATATATCTCTGGGGCACAATGGTATTTCGAGATGCCAGAGACAAAGAACAATTTGCTGCTGGTTAAACCGAGGGCCCTCAGCACTGCCTTGTGGAGCAGTGCTGAGATGTCATTCTGTGTAACATGGGTTGTTGGCACAGATCGTCGAAGGTGTCCCAGGGAGCATAACTCCAGCTGCCTTTGTACTGCAGGCTGTCCTCAATCGCCCGCCTCTCATCTGGGCATGTTTGATTCGCAAAATACTCCACTTGATAGTTGTAATTTAGCTTGGATTGTCTCATCACTGGGGTGCAGCACTGTACTGGAAACTGGCTTTGATTTTGAACTGTCATGCTGCCCGCTTTATACCGTACGATAGGATAGAACTTTATTTATCCCAAGAGAGGGTAAATTGGTCTGCCTACAGTCTTAAAACACAACAAGATACATGAAACGTGAAACTAAAGTGACGTGTGGAAAGTCCAGGATTGGAGGTGTGCAAAGATTGGTGTGGGGGGGGGGGGGGGGGGGAGGGGGGGGGGGGGGGGAGGGGGGGAGGGGAAGGGGAGTCAGTCTACCCCATGACAGAAGTACCCCATCTCAGAGTATTTGCACTGTCTCAGGCGCCCATGTACTGATCATACCACAATGACTTTTCAAAGCTCTGGATGTGAAATACACATTTTCCAGCATATAAATAACTCTTCAATTGCAATTTTAAAATATCTAACACTAATGGTCTGAGATTTGAAAAACAGTTTATTAACATAGCTCAAGTCACTTTAAAAGATTTCAAAAAGTGATGTGTATATCTAATGCTCTTTGTTCATAAGTCCATAAGACATAGTAGTAGAATGAGGAGGCCATTCGGCCCCCATCAGGTCTGCTCCGTCATTCAATCATGGCTGATCTATTCCCCTCCCCCAACCACATTCTCCTGTCTTCTCCCTGTAACCTTTGACACTTTTTAGATCAGAAAATAGCAATAAAAATAATATGTGTAGGAAGGAACTGCATATCCACCTCAGAAATGGATAATGTTGATTTTGTGAGAAAATGGAGGCACAAGGAACTGCAGGTGTTGGAGTCTTGTGCAAAGCGCTGGAGGAACTCAACGGGTCAGGCAGCATCTGTGGAGGGAAATGGACAGGTGACATTTTGGGGTCGG
This sequence comes from Rhinoraja longicauda, assembly GCF_053455715.1. Lineage (NCBI taxonomy): Eukaryota > Metazoa > Chordata > Chondrichthyes > Rajiformes > Arhynchobatidae > Rhinoraja > Rhinoraja longicauda. The sequence goes on from NC_135969.1 coordinate 41,178,978, forward strand.
GACCTAAGATAATGGTGGGCGTATGAAATGTTTGCCTTGCACCGACCGCACTATTTAGAGGAGAGGAAGATTATACTAGGATGAGAGGGAAAACTAATTAAACCAGGGACAAGATCTTAAGAAAAATAATAGTGATTAGAGGATTTTTTTTTAAACTAACAGGTGACAAATCTCCAGTTTATATAGTTCTGGCCCTGGGAATTAAAAGAGTTCGATGTGAATACTGCAGATTTTGTTACCATGATTTTCTATAGTTATCTCGATTCATGAATTGAGATTGGAAAATTATGTGTGTCACTTTACTATTTAAGAACGAGGGGAGGCGAAAACCAGGGAACTTGCGTCCATCTAGCCTGTTGTCAGGCATGTACCCGACTCTTAAATGTTTGATGATAAACAATTCATCACCTTGAATTAAATGCAAAGTGCTGGAGAAACTCAGCAGGTCAGGCAGCATCAGTGGAGGGAATGGACAATCGACTTTTCAGGTCAGGACATTTCTTCAGACTGAACACCATTTATTTTAAATTTGAGAGCGAGAATGGATCCAGGAAAGTTATCTCCCCTTGAATCTTTTGGAGAGGTGGTTTAGAAAGTGGAGTATCTATTCACCTTAAAACACAAAGTGCTGGAGTAGCTTAGTGGGTCAGGCAGTATCTCCCTTGACTCTTGATCTGCTTAGTTTAGCTTATTGTCACATGTACCGAGGTACAGTGAAACACTCTTGTTGCGAGGAAAGCAGTCAGCGGAAAGACAACACATGATTACAATCGAGCCTTCCACAGTGTACAGATACATGATAAGGGAATAACGTTTAGTGCAAGATAAAGCCAGTAAAGTCCGATCAAAGATAGTCTGAGGATCTCCAATGAGGTAGATTGTAGTTCAGGCCTACTCTCTAGGTGGGGTAGGATGGTTCGGTTGCCTGATAACAGCTGAGAAGAAGCTGTCCCTGAATCTGAAACTCTGCGTTTTCACGCTTCTATACTGATAGCCTGATGGGAGAGGGGAGAAGAGGGAGTGGCCATGGTGTGACTTGTCCTTGATTATGCTGCTGGCCTTGCCGAGGCAGCGAGAGGTTTTAATGGAGTCAATGGAAGGAAGGGAGGTTGATTTGTGTGACAGTCTGACCTGCGTCCACAATTCTCTGCAATTTTTTGCGGACTTTGATGGAGCTGTTCCCAAACCAAGCTGTGATGCATCCTGATAAAAATGCTTTTTACTGCATTTCATGTTTGATCAAGATTCCAGCATCTGCAGTCTCATGTGACTCCATCTATTCATGTTATCTGCATTTCCAGATGGTGTTGGATAGAGTCCCACACCACACAAGAGGCTTAAAGTTAAGGTTAAATCTCATGGAGTGCAAAGCAAATTATTAACACCTGGTTTTTAGGATATATTAGCTGAGCAGCTAAAAGAAGGAAGTGGGGAGATTGATCAGATCCTTAAACTGACTGAAAGGAATAGTGATGCTCTGTAACTGTTGAGTTACAGAACTGTTGATGCTCTGTAACTTGAGAATGATCAGCCATGATCACATTGAATGGCGGTGCTGGCTCGAGGGGCTGAATGGCCTCCTCCTGCACCTATTGTCTATTGTCTATTGACCATATTTTCAATCTTTGTATGAAGGGATAGAAATTTGCATATTGGCAAGTTTGTCAACTACACAAAAAAATGGGACAGTTTGTTAGAAGAGTTGGTGAAAATAATTTAATTGCAGAGAGGTATTCATGAGAGGTATTCATGAATTGAATGAATTGGGGAAATGGATTTCAAAATAAGCAAAACGTGAGGATACCAATTTTGTTCAGAAATGTAGAGAACATAGCCTGTAGCTACAGGTGCAAGGAGGTGTAGACTGGTGAGGTGATTAACCTGTACACAAAATAATCAAGTTCCACATCTGAAAGAAGTGTCTATTTCTATTCACTGTTGCTCAACTCCTACAGTCTCGTAGTATTCAAATAACAACATTTTTACCCATGTAATCCACATCTGGAAGGCATTGATCAGAATTCTACTTGGACGTCAAGGGTCAGATATAGATAGATACTAGGGCAGTGTTCCATGGAATTGAGAAAGGAAAGAGATAATTTGATTAATTTTTCTGAGTTGTTTAGGAAATGTGCTCTGGATAGAAACCATTTTGCTGGTAGCGGATGCTTGAGACTAGGAAGCATGGTCTTGAGGACAGATCCTCAGAGGGTAACAGGACAGAGGAAGTGTCTTGCATGCATTCATTTTGATGTAAAGTTGATTATTAATGATGCATCTGAGGTAGACAATAGACAATAGGTGCAGGAGGAGGCCATTCGGCCCTTCGAGCCAGCACCGCCATTCAATGTGATCATGGCTGATCATTCTCAATCAGTACCCCGCTCCTGCCTTCTCCCCATACCCCCTGACTCCGCTATCCTTAAGAGCTCTTTCTAGCTCTCTTTTGAATGCATTAAAAGAATTGGCCTCCACTGCCTTCTGAGGCAGAGAATTCCACAGATTCACAACTCTCTGACTGAAAAAGTTTTTCCTCATCTCAGTTCTAAATGGCCTACCCCTTATTCTTAAACTGTGGCCCCTTGTTCTGGACTCCCCCAACAGTGGGAACATGTTTCCTGCCTCTAACGTGTCCAACCCCTTAATAATCTTATACGTTTCGATAAGATCCCCTCTCATCCGTCTAAATTCCAGTGTATACAAGCCTAGTCGATCCAGTCTTCCAACATATGACAGCCCCGCCATTCCGGGAATTAACCTAGTCAACCTACGCTGCATGCCCTCAATAGCAAGAAAATCCTTCCTCAAATTTGGAGACCAAAACTGCACACAGTACTCCAGGTGCGGTCTCACTAGGGCCCTGTACAACTGCAAGATTATAGATTTTTTTGGCAACCATCACTATTGATGCTCATTGGAAGAAGACAACCATAAGACACAGTAGCAGATTTAGACCATTTAGCCCATCCAGTCCACACGGAACAGTTATGATGCCATTAGATGCGAGAACAGGCTTGAGGAAGTTAATGATCGACTCCTGTACCAATGTTTCTCTTCTTGGTTATTTTGTCGATATGAAATTTACCAGGTTCCCTCATTCACCCCACAGTGGGTAGTTGAGTGAATAGTCCAATGCATTGAAGAGGAAGCTTGCCAACCTTGGGGAAGGGAACAATGTTTTGTCTTTGGAGTTAGATGTGAAGTAATGGGAGTGACCCATCAATGGCTAGATGGACTGATTGGTCTGACTGACCTGTTTCCAGGCTGGTTCCCCCACTCGTCTCGCTGTCCTCCAGGTTAATTTTACTGTTTTGTATGCCTCGTCGTCACCTTCCCCTCAGCCCAACAATACACCATTCTACATTAGACAATAGACAATAGGTGCAGGAGGAGGCCATTCGGCCCTTCGAGCCAGCACCGCCATTCAATGTGATCATGGCAGATCATTCTCAATCAGTACCCCGTTCCTGCCTTCTCCCCATACCCCCTGACTCCGCGATCCTTAAGAGCTCTATCTAGCTCTCTCTTGAATGCATTCAGAGAATTGGCCTCCACTGCCTTCTGAGGCAGAGAATTCCACAGATTCACAACTCTCTGACTGAAAACGTTTTTCCTCATCTCAGTTCTAAATTGCCTACGCCTTATTCTTAAACTGTGGCCCCTTGTTCTGGGCTCCCCCAACATTGGGAACATGTTTCCTGCCTCCAACGTGTCCAACCCCTTAATAATCTTATACGTTTCGATAAGATCTCCTCTCATCCTTCTAAATTCCAGTGTATACAAGCCTAGTGTAGGAAATTCCAGTGTATACATTTCCTTAGTGTAGGAAAATAACTGCAGATGCTGGTACAAATGGAAGGTATCACAAAATGCTGGAGTAACTCAGCAGGTCAGGCAGCATCTAGTAGAGGGGGAATGGGTGACGTTTCGGGTCGAGACTCTTCTTCAGACTGAAGAAGGGTCTCGACCCTAAACGTCACCCATTCCCTCTCTCCTAGATGCTGCCTGACCTGCTGAGTTACTCCAGCATTTTGTGATACATTCTACATTTCCTTGAGCGAAGTCTGCTTTGATCTGTTGTTTTCACACCAAATCCCTTTGCATATCTCTAGTTTCCCTCTCCCCTGACTCTCAGTCTGAAGAAGGGTCTCGACCCGAAACGTCACCCGTTCCTTCCCTCTGGAGATGCTGCCTGTCCCGCTGAGTTACTCCAGCGTTTTGTGTCTATTTTCGTTGTTGCCGTGAGGTTGGAAAAGCAAGGGAAAAACTATCTTGCTGTGTGTCAAAACAACTGTCACTTTAAGCTCCATGCAGTCATCAATTTCTCATCGCATGCAATCCAGTATTTAAACTTTGCTAAAGATAGACACAAAAAAAGCTGGAGTAACTCAGCAGGTCAGGCAGCATCTCTGGAGAACATTGATAGGTGACGTTTCGGGTCGGGAACCTTCTTTAGAAACGTCACCTCTCAATGTTCTTCGGAGATGTTGCTTGACACGCTGAGTTACTCTGGCATTTTGTGTCTAAATGCACAAATCAGGAGCTTTTAATGATGTTATGGGTCATGCAGAAATTCAACCCATGTCTCCTCATCATTCAGCACAAGTAATGAAACCAATTCATATTTACAAAGCAAATTAATTTTAATTGAGGAGTAGCAACCTCTGAAGCTCAATGCTTCTCATCATTTATTGCCAAGGATGAGAGTCTCAGTCAGAGAGTTGTAAATCTGTGGAATTCTCTGCCTCAGAAGGCAGTGGAGGCCAATTCTCTGAATGCATTCGAGAGAGAGCTAGATAGAGCTCTTAAGGATAGCGGAGTCAGGGGGTATGGGGAGAAGGCAGGAACGGGGTACTGATTGAGAATGATCAGCCATGATCACATTGAATGGCGGTGCTGGCTCGAATGGCCTACTCCTGCACCTATTGTCTATTGTCTAGAGCAAATAGCAACGTTTAAATGTGATTAAAAAGCAACAGCGGATACTGATTTATACCAAAGATAGACACAAAATGCTGGAGTAACGGAAGGGTCGAGACCCTTCTTCCATCACCTATTCCTTCCCTCCAGAGATGCTGCCTGACCCACTGACTTACTCCAACATTTTGTGTCTATTTTCAGTTGTAACCAGTACCTGCAGTTGCTTCCCACACATCATTTGTGCATTTCGATTAATTCACAAAATGCTGGAGTAACTCAGCAGGTCAGGCAGCATCTCGGGAGAGAAGGAATGGGTGACGTTTCGGGTCGAGACCCTTCTTCAGACTGATCAGTCTGAAGAAGGGTCTCGACCCAAAACGTCACCCATTCCTTCTCTCCCGAGATGCTGCCTGACCTGCTGAGTTACTCCAGCATTTTGTGAATAAATCGATTTGTACCAGCATCTGCAGTTATTTTCTTATATCATTTGTTCATTTAGTGGCTTAGGCTGACTGACAAATCACTGGTGCAGGAAGGGACTGCAGATGCTGGTTTACGCCGAAGACAGACACAAAATGCTGGAGTAACTCTCTGCATCTCTGGAGAGAAGGAATGGGTGACGTTTTGGGTCGAGACCCTTCTTCAGACTGAGAGCCGGGGGAGAGGGAGAGACAGAGATATGGAAGGGTAAGCTGTGAATACATGGCATCAAAGGGGATGCAGGTCAAGGAAAATGTAGAGTAGATCATAGAAACATAGAAAAATAGGTGCAGGAGTAGGCCATTCGGCCCTTCGAGCCAGCACCGCCATTCTACATGATCATGGCCGATCATCCAAAATCAGTACCCCGTTCCTGCCTTTTCCCCCATATCCCTTGATTCCGTTGGTTCCAATCATTGGGCATATTTATCGTTATGTTACAGGATCTGCTGGGTGTGGGGTTTACTTCAGCCATTTACCTCTTGTTGTACGAGTGTGATGGCACTGCTGATATCTTACTCTGCAGTGCGTTTGTTTCTCTGTCCCCGGCTGTCTTCATCCACACTAAATACTGATGCTGCCTCACAGCATCCTGTTGAAGGGATTGGAACACAGCATCGCTCCTGCATTGTTGAGTTTGCAGGGGACAAACTCAGCCCTAATGCACGGCGGTCTCATCGACCGCTGAGGGAAAGGGTGGAGAAGGATAACTGAAGCAGGTCAATAGATTTACTAGCCTTTAATCCATTGTTCCTGTTTTAAAGTGCCACTTGAGAAAAGGCCAGTGGGAACTTAATCTCAGCTCTCTGCCATCAACGATTTGAAAAATAACCTGTACCGTGATGGAGTAGGCTCTGCTGAAGGGCAACAACTCCGGCCCACATGTTTTAAGGTCGTTCTTATCCATGGAAGATGATTTCAACATTGCCAAAATAGCTTGGAGCAAGCAAAATGAGTAGGAAGGAACTGCGGATGCTGGTTTAAATCGAAGATAGACGCAAAATGCTGGAGTAACTCAGCGGGACAGGCAGCATCTGTGGAGAGAAAGAACGGGTGACGTTTCGGGTCGAGACCCTCGACTGTCTCGCTGAGTTACTCCAGCATTTCATGTCTACATTGGAACAAGCATTATGATTTAAGTAATATCACATGAAGTAATATTAAGTACCTACACCCCCTCTTTTTCCTGTATTTCCCTCCCCTCCCCACCCCATTTCTCCCATTGTCCCATCCCAGTCACCCTGCTCCCCTTCCCCGCCCCCCTGTACACTTATCTCCCATCCATGAGTCCTGCGCTTCCCCTGTTATTCCCCCCCCCCCCCCCCCTCTTTCCCGGCCCTATCTTAGAGATAGAACACGGAAACCGGCCCTTTCGGCCCACCGGGTCTGCACCGCCCAGCGATCCCCGCACATTAACACTATCCTATACCCACTAGGGACAATTTAAACATTTATACCAAGCCAATTAACCTACAAACCTGTACGTCTTTGGAGTGTGGGAGGAAACCGAAGATCTCGGAGAAAACCCACACAGGCCACGGGGAGAACGTACAGACAGCGCCCGTAGTCGGGATCGAACCCGGGTATCTGGCGCTGCATTCGCTTTAAGGCAGCAACTCTACCGCTGTGCCACCCCGTCCACCTATCTCCCCTCCCTTTGGCTTTACACGTCACTCCTCTTCTCTCCGTATCTGACACCGTGCTGCCTCCTTTATGTCTCTCGCCATCCATCTTCCAATCACACCCCATCTTAACGACATCCTTCCTGGAGCAGGGTGGCCATAACTGCACACGATGCTCCAAATGCAGGCTCGCCAACGTCTTGTACACCTGTAACGTAACATCCCAACATCTATACTCACGACCACGATTGAAGAGCATGAATGGTTGAGTGATACTTTATTCTCACATGTGTCTAGGTAGGTACAGTGACTTTGTTTTGCAGACAACCCGGTCAAATCATGTAGCAGACCCCGCCTAGGCAGTACACAAATGTTGACACGTCTTGGCGCTGACGTACATTGTTAAGAAACAAATGTAGGAAATAAATAATAACAGAGGAGGCATTTATGCAAACTTTGCATTCCTAGAATAGACAATAGACAATAGGTGCAGGAGGAGGCCATTCGGCCCTTCGAGCCAGCACCGCCATTCAATGTGATCATGGCTGATCATTCTCAATCAGTACCCCGTTCCTGCCTTCTCCCCATACCCCCCCAATGCTGGAGGTTGAGGGGAGACCTGACAGAATCTTTCTGCTTCATTGAGATTATCTTCCACTCTTCTAAATTCTGGAGCAAAGCTTTATATCCATAGGGCGGCGCGGTGGCGCAGTGGTAGAGTTGCTGCCTTCCAGCACCAGAGACCCAGGTTCGATCCTGACAATGGGTGCTGTTTGTACATTCTCCCTATGACCACGAGGTTTTCTCCGGGTGCTCTGGTTTCCTCGCACACACTCCAAAACCCGACAGGTTTGTAGGTTAATTGGCTTCGGTAAAGGTTGTAAATTGTCCCTAGTGCTTAGGATCACAAGATCATAAGTGATAGGAGCAGAATTAGGCCATTCGACCCTTCAAGTCTACTCCGCCGTTCAATCATGGTTGATCTATCCCTCCCTCCTAAGCCCATTCTCCTGCTTTCTGCCCCTCACTTCTGACACCCGTACTAATCAATAATCTATCTATCTCGGCCTTAAATATAAAACCCACTGACTTTGCATCCACAGCATTCTATGGCAGAGAATTGCACAGATTCACCACCCTCTGACTAAAGAGGATAGTGTCAGTGTGCGGGGATCGCTGGTCGGCATGGACTCAGTGGGCCGAATGGCCTATTTCCCTGCTGTATCTCTAAACTAAATCCTAGAAATCAATTTGGTGAACCCTTGATGCACTCTTTGTAAGAACTGCCAAATTTAGGAATCTTAGTTGCTCTGTGATAAGATTGCACGATTGTTGAATTACTAATCACATTCTTTTGATAAGGGTATATTTTTCTTTTTTCAGTACATTTAACAAACGTAGACTATTGTAATCCCGCCCACTTCCCACCTAAAGATAGCAAACCAAAGAAAATATCACAGGATGCTTTAAAACTGTGAAAGCAATAATTAGTGAGCAATTATCTTTGGATATGCCCTGGGTAATTACTTCTATGTAATAATTATGCTTGATAAATTCTAGGCACTTTTGTAGAATTTGGTGACTAGATCATTGGCTACATAACCTTTTAAACCGATGATAAACACTTTAGTCCGAATACTTCAAGATGTAATTATATACTTTCATTTCTGTCTATGTTTCAATCAGTGGTTGTTTATTAGTTCTGGAGTTTAGTTAAGAGATACAGCGCGGAAACACACCCTTCGGCCCACCGAGTCTGCACTGACCAGCGATCGCCACACACTAACAACACTTATCTACCAAGCCAATTAACCTACAAACCTGTGCAGCTTTGGAGTGTGGTGGGAGGAAACCGAAGATCTCGGGGAAAACCCACGCAGGTCACGGGGAGAACGTACAAACTCCGTACAGACAGCACCCGGAGACGGGATCGAACCCGGGTCTCCGGCGCTGCATTCACTGTAAGGCAGCAACTCTACCGCTGCGCCACCGTGCTGTTGTGGAATTCTTTGAGACATCCAGAGAAGATCAAATACTGCATAATCCTCCATCTGTTCTTTTCTAATATTTCTTCTTAACGTGCGGAATAATCTTCTAATTCCACAAATTTACAGATAGATCGTATAACAAATAATCAAATCCTGAGGTTCATAAGTTCATAAATGGAAGGGGCAGAATTAGGCCATTCGGCCCATCAACTCTCCTCTTCCATTCAATCATGGCTCATCTATCTCTCCCTCCTAACCCCATTCTCCTGCCTTCTCCCCATAACCCCTGACATCTGTACTAATTAGGAATCTATCCATCTCTGCCTTAAATATATCCACTGACTTGGCCTCCACAGCCCTCTGTGGCAAAGAATTCCACAGGTTCACCACCCTCTGACTAAAGAAATTCCTTCTCATCTCCTTCCTGAAGGAACGTTCTTTAATTCTGAGGCTGTGACCTCTGGTCCTAGACTCTCTCCCGCCAGTGAAAACATCCTGTACGCATCCACTCTATCCAGGCCTTTCACGATTCGTAATAGAGGTAATAGAAAGGGTGAATGCGCGGAGTATTTTTTCCAGTTTAGGAGCCATCTGTTCTGAGTTTAGTTTAGAGATACAGCGCAGAAACAGGCCCTTCGGCCCATCGAGTCCCTGCTGACCAGTGATCCTTACACACTAACACTATCCTACACACTAGGGACAATTTACAGTTTTTAACCGAAGCCAATTAACCTACAAACCTGTATGTCTTCGGAGTGTGGGAGGAAACCGGAGCACCCAGGGAAAACCCACGCAGGACACGAGGAGAACGTGCAAACTCCGTACAGACAGCACCCGTAGACAGGATTGAGCAGGGGACTCTGGCGCTGTAAGGCAGCAACTCTACCGCTGCGCCACCGTGCCACCTGCTTAATAGCTTATTAACATGACACTGATTTTTCTTCAACAAAAACAGACTAGGACTTTATGCGTTGGATTGCAGCAGGCTAAGAGGTGATCTATGATTTGATTCTATCAAATCATAGAAACATAGAAAATAGGTGCAGGAGGAGGCCATTTGGCCCTTCGAGCCAGCACCGCCATTCAATATGATCATGGCTGATCATCCACAATTAGTAACTCGTGCCTGCCTTCTCCCCATATCCCTTGATTCCACTAGCCCCGAGAGCTCTATCTAAATCATGAGGGGAATAGATAGGGTGAATGCATAGAATCTTTTACCCAGAGTAGGGAAATCAAGAACCAGAGAACATAGGTTTACGGTGAGGGGGGGGGGAAAGATTTAATAAGGACCTGAGGGGCAACATTTTCACACAGAGTATGGTGGGTTTATGGAACGAGCTGCCAGAGGAGATAGTCAAAGTTCAAAGCAGGCACAATAACAACAATTAAAGGGCGTTTGGACAGATACATGGATAGGAAAGGTTTAGAGGGATATGAGCCAAATGTGGGTAGATAGGACTAGCTCATGGCGGGGCATCATGGCTGGCATGGACAAGTTGGGCTGAAGGGCCTGTTCCTGTGCTGTGTGGGTCTATGAAATAATAAATATCAGCAAGTTAGTGGAAAGATGTGATCCAGGATGTTCAAAAACATTGCATGTTAAAGACATTTGGACAGGTACATGAAAAGGGAAGGTTTAGAGGGATATGAGCTAAACGCGGGCAGGTGGGACTAGTGTAGATTGGGCATCTTGGCCTGCATGGGCAAGGTGGGCCGAAGGGCCTGCTTCTACGTCTCTATGATTCTACTTTATATCCTCCCTGCGGTAATACTGCTGTTCCTCAGATGTCCAAGTGATTTTTCGTCTCTCTCCCTGGCAGTAATATGTCTTTCTGACAATCTCCGAGACACTTCCATGTCAGAGCATTGACCTGATAGAAAAAATTGTAGAAAAACATTGAACCACCTTGCATAGTGTGCTGCCCTGCCTCCTAAATTTATGTACAATATAATGCATAATCCATGATGTTTCATTCACTCCGTGTTCCTCTTAATGTGAAAAGAAACACCCAGTGCTACAGCAACTTAACGGATCAGGCAGCATCTCTGGAGAACGAGGGTAGGTGAGATCACCTATCAAACATCACCTATCCATGTCCTCCAGAGATGCTGCTTAACCCGCTGAGTTAATCCTGCACGATCTTTCCTTTTGTGGATTAACCAGTATCTGCAGTTCTTTGTGTCTCTGTGTTCCGGATTAAGCACATGCCCACTAGTTTTAGAATCCTCTACCCAGTGAAAGAAATTGTTAGCAGCACGGTGGCATAGATTTTAGATTTTAGATTTAGAGATACAGCGCGGAAACAGGCCCTTCGGCCCACCGAGTCCGCGCCGCACAGCGATCCCCACACATTAACACTATCCTACACACACTAGGGACAATTTTTACATTTACCCAGTCAATTAACCTACATACCTGTACGTCTTTGGAGTGTGGGAGGAATCCGAAGATCTCGGAGAAAACCCACGCAGGTCACGGGGAGAACGTACAAACTCCGTACAGACGGTGCCCGTAGTCAGGATCGAACCTGAGTCTCCGGTGCTGCATTCGCTGTAAGGCAGCAACTCTACCGCTGCGCCACCATGCTGCCCTTACAGGGCCGGATGCAGAGACTCGGGTTCGATCCTGACCACGGGTGCTATCATCAGTGTAAACCAACGTCTGCTGTTCCTTGTTTCTCCTCTTAATGGATGTCGGAATCCTCCATGAGGGGAATAAATAATCGGGTAAGCGCACAGAGTCTCTTGCCCAGAGTAGAGGAATCGAGAACCAGAGGACAAATTTTTAAGGTGAGGGGAGAACAATTTAATAGAAACCCAAGGAGTAATTTTGGTCACACAAAGGGTGGTGGGTGTATGGAATGGGCTACCGGGGGAAGTAGTTTGAGGCAGGGACGATCGCAGCGTTTAACAAATGTTTAGAAAGGTACATGGATCGGACAGGTTTAGAGGGATTTGGGCCAAATGCAGGTGGGAGTAGTGCTGATGGGACATGTTGGTCGGCGTGGGCAAGGTTGGCCAAAGGGCCTGTTTCCATGCTGTATGACTCTAAAACATGAAATGTGGGCAAATGAGACCAGCTTGGATGGGGCATCTTGGTTGGCATGGATGAGTTGGACTGAAGGGCCTGTTTCTGTGCTGTACGGCTCTTTGACTCTATATTCAAACAGCTTTTGAGATGGCGCAGTGATAGAGCTGCTGCCTTACAACGCCAGAGACCTGGGTTCGATCCTGACTTTGGGTGCTGTCTGTGTGGAGTTTGTACGTTCTCCCTGTGACCATATGGGTTTTCTCCGGGACCTCCGTCTTCCTCCCCACACTTCAAAGACGTACAGGTTTGTAGGTTAATTGGCTTCGGTAAAGATTGTAAATTGTCCCTAGAGTTAGTGTGCGGGGATCGCTGGTCGGTGCGGACTCGGTGGGCAGAAGGGCCTGTTTCCGGGCTCTATCTGTAAACTAAATTAAGCCGTTCTTTTAGCTTGAATGCTGAAACACTGAATGCTATTACAGAGAGAATGTAACTGTTCATTGAGACCTCTTGACTGACATAGAGTTCTTGATTTGTACAGGTGACAGAGGTTATGGGGAGAAGGCAGGAGTATTGGGGTTAGGAGGGAGAGATAGATCAGCCATGATTGAATGGCGGAATAGACTTGATGGACCGAATGGCCTAATTCTACTCCTATTGAAGAGAGAGCTAGAGTGAGTTCTTAAGGATAGCGGAGTCAGGGGGTATGGGGAGAAGGCAGGAACGGGGTACTGATTGAGAATTATCAGCCATGATCACATTGAATGGTGTTGCTGGCTCGAAGGGCCGAATGGCCTCCTCCTGCACCTATTGTGTATTATTCCATGTGACCTTTGAGGAAACCTTGGTAAAATTATTAACAGTGCCTATAAATATATTGAAAAGCATGATTTTTGCTGTTGCTAGGTATATCCTGCAGTATGAATGTCTGAATGTGTTCCCTTTGTTATCAGGCTGCTATTTTTGCCTTGCATAATTCATAGTTACAAGGTGTATACACTCGATGATGAAAGAAACTGATGTTTAATTTACACTGCTTTGTGCAGCCTTCAATGGGCTCCACCCATACACAAAGCCGTGTTAATTGAGTGCTGCAACTCACTGTAGCCCAGCTACCACTGTGCGCCTACTTTAAAACAATAGTTGTTTGCCTTTTTTGTGAAGTAGCTTGTTGATTGGTATTGAAGAGATGTGTTTATTGGTGTTTCTCTTGAGCTGGACCGTTCTGAAGTTGTACTGCCATTACGGCTTGTCAAAATCTGATGGAGCTGTTCTCGAGATAAGCAATAAGCATGGTGGCGCAACGGTAGAGTTGCTGCCTTTACAGCGCTGCCTTACAGAGACCCGAGTTTGATCCCAACTATGGGTGCTTGTCTGTACAGAGTTTGTACGGTTTTCTCCGGGAGTTCCGGTTTCCTCCCACACTCCAAAGACGTACAAGTTTGTAGGTTAAAGAGTAGAAGAAAATAACTGCAGATGCTGGTACAAATCGAAGGTATTTATTCACAAAACGCTGGAGTAACTCAGCAGGTCAGGCAGCATCTCGGGAGAGAAGGAATGGGTGACGTTTCGGGTCGAGACCCTTCTTCAGACTGATGTCAGGGGGGGGCGGGACAAAGGCAGTGGGTATGGGGAGAAGGCAGGAACGGGGTACATATTGAGAATGATCAGGCATGATCACATTGAATGGCGGTGCTGGCTCGAAGGGCCGAATGGCCTCCTCCTGCACCTATTGTCTATAAATGGGAGATATAGACGGTGATATAGAGAGATATAGAACAAATGAATGAAAGATATGCAAAAAAGTAACGGTGATAAAGGAAACAGGCCATTGCTAGCTGTGGGCTAGGTGAAAACAAGTTGCAGACAATGAAACTCACCGGAATGACAATGAGGACACCATTAGTGAATCTGTTCCAGGTGTGGGTCACCTGTATATTAATCAATGAAGGAGGATATTTTGTCACACAGCTCTCTGGTGCAGTAGCAGATGTCCACATATGCCGCTGACATCTCTCGTACCTTCAGCAGATCCTCAATACACTGGAAAGATCCTCCCCTTAATGGGAAATGCTCGATGATCTGAGTTCTTCTATCAGAGCACAGAGATCGAGGCAGAGTGTCACCTGCAGGGAAACGAGCCCTTCAGCCCAACTCATCCGCGCCGACCAAGATACCCAATTTCCCAGAGAAAACCCACGCAGTTACAGGGGGAACCAACAAACTCCGTACAGGCAGCACCCATAGGCAGGATCAAAACCGGGTCTCTCGTGTTGCAAGGCCGTAACTCTACCGCTGCGCCACCGTGTCGGTCCTCTTGATTACCCCTACCTAAGCAATGAACAAGCAGCAGACTGCTTTATTCAGCGGTGAATCTGTGGATTTCATTGCCACAGAAGGCTGTGGAGGCCAAGTTAAAGGATATTTTTAAGGCAGAGGTGGACAGGTTCTTGATTAGTACGGGTGTCAGGGGTTATGGGGAGAAGGCAGGAAAATGGCTTTAGGAGGGAGAGATAGATCAGCCACTATTGAATGGCGGAGTAGACTTGATGGGCCGAATGGCAACAAATGTTTTTCACTGTACCTCGGCACACGTGACAATAAACTAAACTGAACTAATACTGCTCCTGGCACATATGAACCGATGAAACTGATGAAGACCTGAGTAAAAGTAAAAGCATGAACCAATCTCTGACAGAAAAAGTTTTTCCTCATCTCCGTTCTAAATGGCCTACCCCTTATTCTTAAACTGTGCCCCTGGTTCTGGACCCCCCCAACATTGGGAACATGTTTCCTGCCTCTAACGTGCCTGCCTCACACTAACGTGCCAATTCTCTGAATGCATTCAAGAGAGAGCTAGATAGAGCTCTTAACGATAGCGGAGTCAGGGGGTATGGGGAGAAGGCAGGAACGGGGTACTGATTGTGAATGATCAGCCATGATAATGCATTCAAGAGAGAGCTAGATAGCGCTCTTAAGGATAGCGGAGTCAGGGGGTATGGGGAGAAGGCAGGAACGGGGTACTGATTGAGAATGATCAGCCATGATCACATTGAATGGTTGTGGTGCTGGCTCGAAGGGCCGAATGGCCTCCTCCTGCACCTATTGTCTATTGTCTATAAATGATTGTGTGGTGAAAGCCACCTGTTTGCCAGTATTTTGTAACTTCCAGACTTTTATCCCCCTCATTTAAATGCTCTCTGGCATTGCCTTGCAGAGTGCAAGGTAAGGGCAGCTCAATATCAACTTATCCTCAACGTCTACAGCCGACTGACTCTCCATGGTTAGCATGAACCTCCTGCTAGCCTCTTGTGATCTTACTTCTAAAAATAGAACTTACTGCAGGCAGAGCATTTAATTACCTCAGCATCATTAATTACAGCAACCGGCTCCAATTTAGACTTCAGACATTAAAGATACAGAGCTGAACCAGGCCCTTCGGCCCATCGAGTCCGCGCCGACCAGCGATCACCCCGTGCACGAGCACTATCCTACACACACTAGGGACAATTTACAATGACACCAAGCCGATTAACCTACAAACCTGCGTGTCTTTGGAGTGCGGGAGGAAACCGGAGCACCCGGAGAAAACCCACGCGGGTCACGGGGAGAACGTACAAACTCCGTACAGACGGCACCCGTGGTGAGGATCGAACCCGGGTCTGTGGCGCTGTGAGGCGGCAACTCTACCGCTGTGCTACTGTACTGCCTAGATTCTGTTCCTCCAGTTTGTGTGTGGCCTTGCTCTGGCAATGGAGGAGACCCGGGACAGAAAGGTCAGCGGCTACTGGAGTATTTTGCTATTTTGTGGGTTCAGTGCTTGAGCCTTGGCTACCTGGTGTTACAAGGCAGCAACTACTGCTGCTGCTGCTGCCCCCCCCCCCCCCCCAAACACAGGTTTAGTTCCTCTTTGACAGTCTTCACAACCTTTGAACGTTGCAACAATAATCCTGAGAACAACACGTAGCAGTACCTAAGATAGACACAAAAATCCCTCCCTCTCCGTCCCTCCCCCACCCTAGTTCTCCGACTAGTTTCATTGTCCTTCTGATTAATTTACCGATTGTATGCCTCCTTGTCACCTTCCCCTCAGCTAACAATGAATCATAGACAGACACAAAATGCTGGAGTAACTCAGCGGGACAGGCAGCGTCTCTGGAGAGAAAGGAATGAATGGGTGACCCTTCTTCAGTCTCGAACCCGAAACGTCACCCATTCCTTCTCTCCAGAGATGCTGCCTGACCCGCTGAGTTACTCCAGCATTTTTTATCTTTCTTTGGCATAAACCAGCATCTGCAGTTCCTTCTTACACATTTGTAGGAGTACCTGTTTGTTTCAATAGACAATAGGTGCAGGAGGAGGCCATTCGGCCCTTCGAGCCAGCACCGCCATACAATGTGATCATGGCTGATCATTCTCAATCAGTACCCCGTTCCTGCTTTCTCCCCATACCCCCTGACTCCGCTATCCTTAAGAGCTCTATCTAGCTCTCTCTTGAATGTATTCAGAGAATTGGCCTCCACTGCCTTCTGAGGCAGAGAATTCCACAGATTCACAACTCTCTGACTGAAAAAGTTTTTCCTCATCTCAGTTCTAAATGGCCTACCCCTTATTCTTAAACTGTGGCCCCTGGTTCTGGACTCCCCCAACATTGGGAATATGTTGCCTGCCTCTGACGTGTCCAACCCCTTAATAATCTTATACGTTTCGATAAGATCCCCTCTCATCCTTCTAAATTCCAGTGTATACAAGCCTAGTGTGTTTCAAGTGCGTCTGCTTGAGTTATATGTGTGGTGTATTGAATGGATGATGGATGGTGAGAATTAATTTCTTATTTTATGAAAACTAATTTATCTGTTGCAGTGATTGTACCTTTGGGTTGAATTAGATGCAGCTACTTCTGCTTAATGGTAAACTAACAACGTCTTTAGGAAAAGGTATTGGGCTAATTTATAATCATAGTCAAATACCACGAAGACAGGCCCATCGGCCCAACTGGTCCATGCCGGCCAAATGCCCCTACATGGATAGAAAAGGATTAGAGTGATATTGGCTAAACGTGGGCAGGTGGGACTAGTACAGTAGGGGCATTTGTCCAAGTGCCATGGAGTCAAAGAGTCATACAGAGTCATACAGAGTCATACAGATGGAAACTGGCCTTTCAGCCCAATTTGCCCATGCCAACCAAGATGTTCCATCTAAGCGAGTCCCACCTGCCCATATTTGCCCCATATCCCTCGAAACCTTTCCTATCAATGTACCTGTCCAAGTATCTTTTAAATGCAGTTATGGTACCTCCTCTGGCAGCTCGTTCCATATACTCACCAGGTTTCTATGAACTCTTACAAATTAATCTCCTTTGTCTCCATTTTCTAATGGCAACATAGGAGCACTCACACAGGTTGTAACTTAATTGCACCCAGACCTCTCAGTAATCCACCAGAGATTAACAAGTACCCTGGTAACATTTGCTGTCTGCTAATATACATCTTTATGTTACATTAAGTAGCACTCAAGTGTAGACAGCATTGATCTCTCACGGAATGGAATGTCATTTACCAGTTAGATATATTGGAGCATTATCAATCTCCTTTGGAAACAGTCACCCGACCAAATAATGGAGCAATGTTATAATCGAAATTGATGGCTGAATGCTTATTGCAATTGCGCGCCATTGCTTGGCTTTGAGATCACTGAAATTCCTAGTGGTTACTCAGTAAAATACCAATTGTTTGGCTGATTGAAAATTACAGCATGGAAGCAGGCCCTTCGGCCCTCCGAGTCTACGCCGACCATCGATTGATCTCCCGTTCGCACCAGCTCTATGTTATCCCACTTTTCGCATCCACTCCCTACCCAATGGGAGCATTTTGCAGAGGGTCAACTAACCGACAAAACCCGCACGTCTTTAGGATGTGGGAAGAAACCGGAGTACTTGGCGGAAACTCTACACAGACTGCACCCGAGGTCAGGATCGAACCCGGGTCTCTGGCGCTGTGTGGCAGCAGCTCTCTCCACTGCATCATTGAGCTACCCTGCTGTTGTATGCTGGATTATAATCTGTAACCCAGGTGTAAAGTATTCCTGGAGGCACAAAGAACTGCAGATGCTAGAGTAACTGTTGGAGTGCTGGAGTAACTGCGCACGTCAGGCAGCATCTCTGGAGGACACGGATAGGTGACGATTCGGTTCGGGGAACTTCTTCAGACTCTGTGACTCTAGCACGATATTCACAGATTCTTCATTAGTAAGGGTGTCAGGGGTTAAGGGGCGAAGGCAGGAGAATGGGGTTGAGAGGGAATGATAGATCAGCCATGATTGAATGGCGGAGTAGACTGGATAGGCTGAATGGCCTAATTCTCCTAGAACTTTTGAACGATATGTTCAGTGAAGTACTCTTGCTAGCTGATGGCTTGGCAGACAAAGGTTGGAAACTGATCAAGCACTCTAGGATGCCACAAACTGCTGGAGTAACTCAGCAGGTCAGGCAGCATCTCTGGAGAGAAGGAATGGGTGACGTTTCGGGTCGAGACCCTTCTTCAGACTGATGTCAGGGGAGGGGGTGGGACAAAGATAGGACATAGTAGGAGACAGGAAGACTAGTGGGAGAACTGAGAAGGTGGAGGGGAAAGAGAGGGACAGAGGAACTATCTGAAGTTAGAGAAGTCAATGTTCATACCGCTGGGGTGTAAACTGCTCAACCAAAATATGAGATGCTGTTCCTCCAATTTGTGCTGGGCCTCACTCTGACAATGGAGGAGGCCCAGGACAGAAAGGCCAGATTGGGAATGGGAGGGGGAGTTGAAGTGCTGAGCCACCGGGAGATCAGGTTGGTTAAGGCGGACTGAGTGGAGGTGTTGAACGAAACGATCGCCGAGCCTGCGCTTGGTCTCGCCGATGAAGAGAAGTTGACATCTGGAGCAGCGGATACAATAGATGAGGTTGGAGGAGGTGCAGGTGAACCTCTGTCTCACCTGGAAAGTCTGTTTGGGTCCTTGGATGGAGTCAAGGGGGGAGGTAAAGGGACAGGTGTTGCATCTCCTGCGGTTGCAGGGGAAAGTACCTGGGGAGGGGGTGGTTAGGGTGGGAAGGACGAGCGGACCAGGGAGTTACGGAGGGAACGGTCTCTGCGGAAAGCAGAAAGGGGAGGAGATAGGAAGATGTGGCCAGTAGTGGGATCCCGTTGGAGGTGACGGAAATGTTGGAGGATAATTTGTTGTATGCCACGGCTGATGGGGTGGAAGGTGAGGACAAGGGGGGCTCTATCCTTGTTACGAATGGGGAGATGGGGAGCAAGAGCGGAGCTGCGGGATATGGAGGAGACCCTAGTGAGAGCCTCATCTATAATGGAAGAGTTATCCCCTTTAATCCTTTTAATCTTGGATTACTTTCCTGCTTTTCTCATGCGTTGTGTAACATCTGGTAGAGAGGAACAACTTCAATTTGTTGATTTTTTTGCATTAAAAAAGCAGCCGATTGATTCTGTCTTAAACTGAATCTACATCTTTAGTTCAGTTTATTATTGTCACTCGTAGCGAGGTGCTGTGAGAAAGCTTTTGTTTGCGTGCTATCCAGTCAAAGACAAAACGATACATGATTACAATCAAGCCATTCACAGAGAAAGGATAAAAGGTACAACATTTGCCAAAGGTGCACGATATAACATTGAAGTCTGATTAAAGATAGTTCAAAAGTCTCCAGATCGGATAGCACGCAACAAACAAGCTTTGCACTGTACCTCAGTACATGTGACAACAATACACCAGACTAAACAACGCAGGTCTCTGATCAATTGCATTGTTGATTAAATCTCAAGGGAAACGAAATGGGGGAGACTTTAATTCTCCAAACCCTCATCTGGATGGGTCAAATCTCACTGGTCATACAGAGTGATCGAGTCATACAGCGTGGAAACAAGCCCTTCGACCCAACTTGCCCACACACCAACATGTGTCGGAGACTCAGGTTCGATCCTGACTACGGGCGCCGTCTGTACGGAGTTTGTACGTTCTCCCCATGACCTGCTTGGGTTTGCTCCGAGATCTTCGGTTTCCTCCCACACTCCAAAAACGTACAGGTATATAGGTTAATTGGCTGGGCAAATGTAAAAAATAATTGTCCCTAGTGGGTGTAGGATAGTGTTAGTGTGCGGGGATCGCTGGGCGGCGCGGACCCGGTGGGCCGAAGGGCCTGTTTCTGCGCTGTATCTCTAAAAAACAAAAAAAAAGTCCCATCTACACTAGTCCCACTTGCTTGCGTTTGGCCCAGATCCCTCTAAATCTGCCCTATCCATGTACCTGTCTAATTGTTTCTTAAATGTTGTGAGAGTCCCTGCCTCAATTGCCTCCTACGGCAGCTCGTTCCATACAACCACCACCCTTTGTGTGAAAAAAGTTACCCCTCGGATTCCTAAAAAGTCTTTCCCCCTTCATCTTAAACCTATGCCCTCTGGTTCTTCATTCCCCTACTCTGTGTACTCTGTGTAAGAGACTGTGCGTCTACCTGATCTATTCCTCTCATGATTTTGCACACCTCGATAAAGATTACCCCTCATCTTCCTGCACACTGGTGTAAGCCTGCGTACCAATATCCACCCAAACTAATTCCTTACCTCTTAATTGGGATTTCTGAACGGTCGGCCAACCAGCAATATAACTTTTACGATTGGTTACCATCCACCTGTTAAATGTTTCGGTTTTGTTTGTGACAATATCATTATGGTCCCATAATGTATTTCACTATGTACAAATATTAAAGTAGGCCATACCATACGAGACAATAGAACTTTATTCATCCCCGGAGGGAAATCGGTCTGCGGAGAGTCACAGCGCACAACAAGGTACACGAAAACGGCACGCAGAACGGTACAATGTACACGGGATTATTGCAGTGCGCAAGATGCAGCACAGATTAAGAGGTCATTTAGTAGAAGATATCTTTCGGCTGAGCTCAGCAGAGAACTGACTGGCCTGCTAGCTTGGGTTCTAACGTACGTTTAGTTCATTTATTCATCGTCATGTGTATCGCGGTGCAGTGAAAATATATTTTTTCAGTAAACAGACGATACATGATTATAATCAAATCGTCCACAGTGCGCAGATACAAGATAAAGGGAATAATGTTTAGTGCAAGGTAAAGTCCAATTAAAGATAGTCCAAGGATCATCCATGTGGGTTTTCCCCAGGTGCTCCGGTTTCCTCCCACATTACATGTTTGTAGGTTAATTGGCTTCTGTAAATTGTCCCTAGTGTGTGTGGGAGAGAGCTAGTGACCGTTGGTTAGCCTGGACCTGGTGGCCTGTTTCCACGCTGTATCTCTAAACTTAACTGAAAGGAATATCACTCGTACTGTGCCATTTAGAACTGAGATGAGGAAAAACTTTTTCAGTCAGAGAGTTGTGAATCTGTGGAATTCTCTGCCTCAGAAGGCAGTGGAGGCCAATTCTCTGAATGCATTCAAGAGAGAGCTAGATAGAGCTATTAAGGATAGCGGAGTCAGGGGGTATGGGGAGAAGGCAGGAACGGGGTACTGATTGAGAATGATCAGCCATGATCACATTGAATGGAGGTGCTGGCTCAAAGGGCCGAATGGCCTCCTCCTGCACCTATTGTCTATTGTAAATTCATCATTGATCGCCATGGTCTGACATAGAAGTGGACATTTGTTTTGGAAAATGAAAAGGCCAATGATGCTAATATTGGATGAATAACTTCATTTATGGATTGCAGAAGTTCATCTTCAATTGATTTTTAAACTTGCGCAAGCAATTTCTCACGGATGATGTTTACGTCATAGTCACACAGGACAGAAGCACTCTCATTACCCGACCATGTTCATTCCAATCTTTCATTTGTTATTAAAACTCGGAGATTATAAAATGCCAAATGAAAATCTAGTCGGCGTAGAGAATCATCATCTTGTGGTTGAATGTGTTATTATAGTAACATCGGCATGTTGAGCTTTGTTACAGAACTCTGGAGTCAATAGTAGAAAGAAAGGACTGCAGATGCTGGTTAACACACACAAGGGCCAAAGTGCTGGAGTAATTCGGCAGATTAGTGGGCGGCACGGTGGCGCAGCGGTAGAGTTGCTGCCTTACAGCGAATGCAGCGCCGGAGACTCAGGTTCCATCCTGACTACGGGCGCCGTCTGCACGGAGTTTGTACGTTCTCCCCGTGACCTGCGTGGGTTTTCTCCGAGATCTTCGGTTTCCTCCCACACTCCAAAGACGTACAGGTATGTAGATTAATTGGCTGGGCAAATGTAAAAATTGCCCCTAGGGTGTAGGATAGTGTTAGTGTGCGGGGATCGCTGGGCGGCGCGGACCCGGTGGGCCGAAGGGCCTGCTTCCGCGCTGTATCTCTAAAAAAAAAAATCTAAAATCAGGCAGCATCTCTGGAGAACATGGATCGGGACCCTTCAGAAAGGCCTTGACCCTAAATGTCACTGTACGTTGTCCAGAGATGCTTTAGTTCTTTAGTTTAGTTTAACAAAATACAGTGTGGAAACAGGCCCTTCGGCCCATGGAATCCAGCAATTACCTTTACACTCGTTCGGTCCTACACACGAGGGATAATTTTACAGAAGCCTATTAACCCACAAACCTGCACATCTTTGCAATGTGGGAGGAAACCGGAGCACCCGGAGAAACCCCACGCGGTTGCAGGGTGAACATACAAACTCCCTACAGACAGCACCCGTAGTCAGGATCAAACCCAGGTTTCTGGCACTGTGAGGCAGCAACTCAGCAATGCCCTATGCTACCTGACCTGCTGAGTTACTCCAGCACTTTGTGCCCTTCTGAATTCAATAGACGTCATTTTTGCAGATGGATATGCACGTGTGGCTGGGTCGTGTATCCGCTGCATGTATTTGAGGATGAGAGGCAATGCACAGAGATTTCAGAGTGGCAGTGAAGTGGACAATTTATGTTGAATGCAAAGCATGATTAAGTGAATTGTGGCTTTCCGCAAAGATACCACCCGGTGGGTGTTTGTTTGCGCTACAGTAAACCGTGGTGCACGTGGTATTCCCAGAATTAACGATTGGAGTGTCCGGGAAAACCACTTCAGTCTTCAGCAAAGTATCGATCTTGCCTGCTGTTCTGGTTGCCCCATTACAGGAAGGATGTGGAGGGTTTGGAAAGGGTGCTGAGGACGTTCGCAAGAATGGTGCCTGGACTCGTAAATTCATAAATTCTATGAGCAGAATTAGGCCATTTGGCCCATCAAGTCTACTCCGCCTCTGAATCATGGCTGATCTATCCTTCCCTCTCAACCCCATTCTCCGGCCTTCTCCCATCATTAAGCCTGACACCCGTTCTAATCATAAATGTATCAATCTCGGCCTTAAAAATATCCATTGACTTCGGCTCCACAGCCTTCTGTGGACGATTTCCACAGATTCACCACCCTCTGACTAAAGATGTAGGGGCTTTTAAATTCCCTTGAAAGGATTAAAATATTAGGGGATATAAAGTACAGGGAGAACTACATGGACAAACTTAGATTGTTTTTTCTGGAACCCCCCCCCCTCCCACCCAAGGTTGCCATGAGACCTGATAGAAGTATCTAAAATTATCAAAGGCATAGACAGGGTAGACAGTCAGAACCTTTTTCCCAGGATGGAAAAGTTAAATACCAGAGGGCACAGCTTTAAGATGAGAGGGGCAACGTTTAAAGGAGTTGTGCTGGGCAAGCATTTTACACCGAGGGTGGTGTGTAGCTGGAACATGCTGACTGGGATGGTGGTGGAGGCAGATACGATAGTGGCATTTAAAAGACTTTTGGATAGGCACGTGGATATGCAGAGAATGGAGGGATATGGGTTATGTGTAGGCAGATAAGAGTTGGGCTTGGCATCATACTCAGCACAGACATTGTGGGTACTGTTCTATGTTCTTTGTCCCAGCCAAAGGGGCAACTGTTCTGGCATACGATGGATCATAAAAGCAGGCCTGGCACCATTTGGATTTAGTGAGAGGTCTCAATGTATGAAATAAATTCTTGTGGATGAAAGTACGCAGCGAAAGATATGACGTAGTTTGTGGCTTTGGGGACTTCCTAGATTATTCCCTCTCTTACCCACCATTCCTCTGTCTAAATCATAGAGTCAACATGGAAACAGGCCCTTCAGCCCTACTTGTCCAAGATGCCCCATCTACACCAGTCCCACCTGCCCCCGTTTGGCCTATATCCCTCTAAATATTACCTGTTCAAATGCCTCAACAACCTCCTCTGGCTGCTTATTTCACATACCCACCACCATCTGTGTGGAAAGGATTGCTTCTCGGGCTCCTATTAAATTTTTCCCACTCATCTTAAACCTATGTTCTCTGTTTCTTTATTCCCCTACTCTGAGTAACAGACTCTGTGCATTTGCCCTATATATTCGCCTTATGATTTTATACAAGAGCATCCTCCTGCATTCCAAGGAATAAAGTCCTCGCCTGCCCAACCTCTCCCTGTAGCTCAATAGACAATAGGTGCAGGAGGAGGCCATTCGGCCCTTCGAGCCAGCACCGCCATTCAATGTGATCATGGCTGATCGTTCTCAATCAGTACCCCGTTCCTGCCTTCTCCCCATAACCCCTGACTCCGCTATCCTTTAGAGCTCTATCTAGCTCTCTCTTGAATGCATTCAGAGAATTGGCCTCCACTGCCTTCTGAGGCAGAGAATTCCACAGATTCACAACTCTCTGACTGAAAAAGTTTTTCATCATCTCAGTTCTAAATGGCCTACCCCTTATTCTTAAACTGTGGCCCCTTGTTCTGGACTCCCCCAACATTGGGAACATGTTTCCTGCCTCTAATGTGTCCAACCCCTTAATAATCTTATACGTTTCGATAAGACTTTGAGTTCTGGCAGCTTTCATCTGCCAAATTTCTCTAACCATTACGACTTTCATTACTTAATCCCTTTCATTACTTAATGGCAGAGGACAAGTAAAAGCAAGTGATACATGTGAAAATGTTTGTTTTTTTAAACAAAAAGTTGGCATTGACTGAGTGAGCAGAGCCAAATTCTGTTTCAAATCTCATTTAAAAATTACAATCAATTTGTCAGAATTCATTATGCATCAAAATATCTATCGCTTGCACTCATCAATCAAAACAGAATTTATCAGCTTTCTTTTATACCCCCACATGGTGGAGTTAAATGTGATTCTTTGCACCTGTGGCTTGTTCTTGTGTGAAGTATTTAACAGTGAAAAGCATCTTAACCGGGGAGTAATGGATATTCTCCACTGGCTGCTCGTTTCATATACCCACCACCCTCTGTGTGGAAAAAGTCGCTCCTCGGGTTCCTGTTAAATTTCGCACCTTACCCTTCCACAACTCTCGTTTCCCCCCCAACCCCGACTCTCAGCCTGAAGAAGGGTCTCGACCCGAAACGCCACCCGTTCCTTCTATCCAGAGATGCTGCCTGTCCCGCTGAGTTACTCCAGCATTTTATGTCTATCATTAATGGATCGCCTGAAGTGATTTCAAACCAACGGTGCCTTGGAGGAACGTGGAGGATGCTGTTATAAATGAACAGAACAAAATAACAGCGTTGAGTTTATATCCATATTTCCATTACTTTTGTAATGTACCCGCAGCTTGTCACATAATGGTGAGGTGGGTGGTGGGTGGTGTGGGGGGGGGGGGGGGAGGGGAGTGATAGTGAGAGGAAAGGCCTGTTTCCATGCTATATGACTCTATTTTGCAGATGGAAACAAAGTGCTGGAGGAACTCAGCAGATCAGGCAGCATTTCTGGAGAAAAATGGATGGGCAATGTGAAGGTTTGGGACCATTCTTCTGACCCTTCTCATGAAGAAGGGTTCTGACCTGTAACAAGAGCCATCCTTTTTCTCCAGAGATGCTGCCTGACCCCCTGAGTTACTCCAGCGCTTTTTGTCTGTCTGTGGTTAAAAACCAGCATCTGGAGTACTTTGTTTCTGCATTCTGCCTCTATTCTTCCTTGTGCTTGCTTTTCACCCTCTCCTATGCTTAAACTGGAGAGAGTGAAAAGCAAGTCCTAGAGTCACACAAGCCCAAGAGAATATGACTCCCAACATTTGCCTCTTGCTGAAATCTGTTCCCGTTCAGCACAAACTAAAACATAGCAACTATCCTCAAAACCAAGGCAGTGCACAACACAGACACTGGGCTGTCTTTTGTGTGATAGGGGCAGAATTGGGCCATTCAGCCCATCAAGTCCACTCCGCCATTCAATCATGGTTGATCTATCTTTCCCTCTTAACCCCATTGTCCTGCCTTCTCCGTATAACCGCTTATACCCGTACTAATCAAGAATCTATCAATCTCTGCCATAAAAATATCCATTGACTTGGCCTCCATAGCCGTCTGTGGCAATGAATTCCACAGATTCACCGCCCTCTGACTAAAGAAATTCCTCCTCATCTCTTCTCCGATAAGTCATAGCAAATGTAAAGGAAGAATAATCATGCCCAGTGGGGCAGCTGGTAGTTCTGCTGCCTCACAGCATCAAAGATGCAGGTTTGATCCTGACCTTGGCTGCTGTCTGTGTGAAGTTTGCAAGTTCTCCCTGTCACTTGGTGGGTTTCACCTGGCTGCTCCCAAGGACATGTAGGTTTGGAGGTTAATTGGTGTCTGTAAATTGCCATTAGGCATGCGAAGGGTGGATGCAAAAGTGGGATAACGTCAAACTAGTGTGAAACGGGGTGATCAATATTCGGTGTGGTCTCGGTGGGCCAAAGGGTCTGTTTCTGTGCTGCATAAATCAATCAATCTGCTAAGGATAATGGGTGGTCTGAACATCCTAGTG
This sequence comes from Rhinoraja longicauda, assembly GCF_053455715.1. Lineage (NCBI taxonomy): Eukaryota > Metazoa > Chordata > Chondrichthyes > Rajiformes > Arhynchobatidae > Rhinoraja > Rhinoraja longicauda. The sequence goes on from NC_135969.1 coordinate 41,205,810, forward strand.
GTCCAGCAATAGTTTTATTTGGACACCGTTTTTCTTCATGTGGGAGAGACAAGGAACTGCAGATGTGGGAATCCTGAACAAAACACAATGTGCTGGAGGAACTCAATCAGTCAGGCAGCACTAGGGTTGCCAACTGTCCCGTATTAGCCGGGACATCCCGTATTTTGTGCTAAATTAGTTTGTCCCGTACGGGACCGCCCTTGTCCTATATTAGTAGGGTTGCCAACTTCCACACTCCCAAATAAGGGACAAAGGGTGACGTCACCGCCCCGCGCCCCACATGACCTCACCCAGCCAGCGGCCATGTGCTCCCGCTCCACCAATGGCGACCGCCCGGGCCGGGAGGCCGCCATTGGTGGGGAGCGTGTGGCCGCTGGCTGGGTGAGGTCACGTGGGGCGTGGGGTGGTAACGTCACCTTGTCCCGTATTTGGGAGTGAGGAAGTTGGCAACCGTAGGCAGCACCTTCAGAGGGAACGGACTGAGGACATTTTGATTCGGGATCACAATGTTTAGTTTACTTTAGAGATGCAGCGTGAAAGCAGGCTCTTCGATCCAACCTAGTCCAGGCCGACAATCGATCACCCATTCATGCTAGTTCTATGTTATCCCACTTTTACTTGCTATACACTAGGGGTTATTTACAGAAGCCAATTAACCTACAAAACCGCACGTCTTTGGGATGTGGGAGGAAACCGGAGAAAACCCAGGAAAAACATGCAAACCCCACACAGACAGCACCCGAGGTCAGGATCGAACGGGGGTCCCTGATGCTGTGAGGCAGCAGCTCGACCAGCTGCGCCAATGTGCCATCACAATGTTGGAATTGTGTCAAACTGCAACCTAATGTTTTTAAATGAATGCAAAGCAAAAAGTTCAGCAAGATAGTTAGCCAGAAAAATAATAGACATGCCAGTTAAAAATTAGCTGGAAAGCTTGACTTTAATCCTCTCAAGGGATGCGGGTGATGTTGGCACGGCCAACGTTTAATGCACTTGCCGTTGATTGGGGCTGATTGCAGTGTGTAAAAAGATGTTGCCCTCAACTCTGATTAATCTCAAAAATGAACTGCCAGAGAAAACATACATTTCAACAAATGCTCTCTCCTTTGAATGAGAACACCAGATTGAAGGTCCCATCACTCGCGCAAAGTCCATGTCCTGCAACCTCTTTCTTTTCCCATCCAGCTTGATCTGGAGAATCATAAGGTCGTAAGGGATAGGAGTAGAATTAGGCCATTCGGCCCATCAAGTCTACTCCGCCATTATGTCATGGCTGATCTTTCTCTCCCTCCAAACCCCATTCTCCTGCCTTCCCACCATAATCCTTGACATCCGTACTAATCAAGAATCTATCTATCTCTGCCTTAAACATATCCACTGACTTGGCCCCCACAGCCTTCTGTGGCAAAGAATTCCACAGATTCTGAGTGAAGAAATTTCTCATCTCCTACCTAAAAGATCGTCCTTTAATTCTGAGGCTATGACCTCTAGTCCTCGACTCTCCCACTAGTGGAAACATCCTCTCCACATCCACTCTATCCAAGCCTTTCACTATTCTGTACGTTTCAATGAGGTCCCTCCTTCATTATTCTAAATTCCAGCGAGCACAGGCCCAGTGCCGACAAACGCTCATCATGGGTTAACCCACTCATTCTTGGGATCATTCTTGTAAACCTCCTCTGGACCCTCTCCAGAGCCAACACATCCTTCCTCAGGTATGGTGCCCAAGATTTCTCACAATATTCCAAATGCGGCCTTACCAGTGCCTTGTAGAGCCTCAGCATCACATCCCTGTGCTCGTATACAAACCTCCTTGAAATAAATGCTAACATTGAGTTTGCTTTCTGAGAGTGCTCTTGGCCTTGACTGCTTTTAATTTTAGTTTTAGTCTGTGTTAGGGTGTCCCGAAACGTCACCCATTCCTTCTATTCAGGGATGCTGCCTGCCCCCGCTGAGTTACTCCAGCATTTTGTGTCTATCTTCAGGTGTAAACCAGCAACTGTAGTTCCTTCCTACACATAATGCGCTTAGATTAGTTTAGAGATACAGCGCGGAAACTATCCCTTCGGCACACCGAGTCCGCTCCGAACAATGATCCTTCTATAACCAGTTCTATCCTACACACACTAGGGACAATTTACAATTTTACCGAAGAGCCAATTAACCTACAAACCTGTAAGTCATTGGAGAGTGGGGGGAAACCGGAGCACCCGGAGAAAACCCACGCGGTCACAGGGAGAACATACAAACTCCTTACAGACAGCACCCGTGGTCAGAATCGAACCCGGGTCTCTGGCGCCGTAAGGCAGCAGCTCTACTGCTGCGCCACCGTGCCGCCCTTTTTATACCCTTGTATGATGATAATTATTGATAACAATATATTTGGAAAATATGTGGGCAAATGGGTTTAGACAGTTGTAAAATAGTTTTACCATACAGTAAAAAGCAATCCCAAAATAAACCAGGATTCGTCTAAATTCTAAAATATGTAATGATTAGCAGGTACTGAAATGTTCTAAAATTAAGCAGCAGCTTGTCTTTCTGCTTGGGCTTATTGTCAGATTTCACTGCGCTCAACTCTGTGAGGCAGTGAAGGATAAATGTTGTTTGCACAGCATTATTGTATTTTTTCTCTGCAACATTTGACACTTGATAAGTCTGATTCTCACCAGCTGCAACAGGAGGTGAACTTTGTTGACTGTACACTGTGTAATATTGCAGTAACTGGCTCCATTAAGTGCTCTGTAACACCATCAAATAGCCCCAGCGAGACTGCTATCAACTAAAAACAGGCACTGTTTTGGGGGTTTCTGATCTCTGTTCACACAACCAACATGTGGAGTTCCCCAGGTGAAATACTCAAGGTACCAAGAGACCTGGGAATGCATCAATAGAGAGTTGTCGAGTCACACAGCACGGAAACGGGCCCTTTGGCCGAGCCAGTCCGTGCTGACAAAGAGGTTTTTAGTTTAGTTTAGAGATACAGTGCGGAAACAGGCCCTCCGGCCTACCGAGTCCGCATCAACCAGCGATCCCCGCTCATTAACACAAACCTACACACGCAAGGGGCAATTTACACTTCCGTCGAGTCCACAAACCTAAGACAATTAACAATATAAACCTGTACGTGTGGGAGGAAACCGAAGATCTCAGATAAAAACCCACGCGGTCACGGGGAAAAGGACAAACTCCGTACGGACGGCACCCGTAGTTGCGATCGAACCTGGGTCTCGGGCGCTGAAAGCGCTGTGAGGCAGCAACTCTACCGCTGCGCCACCGTGACCACCCTAACCGTGCACCATGCTCCATCTACGTTAGTCATATTTGCCCGCATTTGGTCCATGTTACTCGAAACCTTTCCCATCCATGTATCTCTCCGGGTGCTTTTCAAAAATGTTGTTATTGTACCTGCCTCAACTACCTCCTCTGACAGACACAGTCTGAAGAAGGGTCTCGACCCGAAACGTCACCCATTCCGTCTCTCCAGAGATGCTGCCTGACCTGCTGAGTTACTCCAGCATTTTGTGTCGACCTTCTATTTAAACCAGCATCTGCAGTTTTCTTTCCTCCCTTCTCTGGCAGTTCGTTGCATACACCCACCATCCTCTGATTGGAAAAAGTTGTCTGATCTTAACTATGTCTTCTGGTTCTTGAATTGCTTATCCTGGTTAAAAGACTCTGTGGTGTTAACCCTATCAATTCCCCTCATACCCGAATACAATGGGAATGAAGTGACTAAAGGACACTATGGACTTTTGACTTTACTTTAGAGACACAGTGTAGAAACAAATCCACGCCGACCAGCGATCACCCTGTACACTAGCACAATTTTACACACTAGGGTCAATTGTACCATTTTTACCCCAGCCAATTAACCTACAAACCTCTGGAGTGTGGGAGGAAATCAGAGCACCCGGAGAAAGCCCACGTGGTCACTGGGAGAACATGCAAACTCCGTACAGACAGCACCCGTGGTCAGGATTGAACCCGGGTCTCTTGTGCTGTGAGGCAGCAACTCTTGTGACACCCTGCTGGAACTTAAAATAGATCTGTACCCAGGACTGATGTGCCCCTACTGGTTAAGTAGAGGAATAAGGGGAGAAATTGCTGCAATATTGGTCTTAATTTTACAAAGCTCTCAATTCCGGACCTTTACCTGAGGGTCTATAAAGTGAAAACATCGTTCCATTCTGAGTGAGTGGAAGGAAACGCCTGACTGGCTTATGAATATTTCACTCATTATATAGTCATTTATTCTTCTTTCTTTCTTTTCTTAGATAAACAAGCAACAGCTCCAAACAGTCAAGGATCGATTCCAGGCTTTCTTGAATGGAGAGACACAGATCGTGGCAGACGAAGCTTTCATCAATGCTGTACAAAGTTATTTTGAGGTAACGGATGTTTTCCTATGGGGTTGACAGCGTGAGAACATTGGTTTTGCTGAATGTTCTGAGTTTTTCTGAAAATATAACTACCTTCACTTGAGTCAGTAAGATGTTGTTTCTATTCTATTATAAAGAATCACAGTTTAGTTTATTGTCACGTGTACTGAAGTACAGTGAAAAGCTTTTGTTGCGTGCTATCCAGTCAGCGGAAAGACAATACATGATTACAATCGAGCCAATTACAGTGTACAGGTACATGATAAGGGAATAACGTTTAGTGCAAGATAAAGCCAGCAACGTCCAATCAAGAATAATTCGAAGTAGATAGTAGACAATAGACAACAGGTGCAGGAGGAGGCCATTCGGCCCTTCGAGCCAGCACCGCCATTCAATGTGATCATGGCTGATTATTCTCAATCAGTACCCCGTTCCTGCCTTCTCCCCATACCCCTGACTCCGCTATCCTTAAGAGCTCTATCCAGCTCTCTCTTGAATGCATTCAGAGAATTGGCCTCCACTGCCTTCTGAGGCAGAGAATTCCACAGATTCACAACTCTCTGACTGAAAAAGTTTTTCCTCATCTCAGTTCTAAATGGCCTACCCCTTATTCTTAAACTGTGGCCCCTTGTTCTGGACTCCCCTAACATTGGGAACATGTTTCCTGCCTCTAACGTGTCCAACCCCTTAATAATCTTGTACGTGCTGGTGAGGCCAGGAACAGAGAGATAGAGGGTATGAATTTATGGCTGAGGGGCTGGTGCAGAGAGCAGGGATTTAGATTTCTGGACCACTGGGATCTCTTCTGGGCTAGGGGTGACTTGTACAAAAGGGACGGGTTACATCTTAACAGCAGGGGGACAAACATTCTGGCAGGCAGGTTTGCTAGTGCGACACCTGTGGCTTTAAACTAAGTAGTGGGGGGGAGGGGTTAACAAATTGTGAAGATGAGGTTAAAGGGAATACAGGAGATATTGCAGAAGACTCTCGGAAGAATGGGAACAGAAGTTCTAGAGGGGAAAAGAGATTAAGGGCAGGGCCATTTGTGACCGATGTGAGAGGGGAGGTAAATACAGAAGTTAAAGTGTTGTACTTAAATGCGCGTAGTATAAAAAATAAAGTGGATGAGCTTGAGGCTCAGTTAGTCATGGGCAAGTATGATGTTGTAGGGATCACTGAGACATGGCTACAAGAAGACCAGGGCTGGGAACTGAATATTCAGGGGTACACAACGTATAGAAAAGACAGACAGGTGGGCAGAGGGGGTGGTGTTGCTCTGCTGGTAAGGAATGATATTCATTCCCTTGCAAGGGGTGACATAGAATCAGGAGATGTTGAATCAGTATGGATAGAAATGAGGAATTGTAAGGGTAAAAAGACCCTAATGGGAGTTATCTATAGGCCCCCAAACAGTAGCCTCGACATAGGGTGCAAGTTGAATCAGGAGATAAAATTGGCGTGTCACAAATGTAATGCTACGGTGGTTATGGGAGATTTCAACATGCAGGTAGACTGGGAAAATCAGGTTGGAAATGGACCCCAGGAAAGAGAGTTTGTAGAGTGCCTTCGAGATGGATTCTTAGAACAGCTTGTACTGGAGCCTACCAGGGAGAAGGCAATTCTGGATTTAGTGTTGTGTAATGATCCTGATCTGATAAGGGGACTAGAGGTAAAAGAGCCATTAGGAGGCAGTGATCACAACATCATAAGATTTACTCTGCAAATGGAAAGGCAAAAGGGAAAATCGGAAGTGTCAGTATTACAGTATAGCAAAGGGGATTACAGAGGCATGAGGCGGGAGTTGGCCAAAATTGACTGGAAGGAGGCCCTAGCAGGAAGGACGGTAGAACAGCAATGGCAGGTATTCCTGGGAATAATGCAGAGGTTGCAGGATCAATTTATCCCAAAGAGGCGGAAAGACTCTAAGGGGAGTAAGAGACACCTGTGGCTGACGAGGGAAGTCAGGGACAGCATAAAAATTAAGGAGAGGAAGTATAACATAGCAAAGAAGAGTGGGAAGACAGAGGATTGGGACTCTTTTAAAGAGCAACAAAAGTTAACTAAAAAGGCAATACGGGGAGAAAAGATGAGGTACGAGGGTAAACTAGCCAATAATATAAAGGAGGATAGCAAAAGTTTTTTTAGGTACGTGAAGAGGAAAAAAATAGTCAAGGCAAATGTGGGTCCCTTGAAGACAGAAGCAGGGGAATTTATTATGGGGAACAAAGAAATGGCAGACGAGTTAAACCGTTACTTTGGATCTGTCTTCACTGAGGAAGATACACACAATCTCCCAAATGTTCTAGGGGCCGGAGAACCTAGGGTGATGGAGGAACTGAAGGAAATCCACATTAGGCAGGAAATGGTTTTGGGTAGACTGATGGGACTGAAGGCTGATAAATCCCCAGGGCCTGATGGTCTGCATCCCAGGGTACTTAAGGAGGTGGCTCTAGTAATAGTGGAGGCATTGGAGATCATTTTTCAATGTTCTATAGATTCAGGATCAGTTCCTGTGGATTGGAGGATAGCAAATGTTATCCCACTTTTTAAGAAAGGAGGGAGAGAGAAAACGGGTAATTATAGACCAGTTAGTCTGACATCAGTGGTGGGGAAGATGCTGGAGTCAATTATAAAAGACGAAATTGCTGAGCATTTGGATAGCAGTAACAGGATCATTCCGAGTCAGCATGGATTTACGAAGGGGAAATCATGCTTGACAAATCTACTGGAATTTTTTGAGGATGTAACTAGGAAAATTGACGGGAGAGTCGGTGGATGTGGTGTACCTCGACTTTCAGAAAGCCTTCGACAAGGTCCCACATAGGAGATTAGTGGGCAAAATTAGAGCACATGGTATTGGGGGTAGGGTACTGACATGGATAGAAAATTGGTTGACTGACAGAAAGCAAAGAGTGGGGATAAATGGGTCCCTTTCGGAATGGCAGGCAGTGACCAGTGGGGTACCGCAAGGTTCAGTGCTGGGACCCCAGCTATTTACGATATACATTAATGACTTAGATGAAGGGATTAAAAGTACCATTAGCAAATTTGCAGATGATACTAAGTTGGGGGGTAGTGTGAATTGTGAGGAAGATGCAATAAGGCTGCAGGGTGACTTGGACAGGTTGTGTGAGTGGGCGGATACATGGCAGATGCAGTTTAATGTAGATAAGTGTGAGGTTATTCACTTTGGAAGTAAGAATAGAAAGGCAGATTATTATCTGAATGGTGTCAAGTTAGGAGGAGGGGATGTTCAACGAGATCTGGGTGTCCTAGTGCATCAGTCACTGAAAGGAAGCATGCAGGTACAGCAGGCAGTGAAGAAAGCCAATGGAATGTTGGCCTTCATAACAAGAGGAGTTGAGTATAGGAGCAAAGAGGTCCTTCTACAGTTGTACCGGGCCCTGGTGAGACCGCACCTGGAGTACTGTGTGCAGTTTTGGTCTCCAAATTTGAGGAAGGATATTCTTGCTATTGAGGGCGTGCAGCATAGGTTCACTAGGTTGATTCCCGGAATGGCGGGACTGTCGTATGTTGAAAGGCTGGAGCAATTAGGCTTGTATACACTGGAATTTAGAAGGATGAGGGGGGATCTTATTGAAACATATAAGATAATTAGGGGATTGGACACATTAGAGGCAGGAAACATGTTCCCAATGTTGGGGGAGTCCAGAACAAGGGGCCACAGTTTAAGAATAAGGGGTAGGCCATTTAGAACGGAGATGAGGAAGAACTTTTTCAGTCAGAGAGTGGTGAAGGTGTGGAATTCTCTGCCTCAGAAGGCAGTGGAGGCCAGTTCGTTGGATGCTTTCAAGAGAGAGCTGGATAGAGCTCTTAAGGATAGCGGAGTGAGGGGTTATGGGGAGAAGGCAGGAACGGGGTACTGATTGAGAGTGATCAGCCATGATCGCATTGAATGGCGGTGCTGGCTCGAAGGGCTGAATGGCCTCCTCCTGCACCTATTGTCTATTGTCTATTGTCTAAGATCTCCTCTCATCCTTCTAAATTCCAGTGTATACAAGCCTAGTCGCTCCAGTCTTTCAACATATGACAGTCCCGCCATTCCGAGAATTAACCTAGTTCAGGACTGCTCTCTGGTTGTGGTAGGATGGTTCAGTCGCCTGATAACAGCTGGGAAGAAACTGTCCCTGAATCTGGAGGTGTGCGTTTTCACACTTCTATACCTTCTGCCTGATGGGAGAGGGGAGAAGAGGTAAAAGAATCACTGATGTTCAGGTGTCCATCTGCAGCTCATGTTCTATATGTATCATCAGATTCCTATTTTTGGAACTCTTCTGGGGCACCATGACAAGCAGTCAAGTCAAAGTTAGTTATAGAGCATAGAGAGAACATGAGAGCCACTTCAACTGAAACAGGCCACCCAATTCTTCATTGCTCTGAGCCTGTGCATTGAAGAGCCTGTCCCAGTTCCATGTTCTATTATCCAAATCCTGTCCTCATCAATAGTCGTTTATTCAATCAATAGTCATTTTGTCACATACACATAAATGTGTAGTGAAATGAAAAATTACCCGCAGTTCAACAATAAGACCAATAAGAATAATCAATAAAAATGCAATAACACATACAATCATAAACTAACACCAAACAAAAGCTTCCCCTCTCATAAGGTCATAAGTGACAGATGTAGAATTAGGCCATTTGGACCATCAAGTCTACTCTGCCATTTAATCATGGCTGATCTATCTCTCCCTCCTAACGATATTCTCCTGCCTTCTCACCATAATTGGATTTTAGAAGGATGAGAGGGGATCTTATCGAAACGTAGAAGATTATTAAGGGGTTGGACACGTTAGAGGCAGGAAACATGTTCCCAAATGTTGGGGGAGTCCAGAACAAGGGGCCACAGTTTAAGAATAAGGGGTAGGCCATTTAGAACGGAGATGAGGAAAAACTTTTTCACTCAGAGAGTTGTGAATCTGTGGAATTCTCTGCCTCAGAAGGCTGTGGAGGCCAATTCTCTGAATGCATTCAAGAGAGAGCTAGATAGAGCTCTTAAGGATAGCGGAGTCAGGGGGTATGGGGAGAAGGCAGGAACGGGGTACTGATCAAGAATAATCAGCCATGATCACATTGAATGGCGGTGCTGGCTCGAAGGGCCGAATGGCCTACTCCTGCACCTATTGTCTATTGTCTATAACCTCTGACACCCGTAATAGTCAAGAATCTATCTATCTCTGCCTTAAAAATATCCACTAACGTGGCCTCCACAGCCTTCTATGGCAAAGAATTCCACCGATTCGCCGCCCTCTGCCTAAAGAAATTCCTGTGATGATCTCTGGTCCTAGACTCTCCCACTAGTGGAAACATCGCCTCCACATCCACTCTATCCAAGCCTTTCACTATTCTGTATGTTTCAATGAGGTCCCACCCCCCCCCCCCCCCCCTCATTCTTTTAAACTCCAGCGAGTACAGGCCCAGTGCTGACAAACCCTCAATATAGGTTATCCTACTCATTCCTGGGATCGTTCTTGTAAACCTCCTCTCCATTCAGACGTTTGGTGACAGGCCCTCGGGCTCTCAAACCTTTCCCCCTCACACTGACATCCGCTCCTATGGTGGGTCGCTCATTGCCAGTGTCAGCTCCCTGCCCTGAGTAATGGTGCTAATTGATTTCTTTGCTATACGGAGAACCCCAGCTATGATTCAAGGCCTTTGAATTAACAAACCAAACCATCAGTCTATTGAAGACTACAAACTCCCAAAAAACTACAAACTACAAACTGCCGTGATTGCACTCGGGTTTTGGTTTAGTTTAGTTTAGAGTTGCAGCGCAGAAACAGGCCCTTCGGCCCACCGAGTCCACACTGACCAGCGATTTCCCCCCTCCCCCGGTTCACTAACACTATCCAACACGCACTAGGGACAATTTCCAATTACACCAAGCCAATTAACCTACAAACCTGCACATCTTTGGAGTGTGGGAGGAAACCGGAGCACCCGGGGAAAACCCACGCAGTAACAGGGAGAACGTGCAAACTCCATACAGACAGCACCCATAGTCAAGATTGACTAACAATGAACCTTTCCATAACTCCTTGAACATCGTCTGCTTTGATCTGTCATTTTCACACCTCACCCTTGCATATCTCCATTCTCCAACTCCCCTGACTTTCAGTCTGAAGCATGGGTCTCGACCCGAAACGTCACCTATTCCTTCTCTCCAGAGATGCTGCCTGACCCGCTGAGTTACCCCAGCATTTTGTGTCTATCTTCAGTGTAAACCAGCATCTGCAGTTCCTTCCAAAAACAATATATTGTATGTTTGTTTCTATATATTGAACTTCTTTTTAATGTTTAGTATAGTTTAGTTTGCTAGTATTATCTTGTGTACCGAGGTACAGTGAACAGCTTTTATTTGCTTGCTATCCAGTCAGCGGAAAGACTATGTATGAATGCTATCAAGCTGTCCACAGTTCACAGATAAAGGATACAGCATTTAGTGCAAAGATATAACATTAAAGTCCAATTAAAAATAGTTCAAAGGTTTCCAATGAGGTAGATGGGAGGTCAGGACCAAACTCAGGCTGATGAGAGGACCATTCAGTTGCCTGATAACAGCTGTGAAGAAACTGTTCTTGAGTAATATGTTTACTGAGACGATGCTGATTAATAACTGTTCCTGAGTAATATGTTTACTGAGACGATTACTGAGCACTTCAACTCCCCCTCCCACTCCCAGTCTGACCTTTCTGTCATGGGCCTCCTCCAGTGCCATAGTGAGGCCCACCGGAAATTGGAGTAACAGCACCTCATATTTCGCTTGGGCAGCTTGCAGCCCAGCGGTTGACTTCTCCAACTTTAGATAGTTCCTCTGTCCCTCTCTTCCCCTCCCCCTTCCCAGTTCTCCCTCTATCTTCCTGTCTCCACCTATATCCTTCCTTTGTCCCGCCCACCTGACATCAGTCTGAAGAAGGGTCTCGACCCGAAACGTCACCCATTCCTTCTCTCCTGAGATGCTGCCTGACCCGCTGAGTTACTCCAGCATTTTGTGAAATAAACACCATCGATTTGTACCAGCATCTGCAGTTATTTTCTTACTCTACTAAGTACTGCATCTACATATCTGCTGTGCTGCGGGAAGTAAGAATTTCATTGTTGAAACATTCAAGAAAATAAAACACTCTTGACCTAGGGAGACACAGTGGGGGCAGGGGTAGAGTTGCTGCCTTACAGTGCCGAGTTCGAAACCTAGGTTCGGTCCTGACTACAGGTGCTGTCTGTATGGAGTTTGTACCTTCTCCCTGTGACCACATGGGTTTTCCCCGGGTGCTCCGGTTTCATCTCACACTCCAAAGACGTGCAGCTTTGCAGGTTAATTGTCTCCTGTAAATTCTAAGTTGTCCCTCGTGTGTAGAGACAAGTGCTGTCTGTTTGGCGTCTGCACTTTTTGACTGCGTTGGTTTTCTGCAGGAGCTCCGCTTATCTCCCACGTCCCGAAGACGTGCAGGTTTGAAGGTTAACAGACCTTAGTAAATTGCCCCCCTGGTGTGTAGGGTGTGGTTGAGAAAGTGGGATAGCACGTGGACTTAGTGGGCCGAAGGACCAGTTTCCATGCTTTATCTCTCAGTCAATCAGATACACACAGCAATCGCAAGTGTACTGGTTGATTGTTGGTCAGTGTGGATTCGGTGGGCCGAAGGGCCTGTTTCCAGGCTGTATCTCTGAAGTAAAGACCCCCTTGACACTTGATCCATGGTGGTCTGAAGCTGAACTTCCAACCTTCGTACACCTCGGATGTCAAACATCTGAGCTAAAAGCTACCATTGCGTTTGCATGTGAGTTTAGCTGAAAGCCAGTAATTGCAACAGCTGGTGCTTAATGGCTGTGCTTTTTCTGTTTATTGATAATAGTAATTTAGAAATCAAACTAAATATATGAGCAGTAATGTGCCCTTTGTCTGTCAGATTGAGGTAAATGGTTAGAATATAGAGTGAATTATACCAACTATGACAACTGGAACAACAGTTGTATTGTTCAGAAGTGATTAGGAATTCCACAGGGAACAATTTCAACAGCGGGCTCTGGGGTCATCTTCACGAGCATACGATTAATGGTAACCTGCGGGAATGTGTGACTGATGTAACCACCTCCCACTCCCTCTGTGTGGACTGTGCATTTGTGTGGTGTCCCTGGTTTTTATATGTCGAATAAAATTTGTACCAATTTCTTGAATATAAATAGAACGTGCTTTCAGTATTCAGTCGTTTGGATGGATAGGATCGGTGGATAGGAAACACAGTTCATTGTTTTTGGGTTGAAGGCATCACAAAATGCTGGAGTAACTCAGCAGGTCAGGCAGCACCTGGGAGAGAGGGCATGGGTGACGTTTCGGGTCGAGACCTTTCTTCTGGTTTTTGGGTCTTGACCCGAAACGTCACCCATTCCCTCTCTCCTAGATCCTGCCTGACCTGCTGAGTTACTCCAGCATTTTGTGATACCTTCGATTTGTACCAGCATCTGCAGTTATTTTCCTGCACGTTTTTTGGGTTGATGTCAGATTAGAAATGGCGATGTTTCTCGCCTCAGATGCTGCCTGACCAGCTGAGTTTTTTTCCATCATTTTCTGTGTTTTTTTCAAGAGTTCCAGCATCTACATTATTTTGCTTCTGTAATTCTTGGGGAGGAAGGACAAAACGTTGGAGGGCAAGAACTGTAGCCTAAAAATTGTCTTTCCGCTGACTGGTTAGCATGCAACATAAGCTTTTCACTGTACCTCGGTACACGTGACAATAAGTTGAACTGAACTAAACTGAAATTTAACATGTATTTAATCTGTATATCAAGAAAACCTGGGTTCAGATATTTTATGCAGTAACATCTAAGCTAATTCGCGGGCATTGACCGTTATTTGCATGGCGTCTCGTTGCAGGTGTTCCTGAAAAGTGACCGTGTGTCCAGGATGGTTCAGAGTGGAGGCTGCTCCGCCAATGATTCCCGGGAGGTGTTCAAGAAACACATTGAAAAGCGGGTTCGAAGCCTGCCGGAGATCGACGGGCTGAGCAAGGAGACGGTGCTGAGCTCCTGGATGGCTAAATTCGACGCGATATACCGCGGCGAGGAGGACCCACGCAAGCAGCAGGCCCGGATGACAGCGAGCGCAGCCTCCGAGCTGATCCTCAGTAAGGAGCAGCTCTACGAGATGTTTCAACAAATCCTGGGCATCAAGAAATTTGAGCATCAACTCCTGTACAATGCATGTCAGGTGAACACATTTCCTCTTGCTCGCTGTTGTGGCTGTGACTGTTGATTGGGAACAATGGGGGCAAGGCAGACTGGTGTCACTACTGGGGTCTTCTTTAGAAGCAAGGAACTGCAGATGCTGGCTTATATTTTTAAAAAGACACAAAGTGCTGGAGTACCTCAGTTACTGAGTTAGTAAAATTTAGCTTGAAATTTATGTTGAAAGACTGGATCGACTAGGCTTGTATACACTGGAATTTAGAAGGATGAGAGGAGATCTTATCGAAACGTATAAGATTATAAAGGGGTTGGACACGTTAGAGGCAGGAAACATGTTCCCAGTGTTGGGGGAGTCCAGAACAAGGGGCCACAGTTTAAGAATAAGGGGTAGGCCATTTAGAACTGAGATGAGGAAAAACTTTTTCAGTCAGAGTTGTAAATCTGTGGAATTCTCTGCCTCAGAAGGCAGTGGAGGCCAATTCTCTGAATGCATTCAAGAGAGAGCTGGATAGAGCTCTTAAGGATAGCGGAGTCAGGGGGTATGGGGAGAAGGCAGGAACGGGGTGCTGATTGAGAATGATCAGCCATGATCACATTGAATGGCAGTGCTGGCTCGAAGGGCCGAATGGCCTCCTCCTGCACCTATTGTCTATAGCTAGTTACTCAGTTAACGAAACTTTTGAAAACATTATATACTTCTATCAGGTCTCCCTGCAACCTCAGGCATTCCAGAGAAAACAATCCAAGTCTGCCCAGCCTCTCCCCCCAATCCAGGCATCATTATGGTAAAGCCATCATCCAGAAGAACAAGGGTTTCAGGGCGACACGGTGGCGCAACAGTCGAGTTGCTGCCTCACAGCCCCAGAGGAGCTGGTTCGATCCTGACCATGGGTGCTGTCTGCATGGAGTTTGTACGTCCTCCCTGTGAGAAAACAGTCCATGTCTGTCCAACCTCTCCCTGTAGCTAATGCCCCTTAATCCAGGTTTCATTCTGGTAAAGGCGTCGGCCTGAAGAAGGGCCCCAATCTGAAACGTCACCTCTCCATGTTCTCCAGAGGTGCTGCCTGACCCGTTGAGTTACTCCAGTACTCTGTCTTCTTTTTTTGGGGTCTTTTTTAAAAATTTTGTTTTTGGATTTCGATTTGTAAACCAGCTCAAAGCAGCAGGTGGAGAGGCTGGGTAAAGGCTGGGATTAACTACAATTAGAGATAAGTAGAAAACGTCTCATTCGGAGAGGCATCGGCAGCTGGATGCTATTAATAATGATATCACAAGAATGTTCCAGACCATGCTATTGTTAAAGATTGCCAGCTTTCACAGTCTGCCATGTCAGTAAAGTGACTAAATATTATTGAGCCACACATTTCCCTAGTTTATGGAAAGAAATACTTTTGCTGGCGAAGAGAGATTTGCATTGTCAATGCAAGGCTTTTTAAGCAAGGCAGAGCTATAGATTTGTATCAGTCTGAATGAAGATCTCGATGATAAAGAATAGGTTAATTCCCGGAATGGCGGGACTATGATATGTTGAAAGACTGGATCGACTAGGCTTGTATACACTTGAATTTAGACGGATGAGAGGAGATCTTATCGAAACGTATAAGATTATTAAGGGGTTGGACACGTTAGAGGCAGGAAACATGTTCCCAATGTTGGGGGAAGTCCAGAACAAGGGGCCACAGTTTAAGAATAAGGGGTAGGCCATTTAGAACTGAGATGAGGAAAAACTTTTTCAGTCAGAGAGTTGTGAATCTGTGGAATTCTCTGCCTCAGAAGGCATTGGAGGCCAATTCTCTGAATGCATTCAAGAGAGAGCTAGATAGAGCTCTGAAGGATAGCGGAGTCAGGGGGTATGGGGAGAAGGCAGGAACGGGGTACTGATTGAGAATGATCAGCCATGATCACATTGAATGGCGGTGCTGGCTCGAAGGGCCGAATGGCCTCCTCCTGCACCTATTGTCTATTGTCTATCTTTCACATAGCTGTGGTATTTTTGTGAATGGTAGTGATCACGGCAAAGGTGAGAACCTGTACTTGTCTAAAGGAGGACACGTGTAGGAAAGAACTGCAGATGCTGGTTTACACTGAAGATGGACGCAAAATGCTGGAGTAACACAGCGGGACAGGCAGCATCTCGGGATAGGAGGAATGGGTGACGTTTCGGGTCGAGACCCTTCTTCAGTCTTCAGAGACCCGAACCGTCACCCATTCCTTCCCTCCAGAGATGCTGCCTGACCTGCTGAGTTACTCCACCATTTTGTGTCTACCTTACAACCCAGCAGTATGATTTCAACTAAATCTCAACTCTAGTTTCAACTGACACCTGCATTCCCTCTCTCTCTGCCCCCCACCTCTTCCACAGCCAACAATGGACCATTGTGCGCTCCACCTTTCCTTGGTCATCGTGCTGGCTCTGATTTGTTCTGAACCTTTTCGTACCTCTAATTTCTCTCCCCCTTGACTCAGTTTGAAGAAGGGTCTCGACCCGAAACGCCACCTATTCCTTTTCTCCAAAGATGCTGCCTGATCCGCTGAGTTACTCCAGCTTTTTGTGTCTATCGAAATAATTACCTTTCAGTGAAGCTTCCGATACTTCAACCAGATGGTTTTCAAATAAACTGATTGCAGGCAGTAATAGTTTGGTTTCCCCCAAACAAGTAGAAAACAACCAAATGGGAAGGCGATGAAAATTAAAACCGTGTGTTAGAACACATTGCATAGGCTTTGTGGTCTGGTATGTGCCTGGTACTGTGGAGTACATGGGCTCATTGATGTGTGAAATTCTGCTCTGTTATCTTGCGCCTTTAATTCGTGAGTTGGTGGCGGCCATCTTGTGGGATCTAGTGTTGCGCTCGAGGCCGCTATGCGAGCCACGCACACGGGAGCAGTGGGGGCGCATGAAGGCCGCAGTGGGAGGATTTATGGCTGCAGTCTTATCATATCATATATATACAGCCGGAAACAGGCCTTTTCGGCCCTCCAAGTCCGTGCCGCCCAGCGATCCCCGTACATTAACACTATCCTACACCCACTAGGGACAATTTTTACATTTACCCAGCCAATTAACCTACAAACCTGTACGTCTTTGGAGTGTGGGAGG
Source organism: Rhinoraja longicauda (assembly GCF_053455715.1). Classification (NCBI taxonomy): domain Eukaryota; kingdom Metazoa; phylum Chordata; class Chondrichthyes; order Rajiformes; family Arhynchobatidae; genus Rhinoraja; species Rhinoraja longicauda. Next base: position 41,222,496 of record NC_135969.1, read on the forward strand.
AAACCGAAGATCTCGGAGAAAATCCACGCAGGTCACGGGGAGAACGCACAAACTCCTTACAGTGCAGCACCCGTAGTCAGGATCGAACCTGAGTCTCCGGCGCTACTTCTCGTTTTCACCCGACAAACTGCTACGTTTCCTTTATCATCCTTACTTTCTTTGCATATCTTTTATTCATTGTTCTTTATCTCTCCACATCACTGTCTGCATCTCTCATTGCCCTTATCCCTAACCAGTCTGAAGAAGGGTCTCAACCAGAAACGTCACCCGTTCCTTCTCTCCAGAGATGCTGCCCGTCCCGCTGAGTTACTCCGGCTTTTTGTGTCTATCTCTGGCACTGATGAGTCGGCTTCGGCGATTATCATGGAAACAGAAAATGGGTGCAGGAGGAGGCCATTTGGCCTTTCGAGCCAGCACCGCCATTCATTGTGATCATGGCTGATCATCTACAATCAGTAACCCGTGCCTGCCTTCTCCCTATATCCCTTGATCCCACTAGCCCCCAGAGCTCTATCTAACTCTCTTTTAAATTCATCCTGTGAATTGGCCTCCATTTCCTTTTGTGGCAGAGAATTCCACAAATTCACAACTCTCTGGGTGAAAATGTTTTTTCTCACCTCAGTTTTAAATGACTTCCCCGTTCTTCTTAAACTGTGGCCCCTGGTTCTGGACTCCCCCAACACTGGGAACATTTTTCCTGCATCTAACTTGTCCAGTCCTTTCATAATTTTATACGTCTCTATAAGATCACCTCTCATCCTTCTAAACTCCAGTGAATAATATAAGCCCAGTCTTTCCAATCTTTCCTCACATGACCGTCCCACCATCCCGGGGATTAACCTCGTGAACCTACGCTGCACTGCCTCAATAGCAAGGACAAAACACACAGTACTCCAGATGTGGTCTCACCAGGGCCCTAGGTGACTGCAGAAGGACCTCTTTACTCCTATACTCAAATCCTCTCGTTATGAAGGCCAACATGCCATTAACTTTATCACTGCCTGCTGTACCTGCATGCTTCGAAACTCCTGGCCGCCTTCCTACTGGTTGTACGCCATCCAGTCCTGTCACGGGCACGGGTTTACAGTTCTTTTGGGCGTGCTGGAGGTTTTCCTTGATACGGTCTTTAAACCGTTCATGAGTACATTGTGGAATACAAACATCCAGCTGCTGTGATTTAATATATAGAGGTAGACAAAAAAATGCTGGAGTAACTCAGCGGGTCAGGCAGCGTCTCTGGAGAGAAGGAATGGGTGACGTTTCGGGTCGAGACCCTTCTCCAAACCAATGTCAGGGGAGGGGGCGGGAGAAAGAAAGGATGTAGTAGGAGACGGGAAGACTAGTGGGAGAAATGGGAAGGGGGAGGGGATAGAGAGGGAAAGAGAAACTGTCTGAAGTTAATATATAGAGGCATAATGTGTTTTCATCAGAATTTTGGTCATACAAATAAATGCCAAATACTGGTAATATAGTCCGTCAAAACACTGTGAAACTGCTGCTCCAGTTCTAGCAGCACCGCTGACTATAAATATTCATGGTGGGAGTTTGTCTCTGGTCACTGGTGCTATGTGTATGTGCGTGTTTTGACACCAAGCTGTGTTCTCTCAAGGTGTTTGTTTCCACTGAAGTCAGTCAGCTATAGAATGTTGATTAGCATCACAGTGAAAGAAGGAGATTGTGCTGATATAATGGTGTGCGTGACCTCGGGATGTTGTGAAACACAGTACAGGAGGTACCTGACAAGTGTGGCCTTGCTTGCTAAATAGGAAACAGTCACTTTGTTCACGCCGAGGTTCCACAAGACGAAATGAGCTTATGACCAAACGTGGAGGAAGGAACTGCAAGTGCTGGCTTAAAGTGAAGAAGGACACAAATAGCTGGAGTAACTGCAAATCATTTTCACCTAGCACACAGCTAACAGTGGCCTGTTTCCTTTATCATCGTTACTTTTTTGCATCTTTCATTCGTTTGTTCTATATCTCTCTATATCACCATCTATATCTCCCGTTTCCCTTTCCCCTGACTCTCAGTCTGAAGAAGGGTCTCGACCCAAAACGTCACCCATTCCTTTTCTCCAGAGATGCTGGAGCGATTGGGCTTGTTTACACTGGAATTTAGAAGGATGAGGGGGGATCTTATTGAAACATATAAGATAATTAGGGGATTGGACACATTAGAGGCAGGAAACATGTTCCCAATGTTGGGGGAGTCCAGAACAAGGGGCCACAGTTTAAGAATAAGGGGTAGGCCATTTAGAACGGAGATGAGGAAGAACTTTTTCAGTCAGAGAGTGGTGAAGGTGTGGAATTCTCTGCCTCAGAAGGCAGTGGAGGCCAGTTCCTTGGATGCTTTCAAGAGAGAGCTGGATAGAGCTCTTAAGGATAGCGGAGTGAGGGGGTATGGGGAGAAGGCAGGAACGGGGTACTGATTGAGAGTGATCAGCCATGATCGCATTGAATGGCGGTGTTGGCTCGAAGGGCTGAATGGCCTACTCCTGCACCTATTGTCTATTGTCTATTGTCTATTGTCTATTGTGACGTCTCGGGTCGATAGCCTTCTGCCCCGCTGAGTTACTCCAGCATTCTGTGTCTACCTTTGGTGTAAACTAGCAACTGCAGTTCCTTCTTACCCGTATTCTACCACGCCCACACACCCTAGGGTCAATTTACAGCGGCCAATTAATCTACCAACCACTTGTCATTGGGATGTAGGGCTTCGACCCAAAACGTCGACAATTCCTTCCAGCCCACAGATGCTGCACGACCCATTGAGTTCTTCCAGCAGATTGGGTGTTGCTCCAGTTTAGTTAGTTAAGTTTATTGTCATGTGTATCGAGGTACAGTGAAAACTTTGATTAGTGCGGGTGTCCGAGGTTTTGGGGAGAAGACAGGGGAATGGGGTTAGGAAGGAGAGATAGATCGGCCATGATTGAATGGCGGAGTGGACGATGGGCCAAATGATCTAATTCTGCTCCCATCACTTAAGGACTTTTGACCTTATAAAACCCTTTTTGTTGCCTGTTAACCAGTCAGCATAAAGACTATACTTGGAATTATTGGAGTGAAAACACAAGGTGGGGGTATCAAGAGACAGAGGATATCGTGAAAGGCTTGGAAGGAGTGGATGTGGAGAGGATGTTTCCACTAGCGGGAGAGTCTAGGACTAGAGGTCACAGCCTCAGAATTAAAGGATGTTCTTGTGAAAAGGAGATGAGGAGGAATTTCTTTAGTCACAGGGTGATGAATCTGTGGAATTCTTTGCTGTGGAGGCCAAATCAGGGGATATTTTTAAGCCAGAGATAGATAGATTCTTGATTAGCACAAGTGAGGTAAGGAGAAAGATTATATGTTTAAGGTAAGGGGAAAGATTTAATAACAACAATAATATATTTATTCTTCAGTCTGAAGAAGAGTCTTGACCCGAAACGTCGCCCATTCCAAGTGAATAAATACCTTCGATTTGTACCAGCATCTGCAGTTATTTTCGTACATAACATATTTTAAATACATTGAACAGGTACATGGATAGGAAATGTTTAGAACTATATAGGCCAGGTACAGACAAGTGAGATGATATTGGATGGGACATCTTAATCGACGCAGGTTGGTTGGTTTGAAGGGTCTATTTCTGTGCTTTATAACACTATGATTTGGTGTTGGTTCCTTGATTCGTGAGATGAAAGGGCCATGTTTCCCTTCCCCCTGACTCTCCATCTGAAAAAAGGTTTCGACCCAAAGCATCACCTATTCTTTTTCTCCAGAGATGTTGCCTGACCTGCTGATTTACTCCAGCATTTTGTGTCTGTCCTCGGTGTAAACCAGCATCTGCAGTCCCTTCCAACACATGACAGGGGCATGTTCTGTCCACATCTAACGCAAATCTTGGTTCGGTTCAAGGCATTGTTCTTTATAGGTTTGTTCTCTTTTAAAACTGCAGGATATTTTAGGACACGGTGAACTACTTCTGGTTGAACTTGAAAGCTTCTTGGTTCAAATGTATTAATAACTGCTGTGTAGAACTGATATGTAGTCTTGTCCTCAGGCTAGGACATGTACAAGCTGCCAACAGGTGGAACTTTAAAAAAAGTAGTGTTTTTTTTTAAGACACAAGGAACTGCAGATGCTGGTTCGTTATAAAAGCACAAACTGCTGGAGTAACTCAGCTGAGTCAGGCAGAATCTCTGGAGAATATGGATAACTCGGAGTGGGAGAGTCAAAGGTCATAAGTAATAGGAGCAGAATTAAGCCATTCGGCCTATCAAGTCTACTCCACCATTCAATCATGACTGATATATCTCTCCCCCCTAACCCCATTCTCCTGCCTTCCTAACACCCCTAACACCCAAACTAATCAAGAATCTATCTATTCATTAAATATATCCATTGACTTTGCCTCCACAGCTTCCTGTGGTAAAGAATTCCACAGATTCACCACCCTCTGACTAAAGAAATTCCTTCCAATCTTCTTCCTAAAGGAACATCCTTTAATTCTGAGGCTATGACCTCTAGTCCTAGACTCTCCCACTAGTAGGAACATCCTCTCCACATCCATTCTATCCAAGGACCAAAGGCCATAGCCTCAGAATAAAAGGACGTAATTTCAGAAAGGCGATGAGGCTAAAGTTCTTTACTCAGAGAGTGGTGAATCTGTGGAATTCATTGCCACAGATGGCTGTGGAGGCAATTAATGGAATTTTTTAAGGCGGAGATTGACAGATTCTTGATTAGCAAGAGTTTCAGGGGTAATGGGGAGAAGGCAGGAGAATGGGGTTAAGAGGGAACGATAGATCAGCCATGACAGAATGGCGGAGTAGACTTGATGGGCCGAATGGCCTAATTCTGCCCGTAGAACTTAAAAACCTGGTGACGTTTTGTGTCTGAAGAAACGTCACCAACCCAGAAGCTATGTTCTCCAGAGGTGTTGCCTGACCCGCTGAGTTGCTCCAGCACTTTGTGCCCTTTTTCCTTCTGTTTTTCGGCTACCGGGGAAAAATAATATTTTAAAACCAAGTTGTCAAATGCAATCATATGTTAACATGACGGGCTTGATACATTGCTGCGCAGATTAGTGTTGGCAGCCTGGGTAAGGCTGCTAATGGAAATGTTCACTTAATATCACAATTTACTCAGGCACTTATTTATTTCTGCATATATTCCAGCAGGACCCTAATGGCTTTTAGCAACAGTGGCAACATTTTGAAGTCTTGCTAATAATTTATTAATTTACAATAATTGAATTTATTAGCCTTGTACCAATTCTTTAGTGCATTTGATTTAACGGGATTAAACATTTCTGTCCTCCATTACATCAGCGTGGGTTGCCTGTGTTAAAATAGGAACTCGTAATTCGGTAAATCACCAATGGAGTGCTGTTTGCCGGTAATGCCAAGGCAGAATTGCACATTTGTGCGTCAGTTAAATTAATTAATGAAAGTTCATTTCAATTATTGTTTTGATGATTTATTGCCATACCGTGGTTTGGAGATGCAGCATGGAAACAGGCCCTTCGGCCCACCGGGTCCATGCCAACCATCCATCACCCGTTCACACTATGTGTGTTGTTCCACTTTCACATTCACAAATTTGCCAATTTTTACAGAGGCTTTAATGTACTAAATCTGACGAGCGTGCGTAAGCAAAAACGGTAAATGGTTCTATGTAATGTACTCTACATCAGGTAGCACGCAAGTAGTGGACTTGGCAATTTATATCAGAAAATGCCTTGTTTCTATGAAACAGATGTTGGCATCATTAATAAATGATCACACTGTTAAACACATCAGTAAATACAAAAAAAGCTATACTTTCACTATCATAATTGAAGCATTGAAAGGTTATACAAATTGTACAATTCGTATTTGGGCCTGCAGCACAGTGGCGCAGCGGTAGAGCTACAGCCAGAGATTCAGGTTCGATCCCGACTACCGGCGCTGTCTGCACGGAGTTTGTACGTTCTCCCCATGACCTGCGCGGGTTTTCTCCGAGACCTTCAGTTTCCTCCCACACTTCAAAGTGGTACAGGTTTGTAGGTTAATTGGCTTGGTGTAGATGTAAATTGTCCCTGGTGTGTGTAGGATAGTGTTGGTGTGTGCGGGGATCGTTGGTCGGAGCGGACTCGGGGGGCTGAAGGGCCTGTTTCCACGCTGCATCTCTAAACTAAACTAAACTAAACTAAAATGACTTGGAGCAAAAACTTGATACATAAACTTAAATAGAGCAATTACTTGAACAATTTGTACCTAAATAACCAATTGTGTCCAAAACTGAGCCTGGTGTTTATAAAATAACTCATCGTTTTTAATCAGGATATATTTATAATGGGTTTCCAAAATTAATACGGAATTTTTCTTACGGAAAAAAAATTGCTCTGGAAGGCAGTTGGCCATTGTTGCCACATGGAAAAATGGTGCATTAAAATGTTTTGATTAATTAATAAAATAGTGTAGGAAGGAACTGCAGATGCTAGTTTACACCGAAGATAGACACAAAATGCTGGAGTAACTCAGCGGGACAGGCAGCATCTCTGGAGAGGAAGAATGGGTGACGTTTCGGGTCAAGGCCTTTCTTCAGACTGAGAGTCAGCAGAGGGAGACACGGAGATAAGGAAGGGTAAGGTGTGAAAATGTGACATCAAAGGGGATGTAGCTCGAGCAAAATGTAGAATAGACCATTGTTAGATAGGAGAAGATGACAACGAAGCAAACAGAGATAAAATTTAATCAAATTTAAATAAAATTTAAAGCTGATAAAATGGCTTGCATATTGGAAGACCATTTAGTCTTATTGTTGGAATGAGGAATTACACTTGTGGTGATTTTCAGCTTTCATTGCCTATAAAAGTGAAAGGCAGTGAGGTGATAGGCAGGTGAAGATTGTGGCCTCGATTTCCCCCTGGCTAGAGTTAGGGGTTTGATCTGAATTATCTTCCAATGATTACACTGAGAAAATTAGCCTGAATACCATTGAGTAGATTTGAGACCGTAATTAGACGATTGAACATTCCATATTTAATTCAATAAATAGATCACGTCTAAAAGGAAGATATTAAGTTTAACAGACAGAATGTAGATACGCTGAGGGATTGGAGGGAGATCTGAGGGTGGTATCATATCATATCATATCATATATATACAGCCGGAAACAGGCCTTTTCGGCCCTCCAAGTCCGTGCCGCCCAGTGATCCCCGCACATTAACACTATCCTACACCCACTAGGGACAATTTTTACATTTACCCAGCCAATTAACCTACATACCTGTACGTCTTTGGAGTGTGGGAGGAAACCGAAGATCTCGGAGAAAACCCACGCAGGTCACGGGGAGAACGTACAAACTCCTTACAGTGCAGCACCCGTATCCGGCGCTGCCAGGAGCGAACCCGGGTCTCTGGCGCGGTAAGGTAGTAGCTCTACCGCTGCGCCACCATGCCACCCCATGTATTGTCTTTCCGCTGACTGGATAGCACGCAGCAAAACCTTTTCATTATGCCTTTATTCACATTATCCAGCTTCTGGACAGGCAATGATAACTGAAGCTACAAAGCTGCATTTGTTTTCATTTTGTAATTACATTTAAGGCAAACCTATCGTTATATTGACCAATTCATCATCATGATGTATTCTCCAGTGAGAGATGAGCACAAATGTCAGCCATTCCTTCCCTCCAGAGATGCCGCCCGTCCCGCTGAGTTACTCCAGCATTTTGTGTCTACCCACGTAGCAACAGTAGAGTTTCCACGAGTGGTTCCTCGACAAGCACGTTGTGAAGAGGAGAGTGGAGTGGAGGGGGCTAGGGGCAAGTGGGCAGCTGAGGTCAGACCTCGGGGAGAGGTCCCCAGGAGAATCTCAGCTGCTCAGAGCTCAGAAGGGACAAGACCATCTAAATAAAAACTCTGCCTACAGCCAGATCAGTCCTCATGTTGAGATTGCTCCCCCTGGATGACAACATATTTTTAACCTCGTGGATGTGCTCGTTGCCGCAAGGCCGGTATTATCTGTCCGACGTAATCCCCCCCCTCCTCGGGATGATGTTATCATGCTTTCTTCCTGAGTTTAGTTTAGAGAGATACCGCGTGGAAACAGAGCCTTCAGCCCACCAAAATGTGGAAGGGACAAGAGACTGATCTTCAAACTGCTGCCGTCAATGTACTGCAGCGGGAGCATCATATTTCCCATCCTCCTCTTTCCCCCCCACCCCCAAAGTCAAGCATCTACTGGAGACAAGAAATCGCACAGAGAATAGCCTGCAGTAAATGAGACTCGTTGATGCAAGGTCATCGATGGGAACAGAACCGCAGGATTGTCACATCTCGAGTGGTGATCCCAGCCCAGTGGGAATTCTATCCCCAAGGTGGACACACAGTGCTGAGGTAACTCAGCGGGTCGGGCAGCATCTATGAAGAAAAAGGATAGGTTAATTCCCGGAATGGCAGGACTGTCGTATGTTGAAAGGGCAAGGTGTGAAAACGTGGCAAAGGGAATGTAGATCAAGGAAAATGTAGAATAGATCATTGTTAGCTGGGAAAAGGTAACAACAAAGCAAACAGAGATAAAATGTAGTTGGAGACAGTGAGACTAGTCGGAGAACTGGTAAGGGGGAGGGATGGAGAGAGAGGGAAAACCAGGGTTACATGAAGTTAACAAGAGTGTTAACCAGCATTTTGTGTCTATCTTTGGTTTAGACCAACATCTGCAGTTCCTTCATACACATTCCCTCTACAACTTTTCTATCCATGTACCTGTCCGGGTGTCTCTTAAATGTTGTTATTATGTCTCCCTCAACGACCTCCTCTGGCAGCTCGTTCCAGACCTCCACCAGCCTCTGTGTGAAAAAGGTACCCCTCAGGTTCCTATTACATCTATCCTCTCTCACCTTCCTCTCTCCCTCTCACATTCAACTCATGAAAGTGTAGGCAGAGGGAATCTGATGGAAGTACATAGAATTACAAGAGGGATAGACAGGGTGGACAGTCAGAACCTTCTTCCCAGGGTGAAAACGATTAAGGCGAGTGGCCTTAAGGTGAGAGGGGCAAAGTTTAGTGGAAATGTGCGGGACAGGTTTGTTTACACAGATGGTGGTGGGTGCCTGGAACGCGCTGCCAGTGGTGGTGGTGGAGGCAGATATAATAGTGGCGTTTAAGCAGCTTGTAGATAGGCACATGGATATGCAGGGAATGGAGGGATATGGATCACGTGCTGGCAGATGAACTTAGTTTGACTTGGCATCCTGTTTGGCACGGACACTGTGGGCCGAATGGCCTGTTCCTCTTCTCTGCTGTTCTATGTTCTATGATTCTTATGATGGAGTAGGAATGAAGGCTGCACAAAGGCAAAATAGGGATTCAAAGTGAAACATCTCCGTTTGATTGTGATGATGTAGATGGATATTTATAGTGTGGATATGAGGTTAATTTAGAGGATTATTATCCCCAACCGAGCAATCATCCTGTACCTATTTATGGTCACACATCACAGAAAATATTCATGCTGATTGCAATTTTCTGAATATCAGATTTTTTTACCATTATAATCATTGATTAGCATAAAAATTTCAACAGCGATCTCTGAAGCCCAGGTTTCATAAGAGTTCAGGTTCCGCTGCACAGCACGGAAACAGGCCCTTTGGCCCACTCTGTCCGTGCTGACCAGATTGGCAATCCAGGCTTATCCCATTTGCCTGCATTTAGCCCACATCCCTCCAAACCCTTCCCACCCAAATAACTGTCGAAATACACCAGGGGGTATGGGGAGAAGGCAGGAACGGGGTACTGATTGAGAATGATCAGCCATGATCACATTGAATGGCGGTGCTGGCTCGAAGGGCCGAATGGCCTCCTCCTGCACCTATTGTCTATTGTCTAAAGTCATAATTGTATGCACTTGCATAACTTTCTTTGGCAGCTCATTCCAGGTGAAAAAAATGTTCCTGGTTCATAGAAGGACACAAACTGCTGGAGTAACTCAGCGGGTCAGGCAGCATCTCTGGAGAACATGGATAGGTGACGTTTCGTGTCTTCGGAAGGACGAAGGGTCTCGACCTGAAACGTCACCTGTCCATGTTCTCCAGAGATGCTGCCTGACCTACTGAGTTACTCCAGCACTCTCTGTTCCTTTGTGTATTAACCGCCATCTGCAATTCTTTGCTCTTACATATTCCTGATTCAAATTCCTCTTGCCCAAATTCTGTCCCCTCTCACCTTAAACCCATGCCCGCAAGTTTTAGAATCCTCTACCCTGTGAAAAAGATTGTAAGCATTCAAATGTATTATTCACATAAAACAGTCATTTTAATATGAATTATGCAAGTAGGTGACGCAGAGGTAGAGTTGCTGCCTTACAGCGCCTGAGACCCAGGTTCAATCCTGACTGTGGGTGCTGTCTGCATGGACTTTGCACATTCTCCCTATGACCGTGTGGGTTTCCTCCCACATTCCAAAGACTTACAGGTTTGTAGGTTAATTGATTTCTGTAAATTGTAAATTGTCCCAAGTGTGTAGGATAGTGCTGGTCGTCATGGACTCGGTGGGCCGAAGGGCCTGTCTCCACTTTGTATCTCTAAACAAATGGCAGGAATGTCCAATTATATCCATGGCCTTTTAATTTATCTTTAGAGGCCGGAATGAGTGTCATGTCCTGAGAACTTGAAATAATTGTTGGTTTCCTCGACAAACTAGTCTTGTGCCATCAGATGCTGGCCCAGTTGACATAGTCAGATACAAAACCCTTCTGTTTTTCAATGCTGTGTGTCTGAACATTGCATGTTGCAGAGTGAAAGAAGATTGCATCATTTCTGAATAAAGTCTCACACTTTCCATGAGTGGGGGAGTCTAGGACTGGAGGTCTTAGCCTTAGAATTAAAGGATGTTCTTTTAGGAAGGAGATGAGGAGGAATTTCTTGAGTCAGAGTCCCCCCTAACCCCACTCTCCTGCCTTCTCCCTATTCTTGCTATTGAGGGCGTGCAGCGTAGGTTTACTAGGTTAATTCCCGGAATGGCGGGACTGTCGTACATTGAAAGACTGGAGCGGCTAGGCTTGTATACACTGGAATTTAGAAGGATGAGAGGGGATCTTATCGAAACATATAAGATTATTGAGGGGTTGGACACGTTAGAGGCAGGAAACATGTTCCCAAATGATGGGGCAGTCCAGAACCAGGGGCTACAGTTTAAGAATAAGGGGTAGGCCATTAAGAACGGAGATGAGGAAAAACTTTTTCAGTCAGAGAGTTGTAAATCTGTGGAATTCACTGCCTCAGAAGGCAGTGGAGGCCAAGTCTCTGAATGTATTCAAGAGAGAGCTAGATAGAGCTCTTAAGGATAGAGGAGTCAGGGGGTATGGGGAGAAGGCAGGAACGGGGTACTGATTGAGAATGATCAGCCATGATCACATTGAATGGCTGTGCTGGCTCGAAGGGCCGAATGGCCTACTCCTGCACCTATTTTCTATATTTCTATGATATCCCACTTTCTGTGTGTATACATGTGTGTGTGTGTGTGTGCATGTACACACATACACACATATATATAAACACACACACACACATGTGTGTTATATATGTAGTATGAATGTGAAAATAAGAAAAAAACAAGACGCAAGGATCTGCAGGCGCTGCTTTACAAAAAAAGACACAAAGTGCTGGAGCAACCCAGCGGGTCAGGCAGCATCTCTGGGGGACATGGATGGGCGACATTTCGGTTGGGACCCCTCCTTGGGTTGACTATAAATTAGCCTGCACACAGCAATAAGGGCTGGTGACAGTAGGATCTCAGTAAAGCTTAAAATTATTACATATCTAAAAACTATATACAACAATTCAGTCAAAAAAAAGCAATTAATGCCACCATCAAACTAATAAAAAATTGAGGCTCTTAGACTTTGGTTCCAACTGTGATTTTTAATCAGAAACTCTAAGCCAGCGCAGGAGAGAAACATCATCACTGACATTGGAATCTAGTTTACAAAAAACTATATATAGACATCGAGAAATCTGTCTTGCTCTCATTTTTCTGTGATCCCATGCGCAAATTTTAACAGGAGAACAGACGGTTGTATTTGAGTTTTTTTGTTCTCCTCCAAGTCTCTCCGCTTCTTCTCCCGAAGACACTGGCAGAGGCTCGGTTCCAAGGACAACAACTCACAAGCTGTCCGTGTGTCTGGGCAAATGTTCACAGTCAGATTCTGGGCTCTAACATTAATAGAGGTGGTGAATCTGTGGAACTCTTTGCCACAGAAGACTGTGGAGGCCAAGTCCATGGGTATTTTTACGGCAGAGATAGATAGATTCTTGATTAGTACGGGTGTCAGGGGTTATGGGGACAATAGACAATCATCCAGAATCAGTACCTCGTTCCTGTTTTCTCCCCATATCCTTTGATTCCGTTTGCCCAGAGATCTATATCTAACTCTCTCTTGAAAACATCCAGTGAATTGGCCTCCACTGCCTTCTGTGGCAGAGAATTCCACAGATTCACAACTCTCTGGGTGAAAAAGTTTTCCTCATCTCAGTCCTAAATCGCCTACCCCTTATTCTTAAACCGTGACCCCTGGTTCTGGACTCCCCCAACATCGAGAACATTTTTCCCGCATCTAGCCTGTCCAATCCCTTAAGAATTTCGTATGTCTCTATAAAATTTGATTGCCAAGCTGAACGTACTTGAATAACATGACTGAATGACCACATCTCTCTATGCTAGAGATTTCCCATTCTGGTTCAAAATGGCCAACTCCCGATCTGGGATTAGTGCACTTGTATTCCTGACTCCTCGTCCTTGAAATTTCCCCTCAGCATCTAGCAAGTCCAGTCCTGTTAGAATGATTTCCTTTTCAATGAGATTGACTCTCATTCTTCGAAACAACAGTGCATGTAGACTAGTCTTGTTCCATCACCCTTCGTAGGTCCACACTATCATCCTGGGAACCTGGTATGTTTATGCTACATTGCTTCCCAGGTCAGTATAATTCCATTGCAGTGAGCAGGGCATACAGCATTCAGATTATGACTTCACCAAAGTACTTTCCATTTGCAACAAGGCATTAGTATTTTTACATACCATCCCCCTTGAAGCCAAGGTCAATGAACCATGAGCCTTTCTGTTTGTTTGCTTTGCCAACCTAATATTTTTTCACTATTTAAATAAATATCCCGTTTCTCTGCCAGTTCCCCTGAAGTGAATAACTCACATCCCCACAAATAACTCACATCCACATGTCATTTTATTTTCCACCCACTGTGCGCGTTTTCCAGAACCGGGCCCTTCGTCCCACCGAGTCCGCGTCGACCGGCCATCCACGAACACCAAGACTACTCTACACAAACTAGGGACAATTTACAATGATCACAAAGCCAATTAACCTACAAACCTGTACGTCTCTGGAATGTGGGAGAAAACCGGAGCACCCGGAGAAAACTCACACAGGTCACGGGGAGAACGCAAAAGCTCCCGACAGACTGTGTGTGTGTGTGTGTGTGTGTGTGTGTGCGTCCATTCCTTGGTAAACTTTTTGCATCGTCCTCACAGCTTATTTTCCCACGTGATTTTGTATCATCAGCAAACAATGATACCACACTCTGTCATAGCATAGAAACATAGAAACATATGACATCATCTGTCATTGATATAGCCTTCTAAATAGCTGACAGTATGGTACTGATTCTTGTGCCAGCCTGAAAATGATCCATTTATTCTGGCTTTAGTTACCCATTAACTATGTCTTGATCCATGTTAATATATTATTACCAGTCCTCTGATAGCCGAATGCCCCAATCTATTGAATCATTTTCTTGAATGCCTTTTGAAAGTTCAAATGTACCACATTCATAGGAAAGTACAACACAGGAGCACAATGGCTATTATATGTTACTAGACAAAGAGGACCCGTTGGGCCCAAACCTCTCCTGCATTGGTGCAGCACCCTGTCCCCCCTCCCCCTCCCCTCTATCCTCAACCCCCCCCCCTCTCCTCTCCCCTCAACCCCCCCTCCCCTCCCCCTTCTCCCCCACTCCCCCCTTCCCCCCTCCCTCCTCCCCTCCCCCTCAAACCTAAAAATGTGAATGACTTTAAAAACATAACACCGATTTCAATAAAACTACTTGCATTATCACTAAAGTGATCATGGTGAGTAAGGTGGGCCTAAAATTGTCGCGCTATCGTGTACCGTTTTGGCTGAAGTTCAGTCACAAACAAGATAACAAACGAGAGTTTTAGTAGTATATAGATGGCATATGGCTCCATATGCCATAACATATAATAGCAAGGAATTGCAGATGCTGGTTTATGCTTAAGATAGACACAAAATGCTACTCCAACATTTTAAATCTATCTTTGAGTCCATATGCCACTTTATTTGCCAACAATTTCCATGCCAAACATGATGTCAAGATAGACTAATCTCCTCTGCCTGCACGTGATCTATATCCCTCCATTCTCTGCACATCCATGTGCCTGTCTAAAAGCCTCTATTGTATCTGCCTTCACCACCACCCCTGGCAGCACGTTCCAGGCACCCACCACTCTCTCTGTGAAAAGCCCGACCCTGAAAATCTCCTTTAAACCTTGCCCCTCTCATCTTAAAGCTGTGCTAATTATGTAGAGACAAATAATTTTTTGCTAACGCATAAGAGTTAATAGAAATCAAAAACAACAAGAATATACTTTGGCTATAGTATCAAAATTATCATGGTAACAATTCTTCACAGACCTCTTGAAATTCTTCCTAACAATAATTACACTGGCTAAGCACATCACATAATGCATGAGAATAACTGCTCACATCTAATGCTCAATTAATTTTCAGTGGACAATTGGTTGTATTGATTGAGAATGATCAGCCATGATCACATTGAATGGTGGTGCTGGCTCGAAGGGCCGAATGGCCTACTCCTGCACTTATTGTCTATTGTCTATTGAAATCTAAAATAAAAATGGGGAGAGTTACAGGGTAAACATAGAAACATAGAAGCAGGAGTAGGCCATTTGGCCCTTCGAGTCAGCACCGCCATTCAATATGATCATCCAAAATCAGTATCTCGTTCCTGCTTTCTCCCCATATCTCTTGATTCCATTAGCCTTAAGAGCTAAATCAAACTCTCTCTTGAAATTATCTAGTGAATTGGCCTCCACTGCCTTCTGTGGTAGAGAATTCCACAGATTCACAACTCACTGGGTGAAGAACTTTTTTTTCCGTAGTCATTGTCATACATCATGGAAATAGGCCTTTTGTCCATGCTGAACAAAATGCCGCATCTAAGCAAACCCCATTTACCCACGTTTGGCTAATCTGTAAACATTTGCTGTCTGGTGTCTACCCGCCCAAATATCTTTTAAATGTTGTAATTGTACCTGCCTGAACTATTTCCCCTTGCAGCTCACACTGTGTATCCATCACCCTCTGTGTGAAAAAGTTCCCCCTCAGCTTCATATTGAATCTTTCCCCTATCACCTTAAACCTATGTCCTCTAGTTCTTAATTCCCCTCCCTTAATTCCCCTAGTTCTGCATTCCACCTATCTATCTGTTGAAAGACTTATGATGAACCTTAAATAACTGGACGAAAAGCTGCAAAGTTGTACCGAGAGAAACATATACAGCGAACATTCTGCTCAACCCACACGAGTCTGTGTTCAAAGTGCTGGAGTAACCCAGTGAGTCAGGCAGCATCTTTGGAGAAAAGGAATAGGTGATGCTTCGGGTCGGAACCTATCTTCGGACTGAAAGTTAGAGAAGGCCAGAGCTAAACAGGACTGGCAACAGGAAAGGTGGAGCCCACAATGGCCCATTGTTGCCTGGGGAAGGTGTGCTGACGACTGGAATACAAGGATGCGAACAGTGGGACTAGCAGGGTGGGAGAGGGCTTTGTCCCGAGATGCTGCCTGACCCGCTGAGTTACTCCAGCACTTTGTGTCTATCAGTGTGGGAAAATAACTGCAGATGCTGGTACAAATAGAAGGTATCACAAAAGGCTGGAGTAACTCAGCGGGTCAGGCAGCATCTCTGGAGAGAAGGAATGGGTGACGTTTTAAGTTGAGAGCCTTCTTCTTGCGTCTTATAGTGATGACTTTGCCCTCGTGTTTATTTTGCTTCTCCTCAAACGCATCTAAATGCTGGTGTGATACGTGAATAATTCAATGCGGGCGGCTGTGTCATTTACCCCAACAAAGTATTAATCTTATTTATTCACAAAGTACTGGCGTAACTCAGCAGGTCGGGCAGCATCTCGGGAGAGAAGGAATGGGTGACGTTTCGGGACCCGAAACGTCACCCATTCCTTCTCTCCCGAGATGCTGCCCGACCTGCTGAGTTACTCCAGCACTTTGTGAATAAATACCTTCGATTTGTACCAGCATCTGCAGTTATTTTCTTATACTAAAGTATTAATCTTATTCGGTGTTAATCCACAAAAAAGTAGAACTTTAGCAATGACAATAACATAATAGCAGAAATGTGTGATCCCTGCCGCCCCCCCCCCCCCCCCCCCCCCCCCCCCCGAAGGATTGAAAATGTATTTTGGTCCCACCCAAGAAGCTACAGCATGATTGAGGCTTAGCACTACTGGAGTTCTGTGGTGATGGCTACTGTCAGTCCCTGAGACTGAAATATTCCGTCTCCTGTACATTTTCTCTCTCTGGCTGAGCAAGGATTTTAAGTACTTGACATTCTGAGCTCCCCTGCCTCGTGGGGTGTTTATTAATGGTTCACAGCTGGCTTGAGCGACTCGCTCCACATATATAACAATATTCGATGACACTGGGAGGAAAAACAAGTACACACCTGCAGCTACCTTTGATTGTGGAGGATTACCGCACAGTTAATTAAAACAGAAACTTCTGCTTGCTCCAGTTGGCAACAGCATGCTTTAGTGGCTTTCAATATTCAAAACATTAGCAAATAATTTTTATGTAGCGAAAATAACTGCAGATGCTGGTACAAATCGAAGGTATCTCAAAATGCTGGAGCAACTCAGCAGGTCAGGCAGCATCTCAGGAGAGAGGGAATGGGTGACGTTTTCGTGTGGAAACCCTTCTTCAGACGAAGGGTCTCGACCCGAAACGTCACCCATTCCTTCTCTCCTAGATGCTGCCTGACCTGTTGAGTTACTCCAGCATTTTGTGATACCTACAATTAATTTTTAGTTTAGTTTAGAGATACAGCGCAGAATCGGGCCCTTCGAGTCCGCACGTCTCCTTTAAACTTAGCTCCTCTCACCGTGACACTATGTGTCCACTAGTATTTGATTTATCAACCTCCAACATTGCAACACCTCACACAAACGAGGTATGCTTGACAAGTTTTCATTTGCACAGCAGGAGCGTGGGTTCCTGACATGCGCTGCCAGAGATAGTGCTAGAGATTGGGGTTCACCTTTTTTCTCCCCGCTGCATTAAGCAGGGTTTGTGTGTCGCACTAATATTCCTCTCTAACCTCATCAAAGAATTCACAGAAGTGAACAGAAATGGCAGCCACGGTACAGCAGCAGGG
Organism: Rhinoraja longicauda; assembly: GCF_053455715.1. Lineage (NCBI taxonomy): Eukaryota > Metazoa > Chordata > Chondrichthyes > Rajiformes > Arhynchobatidae > Rhinoraja > Rhinoraja longicauda. The sequence goes on from NC_135969.1 coordinate 41,239,965, forward strand.
ATGGTGCTGTTTTGCATGAGGATTTGACTGTGAAAACAGGGCCCCAATGTGGGGCTCTGTCATTGTGATACTCGCCCACTTGGAAACAAGTCAGTGCTCACTCTCCTTGCTCAGTTTAGTTTATTGTCACATGTACCGAGGTACTAGGGTTGCCAACTGTCCTGTATTATCCGGGACATCCCGTATTTATGGGCTCATATTAGTCAAGTTAAGTCAAGTCAAATTTATTTATAAAAGCACATTTAAAAACAACTCACATTGACCAAAGTGCTGTACATCAGAGCAGGTGCTAAAGGAATTAGGCCTGGTGTGCGCTGTAGGCCTGGACACTGTAAGCCCGGACACCTTAGGCCCCTGCGGCCGCTGTAGGCCCGGACAGTGTAGGTCCGGAGGCCTGGGCGCCGCCTAACGGAGGTTGTGTAGCAACCCACCTCCCAGAAACTGTCCCTGAATCTGGAGGTGTGCGTTTTCATACTTCTATACCTTTTGCCTGATGGGAGAGGGGAGAAGAGGCAGTGGGCAGGGTGTGGCTCACCCTTGATTATGCTGCTGGCCTTGTCGAGACAAGGTATGAATGGAGTCAATGGAAGGGAGGTTGGTGTGTGTGATGGTCTGGGCTGCGTCCACAATTGTCTTGGATGGAGCTGTTCCCAAACCAAGCTGTGATGCACCCCGATAAGATGCTTTCCATGGTGCATCTGTAGATGTTGGTGAGAGTTGTCGGGGGCATGCCAAACCAACTAAGCCTTCAAAGGAAGTAGATGCATTGGTGTGCTTTCTTGGTCATTGCTTCAATATGGGTGGTCCAGGAGAAGTTGTTGGTGATATTGACATATAGGAATTTGAAGTTTTCGACCATCTCTACTTTGGTGCCGCCAATGCAAACTGGGGTGCGTGTACATCTTGAAGTCGATCACTATCTCCTTTGCCTTGCTGACATGGAGAGAAAGGTTGTCGTCTCGACACCAGGACACGAGGTTCACGATCTCCCTCCTGTACTCCGTCGCGTCATTGTTTGATATCCGGCCCGCAACGGTGGTGTCGTCTGCGAATTTGAAAATTGAATTAGGTTTGTACACGGCTGTGGCAGTGGAGAGGATAATGCTAGGGGCTTTCAGAGGGAGCGCAGGTCACCTCTGTGGTTTGTACGATGATCTGCCTTGAAGCGTATCGAAACGTATAAGATTATTAAGGGGTTGGACACGTTAGAGGCAGGAAACATGTTCCCAATGTTGGGGGAGTTCAGAACCAGGGGCTACAGTTTAAGAATAAGGGGTAGGCCATTTAGAACTGAGATGAGGAAAAACTTTCTCAGTCGGAGAGTTGTGAATCTGTGGAATTCTCTTCCTCAGAAGGCAGTGGAGGCCAATTCTCTGAATGCATTCAAGAGAGAGCTAGATAGAGCTCTTAAGGATAGCGGAGTCAGGGGGTATGGGGCGAAGGCAGGAACGGGGTACTGATTGAGAATGATCAGCCATGATCACATTGAATGGCGGTGCTGGCTCGAAGGGCCGAATGGCCTCCTCCTGCACCTATTGTCTATTGTCTAAGGCATCCCATGCCATGGAGTTCTGATCAACATACAAAATGTTTGCGTAAATTACAGACAGCCAAAAGAGAGAGGACACATTTGTTTCAGACCTACCCAACTCATCGCTGATAATTTCCCATCACCTGTGATGTGTAACGCAAAATTTATTTCTGTCCAGAATTAAATCAAATGGGAAGTTTGATATCAAAATGTACTTTCAGTTAATACTTTTTAAAATATTATCTCACTCAAAATTGTGCCGATTGGATAAGGGAATTTTAAATAGGTGGCTAAAAATAACTTTTCCTGTTCTCTGCAGGCCAGATGAGGCCTTGGCTGAAGTGGGTCATTTAAAGGTCTGGTCCTTAATGCAGAGTGCTCGCGTGATCTTGCTGCAGTGCATCTATCTGCTCCGAGGCTGATGTTGATACTGTGCTGTGGTTTCACCTTAGCATCCGTGTAAAACATATACTGTGGTGCAGGCAGAAACTGACCCGTGCTATAGGACAACCTCAAGTGAGCTGTCTCTGACTCGTTCCATAGATACATGGACAATAGGTACAGGAGTAGCTATTCAGCCCTTCGACCCAGCACCACCATTCATTGTGTATAAGAAAATAACTGCAGATGCTGGTACAAATCGAAGGTATTTATTCACAAAATGCTGGAGTAACTCAGCAGGTCAGGCAGCATCTCAGGAGAGAAGGAATGGGTGACGTTTCGGGTCGAGACCCTTCTTCAGACTGATGTCAGGGGGGCGGGACAAAGGAAGGATATAGCTTTATGATTGTGGGCATGATGTGATCATGACTGATCATCCACAATCAGTACCCCGTTCCTGCCTTCTCCCCATATCCTTTGATTCCGCTAGCCCGAAGAGCTCTAACACTCTTTTGAATGCATCCAGTGGATCAGCCTTCTATGGCAGAGAATTACACAAATTCACAACTCTCTGGATGGAAAGATTTTTCCTCATCTCAGTTCTAAACGGCCTACCCTTTATTCTTAAAATGTGGCCCCTGGTTCTGGACTCTCCCAACATCGGGAACATGTTTCCTGCGTCTAGCATGTCCAATCCCTTAATAATTTTATACGCTTCCATAAGATCCCCTTTCATCCTTCAGTGAATACAAGCCCAGCCGCTCCATTCTTTCATCACATGTTCCGCTTTTACTCCTTCAAGAATAATGTTAGCAAGCTTGTAGTGGTTCAGGGGAAGCATAGTGATGCAGCGGTACAGTTGCTGCCTTACAGTGACAGACCAAGGTCCCATCATGTTCTATACCTCGTTATATCACCAACTATACCTCTCATTTCTCTTTCCCCCGACTCTCAGTCTGAAGAAGGGTCTCGACCCGAAACGTCACCTTTTCCTTTTCTCCAGAGATGCTGGCAGACCTGCTGAGTTACTCCAGCTTTTTGTGTCAATCCCTGAGCTTATGACCAGATGCCTTACAGCACCAGAGACCCGGGTTCAATCCTGACTACAGGTGTTGTCAGTATGGAGTTTGCGCGTTCTCCCTGGGACCTGCGTGGGTTTTCTCCGGGTGCCCCGGTTTCCTCCCACACTCCAGAGACTTGCAGGTTTGTAGGTTAATTGGCTTCGGTAAATTGTCCCTAGTGTGTAGGATGCAAAACTGGGATAACATGGAACTAGGGTACGGATGATTGTTGATCTGCAAGGACTCGGAAGGGCCTGGTTCCATGCTCTATCTCCAAACTAAACTAAATACCCGGCTCTAAAGTTAAAATTGTCAATGTTAACCAAGATCTGAAGAACAATGGCACACACTAACGCCTACTCAAGTGTTTGGCATCAAGAATTGTGCGTGTGCGTGTGCATGTGCGTGTGTGTATGTGTATTAATATATATATATACACCATGTGTGTATATATATATGTGTGTGTATATATATATGTATATACATATATATATATACCATGTGTATATATACACATACACACACACATATATATGTGTGTGTGTGTATATTTATATCTCTGCATTTGTGTGTATATATATGCATATGTGTGTGTATATATATATATATAACCCTTAATTAACAGTATATCTTTTTATATCTATGTTGATATATATACACATACACATACACACATATATATATATATGTGTATGTGTATGTGTATATATATCAACATAGATATAAAAAGATATACTGTTAATTAAGGCTTCACACAAAGAAAATAATGGATTTGCTGTTACAAAGTAAGCCTCACGAGTCCTACTGACAGAATTTCAATAACATTGCAGAGTTATCTTCAGTACATTTTCTCCTCTTCACGGTCGAGACCCGAAACGTCCCCCATTCCTTCTCTCCTGAGATGCTGCCTGACCTGCTGAGTTACTCCAGCATTTTGTGAATAAATACCTTCGATTTGTACCAGCATCTGCAGTTATTTTCTTACACTACCTTATGCTTACTTTAGTCTGGTTTAATTTGTTGTCCCTTGTACCGATGCACAATGAAAAACTTTTTTGTTGCGTGCTATCCAGTCAGCGGAAAGACTGTACATGCTTACAATTGTGCCAGTGACGGTGTACAGATGTACAGATACAGGATAAGGGGGATAACGTTTAGTGCAGGATAAAGTCTGATTAAAGACAGTCCGATGGTCTCCCATGAGGTGGATGGGCTGAGAGGGCACCGTGGTAGTTTGAAGGTGGTGACAGGGTCCTGGTGAGGGGGGACTGAGATAATGGGGTTGTGAGGAGCGGTGAAGGAGGAGTCATGTGGTGAAAGAGTGGGGGAGGGGACATGGGCAGTCGGGAGGGAGGGAGAGCAAAGGTCATAACCAGTTACTGGAAAAGGGGGGAATAAGTGGCTTGGGGTATTGATCAGTCGTGGGGTTTGCACGGTAGTGTACCGGTGGAGTTGCTGCCTTACAGCGCCAGAGACCCGAGTTCGATTCTGACCACGGGTGCTGTCTGTACGGAGTTTGCACGTTCTTCCTGGTACCGCGTGGGTTTTCTCCAGGTGCTCCAGTATACACTGGAATTTAGAAGGATGAGGGGGGATCTTATTGAAACATATAAGATAATTAGGGGATTGGACACATTAGAGGCAGGAAACATGTTCCCAATGTTGGGGGAGTCCAGAACAAGGGGCCACAGTTTAAGAATAAGGGGTAGGCCATTTAGAACGGAGATGAGGAAGAACTTTTTCAGTCAGAGAGTGGTGAAGGTGTGGAATTCTCTGCCTCAGAAGGCAGTGGAGGCCAGTTCGTTGGATGCTTTCAAGAGAGAGCTGGATAGAGCTCTTAAGGATAGCGGAGTGAGGGGGTATGGGGAGAAGGCAGGAACGGGGTACTGATTGAGAATGATCAGCCATGATCGCATTGAATGGCGGTGCTGGCTCGAAGGGCTGAATGGCCTACTTCTGCACCTATTGTCTATTGTCTATTGTCTATTGTCTATTGTCCCTAGTGTGTTTAGGATAGTGTTAGTTTGCGGGGATCGCTGGTCGGCACGGACTCGGTGGACTGAAGGGCCTGTTTCCGCGCTGTATCTCTAAACTAAACTTTAAAAAAAGGGCCTCTGGTGTATTTGTTAATTAAACCTATCTATTTCAATCTCACAGCAGGTTAGAAAATAACCTTCTAATTAAAACACAATTGGTTTACAAGAACCCAGCACTGCTGATAACAATTTTCTCCATTGGATACCTCTACTTTGCTTTATGAGAAGTGAACATTTATGTGAAGCTGAAATGTACATAAAGAATATAAGAAATTTCGCACATCATCATTGAATTGAAGAACACTCTCCATTTTATTTTTAAATTGCATCCTCAGGGAAGTATGTAAAATCATAAAAGGCATAAAAGGCGGCACCATGGCGCAGCGGTAGAGTTGCAGCCTTACGGCGCCAGAGACCCGGGTTCGATCCTGACTACGGGCGCTGTCTGTATGGAGTTTGCACGTTCTCCCCATGACCTGCGTGGGTTTTTCTGAGATCTTTGGTTTCCTCCCGCATTCCAAAGACATACAGGTTTGTAGGCTAATTGGCTTGTAAATGTAAATTGTCCCTAGTGTGTGTAGGATAGTGTTAATGTGCGAGGATCGCTGGTCGGCACAGGCTCGATTTCTACGCTGTATCTCTAAACTAAACTAAAGATGGGGTTAACTTTCAGATTTTACAAGGAACTGCAGACGCTGGTTTACAAAAATAAGACATAAATTGCTGGAGAAACTCATTGGGTCAGGCAGCATCTCTGGAGAGAAAAGACAGGTGATGTTTTGGGTCGGAACCCTTCTTCAGACTGAAGGAGGATTCCGATCTGAAACGTCATCTATCCGTTTTCTCCTAGAGGCATCTGTATATGAGTGTATATGAAGAATGTTAGTTTTGGAAATCATAGTACATTAGATGAATTGCGTATGCATAGGAAGAATAGATAATGAGCTATTACACCTTAAGATGCCATTTAGTACTTGTTCAAATCAGAAACATAATCAATAGAATCCACTGAATATAAAAATAAAGTCACATATTGAGCCATTAAAGACAAAAAATTGCAGATGCTGGAATCTTGAGTAAAACACTAAGTGCTGGAGTGACTCAGCAGGTCAGGCAGCATCTGTGGAGGGAATGGATAGACAATGTTTCGGGTTGGGACCCTTCTTCAGACCGAAGGGCACATGGTGGCGCAGCGCCAGAGTTGCTGCCTTATAGCGCCAGAGACCCGGGTTCGATCCTGGCTCTGGTGCTGTCTGCACGGAGTTCTCCCTGTGACTGCGTGGGTTTTCTCCTGGCATTCCGGTTTCCTCCACGCCAAAAGACGTACAGGTTTGTAAGTTAATTGGCTTGGTATAATTGTAAATTGACCTGAGTGTGTGTGTAGGATAGCAGTAGTGTGTGGGGGTCGCTGGTCGGTGCAGACTCAGGGAGCCGAGGAGCCTGTTTCTGCGCTGTATCTCTAAACTAAACGAAAAAACTAAAAAGGTTTGGACCTGCAAGTGTTGATTATTTTTAGATTTATCTCTAGCTATTGCGATAACACCTTCAATTAAACAATGTTCTAATGTTATCTTTTTGAAGAAATTCTAAAAGTCTTCGTCCTGGTCTTTATTTGTTCTCCTGATGTAGATTTAGAGAGAAAATATAAAGTTTACAGCAGTTGAATGAATTAGCGCAGAATTGCAAGATATAATTGATTGACACAAATTAAATGAAGATTTACAAATGCTTCCACTGGAGATTTCAGAAGATATAAAATATTTCTATGTTACAAAGTATATTGACTTTAGCTTGCAGCAATTGACTCAGCCTTGTGTATTATAAAACCATCCTGTATGTAATCAGAAATATCCAATATAGATTTCTTTTTCTGTTGTAGTGTCACAATTGGGATTTGACTTTTAAAGAGCTTTTAAATGTGTAACATCACTTCATGAACTTTGAAGATATTTATTCCCCTGTTGTTGTGTATTGTTCACATCTCTGTCTCCTTTATTTGACGTGTGAAAGGTGGGGAGTTATAATTGTCAACAGTTGCAGTAGGGCGGCACGGTGGCGCAGCGGTAGAGTTGCTGCCTTACGGCGCCAGAGACCCGGGTTCGATCCTGACTACACGTGCTGTCTGTACGGAGTTTGTACGTTCTCCCCGTGACCTTGCGGCTTTTCTTCGGGTGCTCCGGTTGCCTCCCACACTCCAAAGATGTACAGGTCTGTAGGTTAATTGGCTTGGTATAATTGTAAATTGTCCGTAGTGTATGTAGGATGGTGTTAGTGAGCGGGGATCGCTGGTCGGTGCGAACCTGGTGGGCCGATGGGACTGTTTCCGCGCTGTATCTCTAAACTAAACTAAAGAGTAACATGATAAATTTGTGGGGTTTTTTTAGATTTAGATTTAGAGATACAGCGCAGAAACAGGCCCTTCGGCCCACCGGGTGAAAGGCTGAAACGTGACTATTTTTCTCTCCACATTTTTGAATGGGAAAGCTACATCACAGAATTTGTCCCATGCATTTTATTTCAAATTTGGATAGCAGTAACAGGATCGTTCCGAGTCAGCATGGATTTACGAAGGGAAAATCATGCTTGACTAATATTCTGGAATTTTTTGAGGATGTGACTAGGAAAATTGACAGGGGAGAACCAGTGGATGTGGTGTACCTCGACTTTCAGAAAGCTTCGACAAGGTCTCACATAGGAGATTAGTGGGCAAAATTAGAGCACATGGTATTGGGGGTAGTGTACTGACATGGATAGAAAATTGGTTGGCAGACGGAAAGCAAAGAGTGGGGATAAATGGGTCAATAGACAATAGACAATAGACAATAGGTGCAGGAGTAGGCCATTCAGCCCTTCGAGCCAGCACCACCATTCAATGCGATCATGGCTGATCACTCTCAATCAGTACCCCGTTCCTGCCTTCTCCCCATACCCCCTCACTCCGCTATCCTGAAGAGCTCTATCCAGCTCTCTTTCAGAATGGCAGGCAGTGACTAGTGGGGTACCGCAAGGCTCGGTGCTGCGACCGCAGCTATTTACAATATACATTAATGACTTGGATGAAGGGATTAAAAGTACCATTAGCAAATTTGCAGATGATACAAAGCTGGGTGGCCGTGTGAACTGTGAAGAAGATGCTATGAGGTTGCAGGGTGACTTGGACAGGTTGTGTGAGTGGGCGGATGCATGGCAGATGCAGTTTAATGTGGATAAGTGTGAGGTTATCCACTTTGGTGCTAAGAATAGGAAGGCAGATTATTATCTGAATGGTGTCAAGTTAGGAAAAGGGGACGTACAACGAGATCTGGGTGTCCTAGTGCATCAGTCACTGAAAGGAAGCATGCAGGTACAGCAGGCAGTGAAGAAAGCCAATGGAATATTGGCCTTCATAACAAGAGGAGTTGAGTATAGGAGCAAAGAGGTCCTTCTGCAGTTGTACAGGGCCCTAGTGAGACTGCACCTGGAGTACCGTGTGCAGTTTTGTCTCCAAATTTGAGGAAGGATATTCTTGCTATTGAGGGCGTGCAGCGTAGGTTTACCAGGTTAATTCCTGGAATGGCGGGACTGTCGTATGTTGAAAGACTGGAGCGGCTAGGCTTGTATACACTGGAATTTAGAAGGATGAGAGGAGATCTTATCGAAACATATAAGATTATTAAGGGGTTGGACACGTTAGAAGCAGGAAACATGTTCCCAATGTTGGGGGAGTCCAGAACCAGGGGCCACAGTTTAAGTGTAAGGGGTAGGCCATTTAGAACGGAGATGAGGAAAAACCTTTTCAGTCAGAGTTGTAAATCTGTGAAATTCTCTGCCTCAGAAGGCAGTGGAGGCCAATTCTGTCTCGTTTGTGCACCTACATGAAGGTTAAATGATAACAAAGCATCGACAAGAGATCTCGCCCAGGGATATGCTTTGAATTTTAAGTAATATCTCTTGTGCAAAAGAGTATCAGCAGAAATATTTGCATGTTTGAACTCTGTATGGGAAAAAAAAATAATTTGCAACTCAAAATCAAACACACCACTTTCCAGAGTCAGATAACGCGACTTCAGAGACTTGAACACATTGCCTCATGCGACACAAGGAACAGCTTCCACCGATGCTGCCTGACCCGCTGAGTTTTAGATTTTTTTTTAAGAGATACAGCGCAGAAACAGGCCCTTCGGCCCACCGGGTCCGCGCTGCCCAGCGATCCCCGCACACTAACACCATCCTACACACACTAGAGACAATTTTTTACATTTGCCCAGCCAATTAACCTACATACCTGTACGTCTTTGGAGTGTGGGAGGAAACCGAAGATCTCGGAGAAAACCCACGCAGGTCACGGGGAGAACGTACAAACTCCGTACAGACGGCGCCCCTGGTCAGGATCGAACCTGAGTCTCCGGCGCTGCATTCGCCGTAAGGCGGCAACTCTACCGCTGCGCCACCGAGCTCCTCCAACACTTTTGTGTTTTGTGGAAGCAAAGAGGTACAGACGCTGGTCCCAAAAACCCCCTCCCTCAAAAAAGTCTAAAGATCGTTCTCGACCTGTAGCCATGTTCTCCAGAGATGCTGCCTGGCCCGCTGAGTTACTCCAGCACCTGTTCAGGATTCCAACATCTGCAGTTCCTTGTGTCTCCTGATTAAAATAATAACCTGTCAGAGACAGACAAGCAAGTTTAAAGTAATCCCTTGGCCATGTCAATTCATCCTCCTGTTTTTGATCTAAGCTGGCTCTTTGGGGCTGTACAGTGCGAATGCTGCTGTGTCGTTTATACTTTTAGTTGTGACTGGAAGCAAAAGCCAGGATCTTGTAGCATTTCTGCACCTCCTTTCCAGCTTTCTAACCCGCTGAGTTTCTCTGGCAGATGATGTGTTGCTCTGGATTCCAGCACCTGCAGTTTCTTGTGTCTCCCTCATGATTTTGTTGGTTGCCCTGTTTAACAAGTTCACAAGTTATAGGAGTAGAATTAGGCCATTCGGTCCATTGAGTCTACTCCGCCATTCAATCATGGCTGATCTCTGCCTCCTAATCCCATTCTCCTGCCTTCTCCCCATAACCCTTGAACACCCATTCTAATCAAGAATTTGCCTATCTCTGCCTTATCCACTGACTTGGCCTCCACTGACTTGGCCTCCACAGCCCTCTGTGGCAATTGAGTTCAACAGATTAACTACCCTCTGATTAAAGAGGTTCCTCCTCGTCTCCTTTCTAAAAGAGCGCCCTTTAATTCTGGTCCTCAACTCCCCCACCAGTGGAAACATCCTTTCCACATCCACTCTATCTGTGCCTTTCATTATTCTGTAAGTTTCAATGAGGTCCCCCCTCAACCTTCTAAACTCCAGCGAGTACAGGCCCAGTGCTGTCAAACGCTCATCATATGCTAACCCACTCATTCCTGGGTTCATTCTTGTAAACCTCCTCTGGACCCTCTCCAGAGCCAGCACATCCTTCCTCAGATATGGAGCCCTAATTTGCTCACAGTGCTCCAGATTAATGTTAGAATCCAAACCGAGTTACTGTAGTTGGTTCAGCAACTGAGCACTGTCTGAAGAAGGGTCTCGACCCAAAACGTCGCCTATCCATGTGTTCAACTGAGCACTGAACCTTGAGTAAAACACAATGTGCTGGAGGAACTCAGCAGCTCGAGCAGCATCTGTGGAGGGAATGGACAGACAACGTTATGGATTAGACAATAGATAATAGACAATAGATAATAGACAATAGGTGCAGGAGGAGGCCATTCGGCCCTTCGAGCCAGCACCGCCATTCAATGTGATCATGACTGATCATTCTCAATCAGTACCCCGTTCCTGCCTTCTCCCCATACCCCCTGACTCCGCTATCCTTAAGAGCTCTATCTAGCTCTCTCTTGAATGCATTTCAGAGAATTGGCCTCCACTGCCTTCTGAGGCAGAGAATTCCACAGATTCACAACTCTCTGACTGAAAACGTTTTTCCTCATCTCAGTTCTAAATGGCCTACCCCTTATTCTTAAACAGTGGCCCCTTGTTCTGGACTCCCCCAACATTGGGAACATGTTTCCTGCCTCTAACGTGTCCAACCCCTTTATAATCTTATACCTTTTGATAAGATCCCCTCTCATCTTCAGTCTGATTGTAGCAGGGGGGAGAAAGCTGGAAAAGTGGTGAGGGCAGGACAAAGCCCGGCTTTATTCTCTCCCACCCCCTCAGCCCCCAGTAGTACAATCAGTCAGAAGAGTCCCTGCTGAATGATTCATGCTACCTGACCAGCTGAGTTACTCCAGCACTTTGTGCTTTACTCAAGCCACCATCATCTGCGGTTCCCTGTTGCCCTGAGACTGATCAATTACATGCACTGCCTTTATTAAGACCTCTGCTTTCAAGATCAGTATATCAATTATTATCAATTATTAACAAAGGTGTAATGGAAATATTTGTTATCTGACATGAGAGATGTGTTAGGAGGCCTGGTTTGCAGCAGCATTAATTCTGATCATTGCAAGACAACTTTGCTCTTTGGCCCTCTGCAAACTTGCCTCTGTGACTTCACAAGAGATCACAGTGCTGGTGATAAAATCCCCCAGAGTAAAATGGGGAATAAAATTACATTCCCCACTCCTGCAATGTTGTGAGCGTGAATATTTCTGATGAAAAGTGCTGCCATGTAAACTGTTCATTACTTTGAGTCCAGGACCCAGGGAATAATAGGATTTAATGCTCAGCCACAAAGCACCAGGTTTCAGTTCCTGTTTTGGAAATGACTGAAATAGCAACACTAATCGGGAAAGCTGTCTTTGCGTGCGAGTTTATTTATAAAATCACAATTCAAAGTCAAAAGAATTTTTTTTTAAACTGAAGAATGTCATCCATTCTAATGTCTCAATGTGAAATAGATAAAAAATATTATATTTGCTGCGTTGTTTAGTTTTGAGATACAGCGCGGAAACAGGCCCTTCGGCCCACCGAGTCCACGCCGACCAGCGATCACCTGTACACTAGTTCCATGTCCTGCGCACTACGGACAATTTACAGAAGCCAATTAACCTACAAACCTGTACGTCTTTGGAGTGTGGGATGAAACCGGAGCATCTAGAGAAAACCCACGTGGTCACGGGGAGAATGTACAAACTCCATCCAGACAGCACCTGTAGTCAGAAACGACTCCAGGTCTTTGGTGCAGTATGGCAGCAACTCTACCGCTGTGCCACTATGCTGCCCCATACTGTACAAAATATTGCATAGATAACCCTTGATTTAACAGAGCGTGGGGGGTGGGGGGTTGGAGTGGGGTGGTGTCCATTATTGCCGATTGTCCGCTATAACAGAGTAAGAGATTCGCTCCAACCACCTAGTGGTCACTCAATAGACAATAGACAATAGGTGCAGGAGGAGGCCATTCGGCCCTTCGAGCCAGCACCGCCATTCAATGTGATCATGGCTGATCATTCTCAATCAGTACCCCGTTCCTGCCTTCTCCCCATACCCCCTGACTCCGACTGAAGAAGGGTCTCGACCCGAAACGTCACCCATTCCTTCTCTCCCGAGATGCTGCCTGACCTGCTGAGTTACTCCAGCATTTTGTGAATAAATCCCCCTGACTCCGCTATACTTAAGAGCTCTATCCAGCTCTCTCTTGAATGCATTCAGAGAATTGGCCTCCACTACCTTCTGAGGCAGAGAATTCCACAGATTCACAACTCTCTGACTGAAAAAGTTTTTCCTCATCTCAGTTCTAAATGGCCTACCCCTTATTCTTAAACTGTGGCCCCTTGTTCTGGACTCCCCCAACATTGGGAACATGTTTCCTGCCTCTAACATGTCCAACCCCTTAATAATCTTATACGTTTCGATAAGATCTCCTCTCATCCTTCTAAATTCCAGTGTATACAAGCTAAATTCCAGTGTATACACTCCATGGAACAACAAGATCTTTTCAAACACAAACCTACCAAACCACACAACTTCGGGGTGTGGGAGGAAACCGGAACACCCGGAGAAAACCCACACTGTCAAAGTTATTTTTAACGGCTATAATGTTTTTTTGTTGCTGCAAGCTAAAATTACTAAAGGTTGTTTGTTATATTGTATAATAGCTTATCATTGCACAAGTGCTGATCGAAGCAATTGCTTGTCAATGTCAATGGCCTCCCGCAGTGTAACTAGAGGCGGTGGTGTTTAATTACTGTGGGTCGAACTGAGAGGTCCATAATAACGAGGATGGACTGTATTCTATTTACTGGGCTGCACAGAGGTGTAACGGGTAGAGTTACTACCTCACGGCACCAGAGACCCGGATTCGATCCTGACCTCGGGTGCTGTCTGTGAGGGGTTTGCATGTTCTCCCTGTGTTGACGTGGGTTTTCTCCAGGTGTTCCGGTTTCTTCCCACACCCCAAGGGTGTGTGGTTTGGTAGGTGAATTGACCGCTGTAAAAATGCCCCTGTTTTATCGGGGGTGGATGAGAAAGCGGGAAAACATAGAACTAGGCTGATTATTGCAGGAGTGGGTAATTTAATTTTATTCCCCATTTACTCTGGGGAATTTTATCACCAGATAACATAGAACTAGGTCGATCGATGGTCAGCATGGACTCAATGGGTCAAAAGGCCCATTTCCACGCTGCATCTTCCAATCAATCATTCAATCAAAATATTTGTCTGTATTGAACAACCTCCAAATTAAAACTAATAAGCTCATAGACATTTATTCCTGTGCAAACCTAAGTAGAAAAATAAATGAAGACAAATGTGCAGGTCTCCAAAGACGTACAGGTTTGTAAGTTAATTGGGTTCTGCAAAATATTTGTCCCCAGTGTGTGTAGGATCGAACTAGTGTACGGGGTGATCGCTGATCGGCGCAGACTCGGTGGGCCGAAGGGCCTGTTTCCATGCTGTGTCTCTAAATTAAACTAAACGTATAAATAGATAAGAAATTGAGAGGGAAGTTATTGGATATGACCATAGACAAGAGTGTTTTATTGTCAAATATCCCAGATAGAACAATTAAATTCCTTACTTGCAACAGCACAGCAGAACATGTGAACATAGTATACTATGTGAACAGAACATGTGAACATAGTAAACAATATAATAAATGAGAAAAAAAGTTCAGTGTTTGTGTATATGTATAGAAAACAGAGAACTTTTTTTCTCATTTACACGCGCACACACACAGACACACATGCACACGCACACACATGCACAGACACACATACACACACACATACACACACACATACACACACACACACGCACATGCACACACATATACACACAAGCACACACTTGCACACACATACACATACACACGCGCACACACACACACACACACACACACACACACACACACAACAAAAAAAACCAATAATAGTGCAAAAAGACCAAACCAATGCCCCCAAGTCTTTGTTGTTCAGAGCGTAGATAGACACAAAATGCTGGAGTAACTCAGCGGGTCAGGCAGCATCTCTGGAGAGAAGGAATAGGTGACGTTTCGGGTCGAGACCCTTCTTCAGACCCGACCGGAAATGTCACCCATTCCTTCTCTCCAGAGACGCTGCCTGTCCCGGTGAGTTACTCCAGCATTTTGTGTCTATCTTCGATTTAAACCAGCATCTGCAGTTCCTTCCTACATAGTTCAGAGCGTAGTGTTTAATAGCCTGAGAGTTTGCTTAGGCCGGGGAGGGCTCCTTGGGGATGGGTTGCTGGTAGTAATGACAGTAGTAAAGGGCAAACACGACAGCACTTGCTTGGAAGAAAAGCATTTACAAGCGAGTCAGATCAAGAGAGATGGAGCCAAGGTTATGTTTACTCGCGAGAATGATTCTGAAGTCGTGGTTGATCTTGGCAGAGGATTATTGCTGCAGCCAGATGCAGTAACAGATGGCTAATCAGGTTATGCACCAGATACACACATCTTCAACCCACACTCATAAACAGATACTTAGCAACTTCTTTTACAAACATCGATTCCAGATTCCACTCTTAAAATATCCAGACCTAAACACTCTTTCCCTCTCATTTTGCCTTTGAGATCGCCGTCTCACAGGAGATGATTTGTCTGGCAGAAATATAAATAGTTCTATAAGATGATGAGGCGGCACGATGGCGCAGCTGGTGGAGCTGGAGCCTCAGAGCGGCAGAGATCTGGGTTCGATCCTGACCTCGGGTGCTGTCTGTATGGAGTTTGTGTGTTCTCCCCGTGATCACGTGGGTTTTCTCCAGGTGCTCTGATTTCCTCCCACACTCCAAAAACGTACAGGTTTGCAGGTTAGTTGGCTTTGGTAAAATTGTAAATTGTCCCTAGAGTGTAAGATAGTGCTGGTGTACGGTGTGATCACTGGTCGGCGTGGACTCGGTGGGCCGAAGGGCCTGTTTTCAGGCTGTATTTCTAAAGTAAAGTTTAAGCTCAGAGCAGCAGAGACCCAGATTCGATCCTGACCTCGGGAGCTGTCTGTGGGGAGTTTGCTCATTCTCCCTGTGACCACGTGGGTTTCCTCCCACATCCCCAAAACGTGCGAGTTTGTAGGCTAATTGGCCCTCCGTAAATTGTCCCTAGTGTGTAGGGAGTGGATAAGAAAGTGGGATAACATAGGACTAGTGTGAACAGGTGATCGATGGTCGGTCTGGACTTGGTGGGCCGAAGGGCCTGTAAAACTAAGACTCAAAACTATTTACATACTCTGGCAATTTCACTCCCCACTTAGCTCATCAAAATAATTTTTTAATTGTTTTATTTTTTATTTGTCCTTTCCAACAAATGGAGTTCCAGCATCTTCATATTTTTCCATTATTTCCAATAACCACTCAACTTGCATTGTTAATCACCTCTCAATGCTTAAATATTCATTCTAAAGGAATGCCCAGAACTAATTCTAATTATGGCCAATACCTTGTTCCGTGGTCTTTATTTGAGCATCTCTAATCCTGTGCACGATGCCTTTTTATTTACAGCTTTATGTCCATAAAATAAAGTCATAGAGTCATACATCGTGGAAACAAGCCCTTCAGCCCAACTTCCCCACACCGACCAACATGTCCCATCTACACTAGTCCCGCCTACCTGCGTTTGGCCCATATCCCTCTAAACCTGTCCAATCCATGTACCTGTCCAAGCGTTTCTTAAATGTTGCGATAGTCCCTGCCTCAACTACCTCCTCCAGCAGCTCGTTCCATACACCCACCAACCTTTGTGTAAAAAAAAAAGTTACCCCTCAAGTTCCTATTAAATCTTTCCCCCCTCACCTTAAACCTATGTCCTCTGGTTCTCGATTCTCCCACTCGGGGCAAAAGACACTGTGCGTCTACCCAATCTATTCCTCTCATGATTTTGAACATCTCTATAACATGACCCCTCATCCTCCTGTGCTTCAAGTAACAGAGTCACAGCCTGCCTAACCACTCTCTATAGCTCTTTTTTTAAACCTTTTTAAAATTCTGTATAATTCAACACGTGTCACTCTTTTCACCCTTTGTCATATAATTCCCCTTGATCTCTCCTTTTCTTTCTCCAAAAATGTACCCCCTTACACTTCTGCTCACTTAGGTTTTATTCAACACGTATAACTCCCCAAGATTTACCTGTGTCCATTTAAAGTTGTCATAGTTCTCCTCATAGTTAATCAGAAAGATCAATTTAAGTTCAATCAAAGGTTAGGTATCTCAGTGCTTCAATAGTGCTTTATTATCACATGTACCAAGGTAGAGTGAAATTCTTTTTTCTTTGCATCCAGTTCAGTAAATTATTCCTGTACATAAACACAATCCCAAATTAAGTTGAAAGGCTGGAGCGACTAGGCTTGTTTACACTGGAATTTAGAAGGATGAGAGGAGATCTTATCGAAAAGTATAAGATTATTAAGGGGTTGGACATGTTAGAGGCAGGAAACATGTTCCCAATGTTGGGGGAGTCCAGAAACAGGGGCCACAGTTTAAGAATAAGGGGTAGGCCATTTAGAACTGAGATGAGGAAAAACTTTTTCAGTCAGAGAGTTGTGAATCCGTGGAATTCTCTGCCTCAGAAGGCAGTGGAGGCCAATTCTCTGAATACATTCTAGAGAGAGCTAGATAGAGCTCTTAAGGATAGCGGAGTTAGGGGGTATGGGGAGAAGGCAGGAACGGGGTACTGATCACATTGATCAGCCATGATCACATTGAATGGCGGTGCTGGCTCGAAGGGCCGAATGGCCTCCTCCTGCACCTATTGTCTATTGTCTAAGTACAAAGTGTACAGAATTAGCACACTGAGAACATTTGCAGGTGTCGACTACCCATGTTTTCCAGAGATGCTGCCTGATCCGCTGAGTTACTCCAGCACTCTGTCTTTTTTTATAAACCAGCATCTGCACTTCTTTGCTCTACCTATTGTACTTGAGTTTGACACTATTGTGTTTATATATAATAATATCTGATCAGTTTAGATAGCATGCAAAACCAAGCTTTTCACTGTACCTCAGTACACGTGACAATAATAAACTTATACCTAAATAGTGAAAGGCCTGGATAGAGTGGATATGGAGAGGATGTTTACACTAGTGGGAGAGTCTAGGAACAGAGGTCATAGCCTCAGAATTAAAGGCGTTCCTTTAGGAAGGAAACGAGAAGGAATTTCTTTAGTCAGAGGATGGTGAATCTGTGGAATTCATTGCCACAGACGGCTGTGGAGGCCAAGTCAATGGATATTTTTAAGGTGGAAATTGACAGATTCTTGATTAGGGTGGGTGTCAGGGATTATGGGGAGAAGGCAGGAGGATGGGGATGAGAGGGAGAGATAGATCAGCCGTGATTGAATGGCAGACTAGACGAAGAGTCATACAGTGTGGAAACAGGCCCTTTGGCCCAACTTGCCTACACCAGCCAACAATGCCCCAGCTACACGAGTCCTACGTGCCTGCGCTTGGCCCATATCCCTCCAAACCTGTCATCTGGCAGCTTGTTCCATACACCACACCGCCCTTTGTGTGAAAACGTTACCCCTCGGATTCCTATTAAATCTTTTCCCCTTCACCTTGAACCTCTGTCCTCTGGTCCTCGATTCCCCTACTTGATGGGCCGAACGACCAATTTCACTTAAACCTACACGTTTAACAGCACCAAATTGTAAGATTTTAAGACCTCTTTAGTAATTTATTTAAGTGGCATTTTCCCGAGGAAAAGCTGCCTGCTAGGAAAATGGAATAGTGTAAAAGGTGGCTCCTGACATTAGTTTGCGTTTAATGGATTAAATCAAGGGATCAAGCTTATAAGTTATAGCCATTAACAACATTTAATTACATCCTGCAACTCAGTTATAAAAGGTGCAGGGTTAAAGAAGAGGAGGATTAAAGAAGAGGAGGTACGGACACTTTTGAAAAATATAAAAGTGGATAAGTCTCCAGGTCCTGATAGGATATTCCCTAGGACATTGAGGGAAGTTAGTGCAGAAATAGCAGGGGCTATGACGGAAATATTTCAAACGTCATTAGAAACGGGGATGGTGCCGGAAGATTGGCGCATTGCGCATGTTGTGCCTTTGTTTAAAAAAGGTTCTAAAAGTAAACCTAGCAATTATAGACCTGTTAGTTTGACGTCTGTGGTGGGAAAATTAATGGAAAAGATACTTAGGGACAATATATATAATTATTTGGATAAACAAGGCCTGATTAGAAACAGTCAACATGGATTTGTGCCTGGAAGGTCATGTTTGACTAATCTTCTTGAGCTTTTTGAAGAGGTTACCAGGGAAATTGATATGGGTAAGGCTGTGGATGTTGTCTATATGGACTTCAGTAAGGCATTTGACAAGGTTCCACATGGAAGGTTGATTAAGAAGGTTAAATCGTTGGGTATTAATAGTGAAGTTGCAAGATGGATTCAACAATGGCTGAATGGGAGATACCAGAGGGTAATGGTTGACAATTGTATGTCAGGTTGGAGGCCAGTGTCCAGTGGAGTACCCCAAGGATCTGTGTTGGGTCCACTGTTGTTTGTCATTTACATTAATGATCTGGATGATGGTGTGGCAAATTGGATTAGTAAATATGCAGATGATACTAAGATAGGTGGTGTAGTTAATAATGAAGTAGAGTTTCAAAGTCTACAGAGAGACTTGGGCCTTTTGGAAGGGTGGGCTGAAAGATGGCAGATGGAGTTTAATGCTGATAAGTGTGAGGTGCTGCATTTTGGTAGGACAAATCAAAATAGGACGTACAGGGTAAATGGTAGGGAATTGAGGAATGCAGTGGAACAGAGGGATCTGGGAATAACTGTGCATTGTTCCCTGAAGGTGGAATCTCATGTGGATAGGGTGGTGAAGAAGGCGTTTGGTATGCTTGCCTTTATAAATCAGAGCATCGAGTATAGAAGTTGGGATGTAATGTTAAAATTGTACAGGGCATTGGTGAGGCCGAATCTGGAGTATGGTGTGCAGTTCTGGTCGCCAAATTATAGGAAGCATGTTGACAAAATGGAGAGGGTACAGAGGAGATTTACTAGAATGTTGCCTGGGTTTCAGCACTTAAGCTACAGAGAGAGGTTGAGCAGGTTGGGTCTTTATTCTTTGGAGTGTAGAAGGTTGAGGGGGGACTTGATAGAGGTTTTTAAAATTTTGAGAGGGACGGACAGAGTTGACGTGGGTAGGCTTTTCCCTTTGAGAGTGGGTAAGATTCCAACAAGGGGACATAGCTTCAGAATTGAGGGACAAAAGTTTAGGGGTAACATGAGGGGTAACTTCTTTACTCAGAGGGTGGTGGCTGTATGGAATGGGCTTCCGGTGGAAGTGGTGGAGGCAGGCTCGATTTTATTATTTAAGAGTAAATTGGATAGGTATATGAATAAGAGGGGATTAGAGGGTTATGGTCTGAGTGCAGGTAGATGAGACTAGGTCAGGGAGAGTGGTCGGCGTGGACTGGTAGGGCCGAACGGGCCTGTTTCCGTGCTGTAGTTGTTATATGGTTATATGGTTCTCTTCCAAAAGCAGTTGGAGTATTTTTGCTTCTATCTGTGATTTATCAATAAAATAATCAATACTTCATCTATATTTTTCTTACCCATTTTGTAACCAGTGCAGAGAGCAGCTGGAAAATATTCATTAAGAATGTAGCATATTGGAATAATTATTTAATTGCAGCACCCACTGCTAATGACTGCTTGTAACCAACATGGTACAAATGGGAATTCATAGTACAAATTTTCTAAATTACATTCACGGTCTCATTACCAATGACTGTGGCTTTCATCAAATACTTAAACCTACTATAGGACCTCATATTTCGCCTGGGCAGTTTGCGGCCCGGTGGTATGAACGTCGACTTCTCCAACTTCAGATAGCTCCTCTGTCCCTCCCTTCCCCTCCTCCTTCCCAGATCTCCCTCTATCTTCCTGTCTCCACCTATATCCTTCCTTTGTCCCACCCCCGACATCAGTCTGAAGAAGGGTCTCGACCCGAAACGTCACCCATTCCTTCTCTCCCGAGATGCTGCCTGACCTGCTGAGTTACTCCAGCATTTTGTGAATAAATCGATTTGTACCAGCATCTGCAGTTATTTTCTTATCCTACTATAGGTTATTCTGATTTAATCTTTCCATTAGGAAAGCTGATCTCTTGCTGGCTCATTGTAACTCTTCTGATCTGCAGTGACCCCCAGCTTGCATAAGACTTTAGTTTCAGAGATACGGCGTGGAAACAGGCCATTCGGCCCACTGAATACCCGGCAATCATCGCTCACACTAGTTCTATGATTCTTGATTAGTAACGGGTATCAGGGGCTATGGGGAGAAGGCAGGAGAATGGGGGTTGAGAGGGAAAGATAGGTCAGCCATGATTTAATGGTGGACTTGATGGGCTGAATGGCCTGAATCCGCTCCTACAACTTGTGAACATGAACTTTCCCACTCTCCCCACCACCCCCCCCCCCCCCCACACATACACACACACACACACACACACACACACACACACACACACACACACACACACACACACACACACACACACACACACACACACACACACACACACACACACACACACACGGGATAAAACCGGATAAAACTCATGTGGTCACAGGGAGAACATGCAAACTCCACGCAGACAGCACTCGAGGTCGGGATCGAACCTGGCGCTGTGAGGCAGCAGCTCTACCAGTTGCACCACCACTGTGCCGGTTTTCCGTATATTTCTTTATACTGCTGAAGATGGCAGCACTTGTGAGCAAGACACTAATTAAAAAAAGACACAATTCCAGAGTCTGAAGAAGGGTCCCAACTCGAAACCTTTCCATGTTCTCCATTGCCTCCATTGGTTAATCAGCATCTGCAGTTCCTTTTCTCTGCCTTAACATTCCTGTGGCTCCTTTGTAATGCAAACCCTTCGTGTGCAAGCAGTTCAAAAATAGAGATAAAGATAAGGAATGAAATATGACTGCCTGATCTCAGTTCATAAAGTTGCTATACTGGTTCGCCAAGGTTAACGCAACAGTGTACATAAAACAACAAGTCAAATTATGGATAATAATGTATGAATATTTTTGATTGACTAGTGAGTCAATTGGGCGATTGGTGCGAATGGTTATGAGATTCAGGCCATTTGATCTCTCGCTGGCTTCATTTAACTAAATCGGCAGAGCATTTGCTACATGCCTCAGGTTGTTGATCTCCTGTCCAATCAGCGTGCAAAAGCAGCAGATAGATGCAAGAGACTGCCCATGGTGGAATTTTAGTTTTTTTTTTTAAAGTGTTACAGCGCGGAAACAGGCCCTTGCGCCCACCGAATCTGTGGCGTCCAGCGATCGCCCGTACACTAGCGCCATCCTACACACACACATCCGAGCGACAATTTACAATTTTTGCCGAAGCTATTTAACCTGCAAACCTGCACGTCTTTGGAAATATGGGAGGAAACCGGAGCACCCGGAGAAAACCCACGCGGTCAACGGGAGAACGTGCAGACTCCGTACAGACAGCACCCGAGGCCAGGATTGGACCCGAGTCTTTGGTGCGGTGAGGCAGAAGCTCCACCTCTGAGCCAACGTGCCAACCTCTTACCGTGAAAAGAAGTCCAGCTTACAGATTTCAGTGTAGATTTTCCAAATCAGTCATTGCAAGTTATTAGAAATGTGCACTGAAACGACAAACTGCTATTTCTGTCGGCCGGCCTGTTCAGATACAGCCTCGGGAACACAGCAACATCATAAGCCAAAAGGATAGCGTCAAGTGAAGTGAGCAGGAACCTTCCTGTGGAAGGTTTAACCCTTTTGAATCTCTTCCAGAGCTAGTCCATAGCTCATCAGATCTAACTCCATATAGATTAGTTTCATTTATTATCACGTGTACCGAGGTACATTGAAAAGCTTTTTGTTGCGTGCTAATCAGTCAGCGGAAAGACTATACATGATTATAATCAAGCCATCCGTAATGTACAGATACACGATTAAGGGAATAACATTTAGTGCAAGATATAGTCCAGAAAAGTTTGATTAAAGATAGTCCGAAGGTCTCCAATGAGTCAAGTCAAGTCAAGTTTATTTGTCACATGCACATACACGATGTGCAGTGAAATGAAAGTGGCAATGCCTGCGGATTGTGCACAAAAAAGAATTACAGTTACAGCATATAAATAAAGTTAATACAGAGAAGACAAAGTTTAGTCCCTGGTGATATGAGAGTTAACAGTCCTGATGGCCTGTGGGAAGAAACTCCGTCTCATCCTGTCCGTTTTCACAGCGTGACAGCGGAGGCGTTTGCCTGACGGTAGCATCTGGAACAGTCCGTTGCTGGGGTGGCAGGGGTCCCTCATAATCTTGCTTGCTCTGGATCTGCACCTCCTGATGTATAGGTCCTGCAGGGGGGCGAGTGTAGTTCCCATGGTACGTTCTGCCGAACTCACTACTCTCTGCAGGGCCATCCTGTCCTGGTCTCAGTTCCATTTTCTAGTTGGTGATAGGATGGTTCAGTTGCCTGATAACAGCTGGGAAGAAACGCCAGGGTGCGATTCTTCCTTGATTACGCTGCTGGCCTTGCCGAGGCAGCGTGAGGTATAAATGGAGTCAATGGAAGGGAGGTTGGTTTGTGTGATGGTCTTGCGGTCTTGGATGGAGCTGTTCCCAAACCACGCTGTGATGCATCCTAATAAAATGCTTCCTCTGGTGCATCTGCAGAAGTTGGTGAGTTGTCGGAGACATGCTGAACTTCCTGAGCCTTCTGAGCAATTAGAGGCGTTGGTGTGGTCTCTTGGTCTCTTGGTCGTTGCTTCAATATGGGTGGTCCAGAACTTGTTGCTGGTGACATTCACTCCTAGAAACTAGAAGCTTTCAATCATCTCTACTTTTGTGCCGTCGATGTATGTTCACTCTCTGATGTCGATCACTATCTCCTTTGTCTTGCTGACATTGAGAGAAAGGTTGTTGTCTCGACACCAGGACACTAGGTTCTCAATCTCCTTCCTGTAATTTGTCAATAGGATTGGATTTGAACTTGGCTGCACAGTCGTGGGTGTACAAGGAGTAAAGGAGGGGGCTGAGAACACATCCTTGCAGAGCGCAAGTGTTGATTATCATAGAGGATGATTTGTCCCCTATCCTCACTAATTGTGATCAGCAGAATATTGCACTCCATTTGCAATATGGAGCACTCCATTTCTCTCATGAGTCATCGGTTCATGATTAACAATTAATTGTGCATTGATTGGAACAGAGTTCCAATGTTTTAGATAATTTAATTGCCCGACGTTAAATTAAGTCGTGAAAAGTCTGATGATGTTTTCTAAGCGATCTTCCCTGGTCCTGAATTTCCCAACCAGTGGAAGATCATTGTCCAAGTCTGTTGTGAATAAATTGGAAACGTGATATAGCAAACCAGCAAACTTGATTATAGCAAACCAACTTTAACCTAAATTCCAAGGAATGCAACCTGTCTAACTTTGGGAGCCAACATGTCATCTGTCGACGCCCTCCACAGATGCTGCCTGGCCTGCTGAGTTCCTCCAGCACTTTGTGCATGGTTCAAGGAACAAACACACTCATGGTTTGCATTCACCACACACACCATGGATCAGCCATGATCACAATGAATGGCGGTGCTGGCTTGAAGGGCTGAATGGCCTCCTCATGCACCTATTTTCTATGTTTCTAAGTTTCTATTAGTGCAGGCTCGGGCCTTGTTTCAGTGCAGCCTATCCAATCGCAATGCTAATGATGAAAGAGTTTACCCAGAAGCAAATCAAAAGAACTTATTTTATCGATATGTAGCGGGAGCGATCAGTTTAGCCCGAAATAAGGCTTTATTAACACTACATTGAATGGCGGTGCTGGCTCGAAGGGCCGAATGGCCTCCTCCTGCACCTATTGTCTATTGTCTATTGACTACAAGCTGCCAGCGCACACGTTCACTCTCCTCTCTCTCCACAAAACCCCTGCTGAGATTCCCAGTGGTTTTGGCAGTGCCCAGACCCTGTCAATCTCAGTGCCGAGGGTTCGGCCAAGGAAGTGGCCTAACTCTCGGGCATCGCCACAAGACCCCCCCCGCCCCAGAACCGGAGACACGGAACAAACCGGCTGGACGAACGAGGGGCGGCTGGACCTCATACACACATCCACTCTCTCAGGGTCCATCCAGAATGCGGCACAATTACTGCAGTTGTTTGAAACACAGGCAGCAATGTGTCATCAAATTGATTCCGAAGCAGCAAGGGCTGACCTGCCTGGAGCTACTAAATATAAATAATTACACGCAGGAGCTGGGGAGAAACTAATTTTACTCTGTCTGGAAATTTCCAGCAAGGTTGTTAACTTCAGGAAGTTAAATGAACCTGAAGCGGCTGGAATCATAAACACTATAAAGTACTGAAAGACTGGAGCGAGTAGGCTTGTATACACTGGAATTTAGAAGGATGAGAGGAGATCTTATCGAAACGTATAAGATTATTAAGGGGTTGGACACCTTAGAGGCAGGAAATGTTCCCAATGTTGGGGGAGTCCAGAACAAGGGGCCACAGTTTAAGAAGAAGGGGTAGGCCATTTAGAACTGAGATGAGGAAAAACCTTTTCAGTCAGAGAGTTGTGAATCTGTGGAATTCTCTGCCTCAGAAGGCAGTGGAGGCCATTTCTCTGGATGCATTCAAGAGAGAGCTAGATAGAGCTCTTAAGGATAGCGGAGTAAGGGGGTATGGGGAGAAGGCAGGAACGGGGTACTGATTGAGAATGATCAGCCATGATCGCATTGAATGGCGGTGCTGGCTCGAAGGGCCGAATGGTCTCCTCCTGCACCTATTGTCTATTGCCCCTCTGAGGGTTTGTGTCTGGTAGCCCCGTGCCTCAGAGCTGAGGCGGTTGGAGAATGGCAACATGGTTCTGGAATGTTCTCACACCTTACCCCTCTGTATCTCCAGACTCCCTCTCCCCTGACTCTCAGTCTGAAGAAGGATCTCGACCCAAAACGTCACCCATTCCTGCTCTCCAGAAATGCTGTCTGTCCCACTGAGTTACTCCAGCATTTTATGTCTATCTTCTGGAATATCTGAGTTCAATTGCAGGCAGATGGGACTAGTATAGAAACATAGAAATATAGGTGCACGGGGAGGCCATTCGGCCCTTTGAGCCAGCACCGCCATTCACGGTGATCATGGCTGATCATCAACAATCAGTAACCCGTGCCTGCTTTCTCCCCATATCCCTTGATTCCACTGGCCCCCAGAGCTCTATCTAACTCTCTTTTAAATTCATCCAGTGAATTGGCCTCCACTGCCTTCTGTGGCAGAGAATTCCACAAATTTAACAACTGTCTGGGTGAAAAAGTTTCTTCTCACCTCAGTTTTAAATGGCCTCCCCTTTATTCTTAGTCTGTGTCCCCTGGTTCTGGACTCCCCCAACATTTGGAGCATTTTTCCTGCATCTAGCTTGTCTAGTCCTTTTATAATTTTATACGTCTCTATAAGATATTATTCTGCTCTTGTTCTGTAAGTTTCAATGAGGCACCCCTCGACCTTCTAAACTCCACCGAGTCAAGGCTCAGGGCTGTCAAACGCTCATGTGCTAACCCACTCATTCCGAGAATCATTATTGTACCTTCTTGGTTCTTTTCTACAATCTTTTGCACCGATTTGCTGTCACGGTGTGGAGAAAAAAATGATACAAAAAAGTAATCTGAGTAATTTAGATGCAGACTGGGACTTTTGTTAATAATTTAAATCCTATTTCACAGTCTGCAGATTTACCATACAGACAGATTTCTCACTGTAGAGACTCTGGAAATGCTGAGGAATATTTAGGCTTTAGAGATACAGCCTGGAAAAAGGTCCTTCGGCCCACCGAGTCCATGCCAACCAGCAATCACCCCCTGTACACTAGCACTAAGATACACATTAGGGGCAATTTTTTTTTTTGCTGTACGTCTTTGGACTGTTGGAGGGAACCCGAGATCTCAGAGAAAATCCACACAGGTCAATAGACAATAAGTGCAGGAGTAGGCCATTCGGCCCTTTGAGCTAGCACCGCCATTCAACGTGATTATGGCTGATCATCCACAATCAGTACCCCATTCCTGCCCTCTCCCCGTATCCCTTGACTCCGCTATCATTAAGAGCTCTATCTAACTCTCTCTTGAAATCATCCAGGGAATTGGCCTCCACTGCCTTCTGAGGCAGAGAGTTCCACAGATTTACAACTCTCTGAGTGAAAAACTTTTTCCTCACCTCCATTCTAAATGGCCTACCCCTTATTGTTAAACTGTGGCCTCTGTTTCAGGACTCCCCCAACATCGGGAACATGTTTCCTGCCTATAGCGTGTCCAATCCCTTAATAATCTTCTATGTTTCTATGTTTCAATAAGATCTCCTCTCATCCTTCTAAATTCCAGTGTATACAAGCCCAGTCGTTCCAGTCTTTCAACATACGATAGTCCCGCCATTCTGGGAATTAACCTAGTGAACCTACGCTGCACTCCCTCAATAGTAAGAACGTCCTTCCAAAACTGCACACAATACTCCAGGTGTGATCTCACTAGAGCCCTGTACAACTGCAGAAGGACCTCTTTGCTCCTATACTCAATTTCTCTTGTTAGAAGGTCAACATTCCATTGACTTTCTTCACTGCCTGCTGTACCTGCATGCTTCCTTTCAGTGACTGATGCACTAGGACACCCAGATCTCGTTGTACTTTTCCTAACTTGACACCATTCAGATAATAATCTGCCTTCCTATTCTTACCACCAAAGTGGATAACCTCACACTTATCCACATTAAACTGCATCTGCCATGCATCCGCCCACTCACACAACCTGTCCAAGTCACCCTGCAACCTCATGGGGAAAACGTGCAAATTCCATACAGACAGCACCCATAGTCACCCATCATCTAGGAGAGAGGGAATGGGTGACGTTTCGGGTCGAGACACCCATTCCCTCTCTCCTAGATGCTGCCTGACCTGCTAAGTTACTCCAGCATTTTGTGCCACCCATAGTCAGGATCGAACCTGGGTCTCTGGCACTGTAAGTCAGCAACTCTAATGCTGTGCCACCATGCTACCCAAATTCTGTCTGAAAAAATGGTCCAGAATCAAACTATTCGTAGATTTTCTATTAAATTTGTAGCACACAAATGTGTCGGTGGACACACTGTGTCTATGCCAGTTTATAATACTTAACCAACATGAATTTGTCTCATAAACTTCTAATCCTCGTCTCTTGTGCATATATATTGTTGCTGTTGGAGGCGGCACGGTAGCACAGCGGTAGAGTTGCTGTCTTACAACGCCAGAGACCCGGGTTCGACCCTGACTGTGGGTGCTGTGTGTACAGAGTTTGTACGTTCTCCCCCTGACCGTGTGGGTTTTCTCCTGGTCCTCCGGTTTCCTCCCTCGCTCCCAAGATGAGCAGGTTTGTAGGTTAATTGGCTTTGGTAAAGATTGGTAAATTGTTCCTAATGTGTAGGATAGTGCCAGTGTACGGGGATCGCTGGTTGGCACGGCATTGTTGGGCCGAAATGCCTGCTGATCAGTCTGAAGAAGGGTCTCGACCCGAAACGTCGCCCATTCCTTCTCTCCCGAGATGCTGCCTGACCTGCTGAGTTACTCCAGCATTTTGTGAATAAATACCTTTGATTTGTACCAGCATCTGCAGTTATTTTCTTATACTGCCTGCTTTCGCTCTGTATCTCTAAACTAAACTATACTGGGAGTGGGTGCAAACGTGGGCTAACGCTGAACTAAAGTGTGAACGGGTGATCGATGGTCAGTTTGGACTCGGTGGGGCCGAGGGTTTTCTTCCATGCTGTGTCTCTAAGTTTTAAACTAAACTAATCAGTGCTCTGTCGTTGTCCCCACTGTGTGATGAAGTTGGGCGAAGATCCTCAGAAACGGCAGCCACAATGAATTAAGACATAAATAATTTATGTGAATAAATCTGAAAAGTAATTCCAAAAGAATCGTTGAAAGGCCAACAAAGAGCTTGAATCTGAAATGCACAATGGTATCGAAAGTCACCTGACCCTTGGCTTGCATAAAGCTTTTAATCTCTTCTCATTTGGGAACTCAATGGTGGCAATTTGTCTCCTGAGAGAAGATATCGAATACAATGACTTGCTTACCCCCACAATATGCAAGCAAAATCCTCAAACATTTACCATTCCATTGTCCGCTGGCACAGCGGTCGAGCTGCTGCCTTACAGCGCTTACAGCACCAGAGACCCGTGTGTAGATCCTGGCTAGGGGTACTTGTCTGTACAGAGTTTGTACTTTCTCCCTGTGACCTGCGTGGGTTTTCTCTGTGAACTTCGGTTTCTTCCCACACCCCAAAGACGTACAGGTTTATAGGTTAATTGGCTTGGTATAAATTTAAAAATTGTCCCTAGTGTGCGCAGGATTGTGTTCATGTGCAGGGATCGCTGGTCGGTGCGGATTCGGTAGGCCGAAGGGCCTGTTTTGCGCTGTATCTCTAAACTAAGCTGACCTATGTTATTTAACATAACATATTAAACTGACTAGTTCTGCTCCTTTTTTTACACTGTTGATTTAACCCTGACGCATATAACCATAAAAAAATCATACTGTCGGGGTGCATATCACAGCTTAGTTTGGGAACAGCTCTGCCCAAGACTGCAAGAGATTGCAGAGAGTTGTGGATGTAGCCCAGTCCATCACACAGACCAGACTCCCCACCATTGACTGCATCGACACTTGACGCTGCATCAGGCCAGCAGCCAACATCCTCAAAGACTTGGCCCACCATGGTGATTCCTCCTCCTCCTCCTCCTCCTCCTCCTCCTCCTCCTCGCTCCTGTTGGGCAGAAGATACATGAGCTTGAAAGTAGCAACACCGGACTCAAGAACAAGCATCTTCCCCTCTGTTACCAAGCTTCCGAAGGGTCCTTCCATCAGCAAGGGTACTGTCCGATTCGCCTCTTCCCCATTGCACTGGACTTCGTTGGTGGAACTGATGCGCTACATTGCTGAGAACTACACTCTGCCTTCTTTATCTTCCTCTCTGCTCTACCAATTGGCACTTGAGCTTGCCTTGATTGCATTCGTTTTGTCTAAGAGCTGAAAATGTTCTCACTAATGATCCGTATTTGGTGGGGAGCTCAGTGAAGGTTTAATTTAGGTGCATAAGTACATTACTCGTCAGATTTCACTTTTGCTGACTTGTGTGTTTTATACTCAGAATATATACCGCCTGACCCTGTATCTAAGCCTCAAGCTACAAAGTCTGCATTTTACATCCGCCCTATCTCTTCAATGATCGGGGCACTTATACTAATTAGGAAAAGAATCCATTGCAATTTATATCCATTGCAGGTATATTCTGCTGCATCATGTTCACATTTTATTTCTACTCTAACTGATTGGATGTGGATGCAGCCCAATTTAATATCCTCAAAATGATCGTGACAAGCAGTAAAAATACACAGTCTAAATGTGTCCTGAATTAGGATTGCCATTGAAGACTTTGGACTTTAGAGGTGGAAACAGGTCCTTCGACCCGCTGAGTCCGCGCCGACAACGATGACCCCGTACGCTCGCACTGTCCTACGCACTACCCTACACACTAGGGACAATTTACAGAAGCCAATTATCCTACAAACTTGTGCAAACTCTTTGGAGTGTGGGAGGAAACCGAAGCACCCGGAGAAAACCCACGCGGTCACAGGGAGAACGTACAAACTTTTCTCCGGGTGCTCCGGTTTCCTCCCACATTCCAAGGACGGTGGGTTTGCAGGTTAATTGGCTTCTGTTGATTGTCCCTAGTGTGTAGGACAGAACCAGCGGACGGGACGATCGCTGGTGGGTTTCTCTATGGGGGAAGGCTGTGGAGGCCAGGTCAGTGGGTATTTATAAGGCAGAGATAGATAGATTATTGATTGGTACGGGTGACAGGGGTTATGGGGAGAAGGTGGGAGAATGGGGTTAGGAGGGAGAGATAGATCAGCCATTATTGAATGGCAGAGTGGACTTGATGAGCCGAATGGCCTAATTCTGCGTCTATCATTTATGACAATAGACAATACGTGCAGGAGGAGGCCATTCGGCCCTTCGAGCCAGCACCGCCATTCAATGTGATCATGGCTGATCATTCTCAATCAGTACCCCGTTCCTGCCTTCTCCCAATACCCCCTGACTCCGCAATCATTAAGAGCTCTATCTAGCTCTCTTTTGAAAGCATTCAGAGAATTGGCCTCCATTGCCTTCTGAGGCAGAGAATTCCACAGATTCACAACTCTCTGACTGAAAAAGTTTTTCCTCATCTCAGTTCTAAATGGCCTACCCCTTATTTTTAAACTGTGGCCCCTTGTTCTGGACTCCCCCAACGTTGGGAACATGTTTCCTGCCTACAACCCCTTAATAATCTTATACGTTTCGACAAGATCTCCTCTCATCCTTCTATGAACATGAATAAACTAAACTAAACTGCATTCATTTTATTTCAACAAGGTGAGACTCAGATGATGGGTGTTCTTTGTTTGACAAAAGATTATATGCAGGCTAGATTTTCAGTGTGAAATGGTTAACAAAAGAAAAATTTACACCAAAGCATTGTTTCATATTCTAAAGCAACATCTGCAATTCCCTGTTTCTCGATTTTTTGATGGTCGATCAGTACTCTAAGCCCAGCAGGTCTGATCTGAGATTTTAATTGAAGACAGACACAAAAAGCTGGAGTAACTCAGGGATCAGACAGCATCTCTGGCGAAAAGGAATGGGTGATATTTTCGGGTCGAGACCCTTCTTCAGACTGAGACTTAGGGGAAAGGGAATCGAGAGATATAGACGGTGATGTGGAGAGATATGGAACAAATGAATGAAAGATATGCAAAAAAGTAACGATGATAAAGGAAACAGGCCATTGTTAGCTAGATGGAAACGAATGACAGACAACGAGACTCAACAAGGCGACTTTGAAGCTAGAACAACGACTTGGGAGAGGGTGGGGGGACAAGAGAGAGAGGGGATGCAAGGGTTACTTGGGTAACCTGGGTAACTTGAAATACCACTGGGTTGCTATCTTGATGGATATGCTTTGGGATTAATATCATTCCAGTGAATAATGTTGATTCCAAGTTGTAGAGATGCCACAAGCTTCAAACATCTACCGCGTTGAGGCCAATTAACGGTTCTCTCTACCACCCTTCCTCAACACCTGCGCTCGGTCCGCGTTAACCAACCTGATCTCCTGGTGGATGAGCACTTCAACTCCCCCTCCCATTCCCAGTCTGACCTTTCTGTCATGGGCCTCCTCCGGTGCCATAGTGAGGCCCACCGGAAATTGGAGGAACAGCACCTCATATTTCGCTTGGGCAGCTTGCAGCCCAGCGGTATGAACATCGACTTCTCCAACTTTAGATAGTTCCTCTGTCCCTCTCTTCCCCTCCTCCTTCCCAGATCTCCCTCTATCTTCCTGTCTCCACCTATATCCTTCATTTGTCCCGCCTCCCTGACATCAGTCTGAAGAAGGGTCTCGACCCGAAACGTCGCCCATTCCTTCTCTCCTTAGATGTTGCCTGACCTGCTGAGTTACTCCAGCATTTTGTGAATAAATCCCTTCCTCAGCTTCATTGCAAACACACTGGGCTATTTTTTATTCACTGAAGTGAACTATTTTCTTGCATTAAAAGTGAAATCAAGCCATATTTTTTTGTTGTTGATTATTTGGCTTTGCCTATTTTGGACTTCTAAACAATCAACAAAGTATATTTTCTGTAAAGAGCACAGTAATAAATCTGATAACTCTAAACTTGTAAATATAATTTAATTTCAATGAAAAGTACTAAAAAAAACAAATTGTTGTGATGAAATTGGATTGTTGAACTGTGGAGCAAAATAGATTTGGATGAGAAAATATACTTCTGAATCATCTTCTCAGGTAATATAATTTCTGACTCTACAGTTCCTTTAATGAACTCTTAATGTCTGTTCCTTTCAAATTTGTGTTTCATTTAAATAGAGGTAATGCTTCATTAACTGAGAAGCTTCCACTGATTTCCGATAGATGTTAGAGAATTGGCATTAGTGGCGGTTTATCCATTTTTCCAGAATCGCCATTGCAGTAAAGACAAGGAGATTACTGCACCCCTGTGGAAAGTCAGTCCCTTGTGGTACAACGTGGTACACTTGCAGGGGGGTGCAGTGGAACAACGGTGTTGCTGCTGCCTTACAGCGCAGAGACCCGAGTTCGATCCTGACTACGGGTCTTGTCTGTACGGAGTTTATAGGTTCTCCCCGTGGGTTTTTCTCCGGGTGCTCTGGTTTCCTCTCACACACGAAAGATGTACAGGTTTGTAGGTCAATTAGCTTTGGTAAAAGCTGTAAAATGCCCCTAGTGTGCAGTGCACGCTAGTGTACGGGGATCACTGGTCGGCGCGGACTCGACGGGCCGAAGGGCCTGTCACTAAACTGAACACCAGCACTACATGGAGTTTTGCTGAAACATGAGGTTTCAGAGGTTGATGAGAGACCTGATAGAAGTATGTAAAATTATGAAAGGCTTATATAGGGTAGTCAGTCAGAAATTTCTAATGTCAAAGACTAGAGAGCTTTCCCTTAAGGCAAGTTAAGCCAAGTTTATTTACACAGAGTGCTGGATACCTGGAATGTGCTGCCAGGGGTGGTGGTGGAGGCAGATACATTGTGGAGTTTAAGAGGCTCGTCGATGGGCACGTGATATGGTGGGATATGGATCAGCTGCAGGCAGATGAGATTAGTTCATCTTGGCATCATGTTCGGCACAGACACTGTGGGCCAAAGGGCCTGTTCCTGTGCTGTACTGTTCTAGGTTCTAGATTCTCATGCATGCATAGTTTTTCTTTTCTGCCAACATTGGCAATAGCTTTGATATCAAAGAGTGAGAACTAGAACAATCTGAATGTGACCAAGGCAATCACACATCGCTTTATAGGCAATAGACAATAGACAATAGGTGCAGGAGTAGGCCATTCAGCCCTTCGAGCCAGCACCGCCATTCAATGCGATCATGGCTGATCACTCTCAATCAGTACCCCGTTCCTGCCTTCTCCCCATACCCCCTCACTCCGCTATCCTTAAGAGCTCTATCCAGCTCTCTCTTGAAAGCATCCAACGAACTGGCCTCCACTGCCTTCTGAGGCAGAGAATTCCATACCTTCACCATTCTCTGACTGAAAAAGTTCTTCCTCATCTCCGTTCTAAATGGCCTACCCCTTATTCTTAAACTGTGGCCCCTTGTTCTGGACTCCCCCAACATTGGGAACATGTTTCCTGCCTCTAATGTGTCCAATCCCCTAATTATCTTATATGTTTCAATAAGATTCCCCCTCATCCTTCTAAATTCCAGTGTATACAAGCCCAATCGCTCCAGCCTTTCAACATACGACAGTCCCGCCATTCCGGGAATTAACCTAGTTTCCGGTTTGTAACTCGTCCTGAAACTGAAAATCTGTTACGCACTGACAGTCTGCAACCTATTCAAGGTCTGAAGATAATTTTGAAATGCAGATATTTGGGTTGCCTGTGAGCTTGCTGTATCTTTCAACGATCGAATGGGGCCTTGATCTGCTTGACCAGCATTGTGCCAGTTTGAACACGTTGCTAAGAAGGCATAAGTGACTCTCCCTTTCTGCTGAAGAAGGGTCTCGACCTGAAACGTCGCCCATTCCCTCTCTCCTGAGATGCTGCCTGACCCGCTGAGTTACTCCAGCATTTTGTGAAATAAATACCTTCGATTTGTACCAGCATCTGCAGTTATTTTCTGACACTCCCTTTCTTCTGGCACTTTGGCAACACGGCACACCCAGAAGTGACTGAAGCAATGACTTTAGTTCCTTCTCACACATTCTCACGTTCTCCATCGTCTGTCACATGTGCATTATCCCCAGTGCTCGCTAGTAACCGCGGCAACTAGAAATCATTGGCATGTACTTCCTGATTGAACTCTGTATTTCAGCACAGTACAGTGGAAGCAGCAAAGGTTGTTGGCATAATCAAGTCAAGAGTGTTTTATTGTCACAGATGGAACAATGAAATTATTACGTGCAGCAGCACAACAGAATATGTAAACATAGTACACTGTAAACAATATAATAAACGAAAAAATGTTCAGTGTGTATATATATATATATATATATATATATATATATATATATATATATATATATGTGTGTGTGTGTGTGTGTGTGTATATATGTGTGTGTATATATATATTTATATGGGTGTGTATGTCTGCACATACACACACACACACACACACACACACACACACACACACACAAACACACACACACACAAACGCGCGCACACACACACACACAGAAATAAACAATAATAATGCAAAAAGACAAAAGCAATGCCCCCATGTCGATGCAGTTCAGAGTTATTTGGAGGTTGTAGTGTTTAGTACGAAGATAGACACAAAAAGCTGTAACTCAGCGGAGCAGGCAGCATCTCTGGAGAGAAGGAATGGGTGATGTTTCGGGTCTGAAGAAGGGACTCGACCCGAAACTTCTGAAGAAGGGTCACGACCCGAAACGTTGCCCATTCCTTCTCTCCAGAGATGTTGCTCATTCTGGTGAGTTACTCCAGCTTTTTGTGTCTATCTTCGGTTTAAACCAGCACCTGCAGTTCCTTCCTCCACACTTGCAGTGACTGAAGCAATGACTTTAGTTCCTTGTCACACATTCTCACGTTCTCCTGATGGCCGTGGGGAAGAGGCTGTTCCTGAATCTGAACATTACAGTTTTCAGGGTCTTATATCTTCTTCCCGATGGCAGGAGTGAAATGAGTGTATTGCCAAGGGCGGTGTGGGTCCCTGATGATGGCAGCAACTCTTGTAAATCCCTTCAATGGTGGGGAGGTCAGTACCCGTGATGGACTGGGCAGCGTTCACAACTTTTTGCAGTCTTCCTTGCTCCAGGGCATTCAAGATACGGAACCAGGCTGTGATGGAACCAGTCAATATGTTCTCTACTGTACACCTGTAGGAGTTAAGTATTTTGCTACAGAGTAGAACTCCATTGTAATGCAAGTTTGCATAGTTTTGAAATATTTGATCTTTGCAATGTGAGGAAATAATTCTCATCCTCTTGGACAAGCCAGCATTAAAAAGCAACAATTTCTGGCATATAAAGATGACTTTGATACACCAAGTTGTACAACTGAACGTTATTAATGGAAAGAGTCTGTATCAACTGAAGTGGCCTGAGGGCATAACTGTGCAACTCGAGCCATGAGTGAGTGTAGACAAGATGTTCATCTGAAGCACACCAATAATATGTTCATTCATCAAAACTTAAGCAGTTCATGTAACAGTTTCATGGTTCTTTTATTGTCATCTATACCAAAGGTACAGTGAAGTACAATTTAAGCATATAGATCAGTGCGATTAATGCCCAACATAAAGACAATCCCCGATTAAGTACCCCATGCATAGAAATGTACTATAACCATATAACCATATAACAACTACAGCACGGAAACAGGCCCGTTCGACCCTACCAGTCCACGCCGACCACTCTCTCTGACCTAGTCTCATCTACCTGCTCTCAGACCATAAGCCTCCAATCCCCTCTCATCCATATACCTATCCAATTTACTCTTAAATAATAAAATCGAGCCTGCCTCCACCACTTCCACCGGAAGCCCATTCCATACAGCCACCACCCTCTGAGTAAAGAAATTACCCCTCATGTTACCCCTAAACTTTTGTCCCTCAATTCTAAAGTTATGTCCCCTTGTTGGAATCTTCCCCACTCTCAAGGGAAAAAGCCTACCCACGTTCAACTCTGTCCGTCCCTCTTAAAATTTTAAAAACCTCTATCAAGTCCCCCCTCAACCTTCTACGCTCCAAAGAATAAAGACCCAACCTGTTCAACCTCTCTCTGTAGCTTAAGTGCTGAAACCCAGGCAACATTCTTGTAAATCTCCTCTGTACCCTCTCCATTTTGTCGACATCCTTCCTATACTTTGGCGACCAGAACAGCACACCATACTCCAGATTCGGCCTCACCAATGCCCTGTACAATTTTAACATTACATCCCAACTTCTATACTCGATGCTCTGATTTATAAAGGCAAGCATACCAAACGCCTTCTTCACCACCCTATCCACATGAGATTCCACCTTCAGGGAACAATGCACAGTTATTCCCAGATCCCTCTGTTCCACTGCATTCCTCTATTCCCTACCATTTACCCTGTACGTCCTATTTTGATTTGTCCTACCAAAATGCAGCACCTCACACTTATCAGCATTAAACTCCATCTGCCATCTTTCAGCCCACCCTTCCAAAAGGCCCAAGTCTCTCTGTAGACTTTGAAACTCTACTTCATTATTAACTACACCACCTATCTTAGTATCATCTGCATATTTACTAATCCAATTTGCCACACCATCATCCAGATCATTAATGTAAATGACAAACAACAGTGGACCCAACACAGATCCTTGGGGTACTCCACTAGACACTGGCCTCCAACCTGACATACAGTTGTCAACCATTACCCTCTGGTATCTCCCATTCAGCCATTGTTGAATCCATCTTGCAACCTCACTATTAATACCCAACGATTTAACCTTCTTAATCAACCTACCATGTGGAACCTTGTCAAATGCCTTACTAAAGTCCATATAGACAACATCCACAGCCTTGCCCTTATCAATTTCCCTGGTAACCTCTTCAAAAAATTCAAGAAGATTAGTCAAACATGACCTTCCAGGCACAAATCCATGTTGACTGTTTCTAATCAGGCCTTGTTTATCCATATAATTATATATATTGTCCCTAAGTATCTGAGGGGAGTGGGTGCCTGGAACGCGGTGCCAGGGGTGGTGGTGGAGGCAGATACGATGTGGAGTTTAAGAGACTTTTAGATAGGCACACGATGTGGAGGGATATGGATCACATGCAGATTAGTTGTTCTTGACATCATGTTCACCATAGACATCGTGGGCCGAAGGGCCTGTTCCTGTGCTGTACTGTTCTATGTTTTGTACTCTCATGGATGCAATGCTTTTCTTTTCTGCACACTGGCAGCAACTTTGACATCAAAGAGTGAGGATGTGGTACAAAGAATCACAAATTGGCAATGAGCTTGGAAGAGATGGATATCATGTTCCCAATGTTGGGGGAGTCCAGAACAAGGGGCCACAGTTTAAGAATAAGGGGTAGGCCATTTAGAACTGAGATGAGGAAAAACATTTTCAGTCAGAGAGTTGTGAATCTGTGGAATTCTCTGCCTCAGAGGGCATTGGAGGCCAATTCTCTGAATGCATTCAAGAGAGAGCTAGATAGAGCTCTTGAGGATAGTGAAGTCAGGGGGTATGGGGAGAAGGCAGGAACGGGGTACTGATTGAGAATGATCAGC
This sequence comes from Rhinoraja longicauda, assembly GCF_053455715.1. Taxonomy (NCBI): domain Eukaryota; kingdom Metazoa; phylum Chordata; class Chondrichthyes; order Rajiformes; family Arhynchobatidae; genus Rhinoraja; species Rhinoraja longicauda. The sequence continues at coordinate 41,277,731 of NC_135969.1, forward strand.
CATGATCACATTGAATGGCGGTGCTGGCTCGAAGGGCCGAATGGCCTCCTCCTGCACCTATTGTCTATTGTCTATTGATATGTGTGGCTGGAAATTGGTTGGGACCTGAATTGGCTGGGACCTGTATATTGGTCAGCAAGTGTGTGTTAAATTCAGGAGGAAGGGCCAAGGTACAATGAGTTGGTGAAAAGGCCTTGTGTGCTCAGCCCGTCTCTTCACCACTCGTCCATCTGAGGAGCTCGATCATCCTTGTCCAACCTCAGATAATACAAGGACAATTGAGCTACGATTAGTTTAGTTTAGAGATACAGCGTGGAAACAGGTCCTTCGGCCCACTGAGTCCGTGCCAACCAGCGTTCCGCACACACTAACACTATCCTACACACACACTAGGGACAATTTTACATTGATACCAAGCCAATTGACCTACAAACCTCTACGTCTTTGGAGTGTGGGAGGAAACCGAAGATCTCGGAGAAAACCCACGCGGGTCACGGGGAGAACGTACAGACAGCGCCCATAGTCGGGATCGAACCCCGTTCTCTGGTACTGCAAGCGCTGTAAGGCAGCAACTCTACCTCTGCACCACTCTTTGCATTAGAGATCACAGAAGCAGAGGGGGGGTGAGACAAAGGAGGACACGGTTTTTGGGGTTGCTGCCGAGAACTAAGGAGAAACACAAATGGATTGTGTTAAAAGTGGTTTGGATAAAATGGACTACTTTGTAATTTTGTCGGCATCTTTTATGTGGTCTTTACATCCCTTGGGTGTGCAAAACAAAGAATATCACTGTGCCTTATCACAGGTGACAATAAAGTATCATTCATTCATCATTCATTCATTCAGATTCATTAATCTGCTGCTCACAATGGGTCCATAACTCTTCTGTTATATTTTAAAGGTTTATAATATTTTGGGGGGGTGTGGATAAGATGATCTTTTTTCCCCAAGGGTAGGGTGGTCAATTGGCCATAGGCATGGAGTGAGAGTGGAAAGATTTAAAAAGGACATAAAAAACACAACAGTTCAGTATGATGACAGACACATCACTGTGCCAGACATGATGCCAAGACCATTATCTGCTTCCATGTAATCCATTCCCTCCACATCCATGTCCCCATCCAAAAGTCTCTTAAATGTCACTGTTGTATCTGCTTCAATCACCACCCCCGGCAGCACATTCCAGGCACCCACCACCCTCTGTGTAACAGAACTTGCGTAAACACATCTCCGGTAAACTTTGCTCCTCTCACCTTAAAGCTCTGCCCTCAAGTATTTAATTTTTCCATCCTGGGGAAAAAAGGTTTATGTACTTCTATCGGACAACCCCTCAACTCCGACATTTCAGGGAAAACAATCCAAGTCCATAACGGCGTGTGCCCGGTGGGCCGAAGGGCCTGTTTCCGCGCAGTATCTCTAAAGTCAACATCTTGAGTTCTTTTTCTTTTAGAGATGCAGCGCGGAAACAGGGCCCTTTGGCCCACCAAGTCCGCACCAGCCAGCGATCCCCACACATTAACACTCCCCTACACACACATTGAAACAAAGCCAAGTAACCAAAATATCTGTACGTCTTTGGAGTGTGGGAGGAAACCGAAGATCCTGGACGGAAACCCACGCGGGTCACGGGGAGAAGGTACAAACTCCGTACAGACAAGCGCCCATAGTCAGGATGGAACCCGGGTCTCTGGCGCTGTAAGGCAGCAACTCTACCGCTGCGCCACCGTACCGCAGATCCTTGTTCAATTTTTTCAATTGTTTCCATTTTTTTTTAGTTAAATGATTTTTGCAGGGAACATGTGAAGCAAATGCAAGTTTATTGTAATGCAAAAAGGCTGGTCAGAAGTGCTTATCAGCATTAGTCATCTGCAAGACCCAGACCATTGTGTGGGTGGGCTGTTGTGTAAGCTGTACTTATTCAATTTGTCCAAGGACTGCTACACGTTAGGGGTATGCAGACCGGTTCTGTGAAATGAAATAGAGCACAGATTGTCATGTTTATGGTGAGCTGTGCGTTACACTTGTCCTTATTAAATCTCATCTTCCTCAGTGGTTCCATATTTTGCTCATAGATTCGCCAGTTTAGTTCAGAGATACAGATTGGAAACAGGCCTTTAAGCCCATTGAGTCTGCGCCGACCTACGAATCCCCACACATTAACGCTATCACACACACACACACACACACACACACACACACACACACACACACACACACACACACACACGCACGCGCGCGCGCACACACACACACACACACACACACACACACACACACACACACACACACACACACACACACACACACACACACACACACTCTAGGGCCAATTTTACATTTCTGCCAAGCCAATTAACCTACAAACCTGTACGTCTTTTGTGTGTGTGAGGAAACGGAAGATCTCGGCAAAAACCCATGGGGAGAACGTACAAACTGCGTACAGACAGCACCCGTGGTCAATATCGAACCCGGGACTCTGGCGCTATAAGGCAGTTGCTCTATCACGGCGCCACTGTGATATTCTCCATCATTTGCAAGCCTCGCTCTGCTGCCACTTAATGCCCTGATAATGAGAGGCAGAATCAATTACTCAGATCGCAAAAACAATATCTGGAAGGCACGTCTAATAAATTCCGAGCAGTTTGCAAAGCTTTTTGTGTGAGTAGGCTGCCTGTGTAACTTGTTTTGAGTTTTTTTTGCACAAATTAATAATAATAATAATAATAATACATTTAATTTATATAGCGCTTTTCAGGAAACTCAAAGACGCTTTACAGAGCAAACAAGACATAAAAACAAACAATCAAACAAAAGATTTGTCCAGATTTGTCTACTAATTTGCACAATTATCATCTTGATATTTATTCCTAACCTATGAATGTGGGTAAGGATGAATTAAGTCTGGTAAAAATGTTCAAACTTAAGTTTAATACGAATAGGCTGTAATTAATAAGTGGCAATGTGATAGTAGAAATTAGGCCATTCGGCCCATCAAGTCTACTCCACCATTCAATCATGGCTCATCTATCTCTCCCTCCGAACGGCATTCTCCTGCCTTCTCCCCATAACCTCTGGCACCAGTACTATTCAATTTCAGTATGTTTTTTTCTCATTAAAATGGCAAGAAGGGAAGCATGCTGGTGCAGCTGGTAGAGCTGCAGCCTCACAGCGCTAAAGACCCGGGTTCAATCCTCACCTTAGGTGCTGTCTGTGTAGATTACCTGTACACTAGTTCTATCCTACACACTAGGGACAATTTACGGAACCCATTTAAACTTTAGACTTTTAAGATAGGCACAAAATCCTGGAGTATCTCGGCGGGTCAGGCAACATCTCGGGAGAAAAGGAATAGGTGACATTGTGGGTCGAGACCCTTCTTCCGACTGATGTGACCTATTCCTTTTCTCTAGAGATGCTGCCTGATCCACTGATGCTACTCCAGCGTTTTGTGTCTGTCTTTGGTGCAAACTAGCATCTGCAGTTCCTTCCTACACATTTTGTAACCTTTGGACTTTAGTCTTTAGACTTTAGAGACCTTAGAGAGCTTGGAAACAGGCCCTTCGGCCCACCAGGCCCACGCCAACCTGCGATCCTGAAAATGTGCGATGCTTTGTACAAGTCTTGGCCAAATTGAGACGGGGAAAACTACAGTGCAATCAAGCCTTGTGAGGTAACTGAAAACCTTTCAATTCATGCAGTTGAAATAGTCTGTGAGAAAATAGGCTATTGCACTAACACTCTCCTACACACTAGGGACAATTTACAATTTTATCAAAGCAAATTAACCACACAAACCGGTACGTCTTTGGAAAGTGGGAGGAAACCGGAGCACCGGAGAAAACTCATGCAGTCACAGGTCTAACGTACAAACAGCGCCCGTGGTCAGGATCGAACCTGTGCCTCTGATGCTGTGAGGTAGCAACTCTACTGCTGTATCACTGTGCTGCCCTGATACATCAAGTTGTGGCTGTATCAGGTCTGAAGGATTTGCTGGGGCGAATTATGCATTTAATTAATAGACAATAGACAATAGGTGCAGGAAGGAGTAAGCCATTCGGCCCTTCGAGCCAGCACCGCCATTCAATGTGATCATGGCTGATCATTCTCAATCAGTACCCCGTTCCTGCCTTCTCCCCATACCCCCTGACTCCACTATCCTTAAGAGCTCTATCCAGCTCTCTCTTGAATGCATTCAGAGAATTGGCCTCCACTGCCTTCTGAGGCAGAGAATTCCACAGATTTACAACTCTCTGACTGAAAAGGTTTTTCCTCATCTCCGTTCTAAATGGCCTACCCCTTATTCTTAAACTGTGGCCCTTGGTTCTGGACTCCCCCAACATTGGGAACATATTTCCTGCCTCTAATGTGTCCAACCCCTTAATAATCTTATATGTTTCGATAAGATCCCCTCTCATCCTTCTAAATTCCAGTGTATACAAGCCTAGTCGCTCCAGTCTTTCAACATATGACAGTCCCGCCATTCCGGGAATCAACCTAGTAAACCTACGCTGCACGCCCTCAATAGCAAGAATATCCTTCCTCAAATTTGGAGACCAAAACTGCACACAGTACTCCAGGTGCGGTCTCACTAGGGCCCTGTACAACTGCAAGTGACTAGGAGTTTAGTCATTCCAGCCCTAAATATTCTGTCTATTTCTGATGACGAATTTGGTGCAGGCATTTGTAAAACTAAAAGAGCTGACCTTTGAGGTTTGATAAATATCATTATGTAAACCAAATAAATATTTTCAATTTGTTTGGACAGCATATTTGTTTAAACTACAAACATTAGACATCAGTGTTTCATCATTAAACATAGCTTGTGCATTCAACACAGATAACATGACTAATGGCATCCCTGGAAACAAACCCTTGCAAATTTAATGTTGCGATCTAATGTTTGAACATGAGAAATCATGGTATTTAGTTTCTTGGGAAATAAATGTGCTAATTATTTTCTCACAGACTATTTCAACTGCATGAATTGAAAGGTTTTCAGTACCTCACTAGGCTTGATTGCACTGTATTTTTCCCTGTCTCAATGTGGCCAAGACTAGTACAAAGCATCGCAGATTTTCAAGTGCAGTCGACGAAATATGAAAAATAACAATCCTTTGCACTCATTTCAAAAAATTGTTTCAACGGTACTTCCGATAAATTTGGCCACATTCCCGGCTGAAACATTCCACCCCGTGTACGATATCATGAGAGGAATGGATCGGGTAGTGGCACATAGTCTCTTGCCCAGAGTAGGGGAATCCAGAGGATATAGGTTTAAGGTGAGAGGGGAATGATTCAATCGGAACAATAGACAATAGGTGCAGGAGTAGGCCATTCGGCCCTTCGAGCCAGCACCACCATTCAATGTGATCATGGCTGATCATTCTCAATCAGTACGCCGTTCCTGCCTTCTCCCCATACCCCCTGACTCCGCTATCCTTAAGAGCTCTATCTAGCTCTCTCTTGAAAGCATTCAGAGAATTGGCCTCCACTGCCTTCTGAGGCAGAGAATTCCACAGATTTACAACACTGACTGAAAAAAAGTTTCTCCTCATCTCCGTTCTAAATGGCCTACCCCTTATTCTTAAACTGTGGGAACCCGAGGGGTAACGTTTTCACACAGAGGGTGGAGGGTGAATGGGACGATCTGTCGAAGGAGGTAGTTGAGGCTGGTACTATCACAACATTTAAGAAACATTTAGAGAGATACATGGATAGAACAGGTTTAGAGGGATATGGGCCAGTGGGACTGGTGTAGATGGGACATGTTGGTCAGTGTGGGCAAGTTGGGCTGAAGGACGTGTTTCCACACAGTAAGACTCTATGGCTCTACTAAGAGTTTCTGCTGATTATACTCACTGCCCGGCCTACAGGGAGACTCCAAGAATGAAGTTGCTTCTTTCAGCTCTTAGAATAGAAAAAAAGTTTTAAAACTCTTTCAGATGCAATTATTCTTGTAATGAAGTTAAAACCTTGTTCACTGAAGTTCCGATGCCTTGTCTCTTAATGTACACAGTTGAATATAGAAAGCGTACTGTCGGGTTGCATCATTGTTTGGTTTGGGAATAACATTGCCAAGACTCCAAGATATTGCAGAGAGTTGTAGATGTAGCCTCGACCTTCACAGAGACCAGACTCTCTGAATGAAGTCTGAAGAATGATCCCGACCCAATATGTTGCTTATCCGTCTTTTCCAGAGATGCTGCCTGACTGGCTGAGTCACTCCAGCACTTTGTGTCCTTTTCGTGTAAACCAGCATCTGCAGTTCCTTTTTTCCTCACAATAGACTCCATATACAATTCATACTGCATCGGAATAGCAGCCAAAATAACCAAAGACTTGTTCCACCCTGGTCATTCCTCCATCTCCTTACTCCTGTCAAACAAAAGACACAGAAGCTTCAAAGCCTGTACCATCAGACTCAGGAACAGATTCTTCCCCTCTGTTATCAGGCTTCCGAACGGTCCTTCCATAAGCTAGGGTACTGACGGTTTAACCTCTACCCCATTGCGGACTTTGTCTATGGAACTGATGCGCTACAATGCTGAGAACTATATTCTGCACTTTGTGTCTTGCCCTTTGCTCTACTGATTGTACTCGATTTTGACTTGATTTTATTTGTGTGTAGTATTATCTGATCTTATTAGATAGCGTGTGAAATAAAGCTTTTCACTGTACCTTGGTACATGTGACAATAATAAACCTTAACCTAGACTAACTCACAATATTGCCACCCCTTCTGTATCCAGACATCCAGCAGTGCAGTTAGCTGCTGTCCAATGGATAGGTGCTGAAACATACAAATGAGAAGCAAGAAAATATAAAACTCAGCGGGTGATGCAGCATCTCTGGAGATAAAGGATGGGTGACATTTCAGGTCGAAACCCTTGTCCAGACTGAGACCTTCTTGAGTCTGAAAAAGTGTCCCGACCCAAAACGTCACCCATCCTTTTTCTCCAGAGAAGCTGCCTGACCCGCTGAGTTACTCCAGCACTTTGTGTCTATCTGCGGTACATACCAGCATCTGCAGTTCCTTCCTACGCCATATTCTCACTCTGCCTGCTGTCCAATGAATAGCTGGACGAACCGCACATCACTGTACCTGGTGTTTGAAGGCTGCAGAATTCGGCAACCCTGGTTCTCAATTTGCTTCTCCTTTATAGCAGCGTTCGTGAATGAATGTGAAACTTAAACCTCTTCTATTGCGTTTACAGCTCGACAACCCTGATGAGCAAGCAGCTCAGATCAGACGGGAGTTGGATGGGCGTCTTCAGATGGCCGATCAAATAGCACGGGTGAGTCTGTACAAAATGCCTTTCAGGAATGGTCACACACTGGCTAAGTTATGGGACTTGTACTCAGGTCCTGGGCTACTGGGCCTGAGGAATGCATTCAAATTCCAATTATGGATTGCAGAATATAAGTTCAATATCACTGAATGTGACACCGAATGTTGCTTTAAAAATGAAAACATCTGTATCTTCCCCTTTGCTCCATAGATTCATAGAGTCATGCAACATGGAAACAGGCCCAACTTTCCCATGCCAACCAACATGCCCCATCTGCACTAGTCCCACCTGACTACGTTTGGTCCATATCCCTCTAAAGCGCTCCTATCCATGTACCTGTCCAAATGGTTTCTAAACATTATGATAATACCTGCCTCAACTGCCTCCTCTGGAAGCTTGTTCCATACACCTACCACACTTTGTGTAAAAAAAGTTACCCCAAAATGAATGATTTTCCCTCTCAACTTAAATCTATGTCCTCTGGTTTTTGATTCCCTTACTCTTGGGAAAGGACTGTGTGCATTTACCCCTATCTATTCCTCCCATGATACTATAAGACCACCCCTCATCCTCATCCTCATGGGCTCCAGGGAATAAAGTTCTAGCCTGTTCAACCTCTCCCTGTAGCTCAGACCCTGGAGTTCTGGCAACATCCTCATAACTCTTCTCTGCTCTGTCTATTGACCTTGAGTTGAACTGATTGTATCTCTGCGTGGTATATCTGGTCCATTTGGAGAGCATGCAGAACAAAGCTTTTCACTGTACCTCGGTGCATGTGACAATAATAAACCTAAAGCTAAACCAGAAACAGCCTGGTTTAGTTTATTGTCACGCGTACCGAGGTACAGTGAAAAGCTCTTGTTGTGTGCTAACCAGTCAGCAGAAAGACAATACATGATTACAATCGAGCCGTTGACAGTGTATGTATACATGATAAGGGAATAACGTTTGGTGCAAGGTAAAGGCAGCAAAGTCCGATCAAGGATAGTCCGAGGGTCACCAATGAGGTAGATAGAAGTTCAGGACCGTTCTCTGGTTGTGGTAGGATGGTTAGACCTTTGGGCAATGAAATGCATGATTCTTGCCCTTGTGATTCCAGTCCTAAGATGGTGGACACTTCACTGCCATCTGAAATAAAGCCGAAGTGCACCAGGGATGGATATAAAATGCCAGCGTTGCCACTGATGCCCATATTCCATGAGTGAATGCATAAAACAACCAATTTCCTTGCATTACATTCTTCTCCATCTCCTCTTTTTACACTTTCATCCATGAGAGATGGAACCTAATTAAATGTACATCTCCCATAATTGAATTTCTCTCCAAAGTTGAGCGAATTTTAGTATATCCGAATAATCGAGTCTTTCTAATGAAAACTCTTCCTGCTGTGACAGCTATAGCTCAAAAGTAAAAATTTGCAACCTTTGCCACTGACTAATACCCTCGGCGGGTTGCATCCACTGCCAGTTATCTCACTTTGTAGACCATTTATTCCTATCAGTGGTTCCTTGGAAATCAACTCCAAACTTCTCAAGCCGTCAGAGGAATTAAATACTTACCAGGACACTTGCTCACTCCTTCTGATAACATCAATCTTTTCCGATGACCTTTCTCTTGTATCTCAATGGACTACATTTCCAAATTGTTAAAGTACCTCATTGCCTGATGTGAAAAAATGGTCAAACATTTATCATCCAAATTCCCATTAAGTTTCGGATATAATACGCCAATTTGTCCTTTCTCCTACCCTCCAGGTACAAAGATAATGGAAAATTTCTGTAGTGTTGCTGTTTGATGCTGCTGCAAGGTTGATGTGGTGAACTGCCCCTTTGTAACAGGGAATGAAATAAGATTCATGAGCACGTCTATTAAAAACAGCACATGATTTATTCTGGAAACCTACTGTGTGTCATTCAATACAATGGCATTTAGTTCAGAGATACAGCATGGAAACAAGCCCTTCAGCCCACTGAGACCATGTTGACCATCCATCATACTAGTTCATAAAATCATAAGGAATAGGAGTAGAATTAGGCCATTCGACCCATGAAGTCTACTCCGCCTTTCAATCGTGGCTGATCTATCTCTCTCTCTCTCTCTCTCCTAACCCCATTCTCCGTCTTCTCCCCATACTCTTTGACAGCTGTACTAATGAAGAATCTATTTATCTCTGCCTTAAAAATATCCATTGACTTGGCCTCCACAGCCTTCTGTGGCAGAGAATTCCACAGATTCACCACCCTCTGACAAGTTCTACATTATCCCACTTTCTCATCCACTTTCTACACATTAAGACAAATTACCGCGGCCAATTGGTACCTCAAACCCGCACGTCTTTGGGATGTGGGAGGAAAACCGGAGCACCCGGAGGAAACCCACGTGATCTCAGGGAGAACGTGCAAACTCCACACACACAGACAGCACCCGAGGTCAGGATCGAACCTGGGCCTCTGCACTTGCTCTACCAGCTGGGTCGCCCCAAAAATGATTGCCAAATAATAAAATGTTGAATAAAACTGTGCTACTTTACTATGGATTATGACAGGAAATATCTTAGGGATGAATAACACAAGTAAATTATTCTAAAGCTATGTGAAACAATTGTCATCTAACTCCCTCATATTATTATGGTCAAACTCAAACCTGTATATTTATTTTATTATTTGCCACGTTACAGAAGGAGTAGCTAATAATATACTGTAAATGTGTGATGGAATCATGGCGGAGATGTTAATTATAAACAGCAGTTGTCTCTGGGCTGATGCAGCATATTGCAGCATAGGTCAATGATACGACCTTCATCCATGTGTCCCATCTGGTCAGTGCCTGAACAGACCTTTAAAATACGCAGCATGCAGATCCAAGATACATTCGTGATTGGGGATATCATTGGAAACTGCTCCCACCTTCCCATTTGGAAACGAGCCCCTTTGTCCTGCCCAGTCCGTGATGACCATCGGTCACCCGTTCACACCAGTTCTGTTATCCCGCTTTCTCATCCAATCCCCACGGACCTTTGTAATCAACCGTCCATTTTGAAACTTCGTCGGCGCCCTTTACGTGGTGATTCTTGTACTGTGTGCAAACAAAGAATCTTACTGTACCAAGTACACATGACAATAAAGTATCAATAAATCAATCCCATACAGACCGTTCTGTCCTGGGCCTCCTCCACTGTCAGATTGAGGCCGGGTGCAGATTGGGGGAACAGCACCTCATATTTCACATGGGCAGCTTACAGCCCAGCGATATGAACGTTAATTTCTCTCATTTCAAGTAACCCTTCCCATCCCTCTCTCAAACCCACCCCCACCCCCACCCGAGTGCTAGTTCGCATCCTTGTATCCCTTCGTTGCCACCTCTTCCCCAGCCAACAAGGGGCCATTGTGGGCTCCACCCTTCCTTGGTCACCTGTTGCCGGCCCTGCCTTGTTCTGGTCTTTTCTTGCCTCCAGTTCCCTCCCCTCTACTTTCACTCTGAAGAAGGGTCCCGACCCGAAACGTCAGCCACCCTTTTTCTCCAGAGATGCTGCCTGACCCGCTGAGTTACTCCAGCACTTTGTGTCTTCCCAGGACATTGCCGAGAGCATGACGATTATCACGCTTGTGGCTGTGCAGCTCAGGTCTGCTGATGTATTTGTCCCCATTCTCCTGCCTTGAGCAAAGGGAACCCTGCAAGTCCCAAGTCTCTGACATGGCATTCATTCCTGCCAATGAAGCCAACATCTCCAGTAGCTTAATCCCATCTCCTGCCTTTATCACGGTCAGTTTTCTAGCAATATACATCAGTCTGGTTGTTGGTCACCCCATACTTAGAGTGCTGCGCATTTGGACAGGTGGCTTCATTAATGTTATCCATCCTATAATCTAGTAATTTTTTTTTAAAACAATCAATTAATTCATGACTAAAAGGGAAGCATCAAACGTGTTCAACTGAAATGAGTAGGTCTCGACCAGAAACGTCACCTATTCCTTTTCTCCAGAGATGCTGCCTGACCCGTTGAGTTACTCCAGCATTTTGTGTCGATCTTCAACTGAAATGACTCAGCTTGTTATTCCGCATTTGGGGAAATGGCACTTTGTTATCACGAGCTTTGACCATCAGTGATTTATGGGTTCTCTCCATCTATTTTGGTATTTTGACCATGATGTATACTCTTTTGCCTCACAATCTTCACTTGAAAGGGCTAAGAAAAGATTTACGAGGATGTTGCCAGGACTAAAGGGTGTGAGCTATAGGGAGAGGTTGAGTAGGTTGGGTCTCTATTCTATGGAACGAAGGAGGATGAGGGGAGATGTTAGAAACATAGAAACATAGAAAATCAGTGCAGGAGGAGGCCATTTGGCCCTTCGAGCCAGCACCGCCATTCATTGTGATCATGGCTAATGATCCACAATCAGTAACCCGTGCCTGCCTCTCCCCATATCCCTTGATTCTGCTAGCCCCTAGAGCTCTATCTAACTCTCTTTTAAACTCATCCTTGGCCTCTACTGCCTTCTGTGGCAGAGAATTCCACAGATTCACAACTCTCTGGGTAAAAAGGTTTTTTCTCATCTCAGTTTTAAATGGCCTCCCCTTTATTCTCAGACTGTGGCCCCTGGTTTTGGACTCCCCCACCATTGGGAACATTTTTCCTGCATCTAACTTGTCCAGTTCTTTTATAATTTTATACGTTCTGTAAGATCCCCTCATCCTTCTAAATTCCAGTGAATACAACCCCAGTCTTTCCAATCTTTCCTCATATGACAGTCCCGCCATCCCGGGGAATAACCTCGTGAACCTACACTACACTGCACTGCCTCAATAGCAAGGATGTTCTTCCTCAAATTGGGAGACCAAAACTGCACACAATACTCCAGATATGGTCTCACCAGGACCCTGTATAACTGCAGAATGACCTATATTCAAATCTGCTCGTTATGAAGGCCAACATGCCATTAGCTTTCTTCACTGCCTGCTGTACCTGCATGTGTACTTTCAGTGACTGGTGTACAAGGACACCCAGGTCTCGTTGCACTTCCCTTTTTTCTAATCTGACACCATTGACAGGAAACTGGAGCAGGAAACCGAAGCACCCGGAGAAAACCCACAGGGAGAATGTGCAAACTCCGCACAGACAGCACCCATGGTCCGGAACGAACCTGGGTCTCTGGCGCTGTAAGGCAGCAACTCTACCGCTGCGCCACCGTGCCTCCTTAAAACTATCAACCTCCACTTTAAAATTACCTAATGACTTCGGCTCCACAGCCGTCTGTGGCAATTAATTCCACAGAATCAATACTCTCAGGCTAAAGAAATCCCAATAGGATTGCTGCAATTTATGTGGTAGTTAGATCGAACATGATGTCAGGAGGATAACTCTTTTGCAGAATGAGGATTAGTCCATGATAAGTTAAAAGCAAACATTCCCGCTTTGTGTCCTAAACATGATTTTGTTTTTGTTTTACAGGAACGCAAGTTTCTGAAGTTTGTGTCAAAGGAAATGGAGAACATGTTTATTGAGGAGCTTAAGTCGTCTGTGAATCTACTGATGGCAAACCTGGAGAGTATGCCGGTGTCTAAAGGAGGCTCGGAGTTTAAGCTGCAGAAACTGAAACGCAGTCATAACACCTCCATCATTGACATGGGCGAGGAGAATGAAAATCAGCTCTCCAAGTCTGATGTTGTATTGTCTTTTACACTAGAGGTGAGAGAATAGTGAATACTAGTTTGGTATTGTTACTGATAAAGAGTGAATAATGTGATTTGCCAAACTCTAATTTTCGCAGTTTTGCCCTCTTCAGGTTCAGACAACTTCTGGGCATCACAGTGGCGCAGCTGGTAGAGTCAGTGCCTCACAGTGATTAGTACGGGTGTCAGGGGTTATGGGGAGAAAGCAGGAGAATGGGGTGAGGGAGAGATAGATCAGCCATGATTGATTGGCGAGGTAGACCTGATGGGCCGAATGGCCTGATTCTACTCCTACACTTATGAACAGTTCCAGAGTCCCGGGTTCGAACCTGACCTCGGGCGCTGTCTGTGCGGAGTTTGCTCGTTCTGCCTGTGACCGCGTGGGTTTTCTCCAGGTGCTCTGATTTTCTCCCATATCCCAAAGCCATGTGAATTTGTAGGTTAATTGGCCTCTGAGGAACCTGAGGGGTTAACATTTTCACGCAAAGGGTGATGGGTGAGTAGAACGAGCTGCCGGAAGAGACCGTTGAAGCAGGTACTATCGCAACATTTAAGAAACATTTAGACAGGTACATGGATAGGACAGGTTTGGAAGGATATGGGCCAAACGCAGGCAGGTGGGACTAGTTGGCTGGTGTGGGCAGGCTGGGCTGAAGGGCTTGTTTCCACACTGTATGACTCTGTAAATTGCCCCTAGTGTGCCGGGAGTGGATGCAAAAGTGGGATACAATAGAATTAGTGTGAACAGATGATTGATGGTCGGCATGGACTCGGTGGGCCGAAGGGCCTGTTTCCATGCTGTATGACTAAGTGTTTGACAAAGCAGTATATTGCAAGCCGATAAGTAATTAACGTTGCATTTAATTTGCCTGTTGAATTTTTCCCCGAGATCATCAGATTAAATGCTTTGAGCTCTGACCCAAATCAATGAAAAATTCACTGACTTCTGTAAGGACCTCCCTTAGCTCCTTGAGTAAGACTAGGAATAATTAACAGTTATTCTGGAGGCAGTTCACTGTTCCAGAATCACCTTGTGATTATAAAGCAGAGCATGGGGCTTAGTCTTACACTGTTCATCCCCACTTCCTTCACCCTCATCTCCTTACACCAAGATCTTTCAAGAATCACTAGAGTCAGGAACGGTTCTAGACGATTGCAAAATTGCAAATATTACTCTGCTGTTCAAGAGGGGAGCGCAGCAGAAGAGTGGAAACTATAGGCCATTCGGCCCTTCGAGCCAGCACCGCCATTCAATGTGATCATGGCTGATCATTCTCAATCAGTACCCCGTTCCTGCCTTCTCCCCATACCCCCTAACTCCGCTATCCTTAAGAGCTCTATCTAGCTCTCTCTTGAATTGGGAAGGCTGTACAAAAAGGAAAATATTAATTAAACTCCAAAGTTGCCAGGCATACAAATCTGAATAGCCTTCAGGATTGGGAGCCAAATATTTGTTTTAACCTTTCTCAAGTTACAGACTAAGCAAATCAGTCTGTTGAGTGCAATCTGGATAGAAAGGGTTTAGAGGGATAGTGGCCAAACGCAGGTAAATGATACTAGCATGGAAAGACATCTTGGACAAGTTGGGCCAAAGGGACTGTTTCCATACTGCTCATTCCTATGATTTTAAACTCTAGACTTTATTGATACTTTGTGGAAACAGGCCCTTCAGCCCACCGAGTCCATGCTGACCTGCGATCACCCTGTACACTAGCATTATCCTACACACTGTAGGATTGTAAATTTACAATTTTACCGAAGCCAATCACCTTACAAACCTGTACCTCTTTGGAGTGGGGGAGGAAACCAGAGCACCCGGACAAAACCGACATGGTCACAGGAAGAATGTACAAACTCCGTACAGACAGTACCCCTAGTTGGGATCGAACCTGGGACTCTGGCGCCGTGAGGCAGCAACTCTACCACTGCAGCACTGTGATGTTTACACGGTGCGTGGATAACTACAGCTAGTAAAGGAATAATGGCTTCCAAAAGTTCAAACTGCTGTGTACATTGCTATCAGTAAATCATAGGTGACCATTACCTCCTCAGTTCAGTTTAGTGTAGTTTATTGTCACATGTACCGAGTGAAAAGCTATTGTTGCGTGCTAACCAGTCCTGTGAATAGTATCAACCAACAGCAATAGACAATAGACAATAGACAATAGGTGCAGGAGTAGGCCATTCAGCCCTTCGAGCCAGCACCGCCATTCAATGCGATCATGGCTGATCACTCTCAATCAGTACCCCGTTCCTGCCTTCTCCCCATACCCCCTCACTCCGCTATCCTTAAGAGCTCTATCCAGCTCTCTCTTGAAAGCATCCAACGAACTGGCCTCCACTGCCTTCTGAGGCAGAGAATTCCACACCTTCACCACCCTCTGACTGAAAAAGTTCTTCCTCATCTCCGTTCTAAATGGCCTACCCCTTATTCTTAAACTGTGGCCCCTTGTTCTGGACTCCCCCAACATTGGGAACATGTTTCCTGCCTCTAATGTGTCCAATCCCCTAATTATCTTATATGTTTCAATAAGATCCCCCCTCATCCTTCTAAATTCCAGTGTATACAAGCCCAATCGCTCCAGCCTTTCAACATACGACAGTCCCGCCATTCCGGGAATTAACCTAGTGAACCTACGCTGCACGCCCTCCATAGCAAGAATATCCTTCCTCAAATTTGGAGACCAAAACTGCACACAGTACTCCAGGTGAGGTCTCACCAGGGCCCGGTACAACTGTAGAAGGACCTCCAGGTGCGTTAAAATTAATGATTGCAAACATGAAAAGAAATTAGATTATGAAATATTGTTTTTGCACAGAATAAAAATGTTGAAATCTGGAGCTAAATCGAGCTATTACTTATTGCAAAGGTATATTCCTTTAATTCTTATTAGTTTAGTTTAGAGATACAATGTGTAAACAGGCCCTTCGGCCCATCAAGTTTGTGCCGATCAGCGATCCCCGCACTCTAACTCTATCCTACCCACTCGGGACAATTTACATTTATACCAAGCCAATTAACCTACAAACCTGTACGCCTTTGGAATGTGGGAGGAAACCGGAGATCCCGGTGAAAACCCAGGTGATCACAGGGAGAACGTACAAACTCCATACAGACATTGCCTGTGGTCAGTGTTGAACCCAGGTCTCTATGAGGCAGCAACTCTACCGCTACGCCACTGTGCCCCCTCTATTAAAAAATAGCCTTTCGTTAAATGAAGCAGTAAAAGTTCTAATGTGCACGAGCCGGTGAAACGGCCCTTTGGCCATTATTGATTGAAGTCTTGAGAGGTTTGAGAGTTGTGAGCAATGCTGGTTCAATAGTGAATGTCCTCACGAGGCTGGAGATGAAATGTGTTGTCAATGCACTGTGTCTGACCTGTACTATTCCTTCCAAAAGCTTCATAACATGTCTTAGTCACTGACATCTCTCCTTTTCCGTGTTTGGAGATTGCACCGAGTGAAAAGGTCAAACGATTGAAGTTGGATTATTATTGAATGGTTTATTTTCTAGGTAGTGATCATGGAAGTTCAGGGTCTGAAGTCCTTAGCACCAAGTCGCATTGTGTATTGTACGATGGAAGTGGAGGGAGGGGAGAAACTACAAACGGACCAGGCTGAAGCTTCCAAACCAACGTAAGTAGATTTGTAATTCGTCAATGCAATCTGCATTGTTGTGATGTTTATCAATCTTTTCGTCATGGAGTGGTACAGCGAGGAAACAGGCCCTCTGCCTAACTTGCCCACACATACCAACTACACTAGTCCCACCTGCCTGCATTTGGCCTATATATCCCTCTAAACCTGCCCTGTCCATGTACCTGTCCAATTGTTTCTTAAACGCTGCGATAGTCCCTGCCTCAACTACATCTTCTGGCAGCTCGTTCCAAACACCCACCACCTTTTGTGTGAAAAAGTTAAGAAACATTGGGTCGAAGGGCCAATTTCCACGCTGTATGACTCGATGAGTCTTGACATTTAACAATCAAGAAATCATAAACCGGGCTTTAACCTGCCTGCATCGCCGTACTGCTCAATGTTCATTGAAGTCGTAGCTTTCTGCGTATCCCACCAAGAATCGTATCCGTTGGGACAAAGGGCCGGTTTGACCGAATGCTGTATGACTCTATAACATGGTTCAAAGGTGTTTTATAATCATGTATCCCCAAGTGCAGTGAAATTATTTTCGTGCATGCAGTTCATTGACTATACATCCTACTAGATATTAGGCACAATCATATAAAGTATAAGAGCGTAAGACCGTAGACAACGGCACACAAGAGTTTTAGGCACAATCTTGTACCGTTAAAGTCCAATTTTTGTTTTGAAATGTTAGAGTCTTAACTTGCCCATAAACGCTTGTTGAAGTTAATGTTAACTTGTCCATAAATGCTTGTTGACCTGCAGTGGCACAGAGTATGCAAGATATGTCCACTTCCTTCGAGATCCCCCACTGAAATCCTTCACTTGAACTGCCAGCATTGCACCGCTCCTTTAAGGGATGCAAGCTGACTTCAGAATAAGGGGTTAAGAATAAGGGGTAGGCCATTTAGGACAGAGATGAGGAAAAACATTCTCACCCAGAGAGTTGTGAATCTGTGGAATTCTCTGCCACAGAAGGCAGTGAAGGCCAATTCGCTGGATGTTTTCAAGAGAGAGTAAGATATAGCTCTTAGGGCTAACGGAATCAAGGGATATGGGGAGAAAGCAGGAACGGGGTACTGATTCTGGATGATCAGCCATGATCATATTGAATGGCGGCGCTGGCTCGAAGGGTCAAGTGACCTACTCCTGCACCTATTTTCTATGTTTCTATATGTCTGCTTCCTTCACTTGAACTGCCAACATTGCACCTCTCCTTTAAGGGATGCAAGCTGATTCATATGTTCATAAGTTATAGGAGCAGAATTGGGTCATTCGGCCTTTCAAGTCTACTCTGCCATTCAATCATGGCTGATCTATCTTTCCCTCTCAACCCCATTCCCCTGCCTTCACTCCATAACCCTTGACATCCAAACTAATCAAGAATCTAATCTCCACCTAAAAATAAATTGACTGACTTGGCCTCCATAGCCGTGTGTGGCAATGAATTCCATAAATTCACCTTCCCTCTGACTGAAGAAATTCCTCCTCATCTCCTTTCTAAAGGTACGTCCGTTTATTCTGAGGCTTGACCTCTGGGCCTAGATTCTCCCACTAGTGGAAACATCCTCTCCACATCCACTCTATCCAGGCCTTTCACAATTCGGTCCCTCCTCATGTTTCTGAACTCCAGCGAGTACAGGCCCAGTGCCGTCAAACGCTCATCATATGTTAACCTAATCATTCTTGTTCTGTCCTGTGTTCTATGAAGAGCCTTCAATCCCTCAGCAAAGCTCCTAGAAACTAGATGGTGCTCGAGTCTCTCGAGTGAGATATGAACATTGAATCTTTGGATTTGAGGAGGTGTACCACCTATTGAACCAGCACCAATGTCTCACTATTCGAGACTTTAAGCAGAATAATGTGCTGGGCCCAAATGTGTTGCAGATGTTACCTGAGATTTGGGAAAATATTCACTAAGCCAACACCTGTCTTTAGTTTCCACTGAACAGAGTTACAGGTGGAAGTGTGAAACCCATTACATTGATGTTGTATTAACAGATTCCTATGTACGTTTTTGATTTTGTGAATTAAGGCTAGATATTTCACCACCCGATCAGGCGGTCTAATGGCTCAATTAAAATAATTAAGACTCTTATAATAATTATCTGACGCATATAAGGCTGGAATATTTAGCTGCTTTTTATCGAGCAATTACTAAGTGAGACAGTGTAAATATGTGATGACATTTTGTAATTGCTTTGAAGTACTTTATACTTCATCAGCTGTTTTGCCCGGTAAAGAAAAGAATTGTTGCGATAAAGATGGAAAATTTAGCTTTATCACAATCTCTTTAATTGACCTTGCTTCGAGTCATCAAGTCATACAGCATGGAAACAGGCCCTTCGACCCAGCTTGCCAATGCTGACCAAAATGTCCCATCTAAGTTAGTCCCATATGCCCTATATCTCTCTAAACCTTTCCCATCCTTCTACCTGTCCAAATGTCTTATAGGTGCTGCTATAACATCTGCCTCAAGATTGTGAGAGGAAATGATTGTGGCAGATGTAAAGGCAAAGATATAGAGTGCAGAATAAATCCAATGGCATCAATGATTAACATAAAATGCCTGGCATGTTCTATGATTCTTGCAACTGGTAATGGTAAATGGCAACTGGCAATGGTAAATCGAGTTTCACTGTACCTTAATTGGTACACTTGACAATTAAATACCCTTTGAACCCTTTGAACTGTCATAGACATAGAGTGATGGAGTGATACAGTGTGGAAACAGGCCCTTCGGCCCAACTTGCCCTCACTGGCCAACATGTCCCAGCTACACTAGTCCCACCTGCCAACATTTGGCCTATATCCCTCCAAACCTGTCTTATCCATGTACCTGTCTAACTGTTTCTTAAATGTTGGGATAGTCCCAGTCTCACTACATCCTCCGGCAGATTTGTTCCATACCCCCACCATCCTTCATGTGGAAAATGTTACCCCTCAGATTCCTATTAAATCTTTTCCCCATCACCTTAAACCTATGTCCTCTGGACCTCGATTCACCTACTCTGGACAAGAGACTCTGTGCATTTACCCGATCTATTCCTCTCATGATCTTACACACCTCTATAAGATCACCCCTCATCCTCCTGCACTCCAAGGAATGGAGCCAATAGACAATAGACAATAGATGCAGGAGGAGGCCATTCGGCCCTTCGAGCCAGCACCGCCTTTCAATGTGATCATGGCTGATCATTCTCAATCAGTACCCGTTCCTACCTTCTCCCCATACCCCCTGACTCCGCTATCCTTAAGAGCTCTATCTAGCTCTCTCTTGAATGCATTCAGAGAATTTGCCTCCACTGCCTTCTGAGGCAGAGAATTCCACAGATTTACAACTCTCTGACTGAAAAAGTTTTTCCTCATCTCAGTTCTAAATGGCCTACCCCTTATTCTTAAACTGTGGCCCCTTGTTCTGGACTCCCCCAACATTGGGAACATGTTTCCTGCCTCTAACGTGTCCAACCCCTTAACAATCTTATACATTTCGATAAGATCTCTCATCCTTCTAAATTCCAGTGTATACAAGCCTAGTCGCTCCAGTCTACTCAACCGCTGGCTATAGCTCAGACCCTTTAGTCCTGGCAACGTCCTCGTAAATCTTCTCTGGACCATTCCCAGCTTAGCAACATCTTTCCTATAACCTTGCGTCAACCCACACAGCCGCATAACTCTCAGATATTAAAATACCGTCTCCTTACTGCTCCAACCAAATCTATGTCATTTGTGTGTGGGTTTCTCCAAGTTCTTTATCGGTAGAACAGGTGAATGAGATGAGGTGAAGTATGGGTCAAATCATAAGAAGCTTTATTCCGTGGTAAATTGAAATGGGTAAAAGACCGGCTTATTTATTAAAAATCCAGGGTTTTTACTCAACTGACTTACTCAGCTTAATGATGACTTTCTGTAACCACTTCATGCATTGGATCAGTGGAAGAATAAGCAATGCATCAGAAATTCATCAGTGATTAATAAATGTCCTTTGTTCATTGAGATCAGATTACGGACATGCACTTCACAGATCGTTAGCTTGTTTTAGAGTTAACTGAACAGCCTATTTGTAGTGTTCTGTTTGTTTATGCTGCCCTTATTCGGAAGACAGATAACAGTTTATGTACTGTGTGCTTGTGACACGTTCAGAAGGACATTCAATGCCCACAGCATTATTGCTGAACATTGAGTTTAGTTTAGAGATGCAGTGGGAAACAGGCCCTTCGGCCCACCGAGTCCGCGCCGAACAGCGATCCCCGCACATTAACACACACTCGGGACAATTTTACTCTTGACTTACACCAAGCCAATTGACTTACAAACCTGTACTTCTTTGGAGTGTGGGAGGAAAACGAAGATCTCAGAGAAACCCCACGCAGGTCACGGGGAAAACGTACAAACTCCGTATAAACAGCACCCGTAGTCGGGATCAAAGCCGGGTCTCTGGCGCTGCAAGGGCTGTAAGGCAGCAACTCTACTGCTGCGCCACCGTGCCACACTATTAACATTGCCAGATTGTTTTTAGTACTGAATATCTGGAAATCCTGAATATCAGGAAAAAACAGGACTGTTTTTACAGTCACAATATTCAAGTGTAAAGTGGGCAGATCAAGTTGAATTGGCAGTGTGAGCTTTCAACTGCACACAGAACAGCCCATAAGGAATTTTACCAGAGGTTAATGTGGTCGTATCTTTATTGTGCGGCTAACAATTTTTGTATGTGTTAAAAACAGCACTCCAATAATCACTCACTGCATCACATCCACAAACAAAAGGACAAATACATTTTCAGTATTCAGAAAATAATAGCAAAGGATGTGGCATTGGCAGTGCGGTCGGAGGCAGCAGGGTGAGTCACTTCCAGTGCAAACAGAACAACCTTATTGTTAATGGCCGGACTTTTTTATTTGTGCCGTCTGCCCAAAGATCAGTTCAAGGCCATGATCTCAGATACAACCCACTCTTGTCCTGTTTGTTCTACTTGGCATTATGACAGACGACATTCAAAATGAAAACTGAAACCATTGCAGTATATATATCGGTTGCATATGTCCAATACACTACACTGTTGAAGTCTCTTTCAAAAGGGTATTAGAGAAGAAATTTGCTAACCCAGAGAATTTATGCTACGTTCTCTATTTCATTATTTTGCAACGTTCATACAATGGGCCATTGTGGGCTTTTTGGCAATCAGTGCCGGCTCTGATTTGTTCTGTACCTTCTCATACCTCGAGTTCCCCTCCCTTCTGACTCTCTGTCTGAAGGAGGATCTCGACCCAAAACGTCACATATTCCTTTTCTCCAGAGATGCTGCCTGACCCCGCTGAGTTACTCCAGCATTTTGTGTCAATCAAAGTTTGCCAAGACAGTTTAACAATAATTAGTCACGAGTCAATAGTATCCTATTGCCATATATCCCAAAACAGAACAATGAAATTCTTACTTCCAACAGCACAACAGATATGTAAACATAATGCTCTAAAACTCATAATAAACAACAAGAAAAAAAGTTCTGCATATACATTTTTTTTAAATCAGACAAATAAATAGACAATATAAGTGCAAAAATAATGTCCCCAAGTCTATATAGTTTGGAACCTCTTTGGATGTTGTAGTGTTTAATAGCCTGATGGTTGTAGGGAAGAAGCTGCTCTTGAACCTGGATGTTAAACCCCTGTTCCACTTAGGCAATTTTTTAGGCGACTACAGGCGACTAGGCTGTTGCCACACGGTCGCCTGGGTGTCGTCTGTATGGTCGTGAGTAGTCTCCAAAGACTCTTTTTGGTCACCTCTGGATTTTCAGAATGTTGAAAAATTTTCGGCGACCATGGGTTTGATGCCAATGAGCGTAGCTTGACATCTCCTGACGTAGGCGCTGTCGTAGGTTGTGGCCAGGTGACGTAGGTTATCGTCGGTACTGACTTCGGTGAATTCCATTGGCAACTACCTACGTCAACTGGCGACAGGTACCAGCGTCAAAACCGGAGGCCAAATTGACGTGAATTGTCCTCAGTTGTCTTCAGTTGTCACCGACAGGGTTGTAGCTTGCCGTAGCTTGTCGCGGGTGGATGTAGGTTGACTTCAATTGTCATAGGTTGTCGTAGGCGCGGTCGTAGGTGGACGTCCTACCCGCGACGATTGGGTCGCCGGTTGTCAGTTGCTAGCCTTAGCTTGACGTCGACGTGGTGGTAGGTTGTTGTCGCTTGTCGTAGACATTGTCGTGGGGGGGTCCAGTCGCCGGTTTTTCGGCAACCTGCTACAACTATGACAGTCGCCTACAAAATCGCCTGTGGGACAGGCCCTTTAACAGTTTACAGGCTACTGTACCTTCTTCCCAATGGCAGGAGTGAAATGAGAATAGGAAGTGCTTTGAACAGTTTCATAGAACATAGAACAATGCAACACAGAAACAAGCCCTTTGGCCCACTCTATCTGTGCCAAACAAGATGCCAAGTTAAACTATTCTCCTCTGCCTGCACATGATCCACACCCCTCCATTCCCTGCATGTCCATTTAGAACATAGTACAGTACAGCCCAGGAACAGGCCCCGCGGCACATAATGTTTGAACTGATCGACTTTGCCTGCATGTGGCCCATACCCCTCCATTCCCTGCAAATCCATATGCCTATCTAAAAGCCTCAAA
The DNA here is from genome assembly GCF_053455715.1 of Rhinoraja longicauda. Lineage (NCBI taxonomy): Eukaryota > Metazoa > Chordata > Chondrichthyes > Rajiformes > Arhynchobatidae > Rhinoraja > Rhinoraja longicauda. The sequence continues at coordinate 41,300,971 of NC_135969.1, forward strand.
TACTATATCATATCCACCACTACCATCACCCCTGGCAGCAAGTTCCAGTTACCCACCACCCCACTGGGTAAAAAATAAAATGCCCCCTCACATCTCCTTTAAACCTTGCCCCTCTAACCTTAAAGCTAAGTCCCCTAGTCTTCGACTTTTCTAACCTGCGGGGAAAAAAAAATTCTGTCTACCCTATCTATGCCTCTCATAATTTTGCAAACTTCTATCAGGTCTCCCTTCAACCTCAGCACACATACACCGATCAGCCTAAACATTATGACCACTGACAGGTAAAGTGAATAACATTGATTATCTTGCTACAGTGGCACCTGTCAAGGGGTGGGATATATTAGGCAGCAAGTGAACAGTCATGTAAATTTCCCCGGTGTGGGACGAATAAAGGAATATATTATTATTATTATTATTGAAGTTGATGTGTTGGATGCAGGAGAAATGGGCAAGAGTAAAGACCTGAGCGACTTTGACAAGGGCCAAATTGTTATGGTCAGACGACTGGGTCAGAGCATCTCTGAAACGGCAAGGCTTGTGGGGTGCTCCCGGTCAGCAGTGGTGAGTACCGACCGACAGTGGTCCGAGGAGGGACGAACCACAAACCGGCGACAGACAGGGTGTTGGGCGCCCAAGGCTCATTGATGCGCGAGGGCAACGAAGGCTATCCCGTCTGGTCCGAACCGACAGAAGGTCGACTGTGGCACAAGTCACAGAAAATTTTAATGGTGGTCACGGGAGGAATGTGTCACAATACACAGTGCATCGCACCCTGCTGCGTATGGGGCTGCACACGGAGGACCAACAGCATATTAGGCAGGTGGTCATAATGTTTTGGCTCATCAGGTCATAATGTTTCGTCTGATCGGTGTATATAGGACACATCTTAACTAATTCAGTTGTTTGCCTATTTAACATCAATTAATTAAAGGTATTTGCAGAAAAGAAATACCATATCAATATATTTTATATCAATCTCTTGATATAAAATATGGAATAGAAGGCTGTGGAGAGGCCAAGTCAATGGATATTTATTTTTAAGGCAGAGATGGATAGATTCTTGATTAGTGCAGGTGTCAGGGGTTATAGGGAGAAGGCAGGAGAATGGGGTTGAGAGGGAAAGATAGATCAGCCATGATTGAATGGTGGAGTAGACTTGATGGGCCGAATGGCCTAATTGTGCTCCTATCACTCGTGAACTTATGATAGCTTCAACTGCAATTTATAATCAGTCACATGCCATCCAGAAGAGAAAATAATGTCCATTTACAGAAATATCATCATCTTAAATATAAATAGCATTAAAATTTTGAACAATGACCAGATAGAATAGGAAAATGATCAGTGTTCCTCAGATTGAAGAAGGTAACACACACAACTAAACCAATGAATTCGTTACTATGTAGATGCTGGATATTTTGTATTCTAATCAGTAAAGATGAGTAATATCCAAACAAAATCTATTTATTACTGCTGTCTTTGTTCTGGAGCTTTTTATTCACAAAATGCTGGAGTAACTCAGCAGGTCAGGCAGCATCTCGGGAGAGAAGGAATGGGTGACGTTTCGGGTCGAGACCCTTCTTCAGACTCCCGAGATGCTGCCTGACCTGCTGAGTTACTCCAGTATTTTGTGCTCCCGGTCTTTGTTCTGGAATTCTCTCACTCTAAATATAACTCTCGCATAAAACTAGAACAGGTATAATGGGCAAGGTTGAGATCACTGTGTGTCCTGTGAAAGTAGGTGAGATGATGTTCCTGATAGCAGAAATAATCACCTGATTTCTATCGTTGCTCTTACTCACGAGCGTTTAATTGTCATACATACCGAAAACAGGTCAATGAAATTCTTACTTGCAGCAGCATAACAGGCCCGAAACACATTGATAACATAATAAATAAATCAATTAATTTAAAAACTCCCAATATTAGTGTAAAAAGTCCCTAATGCTGCAAGACAGTTCATAGTGTAAGAAAATAACTGCAGATGCTGGTACAAATCGCCAAAGGTATTTATTCACAAAATGCTGGAGTAACTCAGCAGGTCAGGCAGCATCTCAGGAGAGAAGGAATGGGTGACGTTTCGGGTCGAGACCCATCTTAAGACAGTTCATAGTTCATTTGGTGTTCTTCGTGTTCAAGAGCCTGATGGTTGGCGGGAAGACGCTGTTCCTGAACCTGGAGGTCACGGTTGTACCTTCGTCCCGTTGGCAAGAGGCGACAGAGTGGCACAGCGGTAGAGTTGTGGGTTCAATCCTGACTCCAGGTGCTCCATGTGACCACGTGGGTTTTCACCGGGTGCCCCGGACACTCCAAAGACGTGCAAGTCTGTAGGTTAAATGGCCTCTGTAAAATCGACTCTCGTGTGTAGGATTCTGGTTGATTACCGTGCAAACGCTTCATAAGTGGTTATCTCGCGCAGGTAGAACTAGTGTATGGGCGATCGCTGGGCGGCGTGGACTTGGTGGGCCAACGGGCCTGTTTCCACGCTCTATCTAAACTAAACAAACATCTGAGAGGATTGCAAATGCTGTGGTGTTTTATCCAGGGACCTGCCTGGTTTCCATCAGTAATTCCCTGCACTGGGTGAAAGAAAGGAACCTTTGTGACCTTCAATTCTCTGGTGTTTTTTCACTGCGGGGAAAATAATGAATCTGTTTGTCCTGGTGAACAAAGCATGAGAAACATGTTTGACTCGTCTGCACAATGCACCGGTGATCACTTGGAGGCAGAAGCGTAGGAAGTTCAGAGCAGTGGTGGTCCTTATTGTGCAGAGATTGATGTTGCTGAAGATGCAGTGTTGTGTAGTGAAGATGAAGATGAAGATGCAGTCTTATCCAGGGAGGCGGTCAGCACACTGAGCTCCTGTAGTTTAGAATGGCAGTTTGCCCTGACCTTAGCTCCACGTGATTTACATCCGATTCCTGCTCACTCATCACCATTCACTTTCAAATATTTCTGTACAAAAGGAGAGACAGCTGGTTTGGGTAACCAGATAATACCTGTCTCATTTCTTCATCTTTCCACCCAATTCACATGCAGCTATACACATCCAATCTTTCTGTTTCGATTTTAGATTTAGATTGAGAGATACAGCGCGGAAACAGGCCCTTCGGCCCACCAAGTCCGCGCCGCCCAGCGATCCCCGCACACTAACACTATCCTACACACACTAAGGACAATTTTTTTAAACATTTACCCAGTCAATTAACCTAAAAACCTGCACGTCTTTGGAGTGTGGGAGGAAACCGAAGATCTCGGAGAAAACCCACGCAGGTCACGGGGAGAACGTACAAACTCCGTACAGACAGCGCCTGTAGTCAGGATCGAACCTGAGTCTCCGGCGCTGCATTCCCCTTCAAGAGTGTTTTATTGTCATATGTCCCGAAATGGAACAATGAAATTCTTACTTCCATATATATGTGTGTGTGTGTGTGTGTGTGTGTGTGTGTGTATGTGTGTGTATATATATATATATACATAGCATATACATGTGTGCCTATATTTTGTCTATAAATGAGAAAAGGAAGTTTCCAGAATGTCTGTGCCAAACATGATGCCGTTAAACTAATCCCTGCCTGCATGTGATCCACACTCATCCATTTCCTGCACATCCATTTAAACCTGAAGAAGGGTCTCGACCCGAAACGTCACCTCTCCCTTCGCCAGAGATGCTGCCTGTCCCGCTGAGTTACTCCGGCTTTTTGTGTCTATCTTCGGTTTAAACCTGGACGTTACAGTTGTCAGGCTCCTTCACCTTCCTCCTGAGAGCAGGAGTGAAATGAGAGCGTGCAAAAACAAAAACAGCCCCAAGTCCCAAGTGCAATCAGGGCAGCTGGTCGTGCAGAGTTTAGTTGGAGTTCTCCGGTTGTTGGAGTACAGCAGTCAGGCTCCTACACCTTCTTCCCGGTGGTCGGAGTGAAACGACAACGTGGTCAGGGTGGTGTGTGTCCTTGACGATCCTGCCTGCCTTTTTATGGCTGTGCCTCCTGCAGATCCCTTTGATGATTGGGAGGTCGGTACCCGTGAACGTATCGAAACGTATAAGATTATTAAGGGGTTGGACACGTTAGAGGCAGGAAACATGTTCCCAATGTTGGGGGAGTCCAGAACAAGGGGCCACAGTTTAAGAATAAGGGGTAGGCCATTTAGAACTGAGATGAGGAAAAACTTTTTCAGTCAGAGAGTTGTGAATCTGTGGAATTCTCTGCCTCAGAAGGCAGTGGAGGCCAATTCTCTGAATGCATTCAAGAGAGAGCTGGATAGAGCTCTTAAGGATAGCGGAGTCAGGGGGTATGGGGAGAAGGCAGGAACGGGGTACTGATTGAGAATGATCAGCCATGATCACATTGAATGGCGGTGCTGGCTCGAAGGGCCGAATGGCCTCCTCCTGCACCTATTGTCTATTGTGATGGACTGGGCAGTGTCCACCAAGAGAGGCTGGTTCATGTTATGATTAAACAGAAGACACAAAATGGACACTGAGGGTAGAAATGCCACATTGCCTAATGTTGCCAACTCTTGTACACAACAGGACACAAAGTGCTGGTGTAAATCAGCAGGTCAGGTAGCATCTCTGGGGAACAAGGGTAGGTGACATTTCAGGTCCAGGACGTGAAGAAGAGCTTATGCCTTTATGTGCATTTACCAGCATCTGCATTTCCTTATTACTCACCCCTGTTCATTTAGGACTGGTCTGTTTTCAGACTAGTTATACACTCATTAAGAGCATCCCACACCTTATTGGTATCTAAATCACTCACATGTATTCAAAGGGGACTAAAATATGACCTAATACAAGATGGAGTACTTGAGGCAAATGGCAAAGAAATGGAAACTCAAATGGAGAGGGTGGGGAAGAAAGGAGTAGAAATGTTAACAAAATGGGAGGAGTCTTGGGTAGAACAGCAAGCATTAAAGAATAATATTTAAATAGCTCTACCTTTTAGTGTCCAACGAGCATTCTTATTTTACAGCCATAAGGAACACCTTGAAATGTTATGGTTTAACAGGTACCCAGGGACAAATAGTTTTCAAAATTTGGAGTGAAAGCATGTACCTACCTTGTCTAGGAGAGAATGCAGTAGGATCACGGTGCTGGCTATAATTTGGATGGAATTATAGAGTCATAGAATCTTACAGCATGGTAACAGGCCCTTCAGCTGAAATTGCCCTCTTCAGCCAACACGTCCCATTGACACTAGTCCTACCTGCCTGCATTTGGCCCATATCCCTCTAAACCTGTCCTACCCATCCATGTACCTGTCTAAATGTTTCTTAAACTTTGCAATAGTATCAGCCTCAACTTCCTCCTCTGGCAGCTCATTCCATACACCCACCACCCTTTGTGTGGAAAAGGATATCCCTCAGGATCCTATTAAATCTTTTCCCCCTCACTTTAAACTTATGTCCTCTGGTTCTCGATTCCTCTACTCTGGGCAAGAGACTCTTTGTGGTCTATCCGATCTATTCCTCTCATGATTTTGTGCACCTCTATAAGATCGCTCCTCATCCTCCTGCGCTCCAAGGAATAGAGTCCTAGCCTGCTCAACCTCTCCCAAAAGCACAGACCCTTGAGTCCTGGCAACATCCTCATAAATCTTTTCTGCACCCTTTCCAGCTTGAATTCTCCGTAAAGTCAGGTTTGATTCGATTTCCAGTTTAGATGCATTAAGTGTCAAGGAGATGGGTGGGGCAGGTTTTTTACCCAGCTTGGACCACAGTGCCAGGGGCGGTGGTTGAAGTAGATTTAATGGTGTTTAAGAAACATTTGGATAGGCGCATGGATATCTAGGGGTCGGAGGAATATGGATTATGACCAGGTAGATAAGTGATGGTTTTGGCATCATGTTCAGCACAAACATTGTGGGCCGAAGGGCCTGTCCTTGTCGCTGTGCTGTTCTATGTTCCATGTTTTATGTAAATAAAGAGAGTTGTGCAGTTGCTTTGTGCACCTTCCTAGTTAATGTGTAGTGGAAACATCTTGTGAAATACTTTAACAATCCCTTTAGTACACAAAGGTTGCACAACCTTGCCTGTTGCATTCAGCGCCGTCTATGTGGCCTCCTCTGCATGTAAATATTGGGCAACAGCTTGGCCAAACACTTGCGCTCGCTCTGCCAGGCCCTGCTGGATCTCCTGGTTACTAATCATTTTAACTTCTCCCTTCTCACTTCCATATCTGAGGAAGGAAGGATGTGCTGGCTCGGGAGAGGGTCCAGAGGAGCTTTACAAGAATGATCCCCAGGAATGAGTGGGTTAACACATGATGAGTGTTTGTCGGCACTGGGCCTGCACTCGCTGGAGTTTAGAAGAATGAGAGGGGACTTCGTTGAAAGTGACCGAACAGTGAAAGGCTTGGATAGAGTGGATGTGGAGAGGATGTTTTCACTAGTGGGAGAATAGACAATATACAATAGACAATAGGTGCAGGAGGAGGCCATTCGGTGCTTCGAGCCAGCACCGCCATTCAATGTGATCATAGCTGATCAGTCTCAATCAGTACCCCGTTCCTGCCTTCTCCCCATACCCCCTGACTCCGCTATCCTTATGAGCTCCATCTAGCTCTCTCTTGAATGCATTCAGAGAATTGGCCTCCACTGCCTTCTGAGGCAGAGAATTCCACAGATTCACAACTCTCTGACTGAAAAAGTTTTTCCTCATCTCAGTTCTAAATGGCCTACCCCTTATTCTTAAACTGTGGCCCCTTGTTCTGGACTCCCCCAACATTGGGAACATGTTTCCTGCCTCCAACGTGTCCAACCCCTTAATAATCTTATACGTTTCGATAAGATCTCCTCTCATCCTTCTAAATTCCAGTGTATGCAAGCCAAGTCGCTCCAGTCTTTCAACATATGACAGTCTAGGACTAGAGGTCAGAGCTTCAGAATTAAAGGACATTCCTTTAGGAAGGAGAGTGGTGAATCTGAGGGTGGTGAATCTGTGGAATTCTTTGCCACAAAAGGATGTGGAGGCCAAGTCAGTGGATATTTTTAAGGCAGAGATAGACAGATTCTTGATTAGTACGGGTGTCAAGGGTGATGGGGAGAAGGCGGGAGAATGAGGTTAGGAGGGAGAGATAGATCAGCCATGATTGAATGGTGGAGTAGACTTGATGGGCCGAATGGCCTAATTTTGCTCCTACCACTTATGAACACTCATGTACCGATCTTTCTGTCCTGGACCACCCCGCTGCCAGAGTGAGATCACATCTAAACTGAAAGAACAGAAACTCATATTCCCCTTGAATAGCTAACAACCCCAAGGTATGAACATTGAATTCTCCAATTTCAGGTACCCCCCTCCTATTTCTCATCCAGTTCCCTCCCACAAACACCTTCCTTTCCATTCCCGCTCAATCTGTCACCTAGTTCCTTTCCCCTTCTCCATCCACCTCATCTCCTCTTCCCTTTCTAATCCATATCTTCCTTTTTCCTTTCCCTCCCTCCCAACCCCCCCATCCAACCATAACCTTATTCTCTTCCACCACCATCCCTCTCCCTTTTTCTACGTTTCACACCCTTCTTTATCAGATTCCACAATCTACATCCTTCCGTCCTCTCTACACGTCATCACCAGCCTCGGTTACTTTTGGCCTCCACAGTCATCTGTGGCGATGGATTCCACAGATTCGCCACCCTCTGGCCAAAGTAATTCCTCCCCACCTCCATTTCCGTTCTGTATGACTTCCATGACTCTTAAGGGACCCGACCGGAAATATAAAAAGGACTGGACAAGCTAGATGCAGGAAAAGTGTTCCCAATGTTGGGGGAGTCCAGAACCAGGGGCCACAGTCTACGAATAAAGGGGAGGTCATTTAAAACAGAGGTAAGAAAAAACTTTTTCACCCAGAGAGTTGTGAATTTGTGGAATTCTCTGCCACAGAAGGCAGTGGAGGCCAATTCACTGGATGAATTTAAAAGAGAGTTAGATAGAGTTCATGGGGCTAGCGGATTCAAGGGATATGGGGAGAAGGCAGGCACGGGTTACTGATTGTGGATGATCAGCCATGATCACAATGAATGGCGGTGCTGGCTCGAAGGGCCAAATGGCCTCCTCCTGCGCCTATATTCTATGTTTCTATAACCTATGATGACGTGCAGCCCTCCTTTCAAAGATCGCTTGTGGCAACTGTTCAAGTTTTACAATTAGAAACAGAACTGGACATGCTGGTTTATACCAAAGATAGACACAAAGTGCTGGGGTAACTCGGGCGAGTCAGATAGCGTCTCTGGAGAAACAAATATGCGTGACGAAGAAGGGTTCCGACCCTTTTTCTCCAGAGATGCTGCCTGACCCGCTGAGTTGCCCCAGCACTTTGACTCTATCTTTAGAATTAAAGGTTGTATATTTCTTCCTCATTGTATCTCCCTGAATGCTTCACTTCAAAGATCTCCGCCAGTTCTCCCTAACTGAGGGAGGTCATGTTACAGTAAATATAAGATGTTGGTGAGGGCACAGTTAGAGTACTGAGTTCAGTTTTCGCCATCATGTTGTAGGAAAGATGTTATCAAGCTGGAAAGGGTGCTGAAGAGATTTGCCAGGACACCAGGGCTTTGAGCTGTAAGGAGAGGCTGAGCAGGCAGGGACTTTATTCCTTGGAGTGCAGGAGAATAAGAGGGGATCTTTTTGATTTGTACAGAATTATGATCGGAATAGATCGGGGAAACCCTTAGAGTCGATTGCCCAGAGTAGGGGAATCGAGAACCGGAGGACATAGGTTTAAGGTGAGGGGGGGGGGGGAAGATTTAACCTGTTCACTGCCACGATTTGTTTTCACTATTGGCCATCGCCCGAGTATTCTCGGGGGTGGCACTGAACAGGTTAATGGGAGCCTGAACGGTAACTTATTTACACAAAGGGTGGTGGGCTTATGGAGCAAGCTGCCTGAGGAGGTAGATGAGGCAGGTATTGTCACAATGTTTCAGAAATATTTAGGCAGATAGCTATGATAGGTTTAGAGGGACATGGGCCAAGCGCAGGCAGGTGGGGCTAGTGTAGATGGGGCATGTTGGCCGGCGAGGGTAAGTTGGGCCGAAGTGCCTGTTTTCAATCTGTATCGCTCTATGACTAGTGTAGATGGGGCATTAAGGCCGGTGTGGGCAAGTTGGGCTGAAGTGCCTGTTTCCACGCTGTATGACTCTACGACTCTGCATTGATGATCTTGCTGAGCAACGCAGGACGTTCACCTTCCCAAGGGTATGAGTCCCTGAAAGTCGGCTGGATTTCCAGTGGGAGCCTCGCCATGAACATAACATGGAAGCTCCTGCTTATCTGACGGTGCCAATTCTGAGCAAGTGCTAATTGCATCTTACACATAGCATAAGTACTGACACCTCCGCTGTCAACATGTGATAGCAATCTGCAAATCAGCGTCATCCGTTCCAAACTCGTTAATTGTTTTGCACTTCCCCCGACAAGATTACGTTGTGATTCATTAGATTAGCTTTTTTTTTTGCCACACTGCCCCAGTAACTATCACGAGCATCAGGCTGCTCAACAAAAGGACGGGCTACTCATGCCATAGAATTTACCATTTAGAAACGGATTGAATGATTCTCATTCAGAAAAAAGGAACTGCTGAGGCTGGTTCACAAAAGAAGACACAAAAAGGCGGAGTAACTCAGCGGGTCAGGCAGCATCTGTGGAGAACATGGATAAGCGACGTTTCACAGAGTGCTGGAGTAACTCAGCGGGTCAGGCAGCATCTCTGGAGAACAGGGAGAGGTGACGTTTCGGGGGGGTCCCTTCTTAAGACTGATCCTGGGTCCCTACCCAAAACATCACCTCTTCATATTCCCCTGAGATGCTGCCTGACCCACTGAGTTACTCCAGCCCTTTGTGTTTAGTTTAGTATTGGTTAGTTTCTTATTAGTTTAGAGATGCAGCGCGGAAACAGGCTCTTCGGCCCACCGAGTCAGCACCGACCAGCGATTCCCGCACGCTAACACTATCCTACTGACACCAGGGGCAATTTACAATGATACCAAGCCAATTAACCTACAAACCTGTGGATCTTTGGAGTGTGGGAGGAAACCGAAGATCACAGAGAAAACCTACGCAGGTCACGGGGAGAACGTACAAACTCGGTATAGCACTCGTAGTCAGGATCAAGCCCAGGTCTCTGGCGCTAAGGCAACAACTCTACCATTGCGCCACCGTGTCTTCAATTGTTTCTTATGCTTCTCCCGTGCCCTCTTGCCCTAAATTATCTATAACAAATCTTGCTCTCCATCAGTGCATTTATTACTTATTTCCATTCCTTTTAAAGGTATCTATGATATTCACAATGACTGCCAGTTCCGCATTCCAACCTTGATTTTTTTTTCTTTTCACGCATAGTTTGAATGGTTTCCTTATATTCACGTGTTGAGAGATAATGTGAAAAGCTTGTTCTGCATGCCATCCAGTCTAATCATACATTCAAATCATACACCTTCACTCGTGGGTGTCTTTAGCTGAAGCTCGTGCTGCCTGGCACGCTGAGTTACTCCAGCACTTTGTTTATGACAACCTCTGTGGTGCTTGTGTGCAGAGTGCAATGGGTAAAGTAAGACATTGGGCGTGTTAGGTTGAAGATGTGGAATTCTCTGCCTCAGAAGGCAGTGGAGGCCAATTCTCTGAATGCATTCAAGAGAGAGCTAGATAGAGCTCTTAAGGATAGCGGAGTCAGGGGGTATGGGGAGAAGGCAGGAACGGGGTACTGATTGAGAATTATCAGCCATGATCACATTGAATGGCGGTGCTGGCTCGAAGGGCCGAATGGCCTCCTCCTGCACCTATTGTCTATTGTCTATAGACACAAAATGCTGGAGTAACTCAGCGGGACAGACAGCATCTCTGGAGAGAAGGAATTGGTGACGTTTCGGGTCGAGACCCTTCTTCAGACCCGGTTTTCAGTTCAATGCAAAGGCTGTTGGCCCCCACTACTGCAACTGTGGGTGCACGAGAATTTCTAGGCATATTCCAGAAGAAACAGGCTACGCTTATGGAAAGATCTGTCTTAACTGAGATTGAAAGCTTACATAAATTTTATGAACTGCAAAATGCGAAAATGTTGTAATTGGAAACCTTACTGCCACCTAGAGGCACTCCGTATAACGACATGACCCATGGTGCAACTTGAGTACTGTACATCATTAGATCATAGAACAGTACAGCACAGGAACAGGCCCTTCGGCCCACAGTGTCCATGCCGATCATGATGCCAAATTAAACGTATCTCTGCCTGCACATGATCCATATCCCTCCATCCCCTGCATATCCATGTGCCCACCCTCTTTTGAAATGCCACTATCATGTCACTACCCCTCGCATTGAGTTCCAGGCTGTGTATAAAAAAAACTTGCCCCAAACTTGCCCTACTTTAATCTTTGCCCCTCTTAACTTAAATCTTTGCCTTTTAGTCTTCGACATTTCCATCCTGAGGAAAAAGGTTCTGCCTTTGATTCGCTCACTAGGCAGTAAGATATGAAATAGATGTCAGAAACTATTGTGCATGTCAGTTGTTACAACTATGGCTCTGAGCCACTTTGGAAGTATTTTTGAGGCCTGTTTTGGCCTTGGTGAAAACAGGTTACACATCAGCTTCATCGTTGAGGACCTTGCCCATCTCCTGTGGCTCCATGCTTAGATGACCACTTTGGTTTAGTTTAGAGATACAGTGCGGAAGCAGGCCCTTCGGCCCACCGGGTCCGCACTGACCAGCAATCCCCGCACATTAACACCATCCTATACCCACTAGGGACAATTTTTACATTTACCAAACCAATTAACCTACAAACCTGTACGTCTTTGGAGTGTGGGAGGAAACTGAAGATCTCGGAGAAAAACCCACGCAGGTCACGGGGAGAACGTGCAAACTCCATACAGACAGCACCTGTAGTCAGGATCGAACCCTGGTCTCCGGCACTGCATTCGTTGTGAGGCAGCAACTCTACCACTGCACCACTGTGACCGCCCAGGGACCCAGGTTTCTGAGGGACCCTATTCTCTCTCTTGTTACCCTCTTTTCCTTCATTTAAAATCTGTATGGCCCATTTGACCAGTCAGCCATTTTTGTAAACATAAAATCTTCAAACCTCTCGTCCTCTGAATGTTGCTTACATATGACCCTTGGCTCACAATCAATCCACTGGCACGTATAATTCTGCCTCTCAAATCCAAATCCCTTCACTTCATTTTTTTCTGTAATCACTCTGAGAAGAATGTTTAATTGTCATATGTACCAAGCAGAGGTCAAAGAAATTCTTACTTGCAGCAGCATAACAGGCCTGTAACCACCATATACACAGGTATTAAGTAATAAACAAAAAATCAATAAATTAATAATCCCAACACTATAGCAAAAATAAAATCCTGATTTCCTCAACAACAAATGGCCGTTCATAGTTCAGGTTAGTGTTGTGCAATGTTTAAGGGCCCGATGATTGTTGGGAAGAAGCCTGTATGAAGAAGGGTGTTGACCCGAAACGTCACCCAATCCTTCTCTCCAGAGATGCTGCCTGTCCCGCTGAGTTACTGCAGCATTTTGTGTCTACCTTCGGTTTAAACCAGCATCTGCAGTTCCTTCCACCGAAGATGGACACAAAATGCTGGAGTAACTCAGTGGGTCAGACAGCATCTCTGGAGAGAAAAGGAATAGGTGACGTTTTGGGTCAGAACCCTTCTTCAGAGCCTTCTTTGTGCTCTACGCAAGATTCCAACATCCGCAGTTCCTTGTGTCTACATATATAGCTTGCTGAAGCAATCAACCTCTTCTCTGATGGTAGGAACATTTATTATTCATAAGTGAATAATACCAGTGATGGGTTCCTCTTAAATGCTTTCTAAATTGCAGATAATAATGAATATTTATTTTTGACTTAGCATTAAGGTCATTTGCATATTCGTCTGCATTTACATGCCATCAGAAATAGATCTTCAAAAGAACTAATATAACTTATAATACTGATTATAAAGCTAATCAAAAGGGTACTGGTAATCTTTTTACAGGAGAACATTGCGAAGAAAAAATGCATTCTTTTGTACAAAAAAAACCTGCTAAAACTCCATGAAGAGTAGCTTTTTAAATTGCGTTAAATATTTGGAAAGATATTAGGTAATGTACAAATCTGTGGAATTCTCTGCCTCAGAAGGCAGTGGAGGCCAATTCTCTGAATGCATTCAAGAGAGAGCTAGAGAGAGCTCTTAAGGATAGCGGAGTCAGGGGGTATGGGGAGAAGGCAGGAACGGGGTACTGATTGAGAATGATCAGCCATGATCACATTGAATGGCGGTGCTGGCTCGAAGGGCCGAATGGCCACCTGCACCTATTGTCTATTGTCTAATGGCCTACCCCTTATTCTTAAACTGTGGCCCCTGGTTCTGGACTCCCCCAACATTGGGAACATGTTTCCTGCCTCTAACGTGTCTAACCCCTTAATAATCTTATATGTTTCGATAAGATCCCCTCTCATCCTTCTAAATTCCAGTGTATACAAGCCTAACTGCTCCAGTCTTTCAACATATGACAGTCCCGACATTCCGGGAATTAACCTAGTATGGGAATGTGGGAAATGTGGGAAAACAAATGCAAATGAAAACTTGAGCCTAAAATTCTCTGAGATAATGTGACTGAATGGATAGATGTGGCTCGTTTCTGGTGACTGGGGCATGTATAGTGTGGGTGCATATCGACAAAACTAAATGTAAGGGAAAAGCAGGATCCTAAAACATTGACAACGAATCATTATTGAAGATCTTGATGAGATTTAGGTACGAGCTAGATATGCGCACAAGCAGAAGTGGTATTGGAAGGATATAAGGATGGGATTAGCAAAGGGGATTTAGAACCATTGCTTATGCAAGGTGATAAATATCAATGCAGGCTGGTAGAGATGAATAACCTATTTCCATGTTATAATTGCAAAGTAGTGTAGTGTGTTCCGTGGACAATGCAGATTGTTCAGGTGGCAAGGTTTCTGAGCTTTGTTACTTCCCTCATGGTTTAGTTCAGTTTGGAGATACAGCACGGAAACAGGCCCTTCAGTCCTTCGAGTCCGCACCGACCGGCGATCCCCTACACTAGCACTATCCCACACACACGAGGAACAATTTACGATTATACCAAGCCAATTAACTTACAAATCCGCGCGTCTTTGGAGTGTGGGAGGAAACCGGAGCGCCAGGAGAAAAGGTCACGCGGTCACGGGGAAAAGGTCCAAACTCCGTACAGACAGCGCCGGTAGTCAGGATTGAACCTGCCTCCTGGGCGCTGTAAGGCAGCAACCCTACTGCTGCGCCACTGTGCTGCCCCTTTCTGGTTTATTTGAAACCACTCACCTGACTTGAGGCCTTTCAAAACCATACCTGGAAGGATTTATTGAGTAGCAATTTGCAGAGGAAGTCTGGATGCTGCCTGCAGTGGTGGTAACGCAGTGGCCTGTGTAATCGCCAGCAAGTTGGGTGTTTAGAAAGGGGGTTGCTGTTGAGAAAAGCTCCGAATCAACCAAGCAGATGATGTCTAGAAATGCATGTCATGCATGATAGACATTAACAATGACGGCGTGTTAATGAATACCTGAAAGGAACTCACATTTCAATTCAGTCTTCACTTTGTAGTTTCCTGTAAATAGGCCAGACCTCTTTGTAAATGCCTTCGGAATGAGAGTATGACCTAGATAAGATTCAGGCTAAATTTAGCGACTACACAGATTCTACATCATGTGCACACACGCCGTCTTTCTTTATGAATACAAAATTCAATTTTATTTTGTAGAAATAGCTTCTTGCTCCTGTGCTGGCTGTTGCCATGGCTACTAATGACATCACTCCACTTCCTATTCAACCTGTGATCCAGCCCCCTTCAAAGACTCTTAAGCGGCAGAAATGCTTATTTTTAACCAGGTATTTTAGTGTTTGGACGTACCTGGTTGTTTTCAAAGTCGCAATGTGAGATTTCCTGAGATTTCTGAAGGTTTGACTGTGAGATTTTGTTTGAGTGTTTTGTTTTTAATGCAGCTAAATTGCAAAAGGTTCTAATTCCCACTCAGACTTGCAACGGCGGCATATGGTCCAGTAATCTTCAGCCAAGAAATACAATTCTATATAAAGCTAACACCAACCAGATAAATTGTACTTGGTGTTAGTACATAACTTCATTATATTTGCGGCTCTCCTTTACGCTACTTGTCTGATCTGTTGGGATTCGCAGTTCATGAATTGCATTTTGACAAGGATTTGACACATTGTCTTTCTTTTCACGACCAACGTTTTCTGTAAACACTGTTTCAAGACTGATATTAGACTCATTCTCACTCTGCACTTTAGTCCAAAAAAAGGCAGATGGTGTCACTAATGCAGCTCCACCATCCTGGTCCATAACGACAGCAAGGAACATCACGTGACGGTATCTCTAGTTGCGTGAAGTCATGAGTGAAGAGTAATTAATTTTTTCAACCAGAAATTCGACTGATTCAGTTTAGAGATACAGCAGTGAAACAGGCCCTTCGGTCACCCCGAGTCCAAGCCAACCATCGATCGCTCATTCACACAAAAAGGGGCCCGGGCCTAAACGTTATCTATCCATGCTCTTCGGGGATGCTGCCCGACCCGTCGAGTTCCCCCAGCATTTTATGCCTTTACAGGGTAGTTCTATGTTATCTCACTTTCTCACCTACTCGCGACACATTAGGGGCAATTTTTACAGAGGCCAATTAACCAACAACCTCGCACGTCTTTGGGATGTGGGAGAAAACTGGAGCGCCTGGAGGAAACCCACGTGGTCACAGGGAGAAGGTGCAAACTCCACACTGACAGCACCTAAGGTCAGGATTAAACCATGGTCCCCAGCACTGTGAGGCAGCGGCTCTACCAGCTTAGTTTAGTTAGACAATAGACAATAGGTGCAGGAGGAGGCCATTCGGCCCTTCGAGCCAGCACCACCATTCAATGTGATCATGGCTGATCAATCTCAATCAGTACCCCGTTCCTGCCTTCTCCCCATACCCCTGACTCCGCTATCCTTAAGAGCTCCATCTAGCTCTCTCTTGAATGCATTCCGAGAATTGACCTCCACTGCCTTCTGAGGCAGAGAATTCCACAGATTTACAACTCTCTGACTGAAAAAGTTTTTCCTCATATAACATATAACAACTACAGCATGGAAACAGGCCTGTCCGGCCCTACCAGTCCACGCCGACCATTCTCCCTGACCTAGTCTCATCTACCTGCACTCAGACCATAACCCTCCAATCCCCTCCTATCCATATACCTATCCAATTTACTCTTAAATAATAAAATCGAGCCAGCCTCCACCACTTCCACCGGAAGCCCATTCCATACAGCCACAACCCTCTGAGTAAAGAAGTTCCCCCTCATGTTACCCCTAAACCTTTGTCCCTCAATTCTGAAGCTATGTCCCCTTGTTGGAATCTTCCCCACTCTCAAAGGGAAAAGCCTACCCACGTCAACTCTGTCCGTCCCTCTCAAAATTTAAAAAACCTCTATCAAGTCCCCCCTCAACCTTCTACGCTCCAAAGAATAAAGACCCAACCTGTTCAACCTCTCTCTGTAGCCTAAGTGCTGAAACCCAGGCAACATTCTAGTAAATCTCCTCTGTACCCTCTCCATTTTGTCGACATCCTTCCTATAATTTGGCGACCAGAACTGCACACCATACTCCAGATTCGGCCTCACCAATGCCCTGTACAATTTCAACATTACATCCCAACTTCTATACTCGATGCTCTGATTTATAAAGGCAAGCATACCAAACGCCTTCTTCACCACCCTATCCACATGAGATTCCACCTTCAGGGAACAATGCACAGTTATTCCCAGATCCCTCTGTTCCACTGCATTCCTCAATTCCCTACCATTTACCCTGTACGTCCTATTTTGATTTGTCCTACCAAAATGCAGCACCTCACACTTATCAGCATTAAACTCCATCTGCCATCTTTCAGCCCACCCTTCCAAAAGGCCCAAGTCTCTCTGTAGACTTTGAAAATCTACCTCACTATCAACTACTCCACCTATCTTAGTATCATCTGCATATTTACTAATCCAATTTGCCACACCATCATCCAGATCATTAATGTAAATGACAAACAACAGTGGACCCAACACAGATCCTTGGGGCACTCCACTAGACACTGGCCTCCAACCTGACATACAATTGTCAACCGTTACCCTCTGGTATCTCCCATTCAGCCATTGTTGAATCCATCTTGCAACCTCACTATTAATACCCAACGATTTAACCTTCTTAATCAACCTTCCATGTGGAACCTTGTCAAATGCCTTACTGAAGTCCATATAGACAACATCCACAGCCTTGCCCTTATCAATTTCCCTGGTAACCTCTTCAAAAAATTCAAGAAGATTAGTCAAACATGACCTTCCAGGCACAAATCCATGTTGACTGTTTCTAATCAGGCCTTGATTATCCAAATAATTATATATATTGTCCCTAAGTATCTTTTCCATTAATTTTCCCACCACAGACGTCAAACTAATAGGTCTATAATTGCTAGGTTTACTTTTAGAACCTTTTTTAAACAAAGGCACAACATGCGCAATGCGCCAATCTTCCGGCACCATCCCTGTTTCTAATGACGTTTGAAATATTTCCGTCATAGCCCCTGCTATTTCTGCACTAACTTCCCTCAATGTCCTAGGGAATATCCTATCAGGACCTGGAGACTTATCCACTTTTATATTCTTCAAAAGTGTCCGTACCTCCTCTTCTTTAATCCTCCTAATTTCCATCACTACTCTACTTGTTTCGCTTACCTCACATAATTCAATATCCTTCTCCTCGGTAAATACCGAAGAAAAGAAATTGTTTAATATCTCCCCCATTTCTTCCGGCTCAGCACATAGCTGTCCACTCTGACTCTCTAATGGACCAATTTTATCCCTCACTATCCTTTTGCTATTGACATATCTGTAGAACCCCTTGGGGTTTACTTTTACATTACTTGCCAAAGCAGCCTCATATCTTTTTTTCGCTTTTCTAATTTCCTTTTTAAGATTCCTTTTACATTCTTTATATTCCTCAAGAACCTCATTTACTCCCTGCCGCTTATATTTATTGTATATCTCCCTCTTTTTCCGAACCAAGTGTCCAATTTCCCTGGAAAACCACGGCTCTTTCAAATTATTATTCTTTCCTTTCCACCGAACAGGGACATAAAGACTCTGTACTCTCAAAATTTCACCTTTAAATATCCTCCATTTCTCTATTATATCCTTTTCATAAAACAACAATTTCCATTTCACTCCTTTTAAATCCTTTCTCATCTCCTCAAAATTAGCCTTTCTCCAATCCAAAATCTCAACCCTTGGTCCAGATTTGACCTTCTCCATAATGATATTGAAACTAATGGCATTATGATCACTAGACCCAAAGTGCTCCTCAACACATACCTCCGTCACCTGACCCATCTCATTTCCTAACAGGAGGTCCAACACTGCCCCTTCTCTGGTAGGCACCTCTACGTATTGCTGCAAAAAACTATCCTGCACACATTTTACAAACTCCAAACCATCCAGCCCTTTAACAGAATGTGATTCCCAGTCTATATACGGAAAATTGAAATCACCCACAATCACCACTCTGTGCTTACTACTAATAATTACTCTAAATGGCCTCCTCCTTATTCTTAAACTGTGGCCCCTGGTTCTGGACTCCCCCAACATTAGGAACATGTTTCCTGCCTCTAATGTGTCCAACCCCTTAATAATCTTATACGTTTCGATAAGATCCCCTCTCATCCTTCTAAATTCCAGTGTATACAAGCCTGGTCGCTCCAGTCTTTCAACTGGAGTTTAGAGATACAGCGCAGAAACAGGCCCTTCGGCCCATTGAGTCCGCGCCGACCAGCAATCCCCGCACATTAACACCATCCTACACACACTAGGGACAATTTACACCCATACACCAAGCCAATTAACCTACCTATCTGTACGCCTTTGGAATGTGGGAGGAAACCGACGATCTCGGAGAAAACCCACGCAGGTCACGGGGAGAACGTACAAACTCCGTACAGACAGCACCAGTAGTCGGGATCGAACCCGGGTCTCGGGCGCTGCAAGTGCCTTAAGGCAGCAACTCTACCGCTGCACCACAGTGCCGCTCAAGCTGTGTGCTGCCCTGGTGTTGAATTTTCCAGCGCTGGCTTCAGTCACTGTAAGGTTACCAAAATCAGGGGGTATCTATTAATTCTGATGAAGATGTTGTAATTTCTTTAAGTATCAATATCTGCATTGACTGATAATGGCCAGTAAGCCTTAAAAATAATCAGTTCAAATCTTAGCACTGTACCGACGATAAGGTTTTTGTTGGCTGATGTGTGACCACAGGACTGGAAGACAAGGGAACAACACTAACAAGAATGATGTCATGTTGAACAAGATTGGCTTTCATTTCACAGATATGTGTATTCGTTTCCCGGCAGAGGCTTTTAATGATGAAATGATTAATTCTTTCACAAAATAAAGAGCTGTCAGAATATACATTTGTCACAAACAGGGCAGGAGGTTGTAAAAGTAGCTGCAAAAAGAAATGATTAGATCACGTCAGGATTGTCTGTGTGCTAAGCCACGTAAATAATCCCAAAATTCCAGAAATTAGGCTTTAGTGATACAGCGCGGAAACAGGCCCATCAGCCCACCGAGTCCGTGCAGACCAGTGATCATCCTGTACATTGGCACTATCGTACACATTAGGGACAATGTACAATGTACAAAGTCAATCAACCTACAAACCTGTAAGTCTTTAGAGTGTGGGAGGAAACCGGAGCACCCAGAGAAAACCCACGTGGTCACAGGGAGAACATGCAAACTCCGCACAGACAGCACCCATAGTCAACCACCACAGGAGGCTGAGGGGTGATATTATAGCAGAGTGCCAAATCATGAGCGGAATAGATAAACTGAATGCATGGAGTCTTTTAAGCAGAGTAAGGGAATCAAAAACAAGAGGGCACATGTTTAAAGTGAGAGGGGCAAGATTTAATATGATTCTGAAGGGCAACCTTATCACTCAGTGGGTGGTGGGTATATGGAACGAGCTTCCAGAGGAATTAGTTGTGGCAGATACTATAACAGCATTTAAAAGACACTTGCACAGGTACATGGATAGAAGTTTAGAAGGATATGGGCCAAATGCGGGCTAATGGAACCAGTTTAGATTCTGCATCTTGGTCGGCATTGACGATCTGGGCAAGAGGGCCTGTTTCCGTGCTGTATATCTCTGTCTCCAGTGAGTCCTAGAAATTTCTAATGATGTGTTGTAGAAAGCAGACTGTCAGGTTGCATCACAGCTTGGTTGGGGAAGAGCTCTGCATAAGACAGCAAGAAATTGTACAGAGTTGTGGATGTAGCCCAGTCCATCACACAGACCAGACTCCCCACCACTGACTCCATCTATACGTCACGCTGCCTCAGAAAAGAAGTCAACATCATCAAAGACTTGTCCCACCCCGGTCAATCCTTCTTATCCCTGCTCCCGATGGGCCAAAGGTACAAAAGCTTCAAAGCGGGCAATAGACAATAGACAATAGGAGTAGGCCATTCGGCCCTTCGAGCCAGCACCGCCATTCAATGTGATCATGGCTGATAATTCTCAATCAGTACCCCGTTCCTGCCTTCTCCCCATACCCCCTGATTCCGCTATCCTTAAGAGTTCTATCTAGCTCTCTCTTGAATGCATCCAGAGAATTACCAGACGCAGTACCAGACTCTGAAACAGTTTCTTCCCCTCTGTAATCAGGCTTCTGAACGGTCCTTCCATGAGCTAGGGTACTGTCCGATTCACCTCTACCCCACTGAGGACATTGGACTTTGTATACGGAACTATTGCTCTACAATGCTGAGAACTATATTCTGCACTGTGTATCTTCCCCTTCGCTCCATCAATTGTACTTGAGTTTGACTTGATTGTAATTATGAATAGTATTATCTGATCTTTTTGGATACCACGCAAAGCAAGGCTGCCTACGGTACCTTGGTACACGTGACAATAATGAACTAAATTAAACTGCCTTGCAGTCCCCATTGGAGATAGGGTGGAGGGGTCAAGACTGAGATCTGTAGTCTGCTTTCCAGGAGTGTTTACAGAAGCTGCACAGATATGGTTGCCTTCAAGAGCCGGGGCATTAAGTATAAGAGTTTAGGAAGTCATGTTGCAGCTTACGTTTTCAGACAACGGTTAGGTTGCAGTTTTGAGTATTGTTAGCAGTTCTAGTCGGCCCGTTACAGGAAGGGAGTGGAGGCTCTAGAGAGGGTGCAGCAGAGATCTACTGGATTAGCGCCTGGGTTAGAGGGCTGTAGCTATAAGAAAGTGTTGGACAAACTTGAGTATAGGAGTTGGGAGGTCATGTTGCAGTTGTATAAGATGTTGGCGAGGCCACATTTAGAGTATTGTTTTCAGTTCTGGGCACCATGTAAAAGGAAAGATGTTGTCGAGCTGGAAAGGGTACAGAGAAGATTTACAAGGGTGTTGCCAGGACTGAGTTATAGGGAGAGGTTGAGTAGGCTAGGACTCTATTCCTTAGAGCGCAGGAGGATGAGGGGTGATCTTATAGAGGTGTATAAAATTATGAGAGGAATAGATTGGGTATATGCACAGAGTCTCTTAACCAGAGTGGGTGAATCGAGGACCAGAGGACATAGGTTTGAGGTGAAGGGGAAAAGATTTAATAGGAATCTGAGGGGTTACTTTTTCACACAAAGGGTAGTGGATGTATGGAACAAGCTGCCAGAGGAGGTAGTTGAGGCAGGGACTATCTCAATGTTTAAGAAACAGTTAGACAGGTACATGGATAGGACAAGTTTGGAGGGATATGGACCAAATGCTGGCAGGTGGGACTAGTGTAGCTGGGACATGTTGGCTGGTGTGGGCTGAAGGGCCTGTTTCCACACTATCACTATGACTCCATGACTATTTCTGGAGTGTCAGAGTTTCAGGGGAGACCTCATGGAAGTATAAGAAATTATGAGAGGCATAGATAGGGTAGACAATCAGAACCTGTAACCCCAAGGAGAAATGTGAAGAACTAGAGAGCATAATTTTAAGGTGAGAGGGACAAAGTTTAAAGAAGATGTATGGGGCAAGTTTTTTTACACAATTGCGGATGCCTGGAACACGCTGCCAGAAGTAGTGGTGGAGGCGGATAAGATAGTGCCATTTAAGAGGCTTTTGGTTAGGCATGTGGAGATGGAGGGGATGGAGGGATATGGATAATGTGCAGGCAAGTAAGAGTTGGTGCGGGCATCGTGTTGGGCACAGACATTGTGGGCCGAAGGGTTGTTTCTGTTAGACAATAGACAATAGACAATAGGTGCAGGAGGAGGCCATTCGGCCCTTCGAGCCAGCACCGCCATTCAATGTGATCATGGCTGATCATTCTCAATCAGTACCCCGTTCCTGCCTTCTCCCCGTACCCCCTGACTCCGCTATCCTTAAGAGCTCTATCCAGCTCTCTCTTGAATGCTGTTCTACCTTCTCTGTGGGCAAAAACCAACCTGTCGGAGGAACTCAGCTGATCAGGCAGCATCTGTGGAGGGGAAATGGACGGGTGGCATTTCAGCTGAGGACACTTCTACAGACATACTTTAACATTGCCGTAGAGCTGTACCAGGGCTCCAGTTGTGTTTGTGTAGCCATTAGAATATTATGCCTGGTCTTGTCCTCAGCCTTTGACTTCCTGCCTTTCATTATTTGATCTTTTGTAATTTTATATTTGAACTCAAATTTCAAGTGGTGGCATGGTGGCGCAACGCCAGAGACCCATTTAGTTTAGTTTAGAGATACGACGCGGAAACAGGCCCTTCGGCCCACCGAGTCCGTGCCGACCGGCGATCCCCGCATGGTAACACTATCCTACATAGACTAGGGACAGTCTACATTTGTACAAAGCCAATTAACTTACAAAACTGTGCATCTTTGGAGTGTGGGAGGAAACCGAAGACTTAGATTTTAGATTTAGAGATACAGCGCGGAAACAGGCCCTTCGGCCCACCGGGTCCGCGCCGACTTTGCGCCGATCCCCGCACATTAACACTATCCTACACACACTAGGGACAATTTTTTTTTCTTCTTTTTTTTTACATTTGCCCAGCCAATTAACCTACATACCTGTACGTCTTTGGAGTGTGCGAGGAAACCGAAGATCTCGAAGAAAACCCACTCAGTCACGGGGGAGAACGTACAAACCGTACACACCATAGTCGGATTGAACCCGGGTCTCTGGCACTGTAATCGCTGTAAGGCAGCAACTCTACCGCTGCGCCACCGTGATGCCCGTGGCTAGTGGCTGTTCAGGGTAGAACACTGTTGAACTTACTGTGCTGAATGTGAGGGAGCATCTCTTCCTTTGATCCCCCCCCAAACCGTGCAGCTCTTTCACATCAGTTGTCGGTTCTATTAATATCGTTCTGCTGACATGGCAATATTTAACTTGGGTTGACTTTACAACATTTATTTACAAGAATTCCACATGGGTTTTGTGGACTGTTGGGGGAAACATTCCAGTTCTTTTATTGGCAGAACATATGTTGTTACATCTGTTCTAGTCCAGTGAGCCTGACTCAAGTGGCTGCACATCTGTACACATAATGATTTAGCTATCATGAATTCATGCTGAAACTTCACAAGCCTGGTTTGTCCTGACACATCAATGTTGGTAAAATGATAACTTAATGATT
The DNA here is from genome assembly GCF_053455715.1 of Rhinoraja longicauda. Classification (NCBI taxonomy): domain Eukaryota; kingdom Metazoa; phylum Chordata; class Chondrichthyes; order Rajiformes; family Arhynchobatidae; genus Rhinoraja; species Rhinoraja longicauda. The sequence goes on from NC_135969.1 coordinate 41,324,662, forward strand.
CATTCCAGAGAACGTCTCTGTTGTGACGTGCCGGAAAGGAACTGCAGATGCTGGTTTAAATCGAAGATAGACACAAAATGTTGGAGTAACACAGCGGGACAGGCAGCATCTCTGGAGAGAAGAAATGGGTGACGTTTCGGGTCGAGACCGATTGAAACTCTTTGTATCATTAGGTTGTAGCACAGACGCATCCTTTTTACCAATTATGTGGGTGTTGCCGAGAGAACAATAGACAATAGGTGCAGGACTAGGCCATTCGGCCCTTCGAGCCAGCACCACCATTCAATGTGATCATGGCTGATCATTCTCAATCAGTACCCCGTTCCTGCCTTCTCCCCATACCCCCTGACTCCGCTATCCTTAAGAGCTCTATCTAGCTCTCTCTTGAATGCATTCAGAGAATTGGCCTCCACTGCCTTCTGAGGCAGAGAATTCCACAGATTTACAACTCGCTGACTGAAAAAGGTTTTCCTCATCTCTGTTCTAAATGGCCTACCCCTTATTCTTAAACTGTGGCCCCTGGTTCTGGAACGAAGAGGGACCTGGCGTGGGAGGGTGAGGTGGGGGGGGGGGGGGGGGGGTGTTGCGAGAATGAAGAGGACCATCGGGACCACAATGAATACTTTGTAACATTGTCGGCACCCTATATGTGGCATCTTTGTATACTTTGTGGATGATACGCAAAACAAAGAATGACAACAGAGTGATAACAAAGAATCATCATCACCATTATCGTATGTGGGACACTAAGTATATTTCTAGTATTCTATCTTTCTTCTTTATCATTGTTGGATCTCTTTGGGTTTTCTTTGCAAGTTTCATTAATCTGCAGAACACCCATGCATGGTCCGAGACTGGACACATGTAGCATTGATTCCTTTGAAAACAACTGTAGGACAGGAGGTGGACACAAAATGCTGGAGTACCTCAGCGGGACAGGCAGCATCTCTGGATACAGGGGATGGGAGACGTTTCGGGTCTTCAGACTGAGAGTCAGGGGAGAGGGAGTCTAGAGGTTTGGAAGGATAAGGTGTGAGAAATACAGATCAAAGCAGACGATGCTAAGGAAATGTAGAATGGTTCATTGTTGTCTGAGGGGAAGGAGACAACGAGGCAAACAATCACTAAAATTAATCAGGACAGTGAAACTAGTCGGAGAACTAGGATGGGAGAGGGAAAGCAAGGGTTATTTGGTCAGAGAAATTGATATCGATCAACATCAATACCGCTGGGTTGTAAGCTGCCCAAGTCAAATATGAGGTGCTGTTTCTCCAATTTGCATTGGTCCTCACTCTGACAGGACAGGTGGGACAGGAGATGAGCCTGCAAATGCTAAAACCTTCTACCTCAAGTTTAGTTAGGGTTAGTTTAGTTTGGAGATTCAGAGCGTAAACAGGCCCTTCGGCCCATCGACTTCGTGCCGACCAGCGATCCCCACACACTAACACAATCCTACACACACTAGGGACCATCTTACATTTATACCAAGCCAATTACCCTACAAACCTGTGCGTCTTTAGACAATAGATAATAGGTGCAGGAATAGGCCATTTGGCCCTTCGTGCCAGCACCGCCATTCAATGTGATCATGGCTGATCATTCTCAATCAGTACCCCGTTCCTGCCTTCTCCCCAAACCCCCTGACTCCGCTATCCTTAAGAGCTCTATCTAGCTCTCTCTTGAATGCATTCAGAGAATTGACCTCCATTGCCTTCTGAGGCAGAGAATTCCACAGATTTACAACTCTGTGACTGAAAATGTTTTTCCTCATCTCAGTTCTAAATGGCCTACCCCTTTTTCGTAAACTGAAGCCCCTGGTTCTGGACTCCCCCAACATTGGGAACATGTTTCCTGCCTCTAACGTGTCCAACCCCTTAATAATCTTACATGTTTCGATAAGATCCCCTCTCATCCTTCTAAATTCCAGTGTATACAAGCCTAGTCGCGAGTCTTTGGAGTGTGGGAGGAAACCGAAGATCTCAAAGAAAACCCACTCTGTCACGGGGAGAACGTGCAAACTCCGCACAGACAGCACCCGTGACCGGGATTGAACCCGGGCCTTTGGTTGCAAGGCAGCAACTCAACCACTGCCTTGTTGTCTTGGAAGACGGTACAATGCTTAAAGTTTCAAAATCGTTGCGAAACCAGATCAAAGCTTCACCCGGCAAGATCTCTGTTCAAGACACCATTCATTGATCCTGGGGAGAGGTGGATCCAGTTTTAGTTTCTTGCTAGATGCTTAACAAGATAAAAAGAAAGGCAGGAAATTTGCTTTAACCGCTTGCATTACTGTACTGTTGTAATTTTTTTCCGCCCTAATTGCCTCCACTGGAACCTATTCCCAAGGCACATGCTGCTTTACATTCTCACCAAAGACATTTAGAACCACTAATATCACGTGTTTCTTTGCCATAACTTCATCAGAAAATTCATGTAAATTGCCATTTTGTGCCATTTTAGACTTCACGATTCAAGATTTCAAGATCAATTTATTGTCACATGTACCAATTAAGGTACGGTGAAGTTTGAGTTACCATACAGCCATACGAAGTAAAAAGCACCAAGACACACAGCCACATAAAATAAAATTTAGCATAAACATCCACCACAGCAGATTCCACATTCCTCACTGTGATGTGAGGTAATAAAGTTCCATCATCTTCCTCTTTGTTCACCCACGGTCGGGGCAGTTGAACCATCCGCAGTCGCCGCTGCCGACTGTCCGAAGCCCTCGCGTCGGGATGATCGAAACTCTCGCATCGGGGCGATTAAAACTCTCTCCGCGGCGTGGAGCTCCCGAGTCGGCCTCTTCCTACCAGAGACCGCGGGCTTCACGGTGTTAAAGTCCGCAGGCCCCTGCGGTTGGAGCTCTCCACAGTCGATCCTCGGCAAAGGATCGCAGGCTCTGCGATCTCCGAGACTTTAGAGATACAGCGAGGAAACAGGCCCTTCGGCCCACTGAGTCCATGCCGACCAGGGATCACCCCATACACTAGCATTATCCCACACACTGGGGACAATTTACAATTTGCAATTTTACTGAAACCAATGAACCTACAAGCCTCTACGTCTTTGAAGAATGCCAGGAAACCGGTGCACCCAGAGAAAACCCATGTGGTCACAGGGAGAAGGTACAAACTCTGTACAGACAGCACCCGTAATCAGGATCGAACTCGGGTTTCTGGTGGTGTAAAGCAGCAACTCTACCGCTGTGCCGCCGTGCCACCCCTCTTTAATGTTGCTGCCAATCAGACCATGTTGATAAGGAACACAGACATCTGAAGAATGGTCCCAACCCGAAACATTGCCTATCCCTATTCTGCCTGACCAGCTGAGTTACTCCAGCACTTTGTGTCCTTTATTGTAAACTTGCACCTGCAGTTGCTTGTGTCTGGATCAGGAACTCTATTGCCAACTCGTGTCTTGCTTTTACTGAGGTATGTACATTGGGCTTTTCCAATAGATTAAGCTAGAAAAGTCAAGGTGGAAACGGGCAGTATCTTAGACGTTCCTTGCAATGAAGCCAATTGAACCACCTCCAAATATACCCAGGCATAAGTTATCCAAATAGCAGAATCAAGGAATTAGATTAGAGCTCTGATTTTTTAGCGTGCCTTGAGGTGAGAGCCTGCAGCTGTCAGGTAAGGCAATGGAGATAATCAGGCCTCTGGTTTTGTGGGATTGGACCTTGTTCCTGATCAATCAGGCCAGGTGGATACTGAGCTCTAACCTACAGTTGTATCTGAATGTTTTGAGTCGCTATCCCTCTTCTCACTGTCACTCTTTCTTCTCCCCTCTCCCATCACGCAGAAGGAATAGATGATTGAAAGCTCAAGGCAGTATCTCTGGAGGAAAAGGATGGGTGCCATTTTGGATCAGATCCCTTCTTCAGCCTCCAGCTCTCTACCCTCCCATCCCCTCCACCTCCTACTTTCAGTCTGACCCCAAACGCCACACATCCTTTTTTCTCCAGAGATGCTGCTTGGCTCCAGCACTTTGTGCCTATCTTTGCTACAATAAACCAGCATCTGTAGTTCTTTGTTTCTACATTTCATCTACTCCAGTTCTCCACAGTCTGGGCCGCATGGCTCAGACCAATGAACAAAACCTGCAGAGGCTGCTAATGCTTTACAAAATACTGCCATGCCCTTGAATAAACCTGATGGTACAAAAATAGCCATAAATAAAAGCAAAGTATTAGAAGATAAAGCTGAGTGCTTGAGATGAAAATTGCAGAGAGATCATTGACCTCCCATAAATAAACCTCGAGTCTGCCCAATGTTTGATCTCTTAATACAGGAGACATAGGTTCTCTACTTTTCATATTCTGCCATTTTAGAATTGCTTTCCTGATCTGAACTGTAGTTTGAGCGATCTGTTGTATTGTCACATGCCCCGATATGGATCAATTCTTACTTGCAGCAGCACAACAGATATTCAGTTTAGTTTATTGTCATGTGCACTGAGGTGCAGTGAAAAGCTTTTTGTTGGGTGCCAATCACTCAGCAGAAAGACAATACATGATTACAATCAAGCCATTTCTACATAGAAAGATAGAAAAATAGGTGCAAGAGTAGGCCATTCGGCCTTTCGAGCCAGCACCGCCATCCAATATGATCATCTAAAATCAGTACCCCGTTCCTGCTTTTTGCCCCATATCCCTTGATTCCTTTAGCTGTAAGAGCTAAATCCAATTCTCTCTTGAAAACATCCAATGAATTGGCCTCCACTGCCTTCTGTGCAGAGAATTCCGCAGATTCACCACTATCTGGGTGAAGAAGTTTTTCCTCATCTCAGTCCTAAATGGCCTACCCCTTATTCTTAAACTGTGACCCCTGGTTCTGGACTTCCCCCAACATGGGGAACATTTTTCCTGCATCGACCCTGTCCAAACCTTTAAGCCTTTGTGAAAATAGTACTCAGTTGGCATCATGATAAACAACAAAAATAAATTCCATATATAAAAACATACAAAAATAAGTAATGCCAGGACAAAAACCAAGGCTCCAAGTCCCGAGAGCAATCAAGGCAGTTTGTGGTTTGGAGTTTAAGAAAATAACTGCAGATGCTGGTACAAATCGAAGGTATTTATTCACAAAATGCTGGAGTAACTCAATGGGACCCGGGAACATCTCAGGAGAGAAGGAATGGGTGACGTTTCAGGTCGAGACCCTTCTTCAGACTGATGTCAGGGGGGGCGGGACAAAGGAAGGATATAGGTGGAGACAGGAAGATAAAGGGAGATCTGGGAAGGGGGAGGGGAGGGTAATTGGAAGTTGTAGTGTTTAATAGCCAGATGGTTGTTGGGAAGACACTGCTCCTGAACCTGGACGTTACAGTTTTTTATTTACCTAAACATGTTAGGTTTTTATTTTCAATACATGACCTACTTAGTTTTGTTTCTTCATATCTATCTAGGTTGGCACCTGATGACAAAAATAAATTATCCCCATTGTGTGAGAAATATTTTTGAAATGAATATCAAAGTAGTTATACACAAAATGCTGGAGTAACTCAGTGGAACTGGCAGCATCTCTGGAGAGAGAGAGAATGGGTGACGTTTTGGGTCGAGACCTTTCCTCAACCCGAAACATCACCCATTCCTTCTCTCCAGAGATGCTGCCTGTCCCTCTGAGCTACACCAGCATTTTGTGTCTATCTTCGGTGTAAACCAGTATCTACAGTTCCTTCCTACGCATGAAAGTAGTTATACAGATAACAATAAAAACTCCAAGGGAGGGTGAAGTTTTTAAATGCAGAAGCACAGGTCAATATCAGTTGGGGAAACTCTGCCCCCTATGTCCTTGCCACCAATGAATGTTACTAGTTAGCACTAACAAGCTTGATTCCTTGGGAAACAGCTGAATTTTATTGTGAAACTCTGACACTCACCAGGGGGTATGAAAGTCTGCCTCTAAGCTTAAATTACCAATTATAAAATAGCCTGGCTACAGACCTGTTCTTTGTGTCACAAACCATTACACATCGGGAAAGTAATCTAAAATGTTTCACCTAATTTAGGTTCGATAATCTATTCTTTGGGTTTTGGTGTACGATTGTCACATATACTGAGGTACAGTGAAAAGCATTGTTTTGCATGCTGTTCTATCAGGTCAGATAATACTATACGTCAATCCAATACTAAACATCTGTACAATACAATCAAGTCAAACACAAGCTCAATAGGTGGAACAAAGGGGGAGGCACAGAGTGCAGAATACAGTTCTCTGCATTGCTGCACATCAGTTCCATAGACAAAGTCCAATGTCCAAAATGGGGAGAGATGAATCGGACAGTGCCCCAGCTGATGGATGGACTGTTCAAAAGCCTGATAAAGAGGGGAAGAAGCTGTTCCTGAGTCCGGTGGTGCGCGCTTTCAAGCTTCTGTTCCTTCTGTCAAATGGGAGCGGGGAGAAGGGGGAACGACCAGGGTGGGAAAAGTCTTTGATTATGTTGGCTGCTTTTCTGAAGCAATTTGAAGTGTAGATGGAGTCAATGGTGGGGAGTCTGGTCTGCATGGTTCTTAAAGTCTGAAGAAGGATCCCACCACGAAACTTTGCCTATCCGTTCCCTCTCTAGATGCTACCTGAGTTCCTCCGGCACTTTGTCTTGCTCAGCACTGGGCCTGTACTCGCTGGAGTTTAGAAGGTTGAGAGGGGGACCTCATTGAAACTTACAGAATAATGAAAGGCAGAGATAGAGTGGATGTGGAGAGGATGTTTCCACTGGTGGGAGAGTCCAGGACCAGAGGCCTCAGCCTCAGAATTAAAGGGAGCTCTTTTAGAAAGGAGGTGAGGAGGAACTTCTTTAGTCAGACATTAGTTAATCTGTGGAACTCATTGCCACAGAGGGCTGTGGAGGCCAGGTCAGTGGATATTTTTAAGGCAGAGATAGACAAATTCCTGATTAGAACGGGTGTCAAGGGTTGTGGGGAGAAGGCAGGAAAATTGGATTAGGAGGCAGAGACCAGCCATGATTGAATGGCGGAGTAGACCTCGATGGGCCGAATGGCCTAATTCTACTCCTTTAACTTGTGAACTTGTGAATTGGAAATTGATATTTTTTCACCCATGAATGAATTACAATGTTTCCAGCGTTTGACCAACATTTGACCAACAAATCTCTTGGCCTCGCCTTCCCTATTGCAAACTTTTCTATAGTTTCTTAACTGACGAAGGGGGGTGCTACATTATACTCACTAATTCTGTCAGAACGTAGCTTGTGTTCCAGAGGAGAGACTATGCGTTTCTTGACCTGACCTTGTAGTGCTTCTATTTGTAACGACTTAAAGCGTCTGTATTGCGCCCATTGTCTGCTCTGCTTAACGCTGATTTTTTTTGTTTATGTTCAGTATACCCACATTTTCTGATTTTACTGTCTGTCAATCAGCAACCATATGCTAACCATTAGTAGAAATAAAGAACTGTAGACGCTGGTTTACATAAAAAGACACAAAGTGCTGGAGTAACTGGTTAGGCAGCATCTCTGGAGAACATGGATAGAAAACCTTCTCAGTCAGAAGAAGGGTCTCAACTCAAAACATCACGTATCCATGTTCTCCAGAGATACTACATACCCCACTGAGTTACTGCAGCACTTGGTGTGTCCTTTAGAAAGATAACCCTTTCTCTTTCCAACTAAATGTTTTGTAATTAATAATTTCGGTGAAGGCCCACTTTAATAAGAGTAATTATTTCATGAGTTTGTAATTATGCAATGGCTGATTATTGCAAAAATTATGTCAATAACACATTATGTCAGTAACTGATTTTTATTTGACTTAAGCTGTAAATGTAGTGCGTATGAGGAAGATTGACCTCTTCTGATATGGCTTCTTCTTCCCTGCAGCTGGGGTACCCAAGGTGACTTCACCAGCACACATCCTCTTCCTGCAGTCAAGGTGAAACTCTTCACAGAGAGCACAGGCGTGCTAGCTCTAGAGGACAAAGAGCTCGGTCGGGTATGTGCTTCTTATTTCCTGCAATTAATGATTTCTACCAGGGGAGTTGGTGCCAAGTCTGCTCTGATTGCACTTGGAGACTGCTGCCAAAGCAGCTCTTTTCAGTTCCTATTGCACACTCAAGACCATATCACTTACCAAACTGTCTTAGAGAATGGCAATCAAGCAGAGCAGTCTTTATTTCCGGCGCTGTTAGAAACATCCTGATAAGAACATTATCAGTGCATTCTGTGCTCGGATCAGAATAATTCCAATCGTAGGAGAAAAACTGCAGATGCTGGTTAAAATCTGAAGAAGGGTCTCGACCCGAAGCGTCACCCATTCCTTTTCTCCCGAGATGCTGCCTGACCCGCTGAGTTACTCCAGCATTTTGTGTCTACCTTCAATTCCAACCGTTGCAGCTGGTAACCAGCAAATCTCCCTCGTGCCTGCTTTGCCTCTTCATTCCCCATCACAGGCAAATGCTGCTCTGTGTATAAGAGCCTTTCATTAATTAGATCATAAGTGAGAGGAGCAGAATTAGGCCATTTGGTCCATCTGTCTACTCCGTCATTTAATCATGGCTGATCTATCTCTCCCTCCTAACCCCATTCTCCTCCCTTCTCTAATCTGAGGAAAGACATTCTTGCCATAGAGGGAGTACAGAGAAGGTTCACCAGATTGATTCCTGGGATGGCAGGACTTTTATATGAAGAAAGACTGGATAGACTCGGCTTGTACTCGCTGGAATTTAGAAGATTGAGGGGGGATCTTATAGAAACTTACAAAATTCTTAAGGGGTTGGACAGGCTAGATGCAGGAAGATTGTTCCAGATGTTGGGGAAGTCCAGAACAAGGGGTCACAGTTTAAGGATAAGGGGGAAGTCTTTTAGGACCGAGATGAGAAGGTTTTTTTTCACACAGAGAGTGGTGAATCTGTGGAATTCTCTGCCACAGAAGGTAGTTGAGGCCAGTTCATTGGCTATATTTAAGAGGGAGTTAGATGTGGCCCTTGTGGCTAAAGGGATCAGGGGGTATGGAGAGAAGGCAGGTACGGGATACTGAGTTGGATGATCAGCCATGATCATATTGAATGGCGGTGCAGGCTCGAAGGGCCGAATGGTCTACTCCTGCACCTATTTTCTATGTTTCTATGTTTCTCCCCATAACCTGTGACACCTGTACTAATCTATCTCTGCCTTAAATATATCCACTGACTTGGCCTCCACAGCCATCCGTGGCAAAGAATTCCACAGATTTACCACCCTCTGACTAAGAAATTCCTCCTCATCTCCTTCCTAAAAGAACGTCCTTTAATTCTGAGGCTTTCACTTTGTGATTCATTGTGATTCATTGTTCTTGTTGTTCTAAACAAGCCCATTATCTGATCTCATGCTGCCAATGCCAGGACAATTTTCCCCAGCCTCAGTCTGTGACTACTCCACCACTGCCCTGAATTGGAGTTTTAGGTTTTGCCTCTGCAATGTGAGCGGCCCCAATGCACAGAACAAATATGGCACCATATTTGTTTAGTTTAGTTTAGAGATACAGTGTGGAGACAGGCCCTTTGGCCCTCCGAGTCCACGCCGATCACCTGCACTCTAGTTCTATCATACACACATCGGGACAATTTAACAGAAGCCAATTAACCTGCAAACCTGCACGTCTTCGAAGTGTGGGAGGAAACCAGAGCTCACGGAGAAAACCCACGCTGTCACAGGGAGAACGTGCAAACTCCATACTGACAGCACCCGCTGTCAAGGATCGAACCCGAGTCTCGGGTACTTGAGACAGCAACTCTACCGCTGCGCTTGTTGCTAAATGTGGAACTGAAGTGAAGGAAATATAATCAAATATAACAAATATGGAGACCATTTTGAACTACCCAAAGTGTGTCAAAACAAATATTTTACAAGAAAGAAATTAATTCAGAACATCAGTTTTATTGTTCGGAATTAGAAGAGGGTCACTTTAATTCCCAGGGCATAGAGTCATACAGCACAGAAACAGGCTGAACCTTTTCATACCTATACTTTCCCTCTCCCCTGACTCTCAGTCTGAAGAAGGGTCTCGACCCGAAGTGTCAGCTATTACTTTTCTCCAGAGACGCTGCCTGACCCGCTGAGTTACTTCAGCCATTTATGTCTATCTGTGGTGTAAACCAGCATTTCCTTCCCACACAGAAGCAGGCGCTTTGGCCCAACTCACCCACGCCGACCAAGATGCCCCATCTAACCAAGTCCCATTTTCCCACGTTTGGCCCATATTCAACCAATCCTTGCATTAAGTTAAACAGAAGCTTCTAATTCACAGTGATTGTTTGGAGCTCGAATAGTAAAAGGCTTGGATAGAGTGGATGTGGAGAGGATGTTTCCACTAGTGGGAGAGTCTAGGACTAGAGATCATAGCCTCAGAATTAAAGGACGTTCCTTTAAGAAGGAGATGAGGAGGAACCAGTCAGAGGGTGGTTAATCTGTGGAATTATTTGCCACAGAAGGCTGTGGAGGCCAAGTCAATGGATATTTTTAAGGCAGAGACAGATAGATTCTTGATTAGTACGGGTGTCAGGTGTTATGAGTAGAAGGCAGGAGAAATTAGGAGGGAGATAAATCAGCTATGATTGAATGGCGAGTAGACTTGATGGGCCGAATGGCCTAATTCTGCTCCTATCACTTAATACCTTATGAGCTTGAGGGGGGAAAACGCAAGAACAAGCTACAGCTCACTATATTTCTATGAAACAGCCCCAGTCTCACCACACCTCCCCACAACACTTCCTCGCCCTCTGGGTGTGATGGAGCTAAGGTGGCACAAGCAGAGATTTGCTGTTTTCTTTAGTTTAGTTTAGAGATACGGCATAGAAACAGGCCCTTCAGCCCACCGAGTCCACGCTGACCATCGATCACCCGTTCACATTAGTTCTATGTTATTCCACTTTCTCCACAAGTTCCACATGTTATCACCACTCCCGACACACTAGGGAAATTTTCACAGAGGCCAATCAACCTACAAACCCGCACGTCATTGGGATGAGGGATGAAACCGTAGCACAAGGAGGAAACCCACGCGGCCACAGGGAGAACTCCATGCACAGACAGTGTTTGAGGTCAGGATCGAACCCTGGTCTCTGGCATTGTGAGGCAACGGCTCCCACCCTTATTTTGAAAACTCTACAATCCCTGTTTTCCCCATGGATTTGGACCAAGAAGCTGACTGGAGAAGGCAGGAAACGAGTGGATTTGTTAATTCATGGTATCTTCCTGTTAATCTGTCTCAGTTCTATTGTGTCCCACCCCAGAAATGATGGCCTTGATATAACTGTGATGAGTAAACCCACATCTGCATCTGCAACAGACGCATGTAATGATAACGAACAAAAATAGCAGGAATAGACAGAGATAACAGCACAATAGGCAGGCAGACAAATTTACCCGCAGTAGCTAAAAACGCGAGTACATCTTGAAAGTGACATCAGATGCAGATGGGGTGGTCAGAAAGGCTTTGGGCACATTGGCCTTCTCATCAGTCAGAGTATACAGTATAGATGTTGGGAGGTCATGTTGCAGGTGTAGGAGACATTGGTGAGGCTGTATTTTGAGTATTGTGTTCAGTTTGGGTCACCATATTACAGGAAAGATGTTGTCCAGCTGGAAAGGGTGCAGAGAAGATTTTCAACAATGTTGCCCGGTCTCAAGGGACTGAGTTATAGGGAGAGATTGAGCAGACTAGGACTTTGTTCCTTGGAGCGCAGGAGGATGAGGAGTGATCTTATAGAAGTTACAAGATCATAAGAGGAATAGATCGGGTAAATGCACAGAGTCTTTTACCCGGAATAGGGGAATCAAGAACCAGAGGACATCGGTTGAAGGTGAGGGGGGGGGCAAGATTTAATCGGAAGCTGAGGAGTAACTTTTTTACGCAAAGGGTGGTGGGTGTATGGAATGAGCTGCCAGAGGAGTTACTATTGCATCGTTTATGAAACATTTAGACAGGTACAAGGATAGGGCAGGTTTAGAGGGTTATAGGCCTAGCACAGGCAGGTGGGACTAGGGCAGGTGGAGCACGTTGGTCGGCGTGGGCACATTGGGCCGAAGGGCCTGTTTCCACACTGTGAGAGAGCTACAGCATTAATGAGTAACTGTACAAATAGCTACATCAGTATCCGACAGAAACACAATGGGAGTTATACGAGGCAAATGTATGATGATAAATGAGCCTTTGCAACTACACAGACAGCAGCATCGGCAAATTACACAAGTTAATTTGTCGCGAATAGATGCTGCAGTAAATAGATAAACGTGCGAGTCTCGGCTCTGAAGATTCTGCATCGGGGACAGATAATGTCGCTAGGACAGAAATGGAAATAAAGAGCGCACAAGAATGTACAGGCACACAAGTTAGTAAAGGATAAACGCACGTCATCCACTAATGAACAGATAGGCAATGGTAACTGCAACAATAAGAGGCATCAGCAATAGATTAATGCACAATCCAACTATAACGGACGGCACAGTAAGTGTGATGGAATGCCTATTAACTCACTTAATGGGATATTTGGTGAACTTACAGTGAAGGAACAGAGAAAAATTCATTGGATTTAATTTCACAACAAACTATTCAAAATTCCAAATTATGAAAATCAAATTGAACAATATTTTCTTAATCGGCTATTTTTATCTGCTGTCATATTTCATGATGAAAATAAGTATGTTCCTAGAAAAAATGCTTTTAATTTTTACTGAAGTACCATTGTTCTTGTGTTTGTCACATCTCCATGGCTGTGCATGCAAGCACGAATCCGAGGTCATACTGGTAGTTTAGTTTAAGAAAATAACTGCAGATGCTGGTACAAATCGATTTATTCACAAAATGCTGGAGTAACTCAGCAGGTCAGGCAGCATCTCGGGAGAGAAGGAATGGGTGACGTTTCGGGTCGAGACCCTTCTTCAGTCTGATGTCAGGGGGGCGGGACAAAGGAAGGATATTTACTTTAAAGATACAGCGCTGATACAGGCCTTTCGGCCCACCGAGTTCGCACCGACCAGCGATCCCCATACGCTAACACTATCCTACACATTAGGGACAATTTTACATTTATACCAAGCCAATTAACCTACAAACCTGCACGTGTTTGGAGTGTGGGAGGAAACCGAAGATCTGGGAGAAATCCCACGCAGTCATGCGGAGAACGTACAAACTCCGTACAGACAGCACCCGTGGTCAGGATCGAACCCGGGTCTCCGGCGCTGTAAGGCAGCAGCTCTACCGCTACACCACCGTGCTGCCCTAGTGCATGCATCATAAATGATAGGAGCAGAATTAGGCCATTCAGCCCAACATGGCTGATCTATCTTTCCCTCTTTAACCCCATTCTCCTGCCTTCTCCCCATAACCTCTGGCACCCGTACTAAACAAATGTGCTGCCTCTCTTTCTGACAGCTTTCTCATCTCCCCCCATCTCCCTTCCACAATCAGTCTGAAAAATTGGGTCCCGACCTGAAAACGTCACTTGACCATTCCCTCCACAGATGCTGCCTGACCTGCTGAGTTCCTCCAGCACTCCGGTACATGGTTGAGATTGTGGATCGGGGCGGCACAGTAGTAAAATGTAGACTGCTGCCTCACAGCTTCAGTGACCTGGGTTCAGTCCTGACCTTGGGTACAGTCTTTGTGGAGTCTGCACGTTCTCACCATGACCGCGCGGAGTTCCTCCAGTCCCATGCCCGTGTTAAACCTACCTGGTTCACTGGAAAACGTGTTGTAAATATTGTGTAATACCGGTAGCGGAAATTAATAACATGCAATGGAAATACATATGAATTAAGACATAAAACCTAGAACAGAAGCAGACAGATTAGGCCTCTTGGTCCCTCCAGCTTGAGATATTGCAGTTGTGGTAAAACCTATATAAGTTTGAAATTAAATGGATTGAAAAATACAGCACAGAAAAAGGCCCTTCAGTCCACCGAGTCCACGCCGAGCAGCGATCACTTTCACGCTAGTTCTATGTTTATCCCACTTTCGCATCCCCTCCCTACACACGAGGGATAATTTTACAGAGGGCCAATGAACCTATAAACCCACAAATCGCTGGGATGTGGGAGGAAACCGGAGCACCTGGAGAAAACCCACGGGGTTACAGGGAGAACATGGAAACTCCACACAGACAGCACCTGAGGTCAGGATTGAATCTGGTGCTGCACTGCCAGCTGCACCACTGTGCTGCCAGAGTTAGGTTGATTTTAGTTTGATTTCTCAGGTGTAAATGGACGAGTTGGGCCAATGAGCCTGTTTCTATTCTGTATGATTCTATGAATCTAGGACTGTAATTCATCGCCACAGACACAGGTGGAGGCCAAGCCATTGGGTATTTTTAAAGCGGAGATTGATAGGTTGTTGATGAGGACAGGGCGTCAAAGGTTACGGAGAGAACGCAGGAGAACAGGGTTGAGAGGGAAAAATAGATCAGCTGTGATTCAATGGTGAAGCTGACTCGATGGACTGAATGGCTTAATTGTGCTCCTATGTCTTATGGACTCAACGACTCCAGCAATACTGTTTTGGTAAAGAACCTACAGTTTCGTCACAAGTTTTACCGTGAAGCCAACTAGGTTCCGGGTTAACCCGTCCAGTAGGGTTGCCAACTTCCTCACTCCCAAATACGGGACAGAGTGACATCACTGCCCACGTGACTTCACCCAGCCAGCGAGCATGTGCACCTGCTCCACCAATGGCGGCCTCCCGGCCCAGGCAGCCGCCATTGGTGGAGTGGGAGCACGTGGCCGCTGGCTGGGTGAGGTCACGTGGGGCGCGGGGCGGTGACGTCACCCTTTGCCCCTTATTTGGGAGCGAGGAAGTTGGCAACCCTACTAATACAGGACAAGGGTGGTCCCGTACGGGACAAACTAATTTAGCTCAAATTACGGGATGTCACAACTAATACGGGACAGTTGGCAACCTTAGTGCCCAGTCTGTTACGTGCTATGAATTATATGTTCTTTTTCAGGTCGTCTTGCATCCAACACCCAATAGTCCAAAATCAGCCGATTTGCACAAAATGATCGTCTCAAAAAACAGTACAGATCAGGATCTGAAAATTAAGTTGGCAGTTCGGATGGACAAGCCGCAGAACATGAAACACTGTGGGTAAGTGTGCAGCTCATAAACACATTTGCTGGAAGTCAAGAATGTGGATGGGAAGAACTGCAGATGCTGGTTTAAATTGAAGATAGACACAAGATGCTGGAGTAACTCAGCAGGACAGGCAGCATCTCTGGAGAGAAGGAGTGGGTGACGTTTCGGGTCGAGACCCTTCTTCATTCTTGACCCAAAACATCACCAATGCCTTCCCCCCAGAGATGTTGCCTGTCCCGCTGAGTTACTCCAGCATTTTGCGTCTATTAAAGAACGTGGATGCTGCTTTAGAAAGTTGATCGTTGCTTTAAATGTGCAGCTTTAGTTTACTTAACATCATGTTTTTGGGCCACTTTAGACAGATTTGGATTGTTTTCTCTGGAAAGCTGGAGTTGCAGGGAGACCTGTTTGAAGTATATAAAACTACAAGAGCAGAGATAGGGTGGACAGTCAGAACAGTTTTCCCAGGAGGGAAACAATATCAAAGACTGGAGGGCGTAGCTTGAAGGAAAGCTTGCCAACTTCCTCACTCCCAAAGGGACAAAGGGTGACTTCACCGCCCCGCGCCCCACATGACCTCACCCACCCAGCGGCAACGTGCTCCCGCTCCAGCAATGGCGGCCGCCTGGGCCAGGAGGCGGGTTGCTATGCAACCTCCATTAGGCAGGCCTCTGGGCCTACACTTACCCAGACTACAGACGTCCCCGGGCTACAGTGTCCGGGCCTACAGTGTCCGGGCATACAGTGTCCGGGCCTATAGTGTCTGGGCCTACAGTGTCCGGGCCTACAGCGCTGTCCGGGCATAATATGGGACAAGGGCGGTCCCGTACGGGACAAGCCAATTTAGCCCAAAATACGGGATGTCCCGGCTAATACGGGACAGTTGGCAACCTTACTTGAAGATGAGAGGGGCAAAGTTTATAGGAGATGTGCGGGGCACAGAGGGTGGTGGGGGCCTGGAACGCACTGCCAGGGGTGGTGGTTGAGGAAGATATGATAGTGGCGTTTAAAGGATTTTTGGCTAGGAACGTGGAAATGCAGGGAATGGAGGGATATGGGTTATGTGCAGTTAGATGAATGATGGTCTTGGCATCATGTTCGGCTCAGATGTTGTGGGCCGAAGGGCCTGTTCTTGTGCTGTACTGTCCTATGTTTTATGTTTTGATTGTATGAAACATAGATGTGTTGATAAATGATTAAAAACACTCAATTTCATGCAGGTATCAGATTTTTGCGCTAAATTTCAGCAAGCAGAAGAGGAATGGTTTGAAATACGGCTTTTTCTTTCTGGTTGTTTTATGTTCAGTGTTGCAGTTGCCACTTGAGTTACCCTAAACAAGTTTATAAATCAACACTTTACCAGCTAATCCTCGGTTACAAAGACCGTAATTTGATATGTTAGTGGAAACTATATAATTTCACGTTTCCATGTAGATACAATTTACTGTTAAGTTTATTGTAATGTGTACCGAGGTACCGTGAAAAGCTTTTGTTGCGTGCTAACCAGTCAGCGGAAAGACAATACATGATTACAATCGAGCCATTTACAGTGTATAAGATACTTGATAGAGGTTTAAGAGTATGGAGCGATTGGAATATGTGAGTGTAGATCTACTTAGAGTCATAGAGTGATAGTGTGGAAACAGGCCCTTCAGCCCAACTTGCCCACACCAGCCAACATGTCCCAGCTACACTTGTCCCACCTGCCCACGTTTGGTCCACATCCCTCCAAACCTGTCCTATCCATGTACCTGTCTCACTGTTTCTCAAATGTTGGGATAGTCCCTGCCTCAACTACCTCCTCTGGCAGCTTGTTCCATACACCCACCACCCTTTGTGCGAAAATGTTACCCCTCATATTCCTATTAAATCTTTTTCCCTTCACCTTAAACCTATGTCCTCTAGTCCTCGATTCACCTTCTCTGGGCAAGAGACTTTGTGCTTCTGTGGTTAGCATGCAAATAGTCACCCGGGGTTGGGCGATATAAATACAGAGTTATCAATCTTAGAATAAAACAGAGTGTTAACTTGGTTTTCGCTTTGCTGCAACATGACATTTGATGTATGAATAAATTGCCAGTTTGAACATCAAATCTCCAGCAAGGCATACAGGGAGGTTAGCTGTCATACTGTCTGATAAGGTTCCTCTTTAACTCTCTTGCTACTGGAATAAAGAGCCTGTTGTAGGTGTCTTAGGGTGACCAGAATGACCTGTAAATACTTCATAAGTTATAGGAGTAGAATTAGGCCCTTCGGCCCATCGAGTCCACTCCGCCATTCAATCATGGCTGATCTCTGCCTCCTAATCCCATTTTCCTGCCTTCTCCCCATAGCCCTTGGCACCCGTTCTAATCAAAAACTTGTCTAACTGCCATAAAAATATCCACTGACTTGGCCTCCACAGCCCTCTGTGGCAATGAATTCCACAGATTAACTACCCTCTGACTGAAGAAGTTCCTCCTCACCTCCTTCCTAAAAGAGCGCCCTTTAATTCTGAAGCTATGACCTCTGGTCCTAGACTCTCCCACCAGTGGAAACATCCTCTCCACATCCACTCTATCGATGCCAAACGCAATGAACCAGAGCTATTGCCTTCTATTAGATTAAAACACAATGCTGGAGTAACTCAGTGATTCAGAAGCAGGTTCCTGATCTGAAACGTCAGTTGGTCCACGTCCTCCAGAGATGGTGCCTGACCTACTGAGTTACTCCAGCACTTTGTGTTTTACCCGTGTACCTGATGTTCATAAGTTGTAGGAGCAGGATTAGACCATTCGGCCCATCAAGCCTACTACAGCAATTCAATCATGACTGATCTATCTTTGCCTCTCAACCCCATTCTCCTGCCTTCTCCCTAAATTCCTTGACACTTACTAATCAAGAACCTATCAATCGCCACCTTATGAGATGTCTACTGACTTGGCCACCACAGCCTCCTGTGATGCTTTTAAGTCTGGTTCTGCTGGGTTGCTACTGTCATTGAATAGAAACAGGCAACGTCAAAATCTCGAGGACAGACACAGAGGCAAATCCTCTCAGACACTGCAAATGAACCTTTACAGGACAAAATCTAAATCCTTCTCCAAAATAATACCCTCTGACATCCTTCCCGGACTGCTTAACCTGTAACACAATATAAGCATGTGTTATAGTTATTCCTGGCTCTGTACTGCAAGGTCATTTTACAATGTCACCATTGAGAACCAAGGCTTTCTGCAAATGCAGCATCTCCGCGACTAATTCTGTACACGCTTGGTTATTAGACGAAGGAGACCAAGTGTCTAGACATGAACTGGTGATTTATTTGCCATTCAACTGCTTTTCATTAGAGTTTTGTTCTGTTTCATATCTATTGCAGGCAAAGTGAAAAACAAAGAGAACAGATTAATAATGCTCCTTAGAATTGAGGCTATCTGGCTGGTTACTGGCAGGTTTGCAAAGAGGTGGCAAATAAGGAGGCAGTATCGACATTAGAAAATGAACGGAGGTTGCAACTGGTGTTTAATGCAGATTCAGATCGCTCTATGTTTCTGCCATGAAATGAGAATCAACAGTGATTCTGAGAAATAAAATTGCAGGTATGCACAGTGGCGCAGCGGTAGAGTTGCTGCCTTACAGCGCTTACAGCGCCGGAGACCCGGGTTCGAATCCAACTACGGGTGCTGTCTGTACGGAGTTTGTACGTTCTCCCTGTGACAGCGTGGGTTTTCTCCAAGACCTTCAATTTCCTCCCACGCTCCAAAGACGTACAGGTTTGTAGGTTCATAGAAACATAGAAAATAGGTGCAGGAGTAGGCCATTCAGCCCTTCGAGCCTGATACGCCATTCAATATGATCATGGCTGATCATCCAACTCAGTATCCCGTACCTGCCTTCTCTCCATACCCCCTGATCCCTTTAGCCACAAGGGCCACATCTAACTCCCTCTTAAATATGGCCAATGAACTGGCCTCAACTACGTTCTGTGGCAGAGAATTCCACAGATTCACCACTCTGTGTGAAAAAAAACTTTCTCATCTCGGTCCTAAAAGCCTTCCCCCTTATCCTTAAACTGTGACCCCTTGTTCTGGACTTCCCCAACATCGGGAACAATCTTCCTGCATCTAGCCTGTCCAACCCCTTAAGAATTTTGTAAGTTTCTATAAGATCCCCCCTCAATCTTCTAAATTCCAGCGAGTTCAAGCCGAGTCTATCCATTCTTTCTTCATATGAAAGTCATTGGCTTGGTATAAATGTAAATTGTCCCTAGCGTGTGTAGGATAGTGTTAATGTGCGGGGATCACTGGTCATAAGATCATATGTGGTAGGAGCATAATTAGGCCATTCGGCCCATCAAGTCTACACCGCCATTCAATCATGGTTGATCTACCTCTCCCTCCTAACCCCATTCTCCTGCCTTCTCCCCATAACCTGGTCGGTGTGGACTCGGTGGGCTGAAGTGCCCGTTTCTGCACTGTATCTCCAAACGAAACGAAACTAAAGATATATCGCAAGTGTCAATGAATTAAGGATGGAATGGAATACAAATCACTAGTTCAAGAAAAGAAGCAAAGGGAAATGACTCAGGACCTAGTGAAACCTTCCAATTGCCAATAATTGGCATCCACGTTTCAATATACCATTAACCCAACAATCATGCACCAAGATTTTTATTTTTTTAATTATTATTTTTTTTAATCTGAACCATTTAATATCTTTCTGTGAAGCTGTGTATAAGAGAGTTTCTGGGATTGCAAGTTTATACAAGGAGGGGCAGCACAGTGCCTCCACCAATGGCCGGGAACATGGTTGTTGGATGTCCGCTCTGCTGGGATGTTTTTCCTCTTCAACTTTCCTGCACCTTTGCCTTGAGGGGATGTGGGGAATGAGTTGCTACCATCTTTAATAACTGGATGAGCTGCTTTTCCTTTGCAGCCGTGTCTTCCCAGAGATCTGGAGAGGTGCACCAAGATTGTGCAGGTCATTTTACTGAAACAAAATTGGAGGTTACAATGAACATTTTTGTCCTGATTATTTGCAATATCACTCCGCCATTCAATCATGGCTGATCTATCTCTCCCTCCGAACCCCATTCTCCTGCCTTCTCCCCATTGGAATTTTCTCGAAATCAGTAGTCTTCATTTATTTTGAAATCAAAGATGCTTGTAGGTTAATCTGGAAATGAGAATCTGTGTGAAATTGTGAGCAAAGATCTATACAAAATCATTCAATTGCTTTTATGCAACGAGATTCATATCTTGATTTTAACCAATGTCACTGCAGTAATCAGACAGTTCAAAAACTGAGATGAGGAAAAACTTTTTCACCCAGAGAGTTGTGAATTTGTGGAATTCTCTGCCACAGAATGCAGTGGAGGCCAATTCACTGGATGAATTTAAAAGAGTTAGATAGAGCTCTAGGGGCTAGTGGAATCAAGGGATAAGGGGAGAAGGCAGGCACGGGTTACTGATTGATCACATGGATGATCAGCCATGATCACAATGAATGGCGGTGCTGGCTCGAAGGGCCGAATGGCCTCCTCCTGCATCTATTTTCTATGTTTCTATGTTTCATACAGATAGGCTGGAAGGGCCAAGTGGCCTATGCTTATTACTTTCTTTATTTGGGTCATAGACCAGTACAGCACAGAAAAAGGCCCTTCGGCCCAACTTGTGCATGCTCACCAAGATGCTAGGTTTGACCCATTTCTTTCGTTTTGGTTTAATTTTGTTTATTTTATTTTAGAGATATGGCACAGAAACAAGCCCTCTGGCCCACCAAGTCTGCGCCGAACAGCGATTCCCGCACACCAATATTATCCCACATACACTAGGGACAATTTACAATTTTACCAAAGAAATTAGCCTACAAACCTGCACATCTTTGGAGTTTAGGAGGAAACTGGAGCACCCGGGGAAAACCCACACAGGTCACGGGGAGAATGTACAAACTCCGTACAGACAGCATCCATAGTCGGGATGGAACCCGGGTCTCTGGCGCTGTGAGGCAGCAACTCTACCGCTGCGCCACCGTGCCACACAATTTTCTCACATTTGGCCCATATCCCTCCAAAACGTTTCCTATCCATGTACCTAGGGCAGAAGGATTGAGGGGGGATCTTAGAGGTGTACAAAATCATGAGAGGAATAGATCAGGTAGATGCACAGAGTCTCTTGCCCAAAGAGGTAAATCGAGGTCCAGAGGACATAGGTTCAAGGTGAAGGGGAAAAGATTTAATAGGAATCCGAGGGGTAACTTTTTCACACAAAGGGTGGTGGGTGTATGGAACAAGCTGCCAGAGGAGGTAGTTGAGGCTGGGACTATCCAATCGTTTAAAAGACAGTTAGACAAGTACATGGATAGGACAGGTTTGGAGGGATATGGACCAAGCACAGGCAAGTGGGACTAGTGTAGCTGGGACATTGTTGGCTTGTGTGGGAAAGTTGGGCCGAAGGGCCTGTTTCCACACTGTATCACTCAATGACTCTCTATGACTCTATGGCCCGTCCAAGTTATCTCTTCAAGATGGAGGTTCATTCTGAACCACATTGGGTAGTTCAATAACAGATTACTCGGGTGCATTGTAAGCATTGCTCCTCACAATTTTCCTTTTGAAGCTAGAGGGATAACTTTGTCCTTTCCCGAGGTGAAGTGATTGTACTTCCTGTCATCATGGGCCTGAAGGTATGGAAGGTCAAACTCTGTGGAAATGTATATTTTAACACTCTCTCCCGTCCGAGCCGCAGTGACTATTTGCCCACCAAGGGTAGAGGATTATTGAAGTTTATCTCCGGTTACCGTGAGGAGCCTGGCTCTGCATTAAATGACGGAACGACCGAGGGAATTGATTAAGCTAAAAATAATTTTGTTCGGAAAAAAAAAACGACATCCCATCAGAATTTTATCTTGCAGTGACAGTCTACTGTGGTTTCAGTTCTTTAATGCAGTCGGCGAGTTAGATGACCTGAAAAGATTGTGTTGTGTGCACTTATCTCTGTGCAATTAATGGGATATAGATTGGATGCAGTTGATCCCATCTAGCTCTATGTGAACTCAGAGGATTATTCCTAGAACCACATTTATTTAGATGCTATCCTGTTCCGACTATTGCCATGTCACTTATACAAAGGACTATGACAGGGAACTTGCAAAATGGCAGTGGTAATTCAACACCATTCATTAGTGGACATGGTTTGTATATTAGCTTCTTCCCCTCTGTTATCAGGCCTCTGAACGGTCCTTCCATAAGGTAGGGTACTCTCCGATTCACCTCAACCCCATTGCGGACATTGGAACTGATGTTGTAACGCAGAACGCTGTTGGGGACTATGTTCTACACTTTGTATGCTCTGCCTATATTTGTATTCTCTGCTCTACTTATTGTACTTGTGTTTGACTTCATTGTATTTAGTATGATTTGATCTGATTAGATAGCATGTAAAACAAAGCTTTTCACTGTACCTCTCAGTACACATGACAAAAATAATCTTAAACTAACCCATCCCTCTGTACATGTACCATTTAATACATCCATTTTATTTTAGTTTAGTTTAGTTTAGAGATACAGCACGGAAACAGGCCCTTCAGCCCACCGAATCCGCACCGACCAGTGATCCCCGCACATTAACACAAGCCTGCACTCATTAGGGACAATTTACACTTATACCAAGTCTCCGAACCCAAGCCAATTAACCTACAAGCCTGTACGTCTTTTGAGTGTGGGAGGAAACCGAAGATCTCAGAGAAAACCCACGCGGGTCACGGGGAGAATGTACAAACTCCATACAGGCAGCACCCGTAGTCAGGATCGAACCTGGGTCTCTGGCACTGTCAGGCAGCAACTCTACCGCTGCGCCACCGTGCTGCCCATTTTCTGTGGCCATATTTTGCCCAACTCATTCAGTCCATTTCCAGACTTCCTAGTTTGGTAACTTATGCAAATGTGTCTATATTTGTTTATTTTGCCTCAAGTTTTAAAATTCAAGGGTGCGACTCTTCCTTGATTATGCTGCTGCCTTTGCCGAGGCAGCTTGAGGTGTAAATGGAATCAATTGAAGGGAGATTAGTTTGTGTGATGGGCAGGGCTGCGTCCACAATTCGCTGCAATTTCTTACGGCCTTGGATGGAGCTGTTCCCAAACCAGGCTGTGATGCATCCTGATAAAATGCTTTCTGTGGTACATCTGTAGAAGTTGTTGAGGGTTGTAGGGGACATGCCAAACTTCCTAAGCCTTTTAAGGAAGTAGAGGCATGTAGCACCAGAAGAAACAATGTCCAGTTCAAAAATAGTAACGGGAAATTGGGGTTGGGTTTACTCCAGTACTTTATGTGCTTGTGTGTATTAAGCCAACATCTGCAGTTCTTTGAACTACTTTCCTTTCCACGTAGTTGTCCACATGCCAAAGAACAAGAGTGGTCATGAAGGAATGTTATAAACTTTTATTTAGAGGTTTGAGGGGAGAATACTAGCACCATTTATCTAGATAAAAGGACACAAAGTGCTGAAGTGACTCCGCGAGTCAGGCCGTATCTCTGGAGAACATGGATAGGTGACGTTTCAGTTCGGGAAGAAGGGTCCCAACCAGAAACATCACCTATCCATGTTCTCCGGAGATGCTGCCTGACCCGTTGAGTTACTCCAGCACTTTGTGTCCTTTTTTGTAAAACATCCGCAGTTCCTCGTTTCTACCATTTGTCTGGAATTCAAATCCTTTTGGCAGTGGACATCTTTCAGAATGCCTAATAGAACAAGAAATGCTCTTCAATGGTGTTATTAGAGGATGTCTGTGTGAATAAATATTGAGATAAATAAACTGTGGTAAGTTTAAATCAGGATTCTTTAATGCCCATTTTAATCTCCTGGGAGTTTTTGACTGATTGATTGAAAGTTGCAGCGTTAAACAGAACCTTCGGCCTATCGAGTCCACGCCGACCATCGATCACCTGTTCACACCATTGCTATGTTATCCCACTTTCTCATCCATGCCCTACACACTAGGACCAATTTGCAGAGGTCAACTAACCTACAGACCCACATGCCTTTGTGAGGTGGGAGGGAACTGAGTTGGTGTACATAAAGTTGATTAATATAAGTGTACTTTCAAAGGTGTTATGCCTCCTCTTCTGCATTTCCTGTACTCGAAAAGCTACTGAGAAAATTAAACTGGATATCAGTGATGTTAATGCAATATATAAATATGCTTGCATCTTTGCAACTCGGCCTCCAGCTGAGGATGGCACAGTAGTGCAGTTGGTAGAGACCCGGGTTCGTTCCTGACTTCGGGTGCTGTCTGTGTGGAGTTTGCACATTCTTCCCTTGTGACCACGCGGATTTCCTCCCACGTCTCAAAGACATGCTTGATTGCAGGTTAATCGGCCTCTGTAAAATTGCCCCGAGCAGGTAGGGAGTGGTTGAGAAAGTGGGATCACTTAGAAATGGTGAGAATGGATGATCGATGGTTGGCATGGACTCTCTCGGGCCGAATAGCCTGTTTCCATGCTGTATCTCTAAAACTACTACTAGTGCTGGTGGACTAGACGTCACTGCTCCTCAAGGAAGATATTTATTCTGAAGATAGACACAAAAAGCTGGAGTAACTCAGTGGGTTAGACAGCATCTCTAGAGAAAAGGAATAGGAAGTGGCAACTCCAACAGCCTGACCACGGGAGAAGACGGCAGGGGAAGAGAAAAATACATTCTGGCCTTCCATCACAGTGAGGAGGTGACTGGAGGAGACTCACTGTGATGGATGTTTCTTTTGTTTGGTGTTGGTTTATGATTGTATGTGTTATTGCATATTTTTATTGGTTATTTTTATTGGTCTTATTGTTGAACTGCGGGTAATTTTTCATTTCACTGCACATTTATGTGTATGTGACAAATAAATCGACTATTGACTATAGGGGAAGTATCGGGTCTGAAGAAGGGTCTCGACCTGAAACGTCACCTATTCCTTCTCTCCAGAGATGCTGCCTGACCCACAGAGTTACTCCAGCTTTTTGTGTCTATCTTCGTTTTAAACCAGCATCTGCAGTTCCTTCCTACACAAGATATTTCTTCTTCTCTCCGTCCAGCAGAGGGCAATCTTGGTCTGTCCAGCATCCGAGGAAGCCCTGATGCACTTAAATCCTCAAATCAAATTCACTGAATCAATTGTTTCCAATTTTTCAATCATGCAGACACTTCCTGCCCTGCCAAAGTCATTTTGTTTCTGCCTCAGTGAATTGTATATTTGAATGATATGATTACTTTTCATGAATAGGTCAGCAATCCTGTCATTTTGTCACCCAAAGATGGATGATATTTGTGTTATTAATTCCAATGAGCTTCACATTATAATTCAGAATTTTAAGTTCACTTTTGTAGCAACCTTTTTTTTTTTGGAATGTCCAGGCGAGTTTTCTTAGTTTTTAATATTATGATTACGTTGAAATAATTGCAATTGTTGAGGTAACTAAAATATCAGATTTCAATCTAAACTGCTGGGCTGAATCTAAATAAAAACCAGACAAATCAGGAATATTGCCTCTGACCTTTTCATTCACAGTTTCATTCACCTAAAAAGGATGGAGCAACTAAAGACTATTTTGATCATCTCCCTTTTCCTTAGAGCCACATGTATGAGCCACAATAAAACAGAAAAGTCTGCAGATATTCAGCATCTGTGTAAAAAAGAAACAGCCAGTATTTCATTCACGGATGCTGCCTGACCTAGAATAATAGAGGGTCATAGTGCCATACAGCGTGGAAACAGGCCCAACCTTCCCACACCGACCAACATGTCCCATCTACAGGTTTTTGTGTCTATCTATGATCAGCCATGATCACATTGAATGGTGGTGCTGGCTCGAAGGGCCGAATGGTCTACTCCTGCACCTATTGTCTATTGTCTACACTACTCCCATCTGCCTGTGTTTGGCCTATATCCCTCTAAACCTGTCCTATGCATGTACCTGTCTAATGTTTCTTAAACGTTGCGATAGTACCTGCCTCAACCACATCCTCCAGCAGCTCGTTCCATTCACCCATCACCCTTAGTGGATGGATGAAGTTAGTTAAATGAGAGAATTCAATGTTCATACCGCTAGTTTGTAAGCCACTCAATCGAAATATGAGGTGCTTATAATAAGGTCATAAATTATAGGAGCAGGAGTAGAATTAGTCCATTCGGCCCATCACGTCTACTCCGCCATTCAATCTTTCCGTCCTAACCCCATTCTCCTGCCTTCTCCCCATAACCCCTGACACCCGTACTAATTAAATGTCTGTCTATCTCTGCCTTAAAAATATCCATAGACAGTCTCCACAGCCTTCTGTGGCAGAAAATTCCACAGTTTCGTCTCTACAAATGAAATTGTTCCGTTGTTGGTACAATGACAATTAAACTCTCTTGACCTAACTCTGGGCTCTTGAAGAGTCCATTGCACTAGATCACGAGAGTTATCCATAGTTTCCCACAGAAAACACAGATGATCAGCCAGGCTCTTGGTGCTGTCTGCAGAATATTACTGGACTGAGCTTGGCAGACACATCTCCCACACTACACCAGTGACGGTACTTCCAATGTACTTTGTTGATTGGAAAGCCATGAATGACTGAATGAATGAATGAATGAATACTTTATTGTCACAGTGAAATTTGGTAGTTTGCATACCCAATGATGATGAGGATAAACCTTTTCAGTCAGAGAGTTGTGAATCTGTGGAATTCTGTGCCTCAGAAGGCAGTGGAGGCCAATTCTCTGAATGCATTCAAGAGAGAGCTGGATAGAGCTCTTAAGGATAGCGGAGTCAGGGGGTATGGGGAGAAGGCAGGAACGGGGTACTGATTGAGAATGATCAGCCATGAGCACATTGAATGGCGGTGCTGGCTCGAAGGGCCGAATGGCCTCCTCCTGCACCTATTGTCTATTGTCCAACGTATGCAAAGAGTCACCACATAAAGGGCGCCGGCAGTGTTACAAAGTATCCCATCCCAGGACCTCCTTTGTTCTCCCCCCACCCCCCTCATCGCGGTCTCCCCACGCCGGGTCCTCATTTGTTCTCTCCCCCCACCCCCCTCTCCTCACGGTGGTCTCCCACGTCGAGTTTTATGGGCTCCATTGACACAGGCTCTGGCCACCCTTTGAGGTATCCCGAGCTGGTGAAATGCATGCCTCTTTTTCTCTTTGTCGCTCAGTGCAGACTAAGAGAGGAATATTAATAAATAGGGCAGATGGCATTTAGTGAAGGGTCTGTCCTTCAGAAAGTGGCTCCTAAGTCATTAGTTTATTGTCACGTGTACCGAGGTACAGTGAAAAGCTTTTTGTCGCGTGCTAACCAGTCAGTGGAAAGAGAAAAGGTGATTATAATTGAGCCATTCACATTGTGCAGGTAGAGGATAAAGGGAATATCGTGAATAACGTTTAGTCTAAGATAAAACCAGTAAAGTCCGATCAAAGATCATCCGAGGCTCTCCAATGAGGTGGATGGTAGTTCAGGACTGCTCTCTGGTTGTGGTAGGATGGTTCAGTTGCCTGATAACAGCCGGGAAGAAACTGTCCCTGAATCTGGAGGTGTGCGTTTTCACACTTCTGTACCTTTTGCCCGATGGGAGAGGGGAGAAGAGGGAGTGGCCGGGGTGCGACTGGTCCTTGATTATGCTGCTGGCCTTGCCGAGGCAGCGCGAGGTGTGGATGGAGTCAATGGAAGGGAGGTTGGTTTGTGCGATGGAGAATGCCCTGTTTGTCTGATGCCTTGCTTGCTGCAGAATGTTTTCCACCTCTGCCATCCCCATGGTTACATCTCTGAATATGAACGTTGTGCTGAATGCAACAATACCCTTGGATATTTGGCAGGGGGAGTGCATGGTAATGCGCCCCACATCTGCCCAACCAATTAAAGTACCACTTCAGGAGTTTCCAATGAGTTCGTTAACAGCCTCAGTGGCTGAATATGTTTTATCTCCAGTGAAAATCCCCTGTAGAGAAAATCTGCACTGCACAGATTTCAGCTTCAAGTACTGGCATTGCGAAATCCTCAATAAATCCATCCTTTCTTTAAGGATTCCTTCCCGTAAACCCAAGATGCAATGTATTTGCCAGAAATAAATGATGGTTACGTGACAGTGTTGAAATATGTATCTTTTTTGCTGTGATTTTAGTATCTCAAGGAAAATCCTTTCTTTTGAAGTGAACTTTTAAGTTTACTACTCTTCACTTCAGTATGGGCTAACAGTCAAAGTCAGATTCTTTGTCTTTTCCAAGGCATCATTAACTGGGGTTAGTTTATTTTAATTTAGTTCAGTTTAGTTTAGTTTAGTTTAGTTTAGTTTAGGGATCCAGCATGGAAACAGGCCCTTCAGCCCACCGAGTCCAGGCCGACCATCGAACACCCATTCACACTAGTTCTATGTTATCTCATTGTCACATCCACATCCTACACACTGGAGGCAGTTTTGCTGAGGCCCATTAACCTACAAACAATACAATACAATATATCTTTATTGTCATTGTACAGGGGTACAACGAGATTGGGAATGCGCCTCCCATACGATGCAATAAATTAATTAGCTAGTCAGTATTACACGAAACGTCACCCATTCCTTCTCTCCCGAGATGCTGCCTGACCTGCTGAGTTACTCCAGCATTTTGTGAATAAATTAATTTAAACAACCCAATTAAACAAATTGGAACAGTTTTAAAACAGAATAAAGTGCAAGTAGATCTGTGCCGGTTCACTGTGCGATGTGTCCTTGGGATGTGGAAAGAAACTGGAGCACCTGGAGGAAACCCACGTGGTCAGGGAGAACGTGCAGGCTCCACACATACAGCAGCTGAGGTCAGGATTGAACCGGGGCCTCTGGTGCTGTGGGGCAGCAGATGTTGATGTTGGTTCACCTAGAAGGTAGACACAAAATGCTGGAGTAACTCGGCGGCTGAGGCAGCATCTCAGGAGAGAAGGAATGGGTGATGTTTTGGGTCGAGACCCTTCTCAACCTAGAAGTTGGCTGAGGTTTCAAATGTAGCAACACAGAATCTGATGGAAATGCTGCCTCTTTGGAGTGCGGGAGGAAAATGGAGCACCAGGAGAAAATACACGTCACTGAGAGAACGTACAAACTCCGTACAGGCAGCACCCGTAGTCAGGGTCGAACCCGGGTCTCAGGCGCTGTAAGGCAGCAACACTACTGCTGCCCCTACCCCAAACCCTGCACCATCCTGCTGGTGCAGACTGTGTTACCCACTGCATTGACCGAGGTGTGGAAAGATCCCTCTACGTCCAGGCCTTTATTTGGCCATCAACAAGTTGTGGCAAATTAATATTCACTCATCTCAGGAATGATGGATATCCGTGCAGGCAGGCGACTTGTGGAACCATTCCCCTGGTGTGTGGCATTCCTCAGAGTGAGCTCTCCTCCTTGCCCGGTGTTTTCTGCATGAGTGCCAAACTCCTGCTCATCTCCAGCCGGGTCCCAATCACGGGCAGCAAGTCACCAGGCCGTGCGTTTAACATCTGACCTTCCACGCAACCTCACCTCTTGTACACCACCAAACAATTCAAATAGTTCAAGTTTAGGAATCATAGCTGTATCACTCTCTCTGTCACTCTTTCTCTCCCTCTCTCTCGCTCTTGCACTCTCATGCTCCCTTCTCTCTCTTTCTCATTCTCTCCTTTTCTGTTTCTCTCTCTCTCTCTCTCTCTCTCTCTCTCTCTCTCTCTCTCTCTCTCTCTCTCTCTCTCTCTCTCTCTCTCTCTCTCTCTCTCTCTCTCTCTCTCTCTCTCTCTCTCTCTCTCTCTCTCTCTCTCTCTCTCTCTCTCTCTCTCTCTCTCTCGCTCCCTTTTGTGCTCTCTTGTTTTGTTTCTCTCCCTCATTGTCTCTTCCTCGTTCTCTTTCTTTCTCTCTCCCTCTTTCTCATTCCAACTCTCCCTCTCTCTCTCTTCCTCTCTCTCCCTCTCTTTCGTTCCCTCCCTACCTCTCTCTCCCTCTCCCTCCCTCCCTCTCTCTCTCTCTCTCTCTCTCTCTCTCTTTCTGTCTCTCCTGCTCTCTCTCCTTCACTCTCTCCTCTCTCTCCCTCCTCTCTCTCCTCCTCTCTCTGATGTTGGATGCAAACACCCATTCAGTTTAGTTTATTGTCACGTGTACCGAGGTACAGTGAAAAGCTTGTGTGCTAACCAATTCATTCATTTGAATGGAGACTCCTGATCTGAGATTAGCAGATCAAAGTGATTTGCTTTATTTAATAGTTTGGTTGTGTTGATACCTTTAGGAAGTTTTGCACTTGGACCCCAAGATCCCTCTGTACATCTTCTGTTGGTATGACAGGAGCAGACTTGGTTAAATGGTGCAGAGCGTAACAATATATTCTGCAGTACATTGTATAACATTGTCCTTTACAATTCCACAGAACCTATTTATTTTATTTGCTCAGTAAATGTGCACACCCTAGTTGAGGACTTTCTTTGCACTTAAAATAAAGTGCATGTTAAACGTGTAATAATTATGATTTTTCTATGTCTTTCTGAACTTTTGCTTCTTCCTTTCTTCTAGGTACTTATGGACAATAGGTAAAAATGTTTGGAAAAGATGGAAGAAGAGGTTCTTTGTTCTGGTGCAGGTAAGTGAGGCGTATTTGACTGGATTCCTCTTTGGAATTAAGTACATGAATTAATGAAGCAGAATGCAAAATTATTGACAGATAGTTTTGGAGGTAATTGATCATTTCTTTAAATTATTTCTGATTTTTTATTGCTAAATACCTGGAGGGGCAAAGCTTAAAGTTCAAATGTTTTCCCCGAGGTGGAAATGTCAAAGACCAGAGTGGATAGCCGTAAGGTGAAAGGGGTAAAGTTTTAGAAAGATGTGTTGGGCAAGTTTTTTACGGAGATTGGTGGGTGCCTGGAACATGTTGCCAGGGGTGGTGGTGGAAGCAGATACTGTATAAGATGCTTTTAGATAGTCGGATGGACAAGCAGGCAATGGAGGCTTATGGATCACGTGCAGGAAGGGAAGAATGGGTGCTCTTGGCATCATGTTCGGCACAGACATTGTGGGCCGAAGGGCCTGTTCCTGTGCTGTACTGTGCTGTGCTCCATGTTCTTTTCTTCCTGTCCCACTGCGTTATACGATGCACTTGCTTCAGTGTACATTCAGGCTACGCACAAACTGAGGCACTAAAAGACCTCCAGAGATGCAGCCTGACCCACTGAGTTAGTCCAGCACTTTGTCAAGAGTCAAGAGTGTTTTATTGTCATATGTCCCAGATAGAACAATGAAATTCTTCCTTGCTGCAGCACAACAGAATGTGTAAACATAGTACACTGTACAATATAATAAACAAGAGAGAAAAAATAAGTTCAGGGTGTGTAGTTCAATCTGAAGAAGGGTCTCGACCCGAAACGTCACCCATTCCTTCTCCCCAGAGATGCTGCCTGACCCACTGAGTTACTCCAGTATTTTGTGTCTACCTCACAAATACACACACACACACACACACATATATATAAATATATATATATATATATATATATATACACACACATACGTACACACAACAAAAACAAACAATAATAGTGCAATAATAACAATAATAGTCTATGTAGTTCAGAGGTTATTTGAGGTTGTTGTGTTTAATAGCCGAATGGCTGCAGGGAAGAAGCTGTTCCTGAACCTGGACGTTACAGTTTTCAGGCTCCTGGAACTTCTTCCCGATGGCAGGGGTGAAATGAGTGTGTGGCCAGGGTGGTGTGGGTCTCTGATGATGCTGGCTGCCTATTTGAGGCAGCGACTCTGGTAAATGGCGGGAAGGACTGGGCTACACTAAAAGTGTTCTGCACTGAAAGAAAGCATTTATTGAATCGGCCTGCAATGTATAGTTTAGTTTATTGTCACGTGTACCGAGGTGCACTGTGTGCTATCCAGTCAGCAGTGACACAATACATGTTTACAATCAAGCTGTCCGCAGTGTACAGATACAGGCTAAAGGAAATAACATTTAGTGCAAGGTAAAGTCCAGCAAAGTCCGATTAAAGATAGTCCACTGGTCTCCAATTAAATAGATGGTAGGTTAGGACCGCTCTCCAGTTGGTGATAGGATGGTTCTGTTGCCTGATGAGGGCTGGGGGGGGAAACTGTCACTGAATCTGGAGGTGTGCGTTTTCATACTTCCGTACCTCTTGCCTGATGAGAGAGGTGAGAAGAGGGAATGACCGATGTGAGACTTGTCCTTGATTATGCTGCTGGCCTTGCCAAGGTGTAGATGGAGCCAATGGAAGGGAGATAGACACAAAATGCTGGAGTAACTCAGCGGGACAGGCAGCATCTCTGGATAGAAGGAATGGGTGACGTTTCAGTTCGAGACCCTTCTTCAGGGAGGTTGGTTTGTATGATGTTCTGAGCTGCGTCCACATTTCTCTGCAATTGCATATATGCAGTGGTATATAATGAACAGCAGGTGGAAGCACTGAGTTACTATAATGAACTGGTGATATTTTCTTGACAAGTTTGTTCATTTCTCACAAGCAAGTTTCATGACCATGCCGAATGGTACTTTAAAATTATTGCCAAGGACGTTTCACTATCAGTCCAAAGAAAGGACTAATATCCCTCTTCAGTTTATTCACCAAGAATACGTCCTCTGGTTTTCCCTAGAACGTCGAGGGCAGAGGGGATACCTGTTGGAATTATCTAAAATTACGAGATGCTTCAATAGAGTATGCAGCCAGAACCTTTCTCCCAGGGTGGAAATGCCAAAGGCTAGAGAGTATAGATTTAACGTGAGAGAGGCAACATTTAAAGGCGACGTGCAGGGCAAGATTTTAAACAGAGTGGTGGCTATCTGGAACACGCTGCCTGGGGTGGATGTTTCAATAGTGACGTTTAAGAGGCTTTTAGATGGGCACACGTATATGGAGTGATATGGATCATGGATAGGCAGAGGAGATTAATTTAACTTGCCACCATGATATTGGGCCAAAGGGTTTGCTCCTGTTCTATGTTCTGTATTCTAAACGCATTGCATAATTATTAATTTTTACTAGTTATTTATTATGTAGCTACCAGAAATAGAAGTGTGCATCATGAATCAGACTGGTTAAAGTGCGTTTATCTTTTATTGAAACAAACTGGTACCTGCTAATTGATTCCCCATTAGCTAAAAATGATGACGGTCAAAGTTGAGCTCTTCACGGGGTGTCAATAAATAGGCTGGGTTTCTCCACCTTAAAATGGCACCCTTGAAAAAACAATTTGATCACGTTTTCACATTGTCACTTTACTCAAGTGTGCGTGCTCTATCTGCAGTGGCGATTGAGTGGAGAGCACTCGGCAGTAATGTCAATGAACTGATTTATCAGGAGTCTGCAATCCGTTTATGTCAAGCACTCTGTGGATGAAAAGCACGCTTTTGAGTCACATCTCATTGACGGCTTCCAACATTTTCGTTTGTCGTATCTCCTCCATCAGTACAATTCTTTTCCCCATTTTTGAGGACCTTCATAAAACCATAAGGCACGGGGGGCAGAATTAAAGCGAAGATAGACACCCAAAATGCTGGACTAACTCAGCGGGACAGGCAGCATCTCTGGAGAGAAGGAATGGGTGACGTTTCGGGTTGAGTCTCTTTTTCAGCAGAATTAAAGCATTCGGCGCATCGTATCTGCTTCGCCATTCGATCGTGGCTGATTTGGTTTTCCCTCTCAACCCCATTCCCTTCCTATAACCATTGACACCCTTACCAAGCAAAAACCCTTTAATTTCCACTTTAAAAATACCCATTGACTTGGCCTCCACCAATGCCTGTGGCAATGAATTCTACAGATTCACCACCCTCTGGCTAAAGAAATTCCACCTCATCTCAATTTCAAAGGCACATCCTTTTATTCTGAGGCTGTGCCCTCTGGTCCGAGACTCTCCCACTACTGGAAGCATCATCTCCACATCCACTCGATCCAGGCCTTTAAGAGAATTGGGTGCCTCCATCATTCATTTTCCTATAAGATTAGGTTAATATGAAGAATTTCGCCTGTTTTCATTTTGCTGATGTGATTTTCGTGCTGCTTTTTCTTATCCAGTACAATGTATTATGATATATTCATAATATTATTACATTCTATAATTTAATGATTTATGGACATTTCTTAGTAAATGTTTATTTTACGTAGCTATTTTTTGCTGTTTCTCCCCTTTGATTTTTTATACTCAGGTCCATTTGTATTCTTGGAATCGCTGTGATTTTTTTCTGTGTTCCTATTGATTATATGTTTCCCTTTCCACAGTGTGTTTAGAGTAAGTACCACTTGTCTCCTCTTCACAGCAGCTGAGGTTCCCTTACAGTGATCATTTCTAGTACTTAATTGTCAAAATTAGTTGTTCTGCAATGTTCTTTTCACAGCTTTTTTTAAAGGACTACAGCACATAGCTTCAAGCTTTAGATTCAAGATTCAAGATAGCTTTATTTGTCATCCAATATTGGACGAAATTCAGTCACCCACAGTCCAACAATAAAAGCATAAGAGAGGGGCTAAAGTTTAAAGGAGATGTGAGGTCCAAGTTTTTTTTCCCCACTGAGGGTGGGGAGTGCTTGGAATGTGCTGCCAGGGGTGGTGGTAGTGGTGGTGGAGGCATACGGTGGTTCATAAGTTCTTAAATTCTAGGAGCGGAATTAGGCCATTCGGCCCATCAAGTCTATTCCGCCATTCAGTCATGGCTCATCTATCCTTCCCTCTCAACCCCATTCTCCTGCCTTCACCGCACAACCCCTGACACCCGTTCTAATGGTGATGTTTAAGAGGCTTTTAGAAGGGCAGGTGGTCACAAAACGCTGGAGTAACTCAGTGGGTCAGGCAGCATCTCGGGAGAGAAGGAATGGGTGACGTTTCGGGTTCTTCGGGTTCAGTCTGAAGAAGGGTCTCGACCCGAAACGTCACCCGTTCCTTCTCTCCCGAGATGCTGCCTGACCCGCTGAGTTACTCCAGCATTCTGTGTCTTCCTTTTAGTAGGGCATATGGATATGCATGGAATGGAGGGATGTGGATCATGTGCAGGCAGAGGAGATTAGTTTAATTTGGCATAGTGTTTAACACGAACATTGTGGGCTAAAGAGCCTGTTCCTGTGTTGTACTGTTCTATGTTCAACCATTACAACATGGAGCATAGAAAGGTTATCCTTTAACCATGTGTAAACAGCCCCTTTGGCCCACCAAGTTCACACCGACCAGCAAACCCTGCACATTAGCTCTCATCTACACACACTAGGAACATTTTTTTACAATTATACCAAGCCAATTAACCTACAAACCTGTACGTCTTTGGAATGTGGGAGGAAACCGGAGCACCCGAAGAAAACCCACGTGGTCACGGGGAGAACGCAGAAACTCCATACAGACAGCACCCGTAGTCAGGATTGAACTCCACCGCTGCACCACCACAGTGCCATCTTTAGACTTCCTTAAAGGAATTAGTTGTGGCCACAATAGTACAGTAAGAACCACATTAAAGAAAAAGAAGAAAAATAACTGGAAAATGCGATTGTTTTCCAAAGGACATGACAAACAGCGGAGGTTGATCGTTCTGCTTGGAACATCTCTGCGGATCATTGTGGAAGGCATTAGCCTAAAGCAGGGACAATCCTGTGCTTTCTAACAACCTTTCCTCTCAGACAATCCAAAAGCTTCACTGCCAGATCGTGGCTGGGGTCTGATGCAGCCTGATGGCCTCCTGAAGGCGTATAGAGGCGCACGGACCCTGCAGCTCAATGGCTTGCATCAAGAACTTGTCATGGAATTCATCGTGTCACCCAGGAACGAGGCAGGAGGAGTGAGAGCTGCCATTTGCAGCGACTCTGGCAACAGCGGGACTCATCACTGAGGTTTGGGATTGCTTCAATGTGACTGGTACCGAGATGGCTCACATTGTTTATGACAGGGTGTCACTCCGAACCTTGTCTGTTCTGAATGATAGAACATCGGCAAAGGCTACAGCCCAACACTATTCCGTGGGGCCATTCACAACCCGAGCAGAACCATCCTCAAAGCAATTCAATAGGTGAACACTATACGTGGCTGAGAACTCTGTCACCTTGATATATTTAATAGGATACAGATATTTCTGTGCAGCATTTGTGAAAGAAATCGAAAATTCAGACACAAGGAACTGCAGATGCTAGTTTACACACCAGCTTCTGTCTGAAGAGGTAGCCTGACCCGAAAACCAAATGGTTCAATGGTGCCTGAAGAAGGGTCTCGACCCGAAACGTCGCCTATTCCTTCTCTCCAGAGATGCTGCCTGACCCGCTGAGTTATCCAGCTTTTTTTGCGTCTATCTTAGGTTCGATGGCACCTTGTTATCACATGTGCCTAGGTGCAGTGAAATTCCCGTTTTGAATGAGGTGGAATTAAGAGTTAGAGAGAAAGAAACAAGGATCTCCAGGTGTTGGTCTGCAGAAAAATGACTCAAAGTGCTAGAGTAACTCAGCTGGTCAGGCAACATCTCTGGAGAGCATGGATGTGGGACGTTTCGAGATGGGACCCTTTTTCGGACTGAAAAAACGTCCCAACCTGAAGTGTTACTTATCCATGTTCTCCAGCGATACTGCCTGACCCGCTGAGTTACTGCAGCACTTTGTGCCTTATTTAATAGAAAACTCACCATTTGTTTGCAAGGGCTTATTTTTTGTTGTTGTTTTTGTTTAGTTTATTGCCACATTTACCGAGGTACAGTGAAAAGCCTTTGTTGCGTGCTAACCAGTCAGCAGAGTACAATCGAGCCGTCCACACTGTACAGATACATGATAAAGGAAATAACGTTCAGTGCAAGATAAAGTCCGAATAAAGATAGTCCGAGCGTCTCTAGTGAGGTAGATAATAGCTCATGACCCCTCCTTAGTCTTTGCCACTTAGACCCACTGTTTACAGCACAGATTATGACTGATATTCAGAAGAATCTTTATGATGGCAATTTTTATCTGACAATTTCTTAACTGCACCTTTCCGTGTGTGCTTTCTTGAAGTAACAAATACATTTTTGGTTGTTGCTGATTTCCCTCTTTCGTTTGCTCCTTTGCAAAGTTATTTCATCCACTGCTTGTTCCGATCAGCTTTTGTCCCTCATCCTTGATCAGGAGGCATAGTCTGCAGCAAGGAACGTGAACGAGAACGTGCAACACAGCACAGCACAGGAACAGGCCCACTGGCCCACAATGTCCATGCCAAACATGATACCAATAGACAATAGGTGCAGGAGTAGGCCATTCGGCCCTTCGAGCTAGTACCACCATTCAATGTGATCATGGCTGATCATCCACAATCAGTACCCCGTTCCTCCCCTCTCCCCATACCCCCTGACTCCGCTATCATTAAGAGCTCTAACTCTCTCTTGAAAGCATCCAGAGAATTGGCCTCCACTGCCTTCTGAGGCAGAGAATTCCACAGATTTACAACTCTCTGAGGAAAAAGTTATTCCTCATCTCCGTTCTAAATGGCCTACCCCTTATTCTTAAACTGACCCCTGGTTCTGGACTCCCCCAACATTTGGAACATGTTTCCTGTCTCTAGCGTGTCCAATCTCTTAATAATCATATGTGTTTCAATAAGATCCCCTCTCATCCTTTTAAATTCCAGTGCATACAAACCCAGTCGCTCCAGTCTTTCAACATATGACAGTCTCGCCATTCAGGGAATTAACCTAGTAAACCTGCGCTGCACGCCCTCAATAGCAAGAATGTCCTTCCTCAAATTTGGAGACCAAAACTGCACACAGTACTGCAGGTGTGGTCTCACTAGGGCCCTGTACAACTGCAGAAGGACCTCTTTGCTTCTATACTCAACTCCTCTTGTCATGAAGGCCAACATTCCATTGGCTTTCTTCACTTGATCCATATCCCTTTGTATGTGTGTGCCTATCTAAAAGCCTCATAAAAAACGTCCTGGTATCTGCCTCCACCACCACGCTCGGCAGCACAGTCCAGGCACATACTACTTACTCTCTGTGTAAAAAAAAAACTTGCCCCGCTCATCTCCTTTAAACTTTGCCCCTCTCACCTTAAAGCTACGCCCTCTAGTGTTTTCCACTCGCATAAGCCTGTTCCTGATCTATACCCCTCCATTCCCATGGATCCATGTGCCTATTACTAGATTAATTCCCGGAATGGCGGGACTGTCATACGTTGAAAGACTGGAGCGACAAGGCTTGTATACACTGGAATTTAGAAGGATGAGAGGGGATCTTATCGAAACGTATAAGATTATTAAGGGGTTGGACACATTGGAGACAGGAAACATATTCCCAATGTTGGGGGAGTCCAGAACCAGGGGCCACAGTTTAAGAATAAGGGGTAGGCCATTTAGAACGGAGATGAGGAAAAACGTTTTCAGTCAGAGACTTGTGAATCTGTGGAATTCTCTGCCTCAGAAGGCAGTGGAGGCCAATTCTCTGAATGCATTCAAGAAAGAGCTACATAGAGCTCTTAAGGATAGCGGAGTGAGGGGGTATGGGGAGAAGGCAGGAACGGGGTACAGATTGAGAATGATCAGCCATGATCACATTGAATGGCGGTGCTGGCCCGAAGGGCCGAATGGCCTACTCCTGCACCTATTGTCTATTGCCTATTGTCTATCTAAAACTCTTTTAAAAGCCCCCACCATCCAGTATCTGCTTCCTTCACCACCCCTGGCAGTGCTTTTCGGTCCCCCACCATCCTCTGTATAAAAAACTTGTTCCGCACATCTCCATTAAACTTTATCCCTCTCACCTTAAAGCTATGTCCTCTATGACATTTCCAACCTGGCCAAGAACGTACACGAGATTTATCCCAAGGCCACTAAATTACACCCAACAAACTAGCAACATCCGATGTGTAGGAAAGAACTGCAGGTGCTGGTTTAAATCGAAGATAGAAACAAAATGCT
This sequence comes from Rhinoraja longicauda, assembly GCF_053455715.1. Lineage (NCBI taxonomy): Eukaryota > Metazoa > Chordata > Chondrichthyes > Rajiformes > Arhynchobatidae > Rhinoraja > Rhinoraja longicauda. The sequence goes on from NC_135969.1 coordinate 41,363,596, forward strand.
GGAGTAACTCAGTGGGGCAGGCAGCATCTCTGGAGAGAAGGAATGGGTAATGTTTCGGGTTGCGACCCTTCTTCAGACTGATGTCAAGGAAGTGGGCGTTACAGAGATGAAATGTGGTCGGAGACAGTAAGACTGGTCGGAGAACTGGGAAAGGGGAGGGGATGGAGAGAGGGGGAAATCAATGGCTACTTGAAGCCAGAGAAGTCAATGTTCATACCGCTGGGGTGTCAGCTGCCCAAGCAAAATATGAGGTGCTGTTCGCCCAATTTGCACTGACAAACTCCACACTCTGACAAATATCTGATAACCAACATCAAAGTTGGGAGAGTGGCGATGTAAATTGGCTACAAAAGTGATACAGCTTGAATGCCCATATTGAAAGATATTGAAATCATTCTTCAGTTTCAAAACCTATGTTTAAAAGGAAATGGTACTATTGCAGGTCAACTTTCTCAATTAAAACACATCTCATCCCATCTGTTTTGTGTTTGTGCTTCATTAATTTTAAGGAAGCAACTAATTAATTGTCAGGATTTCTTTCTAAGTACACATCATTAGTGAGAATCTTTCCTGATCACCCGCACACATCCATTGCTGCCAATGTCACAAGCAACACGTATTAAATTTCCAATCGTATGAGTTTCAGTTTATTGTCACGTGTCCCGGTCAGTGGAAAGACCACACATGATTACAATCTAGCCGTCCACAGTGTACAGATCCAGGGTAAAGGGAATAACATGAATAACGTTTAGTGCAAGATAATGCCAGTAAAGTCCGATCAAAGATAATCCGAGGGTCTCCGATGAGGCAGATTAGTCGACCAGCACCGCTCTCTAGTGGTTGGCAGGATGGTTCAGTTGCCTGACAACAGCTGAGAAGAAACTGTCCCTCAATCTGGAGGTGTGCGTTCTCACACTTCTAAACCTTTTGCCCAATGGGGGAGGGGAGAAGAGGGAGTGGCCGGGGTGCGACTCATCCTTGATTATGCTGCTGGCCTTGCCGAGGCTGCGTGAGGTGTAAATGGAGTCAATGGAAGGGAGGTTGGTTTGTGTGATGGTCTGGGCTGCGCCCACAATTCTCTGCAATTTCCTGCGCTCTTGGATGGAGCTGTTCCCAAACCATGCTGTAATGCATCTGGATAAAATGGTTTCTACAGCACATCCGTAGAAGTTGGTGAGAGTTGTTGGGGACATGCCAGACATAGGGGTAAAGCTGATAGTGGGAAGGATATCTCAATGCTTGCTCAAGAGGATTTCAACAAAGTGTAGATATTGTCGTGGAACTTGGGTGCAAAGCAGAATTGCCATCATTTGTGTTTTTGTGTTTGTGATGTGTCTAGGTCAGCCAGTACACGTTTGCAATGTGCAGTTATCGGGAGAAGAAGGCTGAGCCTCAAGAATTGCTGCAACTGGATGGATACACAGTGGATTACACAGACCCACAGCCAGGTGAAAGACTTCACTCCACAGCCATTAGATGGCTTCAGCATTGACATCTAAAATGGTGATACCACAACACGTGACTATGTTACTTCGGGGCGGCACGGTGGCACAGCGGTAGAGTTGCTGCCTTACAGCGCCAGAGACTAGGGGTCGATCCTGACTACGGGTGCTGTCTGCACAGAGTTTGTACGTTCTCCCCTTGACCGCGTGGGTTTTCTCCAGGTGTTCCGGTTTCCTCCCACACTCCAAAGGCATACAGGTTTGTAGGATAATTGGCTCCGGTTTAAAAAATTTGTAAATTGCCACTTGTGTGTAGGATAGTGGCAGTGTTTGGGTGATTGCTGGTCGGCACGGACTCAGCGGGCCAAAGGGCCTGTTCCGCGCTGTATCTCTAAACTATGCTAAACCATATTAATATGTTTCAAAAAGCCAAATCAGTATAGAATTAAACCGAAAGTTGATCGGCTGTGGAGATGACGTGATGTGATGTCACCGTGTTTAGACTGCGTCTGGGTTCAGAATGGAGTGGAGTCGCTCAGCAATGTGTTATATTATTATATGTTCACTTGATGATTTACTGAATAAACTGCGGATAATCTCTGTGGCAAATGTGGACCAAGGCACAGTTTAAACTTGTCATAGATATCAAACTGTTAAAGCTGTGCTTTAAATACTATCATCCCCAATAATAATAAAATTTAATAATAATCAAAATAACAACAATAATATTTATTACAGTTCAGAATTAGAACAAGTGTTGTAAATATGGAAGGATTATAACATAGTCGTGTGCTTAGTTTTGAAAGTTGCAGCGTGGAAACAGGCCCGCCAGCCCGCGGAGTTGACTTTGACCGTCGATCACCCGTTCGTACTAGTTCCATGTTATCCCACTTACACAGCCACTTCCTACCCACTCGGGGGCAATTTTACAGAGGGCCCATTAACCGACAAACCTGCACGTCTCTGGGATGTGGGAGGAAACCGGAGCACCCGGAGGAAACCGACGCGCTCACTGGGAGAGCGTGCAAACTCCACACAGACAGCACCCGAGACCCAAGATTGTACCTGGGTCTCCAGCGCTGTGATGCAGCGGCCTTACCAGCTGTGCCACTGTGCCGCCCTTTAATATTGCTAAATGCTGCGCAGTTGTCAAAATCTATTCAGTAAATGATGTCTATTGTACGTGTCACACAATTCTCTACATCTTTCAATCGGGATATGTTTTCATTTACTTACGTGCACCGTGCACAATGGATTCCGTCGTGTTATCATTGTGAATTTTACAAAGTATTGTTTTAAAGTGCTACCCTAACATTTTGGCATGTGTGTGAGCAAGATAACCACTTATGAGGTGTTTGTGCAGTAATCAACATGAACCAGAAGAGGCTTTTGGAAGGGGGGTGGGGGGGTTGTGAAATTGACAACAGCTACACGAAACCGGGGGCCTTAAGAATAAATAGATATATGTCGATGGCAGATGCAGTATAATGTGGATAAATGTGAGGTTATCCACTTTGGCGGCAAGAACAGGAAAGCAATTACCTGAATGGTGGCCAATTAGGAAAAGGGGAGATGCAACGTGACCTGGGTGTCATGGTGCACCAGTCATTGAAAGAAAGCATGCAGGTGCAGCAGGCAGTGAAGAAAGCGAATGGTATGTTGGCATTCATAGCAAGATTTGAGTATAGAAGCAGGGAGGTTCTGCTGCAGTTGTATAGGGCCTTGGTGAGACCGCACCTGGAGTATTGTGTACAGTTTTGGTATCCTAATCTGAGGAAAGACATTCTAGCCTTAGAGGGAGTACAGAGAAGGTTCACCAGATTGATCCATGGGATGGCAGGACTTTCATATGATGAAAGACTGGATAGACTAGGCTTAGACTTGCTGGAATATAGAAGACTGAGGGGGGATCTTATAGAAACATATAAAATTCTTAAGGGGTTGGAGAGGCTAGATGCGGGAAGATTGTTCCCGATGTTGGGGAAGTCCAGAACCAGGGGTCACAGCCTAAGGATAAGGGGGAAGTCTTTTAGGACCGAGATGAGAAAACATTTCTTCACACAGAGAGTGGTGAGTCTGTGGAATTCTCTGCCACAGAAGGTAGTCGAGGCCAGTTCATTGGCTATATTTAAGAGGGAGTTAGATGTGGCCCTTGTGGCTAAAGGGATCAGGGGGTATGGAGAGAAGGCAGGTACAGGTTACTGAGCTGGATGATCAGCCATGATCATATTGAATGGCGGTGCAGGCTCGAAGGGCCGAATGGCCTACTCCTGCACCTATTTTCTATGTTTCTATGTTTCTATGTCTTTCCCCTGTGCTAAAAGATGTATTTATTGTCTGCTGAGATAGAAATGCAGTCTTCTCATTCAGTTGTTAAATGATTTATCCTGCAGGCCTGGAGGGTGGTCGATCATTCTTTAATGCCGTTAAAGAAGGCGACACTGTGATCTTCGCCAGCGACGACGAGCAAGACCGCATCCTTTGGGTTCAGGCCATGTACCGTGCCACCGGTCAGTCCCACAAGCCCATCCCACCAACTCAAGTCCAAAAACTCAACGCCAAGGGAGGAAATGTCCCACAGCTGGATGCACCCATCTCCCAGTTTTGTAAGTTGTTCGTCATATTTCCTTTAAAAGTGCACCCTGCATGGTTACGAACTGTTCTTTTGGTACAATGTTAAAGGGCAAAAGACGAGGATATTTGTTTCTATGTTCTGATAGCACAGGAAGGGCTTCCATGTCCCTCAGGTATTTTTTTTAACATTTGTGTCTACATCAATATTTAAACTGAAAATTTACCAAATTTAATTTTTATTGTAGGTTTTTTTTTGCTGCTTGTAGAAAAACATGTTTTGACAGACTACCCTGTAATCATAAAGTTACATGAAACTTATTGGTGCCGATAAGCTGCAAATTGTTGCTCAGTTTTATGCTGTTTGCAATTTAGATCAACACCTTGTCTAGGATCCCTGTAACGCCAAATTATGTTGAGCTTCCTTTTAGAGATACCTGCTTATCTTTTTTTTAAATGTTTTTGCTTTGCTTATTATTATTTTGAATTGTTTCTGCTTTTTTATCTCGTCTTCTAGCAGCTGGTCCATAATTTGTGTCAATAGCTACCTGGAACCAGGGGCCATTTGTGTTGGTTGCTAGTCCAAACAGGCCTATCTCTCTCCCTTTCAGGATGGGTATCACATTTTCCTACCTTCCAGTGCGATCCCTTCCGTTGACTGCTTTTACAACGTTGGCCATAGTTGATGTGTTTTACCACTGTGGGTGCACAGATTAGTTTCAAAGTCTTCTGGGCAACACAAACAGTGGTGTGGGTGGGGGCATTGCCCTGGCTGTCAGAGTATCAGTGACCAGATGTACAGCACTTTGGTCAACGTGGGTTGTTTTTAAATGTGCTATACAAATAAAATTGACTTGACTTGACTTGACTGGGCGGCACGGTAGCGCAGCGGTAGAGTTGCTGCTTTACAGCGAATGCAGCGCCGGAGACTCAGGTTCGATCCTGACTACGGGTGCTGCACTGTAAGGAGTTTGTACGTTCTCCCCGTGACCTGCGTGGGTTTTCTCCGAGATCGTCGGTTTCCTCCCACACTCCAAAGACGTACAGGTATGTAGGTTAATTGGCTGGGTAAATGTAAAAATTGTCCCTAGTGGGTGTAGGATAGTGTTAATGTACGGGGATCGCTGGGCGGCACGGACTTGGAGGGCCGAAAAGGCCTGTTTCCGGCTGTATATATATGATATGATATGACACTGGCGGAAGTAGATAGAGATGACAGAATGTGATATCAACGTCACTTGTACATAAACATAGTGCGGTAGAGTTGCTGCCTTATAGCGCCAGAGACCCGGGTTCGGTCCCGACTACGGGTGCTGTCTGTATGGAGTTTGTACGTTCTCCCCGTGACCGCGTGGGTTTTCTCCGACATCTTCAATTTCCTCCCACACTCCAAAGACGTACAGGTTTGTAGGTTAATTAGCTTGGTATAAGTCTAAATTGTCCCCAGTGTGTGTAGGATAGTGCTAATGTGCGGGGATCGCTGGGCTGAAAGACCTGTTTCTGCGATGTATCTCTAAACTAAACTAAACTCCCATTTTGGGTACAGTACTGCAGATCATGTCCTCCCTTCATTCATTCATTTAGCAACCTTGCCCCACTCTCCTCCCCTATCAAATGGAACACATGCTGGTTTCAGGTTTATTGTTGATGGACCTCTGCTGGTTGTTACAAGAGTCTGTTCTTTTTAGAGTTTTATTTAAACAACATCTTTTTTTGCACCTACGGCCTTTGACATTGCAAAATTCCAGGGGGAATTCCAATACAATTCCACACTGTGTTGCAGAATGAGATACTGAAGCAGGTTGTTCACCCTGGTGCACCTTAAAATAGTCAAGAGGGAGAGAGATGGGATTCCAGGTCTTATGTTCTGATAGCTTAACATCTGACCATTGGGCAAACTGGTGCCTCTTTGCTCAGCAAAGTAGCTCAGCGGTAGAGTTGCTGCCTTACATTGCCAGAGACCCGGGTTTGATCCTGACTATGGGTGCTGTCTTTATGGAGTTTGGACGTTCCTCCTGTGATTGTGTGCGTTTTATTCGGGTGCTCCGGTTTCCTCCCACATACCAAATAGGTTTGTAGGTTAATTGGCTTTGGTTAAAAAATTATAAACTGTCCCTGGTGGGCAGGATAGTGCTAGTGTACAGGGTGATTGCTGGTCTGCGCAGAGTTGGTGGGGCCAAAGGGCCTGTTTCCGCGCTGAATCTCTAAAGTCTAACGCGCCACAGGCTCGATTTCGATCCTGACCTCTGTGTGGAGTTTGCATGTTCTCCCTGTGACCGCACAAGTTTCCTCCAGATGCTCCAGTTCCCTCTCACATCCCAAAGACGTGCGGGTATGTGGGTTAATTGGCTTCTGTAAATTGCCCCCTGGTGTGTAGGGAGTGGATGAGAAAATGGGATAACATTGAACTTGTGTGAACGGGTGATCGATGATCGCTGTGGACTCAGGTGGGCCGAAGGGCCTGTTTCCGGGCTGTATCTAAACGAAACGAAGCTATTTGTGGAGTGTTTACATTCGGAGGAGATGAAGAAGCCAATGTTAGGTATCGCGGATATATTGGGAATATAGTGTCAAGAGAGGCATTGGAAAGAGAGGAATGGATGTAACCAGGGGGCATTTTTAAATAGACAATTACTTAAACAGTAGCCGCTGTGGAGTAGTGACTGCACAGATGAAGGATGAACAAGACCTAATGATGGTTGAACGTAATCTTTCATTTCAAGTAACTCCTGCATTCCCTCCCCTCCCCTCTCTCCCCCTACCACCCATCCCCCCCTCGCCCACCCTAATCATCCTACCAGTCCCACTATGCGCATCCTCGTATCCCTCTCGTTAGCACATCTTCCACACTCCGATTCACGTTCAGATTAGACACAAAATGCTGGAGTAACTCAGCGGGTCAGGCAGAATCTCAGGAGAGAAGGAATGTGTGACGTTTCGGGTCAGACTGAAGAAGTGTCTCGACCTGAAACGTCACCCATTCCTTCTCTCCAGAGATGCTGCCTGACCTGCTGAGTTACTTCAGCATTTTGTGTCTACCTTCGATTTAAACCAGCATCTGCAGTTTCTTTTCCTTTACCTTCGGATTAGTCTGTTGTCATTTTCACCAGGCTGCAATGAGATTTCCAGTTCACAGAGTGAACAGTAGACTTTCAGTGAAGATAAATACAACGTAAAGTGCAACTACTAGTGCAAAACCACAGGATCGGGGTGCAATGCAAAGTAGTGAAAAATAATATTAAAAAACAATAAAGGAATAACCTAATGTTCCGATGGTACTTTATTGTCACCCGTACCGAGGTGCAGTGACATTCCTTTTTTGAATGAGGTTGAATTCAGAGGAAGAGTAAAGAAAGAAGGAACTGCAGATGCCCATTTACAAAAAAAAAAGACACAAATGGCTGGAGTAACTCAGCAGGCCAGGCAGCATCTCTGGAGAAGATGGATAGGTGATGTTTCGGGTTGGGACCCTTCTTCAGACTGATTGTAGAGGATGAAAGCTGGAGGAGAGGGGAGGGCAGGACAAAGCCTGGCAGGTGATAGTCACAAAATGCTGGAGTAACTCAGCGGAACAGGCAGCATCACTGGAGAGAAGGGATGGGTGACAGGTTGATGCAGGTGAAGGGGGGACCGGGGGGAGTTGATAGTTGGACAAAGGCCAGAGATGAAGATACAGAAATTATAGTAATAGAGTGTTACAGTGTGGAAACAGGCCCTTCATGTCCCAGCTACACTAGTCCTGCCTGCCTGCGCTTGGTCCATATCCCTCCAAACCTGTCCTATCCATGTATCTGTCTAACTGTCTTTTAAACAATAGTCCCAGCCTCAACTACCTCCTCTGGCAGCTTGTTCCATCCACCCACCACCCTGTGTGTGAAAAGGTTACCCCTCAGATTCCTATTAAATATTTTCCCCCTTCACTTTGAACCTATGTCCTCTGGTCCTCCATTCCCCAACTCTGGGCAAAAGACTCTGTGCATCGACCCGATCTAATCCTCTCTTGATTTTATACACCTCTATAAGATCAAAGTCGTGAGATTAAATGATTGAAGAGTTGCAAATGGTGAAGGCGGAGGAAGGAATGTGGGTGGAAGGAGAGGGGGGCAGGGGAGAAATAAGTGTAAGTCCCGAAACGTCACCAACCCATGTCCTCCAGAGATGCTGCCTGACCGGCTGAGTTACTCCAGCACTTTGTGTCTTTCTTTCATGAGTAAAAGTAACTATCTCTGGGAAGGCTGCAATTTGAATGTGTCACGAGGGGAATTCCATGCAAAAAAGATCTGATCACAGGACGACCAACTATCAGCTAACAGAGCAGAAAAGTGAGCAACAAAGGACACCACTAAGTATATAGATATGGCCTTGGTACACACTTCTGTATGGAACAAATCTTCAGGATGTTCCCTCTGTGTAAAAGCCATGTCAGTTGAAATGGTGCTGGCTCAAAGGGCCGAATGGCCTACTCCTGCACCTATTGTCTATTATCTATTGTCTATTGAAAGATATCCAAATCTTATTGAAGAAAACCGGTGGTCTAGAAATTGGATCAGATGCGCCAATCTTAGGGTGAAATATATAACCAGTCATTCTACATTTTCCGTGAGCATCGTCCCTTTTGATCTGTGTTTTCACACCATACCCTTCCATATCTCTATATCTCTCTCTCTCCCCCGACTCTCATTCTGAAGAAGGGTCTCGACCTGAAATGTCTGTCCTGACCTGCTGACTTACTCCAGCATTTTGTGTCCACCTTCAGCATTTCACTTTGTTTGCTTTTCAGGCTGAGCCCCCTGCATTCAGAGAACATAGGACATTACAGCACAGAAACAGGCCCTTCGGCCCTCAGTGTCCGTGTTGAACATGACAACAAGTTAAACTAACCTCTGCCTGAACGTGATCCATATCCCTCCATTCCCTGCTTTCCACGTGTCGACCTAAAAGCTTCCTAATCACCACTATTGTACCTGCCTCCACCGCCACCCCTGGCAACACGTTCCACTCTCGCTCGGTGTAAAAAGCACTTGTCCCGCCCGCACATCTCCTTTAAACTTTGCCCCGCTCATTTTAAAGTTATGCCCTCTTGTCTTTGACATTTCCACCCCGGGGAAATAGGTTCTGGCTGCTTATTCTACCCATGTTTCTTGTAATTTTATAAATTTCCACCAGGCCATCCCTTTAGCCTTCGAAGCTCCAGAGAAAACAATCCAGGTTTGACCAACTTTTCCTTCTAGTTAATGTTCTCTAAATCCAGGCATTATTCTGGCAAACCTTTTCTGCACCCTCTCCAGAGCCTCCACACCCTTCCTGTAATGAGCCGACCTTAACTGCACGCAATACTCCAAATCCAGCCCAACCAAAGTCATACAAAGCTGCAACATGGCTTCCTGACCCTTGTACTCAATGGTGCGACCAATGCAGGCTGACATACATACTCCTCCTTTACCACTATAATGAAGCGCATGCAGTATTGCACCTGCCTCTTGGCACCATTGACATCTGCCCCACCCCTACTAACTGCTGCCAATTGTGGCTAAAGATTCATCTCCTTAACCTCAACCTTATGCTTCAAAGTCATTTAAGAGACGTTTGGCAATTAAGAGACTTGTGGACAGGGGCACGTTTATGCAGGGAATGGAGGAATACAGATTGTGTGTTGGCAGATAAGAGTTGGTCTTGACATCATGATCGGCACAGACATTGTCAATGGTGGTCAATGATGCTTTATCCTCACATGCAAATGGAGAGTGAAACTATTTTTTCGCGTTTAGTTTACTTTAGTTTAAAGATAGTTTAGTTTAGAGTTCAGTAAAGTATTGTCATACCGAAGCACAATCCCCGATTAGCAAGTGTGCAGAAATAGTCCACCGAGACCACATGCGGGTCTTGGTGCCATTTTTAAAGTCCAGTCCGCGCTCTAAGTCTTATGAGCGGTGCCTAATCCTGGCGAGCCCCAGGCTGCTGCAGGGCCTCCAGCTGGCTCCTACCTTGGAAAGGAAAGCCGAAGGGCATGTTCTTGTGCGGTTCTGGTGCGGTTCATGTTCGATGTTAAGCTATGATACCGCTGCTCTTTCCTGGTGTCAGAACAGAGCCTAATCTCTCAGGTACAAAGAAGGAGAGCGATCTCGATGTTTTCAGTACCTAGGAAAGGCAGGAAGCTGCCGCTTAGTTTTAGTTTAGTTTAGAGATACAGCGCGGAATCAGGCCCTTCGGCCCACCGAGTCCGCACCGACCAGCAATCCCCACACATTAACACTATCCTACACACACTAGGGGACAATTTACAATTTTACCGAAGCCAATTAGCCTACATACCTGTACGCCTTTGGAGTGTGGAAGGAAACCGGAGCTCCTGGGGAAAACCCACGCAGGTCACGGGGAGAACGTACAAACTCAGTACAGACAGCACCTGTAGTCAGGATCGAACCCGGCTCTCCGGCAGTGTGAGGCGGCAACTCTACCGCTGCGCCACCGTGCCACTGTGACCAGATGAAGGGTTTTCACAGAGGAGGATGACAGGGAAAAACTGTGGAGCAAGCATGTCTGACCCACTGTGCACACCAAGTGCCTCTCTCTAACAACCCCACCCCTGGGAAACAGCACAAGGCCACACACAGCCTCTCCCAATCACTGCCAGCTTCCTGCCCTTGCATGTAATCTATTCCTGCAAAAGATTTTTTTAAATATGTAGGTTAGCCTCTGGAGCTATTTTGAAAAGTAACCTTGCGAGAGCTCACAAAAAGCTGGAGTAACTCAGCGGGGCAGGTAGGACTGGCCCAGTCTGAAGGAGGGTCTCGACCCGAAACGCCACCCATTCCTTCTCTCCAGAGATGCTGCCTGACCCCGCTGAGTTACTCCAGCTTTCTTTGTCTCTCTTCGGTTTAAACCAGCATCTGCAGCTCCTTCCTGCACACACCTAGAGAGAGCTCGTTCATTACGCACGTCGCAGGCAGGTAGCGTGCGGAGAAGTGTTGCCACAGAGGTAAGAGTGAGAGGAGCAGCTTGTGGAAGTGGGAGGAGGTAGCGTCATGTTTCAGAGAGAAAGGGAGTGGTGTGTCGGCAGGGTGAGAAGCCAGTCATTGATGTCAGCGGTAACACCTCGACTTTGAAAACTCCAGTCAGCTCATTGAATTTCCATTGGCATTGCAACCAAATCCTGGGAGCTAAACCTTCCGTCATTTACTTTCTCAATGACCTCTCTTCACTGTAAGTTGTACGTACTCCCCGTGATCTGCGTGGGTTTTCTCCGAGATTTTCGGTTTCCGCCCACACTCCAAAGACGTGCAGGTTTGAAGGTTAATTGGCTTGGTATAAATGTAAAAATTGTCCCTAGTGGGTGTAGGATAGTGTTAATGTGCGGGGATCGCTGGTCAGCATGGACCTGGTGGGTCAAAGGGCCTGTTTCCACGCTGTATCTCTAAACTAAGCACAGAACAGTACAGCATGGAACAGGCCCTTCAGCCCACAATGCCTGTGCCAAACATGATGCCAAGATAAACTAATCTCTCGCCTGCATCTGATTCATATCCCTCCACTCCCTGCATATCAATGTGCCTAATAAAAGCCTCTTAAACGCCACTATTGTATCTGCCCCCAGCAGCATGTTCCAGGCACCCACCACCCTCTGCATAAAAGAAACGCCTCGCACATCTTATTGAGCGATAGAGTCATACAACATGGAAACAGGCCCATCGGCCCAACTTGCCCACACCGACCAACATGCCTCATCTATACCAGTCCCACCTGCCTGCATTTGGCCCACATCCCTAAACCAATCCAATCCATGTACCTGTATATGTATCTCCTTTAGACTTTGCCCCCCTCCAAAAGCCTCTTAAATGCCTCTGTTCTGAAACTTTTCTGGTCTCTTGAGAATACGATCACCTGCCTTCTGCTGTCCACTGCCTTTACAAAGGCTAATGTCTTCAATGCTGCATTAGAAAGATTGGGCTTCCTTCCATTTTCTGTCCCTACCTGCTATGTTTCTTTGCGGAGCGAATGCTTCTCTAAACTTTGGTCTATCTTTGAACCACTTTAAGAGGTGCAGATCCAGCACTTGCTTTATGCCTCCATATCATAGGGTGGCACGGTGGTACAGCGGTAGAGCTACTGCCTTATAGCACCAGAGACCCGGGTTCGATCCTGACCACGGGTGCTTGTCTGTATGGAGTTTGTACGTTCTCCCCATGACCTGCGTGGGTTTTCTCCGAGATCTTCAGTTTCCTCCCACACTCCAAAGACGTACAGGTTTGTTCATAGGTTAATTGGCTTGGTATAAATGTCAATTGTCCCGTGTGTGTGTAAGATAGTGTATGCGTGTGGGGATCGCTGGTCGGCGTGGACTCAGTGCACCGTGTGGCCTGTGTCTGCGATCTCTGTATCTCTAAACTAAGACTAAATCCCCCTGCTCCCACCCACTCACCAAACAGGTAACCATCCAGCCAACTTGCTAAGTCCTTGGTTCGTTATCTTGAGAGACCGGTACAAACTTAACATCATCCTTGCCCACATTACATGGGCAGCACTTTCAAAAGACACGATCAAATTTCTAGACCACTTGCCAAACATTTTAACCGTATTTCAAAATCACAAGGAACAAGTGGCTCATGTAACTGTCAAAGTTCAAATACAATAAAAATTGCTGCTCAAAATATGATTAACTGCATTTATAAGCGATATTAGGTTTATATATGAATCAACCTTTGGGTCTTTTAAATGTTTAAGTTGCCCAAGCAGATGCTAATAGATCCTGCTATTCATGAGAACCAACATTCCAAGTTTAATTCTCTTATCTGGATGTACTTTTTGGAAAGAAGGCTTATATTGGCTGTTCACTTATGACGTAAGGCTTTTAATCTGGAGTTGGATACCAGTTGGACGTGTGGGAATATTGTGCAGTACATGTATTGTTATAAATTTGATCAGAGGACTACTTTATTGAAACTTTAATCCAAAGGGTGGTAAAAGAGAATTGTACAGGAGAACTGCTAGATTTAATATTTCTGAATGTTTTTGCCACAGTTAAGAATTTTAGTCTTTTTAAATGCCTGTTTGATCCAGGCTGATGTTCATTAGCATGAAAATGTTTTGGTTGATAAATAGTTTATTGGTTATCTATATTTAAAAAATTGATAACAATAACATTCTTGATGTTAACCCTTTGACTCCCACATTAAGGGCATGGATCAGCTCCAAGATTCGACCCTTATCAGCAGCGAATTCACTGGACTCTTTTTTTTGCTGAAAGTTTTCACTTTGTATTTTTCCTGTGAAAATGTGCAATGATTTCTTGTGACGATATGGCCATTTATTTTGACTCTCTGATGGAATACCTAAGGGACATGCTTACATTAAAATAGATTTTAATGAATGTATGCAGCAAACCATACCCTAGTCAAAGGGTAAAAAATGGAGGCAATTCAACACAAAAGCATTTGATAAACTTTGAGGAATAGCAAAATAAATTGACGGTAAAATATTTTACAACATGTATCTCATTAATGATTGGCAGTAATATATACCGATTATAGAATTTCTCAATAAACTACTGCTGTTTGGCTTTAACCTTTCCATAATAATTGTATATTGATACGTCTTCAATGTAATATTATTATACGTTAATGACGGAATGGGTGACAATGGAAAATAAGCCCCAAAAAAGACTGTTCACTCCAATGAAACCAGTATAATATACGTCAGAAAATAAAACCACCAGCTAACTGTTAGACTTTGCATTTCCTGCCCTCATTATTATTATTTGAATACTTAAACATGGATTAATTCACAGTCTTTTAATTATTTTGAATTATTCATTATTTCCAATGGTAACCATCCCTGCATAATTTACCGTGTTATATCCGTATGTAAACCCTCACCCTCCCAGTCGCCCAGCTCCTTCCAACCTTTCATACACTCGTGTCCCATCCCCACACCCCTCATCTCACCTTCATCCCCCTTCTTCCCCCTCCGCACTGTCCCCTTCCACCTACATCTCTCTCTCTGGCTTCGCACTGCTCCTCACCGGACACCCTTTGTCTCTTTTTCATCTCTACCCTTTGTCCAACCATCTGCAGGTCAAACTCCCTCTTACCCGTATCCACCTATCACTGAATCTGAACTGAGCCGAGTCTAAAGAAGGGTCATATAGTCAATAGACAATAGACAATAGACAATAGGTGCAGGAGTAGGCCATTCAGCCCTTCGAGCCAGCACCGCCATTCAATGCGATCATGGCTGATCACTCTCAATCAGTACCCCGTTCCTGCCTTCTCCCCATACCCCCTCACTCCGCTATCCTTAAGAGCTCTATCCAGCTCTCTCTTGAAAGCATCCAACGAACTGGCCTCCACTGCCTTCTGAGGCAGAGAATTCCACACCTTCACCACCCTCTGACTGAAAAAGTTCTTCCTCATCTCCGTTCTAAATGGCCTACCCCTTATTCTTAAACTGTGGCCCCTTGTTCTGGACTCCCCCAACATTGGGAACATGTTATCTGCCTCTAATGTGTCCAATCCCCTAATTATCTTATATGTTTCAATAAGATCCCCCCTCATCCTTCTAAATTCCAGTGTATACAAGCCCAATCGCTCCAGCCTTTCAACATACGACAGTCCCGCCATTCCGGGAATCAACCTAGTGAACCTACGCTGCACGCCCTCCATAGCAAGAATATCCTTCCTCAAATTTGGAGACCAAAACTGCACACAGTACTCCAGGTGCGGTCTCACCAGGGCCCGGTACAACTGTAGAAGGACCTCTTTGCTCCTATACTCAACTCCTCTTGTTACGAAGGCCAACATTCCATTGGCTTTCTTCACTGCCTGCTGTACCTGCATGCTTCCTTTCATTGACTGATGCACTAGGACACCCAGATCTCGTTGAACTCCCCCTCCTCCTAACTTGATACCATTCAGATAATAATCTGCCTTTCTATTCTTACTTCCAAAGTGAATAACCTCACACTTATCTACATTAAACTGCATCTGCCATGTATCCGCCCACTCACACAACCTGTCCAAGTCACCCTGCAGCCTTATTGCATCTTCCTCACAATTCACACTACCCCCCAACTTAGTATCATCTGCAAATTTGCTAATGGTACTTTTAATCCCTTCGTCTAAGTCATTAATGTATATCGTAAATAGCTGGGGTCCTAGCACCGAACCTTGCGGTACCCCACTGGTCACTGCCTGCCATTCCGAAAGGGACCCATTTATCCCCACTCTTTGCTTTTTTATCCCCACTCTAGTCATACTGCATGGAAACAGGCCCTTCAGCCCAACTTGCCAACGCCGACAAAGATGCCCCATCTACACTAGTACCACCTGCCCGTGTTTGGCCCATATCCCTCTAAATCTCTCCTGCCCATCTACCTGTCAAAATGTCTGAAATTTTGTTCATGTTCCTGTCTCAACTCCCACCCTCTGTGTGAAAATGTTGCCCCTCAGGTTCATAATAAATCTTTCCCTTATACCTTAAACATATGTCCTCTGGTTCCTGATTCCCCTTCTTTGGGTAAAAGACTCTGCACATTCACCCTATCTATTCCCCCAATGATCTTATACACGTCTATTGTATGTTTTTACATACTTGGCTAATAAATTAATTACAATACAATACAATTACAATATAATTACAATACAATACAAAGATCACCCCTCAACCTCCTACGCTCCAAGGAATAAAGTCCGAGCCTGCCCAACCTCTCCCTAGGCTTATTCTAATCTGCCGTGTTGGATGGAGCTTGTCCCCATGTGCCAGTTTCTCTGCTATACTTGTGTGGGTCTCTCCATTGATGTCCATATGTCCAGTGCTGGCATGGGCTTAAACTGGCAGTGGCATCTTCCGTAATGCCACCTGTGCTGCTGAATGGCCCTAGACAGTGACGTTAGACCACCCATAGAGTCTCCCAGGCTGGCAGATCTGCCCGCTAAACCTGCACTAGGTTCCATCTGCCACAAGTCCAATGGTCAGACTGAAATGAAGAGGAAGAAACTACTGCAGGGAAAACATTTTCAATATACTCACTGGCCTTTAGGTGTGCGAAGAGCTATTCATGTGTTATTGTTTAATCTTCTTTTTAATTCTTAACAGTGTTTTAACAGTTCCTGTGTGTTTTTGAATGGTTCAAAGAGATGACCAAGCCAATATAACGAAAGACTTGTTCCTCCCCAGCCATTCCTTCTTCTCCCCGCTCCCGTCCAGCAGAAGGTACAGAAGCTTGAAAGCGCGCACCACCAGACTCAGGGACAGCTTCTTCCCCTCTGTTATCAGGCTTCTGAACGGTCCTTTCTTAAGCTAGGGCACTGTCCGATTCACTTGTAAACTATCGCAAACATTGGACTTTGTCTGTGGAACTGGTGCGCTACAGTGCTGAGAACTATATTCTGAGCTCTGTATCTTCCCCTTTGCTCTATCTATTGCACTTGAGTTTGACTTGATTGTATTGAGATATAGTATCATCTGAACTGTTCGGATAGTATGCGAAACAAGGCTTTTCACTGTACACATTGGTACACAATAATTCAGTGGCAAGTTTTGGCCGCCCTTGGGCTTGTATCTGGAAACTTACTAATCGTGCCACCGACATACTCTTTCAAATAAAAGTCCACCTGACCAAATATTAAAGGACCAAGCACTGATCACTGTGGCATGTCACTAGTTTCTGTCTCCAATCTGAAAATCAACTCTCTGCTACTACTCTCTGCCTCCTACCACCAAGATCATTTGTATCCGATTTGCGACCTTACTCTGAATCCCATGGGCAAGTGCGTGGTGGAGACTATGTGCCGACAAAGTCAATCCCAGTGTTCCCCAACCGGAGACCATGGATGAACCGCGAGGTATATTTACAGGTTAAGGCAGGCCACTTGGACACACGGAGAACGTGGCACAGTCTGAATAAGAAAACTGGCTGCAAAGCAAAGTCAGGCAACGACATTGGTGATAGAGCGACCCCACCTGAGGACCTGAATGCTTTCTACGTACGCTTCGAGTAGAAGGCCAACAGGACACTGACACCTGGCCCTTCAGCCTCGTGTGCCTCTCCTCAGAGTGACTGTTGCAGAGGTTAGATCGGCCTTCCTGAGGGTAAACCCATGTAAAGCAACTGGTCCAGAAAGACTGAAACTGGAGTTGAGGCGCAAAGACACAAAGTGCTAGAGTAACTCAGCAGGTCAGGCAACATCTCCGGAGAACGTAAATAGAGGCGATGTTTCAGAATCCAAAGACGGGGCAGATCTAAAAGGCCACCTATGCATGTGCTCCAGAGATGTTGCCTGACCCGCTGAGTTACTCCAGCATTTTGTGTCTGTCTTTGGGTAGATGGATTGGTAACTAACTAAAGAATGGAAATTTAAGGCACGTGGTTTACTTCAAGATCCAGTGGTCTATTCAGTCTGTCTATGTTGCCCATCCATTTTAATCTGATTGTATTAAAATAACGATTCTCCTCTTATTTTCCAGTTGCTAAGAAGGATAAGCACTTGAAAATTAAACTTAACTATCTCTCCACAGATGCCGATTGTCTTGCAGTGTGTTCTCAACTTCTGGTATAAATAATGCATGTTAGATTCAGGTATTCTTTGGCTACAAGTCTACAAGTGGGGGTCATTGATTCCGGGTCCTGTATCCTTGTAGCAAGCATAACATGTACATACTATATCTTATCACGCACAATCACAAGAGTAATTAGTGTTACTGTAATTAGATATTACCAGTGGATTTTCATGAAATGTGTTTAGCTGCCCTTTCAACAGAGCACTGAATATATTTATGTACATCTAACAGTAAATATCATTAAAAGAATTTGAATATGACCCAAATGTAAAAATGTCACAGTCAAAGTGAATCTTCAAAGATCAACAAGCAATTTTTTTTTATTTTTATAAATACATCCTCAAACCTGATCACCATGTTTTGTGTTAGACTCTGTGTGACCTTTCCTAATCCATATTCAGCCAGCTGTCTACTTTTCCTGTTATTTTAATGATAATTATATTCCTGCATCTAGGCACATTTCACCTTAAAGAAATCTGTTTCAAATGACATCTGTTGTGTTACTAACGTACAGATATATAATGCAGTCAAAGAGTTTCATGCTGTCAATTAGTCATATTTAATGAAACAAGGTAAAGTTGCCTTTCAAAAATATTTTACACTGATTTTTTCTTTGCCACTCTTCGTAGTTTACCAGAAGTTTCTGTGTTGATTTCTGACCTCCTTTAATGACACAATTAGTTTTTACTCGTGTACAACAACAACAACAACAAAAATCCTTATTTTTGCCTCATTATTGACTTCAGTTTTTGGTCAATAATAGTTCTGTGCCAGTATAAATTTTGTGGACCGATTCGTAGTTTACAGATTGGGAACATCTTACGGTTCATGTGTTTTGTATGCAAAGATTTTTATAATTTAATCTATTTGGTATAAAATATCTTGGTGACTTTAACCACGAGAGAAGTGTTTTTGCTCGATGTAATGTTGTCTTTTCCTTTTTTTTTGTTCTCTTATACTTTGCTTGAACCTGCGTTCTTTGAATGATCTACCTGCTGCTAGGTTGTAGGGTTCCTATCTGCTTTCGTAAGCCTTGTTGCTAGTCTTTATGTTGTTCTGGTTTGTTCCTTCTTACCCTGCTAACTTCTAGATGGACTAAAGGGTAAGTGCTTCCCGTAGTTGGCACAGGTCAGATAATCAGCATTGATTATCTGACAAATGCAATGTGTTTTTTTTTCTTCTCAAATCTCTCATGTTTAGAATTCTCTAGTTTAATACTCATGTTTCCTGAATTTAGGTTGTGACATGAAAGCTTCCATACTGCAAATCCAGATGCATGTGGTATTTGCATAATTGCCCCCTCTCTGGCTTTTATATTGTAGGCAAAGACTCCTCCTAGTAAGACTTGAATGATTCTTAACATTTTCTAACCTCCATGCAATGTAAATGTGAATTAGCATCACAAAAGACATCAGTAATATATTTGTTCAATTATCTCTCCAGCTAATTGACTGTGTAATGCTTGAAAACAGATTGCCTTGCACAATGATATCATAATGCCTGCTTCTTCACAGCAATGATTAGCACCAGGGTGGTAATTATAGTCTTCTGCCAGGATAAGCAGAACAAATAAACTCCACATTTATTTACAAGCTCTGGTTTTCTGTATTCTTTCCATACTTATTCAACAACATGTGTTGTATCACATGAGTGTTAGTATGTAAAGTGTTTAAAATGTGTGTGGAAACAAAGGTATTATGACATTGCACCAAATAAGCCTTCGGTAATCATTCCAATGCATTGAACGCATTAAAATCTTAGCAATCCCAATTTTTCTTGAATTAGAATAATAAGAGTACAACCCTTTTTTATATCGGATCATTGACTTTATCAAAGAAAATATCTTTTTTTTTCCATTTAGAACATATTTTAAAATGGATTAGGACCTGCAAAAACATGGCATTGCATGTTTAAAATGGCATTGCATTGTTAAAATCCACTCTGTTTACTGATGTCCGTCCCAACACTTTAAGTAAAGGTGCCGCACGCAGAGTTTTGGTTTTGGGAAGTTACTGCATGGAGTTTAGTAATGCGGGTTTTACTTGTAGGAGACGATTGCAAAGATTGTGGGAGCTGGCAAATATGTAGTTGGAGTATTCCGAGATCAATACTGAGGAGTAGATGATGCCATCCCTCCTTATCATGGAAAATACTCCGGTTTACCCATAGACTTGACGTTGGATAACAGGCAGAAAATTCCAGAACTTAAGACAGAACTTATTTCTTTCTGTTTGATGCCTGACAAATATTCTGTTTATTCTTTTTTTTTTTCTTTTTTCTTTTGCTGTAGTTCATTTTTTGGTGGAAATACAGGCTGTTTGTAAAACTCCGAAAGGTTCCCATGTAATGCAAAATGCAAGCCAGTATTCTCTTGTATTTGCACCAAACTCTGTCGCTATCCTATTAGATTAATTTTTGGTAGTTTTGTATGCTTTAAACGCTACATATTTTTTATCATCTATACACTGCCGTAATAATTTCAGTATTTTCAATTGCTACATTTGAGGAATGCAGTTCTACAATCCAGTGAATTTAACCAATTCACTTACTGTGCATGTTTCTCTCTTTAACTGCAGTACACTATAACTGACTTTAAATGCACTGATCGATTGCACAACTGACGAGTGTAGAATTCTGCAAATTCATCTAATTCAATTTTTATTGTGATTTATGAAATAAGGGAAGATTGAAAATAAGTTTTCTTCAAAAAGTAAATCAATATTAATCAAATGCAGAGTCAATTTTCCCCCTATTTGTGATTAACTTTTGGGGGGGGGAGGAGGAGAAAAAAACCCTACTGACTATCTGATCAGCCTCCATATTTGTTTTGTTTAAAAAAAATATTTTCCATCACTTACTTCAGGCAATCTACTTGTAGTTCCTTGAAGAATCCAACTAAAATGAGCATCTCCTGGCCCACTAGGGAATGATGGTGTGCTGCAGTCTATCCGTCATGTTCTTGTCATGTGCCGTTATCGAATGCTGGGGCATTATCATCCAGGCCAACAAACATGTATTTTAATAAGACATTAGAAATATGCCATAATAGTTTTGTTTCGTTTTTTTTTAAAAAATTGTTTGATGAATTTGTAAATCTCTTTGCTGGTGAATGCACAAAGGTATGTATCTTTGATATTTACATTTTCAAATGCTGAGAGATATATAATGCAGATCAGTTTCTCGTTAGAGCTTCCGACCCCACAGAACGTTCTCGCAGCGAGTATCTACAAAAAAAATGGATAGCTGCCATCAATCATTGTCATTTCTTCTTTTCACTTCTCCGGCTGAGGTTGACTAGTGTCATTGTTTGTTATTGTCCAAAGCAGATCTTCATTCTTTTAATGTCAAAGAGATATGACACGTGTGGATTCACCAGAGGACTGTGATGGAAAATCACCTTTTTCATATCTGACATCTTTCTGTGAACTTTCTGCAGGAAATGTTGATAGATTTGCCTGACATTAATTGTCTCATGCTGCTAACAACTTAGAAAGAACTGCAGTCGAAAATTGGCTGCAGCTAATCATAGAGTAAAGAGAATAATATTTAGAGGAATGATTTATAAATTAGACACTCCAGTTATTTTTACATTCTCTAAGACCCAGAAGGTTCAGGTTTGTGATCTTTTTTTTTAAATGGATTTATCAATTAAAATTACATAAATATGTAATCTTTTGAAGCAAAGGTTATTTTTTTTGTCAGGGATAGATAAGTGTCAATCGTTATGCTGTTTAAACCAGACAAACCCTCATTGGAGCAGTGTGGGTTCATTTACTGCAGATTAAAAGGTTTTAATTAATTTAAACAAATCGCTCGTATTGCACTAATTGCCATTTGACAAACTATATGCCATGGATGCGAGGGGAATACGCAATAGCCGAGCATGATCTGATAATTGCTGCATTTTATAAACATCCCTTGCACAACTCACTTTAGAGATAATTATAAAAACATGAAAATTTTTAAGATAGCAACAATTTCCATTCTCTTCAAACGTGAACAGTTCAGCTTCCCAGCACGGTCACTAAGTTCATTTCCAGTGGTGTTATATATATAGAACATGAAGAATTGCAGTGAATATTTTTATTGCAGTTCCTCACGTTCTGCGTTGCCTCTTGAGCTGGTGGCTTGTTGACTGTAACATGCATCAACTGGAATAATGTTTTGTTTAACACACGAAGCACAAAAATTCTATACATTTCCTGAAAAGTCAGTATGAAATAAAAGTTTTTGTGTTTTTTTTTATAATCAGTCATCTAGAGTCTTGCTCACCTCTTGAGATTGTGTTGATATTTCTGCAGCCATATAAAGTATAATCAATCTGTGCAGAGACCTTAACAATTCAACAAATAATTTGCTGTTTCATTTATTTTCTAACTTTACTTATTATAATAGCAGAATCACATTGTAAAAGTAATCTTAAATCCTATAAATATTCAGTTTTGAAATCTGTAAAAGAAGGCCTTGCCTCAAAAGGATTACTCATTTCTGAAGTATATAAATAGGATCTGTAATTCAGAGCTGCCATTTCTCTGCTGGGAAACCCAAATTAACCAAATGAAGCCATTTTTCCACTGTATCATTAAATTAAAATATCAACAAGCTTGCCCCAGATTTCCATTTAAATGCAATTCCACAACAAACTACTCTTCAGTGATCCAGATTCTGACTCTGATTCTACAATCCAGAAAATTGTACAATCTTTGCTTCTACTTTGACTGGTGCTGGAAGACGACACTTGAAAATCCAGTACTCAAAAAATGGAAGATATCTTTCTTGGGCAGCCCAGCGGTATGAACATTGACTTCTCCAACTTTAGATAGTTCCTCTGTCCCTCTCTTCCCCCCTCCTTCCCCCTCCCCCTTCCCAGTTCTCGCTCTATCTTCCTGTCTCCACCTATATCCTTCCTTTGTCCCGCCCCCTGACATCAGTCTGAAGAAGGGTCTCGACCCGAAACGTCACCCATTCCTTCTCTCCTGAGATGCTGCCTGACCTGCTGAGTTACTCCAGCATTTTGTGAATAAATACCTTCTCTTTCTTTAAGATAATCTACTTTCTGAAGATTCCGAAGAATATCTTATTTCTGAAGATATATTTCTTTAATTCCCTCACACTGTTTTTGTAATTGAAGCTGTGAAAGTTAGTGGACCGACTTCTCCGAGTTTTTAAACACAAGGATATAGCATAAGCCTGCATCATTACTAACCTCATGGAATTGTAAAACTGTACTTTTGAATTGTAAAACTTCCATGTTTTGAGTCTACTCAACACTTAGACTCCAAACTGTGAGATTGCCTGACGTCTTGTAGTCTCCAAAATACTCTTTACCGAATTTCAACGTTCTATAAAAGTTTGATGTTATCGCTCAGTGGTGGATTAAGAATGCCTAACATCAGTTCAAATCATAGAACATTTCCAGCAATTAATGTAGATAGCGTTAGTGTAAATATCTGTCAAATTCACAAACAGTTGATTAGGAAAGATTTTAACTCTTAAATGCTGCACTCTAGAACACTGAAAAGTTATTTCATTTTTAACATTTGAATGAATCTTTTCTTGTTGCATTGTTGAGCTTTTTAACGTGTTAAAAACTCCCTTTTTTATGCCTTTAATATTTACTAAATAGAATGAAAAAAACAAAATGAAAAGAACATGATTTCATTGTCAGTAGTAACACTTCTTTCACTTTTATATTGAAAGTGTTGCATCATTTCAAACCATTATCACGTTGCTTTTATTTTACCAAAGTACTGAACCATTGCTTCATACTAAATTGACCTCTCAATATACAGAATCATAACGTTAAACATTAATAACACGTGACAAAACTCACTTAACTTGTATAATACGAAAGCACTCCTATTTTGGGAAATACAAATGGATAATGGGAAAGGTCATAAGTGATAAGAGCAGAATTAAGCCATTCGGCTCATCAAATCTACTCCGCCATTCAATCATGGCTGATCTATCTCTCCGTCCTAACCCCATTCTCCTGCCTTCTTCCTATAACCCCTGACACCCGCACTAATCAAGAATCTATCTATCTCTGCTTTAAAAATATCCATTGACTTGGCCTCCGCAACCTTCCGTGGCAAAGAATTCCACAGATTCACCACCAAAGCACAAAACAAGGGAAAGAAGGGGACTGATGTTAAAAAATAAGCATTCCTAGCTGGATAGCATTTGAAAAACAGTTCCTGTAACAGGAAACTGAGTGTATGCAATAAACTGCGAAACCTCTCCTTAATTCAATTGACGCTCCTAAGACATTACCAGCATCCAGGGTGCATCTGACCACACCCTGAATGGTTTCTATTTTTGTTTCTTTTGCTGATTATAATATTTCAGCTATGTATGTTGAGATTTATTAATTACACCCTAGGTGTTTGTGCCTAGAGTTTGAGTAGAAAGCATGAATGCCCCTACTTCATTAATTCATAGCAAATAGCAGATTGTAACCATGCCGTGCCAGTGGGTTCTGTCTTTTTGTTTTGTAGCACTGATAAAGTGTCAGACTGCATTCCATTTTGAATCCATTTTAATTCACAATGAAGAATTTCTGAATTACTTCAATACATTTAATAGCCATCCATAATTTTTCAATCATTGTTTCTTGCCGAGGTTAGAATAAACATGTTTTATCAACGCCATCTACCCGACATAGGAAAAAGCCTGAATAAATCAAAAATGTATTAAAAGTTTTTAAATGATTCCAATTCACGCCACCTTCTGCTGATTATATTGTTAACTCTTGGCTGTTTTCCTACCCACTACACAATGTACTGTAAGAAACCTTACTCGCAAATATGATTGGGATGTCGAATGGACCAGCAAAGATGTTGCCAGTGCAATATCTCAGCCATGCCACCAGGAGGCAGACTTGGTCTAAGAGGACGGACATTCAAAACTCTCACTCAGATCAGAAAAATGTCTCCACTTACCTCCTCATTGACCTCATCCCCTTCCTTCACAACTTTCACCCCCTTGGTTATTCAGTATCAAAGTTATGGATGGCCATGGTTTGCCGTTTCGTTTGGGTTTTTAATATATTTCTACATAATTCATCTTGGAAGTGCAACCATAATATAATATCTTAAGTATTCACTAACGATATTTCAAATTTGGTTTCAGTACAGTTTCCCAGACTGGTCCATGCCTGAGGATGGTTTGAATTCTTGCTTTTACACCAACCTATCACCTCTAAGACTTGATTATGTTTGTTAAGCAACTGTGATCCCATTTTTGTGATATGCAGTATGAACTCTTTCAATCAAAATAATTTAGTTTAGTTTATCAGAATTAAAATTTCATGTAAAAAGTGGGGTGACCAAAATGGACCGACAATGAAAATAATTTCCGCAGTTTCTGAGACTTTATCATGCATGGTTTCAAAACAATCCTTAATTAAAATCTGAACCAGAATTGCATTCTGTGGAATGGCAGAATCTATTGTTAAAGGTATTGTTCAGGACCAATATTAATTAATTTAGTTCAGATGGAAAGGATTATGCAGTGTACCTTATATATTGTCTTTATGCTGGAGATGAATACAGTAGACCAGAGGGAAATATCTATTGCGCGAAGAGCTTTTTTAAAAAATAAATTAATTAAAAATAGTAATTTAGGTAAGAAGAGTTAGTCAGTGGGTGGGATGATATGGCGGTGATTTGTGCTTGTGTGGCTGATTGAGGGCTTTATAGTCTTTCTCTAAGAATGGCCTTTTCTGCAAACAGATGCAGACAGAGCTCAAAAACATGGGATGGATGACTTTATCTCTGCCAATCCTTGCATGTTTGATCATGCAACGCTCTTTGAAACGCTACAACGGCTAACGTTGGACCACAGGCTTAATGATTCCTATTCCTGTTTGGTAAGCATATTGTTGACTTACAGAATTAAAATGATCGCCGAACAGACTTGTATTTTCCCATTCTGAGTTGCACAGCTGCAACAAGCAAAAGTCAAATGGAAAGTTACTGGCAAATGTCAGCTTTGGAGACTGAAGCAAAACACAAAGTGCTGGAGTAACTCGATGGGTCAGGCAGGAGGGAAATGGAGAGACAACGTCTGAGGTTGGGACCCTACTTCAGACTCAGACTTGGATACTTAAGCTTTTTTTGATGGCAATTTTTAGCTGGCGGTTTCCACATACTGTAAGGTTTGGGTTTTCTTTCTTTGCCCCTTGCCACGTTAGAAAGGAAATTGAGAAGATGTGCGGCTACTTTAGCCTGGAACTTAAATTATCATACACATGCTGCTGTTCCTTGCCTGCTGCATGCAAAACGTTGGAGGTACCATGTTATGTTATTTATTAACTGTCACTGGTCATGGAGTCATACAGCTCGGAGACAGGCCCTTCTAACCAAGTCAGATAAATATTCTTAAGGGATTGGGCAGGCTATATGCAGAAAAAATGTTTTCGATGTTGGGGGAATCCTGAACCAGGAACCACAATTTAAGATTAAGGGGTAGGCCATTTAAGACTAAGATGAGGAAAACCTTTTCACCCAGTGAGTTGTGAATCTGTGGAATTCTCTGGCACAGAAGGCAGTGGAGGCCAATTCACTGGATGTTTTCAAGAGAGAGTTTGATTTAGCTCTTAGGGCTAACGGAATCAAGGGATATGGGGAAAAAGCAGGAACGGGGTACTGATTTTGGATGATCAGCCATTGATTGGCGGTACTGGCTCGAAGGGCCGAATGGCCTACTCCTGCACCTATTTTCTATGTTTCTAATTCATCCATGCCGACCAAGATGCTCCATCTAAGCCAATCCCATTTGCTTGCCTTTGGCCCACATCCCTCTAAAACCTTTCCTATCCATGTACCTGGTTCCTTGGAACCATCAGGTAAAGGCTGGCAGGAAACTCCCAGCTGTCCATGGACAATTGCTGGATCTCCGGATAAATGTCGATGACTTGTATTGGCCCCATTGTTCTTCCTTTCTGCACCTTCTCTGCTGCAAATTGCTAAAGCCTTACCGGATTTGGGTTATAGTCTTGCGAGCAGTTCTGTCCTTTTAAGCAATCCTCCCACTCACTTGCTACAGAAACGCTGCCATGAAAGTGTCGGAGCTGGATCTGGGAAACTGCTAGGATCTCAGGTGGCTTGGGGCACTAAATGGACATCCGAGTTTGACTCTGTTGGGTGGTTTATGTAAGTCCCAAGCATCCCCACCAACCATTAGCTCTTGTGCATGACAGACACTAACTAATCTTTGGGCAGCTGAGTGGAGCAGCTGGTAGAGTCATTGCCTCACAGCACCAGACACTCAGGTTCGATTCTGACCTTGGATGATGTCTGTGTGGAGTTTGCATGTTCTCCCTATGACCACATGAGATTCCTCCGGGTGCTCCGGATTCCTCCCACATCCCAAAGACGTGCAGGCTTGTATGTTAATTGGCCGCTGCAAAATTGCTCCTGGTAAGTAGGGAGTGGGTGAGAGAAAATGGGATAACGTAGAAGTAGCCTAAACTGGTGATTGATGGTCAGTGTGGACTCAGTGTGGCCTGTGTCTGTATTATATCTGTAAACTAAACTAAACTAAGCTAATTAATGCCCAAAAAACATCATTTCACAAAAATGTGTTTATTGCTTTACCTCCAGCTCATTTATGAAACATGTGGAACATAGAACGGTACATTACAGGAATAGGCCCCTAACCCACGATGTCCTTGCGAAACAAGATGCCAAGTGAAACTAATCTCCTCTGCCTGTATGTGATGCATATCCCTCCATTCCCTGCATATCCATGTGCCTATCTGAAAGCCTCTTAAATGACACTATCGTATCTGCCTTTCACCACCACCTCTGGCAGCACCTTCCTGGCACCCACCACTCTATGTTTAAAAAAAACATGTCCCGCACACCCGTGTTAAACATTGCCTCTCTTACCTTAAAGCCAAGCCCTCAAGTCGTTGACATTTCCACCCTTTGAAAAAAGGTTCTGACAGTCTACCCTATCTATGCCTCTCCTAATTTTATACACTACTATCAGATCTCCCGTCAACCTCCAATGTTCCAGAGAAAACAATCCAAGTTTATCCAATCTCTATTATATCCTCTAATGCAAGCCAGGCAGCATTCTGGTAATATATTATTCGCAAGTACTCCAGCACTTTGTGTCTTTTTTGTTGTTGTAAAACAGCAACTGCAGTTCCTTGCGTCTCTGTCTTACTTATTGATTCACCCCTTTATTCCATCGTGTTCTGTGGAGTTGGCTCATGTCATTGCCTATTGACCAATGCGTTGCTGGGTTATTTTGCCTTTCTGTTCACAGGGTTGGTTCAGTCCTGGACAGGTGTTTGTGCTGGATGAATATTGTGCCCGCTATGGAACCAGAGGCTGTCACCGGCATCTCTGCTACCTCAACAACTTGCTGGAACGGGCTGAGAACGGAGCAATGATCGACCCCACTCTGCTTCACTACAGCTTTGCCTTCTGTGCTTCACATGTCCATGGCAACAGGTAGAGTTCAGAAGCAATGTACCACACGAGATCGTGGTCATAACGGTGCCTAAGCCAAGTAGGCTTCTTGCTTGAGTTACGTGAGAGAGATAAGCAATTACAGCTCATTATTGCCAGCATTACACGAGGAGAACGCAAGGACATCTATTCCATGCAATGGTTGTATCCGTATTTTCTATTCCATGCTGGTGCGGTCTTAGTGCAGCAATGTTCAATATCCTGGTAGAGCTGCTGCCTCACACAGCTCGAGTTCAGCTTAGGTCAGTTCAGTTTAGTCTATTGTCATGTGAACTGAGGTACAGTGAAAAGCTTATGTTGCGTGCTATCCAGAAAAACAATACATGATTACAATCGAGGCATTTACAGTGTATTGATACATGATAAGGAAATAACATTTACTGCAAGGCAAAGCCAGCAAAGGCCGGTCAATGAGGTAGATAGTAGTCCAGGACTGCTGCCTGGTTGTGGTAGGATGATTCAGTTGCCTGATAACAGCTGGGGTCTGGGTTCGACCCTGACCTTGGGTGCTGTCTGTGTGTGTGGAGTCTGCACGTTCTTTGTGTGATGGCTGAGTTTCTTCTGGGTGCTCCGTTTCCTCCCACATCTCAAAGACGTGGCGTGGGGTTTGTAGGTTAATTGGCCTCTGTAAATTGCTCCTAATGTGTAAGGGAGTGGATGCGAAAGTGGGATAACATGGAAGCAGTGTGAACAGATGATCAATGGTCAGTGTCGACCTGGTGGGCTGAAGAGCATGTTTCCATGCCCTATCTTCCAATCAATCAATCCTTTGCTTTTAGCCTTACTCTATAACCAATATGTTTACTCAGATTAGCATTAGCAAGGTGACCAAAACTGAACACAATACTCCTCACTGTGGCATTTACACTATGCCATGTAATGCCGAGATGGAAGATCCAGCATTATTTTATGTTAGTTGATTTTTTTTTAAATCTATGACTGAAACTCTTGTTTTTGGACTTCTGTTGTTTATTCTTTTCATTTTGTGTTATTTCTTTTTCATATTTTTCTTTTGTTTCTCGTGCTTTTCATTTTCCTTTATTTCTTTCATGCTTCCATGGTTCTGTTTTTGGGCTTTCTGCAAACCTTGTAAAGTGCGAAAGTGCCAGAGCTGTTTATGTCACAGCCAAGTGTAGACGGTGAGGGGGACAAATTACTCAGTCCCTCCACGAATGAGCCAGAGATTGACGCAAAAAAGGAGAGAAGGGACTCTAGAAAAGGTTCCAGAAAGGAACCCAAGATGCCGCAAATACCTGAGCCAAAGAGGTAAGTGAGTTCTGTGGAAGGCTGAGGCTGTATTGTGACTAGGAAAAGATTTATACTTCAAAAGTCAACAATACAATACAATACAATACAATATATCTTTATTGTCATTGTACAATGGGGTACAACGAGATTGGGAATGCGCCTCCCATACGATGCAATAAATTAATTAGCTAATCAGTATAAATTTATACTGATTATTTACTGATTATATACAAGAGTGTTTTACTGTTACATGTCTCAGATAGAGCAATGAAATTCTTATGTGCAGCAGCACAACAGAATATGTAAACACAGTACACTGTAAACAATATAGTAAACAAGAAAAAACGTGCAGTGTGTATGTATGACATATATATATATATATATATATATATATATATATATATATATATATATATATACATACATATATATATATACATATATGTGTGTGTGTATACTGTATATGGGTGCATGTATATATATATATACACACACACACACACACAAACACACACTCATATACACACATACAAACATACACAAATAATAATAGTGAAAAAGGACAAAACCAATGCCCCCAAGTCTATGTCTAATGCGTTTAAATGGATTAGACATAGACTTGGGAGTTCCAGCACTGATTTGTGCAGTTTCTTTTATCCAGGTAAGCTCAGAACTGCTACAGTTGATTATTTTCTGTTGTGCTGCTTGCAACATGTTGCCACAGCCACGCCCCTCAGCTTTGTGCAGACAATTCACATTGTGACAGATAGATGATAGCTGGTACTTTTATTTGTATATATTTTCCTTTGTTTGTCTTGATATTTTCCATAATTTCTTTTTACTTTACGGTACTTCATATACTAGCCCCTGGACATGAAGGCAGATAAGAGTTGATTTGATCTAGGCATCATGTTTGGCACAGACGTTGTGGGCTGAATGGCCTGTTCTTGGGCTGTCCTGTGCAATGTTCTATATTTTACACTTGTTGCTTTTTAACTGGCCTCGAGGAGATATGTGGTTATTTTCTCATATGCTTGACCTCTGATCCTCTGACTTGCCTTTCCATTAGGTCTTTCATGTCTGCCCTTTAGATTAGATCTTTCAGTGCGGCACAGTGGTGCAGCTGGTCTTGTTGCTGCCTCCCAGCGCCGGGGGCCCGGGTTCGATCCTGACCTCGGGTGCTGACTGCGTGGAGTATGCACGTTCTCCCTGTGACTGCGTGGGTTTCCTCCGGATTGCTCCAGTTTCCTTCAACGTCACAAAGACATGCGGGTTTGTTAGGTCAATTGGCCTCATACAGTGGGGGGAGAGGATGAGAAAATGGGATCACGTTTAACTGGTGTGTGAACGGATGATCGATGGCTGGCATGGACTCGGTGGGCCTGCTTCCTTGCTGGCTTTTTTTATCAATTAATCTACATGCCCAGCTTTGATGCTTAGCATCTCAGAGTTACTATAATGTTACTGAAAAAGAAATATATATTCCTCTCAGAGCAAATTAGTACTCCAGTTTCCAAAAGGCCCGAGTGGGTCCTTTGACACGTTCTTTACCCACTTCACATATGTCTAATATAATTTTTAACATTTTGTATGTGGCGTCATATAAAAGCTGCTTTTGAAAGATAAAAGAAACCTTCTGTAACTGAAGATGCTTCTGCTGGAGTAACTCCTCCAACACAGTCTAGAAAGGACACAAGGAAAGCTTTGGCTGCCAATTTTTCTTTTAGAAATTAATTTTCATATGCCTGCAACATAAAATGTGTTAATGTTTATGGTATGACCATGTTGGCAAACCCAGACTTCTAAGACAATTAAAATACATTTGAAATCATATTCTTCCTTCTGAAATGGAGATTTATTCAATCCCCTTTTAGATGGTTGTGCTGGGAATGGAGGAATGCAATACAATACGATACAACTTCCTTTAGTTTAGAGATACAGCGCGGGAACAGGCCCTTCCGCCTACCAAGTCCGCGCCGACCAGCGATCCCCGCACACTAACACTATCCTACACACACTGGGGACAATTTTTACATTTACCAAGCCAATCAACCTACAAACCTGTACGTCTTTGGAGTGTGGGAGGAAACCGAAGATCTCGGAGAAAACCCACGCAGGTCACGGGGAGAACGTACAAACTCCATGCAGACATTTATCCCGGAGGGAAATTGGTCTGCCACCAGTCAAAAGATAGTTACAAGGCATTGAAAATGTCATGTGCATTATAATAATAATGAAATTTAAGTGACCAGTTATTGCTCAGCGCATATGTAATATTGCACAAACATGAAATTAATATTGCATATGCTGTAATGCATATTACGTAGGATATCGGATATGGATCACGTGCAGGCAGATGAAGGCGGAGATGTCAAAGACTAGAGGGCATAGCTTTAAGATGAAGGGGCAAAGTTTAAAGGAGATGTGCAGGGGAACGGTTTTTTACGCAGAGGGTGGTGGGTGCCTGGAACATGCTGCCAGGGGTGGTGGTGAAGGCTGATATGACAGTGGCATTTAGGAAGCTTTTATATAGGATGCTAAATGCTGGTGTAACTCAGCGGGTCAGGCAGCACATGTGGAGAACATGGATAGGTGACGTTTTGGGACGGGACCCTTTTTCGGGCTTCATTGGCAGACACACACTCTGGCTTTTATGGACATGGATATAAAGGGAATGCAATGATATGGATCATGAGCAGGGAGATTAGTTTATCTTTGGATCATGTTCTGCGCAGACATTGTGGGCTGAAGGGCCTGTTGAGCTGCTGTGCTGTGCAATGTTCTGTTCCCAAGCAATAGAACATAGCTAAAAAAAGGCCAAGAAGTTGTTATTCGAGAGTTTGAAGGATTTAATTCGAGTGCAACTGTAGTCATTGGCATTGAAACAAACAGGGTCAAATGCAGGTCTAACTGCATGTGGGTTTTAATACATGCTTGGCACCAATGTTATCGGTGGAGTTTCAGTAAGTTGTCTGTTTGTATTGTTATTATTGGGTCAGACAGTGAGACAAGAGTAGCTTGCAGTCAGTCAGAGAGTAGAAAGCAAATGGGATTCAGATGTTACAAGACAGCCTGAAGGGCGAGACTGACAGAATGACAAGCTGTCATGAAGAAGAAACTAACTAGCTGCTGTCCAAGGTTCCAGTAGACTGAACTGGT
Organism: Rhinoraja longicauda; assembly: GCF_053455715.1. Classification (NCBI taxonomy): domain Eukaryota; kingdom Metazoa; phylum Chordata; class Chondrichthyes; order Rajiformes; family Arhynchobatidae; genus Rhinoraja; species Rhinoraja longicauda. The sequence goes on from NC_135969.1 coordinate 41,396,054, forward strand.
CTCAGCATTTGATCATTGTCATTGAAGAAAGTAACAAAGGTTTCAGTGCAAAAATATTGAACATTATTATTTTCAAAATTTTACGTGACAAAAATAAATTGATTGAGTCCTGCCCCATGCACGCACACACACACACGTGCGCACATACACACACACACACGCAGAGACATGCATATAAACGCACACACACAGACACATACACAGCGATATATATGTAGACACCCCCAGACACACGAGCACACAGACGCGCATACACACACACACACACACACACACACATAGACACACGCACACAGCAATACATACATAGACACACACAGACACACGAGCAAACAGACGCGCATACACATGCACACACACATGCAGAGACACACACACGCAGATACATACATAGACACACACACACAGACACACGGACGCACGCACACACATAGATGCACACACGCAGACACACGTACACAGAGATACATAGGCACGCACACACAGATACATACGCAGCGACACACACACACACGCAGACACACACACAGGCACGCACACACACAGATACATACGCAGAGACACACACACACCGCAGACACACAAACAGGCACGTACACACACGCAGAGATACGCACGAGACACACAGACGCACACACACAGATACATATGCAGAGAAACACACAGACACATGTGCACACAGACACACGCATACACACACACTCGGAGACACACACATAAACGCACACACATGCACACAGATACATACATCGATAGACACACACACACACAAACACACGCACGAACATATACACGCACACACACGCACAGACACACACGCACAGAGACACACATAGACGCACACACACAGACACACGCACACAGAGATACATACATAGACACACACAGACAGATACATAAGCAGACACACGCACATAGACACATGCACGAATGTGCACACACGCAGAGACATGCACAGACACACACATAGAGGCACACACACAGACACACACGCATACAGAGATACATACATAGACACACACACACAGATTCATACGCAGAGACACACACACACACACACACACACTCAAAGTCTTTTCTGGAGGTGAAGCTTTTATTAATCTTAAAACAAACCAGTTAATTTAATGAAATATGGCATATATACAAAAGGAATATAAAACAAATTTCTTATTAAATATTGCACTACTTGAACTAAATGCAGGAAACTTTGCAGAAAGAATATTACAAATTGGTATAAAAAGCATTTTTTCCTGCCCTTTATATGAATAAAATCGACAGTTGTTCCGTTAATGAATGGTATTTGTCTCGCTTTTGCACTTCTTTGAATCTTTATAATTCAGATTTAATATTTATGATTAAATTAACATTTTAAATTTATAACTTTGCATGCTCAGTCCTGTTCAAATTTCCGATCTAGTTTGGCCATTATTTTGTAAGGACGATACCAAGCCATGAAAGCTACAACGCGGATCCTGGCAAGGGCTTGATTATTTGTACATTTTGACAAAAAACATTGGAAATTTTATTATTTCTGACATGGCCGGGGATATGAGGCTGTGAGGAGAGTGAAGTTGACAGAACTAGTGCTAACCACTGTGGCAAAGACTTGAAAAGCAACCGACATGACATCTTTCCTGTCATGCTGCCGAAAATGTCATCTTTGTGAACGGCAGTGAGAAACTGGTTTGCTGAAGTTTTGAAAAGTAGAGTCGAAAGACGCTCATTATGTCAGATGTAATATAGTCCGCAGCTGTTTGAGAGAGGAAATCCTAGTGGCCATGACGGCTTTTAGTTGGCAGACCCTCCAAGACATGGAAACCTCTCCAAAGTAGCGACAATCGACTTGTGGATTGCGGTACACTTGTGCTCGAATACTCAGTTCCCAACATAATCTCACCACATAATAGCATCTTGTAATCTGCTTTGTAAATGATTTTTCCAATTGTTACGAACCATTTTGATAGTATCAGGATCCATTCCAATTTTTCACCAATTAAGGGATTTATTTTGAGAATATTAATTTATTAAGAGAATATTTTGATATGGGTTTGTTATTGCCACGTCTGTCGAGGTACAGTGAAAATCTTTGTTTTTCATGCTTTCCAAACAGATCAGATATTCTGTTCATAAATATAATCATGTCAAACTTCAGTACAATAGATAGAGCAAAAGGGAGTCAATTTTATTTTTTAATTGTGCTGTGAAGAGGTAAGTGTATAACACTAGTAAAGAAAATCTGCTACATTTTGTGAACAAAACTGTAAATATAATTATGTAATACAGTTATCTCAAGCGTTCAAGTATTTTGTATAGGTTGTTAGATGAGGTTCCAATTCTGCTGAATATTTAAAGCAAAGTTTATACTCGGTAGTGTTATGTTTTGTTTTAATTGATACAGAATAGCCCATTTTTGTTAACATCTTAATTTAATCATTTGTTCTTTATAGTTAGGTGACAATTCCACATTTCAAAGTGTAATAATACTAAGATCATCTTTTCCTATCTGAATAAAAAGAAAATGTGTTTTTATGAAAATGCACTTTTAATAATTGTAATCCTTATACCAAATATTTTTATCAGCTAGCTTGTAAAAATAAATATCTGAAGGATATTGAAAGTATACCACACTTCTAATAGTTTGGCGCTTTTGATAATTGTCAACTTTAGCCCAATATTTTTATCAGTTAGCTTGTACAAATAAATATCTGAAGGGTATTTATTTCAGATATCTAATCTGAAAATAAAGATTATATATCTTCTAATATCTGAAGGGTATTGAAAGTATACCACACTTCTAATAGTTTGGCACTTTTGATAATTGTCAACTGTAGACCAATATTTTTATCAGTTAGCTTGTACAAATAAATATCTGAAAGGTGATGAAATTATACCACACTACTAATAGTTTGGCACTTTTGATATTTGTTAACTTTGGTCCAATATTTTTTACCAGTGAGCTGGTACAAATACATATCTGAGCTGATACAAATACATACGCAGTGAAAGTGTCACACACTTCTAATTGTTCCTCTGATTTTTTTTTTATCCTCTTTTTAAACGTAAGGGAGAAGAAGCTTGCTCCATTAAACTTCTTGGAAAAGTGCAAACATTATTTGGTCTCCGACCCACTGAGTCTGATGTCCTGTGGGATGATTTGTGGCATCAGCAGCTTTTTTTTAGTCTGATTGGACCCCGCAGAACTGCAGTATAGATTGTAATGTCTGAGTTGAAGGTTACAATTGATGCTTGCAAATAAAGAGACATAAAGCTGACCAATTAACCCTTGACAGGAGGTTTATTAGAGGCTCTGTAATCCTTTATCATGCTTTTGTGTTGCCAAACAGGCTGGTGCTGGGGATTTGCTCAGCTTAACATGTACACTGAAGGAGGCCTATGGAAACGGACTGTTTATTCTATTCACAGTCTATCCACAGTACAGAAAGGGCGACTGAGCTAGTGCGGGCTGGATAGTGGAGCGCAAATCCCTCTCTGCATTTGACTGAAGAAGCTGGTCATCTTGTTTGTCTAGGCCGTTGCTTCCTTTCGTGAAAGGATTAGCATCAGCTTCTTTCCTTATTATGGATTATTGGCCGGTGTAAATAGTTCGGAGCGATCCATTCTGTTTAACCCGAAGTTGTGAAATAATAAGGAAATGTTTATTTGTGCAGGACTTAATTTGTTCCCTTTTACAATGTACACTTCACCTAAAACTTCAACCATGCGGGGAATAGCCTGGGAAAAGCAACCTAGTAGTTTTAGTGTTCGCTTTCTTCGTATTAAGTGCAAAAGGTCAAAAAGTAGAGAAGGATATTTGAATTGTATAATGAGAAAACGGTTTTATCGAAAAAAAAATCTTTTTTTCTCAAAAAATCTTTAAATCTTTATAATCAACAAATAAGTGTAAGGCAAATGTACAGCATGTTTGTCTTTACTTTTTTATATCAATAAACATAAATTGAACCCTTTGGAAATATTAAAGTATAATCTTATGGTAAAGACAATTTGTTGCAACATAAAATATGTTTACGGTTCTTCTATTAAAATTATTCAGGACATTTTTGTTGACATATTAATTTAATAATTTAATTTAACAATGCAGAGTGATTTTTTTCTAGCTGTTGACTTGCCTGTTAACAATAGACAATAGACAATAGACAATAGACAATAGGTGCAGGAGTAGGCCATTCGGCCCTTCGAGCCAGCATCGCCATTCAATGTGATCATGGCTGATCATTTTCAATCATTTTCAATCATTTTCAATCATTTTTAACCGCTGTAGCAACTCATGAAAGGCACCATCAACAAGATATGGGGCAATTTCATGTCATTTTACCCTTCTGATTAGGAGGCTGGTGCGAGACCAACACATTGGAAAACTGCCCTCTCACCATCAGCACCCGTACAACAGGGGTCCCCTGGAGTAGTGGCCCTAAGCAGCAGTTTAGCACGGGCTTGTGGCATATCAGATGCAAACTGAGCCAGAGTCAAAAGGGAAGTTACTGCGCATCTTTGTGAAGCCGACAAACAGGTGCTTTCTTCTAAGGCATCACAAAATAATGCCGGGTCAGACATTTGCCCCTTACTCCCTCCCCCCCCCCCCCCCCACCCCCCACCTTCCTCACAGTCGACCCTGTTCTACGTACAGCACAGGTTGTGGTGGCTAGACACAAAATGTTGGAGTAACTCAGCGGGTCAGGCAGCACCTCTGGAGAGAAGGAATGGGTAACGATTCAGTTTGAGACCCTTCTTCAGACTCAGACAGGATTGTGAGAGTTGGTGAGAGTTGGCAGACTGTCCCAGACTCTCTTTGGTATCCACTGTTGGTACATCCACCTGGATGGAAGACACAACGTGCTGGAGTAACTCAGCGGGTCAGGCAGCATCTCTGAAGAAAAGGAATAGGTGACATTTCGGGTCGGAACCCTTCTCCAGACTGAAAGATGGAGAAGGTCAGAACAAAACAGGGCCGTCAACCGAGAGTGAACATGGATAGGTGACGATTTGCATCAAGTTTGAAGAAGGGTCCCGACCTGAAACATCACCTATCCATGTTCTCCAGAGCAGCTGCCTGATCTGTCAAGTTACTCCAGCACTATGTGTCTTTTTTTTTGTGGTAAAACCACCATCTACAGTTCCTTGTGATGCCGATGATATCCAGCTCCTCATCTCCACCAAGTCAATCTCCTCCACCACACACTCTACACTGACAAACTGCATTACTGAAATAAAATCTTGGCTTCAATCAAACTTCCTCAAACTCAATTGCAACAAATCTGAAATCATCATCATTGGTCCAAAAATGCTCACCAAATCCACCCAAAACTTCATCCTCAACATTGATGGTCTCCCAGTATCCACCTCACCTCACATCCGGAATCTTGGAATCATCCTTGATCAAACCCTCTCCTTCGACAAACACATCAAACACATCACAAAGACAGCCTTCTTCCACCTCAAAAACATTGCCCGTCTCCGTCCATCCCTCTCCTCCACAGCTGCAGAAACCCTCATCCACGCCTTCATCACCTCCCGTCTGGACTACTGCAACAGCCTCCTCTATGGCGCACCCTCAAAAATCATCAATAAACTTCAATACATTCAAAACTCCGCTGCCCGTCTACTCACACACACCTCGATCCGTGACCATATCACCCCCGTCCTTTATAAACTCCACTGGCTCCCCATCCCCCAGAGAATCCAGTACAAAATCCTCCTCATAACCTACAAAGCCCTCCATAACCTGGCCCCATCCTACCTGACCGACCTCCTCCACAGGCACACTCCCACCTGCACCCTCCGCTCTGCCGCTGCCAATCTCCTATCCCCCCACATCCGGACTAAACTCAGATCCTGGGGGGACAGGGCTTTCTCCATCGCTGCTCCCACCCTATGGAACTCACTACCCCAAACTGTTAGAGACTCCCCCACACTCACCACATTCAAAACATCGCTGAAGTCTCACCTGTTCAGCACTGCCTTCAACCACTGAAGGTCACCTCACCTACTGTCTCCTTTCTCTGTTCATTTATTTATTTACTTATTTATCTATTTATTAATTTCCCTATGTTCTCAAAATCTCTGTAAAGCGTCTTTGAGTATATGAAAAGCGCTATATAAATAAAATGTATTATTATTATTATTATTATTACTTGTAAGTGAGGTTCAAAATTATCAAAAAAATCTAAATTATTTCTAATTGCCAGCATAGCATGACATCATATTCCAGTCCCAAACTTTATTAGATGTCTCTGAGAGGGCCCTTCCACCAAATGTTAAACTCAAAACAAAATATAAAATGACTCTCGCTGTGTGACGTATAATCAATAAATGCTTGAGCAATGCATCTGCTGTGGTGATGGTAAACGACTCATGTAACTGAGCAACATTAGTAACAATTATTTTTTTTAAAGAGCGTACAGTATGATTTTTATTTATTCATCCATTAGCAAAACATTCTGGAACTTTTTCCACATACGAGTCAGCTTTCCTGCCTTGCTGGATAGAAGGAATGAGCCCATTGCTTCTCTCCAGAGATGCTGCCGGTCCCGCTGAGTTACTCCAGCATTTTGTGTCTATCTTCGGTGCAAACTAGCATCTGCAGTTCCTTCCGACACATTCCTGCCTTTGCTCGAGATTTAGCGTAAAATTGCAAGATTGCTTATTCCGGAGACAATGGACTGCAGACGCTAATTTACAAAAATAAAAAGTGCTGGAGTAACACAGGGGGTCAGGCAGCATGTCTGGAGGACCTGGATCGGTGATGTTCAGCTTGGGTCCCATTCTCCACACCTCAGACCCCTGTACTCATTAGGTATTTCATTCAAGCGCCGAGCCGCAAGTTGCCAACGGGAATGACTGGACTAATGCAGGGTTGCAGCTAAACTTCCATTTCTTTGCCTCCAGGCCCGATGGAATAGGGACAGTCACGGTGGAAGAGAAAGAACGATTTGAGGAGATTAAGGCCAGACTGCACTCACTACTTGAGAATCAGATTACTCATTTCAGGTGAGTACAAGCAGATGAAACGTCAAACTGGTTGGTGTATTTTATACTTATTCCAAATAATATGGCGGCACTGTAGTGCAGCTGGAGGGGGCGCTGTCTTACAGCAGCCCGAGACCCAGGTTCAATCCTGACCTCGGACGCTGTCCATGTGTGGAGTTTGCACATTCTCCCTATGACAGCGTGGGTTTCCTCTAGACACTCTGGTTTCCACTCACATACCCAAAGACCTGCAGGTTTGTAGGTTAATTGGCCTTCTGTAAATTGCCCATAGTGTGTAAGAAGTGAATGAGAAAGTGGGATAACATAGAACTAATGTGAATGGGGTGATCGATGGTCGGCGTGGATTCAGCCTGTTTCCATGCTGTATCTCTAACCCAAATCAATACATAAAGCTGCTTGATTTTCAGATGAGTTCAGAAACAGGACATTAATCCAATATTATTTTTGATACGGGCACCAGAATAAAATGGCAGCATCATCTGCAGAAAGAGTTAGTGAGATTAAAATAAAACTGAATAGAGTCATGTACCAATTGTGCAATAAACTACAAGGTAGATATTTTAATCTCCAGGATGATTTTGGATAGGTGCAAATCCTGCAAATAAATACTCATTTTAAGCCATACCTAAACCTAATTCCAGGCCTTCCTGTGTCTGGTTTTAGGCAGGAGAGGCTCAGTGTTTAGTTTAGTTGAGTTTAGTTGAGTTTAGTTTGGAGATACAGCGCGGAAACAAGCCTTTCGGCCCACCAAGCCTGCACCGACCAGCGATCCCCACACACTAACACTATCCTACACACACGAGGGTCAATTAACATTTACACCAAGCCAATTAACCTACATACATGTACGTCTTTGGAGTGTGGGAGGAAACCGAAGATCTCGGAGAAAACCCACGCTGTCACGGGGAGAACGTACAAACTCCGAACAGACAGCACCGGTAGTCAGGATCGAACCCGGATCTCTGGTGCTATAAGGCAGCAAATCTACCGTGTGCGTTTTCACACCTCTGTACCTCTTGCCTGATCGGAGAGGGGAGAAGAAGGAATGACCGGGGTGAGACTCGTCCTTGACTCAAGTGTTGTAATTCCCCTTTAACTAAATGACGTTTGCATGACAATTATTTTCAGGAAATCTTATGGATCAACCTCCAAAGTATATCCTACCATACAGCTAACTATTGAACTAAATTGACTTAAGTGGTAAAGAATCCTTGATGACAACTTATTCCCAAGGTAGAATGCTTCTTCCTTGAGGAAAGTTATCAGTAAGCACAGCCACGATGGGTTATTGCTCATGCATACTACATTGTTCCATGCATTGTGCTCTTTTTATGGTCTATAAAATTAACTAACATTCATCCTGGACAACTTGTTAACAACCAAAACATCTCTGTCTCTGACAGATATTGCTTTCCATTTGGAAGACCGGAGGGTGCATTGAAGGCCACTTTATCTCTCCTGGAGAGGGTAAGTAGTTAGAGTCATACAGCACAGAAGCAGGCCCTTTGGCCCAGCTTGCCCACACCAAACAACATGCCCCATCTACACTGGTTCCCACCTGCCCGCGTTTGGCCCATATCCTTCTAAATCTTTCCTATCCAGGTACCTGTCCAAATGTTTTAAAAATGTTGTTATAATCTCTGCCTCGGCTACTTCCTCTGGCAGCTCATTCCAGATACCCATCACCCTCTGTGTGGAAACGTTGTCCCTCAGATTCCCATTAAATCTTTCCCCACTCACCTTAAACCTGCTTCTCGATTATTCTACTCCAGGGCAAAAAAATCCTCTGTAGCTACCTCATTGTACCTGCCTCAACTACTTCCTCTGGCAACTCATTCCATATACCCACCACCCTCTGAGTGAATTCTTTGCTCATATCTACAATGACACTCTTTGCTACCCTGACTAGCTTTTTCAGGTATCTGGATAAGTCCTGCAAGATACTGGTTTAATTTGGTTTATTTATTGTCCTGTTTAGAGATACAATGAAAGGCTTGTTCTGCAAACTATCCAGTCAAATCATACTAGACATCAACACAACAGATTATCTGCTGGAACAGTTTTGGCACAATCTTGCAACTTCCAATTCTCTGCAAAGACTGATCTTGGCCCTAGGAGATGTGTAACTTCTTATATCATGAGGTCATAAGATCATAAGCGATAGGAGTAGAGTTAGGCCAACCAGCCCATCAAGTCTACTCCGCCATTCATTCATAGTTGATCTATCTCTCCCTCCTAACCACATTCCCCTGCCTTCTCCCCATAACCTCTGACACCTGCACTAATCAAGAATCTATCTATCTCAGCCTTAAAAATATCCGCTGACTTGGCCTCCACAGCCTTCTGTGGTAAAGATATCCATAGATTCACCACCCTCTGACTAAATAAATTTCTCCTCATCTCCTTCCTAAAAGAACGTTCTTTAATTCTGAGGCTATGACTTCTAGTCCTAGACTCTCCCACTAGTGGAAACATCCTCTCCACATCCACTCTAACCAAGTCTTTCACAATGTTTCAATGAGGTCCCCCATCATTCTTCTTAGCTCCAGTGAGTTCAGGCCCAGTACCGACAAATGACAAACAACATATCCTCACGGGTAAAGAGCAAGGTATAACAGTTAAATCCAACTTTCCTCCAGGTTTCATGTAATGCACTTCCATTTCTGTCACTGAACAGGTGCTGATGAAGGATATAGTGACCCCTGTTCCACAAGAAGACGTTAAAGTTGTCATTCGGAAATGTTTAGAGAAAGCTGCACTGGTGAACTACACCCGACTTTCTGAGTATGCTAAAATTGAAGGTAAGTCACAGAGTTTCCTTTTGAATCCAGTTCACTAGATGAGACACTTGGAGACACATTACCAACAGTCCACATGCCAATGTGTTGATTCCAAGATATACTTTTGGCGAATATGTAAACCTAGCATAACATGCATTTAATTCCTAAGCAAATTAAACTCTTTTTAGTGACTTACAGTTACTAAATATTACTAAATATTATTCAAATTAATGGCTTGTGTTCAAAGCAAGCTTCTAGTTATATTGCTTTAGTTTAAGTGGACAAGAGTAAATTTCATCCATCAGATGAATAATGTTATTTAATCCATGCAACTGATATCCAAAAAAGGTTTATTTTCATTGAAAATATTGTGCATTAATGATAAATATGATGGTGCATTGCTTCACCCCATAATACACACCTGTACCACAAACTACTTGAATTATAAGTTACCGTTACTGACATAATTGGTTCCTTCGATCGGTTTTGAATTGGAAATTCCTCAGATACATGAGGTTCATGATTAGATAGACTGTACATCCAAAGTTGAAATTTTGAATGCAGTTTAAAACACATTTTATTCCCATCTGCATTTATGGAATAAAGGTAAGCTTTTCATTTTGGACCACCATTGGTAGTTGCATATTTCACCAAACAAAAAATGATCAGTCGTTGCGAACATTGGGTCTGTTGATAATTCTATTCATTGAGGGTCTGTAATATGTAAGGCTGCACAATTACAATAATGTGAGCAACTTATATTTTTGCAAGAGCTTCAACTTAATAAAGCTGTACCACAGCCTGCATTAAAACACAATTTGACACTGGGCCACGTGAGACGTAAGTCTATTAAGGAAGGAATTTAGCTTAGTTTATGGTCACATGTACTGAGGTACAGTGAAAACATTTCTGTTACATGCTAACCAGTCAGCGGAAAGACCATACATGACTATACGTGATAGTGAATCTGTGGAATTCATTGTCACAGAAGGCTATGGAGGCCAAGTCAATGGATATTTTATGGTGGAGGTTGATAGATTCTTGATTGGTACGGGTGTCAGAGATTATGGGGAGAAGGCAGGAGAATGGGGTTGAGAGGAAAGGATGCATCAGCCATGATTGTATGGGGGAGTGGACTTGATGGGCTGATTGGCCTAATTCTGCTCCTACAACTTATGAACATGATTACAATCAATCCGTCCATAGCGTACAAATACAGGATAAAGGGAATAACATTTAGTGCAAGATCAAGTCCAATTAACGAGAGTCCGAGGGTCTCCAATGAGATGGATAGTAAGTCAGAACTCTCTAGTTGGTGATAGGATGGTTCAGTTGCCCGAAAACAGTTGGGAGAAACTGTCCTTGAATCTGGAGGTGTGCATTTTTCAAACTCTGTACTTGCCTCGGAAGAGGGGAGATACAAACAGGTGAAGATGGGGTGAGGTAGCTCCAGAACCCATCACCTCAACTGTTGAAAGAAACTGCAAATGCTGAGGCATTAAATGCACTACACCATACAGGTACAGATATAGAGTCATAGCGGCATAGAGCACGGAAACAGGCCCATCAGCCCAACTTGTCCATGCCGACCAATATGCCTCATCTATGTCCCACCTGCCTGTGTTTGGTCAATATCTCTCTAAACCTTTCCTATCCATGTACCTGTCCAAATGTCTTTTAAATGTTATTATAATACCTAACTTAACTACCTCCTCTGGCAGCTCATTCCATAAACCCACCACCCTCTGAGTGAAAAGGTTTCCCCTTGGGTTCCTATTAAATCTTTCCCCCACTCACCTTAACCCTATGTCCTCTGGTTCTTGATTCCCCTGCCCTGGATAACCATCTCTGAGTTATGGGGGTGTCTGAGAAGATGACAGAGACAAAGAAGGCAATGGCAGGACGGGATGTAAAGATTAGATCATTTAAAAATATAGGCATTGGTTAATCAAGAGCATAGAAGTGATGAATAGATTTTTTTGCAAGCTTATTCACTATAGAAAGAGGGAAAGATAGTAAATTGGAATAGGCAAACCTGGTGGTGGCAAAAGTGGAGATAGGGGTTCATTAGCAGATAAACTAGTGCAGGGGCAACTACAGAGCAGGAACTAGTCTGTATTACTGATGGTCAAAGCTCACCTTGGGATGAAGCAAAGGAACCAAGTCTACTTCAGCCTCGGGTTTTACCACTAAAGAGACTGAAGGTGGTAGATCTATGGTTTTGGTCTTTCCGATATTCACTGCGACTAAGTTAATGCAGCACGGCAAGTAGTTCATCAAATGAGCTGAAGAACCTGCTGATAGTTCATCCCTGATTTAAAACAGAAACATTTCAAAAAACACAAATCCAAAGGAGGGAGACATTTGAAAAATCACATTATTTTTAAGTCAAATCAATTTGAAAAAGAATATTTGTGTGAAGATGGTTTAGTCATGTTTTGTTGAAGTGTCTGATCTATTTAATATTTGTTGTATTCACAGGTGTTTAACTTTCTGTTTAACGGACTGTTGTTACTGTAGATGTGAAGATGCAAATTTTTGATTTTCAAAGCCAGTTTTGAAAGTGGTATTTTGCCTTGTCTTGCCTTGCTAACATTGTCTTTTTCTACCTTTGTTTCAATTAAAAACGCTTCAGATTGTTTTATTGGTACCGGGATTGTCCTCACCCCATTGCTTACTCCATTACAGGTCTCCAGGTTGAATGGGTGTACTGTTAGTTCCTTGTGTCCTGAACGTTAGCAAGGCTTCACTACCAGCTGAAGTAGCAAAAACACCTAGTTAAGACTTGTAGAACAATTCACCAAGTGACAGACAATTGCAACTGTATTTCAATGGAAACGTAGTCTTTGAAAACTAAACGTGTGTGAACCTCTGCTTAAAGTTGACAGTCTTGTGTACAATTTGTAACGTAACAGTATTCTTGTATTTGCTGATTGTTGCAATGCTGTGTACTAGAGGTGCAGTTTCACACAGTGAGAGTAGCTGAGAGCCAAACTGCAAACACACATCTGAGTTAAAAATTGAGCATTTCAAGGCACTTTACAGACCCAGGTGGGAGAAGTTGGAGTAATTGATACTGAGGTTTAACATAATGTATTTTTATATATAGTGTTATCAGCCATAAAGTTGTGGAATGATGTCATTAAACTTATGTCTTTTTTTATCGTTTGATAACGTTAGATTCCTACCTAGCTGGTGACTTCCGCAGTTGACTGCAAATTTAGACAGAGCTGAGTGCATTTCTAGTAAGCTTGATCACGTGATGGCTATGTCTAAGTAAAAATGCATTCAATTCCAGTGTAGATTCCATAGTGTTTGATTATCTTCCTTTTGTGCCTCAATTCTTTCTGGTTTCGTTAATGTACCCTCTTTTACACTGTGACTTTTAGGTCTGGGAATACAATGAAGCAACCAAACACTTTTTATTCCAGCTCTTTGTTCAGAGAAGTAATTCATTCCGCACTACCTGTTCTTTCCTGCTTCTCTCCTTTCTTGTTTTATATTGACAGTCACTTTTTTATAATAGCTTAAAAAAAAAGTGGCTGTAGAAATTCCTAGTGGCCAGCATGCAGGGATTGTGTTCTGAGCAACCCAGTATTCACCAGCTGCATGTATCAGGCTTCCTTGCATGGGCATAGTCCATTTTGTGCCTTTATTGGAAATAGCTCAAATGCACACAACCTGGAACTGACAAACGAGATCAGCACATTCCCATCCTAGTCGTTTCATGTGAATATGCAAAGATTTTTTTCAAAGCTGAATTGGCTAGAGTTGATAGCTTTGTGCCACTACGATTTGCCATGGAGTTGATCCAAAGAAAAATAAAGCTGATCGTATCCCCAAGTGCACAAGTATCGATCAGTTGGGAATGTGCTTTAAGACTATGCCTATGAAGAAATACCTGAGAGTGGTGTAGATACTAAAAGCACTCGCGTTTAGTATCTTGGAGCCTAAATCGACAGTTCTGTTTTCCTTTACTCATTATGTTTTATCATTAACAGATTACAAAATCTGAAGAGATTTGTCAGAATCATGGTCACAGCTTCTTTGTGACCTGTGAGCATGCTGAATGGTTAAACCTGAATTATCTACAAATTCAAATATCTTTTTTTTCCTGCTGTCCTAATAATATCCCACCAACAAACACCAACAAAAAAAAAAGGAAAAAAAAATGAATTTTTTTTTTTGCTTTCTGACCTAATATAATTTTCCTCTGACCTATGATCTCTTTACTTCTGACCTAAGCTTCTTGCATGCCCAAATCCTCTTTTATAGGGAAAAAGAGAGAAATGTTTGACCATCCGGTCTTCTGCTTGGCTTCTCAAGTGATGGATTTAACCATTCGTGAGTACTTACCGCATCCTTTCCACACTGTCTCTCGCTCTTTCTGTTCACATGATTTCAGAGCCAGTCACAGCCAGCCCTCCCCCCCCCCCCCCCCCCCTTGACAATTCCACACTTGCACTTTTTTTGTCTGTTGCTTCTGTCTGTGATATCGATTGTTTGGACTCTGGACCCTTGTCTTCCACCTATGCCAGGTTATTTTCACACATGCCCCCTCCCTCCCCCCCCCCCCCTGTTGTTTTTGTGACAAACTCCAAGTATCTGTAAAGTTTTTCAGTTACTGTTATTGTTTGTGACTTGAATGCATTTTTACTTTGCTCTGTGTATTCCTGAGTTGTAAGCTCTCGTCTGGTACTCAATACCAAAACCCAGGACTCATAAAAATGGAGTCAGTGCTGCCTCGCAAGCGGCCAACAGAAGTAGACTTGTTTATAAACTGTGGGTTAAATAGAAAGGCATTTCGTTAGATCTGTGTGGATATTTTAACTTGGTCTGTCTTGTCTGTGACTAATTAATCAAAATGTAATCATAAACATACATGCTCTATTTCCATACCTTAACCTCTTCTCAATTTCAAGCTGCTGATGGATCATCTGATTTTTAAATGTGTATATACTTTAGGATTCAGTGACTTGCTTCTATCTTGAACCCATTGCTTGCCTCCATTTCAGAATGTTAAATGCTAACTGTCCATCTATGTTAATGCATCACTGTCGCCCTTTGCTTGAAAGGCTTCTGTAGTAACATCCATTCTTAGTGAGAGTACATTGGAGGCATTGCAAATCACTCGTGCCACACATCTAGGGTGTAGCTCTTGGTTCACTTGCTCATTAATCCTGCATATTTGTCTTGTTTTTCTCTCTCTCTCTCTCTCTTTCTCTCCTTGTTGCTCTCTCTTTCATATAGAGAATCAAAAGGATGCAGGTGAACTATTGTATTCTACATCTTAATGTAGTAGGACAAACTCATTAGATTATTTCTGTCCTTTGAAAGTAATTGTGAGCAGCTTAGCTCCTTCCGAGATGCACTTCAGCAGGCTCGATTAATGTTTAATGGGCCTCTGTGGTAGCCATATGCAAGGAGTTAATTTGTGCTGTCTGTACGGAGTGGTATTAGCAATCACCTTATAGCTGTAGAAGTAAACGTTCAGGAATTTCAATTAGTTTGCAAGTTACATCATCTTCAGGGTTTTCTTACCAAGGGAAAAATTTACATCGGCACATAAAATTATGTTTTAATAAGTAAAATAGTCATAGTAATTGTAGCTGTCGTTAATGTAGAATGTGACATTTTTACACATAATATTATTCCTTAAGTAATCTTTTCTCCTAATGTCCCAATGGACACGTGTCAAAACAAGTGACCATTTTTGGAAGCAACACAAATATAAATTATTTATACGATTATATTCAACACATAGAAGTAATAAGCATGATATTTCTTACCGTAAAGAGTGTGGCATCTCTCTTGCTTGCTTGATTACCATTTAACTGCTGTTAATCCCAACAGCTGAATTAATTATACACTGAAGCATAGCTCTGGAGAAAGTGCAACTTGCAGTTTTATATAAACCACCAGCTAAAGATTTATATACTCAAATTTCAGTGAAGTTTCTGTACTGTTTGATCTGTACAAGAAGATCAGTCAAATGAAGTTTGTTTCAGTTGTGTTTTATTTTACTGATATTAGTTTTTAAAGATCTTTACATCTTTTTAAATCATGGTGCAATGTGTATGTATCATCTGAGCCAAGGGAATGTTTCTTCTTATTGTGGATACAGCAGATAAAAATGCCAAATATGTCTTTTTAATCTGTTTAAATTAGTGCAGTAAAATTTCATGGTTAAAGCATTCAGCTATAGGGTGCTTCATAGTTAGCTAGGAGATTTTTGGCAATATTAGGCCCCACTTTAAAATAGGGTTCCTAGAAATTCCTTTCATAGGAGCATTTGGTCAAAATCACTACAAATGCATTGTTCTATTCTTTTATGAAAATGCAACAAAAAAAACACTGCAGATAATGGAAATGTAAGATTAAAAAAAAGAAGAAAATGCTAGAAATAATCAGCAGGTCAAGCTCTGTTGAGGTCTAAATATTTGAAGTGTCGTGTTTTAGGAGTTCCTACCAAATCTGTCATTTGGCGGCATTATGAATGCAAATTGGAATTTTGTTTACGTTTGTACTATTATTTGTTGGATTCTAAAGCAATTTGAGCTACTCTCAGAGATTTTCCCCTTTCAAAAATGAGGCAAATCAGATTAGGGTGGCACAGTGGCCCAGCGGTAGAGCTGCTGCCTTAATGTGCCTGAGACCCAGGTTCGATCCTGACCTCGGGCGCAATCTGTATGGAGTTTGTATGTTCTTCCTGTGACCACGTGGGTTTTCTCCAGGTGCTCCAGTTTTCTCCCACACTCTAAAGACGTAGGTTAATTGGCTTTGATTAAAAAATTGTAAATTGTCCCTAGTGCGTAGTAGGATAGTGCTAGTGTACGGGTAATCATTGGTCAGCGCATGCTCGGTGGTCCGAAGGTCTGTTTCCGCGCTGTATCTCCAAAGTCTAAAAGTTCAGTGACATTGTCTCAAAATATCTCAAAACATGGATTACAACAACTTTAATAGATCAGGAACAGCAATAAAGTGATATTTAGTTTAGTTTAGAGACACAGCATGAAAACAGGCCCTTCGGCCCACCGAGTCCACACCGATCAGTGATCACCTGCTCTCTCTAGTTTTACATTATCCCACACTAGGGGCAATTTTACAAAGGCCAATTAAACTTTGTTCTTTGGGATGTGGGAGAAATCTGGAGTAACTGGAGGAAATCCTCCAGTTTTCTCCCACATCTTGGGTTTATGTCCAGGGTCACATAGTATCTCAAGTTACAGGGGTAGAAGTTGCACCACAGAAGTTGTATCAGCCACACCACTGTGTCCCCACATTATATTGTACTTTTTGATATTAATACACAATCCTGAGTTTCCATCTGTGACCTGATACAAATCTCTTACTATTTTTGTACATCTCCAACATCTGTTAGCTTTTGGTTCATTCACTGTCAAGAATTAATCCCATTATGATGATATTCCATAATATAAATCCTAGTTTTACACCCTCCATGATTAGATCAGCAAGTTCTCAGAAGTTAATGCAACTTAATGACTCAAACTGAGCATGAACCTGTAAGATTTCCAGTGTTATATAGGAAGGCCTGTTACCCATACGTTAGATTCACGTAGTTAAATCATGTGCTTCAAACACCTATACAGATCAGTAGAAATAAGATGGATAACGAATTTGAGGATTTGAAAATGCAGTCCATCTTTTAAGAATTATTATTGTTATTCTCTTGTTTCCTCAGAGGCTCAGATGTTATGTTACAATGATTGAAAATAAGGCGATGGGTTGACCTTGGTCTTATTTCATGGTGCATGTGAACAATTCAGTTTATTTCTAAAAAGTTAAATCAGGTATTTTGATACTCATAATTCAAAGTATTGAAAAAAATTGTAAGCTGCTTTATCTCAGTGATGTAATTCACTGGCTGCAGTTACTTAAATGAAGAACTATTTACTCTAAATAACTCGATAAGAAACCAAACCTTTTCAAGAAAATTACCTGAAATTAGCGTCCTAATACTTAAAATAATTTTAAAGTACCATGCGAGAGAGAAGGAAAGAATTCCTTCCAAGAGGACTAGAATATAAAAGCAATGATGTAATGCTGAGGGTTTTATCAGGCACTGGTCAGACCACATTTGGAGAATTGCGAGCAGTTTTGGCCCCCAGATTTGAGGAGTGATGTGTTGGCATTGGAGAGGGTCCATAGGAGGTTTACAAGAATGATCCCAGGGATGATTGGGTTAACTTCTGAGAAGCTTTTGATGCCTCTGGACCTGTACTTCCTCAAGTTTAGAAGGATGAGGGGGAGAGGGGAAATCTCATTTGAATCTAAAAGGACATGCTTTTAGAATGGAGATGAGGAGGAATTTCTTTGGCCAGAGGGTGGTGAATCTGTGGAATTCATTGCCAGAGACGGCTGTGGAGGCCAGTCGCTGGGTATTTGTAAAGCGGAGATTGATAGGTTTTTGATTAATAAGGGCATCAGTGGTTGCAGGGAGAAGGCACGAGAATAGGGTTGAGAGGAAAAAATAAATCAGCCATGATTGAACGATGGAGTAGACTCGATGGGCCAAATGGCCTAAATCCGCTCCTATGTCTTATAATCTAATGAGAGTCAGTTGTAGGGTTGCGGGAGGGGGGGGGATAAGATGAAGGGAATGCAACTGATAGGATCACTCTGCTGGAAGCAGACATGTTTCGATGGGCTGAGTGGCCTTCAGTGTAGATGAAAGTACATAGAAACTTTGGGGAGTGGTTGCAAGTAACTCTTTCTGGGATTCAGACCCTCACAACTGCACCTTCATCTATGTATAAACACTGATCTCATAAAGCTGCTAGTAAGTTTAGATTATTATCACATGTACCGAGGCACAGTGAGAAGATTTTTTTGTTGCGTGCTAACCAGTCAGCGGAAAGGCTGTACGTGATTACAATCAAGCCGTCTAAAGTGGACAGATACAGGATGAAGGGAATAAATAACGTTTAGTGCCAGTAAAGTCCAATTAAAGAGGGTTTGAGGGTCTCCAATGAGGTAGACAGTAGGTCAGGACTGCTCCCGAGTTGTTGATGGTACTGTCTAGTTGCCTGATAACAGGCACGGCTCCAAGTCCGTGGTCAGTGTGGCATCGGGTGCTGCTGCCCTTGGCAAACTGGTTTCAGGTTTAGTTACAGTCAGGGACAAAGTTTCTTCGGCATCGGTAGCGCAGCGGTAGAGTTGCTGCTTTACAGCGAATGCAGCGCCGGAGACTCAGGTTCGATCCTGACTACGGGTCCTGCACTGTAAGGAGTTTGTACGTTCTCCCCGTGACCTGCGTGGGTTTTCTCCGAGATCTTCGGTTTCCTCCCACACTCCAAAGACGTACAGGTATGTAGGTTAATTGGCTGGGTAAAATGTAAAAATTGTCCCTAGTGGGTGTAGGATAGTGTTAATGTACGGGGATCGCTGGGCGGCACGGACTTGGAGGGCCGAAAAGGCCTGTTTCCGGCTGTATATATATGATATGATATGATAACTCTGGAATCATCCCACACCAGTCTTTCAGCTGGGATAGTTATACCTCAACCATCCCTCACCAGCGTCAGTTTATCGGGCGACTGAGGATTAAGACAAGGGCAATTGAACTGATGGCATCACGAGACGGTCACAATAGACAAGGAACAAATTCAACATCACACCTGTAGGTTACTACCATCGCCTGAGAACGTAAAGTTAATCCAAAACAATCATCAATTCTACCAATCTCCTACAAGAAATGCCAGCGACACTTTAAATCTAAGGTCATAGTCAAATGGAAACAGGACCTTCAGCCCACTTTGCCAACGACGATCAACATGCCCCATCTACACTAGTCGCACCTGCCTGCATTTGGCCCATATCCCTCTAAATCAACCCTATCCACGTATCTGTATAAATGTTTCTTAAACTTTGTGATAGTATCTGCCCCAACTACCTCCTCTGGCAGCTCGTTCCATACACCTTCCACCATTTGTGTAAAAGAAGTTGCCACTCAAGTTCCTATTAGATCTCTCCCCCCCTCACCTTAAACCTATGTCCTCTGGTTCTAGATGCTCATACTCTGGGTAAAAGACTGATCATTTACCCTCTCTATTCCAACCTTTCTTTCCTCCTTTAAAAAAATGTTAAATATGATTATGTAAATACCCAATCCTCCACAAACCTGTTGCAGCTAGTAACATCCCGGCCCAAAAGGTCACCTATCCATATTCTCCATGGATGCTGCCTGACCAGCTGAGTTACTCCAGCACTTTGTGTCTTTCCTTGGTAAACCAGTATCTGCAGATCCTTATTTCAACATAACCAAGACTTTATTGTTGCAGCTATCATGATCAGGAATTGTTAAGGATATGTCTCATTCTCTAATATTTGGGAACTTTAACCCTTGTTACCATTATTAGTAAAATTATTACTTTCCCCTTTTCCACCACTATTCCTCATTAGTTCATAAGTTATTTTCTTTCCTTTTCATTAAACACACCCCATACCATCCCACAACAGTGTGTCTTCTACACTCCTCTGCTCTACCACTTCTTAACAAGTCACTAACATCATAAAAAAAACTCTAAATAGATCATGCTTTCAACTTGTTTGCACCAGTCTGTCTACTGGATCTGACAAATCCCTAAGCGGGATCTTACACATTCAACGTCCCAGTCCGGGTTGATGATGTGTGTAAGAAGGAACTGCAGATGCTGGTTTAAACCGAAGATAGACACACAAAGCTGGAGTAACTCAGCGGGACAGGCAGTTGAGTTAGTCACCCGTTCCTTCTCTCCAGAGGTGCTGCCTGTCCCGCTGAGTTACTCCAGCTATCTCGGGTTGATGGCGTGTCAGAATGGACTCCAGAAACTGTTTCATTCAATCTTTCCAATGGGTTGTGCGTCTAGTGGCATCAAATGTGAGTTGAGTAATACCTTCCACCAGCTAGCAAAGCAGACAAAACACAAGGAGTCCTGCTTCCACTCGTTTGAAGAAAGCAACAATGAACACGATCGCAGCAACAGACCAACAAAATACCTGATTTAACGATAGATTTAATGGCTATTTTTGAGAGTAGAATCACTTTTATTATGCCATTTCATTACTAACTTCTGGTAGTTTCTTTAAAGAAAACCGTATAGCTGAGAATATGAGTGGACTGCACTATTTAACGCAATTAGATTTAAAAAAGATGCGAGCAAAAAGAAAACAAAATTGCCAGTGTTTTGGCAAATCTTTAGATCTGCTATTTGACGTATTTCACGCCTTGGCGCTGAAAATTTCTGCTATACGGTGGCACATGATTGAGATCTTTAGAAACATATAGCTACTGTTATTGGCAGGTACAGAAGTATCTCTTGAAATGTCATGAATATGCTTGATGTTTCTTTGACCTTTTTTTTTCACTACCTGTACCATTGCTCATCGGGTCACCTGCTTGCTTATTTTTCCTGTCTCTTTCACTCATGCATGCCAGCACGTCGACCCTGGCCTAAACCACCACCCGCACCTCCGCCCATAAACACTCGGCAAAGCAGCCTTAGTCAGAGAATCAAAGGCATGCCTAAACCAACACCAAGTACTGTTACAGCTTTTTTTTAAAATTTCAGTCGTTTTAAGTTCTTTTTCATAGCTTGTTGCTTTTCACGATTTATCTTAGTTAAGTTGAATTTCGGTGCAGAAAGATATGGTCTGATATAAACTTAAACCAAATTTGCTCTTTCGTTGTAATGACTGGTTAAAATTCTAATTAGAGCATAGGGAAGGAATACTTTTGCCATCTTTGTTTAAGCATTTGGTGCACGTAACATTCGCAAATATCAATGTCAGCACAAACTAACAGTGTTGCTGCAATAACATACTGCATGATGAGTTTAAATGCTTTTATAAAAAACGGTTTTGTACGGTAATATCTTTTTAGCATCCAACCTTGCTCCAGTTAGATCCTTTCAGCTGGTAGAGATGCTGCCTCACAGACTCAGAATCCCAGGTTCGATCCTGACCTTGGGTGCTGTCTTTGTGGAGTTTGCATATTCTCCCTGTGACCACGTGGGCTGCCCTGGTTTACTCCCTCGTGGGCCGAAGGGCCTGCTTCCATGCTGTATCCTTCAAATACTCAATCTATCAAATGTTGCCTTTCAATCTCTTAAACATTTTTAGTGAATCTCATAATTCAAATACTACCTTGCCCCTGTAAATATGCCTGGCTCTAGAGAAATTTTTTATAATTTACACAACTGGAAATTGGATTGATTCCTCGATTTCCTACCAGTACATTTACAAATCACTGATTTATAGGATATTTTAAAATCTGAACTTGAACAAAATCCTGATTATTGGATAGAATCCTAGCTGGAGCACTGTGTGAATTTTATAAAACTGGAATAAACATTGCTATATATTTTACCTAATTTCTTGTAAAGTGTTTCTGTTAAATATGTATTGTGCTAAATACCAACAAGCTAAAAGTAAATATCCGTAGTCTAAGAGGAAGTGTAAGTTGACGAAAGATTGATTTGGTATTACTTTGCTCATTTGTAATACTATTCACCACAGAAAATGCAGGACAATTAGTCACTCCTGCCAAAAAATTGGAGGATACAATTCGTCTTGCTGAACTGGTCATCGAGGTCTTGCAACAGAATGAAGAGCATCATGCAGAGGTGAGTGTTGCACTAAAAACAGGACAGATCAAATAACATGATTTCAGGCCATTTTAAGGATGTTAGCTGATGATTAGATAAAAATCAGTTCTTTTCATCTCAACGTCTCTCACTATTCATCATTTTGAATAATCTTATATTGAGATCTTGACCTCCTCAAGTGGCTCTAAGCATGTCAGGAATATGTAGACACAGGGGACTGCAGACGCTGGTTGACAGATATAGAACAAAGTGCTGGAATAACTCAATGGGTCAGGCACCATCTCTGGAGAATATGGATAGGCAATCGTTTGGGTCAGACTTCTTCCGACTGATTGTATTGGTGGGGGTGAAAGCTGGAAGAGAGGTGGGGACAGGCAAAGCCAGGCAAGTGATAGGTGGATACAGGTAGGCAGGACTTTGATACTCCCATCTCCGGCCTTTGTCCATACATCTGCCAAAACCCCCCTAACTTGTATCCACCCACCGCTCTTCCAGCTTTCTCTCCCCCTACCACAATCAGTTGGAAAAAAGGTCCCAAACTGGGATGTCACCTATTCATGTTCTCCTGAGATGTTGCCTGACCTGCTGAGTTACTCCAGCACTTTGTGTCATTTCTGGAATATGTTCTCTTGATTGAATCTTCCAATGAAATCTTAAAATTGCCATTTAAAAATTCTCAGCCTGATATAACAAGGACTTTTCTGATCTAAGTTTGGTGTTAAAGTATAATGATCAGATGAAATCATATACCTTTATGATAGGCATCTTTACCCAAAGTACATTTAAGTACCTGGTCTAAACACAACACGGATGGGGCGATAGAGTTGGTGCCTTACAGCGCTTGCAGCACCAGAGACTCGGGTTTGAATCCGACTACGGGTGCAGTTTGTACGGAGTTTGTACGTTCACCCCGTGACCTGCGTGGGTTTTCAACCGAGATCTTTAGTTTCCTCCCACTCTCCAAAGATGTACAGGTTTGTAGGCTAATTGGCTTAGTAGAAATGTAAATTGTCCCTAGTGTGTGTAGGATAGTGTTAATGTGCAGGGACTGGTCGGCACGGACTCGGTGGGCCGAAGGGCCTGTTTCTGCACTCTATCTCTAAACTAAAAAAACTAAACTAAACAAAATTTCATCCTTTCCATTTGATCTTCTACAATATGCAGGTGGATATTTCCAAGCTTTAAATCTCCCAATAGGTGAATGGCCGTCTTAGAAGATAAAATACTGTGAATTTTCTCTCCAACTCCTTCTACACATGAATTTCTCAGATGTAATAACGATACAGAAAATATCACTGAAATCTGAAAAAATATCACTTAAATTTTTTTTAAGCTGCATGGTGAAGATGGTTGCCAATAATTTAAAGTTAGCTGCTGCGCATAACTCACCTGTGAAGTCACCTGTTTCCAACCATATTCTACCTGTTCTCTTCCCGAATTCCAGGCTGCTTTAAGATTTCTGTGAAATTTAATCATGACAAAAATCAATTTTTGCAAAACTAAACACCGGATGATTTCATGGTAGAAAATAGTTGGATTCCAAGCGCCCAACACTGTTGAGATTTAGCGGCCATTTCAAAATTCAGGCTTCCAGCATTTGCAGAGAATTAGTGGCAAATCAGGACATCAGCGTTAACGTTGTGTGTAAATACAACTTCCCTTTGAGCTCTTGTCGTTGTGGAGATATTCATTCTGTACACCTTTGGTAACTCACGTGAACGCAATGAAAACAACAATAGTAACATTTCAACATGTCAACAGTGTTATTTGTTTCAGTGAGAACTCCTTCTCAATCAGACTTATGCACATGATAATGGAATATGCTGTCTTTCATTCTCTGTACGTGAACACTTAACTGTATATATTGCTTAAATCAATTTCTAGTAAGAAGGTTTACTTAGTGCAAACTGAGACTTGTAAAAGGTATATCTACCCTTAAGAATTACTTGTTTGCCCAAAGTATTTCTGTTCACTGGAGCTTTTATTTCACCTATTAATTAATTTGGCCAGATGTTTAATTCAACCAAGAGGCTTCCTCCCCTTTTACTTGACAGTAAAGATGTTTGAAGTTCACAATAGTTTTTATTTTTAAGAACATCGTGTTGCGACATTTTCTTCTGCCATTTTCGTTGCTGTTTATTGGTAGATTTCTATGTTAAGTTTAACTTTCTGTGGAGATTGTATTCATGTTAACCAGAGAAAAGTGTGAAACTGGAGTTTTGAATCCATTGTGCCTTCATTATTTGGTACAAAAGTAATGCACCGGTCCCAACTAACATTTGATTTGCCTATTCAAATTTCCTCCCTACTGTTCAATCATTGTTGGATCACGACAGGGAAAGGAGGTATGTGGCTAAAGTGAATGAAACGAGTCATCTTCCCCATATGTCTCGTGCATGTCCTAAAGATATCACCCTTCCTGTTGAGATCTTACCTGGGCCTTCCCTGCTCCTACTATTCTTCGAAGCAATCTACTACCAACTCTCAGCATCTTGCTTGCAAAACTATTATTTAGACTTGGTATCTGAAACGGTTTGCTTGGCCTGGTTAAACAGCCTCTGCATGTACAACTGTAAGCTGATTCAAGCACAAGAGCTGCATCGTTCCACCAGTTCTTACCTCCTGGAAACTTTCCCTGAAGTCTACTGTAGTTATCCACGTAGATTAGAGAGATTTGTGCTTGGACTCTTGCGCTAAATGTGCTTTTCAAAAGTTCATAAGTTCTCGGGGCAGAATTAGGCCATTCGGCCCACATTGTCTACGTCGCCATCCAATCATGGCTGACTTATCTTTCCCTCTCAACCCCATTCTCCTGCCTTCTCCCGATAACCCCTGACACCCGTACTAATCAAGATTATTTTGTTGTGGTAGCTGTGCCCCCCCCATCCACTGCTTCGGAAATTTGGCTCAATTGACTTCAATGGCGGCAAATTTAGAAAACCGTTTACACATTTAGCACAGAAGACCAAGGATGAATTTTTACCCCATAGACAGAACTTGAATTAATTTTTTTGCGATGTAAAACATCGCATCAGTTCAAATGCAACTGATTGTTAAAATATAATTTCTTAAATGTCGAATCTCCTTGGTATGAGTGGGAGCGCCATCTTAAAACAAAAAGTGAAATATGTTTCTTGTTCTTGTGTGAATATGGATTACGACTCTTGCATTCCACCATATTTTGCAATGTAGTTCACTAAAAATAGAGATTTGAACATTGTGATTGGTGAATGAACGATAAGATCTCTTGGTAGAAATTCTATGGAATTGAGCAGCTTGGTTGGTAGTGTATGATGTGATTAGGACTGCCTTTAAATCATTGGACATAGGAACTCAATGTTCCTATGTCAACCTTCATCTCACCAAAGCAACATAGCCCGTTACTGTTTGCTGTGCATGCTTACCAAAAAAAAAAAAGAATGTGTACTTAGAGAAAATATGTTTGACCAGATGGGGAGAAAGATTGGTCAGTGAAGTAGATTGCTTTTGCTAGAGGGTCTCATTGTCATTTGGTTTGGTTGGAGCTGCTTTCTTCCAAACAAGGGCAGAATATCCCATTGCGCTCCCGACTCATTGGTGGAAAGGCTTCATTGAATCTGAAGATATGTAGCTTTACAACCTCTCATCTTGTGGACACAGCATTCAAGTGGCTGCTGCTTTGGGTCGATGATATCCTGTAGAATGGTGATGACGAGGGAGGAAAAAAATAACAGGCTTTGAGTGTTGAGAGGAGATAGTTAGACTCTCTCTTATTGGAGATAATTATTACCTGCATGCATAACATGAGAATGGTGTCTCGGCACTACTTCAGTTTGGAGATGGCATGGAGAGTTTCATTGGCTTCATTGTCCAGTTGAACTTTGAACATTCCAGCACCTATAACCAAGTATAAAGAGACCTCCTCCAGATTTAAAAACTGGGCGATCTAACCTGTGCAAGTCTATGCTAATCCAACCTGGGAAATTCGGAGGTAATAATCCTCACCTCACCCCCTCGTCTTTGCTTCATGGAGGAGGGGATGTGGGGCCGAGAGAGCTGGAATGCTTTGGCCTGCCCCTCAAACCTGCCCTAACGCCGCATAATCAGAGCCCTTGCAGCCAGCTGTATATTCCTCACCAGGTGTCTAGGTCTGACCTGGGCTCTCTAAGCTGCTGGAAGCCAATCTGACAATCAGTCTGATCTCTCGGCATGGATCCTACTGAAAAGAAACACGCCCACCATGAATTGAAAGCTTCACAGCACACGAGCAAGGAAGAACCTCCAGGTTTTCCAGTGAAAACCACCCTCTCCATCCACACAACCAACGCCATCTATGGAATCAATGGCCACCTGAGGTTCACACAAGGACTGTCCATCTATCTCCTATTCAGCACATCTCACAGAAGATACATTTATCCTAATTCCTTTAAAATCACAGTGAATTTGAAATGGCATCACATTGCCACAATGCTTACTGTGTACATTCAACCCTAAAAATGCATGTAAAAACTTACAAATACAACAAACATTTCCTTCCAGTTACCAATTGGCAAAAGTAGATCTTTAATCGCAAGCAGACAGGAACAATTCTAGACATGAATAGGAAAGGTTTAAGAATAGGTGACTCGGGCCAAATGCAGGCAGGTGGGACAAGTGTAGATGGGGCATGTTGGTCGGTGTGGGCAAATTGGGCCAAAGGGCCTGTTTCCATGCTGTAAGACTCTATGGCTCGATGACATTATCAATGAACAATGTGTCTGTATAGCAAACATAATGTTGCAAATCCAGAATGTGAATCTATTTGGAGCAACTTGTTAATATTTATAATTATTTATAAATGATCATGGTTTATTGAGTTTTCTGGAAGATGGGCCTAAGTTAAGTTTGATTTATGGAGCTGAACCCAATTAAGAAAATAAAGACACATTCAAAATTGTACATAAGAATTTTAAAAAATCAAGACTAATTTAAAATGCAAGGTGCCCTTATTAATTTTTGTTTTTTGCAATAAATAATGTAATATCTTGCTGTCTTTAAAATGAAGGTTACTGGTTATTGGAATCTCCCTCAGACCCCTACACTAGAATTTGCAGTTAAAAGTTCAAAGAAAATTCCAATCATTCAATTGTCTTCTCTTGCTCCAGCTAATTTGAATCTAATTCACCCTATTTTATTTTCTGTTTGCTTTCTCTGATTGCTTCTCTAATATTAAACCTCTATGCTAATTCAGATATAAACTTGTTCCTGTTTATTAACAAAGGCCCCCAATACCCTGTGTAAGAAGGAACTGCAGATGCTGGTTTACACCGAAGATCGACACAAAATGCTGGAGTAACTCAGCGGGTCAAACAACATCTCTGGAGAAAAGGAATAGGTGACGTTTCGGGTCGAGGATAAAGGGTCTCAACCCGTAATGTCACCTATTCCTTTTCTCTGGACTTGCTGCCAGACCCGCTGAGTTACTCCAGCATTTTGTGTCTAGCCCCATATACCATATTGACCAATGTCAACTTGTATCACAGAAAACTTTGTATCCAAAGGGTGAAGAAATGAAATCCAACAAACAAAACACATTTGTGATACCCTCCTCCAAGAAATTTTGGGCCACTTAGTTGACTTCATATAGATGAAGGCACTATAATGACATCGATCCTCTTGCCAAGCCACAGATTGGGAGATCCAACCTTGGCTGACATTTCCACTTGGATTTCACCAAAACGCTAAGTACCAATCTCAGCTAGATCACTGGCCAACAGCACTAAGTAGAGGTGAGGTACTAAACTGACAGAATAGGATGAGACTTATTTGTGGCCCCAATTCAGACTGTGACTTTAAACTCCCTGTACCTAGACCAAAGAGCAATGTTACCAAAGACCATAAAACTGGTGATGCATACACTCACTGACTCATCTTCACAGCCAGGTTCCTGTCTGAACAACCTCAACAGAGCCAGAATCTGGGAAAATGTACCAAAAAAAATCATTCCAAGTATTCTATTATCTTTTTAAAAAGCAGATTTAATCTGAAATTTTGCCAGTTATTGAAAGTATTGAATTGGTTGGAATAATATCAGACCTGGAAATCACACATGTTTTTTAAAAATCTACATAAAGTGAGTCATATATTGTCACAAATAAAATTTGAGAGGCTCAGTAAAATTGTGTGCCTCCCAATATTGTAGATGCCTCAGTGTCATTTGTACAAAACACCCATTGTTGGCACCACCTATGTTGCATGTTGTTAGCCAGCAACAGTTAACAGAACAAACGTGCATGCATTTTCAACACATTCACATCTCAGTCACCCCAAGATGTGAATGTAAAACACTCTGAAAATCATGGGAAACCTCCCTCCAAAATGTTGGAAAGCATGCACAAGTCCCGGCTGCATGAGTCTTTGGAGTGCAACCTAACACTAGCCAATGTACCCAACGAGGCATTGTCTTGTAGTAAGCTGGAAAATAGCATGACGTCAGTGAGTTATTGTTAAGAGAACAACGGGGAAACCCTGCACAAAGCACAAATACATCGAAGATCCTACATTGTACAAACTTTGGGAAGATTGACTGAATTGACAACTTCTCAATCGGAATGAATTGGATGGAGAATACTTCCCTCTCTCAGACAGTATTCAGGATGCTTGTTTCTTTACAATAACTCCGTTGGTTCCATAATATGAGCACCTACCCTTTAGAGTTAAGCCTGATCCAAATTCCAAATTACTGCAATGCTTTGTGAAGTATCTGAGACATTTTATTTGCATTGTTTCTATTTTTTTCTTTCTCTCTCTCTCTGGCTCCATGTTTCAAAGGCTTTTGCTTGGTGGTCCGACTTGATGGTTGAACATGCCGAGACCTTCCTCTCGCTCTTTGCCGTCGACATGGACAGTGTATTGGAGACACAAGCACCAGACACCTGGGACAGCTTTCCATTGTTTCAGCTGCTCAATGATTTCCTGAGGAGTGATTGTATGTATTAATTAATGTTTTATCAAGAACCTTTGCATGCTGTTCCATTTATATTTTCTTGGCTAGTTCTTGACTTTCGTTATAATGGAGTCCACATTAATAACGTTGACCAGTCTTGCACTAAGTGCCGTGTGCCATTGTGTTTGAGAGTATTAGGGAGAACCATCAGGTTACACAATAAGAGGAGAGGGTGAATGCAGGGAGTCTGTTACCCAGGGCAGGGGAATCAAGAACCAGAGCACATAGGTTTAAGGTGAGAGGAACAAGATTTAATAAGAACCCTAAGGGGCAAATCTTTCATTCGGAGGTTGGTGGGTATATGGAACGAGCTGCCAGAGGCAGGTACTATAACAGCATTGAAAAGGCGCATGGACAGGTACATGGATCGGAAAGGTTCAGAGGGATATGGGTCAAATGCGGGCAAATGAGACGAGCTTAGATGGGGCAACTTGGTCGGTATGGACAAGTTGGGTCAAATTAGCCTATTTCTGTGCTATGTTTAGACATGGCAATTCTGCCGCTTTGGAGACGACAAAATGTTCAATTGTGTTTTATTCCCACAATGTGCAAAGTGTAAACGCACAGTGAAATTATTTTCTTACAAACAGTCCAGACGAGTATCAGCTTCCCATTCCCGACTAGCAATTGTATGGAAATAGTCGACTGAGCCCACATGCAAGTGGCGCCATGTTTTGGCGCCATTTTCCAAGTCCAGTCCAGTTTTTTTTTAAATTAGACAAAAATAAATGTAATCAATTATTGCAAGAATAATATATACAGTACAAAACAATACCAAACAAACCCACCACCATAATACAAAATCACCCAATTATCTAAACAAATATTCTTAAATGTTACACTCTTAAACAATTATATCACCATCCTTATCAAGGATGCATTCCACCACCCACGGTGCCCAGCGGTTCCGGAAATCCCCCAGGGTGCCCGTGGACAGTGCGTAGTCCCTCTCTAAAACCACCCGGGCACGGACATAACGCTGGAAAAGGGGCAGGCAGCCCGCTCGGGCAGAGCCCTCTTCTGCCTGACGCCGTGACTCGCGGATGGACAGCTTGACCAGGCTTAGGAGCAACCCAAGCAGGACATCTTCAGCCCTAACATTCCAGTTGTTATGAGCGATGCCAGATTCAGGCGAGCCCCGGGTCTTCCCTTGGCTGGCCAACAACCAACATCCAACTTGGTGTGGGTTGGAATGTTTCCAGATGGACACCCAGAGTAGGTCCTTTAGGGAGCCTAATGCATCGTTAAGATGGCTTGGGGAACTTGAGCCTGAAAGAGCTGAAGTGGAATACCCCATTTTTAGTTTATCTTCAGATAAGGCAACACTAAAGAGGCAAGTGATTGTATTCTTACATCCTGATATGGAACCAGGAATAGCAGTGTTCCTGCCAGCACTGTGGCACTCCCGCCCACTGGTAAAAATGCTTCTTTAAAGGCTTGTGAAAATGCTTCTTTGTTTAAGAAAAACAGTAAATCTTTCTGATTCCAAGAGTTATTACCTAATGTTATCAACTGGCCATGAAAGAAATCCATCACACATTCAGCAGACATACGTCAAAGTTTAATGGAGTTAAATATTAACAACTTGTATAAACTTGATTTGCATACTTTTGGGTACCGAGAGTTGAGTGGTGATCTAATCAAGTGGCTTAACAAGTAAGAACATAGAAGAGACAACAGTCGAGCACAGGAACAGGTCCTCCAACTCACAATGTCCACGTCGGACAGAATGCCAAATTAAACTATGCTCCTCTGCCTGCACAGATCCATATCCCTCCATTCCATGCACATCCATGTGCTTATCTAAAAGCCTCTTAAATCCCACTATCATATCCCCCCCCCAACCTTGGCAACGTGTTTCAGGCCCCCACCACTCTCTGTAAATAACAAACTTGCCCCCCACACCTCCTTTAAACTTTGCCTCTCTCACCTTAATGCTCTGCCCTCTAGTCTTTGACATGTCCACCCTGGGAAGAAGGTTCTGACTTTCTACCCTACCTATGCCTCTCGTAACTCTATGTACAGTAAACCCTCGTTATAGCGTACCTTGGGGGTGGGGGCGGTGGGTAGTGTCTGTAATTGTGGATTGTCCACCATAAGCCAGTAAGGGATTATCATTGTACAAATAGTAGAAACAGACAACTACAGCTGCTGGTCAACAAACAAAAGGACACAAAGTGCTGGAGTAACTCAACGGGTCAGGCATCATCTCTGGAGAACATGAATAGGTGACGTTTTGAGTCCAAAGTCTTCTTCAGACTTTTGGTTTGGAACTGAGCGGGAATCCAGGTGAGTTGAGATGGCCGGGGGACAGGTGAGGATCGGCGGAGTCAATGGTCGCGGCCTGCAGGCGGCTGGAGTGCAGGTAAGGGTTGTGGTAACGGTGGCAGATATGGTTGGGGAGGCGGGGTGGTGTCGGCAGCCTGGCCTGGACGCGAAGATCGGTAGGTCAGTCCGCTATAATCGAAATCCGTTATAAAGAGGCCGGTAAAAAACGAGAGGTTTACTGTACATCGATCAGGTCACCCCTCAACCTCTGAACTTCAAAGGCTGTAACTTAGTAAACACGTAGAGACATTATTTATTTTCAGTGAAATCTGGAATAATCTTAACACTGCAGCTCGACGCATAGCAGAGAATTAGAAAGCCTTGCACAAAGGTTTGTAGAGTAGTGAGGTCCTCTACCTTTAGTGGCCACGGTAGTTGGACACTGAAACATGGTGGTAGATCTTAATCAAACATGGGGACAAAGAGCAATGGAGCACAGACAGGAAAATAGATTCCAAGAACAGATTACCAAAGACCTAATTGAGTGGCAGAGGCTGATTGGTCTGACTGTGCTGCGAATATTTCTGCATTCCCATTAATACAGCTTTATAAATCTTAAATCCCAATTTCAGACAACCTGTTGAATGGGAAATTCCACAAACACCTTCAAGATATCTTCGCTCCTCTTGTGGTTAGATATGTCGATCTGATGGAGTCATCCATTGCACAGTCGATTCACAGGGGCTTTGATCGGGAATCGTGGGAGCCTGTGAAGTAAGTACACCTCTTTTCCTCTTTTCATATATTCTGAGTTGAATGCTGCTGGCTGTAGATTTACACACGGTGACCAAATTTAGAACCAAGTTGCCACATTTTACCGCAGAATCTGTACAGCGAATTTTAAGATGCAAAATAAGGTGGTGCAGCGGTAGAGTTGCTGCCTTACAGCGACAGAGACCCGGGTTCGATCCTGGCTACGGGTGCTGACTGTACCGAGTTTGTACATTCTTCCCATGACCTGCGTGGGTTTTCTCCGGGTGCTTCCGTCTCCTCCCACACTCGAAAGACGTACAGGTTTGTAGGTTAATTGGCTTCAGTAAAATTGTAAATTGTCCCTTGTGTGTAGGATAGTGCTAGTGTATGGGGGGGGGGGGATTGCTGGTCGGCGCGGGCTCTGTGGGCCGAAGGGCCTGTTTCTGCTGCATCTCCAAACTAAACTAAACTAAAATTAACTTCCAGCATTCAACTTAAAGAACAACTACAGGATGTATAATTAGAAATGTACTGTGTTTGCCGTAATAGTCTAGATGGTCATGTTTTACCTGTTTCTATACTCTCGGGAACATTTTCTTGGACAAAATAAACTTGCAGTAAACTGACGTCCCTCTCTCTTTATGAAACCTTGTTAACATAAAGTGCAAAACTATGATGTTTAGACTGAGAAATATATTCAAATACAAAGTCAATCAAAACCCATATTGCACAGTATAATTTAATATCATAAATTTCTGTTATCTACATTGTATTAGGAATCCAAATTTTCATAGTTGGAAAGTTTGACAATTAAAATCCACCTTTCATAATCCTGTTAAATATATTATGGAATTATTTTAATGAAAAAAGAAATTTATGGGTGGAATTATTTTAATGAAAAAGAAATTCACCAGTGGTGCAGCTGGTCGAGCTGCTACCTCACAGCGTCAGGGACCCGGATTTGATCCTCAATTTGGATGCTGTCTGTGTGGAGTTTGCACATTGTCCCTGTGACCGTTTGTGTTTCCTCCGAGACCTCCTGTTTCCTCCCACATCCCAAAGACGCAGGGGTTTATAGGTCCTCTGTAAAATTGCCCTAAGTATGTGGGGAGTAGGTGAGAAAGTGGGATAACATCGAACACGTGTGAACGGGTGATCAATGGTCGTTGCGGGCTAAAGGGCCTGTTTCCATGCTTGTGACTCTAAATTACACTAAAAAAGCTGACTGCTTACAGTCAAATGAAATAAAGTAGAACTGAATGCAGAAGTTATCACAAAAGGTAACGATACAATCACCTTTGGAGTGCACCTTTAATTAACCCACACCCTGCTTGCCTGACCAAGTTTTTAATCTGCACTTCGTAAATACAATTAACTTCAATGCATTATCACTGAATTGTATTGAGATGTAAATGAGAAATGAGAGATAGTTTACACTTTGGGTGCAGATATATAGGTTCCAGTGGTGAGCCACCCACGACTCCAATTCCTCCCCAGCCAGGAGTCATTGTCCATGCCCTCACCCCAACAGCAACTATTTGGATCGGATATCCAAGAATAATCATTGCATGTGGAATCTAGCATGCAGCAATGAGAAACGAGACAATGAAAACATTTATTTAATGCAAAACTAAGCAATAGTTCCTGGACCACATTATATGTGGTTTAACATTCCAGCAACTCTGTACAATGTGTTGAATAGCAGGTGTGTTCCATTCAGGTCTTTGACCAGTTTCTTGCTGTGGTCCACTTATTCACACGCTGCTGTAAAATGAGCTTCACAGGCAGAGTCTTTGCAACCAAGCCCAGCAAAACTACGACCAATTTGCCTTCTGTCTGTAACTAAAGTCCCCCATTGAGTTTTAAGAATGAGAGAGGATGGACCGTAACTGGCAGCAGGTGGGAAAGTCATTGGCTCCATCTGACTAGCAGGTTTCACTCAACATAAGTTTCATAGAATGGAGAACAGTACAGCACAGTCTGAAGAAGGATTCCGACCCGAAACGTCACCTGTTCTTTATCTCCAGAGATGCTGCTGAGTTACTCCAGCATCTTGTGTCTCAGCACAGCACGAGAACAGGCCCTTCAGCCCACAATGTCTGTACCGAACATGTTGCTAAGACAAACCAATTTCATCTGCCTGCACGTGATCCATATCCCTCCATTCCCTGCATATCCATGTGCCTATCTACAAGTCTCTTGAACACCACTATTGTATCTGCTCCACCACCACCCCAGGCAGTGCGTTCCAAGAACCCACCACCTTCTGTGTAAAGAAACCTTGCCCCGCACAATAGAAGTATTCCGTCATCCGTCGGTACACGTGACAATAAAGTATCATTGAACCATCCCTTAAACGTTGTCCCTCTCGCCTTGAAGCTAAACCCTCTAGTCTTTGACATTTCCACCTTGGAGAAGAGGTTCTGACTGTCCCCTTAGAATAAAGGGGAGGCCATTTAAAACTGAGGTGAGAAGGAACGTTTTCACCCAGAGAGTTGTGAATTTGTGGAATTCTCTGCCACAGAGGGCAGTGGAGGCCAAATCACTGGATGGATTTAAGAGAGAGTTAGATAGAGCTCTAGGGGCTAGTGGAATCAAGGGATATGGGGAGAAGGCAGGCATAGGTTATTGATTGTGGACGATCAGCCATGATCACAATGAATGGCGGTGCTGGCTCGAAGGGCCGAATGGCCTCCTCCTGCACCTATTTTCTATGTTTCTATGTCTACCCTATCTATGCCACTCATAATTTTACATAATTCTATTGGGTCTCCCCTAAACCTCTGACGTTCCAGAGAAAACAATCTGTCCAACATTTCCTTGGGGCTAATACCCTCTAATACAGGTATCATTGTGATAATGCACCTCTGCCCCCTCTCCAATGTCTCGGGTGCTGTCTGTGTGGAGTATGCATGTTCTCTTTGTGTGGGTGTGGCTTTCCTCCGGGTTCTCTGGTTTCCTCCCACATCGCAGAGACGTGCGGGTTTGTGGTTTAAATGGCCTCTGCAAATTACTCCTAGTGTGTAGGGAGTGGATGAGAAAGTAGGATAACATGTAACTGGTGTTAAGGGGTGATCGATGGTTGGCCTGGACTCGGTGGGTTGAAGGGCCTGTTTCCGCGCTGCGTCTTCCAATCAAACAAATAACAAGTGGCACAAATATTTGTGATATCTCTGCGTACAAATATATTTGTAATTTTATTTATATTTTCTCATTTCATGGCTGAGCATTGGAGACCCCAGCAAAGCTTGAAATATAGTTCTCTGCCTTACGTCGCCCGACACCCTGCTGTATGTTAGCAGTTTTCAGACCCAGTGTCAATTTTTAGAGCAATACTGTCAAGCCTATGTGAAAGCCAAACGCTTTTTGCCCGTTTAAAGGACCATTGGGGCTCTGCTCTTTTCTACCTTGGTGCCAAATAGTATCTCAAAAATGGCAGTGGTGCAGAGGAAAGATGGGTACTGATCTTTTTTTTCCCATTTGCTTCCGAGTGCTGCTGCATACAAACAACTTCTGTTCTCTCTGCCGTCTGTCCCTTGCTGTGCCTGAAGAGGGCATAAGGATGCAAATTTAATGCAAATAAATGTCAGTGGCTGCAGCCAGACTGACTGTGGCAGGTGTACTTCACAGGCAAACGTCCCCATTTAAAAAACCCGACGCCACGCAATTTTCCACTGCTGTTCAGCTTAAGCAAGTCGATTAAAATGTGTAGGAAGGAACTGCAGATGCTGGTTTCTACAAAGTGGTGGAGCAACTCAGTGGACCAGGTGGAGAAAAGGAACAGGTGACGATTCGACTCGCAACCCTTCTTCAGACTGAAAGACTTCTTCAGTCTGCTGAAGGGTTCCAACCCGAAATATCGCCTGTTTCTTTTTCTCCAGAGATGCTGCCTGGCCTGCTGCGTTACTCCAGCATGTAGTGTCTACCTCAAGCAAGTGGATACTTATTTTTGTCTTTTTAATGTAAAGAAAACTTTAGACTTTACTTTAGAGATACAGCACGGAAACAGGCCCAGCGGTCCACTGAGTCCATGCCGACCAGTCATCACCCCCATCTCTACGCACCAGGGACAATTTACACTGTTTCCGAAGCCAATTAACCTACAAACCTGTATGTCTTTGGAGTGTGGGAGTAAACCAGAGCACACAAAGAAAACCTACACGGCCACAGGAGGCACAGGTTCGATCCTGACCCCGGCTGCTGTCTGTACGGGCTTTGTACCTTCTCCCTGTGACCACGTGGGTTTTCTCCAGGTGCGCCGATTTCCTCCCACACTCCAAAGACGTACTGGTTTGTAGATTAATTGGCTTTTGTAAAGTGTCCCCAGTGTCTTGGACAGAACCAGTGTATGGGGGTGATCTCTGGTCAGTGTGGACTCGGTAGGCCGAAGGGCCTGCTTCCATGCTGTATCTCAAAGGTCTAAAAGTCAGTTCAGACCTGTTTATAGAGGAATGTTTGAGAATTTGTCTAAATTACTGCTTGCATATGCAACTTTTTTTTAGCCAAGTGGTCTGCGTTTTGGAAAAGACCAATATATTGATGGCAACATTTAACTCTGATGTTCAATTTTTAAATATTATACCAAGAGTAATGGCAGCTAACTGACTCAAAAAATATTGCTGCAATGTTTTGTTAATAAACAAAAGGATGATTTTCATTTACTGATAATATAAATGTAATAACATATTTCATGCCACAAGCATTTTATTTTTGTTTGTCAATAATCAATTTATTTGCTTCCAGATGCCCCTGATCTTATTATTATTTCTAACTTTGCTTAACTCTTGCAGTTACAACACTCAGAAAATCCACAGCAAGCTCTTAGGTCATGGACATGTTCTTGATCAATAGAATTTATTTTTTGTAAACATTTTTTTTATTTGCTGTGAATTTTTTGATAGTTGTGTGGATTTATTTAGAGGTGTCACTTGCTTCCACATCTACATCTACATTGTCACTGTTATGGTGTTTTCTTTCTGTCTGTTTCTTCCACAGGAGTTTAACGAGCAATCTGCCCAATGTGAATCTACCAAATGTGAATCTCCCTAAAGTACCAAATCTGCCAGTTAACCTCCCACCAATGCCTAGTTTTTCTGCTTCGTCCTGGATCGCTACTATATATGATGCAGAGTGTGTATTGAGTACACGTTAGGTCTGATTTGTCACCTACAGCAACCTGGCATGAATTTGCACTTCATAGCTGTATGATTTCAATCTCGAATTTCATTTTTCCATTTCGGTACATAGGATGATAAAGTCATTCTCCACTCTTCGGTAAGAAAATAGCAAAGCAGATATCCAATTACCTTTCATTGAAGACATCCATTTTAGATTTAATAAAGAAAGTAACTAAAAATATGTTTGTTGTCTCAAACAATAAAAATAATCAGACTCTCACAGCGCCAGAGACCCGGGTTCGATCCTGACCTCGGGTGCTGCCTGTGTGGAGTTTTCACGTTCTCCCTGTGACTGCGTGGGTACCCTCTGAGTACTCAGGTATATCCCAAAGACAGGCAGGTTTGCAGGTTGATTGGCCCTCTATTATAAAAAGCATGTCTTCTCCTCATTTATGAATGTATTTTAATTGTATTGTGAACCCAGCACATTTTTCCTGAATTTTTGGACACAATAACGTTTTAGAGCCTTATGGTCCACAACTAAATAAATCAGAGATACCTATCTAGCCAAAATTGAACGTCACTTTCATATGCATAGTTTGTTATAATATGTACAACTTCTTGCTCAGTATATAACAAGTCATCGATGATGCTTACAAATGTTTTATATTTGGATTTCCATGTAAGACAGAACAATCCGCTCATTTGAGATACAGAGATGACTTTGTTGACCCAATGTGTCCCATTCCCACAGTGACCTTTCTGTCCTGGGCCTCCTCCACTGTCAGAGTGAGGCCACATGCAAATTGGAGGAACAGCACCTCAGATTTCGCTCGGGCAGTTTACAACCCAGCGGCATGAATATTGAGTTCTCTAATTTCAAGTAGCCCTTACATTCCCTCTCTCTGCGTCCCTCCCCCACTTTAGTCAACCTTCTAGTTACACTGTGTGTATCCCTTCATTATCACCTCTTCCGCAGCCAGCAATGGACCATTGTGGGCCCCACCTTTCTTGTGTTATCAGTGCTGGCTGTGATTTGTTCCGTACCTTTTCATACCTCTAGTTTCCCTCTCCCCTGGCTCTCATTCTGTGGATGGGTCTCGACCCAAAACGTCACCTATTCCTTTGCTCCAGAGATGCTGCCTGACCCACTGAGTTACTCCAGCATTTTGTGTCTGACTTTGTTACCCAATGATTTAAGCAAACCAGTATATGGTGGCCAGTAACACTACTGTATCATAGGAGCTAACCATCCAATTACAAAGAAAAAAAATGTTTTTTGGTTTTGCTTTCAAAAAGTATCTGATCACTTGAATTTTTGCAAAACCCATAATTTGAATTATTTAAAAGGAAATATTTTAACAAAGTAACGTGCAAAGTTGTTAACTATATGCATACTTAACAGTTTTAAATGCATTCAAATTACTGAAAGCACGACATACAGCCTTGCAAAGTGGGAAACATTCCAAATTCAAGAAGAAAAAAAAGTATTTTCATGCCAGGTTGACTATATGGAAGACTAGATTAGGAAACATATGAAAATGGAATGCATAAATGATTTCCACTTTCCTTTGTTGCATGCTGTGTGCTAGTTTGGAAAGATATGGATCAATCATTATCGGAAAGCTAAGTCAACAACCACAATAAAATCTTATCATGGGCATGCCCCATCCTCTTAACCTAGCCAGTGGACTGTTGGATGTTGACCTACTATTTAATTGTGATACACTTTGTAGCATGTTACGAGATATCCTTTATAATGCACAACTCGTTATAACGTGTACAATACTTGGCTCACCAGGGACTGTTATATTGAGGATGGCATGCAATAATACACAGAGAAATCAGGCTAAAGATGCACAGCTCATAATCCCTGGTTGAGTGGTTGTGTTCTTGGTTCTCCAGAAGTAATGGCATAAATCTTCAGTGTGCTCACAGAAAGCACTTTGTTGTGACATGGATAATTTACGTAAAAAATAAGTGGACTTATAAGATGCTTGATTCTATATCTTTCCAATGGAACTGGATTACTTCCAACCTCCTCTCATGCAATATTTGCAACCCTCCCCCCTTTGTGCAAGAGATGAATTACTTTAACTGTGATCTCTGTAGACAACTGATAAGGGTTCACCCCCCTCCCCCCCAAAAAAAAAACCCAAAATAGACCCTCTCTTAGGAATATGTTCGTGTCACCACAGAGTTCCCACAAGGTGAGGGTTACCTTGGCATGCTGGGGTACGGTCTCATCCCATGGTAGCTTTCTCCACGCTCTGAAGCAATCATTACTTTAGTGCAGCTGGCATCCATCGCATTGGAAACGCACGCTGCCATATGTTGTTTCTGCAGATGATGCCAGCAGTAATGGTAATGCATGGTGTGTACAACATCTAAAAAAAAAAGTGCAGTGTTGGCATTAGTGGTTTGCGAGGATGAATTTCATGAGGCAAGAAAATGTGTTTCGAATCTCACAGTGAAGCCAAGCTGCTAAAATTCTGAATCACACAGGATTAGTTCGTCAAATGGCATTGGTCACAATCCCGCCGACTTATTCCTGTGCTGCTTGGAATTTTCTGTGGAGGAGCGTTATTTGATTATCTCAAAATTATTTAGTCCTGGTCGCCCAAAATAAGGCAGCTGTTGGCAAGGGGTGAAGAGAACAGCCAAGCCTCGCCGACCACTACTTACCACAAAACCACCTGATCCCGACTCGAGCTACGACGTGTTTTTGAGAGACATGTTTTGATCCTTGCATGAAATCTCAACGTAAAACGACCACTAATGGTTGTAATTCCAGGTTACTTTTTACCATACACTTTTTATTAAAAAAACGTACTTGTTCTCTGGTAACTTTGAAAACTTTTTCCTTTGCAGTCTTTTTTTGATTGTTAACCGTTACATACATGAGACAACAAGCCTTTAAGGTGTATGATAAAAAAAAATCAAGAGCTATGACTATGGAGACCTTACACCCAATATTCCCCCCTTGTTTATTGACTGCTGTACACCCCAGGCATTGATTGCAGCGTCTTTGATCGCTGGCGGCTGGCGGAGAGTGGTTTTAACATCCTTGTTTTCTTTGCAGCAATGGCTCAGGTACCTCAGAAGATCTGTTCTGGAAACTGGATGCCCTGCAGACCTTTATTAGAGATCTGCACTGGCCAGAAGAGGAATTTGCAAAGCACCTGGAGCAAAGGCTGAAGCTCATGTCTAGCGATATGATTGAATCATGCGTTAAAAGGTTAGGCTTTCTATGGAAGGATTAAAGACTAGCCCAACAAGTATTTGTGTGAGAACATAATCCCTATTTAGTGATTATCTATAAGATTTAATTATAGTTAATGATTGCCAATTTAGATATAATGGAACCCTGTTGTATTACAGCGACGAGCTTGTCACAGCACGTCAATCATCCGCTGTCCACAATTCTGTATTACGATCACTTACAAACATAGTCTTAATTGGATATTACATGGGAATGCTAACTGGTGACAGAGTTAGACAAGTGGCTCGAAATGTGACGCCAGAGTTTCACAAACTTCCTCCTCCTCTAGAAACTACACGTCGCAGTCAGTTGCCTACTGCAGACAGTGAAGTAACGCACAGGAGAATAGAAGGGGCCATGTTTCAAAGTATTTTGCAATAATTCTCTGAAGCAATGAGGGTTTAATACGAAGAATACATATGTTTTAATTAAAAAGTACAATCTTATTGCTTGTCTCTGGCAGTGTGCCCCGAACACCATTTGTGTGTTTGTGATTTTAAAACAATCCTTTCCCCCCCCCCCCCTCTGGTAGGACGAGAATTGCATTTGAGGCCAAGCTGCAGAAGACAAGCAGGTCAACAGATTTCCGTGTTCCACAGTCAATATGCACCATGTTCAACGTGATGGTCGATGCCAAGGCACAGTCCACAAAGCTTTGCAGCATGGAAGTGGGCCAGGAAGTAAGTTAACACTTTTTCATGAAAATTAGTAGTTCTATATGAGCGGCTTACAATAGAAATCAGATTTAGCTGCTGCAATTCATTACATAATTATAATGTTCGGATCAAAATATTTATACTGGGTACAAAGATGATCCATTTCGTGCATAATACGTTGAACAAAGCATTGACAACTACGAGACCAATCTACATTAATCCTTCCCTACTTAATCTGTGCTGCAGTGTTCAAAGATAGATGTCTCTGCTTACAAATAAATATCTGCAGAGATTTAGATTTTTAGAGATACAGCGTGGAAACAGGCCCTTCGGCCCACCGGGTCCACGCCGACCATCGATCACCCCGTACACTTGCACTATTCTACACACTCGGGGCAATTTACAATTTACGGACGTCAATTAACCAACAAACCGGAACATCTTTGGAATGTGGGAGGAAACCGGAGCACCCGGGGAAAACCGACGCAGGTCACGGAGAGAACGTGCAAACTCCGTACAGACAGCACCCGTGGTCAGGATCAATCCCGGGTCGCTGGCGCTGTGAGGCGGCAGCACAACCACTGTACCACCGTGCCGCCTCTATTTTGTTATAACTTCAGTTGAATGGGGTAATGCAGCAATGGGAAAACTTCCAAAATTATTTAATATTTCTGAATTTACTGGATTGCAAAAATTTGACAGAAATTTGACAGAAATCCAGAGAGTACAAGGATAGGCACACAAAGAGCCAAAAACTGTAAGGCTACAATCTGAAAGCTAGGAAGCCTGAAATCGGAATTAACTCAACTTTTGACCATTGTTGGCAAAGTCGGTAGTCAAGTCAAGAGGAGTCAAGTGCGGTAAATTGGCAAATGTACATAAAACTGAACAATTAAATTCTTACATGCAGCAGCATAACAGCCCTGTAAGCACAGTACTCATAGGCAGCATTATAAAGAAAAAGAAGTTCAAACATTTTAAAAATACCATATTAGTGGGAAACAAAACCCAAAGCCCCTAGTGCAAACAATACAGTTTGTAGTTTAGTTGGTGTGTGTAGGGTTCAAGGGCCTGATCACTGTTGGGAAGAAACCGTTTCTGAAGCGCCTCCGAATAATGTTCTGTTCAGTGGCACCTGACATTTTATTTATCTGAAAATGAAGTTCTCTTCCCATTTCCACGGCACATGACAAGCACACAGTCAGTCGGGATGAGAAATCCCCGAAGCAGAATTTGAGCGCCTTTCAAAATTGGATTGGTTGGTTGAAAGATACAGCATGGAAACAGGCCCTTCGGCCCACTGAGTCCACATTGACCATCAATCACCCGTTCGCACTAGTTCTATGTTATCCCACTTTCGCACCCACTCTCCACACACTAGGGACAATGGACAATGGCCAATCGATCTGCAAACCCACACATCATTTGGGATGTGGGAGGAAACCGAAACACCCACGCGGTCACAGGGAGAACCTGCAAACTCCTCACTGACAGCACCTGGGTCTCTGGTGCTGGGAGGCAGCAGCTTCACCGCCTGAGCCACTGTACCGCCCTGAATTTCATAAA
Organism: Rhinoraja longicauda; assembly: GCF_053455715.1. Taxonomy (NCBI): domain Eukaryota; kingdom Metazoa; phylum Chordata; class Chondrichthyes; order Rajiformes; family Arhynchobatidae; genus Rhinoraja; species Rhinoraja longicauda. The sequence continues at coordinate 41,439,030 of NC_135969.1, forward strand.
GCATGTCCCTGGAGGCCCCAGTTCAAAGATCAATTAAAAGATGAAACATTTCTTTTTTTTTTCAAATTTGAACAACCATAAAATTATAACCTCAGAGCCTGGCAGAGTGATAGGTGGATGCAGGTGAAGGAGGTTTTGGATAGGCAACGTCTTTGAAGTTGACGAGTTTAACCACACATCCCTACCTTTTCTTTGTTCCCCAACAAATTTATTCTCTTCAGTAAGTACCTATGGAATGTTCCTTATGGAATTTGCATCTAACAATCTTTCCGTTAGTGCTTTGCAGATCTTGTCGGCCTTCTCGTTGAAAGCATAGCTTTATTTTCTCTGGTTCTTTTGCGAATTAAAAATACGGTGATCTTAGATTGCCTCTCCTATTGCTGAAAGAACCAGTCTCTCACCAGCAACTCTGTCAAAAGCCTTTGGCATAGGTACACGGAACAGTTGAGCACAGGAACAGAACCCAGAATATCTAAGTCGAACATGTAGCCAAGTTGAACTAATCTCATAGAAACATAGAAAATTGGTGCAGGAGCAGGCCATTTGGTCCTTTGAGCCAGCACCGCCATTCAATATGATCATGGCTGATCATCCACAATCAGTACTCTGTTCCTGCTTTCTCCCCATATCCCTTGATTCCGTTGCCCGCACGTGATCTGTATCCCTCCATTCCCTGCAAATCCAAGTGCCAATCTAAAAGCCTTTTAAATACCACTATCATATCTCTCACCTTCATCACCTTCGTTCCATTGTTCCATCACGCACCACCTTCTGGGTTAACAATAAAAGCTTGCTCCATACATCCCCTTTAAACCGTACCCCCCTCACTTTAAAGCTATGCCCTCTGGTCTTTGACATTTGCACCCTGGGAAAAAGGTTCTGACTACCCTATCTATGCCTCTGGTCATTTTATATACTTCTATCAGGTCTCCCCTCAGCCTCTGACACTCCAGAGAAAACAATCCACGTCTGTCCAGCCTCTCCCTGTGGTACATCCGCTAATCCAGGCATCATTCCGTTGGACTTCCACTGTACCCTTTCCAAAGCCTTCACATCCTTCCTGTATTAACCAGCAAACCCTTCAGCCCACTGAATCCACTCCGACCATCGATCACCCACTCACACTAGTTCTATGTTATCCCACTTTCTCACCCGCTCACTACACACTAGGGGACAATTTTAGTGGACAATTAACACACAAACCCGCACGTCTTTGGGATGTGGGAGGAAACCAGAGCATCCGGAGGAAACCTCTGCAATCACAGGGAGAACATGCAAACTCCACGCAGAAGGCCCCCAAGGTCAGGATCAAACTGGGGTCTCTGGCACTGTTAGGTGCTTTACCAGCTGCTCCACGATTTATAGTTATCCCCCGTAATTTCTTAACTTACACATTTGTTTAGTTGTTCTGCCTGTTAGTTTTTCTGAGAGGTTTTTTTATTAATCTTAGTTTTGTTATTCCTAATGGTACAACTGGAGTATCTAATCCTAGTTAGACTCACAGTCTGGTGCATAATGTAGAGTTACATTGTAAGTTGGGTCAGGACACATGCAATTAAATTCAGAATAATTATTGATAATATGTATATATGTAGGCATCTTGTCATTTAATTAAGTCTCTTCCTTAAAACCAGTATTTTCTATTTAAAAAAAGATTCTCCATATACTGTGGTTAGAATCAATTCTGTGCACAGTTTATGCATTGTCTTTGTGGATAGTTTATGCTTGCTAACAAATTTCCCCACCACTGAAATATCCCAATTTTATTGTTGTATGTTGTACTTAGTTTAACTTACAATTGATCTCTTCAGAAGATTAGCAACATCTCAATTGTTTCCAGATCATATTCTCCACGGCATGTGTGCCTGTGCTTTAATGATCCTGTCAGTTGTATCTCTCACCTGAACTCATTAGCTACGTTCAGGTTGTGCTCATGTTAAACAACGCTACACATCTGAGTCCTGTTTCTCTATACAAACTCGCTATGCCGTTCTACTTCTGTGTAGCAATGGCCATACACATTTAGACACGCAGGGCATGGTTCTATGCCAGTCTTGTCCCATAAATCATGCCTGTCCTAGGACCCATCTGCAGACTGGTGGAGTAAGCGGGAGAAAGCTGGAAAAGGGAGGTAAATGGGGTTGTGATCAGCAGACAGGTGGAGTAGGTTTAGTTTAGAGATACAGCGCAGAAACAGGCCCTTCGGCCCACCGAGTCTGCACCGACCAGCGATCCCCGCACATTAACACTATCCTACACACACTGGGGACGATTTTTACATTTGTACCAAGCCAATTAACCTACAAACCTGTACGTATTTGGAGTGTGGGAGGAAACCCACGCAGGTCACGGGGAGAACGTACAAACTCCATACAGACAAGCACCCGTAGCCAGAATCGATCCCGCGTCTCTGGCGTTGTAAGCTCTGTAAGGCAGCAACTCTACGCTACGCTACCGTGCCGCCCATAAAATGTGACATAGGGTAGAGGTGAAAAGGAGACAAAGGGATGTCAGACATTGTGGGGCAAAGGCTAGCTGTGCTGGATATTCTATGTTCTACGTTCTAAGGACTGAAAGAGCATCATTCATCAACAATACGCACACAAATGTTTTATTGTATATGATACCACCACCAAAATATTGGAATAGTAAACAAATGGTTTTGGACAGAACTAGATAAAGGAGCACAATTTTTAAACACAAGGACCACCTGTACAAGCTGGTTTACAACAAACGACACAACGTGCTGGAATAACTCAACGGGTCGTGCAACATCTCTGGAGTACATGGATATATAACATTTCAGGTCGGGACTTTAGACTTTAGAGATACAGTGCGGAAACAGGTCATTCAGCCCACCGATCACCCCATATACTAGCACCCTCCTACCCCTTAGGGGCAATTTACAATTTTACCGAAGCCAATTAACTTACAAACCTAGGAGTGTGGGAGGAAACCGGAACATCCGAAGAATGCCCACGCGGCCCCAGGGAGAACATACAAACGTTGTACAGACGGCACCCGTAGTCAGAATCAAACCCAGGTCCCTGACGCAGTAAGGCGGCAACTCTACTGCTGCGCCACCATGCTGCCCTTCTTCAAATTGTGTACGTCTTTTTACATACAGTACATACAGTTTAGCTTATTGTCACGTGTACCAAGGTACAGTGAAAAGCTTTTGTTGCGTGCGATCCAGTCAGTGGAAAAACAATACATGATTACAATCGAGCCATTTACAGTGTACGGGTACTGTGTAAGTTGAGGGAATAACGTTTAGTGCAAGGTAAAGCCAGCAAAGTCCAATCAAGGATAGTCCGAGGGTCACCAAAGAGGTAGATAGTAGTTCAGCACTCCTCTCTGGTTGTGGTAGGATGGTTCAGTTGCCTGATAACAGTTGGGAAGAAACTGTCCCTGAATCTAATGAAGACTTGTTCAGGCGCTGTCTGCCTCATTTTGTTTAATATCGCATTTTGCCCATGCACTCTGTTTCTCTTTCAGCGGCAATACCATTCTAAAATTGACGAGTTGATTGAAGAAACTGTCAAAGAAATGATAACACTCTTGGTTGCAAAGGTACAGTGAAGGATGTTATGACCATGGTTTAGAAATCTGACCTCTTATTTAAGAACACCCTTTTAACAAGGATGGTTTTCACAATTGGATATTGTAAATAGAAATTTAGTAGATTTCACCTGAGGTTTTTAAAGGGTGTGATTATTTAAATAATCTATTAGCATTAGCATTATTAATTCATAGTATTATTGTACAAATTATTGTATCATTTGTTGAATTATTAAGTGTATGTCAAATGCTTTACTGATATAAACGTGTTAATGAACTTTTTGGAGACTTCTATATATTTTTAAAAATCACATTGTAGGGAGACCTATTAGTCTTTTTAATTCCATTGAATTTGATGGAGAGAAAATTCACTAACTTAACTGAGCAATAGTAGTACATCAATCTGGCCACGGAAATTTATATGAACATTTGTGGTTCAATAAGCAGCAAAAATAGCAGAAGACTGAACTATATAAATGACAAGACGGGTCCTTTCAGTTCAGTCATTAGAATGAAGAGTTCTGGAATAAAATAAGGGATGGGTTAAAGCTTCAGTTTTTCAGCCTGTGCCTTTTTGTGCTAATGATCATCTATTTTCAGATCGGTAAGAACGGTTAAAGTTTTAAGTGTAAGTGATGTCATTTGACTTTGATCATTTCCTCCCATTAGTTTGTTACTATTTTGGAAGGAGCGCTGTCCAAACTATCCCGATACGATGAAGGGACTCTCTTCTCATCCTTTCTGTCATTCACTGTAAGAGAAACATCTTTATTTTGTTTTACTTTCTTGAAGATGAACGTTGGCGCTCTGTCCATTCGGAAATATAACACAAAAATATTCCATGTTTTCATTCAAATTTGCTGTAAGTGGCATATTGCTTACTTGTGAACTCTGGCTAACACCCGTTGAAACAAGTCCATATGTGAAGATGTGTAGGCAGGAAATGCAGATGCTGGTTTATACCGAAGGTGGACACAAAATGCTGGAGTTACTCAGCGGGTCAGGCAGCATCTCTGGAGAAAAAGAATAGGTGATGTTTAGGGTCAGAACCCTTCTTCAGACTGAAACATCATCCATAATTTTTCTACAGAGATGCTGCCTGACCCGCTGAGTTACTCCAGCGTCTTGTGTCTATCTTCCCTTTGTGAAAACATCTCATCATTACAGCTTGTTAGCATCAATTCTGTAATAGCATCATTACAGCTTGTTAGCATGCAGGAAAAATGTTCCCGATGTTGGGGGAGTCCACAACCAGCGGAATAAGGGTTGGCCATTTTAGGACTGAGATGAGGAGAAACATTGTGACATTTGCATCAAAGTTTTCTCCATTCCTAAAGAATAACTATCTCGCAAGAGTGCCCTACACGTGGCGACTCTTTGCATACCTTTGGGTATGGTGTGCAAAACAAAGAATCTCACTGTGACAGGTCACATGTGATAATAAAGTATAAACCAATCAATCTATTGATCTGAGGTTCTACTCTAGTCATTTTATGAGGCACAGTTAAAGGCATTGTGCTTCTTTTGTACATTATAAATATACGTGCTTTAATGCGATCTGTGGATTTACGTCAAGGATTCTTCTTGTCATCTCCTTCTTTCTTTTGTTTTGAAGGTGAAAGCAGCCTCCAAGTATGTGGATGTTCCTGTAAGTGTACCTCTATCAACTATCAAAGTCTTCATCAACTTTTCTGTTGGCGTGCTGGTTACATTTCTGAAATAAGATGAAAGAAATTTAGACAAAAATAGTTCAACTCAGAAAGTAAAGATGTTTCCACATGTGTGGGAGTCCAAAACAGGAGGCCATTAATATGTGAAAGTCAGCAGGTGATCCATGATGGGATACAAGAGAAACAACTTTATTCAGGGAGCCAACTCAATGGATATTTTTAAGGCGGAGATCGACAGATTCTTGATCAGATGAGGAAAACCTTTTCAGTCAGAGAGTTGTGAATCTGTGGAATTCTCTGCTTCAGAAGGCAGTGGAGGCCAATTCTCTGAATGCATTCAAGAGAGAGCTAGATAGAGCTCTTAAGGATAGCGGAGTCAGGGGGTATGGGGAGAAGGCAGGAGCGGGGTACTGATTGAGAATGATCAGCCATGATCACATTGAATGGCGGTGCTGGCTCGAAGGCCCGAATGGCCTCCTCCTCCACCTATCGTCTATTGTCTATAGTACGGGTGTCAGGGGTTATGGGGAGAAGGCAGGAAAATGGGGTTGAGAGGAAAAGATAGATCAGCCACGATTGAATGGTGGAGTAGACCTGATGGGCCGAATGGTCTACTGCTCCTGGAACGTATGAAATTACAGGTGCTCCTCAGCTTCCGATCGGGTTCCATTCCGAAGAAACCCATCAGAAACCAAAGCTATTGTAAGTCGAAATGCATTGTAATGCACGCGATCACGTGGCCGGACACGAGAGGCGGGTCTTTGCCGTTTGCACCATCGCAAAGTCGAACTATTGCAAGGCGGAACATCGTAGGCCGGGGAGCACCTGTATGTATCGGTGTACAATGAAAAGCTTTGTTTTGCATGTATTCCAAATAAATCAGATACTATACATAAATTCATTCAAGCCAAACCCAAGTTCAACAGGTAGAGCAAAGGAAAAGATTCTGAGTACAGAATATTATTCATTTATTGCCAATAACAGTTTATAATTGCTAGCTTTTAGGACTCGAGTACCCAATGTTTTTTTCAGCGAAAGTAATCTCCTGTTCGCTAATGAGTAGAATAAGAGAATCAAACTGATGTTTCTTACTGACCTAATTGGTGGAGTATTGAATCGTTGTGATTAATTCCAAGTAACTGTTACCATTTTCCTGCAGTGTATTTATAGTTCTATCATGTACGATGAGTGTTATAAATTGCTTCAATGCCCCTGGGAAAAGGGGAGGAAATGCCAGCCACTTGCTCTAGGATTTAATTCACTCTTCTGGCAAAATAACAGTGGGTGATTAGGACAATCCTCACTGAAGTTCACTTATCATTCCTTAAAAAAGTATTCTAAAAGGCCATGTGATTATTACCCAGTGGTAAAAACCTGTACGTTTTCTACTTGATTAATTGAATTCTGGAGCAGTCAATGGTGCAATTTTGCCTTCAATTTTTGCTACAGAGTCATAGTCAGAGGCTTTTCAGCCTAAATGTTCCATGCTAGCCAGGATGCCTCATCTGCATCAGTTCCACCTGGTCTCGTTTGGCCCGTATCCCATTAAACCTTTCCTATCCTTTATGACGAACGTATTTGAGAACAAAATGGAAGGTTTATTGAACTTTTCAACTGAATAAATATCGGTCTGAAGAAGGGTCTCGACTCGAAATGCCACCTATCCATGTTCTCCGGGGATGTTGCCAGACCAGCTGAGTTTAGTTTAGTTTAGTTCTGTTTAGAGATGCAACGCGGAAACAGGCCCTTCAGCCCACCGAGTCCACGCCGACAAGCGATCCCCGCACACTTACACTATCCTACACACACTAGGGACAAGTTATAATTATACCAAGCCACTTAACTTACAAACCTGTACGCCTTTGGAGTGTGGGAGGAAACCGGAGATTCCGGAGAAAACCCACGCAGCTCACAGGGAGAAGGTCCAATCTCTGTACAGACAGCATCGTCTGGTTTTCAGTGGTCAGGATCGAACCCGGATCTCTGGCGCTGTAGAGCAGCAACTCTACCGCAGTGCCGCCACACCACACCCATGCTAGAGTTACTCCAGCATTTCACATCTTTCCTGTAGCAAATGTATCAGGATGCCAATTTAATTCCAGTTTGTGTACAATTGGTGACACATGTAGTCTTGGTCCCTATACTGATGCAGAGCATGTACCACTAGAACCATGTGGCTTCATGCACTGTTTGTAAGTTTATTGCTGATTGATTTAAAGTCAGAGTCTTACTGCACATCCCTCTCCCCCTGCCCCCCCCTCCCCCCCCATCTGACTGGTTTATTGTCACGTGTACCAAGGTACAGTGAAAAGCTTTTGTTGCGTGCTAACCAGTCAGCAGAAAGACAATACATGATTTACAGTCGAGCCTTTACAATGTTTCGATACATGATAAGGGAATAACATTTAGCAGGAGGTAAAACCAGCAAAGTCTGATCAGGGATAGTCCGGTATTCCACCAGCATGTAGAAACAAAACTGCATCACTGGTTTATACCAAAGATAGACACAAAGTACTGGAGCAACTCAACAGGTCAGGACTGCATCTCTGGAGAACAAGGATGGTGACATTTTGGGTCTTGACTGAACTTCAGACTCTGGAATTGCTTTGTTTTTTTTTGTTTGAGTATCTGTGCAGGGCGTGATGGCACAGTAATTGCAGCAAGAATAAACACAAAATACTGGAGCATCACAACGGGTCAGTCAGCATCTCTGAAGAAGGGTCCTGACCTGAATCGACACCCTTCCTTTTTCTCGTTATCCCATTAAACCTTTCCTATCCTTTATGATGAAACAATTGGAGAACAAAATTGAAGATTTATTGTACCTTTCAACTGATTAAGTATTATTCCGAAGAATGGTCTTCACTCGAAACATTACCCATCCTTTTTCTCCAGAGATGCTGCCTGACCCGCTGAGTTACCCCAGCACTTTGTGTCTATCTTTGAATTCCTCCAGCAGTTTGTTTACTGTTTGAGATCCCAACGTCAGCAGACTTTTGTGACTTCGCTTGAAAGGCCACTCATTAGCACCCTGCAAGCAAAACTCTAGTGTTAACCAACCACAATTTCTGGTGACTGACAATCAAATACTCTGAAGAATGGGAGCCCTGTGGTCTTGGACCTATCTTATTTTTAAAAAACAATTCACAGCAAAGGCATACCATTATATTCTTCAGATGTAAACAGTCGGCATGCCAATATCAGTACCCTTAAACAGTCTTGTGGTTCAGCCCAATAATGAGCTTAGATGATTACTTTGTATTAAAGTAAAGTACCGGTGGCCTCGAAGGTGACATTTTCTGCATAAGGGAGAAAAAAGGTGAGAGTTGATTTTCTCTTCTTGATAAAGGTGTGTGGTCTGAACTGCTTATTGACAGAAACAAAGGAAAATTAATGTTCTGCATTCAGTCATACCAAATAAAAGTGAATTATAAATACAAAGAATCCTATTAACCTTTAGAGCCAAGCTCTATTCGGTCTGTGTAATGAGGTGCGGGTTGGACACCATAATGTGCACGAGTAACTCAGATTGCACCCCCTCCCCCCCCCCCCCCCCCCCACCTCCTCCACCGCTCACACGCTCACAACAGCCCTTTCATTTTAATTGGGTTACTATAGATGTTATTAAACCCAACTCAATATCAGGTATGTCATTGGCAAACTGATAATTAGCATTCACCAACAACCACTAATCATAGAAATACTGCCTTGTGGAATCTGCACTTCTTGAAGATTTAAATCCCTTTTTAGCTTGTTTTAACCTGCAAAAGCATACAAAAACAGGCCCTTCAGCCCACTGTGTCCACGCCGACCATCGATCACCCGTCCACACTAGTTCTATGTTATCCCTTCTTCAGACCGAGAATCAGGGGAGAGGGGGAGAACATAGAGATACGGAAGGGTAAGGTGTGAAAACACAGAAGGGTCTCGATCTGAAACGTCACCCACTCCTTCTCTCCAGAGATGCTGCCTGGCCCGCTGAGTTACTCCAGCATTTCGTGTCTATCTTCATGAACAAAGTCATTTGATTATGCTTCATTTTCTCTGACTTTTTTTAACTTCGGAAAATGGGACACTACCTGCAGGGAAAGGTCAGGATAATTGGCACCTACGTAAATGTGTTGTGAATTTAGCAAATAAATGGAGAGAGTTGTTCAGACACTTCTTCCTGAAGATGCTACACTTCCAACAACACCGCAAATATTATTAGAAACCTTCAGCTCAGAATATCTTGGGAGTTATTATCTTCGTTTCAATCAGTGTCTTTAGTATAAAAATCCCGTCACCTTTCCCGAATCGTGAAACACTTGGTTCTCAGCTTTCATGTTGATAGAGGCACAGCCCTGAGGAGCAATCTCCTGTAGAATCTCATCCCTGAACAGACAGATTATCCTCTGGAAGTAGTTCACCATAGAAACAATCAGAACCATTCAAATAGCCGTCTGTGAGATTTTTAGGCAGCAAATGCTTAATAATAACAGCCAAGCTGTTTTACTTTTTAAACATGGCTGCCTGGTATAAAATGAAATATGAAGACTGAGCAATAATATGTTCACCAAAAAATGTTTTTAGTTTTAGTTTTTAGAGATACTGCGCAGAAACAGGCCCTTCGGCCCACCGAGTCCATACCAACCAGCTATCCCTGCACATTAACGCTATCCTACACACACTAGGGACAGTTTACACTTATACCAAGCCAATTAACCTACAAACCTGTATGTCTTTGGAGTGCGGGGGAAAACCCACGCAGGTCATGGGGAGAATGTATAAACTCCATACAGATAGCATCCGTAGTCAGGATTGAACCCAGGTCTCTGGCGCTGTAAGGCAGTAGCTCTAACGCTAGGCCACCATGCCACCAAAGTATTATATCAGTAGACTGGAATCCAGACACCTGGCAAATATCACCATGGCAACTGGGAATTTAAATTTAGTCAATTACATTTATCTATTATGGAAAGATAGCATTGGAAATTTTAATTATGTCTATCCAATCGTTATATACATTTTTCTGGTTCAGTAAGGTCCTATAGGGAAGGTATTCTGCTGTCATTACATGTTCTCGCATTTATACGACACCAGAGTATATAATTAACCCTTAGTAATCCATCCCAACATAGCAAGGCAAATTGCCATGCCAAATAATTGAATTAGCCAAATAAGATGACAGGCCTAGAAATCAGATCTACACATGGCAAAAACATACCCAGCAGAGTAAATTTTGTAAAGACGGACTCAGTCATATTTAGAGAAGAGAGGCAGAATTAGTAGGCCGACCCACAACGTTGCGTAAACATTCCCTCCACAGATGCTGCCTGACCGGCTGAGTTCCTCCAACACTTTGTGTGTTGCTCAGGGGACCTGGCCCATTGACCAGTCAAGCAATAGCTTCATGTGGTATCTCTTAAATAGCATATAGTTAAATAGCAAAGCTATACAGCATGGAAACTGCCCTTCGGCCCAACCTGCCTATGCTGACCAAGTTGCCACATCTACACTAATCCCCGCGACCTCTAGCGTCCCAGAGAAGTTATGTCTTATTGAACTGCTTTTGGTCGCCAGGTTTGCTGGTCATGTAAAGTGAAGGATTTGCCTTACAGTAATGGATCGACTGGGCTTATATTCACTGGAATTTAGGATTAGAGGGGATCTTATAGAAACATATAACATTCTCATGGGATTGGACAAGCTAGATGCAGGAAAAATGTTCCCGATGTTGGGGGAGTCCAGAACCAGGGGTCACAGTTTAAGAATAAGGGGTAGGGCATTTAGGACTGAGATGAGGAAAAACATTTTCAGCCAGATAGGTGTGAATCTGTGGAATTCTCTGCCACAATAGGCAGTGGAGGCCAATTCACTGGATGTATTCAAGAGAGAGTTAGATGTAGCTCTTAGGGCTAACGGAATCAAGAGAAATGGGGAGAAAGCCGGAACAGGGTACTGATTCTGGATGATTGGCCATGATCATATTGAATGACGGTGCTGGCTCAAAGGGCCGAATGGCCTACTCCTGTACCTGTTTTCTATGGCTCTATGTAAACCAGAATCTCAGAGAATGTGGACAAGGACTTATTTAGACCAGTGCTTCTTAACCTATTTCAGTGTCATTCACCCTCGAGTCTTTATCATAAAATATTTCATTCACTCTCGACTAGATTTTCTTATGTTTTTTGGTAATTTTCGTCTTATCCTCCCTTGTGGATAATTTGATATATAATTTATTTTGTCACATGAGCAAAAGACATAAATCAACTCATTTCTTATGTGTTTATTTTATTCAACTTTTTGAACATCCTAAAAATATGTAAAGAAAACTAGGAGTGAAAAAAAAAGGTTAATTACCAGTGGAGTTGGAAAATCATCCTATTAGAATGATAAAAAAAACATTCCAACGTCTAAGCACTCGACTTCAGTCTCCAAAGACGTACAGGTATGTAGGTTAATTGGCTGGGTAAATGTAAAAATTGTCCCTAGTGGGTGTAGGATAGTGTTAATGTGCGGGGATCGTTGGGCGGCTCGGACTTGGAGGGCCGAAAAGGCCTGTTTCCGGCTGTATATATATGATATGATATGATATGATATCCTACCATTTTGGGCTTTGATTACTTGGAAAAGTAATCTTTTCTTGGAAAACTAGCTCAAAAAATCATGGAGAATGTGATTTAATATATAAGTATCTAACTAATATAACTTTCTATAACTCACCCCGACGAATCTCACAATACCACCAAATATCAACTTGCCATATTTGGTATACTTCTCTCCAGAAGCTGGTTCTTCCAAATCCAAATATATATTTTAAGTTGTGCATGTGTACTGACATGTATGTGTCACATGCATGCTCAAAACATCATCACAACATTCATTGTTGCTCAGTTCTAAATATCCCATCCTCCCAACTCCACAAAAAAAAATAAGAACAGAAAGATTATTGGAATTTACATAAAGTTAGTAAACAACTGTCTTAGAACTTATTTTCTTACACAATAAGAAAACATTGTTTCTCAGAATCTAATATATAGATTCTGAGAAACAATGTTTTCTTATTGTGTAAGAAAATAACTATACAAGTGCTGGTACAAATCAAAGGTATTTATTTCACAAAATGCTGGAGTAACTCAGCAGGTCAGGCAGCATCTCAGGAGAGAATGAATGGGTGATGTTTCGGGTCGAGACCCTTCTTCAGTCTGAAGAAGGGTCTCGACACGAAAAGTCACCCATTCCTTCTCTCCTGAGATGCTGCCTGACCTGCTGAGTTACTCCAGCATTTTGTGAAATAAATGTTTTCTTATTGTGTATGTTTACCACAAATGACAAGCAGTATACTTCTACACTTATCATCAATGACTAGGATGTTCCTGTACTCCTGTGACAAGCTTCTCAAACCGAGATTCAATTTCCTTCTCCAAAGCAACCCGCATTACCGAATCAACATACTGAAGTGAATTGCTTTTTTTGGATTTCAATTCTACCGAAGTCAAAATCCTTGTTCAGACAGAAAAGTTGTTGTCATCATTACTAGTGGTGGAGGGACCTTCAAGGCAATTGATTTGTATTCTGGGAAAGTAAGTAATCCAATCCAATAGTCTCCATAGTAGGAGTACATCTCAAAAGATGATTTTTGAATGAAGTCGTAATGAAGCTCCATCAACACTTCTGATATTTCCCCAAAATCAGCTCACTTGATGTGGCTGGTGATAAAAGGATTAACTATCCACATCTGATTTTCCAAGTCCTGCTGATGTTTTTGAGGAGAAGATGTTTCAACATTTTTAGACAGCTACTGCAGATGGTTGGAAATGATGTCCTTCAGTGTTTTCTCCGGAATCAGGTGGTATGGGAAGAAGGCAGGAACGGGGTACTGATTGAGAATGATCAGCCATGATCACATTGAATGGTGGTGCTGGCTCGAAGGGCCGAATGGCCTACTCCTGCACCTATTGTCTATTGTCTATCAGGTTGCTTTTCTTCCCACTCACACTCTTTGGGGAATCTTTCCAAATGTGGAAAATTGGAGAAATTGTCTTTACGAATGTTATTATGCCACATGGTGATCTTCATTTTCATGGCTTCTATTTTCCCAAGGACATTGAAGATGTCACCTCCTTTACCTTGAAGTGACAAGTTGAGCCGATTCAAATGTTCAAAAATAGAAGTCACTTAACACAATTTGGCCAGCCAAAAATCATTGTTGAAATGCGTTGTTTTCACGTCATCTTGCTCAGTAAAAAATAAACACAGTTCAATCTTCATGGACAGTACTCTTTCAAGGACTCTTCCACGTGACAACCATCGAACCGCAGAATGCAGGAGGAGAACCATGTGATCTGCAGACATATCCTTGCATAGCTCTGAAAACAGCCGACATTTTTTTGCTTGTGGCAAATAGCATTGACAATTTTCACCACATCTTGCAACAATTCTTCCAGCTCATTTTTCAGGTCATTGCAACAAGTGTTCAGTTTCTTGGCAGCCAGTGCTTCCCGATGTAAACAACAATGTAAAAAGGTGCAATTATGGGATTTCTCTTTGATGCGAGCGGTGGCTCCTTTATGTTTCTCCATCATGGCTGCAGCACCGTCTGTAGTCCACAGCAACACATTTGCTCCAAGATAAATTGTCATTTTCCATGAATTCATCAAGCTTGGAGAAAATAAATTCACCTGTAGTTTGCTCTCCGACTGGCAAGCAAAAGAGATAATGCTCAACAATTTTTCCCAAGCTTTGATCCAGGAAACGACAATACGCAATGAGTTGTGCATCGTTTTCAATGTCCGTAGTTTCATCAAACTGCAGAGCAAAAAATGGTGCTTCCAACAGTTTTGCCATCAGCTGATGCTTCAGATCCTCAGCAATCATAGTAGATCGGAGTTTCATTGTGTCATTGGACAAAGGAATTTGCACTACTTTATCCATTGCTTGTGTTCCACCATGTAGTAGATTGGCAACGATTTTCAGACACGGTTTGACAACTTTCTCAGCCTCTGTGTATGGCTTTTTTTCTTTCATGAGCACATGTGCTATTTGAATAGAGACAAGAAGAAGAGTTGTTTTAGTCGCAGTGTCATTCTTTACCATCGGCTGGAAGAAATTCCGCTGTTTCCACAAATACTCACGAGTGTATGGACTTGTTTTGATGAATGCTATGCTTTGTTCTTAAATGAGTCTGTAATTTTGAAGGAGCCAGGCACTGGTTGCTATATTTTACACTGCAAAACATGCACTGAGTTGAGGGAGTAGGGCTTGTTAGTTCATTTTGGGGAAGGAAAAAGCCATACTTGATATATCCTTCGTTACACTTTCTTTTCTTGAGTTTTGAGGAGAGGGTACTTTGGTTGCGGTAGTTTCTCTTGAGATTACTTTTTTCCGTGCCCGCATCATTAACAGTCATCATCTGTACCATACGTAACTGCATTTTTAAGTTCGTTATCCTCAGTTTCCTTGTCACCCTTCACAAGTCACTTGTCTCTTGAACATACCTCCTCATGAGTCCTGTTCGTTTCACTTACTTTCAGAAATGAACTACTTCCTCCTGCACACCTTTCCTCTAGAGCTGGTTTCTTTAGGTACTTCAACAAAGACATAGTGTCTTAATCTGCAAATGAAACTCACAAAATACTGAAGTCGCTAGAATTGAAAATGCAGAATATCGCTGCAAGAAAATGGCACAATCTAACTTTAGATTGCCTAAAAACGGGGCTCAAATCTTAATATAGCTAGAATTCATTTGCTTGGTGCAAATAAGCGCTGGTAGATTGAAGTATAGTAAATATATATATAGAATTCTAGTTCTAGCAGAAAAGTGGCTAAATTGGCAACACGACGTAAAGTTACAGTTCAACAGTTGCCTACGGCGATCCTCCAGTGTTGCCATTTATAAATTTATGATCCCACTAGCTTGTCTGGTCTTTCCTAAAAGGTTATATTACAGTAAATCTGGGAAATATCCTGCTACTTTGAAATTAGAAAACCATAGGTAGAGAGAAATTTCCAGCTCCACTTCCATTAAAACCAATAAGAAGCTTGCCAACCACTTTAATGGCAATGCCTTTTTTAAGTATAGAAAAAATATATATAAATACCTGAATAAATTAAGTCATTCACCCCTCTAGTTTCATTCACCCCCAAAATAATTTCATTCACCCTTGGGTGAACCATTCACCAGTTTCAGAAGCACTGATTTAGACCATTATCTATTGGGAAAATGCCATTTACAAAAATGCTCACTTTATATTAAAAAGGAACAAAAACAAAGAGAAACAGGCATGATAGATATATATATATATATATATATATATATATATATATATATATATATATATATATATATATATGTAAACAGAAGAGATTAGCTTGCACGTCAAAAGATTTTTTTGTGTAATTGAGAAATAATGATAGAGATTCTAATTTCTTTGAGATTAAATAGCTGGATGCAACCTTGTGTCAATTTAAGTAATTATAGTGTTAAAGGGCTTTGCTTTTGCAACATGCCAATCCTCATTTGCATTTTGTTAAAACTGTGGACTGTCCAGCTGATGTGGGAACACTTAGAATTCATTGGAGTTTTGCGATTTTTTAAAAACAAATGCATGTCATCCCATGTGACTTTCTTTCTCTCGTTTTCATTTTCAGAAACCTGGGATGGACTTGGCAGATGCTTACGTGACCTTTGTACGCCAGAGTCAGGATATCCTGCGTGACAAGGTCAATGAGGAGATGTATATAGAAAGGTTATTTGATGTAAGTAAATGCCTTCTCCTCCTTGCTGACCAGGGAGGAGACCACCCAAAATGTGACAATACGACAGAAAGAGGGATAAGTCACATTTTGAGAGAAATTCAATGGCTGTTCAGATCTTTTCTGTTCCTCTGACTCAGGCACCTCTCTGCCGCTCTCTGTTCTGACTCTGTACTGTAATCTGCTATATATGTTGCATCAACTCCCGGTCTGTCTGCATGTGACTCCTGTCACAGTGCTTTCTTGCAAACGGGCTTTCTTAGCTCACGTTTATAGACTTCAGATTTTAGAGAAACGGGCCCTTCGGCCCGCCGAGTCCGTGCCAACCAGCGATCACCCATACACCAGCACCACCCCACACACTAGGGATAATTTACCCCTTTTTTTTACCGAAGCCAATTGATCTACAAACCTGTACGTCTTTGGAGTGTGAGAGGAAACCGGAGCACCCGGAGAAAACCCCATGTGATCACAGGGAGAGTGTACAGACAGCATCCATAGTCAGGAGTGAACTCAGGTTTCTGGCGCTGTAAGGCAGCAACTCTACCGCTGCGCCACCGTGCCACCCCTTTTGGAGCAGCTTTTGTAAGAGGTTTTGAACAGTATTCTTCACAGTCCACACAGGATCTAAAAAATAGTCGCTGCTTTTATTGTCTCTGAAACTATTAGGTATCCCCAAGGAAACATACATTTTTGTAGAAGGCATATAGAATGCAGTAGTGCATCCCTAGAATGGAAACTTCCTGTTTGCCATGAACTCTCATGATAGAAACTTCCATGCAGTAAATGTCAAAAATGTCTTTTTTTTTTAACATTGGGAATATGTAAACTATGTTTGCTGTGCAATACTTGCAACAGCATTGATGGATGTACTCGTGAAATTCACTGCATTCTGGCATTTAGTTAGAATAGTTGTGGAATGCTTAGAAGTTCTGTCCATTGTACATTTGCTTGGTGCAGCAAAGCTTTCTTTTATTTTGTATTTGCAATGTTTACATAGATTTATTTTTTTTATAACCCTTTTCTATTTGTTTTTAGGGCCTGATGTATTTGGTGAGGTTTTAGCAAAGTGTAGATTTAAAGGAAATCATTTCGACAACTTTCCACCAAAGTATTGTGTTGTATTTGTAAAGTTGTAAGCTAAAATGTTTAATTTATTTCAGTTTCTCGTGCAAGTGGCATTGTTTTGTAACAAAAGATATTTAATTGAGGGCTCTGTATTCTGGTGGTGTGTCATTCTGTTAATCTTGCTCATATGCTTTCATAAGATTCTGTCAGACGTCTTGTTTCGGTTGACAAAACACCTTCCTTTCCTTTGTTCTTCTCTGATCACTTTCCATCTCTTCCCTTTCATCCAGTTTCCGATAATTGAAATGAAACTTATCTCTCGCATCCAGTGTTTTGTCACATTGTATCAAGTGGCACGATTTTCAGTCAAATAATCTTGCTGTGTACATCTACTATCATGGCCTGCAACGACTAGATTGTTTCATACATGCATAGAGCACGCCAGGAGCACGCCATGCTCTATGCATGGATGTCTAACAGGGAACTTAAAAGGTTGTAAGGAATGGGGGAAAGATCATCCATTTGGTGGACATTGAAGACATGATCAAACCAACCAAATGACTCATATTCTAAGACCATTGGAGTGTGGAAGTTGCCAGTTTTGGTTGTCGAGCGAAACTGATGGCCAATGAATTCACTGATGAGTCAATTGGTAACGTTGGCTGATTCTGTCTAATGTCTCGATGGTATATCATTTTTATCAATTGTGTTGCAATAAACTTCCTGATTGCATCTTTTTTTAAAAATATTTACTTTGTTCTGGCCATTCCACACACCCCCGTTGAGTCCTTGCCATTTACCAGTTGTCAGGCAGCTGGATGGTCCTCAGTCACATACTTATCCGTCAATTCCACCATTGGCACAGCATCTCAGTGTGAAAAAGGTTTAGCTTCTGCGGGGCAGGGCTCATCCTAATCACTTGGCCATCCTCCCTGCTGAGAGGCAACGATGTGTATGAGAACAGGTCACATTCAAAGACCGGGATAATGTAACAGCATTTTTTGAGTTCCTTTGAGAGTTAAATGCTTACTCTACAGTTGAGCAAAATAATAAACTGTTGGAAGAACACAGAACTGTTGCCTCGACCCAAAATACCAACCATCCCTTTGCTTCCACAGGTGCTGCTTGAGCCGTTGAGTTCTTCCAGCAGTTTATATTTTTTGTACCAGATTCCAGCTTTGCAGTTCCTTGTGCCTCCGTATTCTCCAACCAAGTTCAGAAATCTTTTTCAGAGATTTTCAGAGTTTCTGCCTTGCACCTTATAGGGTCCCCATTCCCATACGGTTGTCTTAGACTTCGGAACACCTTAATCCAAGGGCAATCAGGGCAATTGCTACCCTTGTATCTCGGTTGATGTGCCACCAAAATAAATTAAGTATTTTGGTCTATAACCAGCAAATAATGCTGAACGGTGGCAAATCTAGATAAATGTTTTTAAGAGGGTAGCCCTAATACTTTGTTGTCCCCAGACATCTATTGTGTTTTGGATTACTGCCAAACTGTTTTAAATGTCCAAATGAATGGATTTTTTGTGCAACATTTTAATGCACTCTATTTGCTTGCATCCATTTCAATAAAGATACAAACCTTCATTGCCTGAAAATTAAATTAAGCAATGGACAGAGCTAAATTATGAGCCATTCTGATAGTTTGAAGGCAAAAAGTTGTATTAACAAAATAAAACATTTCTTCAAAACATTTCTCTTTGAAGATGGTATCTGAGCAATTGAAAATATCAATCGTAAATCTTTCCAATTGGGAGCAAAGCTAAAGGAAGCTTTATTCTTTTCTGGCAGTCCAAAATGGATATATGCAAGCAAAATAATAGTATTATGTTCTTCTTAAATATAGATTTGTGTTAAGTAGCAACTGATAATGACTTTTTTTTCCAGCTTCCGTCGTATGTCAGAACACTGTTTCCTGCACATAGCTCAAGTGTTTAACAAACATCAACTGGTTTCAGGTTATGATTGAATTGTCCTTATATTCCAAGTTAAGTGAAATTATGCTGAAACTATACCTACAATTCAAATAAATTGGACAAAAAAACAATGTGAATCCTCACATATTCTATTATCTTGAAGCAAGTTTAACGAAGGTAATGGTGGTTTGGGAACCGTGACCTACCTAGAGTTCCTTACCAGAATATAAGAGAGAATCACTTCATTTGTGAATGTTACTGATGAAGTTAGTACGTTGAATGTTACTAAGAATTCTCAGTCAGAATGCTACTGAACTACCTCTAGTTACACTGCTCATTAAACAAACCAGTTAGGAATTGTGACCGAGTTCTTGAAACGTTATGTAATTACAGAATCCAGTTCTTTTTCCAAGTCAAGTCAAGTTTATTTGTCACATACACATACACGATGTGCAGTGAAATGAAAGTGGCAATGCCTGCGGATTGTGCACAAAAAAGAATTACAGTTACAGCATATAAATAAAGTTAATAAGTTACTATAGTGTAGACAAAAATGTAGTCTCTGGAGTTATAAAAGTTGACAGTCCTGATGGCCTGTGGGAAGAAACTCCGTCTCATCCTCTCCGTTTTCACAGCGTGACAGCGGAGGCGTTTGCCTGATCGTAGCATCTGGAACAGTCCGTTACTGGGGTGGCAGGGGTCCCTCATGATCTTGCTTGCTCTGGATCTGCACCTCCTGATGTATAGGTCCTGCAGGGTTCCTTCATTTGTTCTTTCTGTTCTCCATTCCCTGCCACTTTCAGAGCTTACCTTAGTTATTTACTTTATTAATAATCCATGTTTTAAATTGTCAACCACTTAAAAATGATTGAGGTAAATCCTTTGAGAACTTAAATTTTAATTTGGAATTCATAAATTATTTTAATCATGCCACTACTTTTTATATAAATGCATATGAACAGAAACAATCCCTAAGTATGTAGTGTTACGTTATTGGATATAATTTTGCTGCACTGGGCTGTTCAGATATCTGTGCTTTCAGGAGATTATGTGGATTCTAATATTACTTTCCATGTTCTTTATTTTAATCTCCTTTGAGAAGGAAATTAGGTGACTCAGTCAACTTTGGAATAATGTTGCATCTCAATTTCTTTCTGACATTGTATTTAGAGTGGTAGAAACCATTTTAATGCTTTCAGTTTGTTTAAGAAATAGGATAGTTCGTTTACTGTTTTGGAAAACAGCAGACAGCATTGAATATATTGTTGAAGTGCGCCATAGATTAAGTGTACACATACATTCATTTGAAGCAGTATTTTATACGAATATATAGAATATTAATAGGAGTTTGACTGAATCTATCAACAACCTACATCTTTAATTTCCATTGTATATCCTGCTTGGGATAACTCGATCTGAAATCGGAGATGTAAATCCATCCAGCGTTTTGGAAGGATAATTTGTGTGAATTTCCAGTGTTCAAGGTTGAATTACAAGGCATGTCGGAATTCTCAGGCACGCAAATACAGCAAGATAATTTTAGCTTTTTTTCACAAGTGGTAAACATGCTGGTTTGGGTTAGCCGTCAATTTTGTATCCCATCCGATTTGACACTGTTAATGTGAGCATTTGAATACTTAAGCAGATAGCTTCCTAATCCACCACCAGTCTGCGGATTAGGAAGTACTTTGGATTGGAACTGAGAAGAAGCTCTGATAAAATCTCTTCAAACCAGGGAGCATAATACTGCTTCCATCAAGAGCTTGTACCAAGAAACAGACCAAAATAATTTCATTGGAGAGTGACATTTCACTCAACCTTCTGGCGGCATGAGCTTCACTGATGAGCACAGAACCCAAGACCCTCCAATATTTAAGCACAAGCAGTGAACTCATTACAAGTATTTGCATCAATCGTTTTATTTTAAAGCTGTTCCCAGAATATGCCACTTCCCTCTAGCAGAATTACTTAATCTTGTGACAAACCTGAAGCGTTGAACTGAGATTGCACTTTGAATCAACTTACATTACGCAACTGTTTTGAAACCAATAGCTGTAAAGTACAACTTATTATTGTGTTTGACGGTATTTCAGTTTAGTGTGCAGTTTGTTGACTGAAAAATAACGTAAGTGGGAAGAGACATGTGCCATAATTGCACCCGTGAAGTCCGTAAGTACGACAACTTTGTTAAATAATTGCTATGGGATCAGATTTGTACATAGAGTTTCACTTAAATCTTTCCATATACTAGTTTATGTTCCAGTTATAGAGGATTATGTCCTAAATGTGATTTGCTTTGTACTTGTGTTTGGTTTGAATTGCATGAGATGTACAAAATGATACGGATTTTTTTTCCTTCGAAAATCTTAGTGTTCCATTACAATTTGTGGCAAAATCAATTGTCTGAAATTTTAGCTATAGTCACTGAACTAAGATTGCATCAACTATCCCATTGACACAGCAATATTGACCACGCAATTAATCCTTCGAGATCTGACAATGTAATTATTGTTATCATGCCCTTTCACAAGCTTTAATTGTACGGAAAGAATTTGTGGTTTTAAGGTGAGAGGGGTGAAGTTTAAAGGAGATGTGCAGGAAAAGTTTTTTTTCATACCAAGGGTAATAAATGCCTGGAATGCCCTGCCAGAGATGGAGGTGGAGTTAGATACGATAGTGGCATTTAAGAGGCTTTTAGATAGGCAAATGGATAAGCAGGGAACGGAGGGATATGGATCACATGCAGGCGGAGGAGATTAGTTTATCTTGGCATCATGTTCGGCAACAGACATTGTGGGCCGAAAGGTTTGTTCTTGGCCTGTACTATTCTGTGTTCTATACACCGGTCAGCCAAAACATTATGATCACTGACAGGTGAAGTGAAGAACTGATTATCGTGTTACAATGGCACCTGTCAAGGGGTGGGATTTATTAGGCAGCTAGTGAACAGTCAGTTCTTGAAGTTGATGTGTTGGATACAGGAGAAATGGGCAGGAGTAAAGACCTGAGCGACTTTGACAAGGGCCAAATTGTTATGGTCAGCCGACTGGGTCAGAGCATCTCTGACACGGCAAGGCTTGTGGGGTGCTCCCGGTCAGCAGTGGTGAGCACTTACCGACAGTGGTCAGAGGAGGGACAAACCACAAACCGGCGACAGACAGGGTGTTGGACACCCAAGGCCCTCCTAAAATGCTTTATTCATGAATTTACAAACATAATTTGGTATCTTTGCATGCCTTCTACTGTATTAACGTGTCATTGCCTAGAATATTTACATTATATCCACAAGTTCAATTTTCCCCCCATTATTTCGTCCCATTATCCCCATTCTCTCTCATGAGAGTTAGATAGAGCTCTTAATGATAGCAGAGTTAAGGGATATGGGGAAAAGGCAAAAATGGGGTACTGATTGTGGATGATCAGCCACGATCACAGTGATTGGCGGTGCTGGCTCGAAGGGCTGAATGGCCTACTCCTGCACCTATTATCCATTGTCTCTTATTTCCTGAGCCTTTGTAGCAAACAGGCCCTAATCTGTGGTCTTTGCTAGAGAGTGTTTGTGGTTTGTACAGCAGGCTTCAACGTGTTCCTGAGTCAGCAAGGATGTGGAGGATTTGGAAAGGGCGCAGAAGAGGTTTACCAGGATGTTGCCTGGATTAGAGAGCATTAGCAATAAGGAGAGTTTTCACAAACGTGGATTGATTCTCTGGAGCGTCGGAGGCTGAGGGAAGTCCTGGTAGACACGTACAGAATTATCAGAATTTTCTCAGGGTGCAAATGTTGAAGCCCAGAGGGCATAGCTTTAAGGTGAGAGGGGCAAAGTTGGATAACATAGAGCTAGTGTGAATGGGTGATGGATGGTCGGCGTGGACTCTGTGGGCCGAATGGCCTGTTTCCATGCTGTGTCTCTAAACCAAAACTAAACAGAACCACATTACAAATTGTTCATCTAGAATGCCCTGTCTCCTTTAATGGATCTGGACACACAGCCATGTGTCGATTCTTTAACGTAAATATCCAATTGATTTGGTTAAAAGAATCCAACTCGACAAATTCACTCTCCACTTCGCCTGGCAAGACATAGCTTTTGAGGATTGGAACCGATCAAGGAAAGAGAATAGTTCTTTGTCCACAACTACCACTCTCCAAATCATCTTCTACTGATGCTGCAGCTTCAGCACCTGATATTGGAAATTTCACGCTACCTCACACGGAAGAGGCAATTAATTCTTTCTCACAAGGGTGAGTGAAATTTTCTTTTATCTCCCACAAAATGGAAATGTTGACATCTATATCTCTTGTCTGAAGATAGATAGATGGGTTAAATGGCAGAATTCAGATACAATAGTGGCATTTAAGAGACTTATGGATGGGTACATGGATATGGAGAGAGACACAAAGTGATGGAGTAACTCAGCCGGTCAGGCAGCATCTCTGGAAAAAAAGGATGGGTGATTTAGTTTAGTTTAGAGACACTGTGTGGAAACAGGCCCTTCGGCCCACTGAGTCCGCGCTGACCAGCGATCCCTGCACACTAACAAAATCTTATACACGCTAGGAACAATTTACAATTTTACCAAGCCAATCAGCCTGTAAAGCAGTACGTCTTTGGAGTGTGGGAAGAAACCGGAGCTCCTGAAGAAAACCCACGCAGGTCACGGGGAGAACGTACAAACTCCGTACTCGTAGTCAGGATCGAACCCAGGTCCCTGGTGCTGTTAGACAGCAACTCTACCGCTGTGCCACCATGCACCCTTGTTTCTAGTCACATGTTTCCGGTGATGTTTCAGGTCAGAACTCTTCTCAGACTCTGAGATGCTGCCTAACCCGCTGAGTTACTGCAACACACTGTGTCCCATTTTACGAATGAGTAGATGGGCCACAAGGTCCTATTTTGCAAGATTCCAATAAATTCCATTAACAACATAGACACCAAGGAGAAATGTTGCACTGCCACAAATACTGTGAATGGGCACAAACTCTATATTTTCTTCAATCTAAATTATGCTATCATTTTACAATATATACAATATCATTTTATCATATATACAAATGTAATGTATTATTATTATTATTATTATTATTATTATTATTATTATTTTCTTTTGTTCCATAGATAGATCAAAATAAACATTCTTGATTTTGGAAATCACACAAAACAATACTCTGTTAAATGACACATCTTAGGCAGACTGTATGGGTTTTCATTTCATAAAGAAGCCACAGGGAATATTGGAATATATTGTGGTAAGGCTCTACCAAACAGTAATCTTAAATGGGTCAGATCATATGAGAAAGATTGGAAGGTTATCGAGGTAATACAAAAATTAATTTATTTCTGCCTCATGTTGCCACTAGAACAGCCTGTGTAGAGATAAGGATCTAAACAGCTGGGCTAAACTGAACCTCATCTGCTTAAATCTTGATTACAGACCAAAAGCCATCTCTTTAGCTTTCATCAGATTCGCTGCTATGATCTGCAAGATAGTTTTCTTGCAGGCAAGGTGCCAGTTTGCAACAGACAGATTCTCAAATTTGACTGGAGATGATACATGGATTAGATAGGTCAATTATGCACTTAATCTGCCTTTGGAGGATTAGATGGCCATTGATTTTGTCCCTGCATATGCCTTGACCTTAACCGTTACCAGATATTGTCGGTCCCTTTGGTTTAGTAAGTATTTAATCACAGGGTGATTAGGCTCATTGCCAAAGTGTCAACAACTGAAATAATATCAATATGCATACACGACAGAAATACAATTTTACCTCTATACACCGCTAATGCTTATGAATGAAGTCATTGCTTTGAATTTTTTTATAGTACCGTTTAAATTTTATCTTAATATGCCTCGTTGTCACCTTCCCCTAGCTCACAATGATCTATTCTACCTTTTCCCTGAGCCCCATCCTCTTTGATCTCTCATTTTCACACCTTACCCTTCCATATCACCGTGTCACCCTCTCCCCTGAGTCTGAAGACTGGTCTCGACCCAAATCGTCACCCATTCCTTCCATCCAGAGATGCTGCCTGTCCCGCTGAGTTACTCCAGCATTTTGTGGCTATCTCTATTATTTTATTCAAAAAAGGCTGGAGTGACTCCGCAGGTCAGGCAGCATCTCAGGAGAGAAGGAATGGGTGACGTTTCGGGTCGAGACCCTTCTTCAGGCTGATTTTTTTATACTTCTAAAGGCAATTTAACCTTAAAACCATCTCCCATCAACACCCACGGACTACATTTAGGTGTAAAGGCTCTCAATAAATACCGGCAGACTGTTTGATGATGATGTACGTAATTGTCGAGCCCAGAGATTCTTTTAGGATTCTCCCCATATCCCCTGAAAACTAAATTGTTAACAACTCATGATTCCTCATTTCATAAGAACAGGCCCTTCAGCCCATAATATCCACACCAATCATGATGCCAAGTTAAACTAATCTCCTCTGCCTGTGCTTGATCCATGTCCATCTGTTCTCAGCATATCTGCGGGCCTATCTAAAAGCCTCTTAAATACCCCTATTATATTTGCCTCCCCTGGTAGCCTGTACTGCACACCCACCACTCTGTGTAAAAAAACATGCCCCGCTCATCTCAATAGACAATAGACAATAGGTGCAGGAGGAGGCCATTCGGCCCTTCGAGCCAGCACCGCCATTCAATGTGATCATGGCTGATCATTCTCAATCAGTACCCCGTTCCTGCCTTCTCCCCATATCCCCAGACTCCGCTATCCTTAAGAGCTCTCTCTTGAATGCATTCAGAGAATTGGCCTCCACTGCCTTCTGAGGCAGAGAATTCCACAGATTCACAACTCTCTGACTGAAAAAGTTTTTCCTCATCTCAGTTCTACATGGCCTACCCCTTATTCGTAAACTGTGGCCCCTTGTTCTGGACTCCCCCAACATTGGGAACATGTTTCCTGCCTCTAACGTGTCCAATCCCTTAATAATCTTATACGTTTCAATAAGATATCCAGTCTTTCAACATATGACAGTCCCGCCATCTCCTTTAGACTTTTCCCCTCTCACATCAAAGCTACAGCCTCTAGTCTGTGGCATTTCCACCCTGAGAAAAGGGTTCTGACCATCTATCCTTATCTATGCCTCTCGTACGTTTTAAGACTTCTATCAGGTCTCCCCTCAGCCTCCAACACTCCAGAGAAAATAATCCAAGTTTGTCTGACCTCTCCTTGCAGCTTATACCCTCTAATCCAGGCAGCATTCCGGTAAATCTCTTCTGCACCCTTTCCAAAACTTCCACATCTTACCGAATCTGTTTCAACAAATGTTTCTATTTTTAATTCTGGCAATTTTAATGACATTAAATAACTTTGAGCTGTTAAATACCATGTCAGCGTGGTCATGCACAGTTCTGTCCCAAGCTTTGCCTGAGAGGACCATTCTGTGGGGGGGGGGGGTGGAGATTGGGGGTGGGGCCTCAGCAATACATTATCTATCTGACCACCCAACCCTAGGATTAGAGTGCAGGAGGCACGGTGGTGCAGCAGTAGAGCTGCTGCCTTACAGCATCAGAGACCCGGGTTCGATCCTGACCACGGGTGCTGACTGTTTCGAGTTTGTACATTCTCCACATGACCTGCTTGGGTTTTCACTGGCTGCTCCAGTTTCATCGCAAGCTCTAAAGACGTACCAGGTTTGTGGGTTAATTTGCTTTGGTAAAATTGTAAATTGTCCCTCGTGTGTGTAGAATGGTGTTCATGTGTGAGGATCACTGGTCGGCACAGACTCGGTGGGCAGAAGGGCCTGTTTACCCGCTGCATCTCCAAACTGAACTAAAGTAAGTGAGATCTTCTCTCTCTTCTGCCACCACAAGTGTGTTTACTGGGAAAGTCCAAGAAGACCCAACCCATTTTCAAAGCAAGTATTAAAGATAGAATTATTTTTTTTTAATTGAAAGAAAAGTTAAGAAATTACAATAAACGTAAATATTTGCTATTCTTTAGGGAGACACAAAATGCTGGAGTAACTCAGCAGGACAGGCAGCATCTCTGGAGAGAAGAAATGGGTGACGTTTCAGGTCGAGACCATCCTTCAGACCCTTTGCTATTCTTTAGTTTAGTTTAGAGACACACATGGAATCCCCTCGGCCCACCGAGGCCAGACCGATGACCAACAATCACCCATTCACACTAGTTCTATGTTGTCCCATTTTCTCATCCACTGCCAACTTGCACAGGACAATTTACAGAAGCCAATCAACCCACAAATCCGCGCACGTCTTTGGGTTGTGGGAGGAAACACATCCGGGAGGAAACCCACTGGGAGAAAATGCAAACTCCACACAGACAGCACACAAGTTCAGGATCAAACCCGGGTCTCTGGCACGGTGTGGCAATGACTCTACCAGCCAGGCCAACGTGCCGACCTGCCATTCTCTACCCGCTTCATTCCTCTTTGCCTTCTCTTCCACTCCTCATCCTTTCCGTTCAACAATCCTTTTCTTCACTCCATTCCTTCCATTCTATTTTTAGATGGGGAAATATGGTGTGGTGTGGTGTGTGTTGTTTCTCACAGGACATAACTCTCCAACTTTAGCTCTGCACCAAGATTCTAAAATATACCCTGGCTTTCACATTCAAAGAGGATAGATTTGTATTCATCACCAACAATTAACACAACACGTGGCACACCCTGTATGATTTCACCCCATATGTCTTTCTTCCTTCACCTCCCATTGCAAAGAGAACTCAGAGGGAGTTTTTCTTTTATAACTAAACTTTATCTTTCCCCTTGCTTCAAGAATCGAATTCAATAGAACTTAGTTCAAATATCTGTTTTTGAGCGTTGTTAAATCCTGTGATCCCTTATTAATAAATCATATTTCTGAAGCAAAGATCATTTGGCTTTCCGAGTCGACCATCGATCGCCCGTTCGCACTAGTTCTACGTTGTCCCACTTTTGCTTGCACTCCCTACACACAAGGGGGCAATTTTACAGAGGACAATTAACCTACAAACCTGCAAGTCTTTGAGGTTTGGGAAACAACACACACAGTCACAGGGAGAACGTGCAAATTCCACACATTCAGCACCAGAGGTCAGGGTCGAACCTGGGTCTTTAGCACTGTTGAGGCAGCGGCTCGACCTCTGTGCTGCCCTATACTTAGACAATAGACAATAGGTGCAGGAGGAGGCCATTCGGCCCTTCGAGCCAGCACCGCCATTCAATGTGATCATGGCTGATCATTCTCAATCAGTGCCCCGTTCCTGCCTTCTCCCCATACCCCCTGACTCCGCTATCCTTAAGAGCTCTATCTAGCTCTCTCTTGAATGCATTCAGAGAATTGGCCTCCACTGCCTTCTGAGGCAGAGAATTCCACAGATTCACAACTCTCTGACTGAAAAAGTTTTTCCTCATCTCAATTCTAAATGGCCTACCCCTTATTCTTAAACTGTGGCCCCTTGTTCTGGACTCCCCCAACATTGGGAACATGTTTCCTGCCTCTAACGTGTCCAACCCCTTAATAATCTTATACGTTTCGATAAGATCTCCTCTCATCCTTCTAAATTCCAGTGTATACAAGCCTAGTCGCTCCAGTCTTTCAACATATGACAGTCCCGCCATTCCGGGAATTAACCTAGTAAACCTACGCTGCACGCCCTCAATAGCAAGAATACTTGATCGTGGAAATGGAAAGGCCGAATCAAGAGTGTTTAAGCATCATATGTACCGACAACAGAGCAATGAAATTCTTACTTGCAGCGGTATAACTGGTGTATAAGCACAAAACATACAGATAATATGTAATAAACAAAGTAAATTCAATAAATTAATAACCCCAATACTAGTGCAAAAAACTCAAAAGACATTAGTTCAACCAAAATAAATTTTGACAGAAACATAGAAACATAGAAAATAGGTGCAGGAGTAGGCCATTCGGCCCTTCGAGCCCGCACCGCCATTCAATATAATCATGGCTGATCATCCAACTCAGTACCCCGTACCTGCCTTCTCTCCATACCCCCTGATCCCTTTAGCCACAAGGGCCACATCTAACTCCCTCTTAAATATAGCCAATGAACTGGCCTCAACTACCTTCTGTGGCAGAGAATTCCACAGATTCACCACTCTCTGTGTGAAAAATAACTTTCTCATCTCGGTCCTAAAAGACTTCCCCCTTATCCTTAAACTGCGACCCCTTGTTCTGGACTTCCCCAACATCGGGAACAATCTTCCTGCATCTAGCCTGTCCAACCCCTTAAGAATTTTGTAAGTTTCTATAAGATCCCCCTCAATCTTCTAAATTCCAGCGAGTACAAGCCGAGTCTATCCAGTCTTTCTTCATATGAAAGTCCTGCCATCCCAGGAATGGATAGGAAAGTATTGGAGGGATAAGGGCCAAACACGGGCAGGTGGGATGAGTGTAGATGGGGCATCTTGGTCAGCATGGGCAGGTTGGGCTGAAGGTTCTGTTTCCATGCTGTGTAACTCTATAACTCGGACCCTAGAGACCCTCTGACTATCTTTAAACAGACTTTACCTTGCACTGAATATTATTCCCTTTAGCATGTATCTGCACACTGTGATGGCCTGATTGTAATTATGTATAGTCTTTCTGCTGACTGGTTAGCACACAACAAAAGCTTTTCACTGTACCTCAGTACACATGGCAATATACTAAATTGAAAGACAACCCTTAGAAGTTCATGGTTGAGGTTAGCACAGTCATGTTCAACCATGTTCAACCATGGTTGGTGGGAAGAAGCTATTGGTGGTCATGGTTTTCAGGCTTCTGAAGGTAGGAGTAGGTAGGTGGAGCAGCGGTAGAGTTGCTGCCTTACAGCGCTAGAGGCCCGGGTTCCATCCTGACTGCAGGTGCTGTCTGCATGGAGTTTGCACGTTCTCCCCATGTCCCGAGTGGGTTTTCTCCGGATGCTCCCGCATTCCAACCACACACCAAAAACATGCAGGTTTATAGGTTAATTGGCTTGGTATAATCGTAAATTGTCCCTAGTGTGTGCAGGATAGTATTAGAGTGCGGGGATCGCTGGTCGTCGTGGACTCGGTGAGCCGAAGGGCCTGTTTACGCAATGTATCGCTAAACTAAACTGAGAGTGTGGCTGGGGGTGATGGAAGTGACTCTCTATGTCCACTGGAGCTCACACAATGTAATCAGATGGCAGTGCGAGGGGATATATTGTCCAGCTCTGCCTCACGATTCCACAGAAAACACTGGACAGATGATAAAGCCTCACAGCATCCTTTACCATCTGTCCATTTTAATAGAAAATACTTCCAAACTTATTGAAAATAAGTTAACATTGATTGAAAATTAGAAAATATATAAACTAAAAACACTTGTGAAACTAGAAACTCGGTGTATAAACATCTTACCTTCTCTCCACTCCCCCAGCCCTACAATTCCCATTTAAATGAATGGGCTTGTGGATCCCAGCCCGCGTCCAACCTGGCAGATTCAGCAATGCAAATCCTGGAAAATATCAGCCAGTTCGTTCAGGGTTCGGCATTCATGTAGGAGTCCGGAGATTTGCCAGGACTTGTGTTGAGAGAAGCTGGCAGGTCTGTATGGAAGCAAATGGCAAATCTCAGCAAAGTCTGAACCAACCATTTTGCTTGCAGACGTCAAACTTTTAGCAGAGACACAACAGACCGCAGATGCTAGAATCTCGAGCAAAAAGCAAAAGTGCTGGGGGAGCTGATCGATCACCCCTGCACACTAGTTCCATGATATCCCACTAGTTCTGTGTTATCCCACTTTTGCATCCATTCCCCACACACAAGGGGCGACTTACGGAGGATAATCAACCTACAAAACCCACTGTTTTTTTCCCATTGGGACGTGGAAGGAAACCGGAGCACCTGGAGGAAACCCACGTGGTCATAGGGAAAACGTGCAAACTCCACACATGCAGCGCCCAAAATGCAACACACTGGCCACATTGATGGGGAAACTTACAGATTTGCACTGTGGTACCTTTGTTTAATGCACTGTATATCATGTAGTTGCAGAGGCAGCTTAAGTCTTGAGTTTGTCAACATAAGCAGCACGCGTTTAATGAAGTGTAAAACTAAAACGCTTCACTGATCATTTACGTCTGTGAAAGGGTGTAAATATCTGAAATTGTTAAACTCAATGTTGAACATGAAAGCCAATTATAAGTATTGTACTAGGAATCGATTTATTCACAAAATGCTGTACTAGGAATATTTGCCCATCTGCCGATCAACCCTCCACCCCAACCTTTAACCACCTATCACTTGTCTCTGTCCAGGCTAACCTCCCTTTTCCAGCTTTCTCCCCCTCCCACTACAATCAGTCCCATTGAAGGGCCCGATGCACAACTCCAGCACATCGGGTTCCTGCACACCCTTGACTGGAAGTGAACGGAGATGATTCACTTCTTAAACACCTGGAAGTATTGCAACTCTCATTGCCACAGATGCTGGCTGACCCACTAACTGAGCCAAGAAGAGAGAGAAAGAACTGCAGGTGCTGGAATCCTGAGCAATACGCAAACTGCTGGAGGACACCTGTCCATTCCCTCCACAGATGCTGCCTGACCCATTCCATTGCATTCCTCCGGCACATTGTATCTTTTTATTTTGTAAACCAGCATCTGCAGTTCCTTGTGCCTACAATATTTCCCCTGATAGCAATTTCGTTTATTATTGTCATGAGTACCGAGATACAGTGAAAAGCATTTTGTTGCGTACTATCCAGTCAGCGAAAAGTCTATACTTGATTATAATCAATCCATCCACAGTGTACAGATACAGGATAATGGGGATTAATGTTCAGTGCAAGATAAAGTCCGATTAAAGATAGTTTGAAGGTCTCCAATGAGGTAGATGGGAGTTCAGGAATGCTCTCTAGTTGGTGAGAGGATGGTTCAGTTGCCTGATAGCTGGAACAAATATTCCTCATAAATCTCTATCCATAAATTTCCAGTTCGTACCTTTGCCATCTGTAGTCCCTTGATCTACAATATTTCACCTGCTCGGGACAAATATCCTCAAAGGGCTCCATCCATCAATTTCCCAGAATACACCCTCGGTTGGAATAAAATCCCTGCCAGGAATGTGGATTTATAAAATTGGCTGTTATATTCCTATCAAGTCAACAACAGACACCTAATTTGAGCATTCAGCAGTATACATTAACATGAACACTGGAATCAGGTTCCAACTGAGAAAGCAGACACAATTGAGTGTGTCGTGTGGCATTTCTTAAAATACCATTCCCTCCACACACATTGCCTTCATGCAGTTTTTATTAATAGAAAGAGGTACAAAAACACTCAACTGTGGTGTAGTCACTGTGGGAAAAGAAACACAGCATTTGAATGCTCATTTTCCACTGTTACGACAGGCAGGTTCCTCATGGAGTCAGGCAATGTATAAATTGTGCAGTCAAATTGCAAGATTTGTTCTTGCAAGATGAGGGATACCGACATCCAACATTACTGGTAAAACACAGAAGAAATTCCATGGCCCCTCTGACTTTTAAATCAGAAATATCAAGTGTATCTTTGTCCTTTAAACCTTCTGTGGTTGTGCCTTGCAATAAGATTGTGTGAAGATAAAATATTCTACTCTCACCAGCAGCCAGCCTTCTTCAGCTCGACTCTGACCCTGTGCCAGTGGTCTGTGGTTCACCGCATGTTCCCTCTGCCAAGTCACTAAAGGCCCCCTTGAATGAGCGGAGCTCTTGTCAGCAGCAAATGTTGTAAATGACGCGGAGTGGAATGCCACTGGGCCAAGGAACAGGTTTTATCCTCCTCCCTCTAAGGCAAAGATAGATAGATTCTTGATTAGTGCAGATGTCAGGGGTTATGGGGAGAAGGCAGGAGAATGGGGTTCAGAGGGTGAGATAGATCAGCCATGATTGAATGGCGGAGTAGACTTGATGGGCCGAGTGGTCTAATTCTGCTCCTTTAGCACTTATGAACCCTGCTCCTTCTCAGCTCACGGGCGTTTCAGTAGGAAACAACAGGGTGTCAGCATATCATGATCACAAAAAGGAAATAATTTGCAGTCATTTTAGGGTGACCAACTCACTAAAGGCTGTTTTTTTCCATGGAAGGCTGGAAATTGAACCATCAAGAATGTCAACTGGGTGGCACAGTGATACAGCCATTGCCTCAGAGTGCCAGAGACCCCGGTTCGATCCTAAACTGGGGCGCAGTGTAGTTTATTTCAGAGGTATAGCATGGAAACAACCCTTTGGTCCACCGAAGATAGACACAAAATACTGGAGTAACTCAGCAGATCTAGAGAAAAGGAATAGGTGACGTTTCGATCGAGACACTTCTTCAGAATACCCTTCAGTCTGGCCTTTACTACACCTTTGGTCCACCAAGTCCACACCGATCATCGTTCACCCATTTGCATTAGTTCTATGTTATTCCACGTTCTTATCCACTCTCTACATAAATTAGGGATAATTTTTACCGAGGCCAAAATGGAGTTTGCAAGTTCTCCCCGTGATCACGTGGGATTCCTCCGGGTGCTCCTGCTTCCTCCCACATCCCAAATTCATGGGCGTTTGCAGGTTAATTAGCCTCTGTAAAATTGTGCCTGATGTGCAGGGAATGGATGAGAAAGTGGGATAACATAGAACTAGTGTGAACGGGTAATCGATCGATGGTCAGCATGGACTCGGTGGGCCGAAGGACCAGTTTCCATGCTGTCTCTCCTAAACTAAAAACTAAACTAAAAGAAAAATTAAATCCCTTCCAATATGCAAAACAAATTGACTGCTGACAAGCTGCTTTTACACTATTGCAGGTGGGTATATAGAACAAAGAGGTAGTACAGTAACAGCATTTAAAAAACATTTGGACAGGTACATGGATTGGAAATATTGAGAGAGAAATGGGTCCAAATGTAAGCAAATGGGACTAGGTTAGATAGGGTGTCTTTGTTAGCATGGAGAGTTGGGCCGAAGGGCCTGTTTCTGTGCCGTCTGACTCTATCCTATTCTGCAGGAGAAATTACATTAGAAAAAACCGTGAATATAATGACCATCTCAAGAAAAGTAATGTTTGATTACTACGTATGCCAGGGGTTTTGGGGAGAAGGCCGCAGAATGGGGTTGGGAGGGAAAGATAGATCAACCGATTGAATGGCGGAGAAGACTTGATGGGCCAAGTGGCCTAATTCTGCTCCTAGCCCTTATGAACATGAACTTATGAATATTTACTCGGAGATGGAGACTTGCAAAAGTCAGCCATCGGCATAACAATGATGCTGAAAATGACAGCACAGAGGTGTAACAAGACCCAGGATCGGTGTCTTACATCACAGGACTTCAGCAGAAGTTGGTGAGACTTTGCAGGTACCCAAACACCATGTTTCCAAAAGTTCTCTCTATTAGACAATAGACAATAGGTGCAGGAGTAGGCCATTCGGCCCTTCGAGCCAGCACCGCCATTCAATGTGATCATGGCTGATCATTCTCAATCAGTACCCCGTTCCTGCCTTCTCCCCATACCCCCTGACACCGCAATCCTTAAGAGCTCTATCTAGCTCTCTCTTGAATGCATTCAGAGAATTGGCTTCCACTGCCCTCTGAGGCAGAGAATTCCACAGATTCACAACTCTCTGACTGAAAACGTTTTTCCTCATCTCTGTTCTAAATGGCCTACCCCTTATTCTTAAACTGTGGCCCCTGGTTCTGGACTCACCCAACATTGGGAACATGTTTCCTGCCTCTAACGTGTCCAACCCCTTAATAATCTTATACGTTTCGATAAGATCCCCTCTCACCCTTCTAAATTCCAGTGTATACAAGCCTAGTCGCTCCAGTCTTTCAACATATGACAGTCCCGCCATTCCGGGAATTAACCTCGTAAACCTACGCTGCACGCCCTCAATAGCAAGAATATCCTTCCTCAAATTTGGAGACCAAAACTGCACACAGTACTCCAGGTGCGGTCTCACTAGGGCCCTGTACAACTGCAGAAGGACCTCTTTGCTCCTATACTCAACTCCTCTTGTTATGAAGGCCAACATTCCATTGGCTTTCTTCACTGCCTGCTGTACCTGCATGCTTCCTTTCAGTGACTGATGCACTAGGACACCCAGATCACGTTGTATGTCCCCTTTTCCTAACTTGACACCATTCAGATAATATTCAGGAATTGTTTTATAGGGCTGGTAAATTGTGCAAGTCTGAACTCCATGATTCAAATTACTAGTTTGGATTACTTTGAATGTAGAAGCTAAAGGAAGATTTGACTGATGTTTTCCAAACATTAAGAGGAGCTGATAAGATAACCTTTTCTGCTTGTTGGGAAACAGCGGTCGAGCACAAAGTCTAAAACTAGAACCCCAAGCCTTTCAGGAGGAACGTTAGAAAACTGTTTTAAAGCAGAGAACCATTCAGCAAATGGTAACTAATAGTAAATTGGTTGTAGACACAAAATGCTGGAGTAACTCAGCGGGTCAGGCAGCATCGCTGGAGGAAAGGAATAGGGTAAATTGTTTAATATAAGAAAATAACTGCAGATGCTGGTACAAATCGAAGGTATTTATTCACAAAATGCTGGTGTAACTCAGCGGGTCAGGCAGCATCTCTGGAGGGAAGGAATAGGGTAAATTGTTTAATATAAGAAAATAACTGCAGATGCTGGTACAAATCGAAGGTATTTATTCACAAAATGCTGGAGTAACTCAGCGGGTCAGGCAGCATCTCAGGAGAGAAGGAATGGGGTAAATTGTTTGTTACATCTTGCTACATTTAATCAAAAATCAATATATTATTGAGGGAGATATGGAAAGATGGGCGTGTGAAGTCAGGACACTGATCAATCATGATTTCATTGAACGGCAGAGCGAACCCAGAGCTAAACCAGCTACTACCACCCCTTCCTGTAAGAAGCCGAAACATTTGCAGCCAAGTCAGTATATTGGATTGTAGCCAATTGTAGCCACAAGTATCTTACTCCCGATGCAGTTGACACTATGGAACAGATACATTCTCTATTAGAATTGTAAGGTATCGCTGAGGAAGGGTCTCGACCCGAAACGTCACCCATTGCTTCTCTCTCCAGAGATGCTGCCTGTCCCACTGAGTCACTCCAGCTTTTTGTGTCTATAAGGTATCGATTCTTGGCCTAAACGAACATTTTATTAATTTTCCAGACTGTTAATGAAGATGGACAATTTTTAGGAGTAGTTTATTGTCACATATACTTGGACACTGAAATACTTTTGTTTTTTGCATACAATCTAGTAAAATTATTACTCTACATAAGCACAATCGTACATAAGTGAAAGAGAGCAATGACTAGTGTTAAAAAAATAAGTAGATTTCTTCTGAGGTAGTACACTAAGAGTGGCCATGTTTCCAGCGCCATCTTGGAGCTTTCAAGTATCAAGTTTAGTTTAGCGACACAGCGCAGAAACAGGCCCTTCGGCCCACCGAGTCCACACCGACCAGTGATCACCGCACACCAACACTATCCTACACACACTAGGGACAATTTACATACACCGAGCCAATTAACCTACAAACCTGTACGTCTTTGGAGTGTGAGAGGAAACCGAAGATCTCGGAGAAAACCCACGTGGTCAGGGGGAGAACGTACAAACTCCGTACAGACAGCACCCGTAGTCAGGATCGAACCCGGGTCTCTGGCGCTGTGAGGCGGCAACTCTACCTCTGCACCACCGTGCCGAAGTTGTTAAAAATATAGATGCTTATCTTGGTCTTAAAAGGCCTGTTGCCCTGATAACATCACTGGATCGGTGAAGGGATGGTTGGCCCAGCTATGCCGTCAGTTACTTCCACTGACTATGGAGTCCCACAAACTCATTGTAGAAGGTGGGTTGATGCTTGGAAGTCACTTCATCAGTTGGGTGATGGCAGGGTGAGGGAGGTGCAAGGAGAAGATGCCAGCTATTTTGGACAGAGATAAGGTGGACCTTTATTTATTTGGAGGGGAACACAAAGTCCGAGATTCACCAGTGGGTCAGGATTCTGCGGAGGGAATGGACAGGCAATATTTTGGGTCAGTTATTCGAGTCTGGTGAAGGATCCTGACCTGAAATGTCACCTGTCCATTTCCACCCCAGACGCTGCCTGCTGTGTTCCTCCAGTACTTTGCATTTTTCTCAACTTCCAGCATCTGCAGTTCCTTGTGTCTTCCTTTGGGGGTCTTTATGCAACTACAGATCCCAGCCATTGAGTAGATTCAAGAGAGAGTTTGATAGGTTTTAGGTTACAGAGAAAATTAAGCAACATGGAATTGTGACAGGAGAAGAACTCAAGTTCCAATCTGAAACGTTACATAGAAACATAGAAAATAGGTGCAGGAGGAGGCCATTTGGCCCTTCGAGCCAGCACCGCCATTCACTGTGATCATGGTTGATCATCCACAACCAGTAACCTGTGCCTGCCTTCTCCCCATATCCCTTGATCGCTGTCCATCCATGTCACCTATTCATGTTCTCCAGAGATGCTGCCTGACCCGCTGAGTTAGTCCAGCACTTTGTGTCTTTTTTTTACAAACCAGCATCTGCAGTTCCTCACGTCTCTAAAGAACTCGAGGTGTGGGATCACCGTAATCTTACTGAAGAACAAAATGGGCGAAAGGAAACATATGACTAACTCCTGCTATTTTTTTATGTTCTCAAATGAAAATTGATCCAGGTCCAATAATATAAATAGCGTGAGAGCTTTCAAAATGTGTCCGCAACACTCTAACCAGGCACATTCTGTTGCGATACACCTATTTAATAAAGGATTTCGCTTTGTGCAGAATTAAGTTCCCTTTTAATTAGCAAATCTTTTGCCAGGTAACCGACAAACCTCAATTTGTGGATTGGAATTGGAGTAGATTGAAGAGCGTGTACAATGAGTTCCATTGTTTCTTTCTCAAAGAAATCAGCTAATGTCAGTAAGCATGGCTGTCTTCATCACCAAACAGACTGGCGCGGGGAAATGAGTCCAAGGAGACACAGTCTTTAAAATTCAACTATCATATTGAACGTGTTTGTTTCGTAATACCTGCTGGAAAGAAGAAAAGATTCATCTGACAGCAATTTATTTTAAGAAAC
This sequence comes from Rhinoraja longicauda, assembly GCF_053455715.1. Taxonomy (NCBI): domain Eukaryota; kingdom Metazoa; phylum Chordata; class Chondrichthyes; order Rajiformes; family Arhynchobatidae; genus Rhinoraja; species Rhinoraja longicauda. The sequence continues at coordinate 41,477,032 of NC_135969.1, forward strand.
AAGGGCTTCGCTCAGCAATGGACTGCTCTGTGTGTACAGTGTGTATCCCTATAGTGTGTGTGTGTGGAGGTTTTTTTTCCCCTCGTACAAAGCAGGATATGGTGGCATTTGTTTGATTAACTTGCTCGACAAAAGTGACAGCTGCTCCTTCCTGGTGCATGTAGATGAGCTGCTCAGTGCGGTTCCGCCTTTGTGCATCTGTCAGTATAAAGGGAAAAATAAAGAGTGAAAAGAGACAAATTGGTCCCAAAAGGCAAGCTATTCAACTTAGGAGTTTTTTTCTATTAAGATGCACAGTGTGAATCTTGAGTGCTTGGTCCCCTTATTTAATTTCATTTGCTGTGGAGACTGACACTACACATGCTTCATTGAAGTTCTACTCCCGAACCAAGTTTTTGGTGAAAGTTTTCTTCTGTCTTAAACCTTAATACAAAACTATAGATATATATCTCCGCGTGTTTTCTTGCTGCTGGTTGGTTTTAAACGCGTCCTTACGTTGCAACTTCAACAATACTTATCATGTTTAGAACATTTGTTTGCTGGGATTTATTTTTGATGTTTAACCAAGTATACGGCAGGAAAAATATTTCCAATTGTAAATACGACAAGCTGCAAAAGGGGGAAGCTTCGGACCATGTAGGTGGACAATGTTAGACCTCCTGCAAAGATCGCAAAGCTGTTGTTTTTATTTGTGAACAATATGCACACCTCTCTCATTTATTTATAGGAGAGGCAATTTGAATTTTATCGAGATTGATTTCAAATGTTACTAGGGGAATCTGGCTTTGGGTTGTACCACCAGAAAGCCTGGTTAACAATCCGGTGTTTCAAGCCTCTTGTTTCGGTTGTGTTTGTAAGGGATATTTCATGGAAAAATAATACAAAATGGGACTTTGGAGACAACACTGGCACACTGTTGAAATCAGTGTAGAAAGTCTTTCACGTTTAAAATGTAATTGAGAAATTTCCAAGCAGTTAATATGTTTAGAGTACTAGCTGGTAATTTTTTTTATTGTTTATTTGGTGCAGATGAAATAAGAGAGATTGCCCTCCACCCTCCTCTCCCCCTCCTCTCCCCCTCCTCTCCCCCTCCTCTCCCCCTCCTCTCCCCCTCCCTCTCCCCCCTCCCCCCATCGCTCCCGCTCCCCTCCCTCTTCCCCCTCCCCCCTCCCTCCCTCTTCCCCCTCCCTCCCTCTTCCCCCTCCCCCCCTCTTCCCCCTCCCTCCCTCTTCCCCTTCCTCCCTCTTCCCCCCCTCCCTCTCCCCCCTCTCTCCCTCCCCCTTCTCTCCCCCTCCCTTCCTCTCTCTTCCCTCCCTCTCCCCCTCCCTCCTTTCCCCCTCCCTCCCACTCCCCTCCTCCCTCCCTCTCCCCCCTCCCTCTTCTCCCTCTCCCCACTTTACCAGTGACTTTATATTTGCACATTGTGTTCCTGCAGAAACTATTTAAGAAAATGCATTTGCCGTGTGTGCAGTAAATTACCTTTCACAATGGCACTTCAGAGAGCCTGATTGGCACCATATCGCTGTGTGTGAAAACATTGAAAATAGCAGCATTTTCACAAAAACTACCACGAGCAAATGCAGGGAAGAAAATAAGCAGTTTTTAAACCCCCCAAAAAAAACGTTTCAAAAGAAACATCTTTACCTTTTGAGTAACTGTAACAGTTAAATTAATCACTGAGTATTCCCAAAAGGCCCCAATTCATATCACGCACATTTTGCCCATCTCATCTGTCTGGTAACGCAAAATTGCACTTCTGAACGAGTCTGAAGAAGGGTCTCGACCCGAAACATCACCCCATTCCTTCTCCCCTGAGATGCTGCCTGACCCGCTAAGTTACTCCAGCATTTTGTGTCTACCTTCTGAACGAGTCAGTTCAGTTCAATTTAGTTTATTGTCACGTGTACCGAGGTACAGTGAAGAGCTTTTGTTGCGTGGTCCCTTTTGCACGAAGGTAGACACGAAATGCTGGCGTCTTCTTCTTTCGTGTCCATCGTCCATGATTCAAATGTTGCATCACTGTCATCCCAGCGGCTCAGGCAGCATCTCAGGACAGAAGGAATGGGTGACGTTTCGGGTCGAGACCCTTCTTCAGTCCCTTTTGCACCGTCCTTTTTAAAACTTCGTACACACGTGGCAAATAACCCTAGTGGGTGGATGCATGATGTGCTTTATTTATTTAGGGCTTGGTATTGTGTGTACAATGGCTGCCTTGTTGAAATACCTCAGCTAAAAATCTCTCGCTTTGATAGTGTCGATCACGTAGCCAGCCCGCTTCAGCCTGAGCCAGCCATCAAACGGTTCCCATTTTAGAATGTTTGCATTATCCTTTCTTTCGAACAATTTATTATTTGTGACCCCCCCCCCCCCCTTTTCTGCCGTAAAGCTGCTTGCATTTTGTCAATGAGGCAATTACAGAGGTTTGAATCCTTCACCGTTTCTCCGACACCTTGGGTGTGGAGATTATCTCAAGATGCCCCATTCAGCTATCCCCAATGCAAATCTCTGGGAAGAGTGAGAAGAAATTAGACCGGCCCTGGCCTTTGCTGGTGCATTATTTATCATGGTTTTAAGTAGATTTGAACTGCTTGGATTGCCTTCAGCTGGTTAAGAAAGTTCTGAAACCAAGGGTCACTGGTGTGGGTTTCTATGGTAATTGAGCAGTATTGCCAATAGTTTTCTTCTGATGAGCAAAAAAGCATGTAATAATAGACAAACAACAGTGGTTAAAGCAAGCAGGTAGGATTACTATGTTCTTTTGTCGGAAGTATATAATGTGATGTAGTCAGATTTAAAGACTTCTCAACCCCCGAAATCTTCTCCACAGGCACCTGCTGTGTCATTTTCTAAGCCTAATCTCCATCCGTTAACTACAGGCCTCTTGCTAATTTGAGGCAAACGGCCAGGTTTGCTGCTGAATAGTGCAATGAAAAGCCTCAACTCATGAAAACCCTCTGAGAGAGACAGAGAGAGAGAGAGAGAGAGAGAGAGAGAGAGGGGGTGAGCCATATATAGCCCTCGCAATGATAAATCCATGTGATCATCTAACACAGGATACCATTGACGAGACCGCATTTCTTTACCCTCACTTTTTAAATAGTTTTGCAAAAAAAAAGCACTACCTCCACACTGGAACAACTCCCCCCCCCCCCCCCCTACCCCACCCCACAAAACTTGTCACTTCACATTGCTGTCAGCCACCACAATAACAATCATTTCATGCCTCCTGCTAATTGCAAGCACAGCTGGGACCCAGCGGGGAGCTCTAGTACAGTCCCAAGCCTTTATACCAGCCCCAATCTGTTCTGTAGCATGCACACACACACACAATCACTTGCAAGGGCAGAAAGAGGCAGAGTCACAGGTTGCTTGTAATCCCCCCACTTCCCCTCTAAGAATTCAGCCCGGGTACAATTCTCGCTTTTTATTCCCCTTCTTTGAGACTGTGCAAAAAAGCCGCGGTGACCTTGAGTCACCAACATTTTATGTTCTGAATAAGAAGCAGAACTCCTTCAGGTGCATTAAGCTGTGCCGCTGCATCTGGCTCGATGCATTATGTTTGCAGCACCCCTGGAGTGAGTTGCGGCTTCCTGTAACATGTAAAATATGAGTGTGAACTCAAGGTTGATGGCAGGGAGCAGGCACGGCTGAATCAGGAGGTCAGGCAGCCTTTCAAGTCTGGCTGCAGAACAAGGTTGCAGATGTTCTTGTGTAAGTGTAATAACACCAGTTCCCCGAGAACACAGGAACCCAGTGCTTCCTTCTCCTCATTTTCACCAACGAATGCCATAATCAGTATGCTGCTTGCAGATTTATTCAAATCGACTTATTTTACATATTCAGAGATCAGAATGAGGTAGATGACAGCTCAGGACCTCTGATATTTTAGATAAACCAGTTTTCACTCTTTACTGAAGGATATACACACACATATACATATATACATACATATATATATATATATATATATATAGATATATAGATATATATATAGATATAGATATATATATATATATATATATATAGATATATAGACATATATGTATGTAGGATACTTGTTAGAAGTTGTTTTACTGCATATTAGAATGGTAGTGCAAGGAAAATATTTCCATATAAAATCACTTCTAATTCAATTACTCCATTCTTCATTGCATAGGTCAGATGCATCCTTTTTGGGATAACTTTACAGAAACCAGTTGATTATTTTTTTGAGCTGCTAATAATTTCTTAACAGTTTCAGGTAATCACAAAGCAGTCTTTCACAATAAAAATTAACTTGACCGCGTTGTCTGATAGGTGATAAAAAATCACCGTGGATTGTTTACCACTGTGTTCGTCCCAACCATATTGGTTGTTTAGGTTTGTTTAGTTAGTTTAGTTTCATTTAATGTCAGGTGAACCGAGGTACACTGAAAAGCATTTTTGTTGTGTGTTATCCAGCCAGCAGAAAGACTGTACGTGATTACAATCATGCTGTTCAGAGTGTAGAGATACAGGATAAAGGGAATAACATTTTGTGCAAGATGAAGTGAAGTCCGATTAAAGATAGTCCAAAGGTCTCCAAATAGGTAGGTGGGAGGTCAGGACTGCTCTCTAGTTGATGATAGGATGGTTCAGTTGCCTGATAACAGCTGGGAAGAAACTGCCCTTGAATATGGAGGTGTGTATCTTCACACTTCTGTACCATGTACGGTGCTTTTGGAGAACTAAACTGTGCATGAGAAGCTCAACATCATAATGTCCCTAATTCAACTTTGACACAAAGTCATAGCAGTCTTGCCCAGAACTCAACCTGCCTGTGAAATCAAGTTGGATAGATTAGTCAGGGTCAGTGCAGGTGTCTATAATGTGGAATGTTGTTATATATTATTTCAGTTCCCTTTTAACAGGGAACTCTGTGCCAGCTAATTTAGTCATGTGATGCAAGTGCCTTGGTGCTGCTAAGATTGCCAGGAGTATTTCCTGTTTCCACACTGCGGGTTTCTGTATTGTTTCCTTACACCGAGTAAACACGCTTTACTTTATCAAAGGTGCTGTTAATGGCAGTTTGACGAGAATAGAAGGTGGATTGGTGCAGGAGTGGGAGTTGCAGTATCTTTTTTTACACAATTTGATGGAATGGATTCTCTGCTTTGGATTTTGCAGCGTGTAATCTCTGGCACATGATAGATGAGTGGAACGAACATAATCTGAGGAAAGACATTCTAGCCTTAGAGGGAGTACAGAGAAGGTTCACTAGATTGATCCCTGGGATGGCAGGACTTTCATATGAAGACTGGATAGACTAGGCTTATACTCACTGGAATTTAGAAGACTGAGGGGGGATCTTATTGAAACATATAAAATTCTTAAGGGGTTGGAGAGGCTAGATGCGGGAAGATTGTTCCCGATGTTGGGGGAGTCCAGAACCAGGGGTCACATCTTAAGGATAAGGGGGAAGTCTTTTAGGACCGAGATGAGAAAACATTTCTTCACACAGAGTGGTGAATCTGTGGAATTCTCTGCCACAGAAGGTAGTTGAGGCCAGTTCATTGGCTTTATTTAAGAGGGAGTTAGATGTGGCCCTTGTGGCTAAAGGGATCGGGGGTATGGAGAGAAGGCAGGTATAGGTTACTGAGCTTGATGATCAGCCATGATCATATTGAATGGCCGAATGGCCTACTCCTGCACCTATTTTCTATGTCTATGTTTCTATACAGCTCCGGAACAGTACTAAAACCTACCGAGCAATGAAAAGCCCGGATAGAGTGGATGTGGAGAGGATGTTTCCAGAAGTGCGAGAGTCTAGGACCAGAGGGTACAGCCTCAGAATAAAAGGGCGTACCTTTAGAATGGAGACGAGGAGGAATTTCTTTAGCAAGAGGATGGTGAATCTGTGGAATTCATTGCCACAGACGGCTATGGAGGCCAAATCAATGGATATTTTTAAAGCGGATAGTGATAGGCTTTTGATTAGTAAGGGCTTCAAAGGTTACAGAGAGAAGGATGGGGTTGAGAGGGAAAAATAGATCAGCCACGATTGAAAGGCGGAGCAGACTTGATGGGCCAAATGTCTGAATTCTGCTATGTTTTATGAACATGAAAATCATGCGATCTGGCCTCACTGTTCAATGCTGGCATTTATATGCCACATAAGCCTCCTATCATAGAAACTTAGAAAATAGGTACAGGAGTAGGCCATTCGGCCCCTCGAGCCTGCACCGCCATTCAATATGATCACGGCTGATCATCCAGAATCAGTACCCTTCTCCCCATATCCCTTGATTCCATTTTACCTAAGAGCTAAATCTAACTCTCTCTTGAAAACTATCACTCCAGTTCATTTCTCCACACCATGGTGTAGCCACCTGTCCCACTGAGTTACTCCAGTATTTTGTGTCTATTCCTCTACGTCATTGTATTCTTCCGTTCTTTTCACCCTCTTGGAGTTTAGACACAAGGTGCTACAATTAAGATCCCTCTACCCCTTCTGTCCACATTCCCCTGCCACTTCCCCCACCCTTCCCTGTCCCGCTCCTTGTTTCTGCTGTGCCTTCTCCAAGGAGCCGCTGGAAATAAGTGTCTATCCAGACATGGAGAATTGCCAGACAGCACATGAGATTAGTACTCGGTCATAGTAGGATGGGACTGTTGCCACACGATGAAGAGATTTGTGATCAGTCCAAAACACACCTGACCTGATATTTATATTTAGGGAAACCTGAGTTTGAGAAGAAGTCCCGGAACAGGCTTTCAGTCCTATTTTTGCATTTGAGAGTTCTGGTTGTTAAGTGTCTCGTTTACATTTATAATGCTGTGACTAATTTTCCCAAATTTCTGATAAATCTAGTAAAATACGGCACATCAAATCATACTGTTGACATAGAGCACGCAAGAATATTTAATATTTGCACAATGTTACAAAGCTTCAAGAATAGAATGATTCAGGACTGAATGAACATTAATAGAAAGTAAACTGTAATGTGGGCTTGGAGAACTTTGAGAGCCCAATTTTGGCATCTTCAGTCCATTTCAACAGCAATAAGGCAACTGCGAAAATATTCCCGATAATTTGTCTGGCTTCTTTTGGAGACCAGTTAATGTTAATGTTGTAGATATCTTTGCTAACGCAAGGCAAATTAAATTATGAGCTTCACTTTTGCACAAATAATGGTTATTTTATTCAAAGAATGTCAAGCTTGATTTGGAATTTTTCCTAACCCGAAACCAGTTGACTGCATCAATCATTCCTATGACTGTGACTCAATGATATTGAACATGGTGATACAATGGTTTTATAAAATTGAAAAGTGTTTGTTTCAGATATCAGTCGTGTTTTTAAGCACTGGGTGAATGTCAATTACTTGTCTGCAAATTGAAAGAGAAGTGAACATGAGCAACAGCCCGGGGATATGAGCAGCAGCGGATCACTGCAAAAAACAAATCACTGCATAAGATCATTTTGAGTTCCTAAACCTCTATTTTAGTTGACTTGTTGTGTTGCTTTTAACTGCACCAGAGTGGTTTTCCTCATTTTGAAACCACGAGCTGCATAGTAGTCTTACCTGAACTTAGAAGATGCACAACTGAACTAGTTTCTGATTGCTGAGATTCCACAGATGCCAACAACATCCCAACAGCATTCGATGGAGAAGAAAGGGGGAAGGGTAATTAGGCCCACTGCCGAAACTCCCACCACTTGCTCAGCTGAGATCAAAGCAGATATTAAACATAGAATCTTCTTGTTTCGTTTTATTTAGAGCATGGAAACAGGCCCTTCGGCCCATCGAGTCCGTGCCGACCAGCAATCCCCGTACACTAACACTATCCTACACACTAGAGACAATTTACAGTTTTACCAAAGCCAAGTAACCTACAAACCTGTACATCCTTTTGGATTGTGGGAGGAAATCAGAGCATCCGAAGAAAACCCATGTAGTCACAGGGAGAACATACAAACTCCGTACAGACGACACCCGTAGTCAGGATCGAACCTGGGTCTCTAGCGCCGTAAGGCAGCAACTCTACCGTTGTGCCACCGTGCCACCCCTAACCTGTGATGAGAGAAGCAGTAAAATAATGCAAGGGACCATCTTGCAGATATGTGGGATACCAATCAACAAAGAACCTGCTGGGGGAACACAGATCGAATAACATGGGGGTGGAAATGGACAGTCGACATTTTGGGACAGGCCCCTTCATCTGGACTGAGAGTTGAGGGGAGATAGACAAAGCAAAGCGAACTGGAGGGGAAAAGATAGGGCAAGAAGTGGCAAGTGATAGATGGACCCAGGTGAGGAGGGGTTGGTTGGCAGATGGAGTTAGATGGGGAGAAGGGGGCAAAAGAGAGATTGAAAGGGTGGAAAGGGAGGTGAAAAGTAGTGGAGGCAAAGATCTACAATAGATTGAACCAGATTGGAAAAGACTGCAAAGCATGCAACCAAATAAAGGAGCAGGTGGAGTACAAATGTTACAATCTCTGTATACGCACTCTGATTGTGAAGGGATTATTTTGCTCCCCTATTTCAATTGAGATTTGCAGGTAAATAATTGGTTTGAACTGAGGCAGGCCAATTGGAATGAGTCTCCACATCAACCACATCACTTAAAAGTGAAATTAATTGATCATTTTCTCATTGTTGTTTGTGAGAACTATTGATATCGATATCTTTTTTTTAAAAATCTATGTGGGTGTGGGTGTATATATACCCCCACACACTGTATGTGTGTATATAAGTGCATGTACATACACACATATATATACGTATATAATACATATATATTTGAGTGTGTATATATAAATGTATGAGTGCATGTGTGTGTATATATATATATATATGTGTGTGTGTGTGTGAAAATATATATATACACACACATATATATACACACACACGTTCATTTTTTTTTAAATGGTTTTTATACGCCCTATATTATAATTATGATTACATCCTAAAAGTACTTAATGATTGTGGAAAAACTGAGATGTCATGAGATTACAGACTAACACAAGTTTGTTCTTTCTTTCAAAGTAGCACTGGAATTGTTTGTGTGTTTGGAACAGCTGAATCTCTCTTTGGGCAACAATAATGCATAAATTATACAGTGGACGGTGCCAAAGCTCGGTTAGAACTCAAGTTCTGTCATTTGATGGATTGGTGGGTGATAATGCCAAGTCTGGATGATGTCTGGATGGCATCTCTTTGCCACTGCCCACCGCATAATCCTAACACTGAACATTTGTCTCAACTCTCCCTCGCCCACTGTCATTCTGATGCTGGAGAATGTTGCCTTTTTTTCAGCAATGGTATACGAGTTCCATGAATGTTGTCTGCACCTGGCTCACAGATCGCATGGACCTGCAACTCCATATCTACCAGCTGAAAATACTCATCCGGCTTGTCAAGGTACAGTTCCGTTTCGGTTTAGTTTATTGTCACGTGTACCGAGGTTGTAGTGAAAAGCTTTTGTTGCGTGCTATCCAGTCAGCAGAAATACAATACATGATCACAATCGAGCCATTTACAGTGTACAGATACACGAAAAGGGAATAGAGATTTAAGAGTGTGGGGCGATTGTAATATGTGACTGTAGATCTGCTTCTGTGGCTGGCGCGCAAATAGTCACCTGGGTTGGGGGCCATCTTGGAAGCAAGCTCGGTAGGAAAATGTCCTTTTGGTCAATGTAGCAAGAATCTGACCTTTGTAATCAAAGAACCAGCATTTCAATAACCTGGGAAACTAGCAAAGATAAAGATCTTTGGGCGGAAAACATGTGGGCGGCACGGTGGCGCAGCGGTAGAGTTGCTGCCTTACAGCGAATGCAGCGCCGGAGACTCAGGTTCGATCCTGACTGCGGGTGCTGCGCTGTACGGAGTTTGTACGTTCTCCCCGTGACCTGCGTGGGTTTTCTCCGAGATCGTCGGTTTCCTCCCACCCTCCAAAGACATACAGGTTTGTAGGTTAATTGGCTGGGCAAATGCAAAAATTGTCCCTAGTGGGTGTAGGATAGTGTTAGTGTGCGGGGATCGCTGGGTGGCACGGACCCGGTGGGCCGAAGGGCCTGTTTCTGCGCTGTATCTCTAAATCTAAATCTAAAAAAAATCTTGGTCAACATGGACAAGTTGTGCCAAAGTGCCTGTTCCCATGATGTGCACAAATTGGCTGCAATAATCCTACAACAACCACCGCAGTGGTCCTTCATTTGAATAAAAGTGCATGTGATGGTACAAAGTTGTGAAAAGTGTTATATCTCTAACTTTTTCCACCACCTATTGATTTGATTTCGCTCTCCTATTTCTCTCATATCCAATTAATATTTCACTTCCTTCACACGTGTAGAAATTCATTTGATACAGATTAAGATCAAACCACACTAATTTTTAAAAAATGCCTTCATATGAAATTCCTCTGGGTTTTTTTGGGGGGGAGGTAGAATCTCATGACAAGGGTATAAATATTTAGAACTAAGTTGTGGAGAAACGTTTTTGTTCAGTGATTATAAATCTCTAGATTTTCTCTCTCTCAGAGAGCTCATAAGTGATAGGAGCAGAATTAGGCCATTCAGCCCATCAAGTCTACTCCACCATTCGATCATGGCTGATCTATCTCTCCCTTTCATCCCCATTCTCCTGCCTTCTCCCCATAACTTCTGACCGGTACTAATCAAGAACAGTAATGTACAGCCATTGATTAAACTCAAGGCTGAGATGGGTGGATTTGGAACACTGAGGCAATCAATGGAGAATTAAGTGGTAAAGTGTACATGAATCAACCACAATATTATTCAGTGGTGGAGCAGATTCAAGGTCCTCATGCTTGCTTCTGTTTCTTATAGAACATGGAACTCCTGTCACCTGAGATCATCAGTTGCCCACCCTAATTTGTTCTGGCCTGTTCTTGACCCCAGTTTAATTTCCCCCCTCCCCTACCTCTAACTTTCAGTCTGAAGAAGGGTCCCAACCCAAAACATTGCCCATCCTTTTTCTCCAGAGATGCTGCCTGACCCACAGAGTTACTCCAGCATTCTGTGTCTATCTTCAGTATCAACTAGCGCCTGCAGTTCCTTCCTACACATAGAACAGCACAGCACATCAGAGGAACAGGCCCTTCGGCCCACCGTGTCCGTGCCAACGTGATGTCACGTTAAACTAATCTCCGCTGCCTGCACGTGATCCATATCCCTCCATTCTCTGCTTATCAATGTGCCCATCTGAAAGCGCAATGAATAAAAGATCCTGTTTAGTTTAGTTTAGTACAGAGATACTGCCAAACTGGCCCTTCGGCCCACTGAGTCCGCACCAACCAGCAATCACCGCACACTGTATGGAAATATTAAACTGCTACATTACCTTAAAAATTTGCTGCAAAGTGTCCAAAATCATAAAATATTCTCGATAAGTATTTGGAATCTTTCCAAACAGTGAATGTTGAATAATTTATAAGCAGTATTCTGCGACTGTCACTATATTGTGCTATTTACAATACCACATATCCATCGAGTTGAGTTGAATTGAATTGGACCATATTTTTGGACACTTGTAGAAGGCGTATCGAGACTTCCGGCTGCAGGGTGTCCTCGACTCCACCTTGAATAGCAAGACATACGAGACCGTTCGGAACAGGCTGACTGTGGAAGAAGCCACGGCATCTGTGTCTGAAGGCGGTGGCCTTCAAGGAATCACAATGAAGGACAGCGACGAGGAGGACGAGGAGGAAGATTAGATCACAGTTTAGATTTAGAGGCTGAATTTTGACAAGGCCTGGTAACAAATGCATGTACCACTCTGTTATCCACTTAGCCACCATAGGATCTTATTTTTCAACTACTCATAACGGATATGGGGGGGAAATATCCTTATCAATAAGGTTGAAAGTTTAGCTGTGTGAAAAAAAAAACTAGCACTTATTTGAACCATTGATTTCTAAATTAATTTCTATATGTTCATGAGCAATATGGCGTAACCATTGTTTGATAACGTTACGTGAGATATGTAGGAATATTGCTAAGTGTGTCCCTGTTAAACGCAGAACCTATTTGGCGCTTCATCAATGTAATGTATATATATATATCTTGATGGTAAGGTGTTGTGAAGATGAGTGAGTACGGTAATTTTATTTATTTATTTATATTTCTTTACTGGCTGCCAACTGCTTAAAAAAAGAAGAAAATGCCCCTTGTATTTGTGCAATTTAAAGGTTTTATTAATAACCCTAATTGCATTTTTGTTTAATTTTTCTCTTTTCATTCTCGTGCATTTCCTTCCTAATTTCCTCTTTCTTGAATGCTTTCAATGTATGCGGAAAAGAACGTTATGACAAATTTATTTTGATATTTATTAATTCATTTAATATGTTTCTTTTGGGATGTTATGGAAGTGGTATATTTATGCCCAAATTAAAAGCACTCGGTTTTATTTAATGGAAGATCATATTCTGTGATGTCTCTTCAAATAACCCTAATGAATTATGCCCAAAATATACTCAACTTATTCATCTGCCTTTTTTATTTAAAGCCATGGCGGAATTTATACACTCACCACTTAAACCATTTCTTTGAGTCAAATTATTCATTTGAGTAACCTCTGATATTTTCCACAAAGTTTGACCATTTATTTCACACCTTATGTTTCACAGTTGGTTTCTTGTAAATATAAAGCTGTATAATGCATTTGGAAAAGTAGCTGCATGATAAAGGCATCACTTTTTCTTCCCAAAGCTCTTAGTCTCTATGTGAAGTAGCTGGTGATGGAAAAACCATCTTGCTTTGGCCTTAAGCCCACAGCTGTACCATGGAAAACTGTGGATTCTTAGTCAATTGTACAAACGTCAGTCACCCGTGCTTTTTAAATCATGTTATAAATATGCTATTCTGTACCATCACAATGTCCGAACACATTCTTTTTTTTTTCTCGAATGCACAATTTCGGAATGAAATTTGCTAACCGAAAAGTGGTATCGGGCAGTTGAATTTGATAGCATAGGAAACCTTCAGGGTCAACACAGTAGCAGCAAGTAGAGCTGCTGCCTCACAGCACTAGAGACCCGGGTTTGATCCTGACCTCGGGTGCTGTCTATGTGGAGATGGCACATTCTCCCTGTGACTGCGTGGGTCCCCCCCCCATTTCCTCCCACGTCCGAAAGACGTGCAGGTTTGCGGGTTAATTGGCCTTCTGTAAATTTCCCCTGGTGTGTAGGGATGGACTCGGTGGACTGAAGGGCCTGCTTCCGTGTTGTATCTTTCAACTAAACTAACCTAAATGGGTCAGGAAGCAGAAGAAATAATTACTTTTCATCAGAATTAAACCAGCTTATTGCTATCATGTGTAAAAGGATCCATGACAAACAGCCTCCCAATTCTTACTTTAGAAATAAGATCAGGTAGAAGTGAAAGGTCTGTGCGAACTCTGCCTACAGCTGGTGAATGGCATGATTTTGGAGCGTCGCAGTGCATTTGCACCCAAGACCCACTAAACCAACATGATAATGACTTGTCCTGTTTCACGCAATATTAAAACAGTCCAAAATTCCACGGGAAGAAATCAATAGATTGCATGCTTTGCAAAGTGGAATCCAATGCACAGTATACCCAGGGATATCACAGAGTTAGAACATTTCTACCTGCAAATAGGTGCAATATCGTCAAAGGTGAATGCCCAACAACACTGGTTTATTGCAGTTAGTAATAAATATTATAGATTCTGATGGCAAGGCTGCCAATGCTCTATAGAACCGTCTATGAATTGCAACAAGTGTGATAACTCCAAAGTGAGATTAAGGAATATTGTTGGTGTTTATTTGTTAAAACCTGCAGTTGTTTAGGGTTGCAATGTGGTGACGATTATTGGGATTATTATTTTTCTGTGCCACTTACCAACACAATGCGGGCAGAAATGGTACACACACACACACACACACACACACACACACACACACACACACACACACACACACAACTAAAAAAAAAAGTGGTAAAGACCTCGGTTGTATCGAGGTTCCTGTGATCCTTTCACCGAAGTGAACAAGTGAAGCATCCACCATGCAAATTCATCCCTACATCCACAGTGTTCAGTGCCATTCAGAACAAAAGCCCACACATTTTGTCACACTTCTGGGGTATACGCACATGGTCAAGTTGTTCCTAACATTTAGTTACAACTAGACCAAGTGGACCCATTGGGCCCAAACCTCTCCTGCATTGGTGCAGCACCCTCTCCTCCCCCACTCTCCTCTCCCCTCCTCCTCTCTCCCCCCCCCCCCCCCCGCCCCTCCATCCCTCCCCCTCGGCTCTCCCCCCTCCCTCCCTCCCCTCCCCCCTCTCTCCCTCCTCCTCCCCCTCCCCGGCCCTCCCCTTCCACCCTCCCTCCTCCCCCTCCCTCCCTCCCTTCCCCTCCCTCCTCCTCCTCCCCCCCTCCCTCCGTCCTCCCCCCTCCTCCCCTTCCCATCCCCCTCCCCCCCACTCCATCCCCTCAACCCCCCTTATCCTCCCTCCTCCCCCCAATCCCTCCCTGGAAGATAGATTTAAACATTAAAATGTGAATAACTTAAAAAATATAACACCAATTTCAATAAAACTATTTGCATTACTATTAAAGCGATGACGGTGAGTAAGGTGGGCCTAAAATTGTCACGCTATCGTGTAACGTTTCGGCTGTAGTTCGAACACAAACAAACAAACAAACAAACGAGAGTTTTAGTATATAGATTACACAGCCATTAATTTCAATTTTTTTTCTCATCTTGGTACGAGCGGGGGAACTGTGGAGGAAAGGATGGCCGAATGTCTTGGGCTTGTAGAGAAGGGTCTCGGCCCGAAATGTCACCCATTCCTTCTCTCCAGAGATCCTGCCTGTCCCGCTGAGTTACTCCAGCATTTTGTATCTAGCTTTAGAAAGAAAAATAGCTTTTGTGCTTCTAGTCGTTAAGCGGAGAAGTTCTGCAATTGTGAATAGTAAAACAAAAGATTAAAATGTGAAATTGGGATGTTAAAATATCCATCTTTTCATGAATAACATAATCTCTAATGATTATCTACGACGTTAAACTTTCCTACTGATCAGGAAGCTGTTGAGCACAACATTTGCATCCCGTGACACAGAAACTATCAGCTAGCTACGTCCAAGAGTAGCCCTTTATAGTTAACATGTTTTCCGTATCATCACAGAGTCTTCACTATGTGAGATCGCCGACAGAATCAACCATTAATAGCAATTAATTCTCAATAAAATAGAAACGAATGCTGATCTTTAGTCAGTGGGTGGTGAATCTGTGGAATCCATTACCATAGATGAAAGTGGAGGCCAAGTCAATGGATATGTTAAGACGCAGTTTGACAGATTCTTAATTGGTAAGGTTGTCAAGGGTGATGGAGAGAAGGCACGAGAATGGGGTTGAGAGGGAAAGATAGATCAGCCATGATTGAATGGCGGAGTAGACTTGATGGCCTGAATAGCCTCATTTGCTCCTATAACTTATGAACTTACCTGGTAGAGATCTCTAAGATCATAGAAGACTGTTAAACCTTTTGACAAGGTAGACAAGGATGATGTGGGAAATCATAAAAATACTGAACACAAAATAGTATTGCACAGGAACAGGCCCTTCAGCCCACAATATTTGTGCTGATAATGATGCCAAGATAATCCAATCTTATCTGACTACACATGATCCATATCCATGTGTGTATCTAGGTGATGAGTAACAAATCTGGGAGGGAATTATGGAGGACAATAGACAAAAGGTGCAGGAGTAGGCCATTCAGCCCTTCGAGCCAGCACCACCATTCAATGTGATCATGGCTGATCTTTCTCAATCAGTACCCCATTCCTGCCTTCTCCCCATACCCCCTGACTCCGCTATCATTAAGAGCTCTATCTAGCTCTCTCTTGAATGCATTCAGAGAATTGGCCTCCACTGCCTTCTGAGGCAGAGAATTCCACAGGTTTACAACTCTCTGACTGAAAACGTTTTTCCTCATCTCCGTTCTAAATGGCCTACCCCTTACTCTTAAACTGTGGCCCCTGGTTCTGGACTCCCCCAACATTGCGAACATGTTTCCTGCCTCTAACGTATCCCTTAATAATCTTATATGTTTCGATAAGATCCCCTCTCATCCTTCTAAATTCCAGTGTATACAAGCCTAGCCGCTCCAGTCTTTCAACATAGGACAGTCCCGCCATTCCGGGAATTAACCTAGTGAACCTACACTGCACGCCCTCAATAGCAAGGACAACTTTACCTGGACAGTAAATTATGGATGATAGACACAATGTGCTGGAGTAACTCAACAGGCCAGGCGGCATCTCTGGAGAGAAGGAATGGGTGATGTTTTGGATCACGACGCTTCTGACCTAAAATGCCACCCATTCCTTCTCTCCAGAGATGCTGCATGTCCCTCTGAGTCACTTCAGCATTTTGTGTCTATCTTCGGTGTAAACCAGCAGTTCCTTCCTACATAGTAAATTATGAAACTCGATTCCATAAGGGCGGCACGGTGGCACAGCGGTAGAGTTGCTGCCTTACAGCGAATGCAGCGCCAGAGACTCAGGTTCGATCCTGACTATGGGCGCCGTCTGTACGGAGTTTGTACGTTCTCCCCGCGACCTGCGTGGGTTTTCTCCGAGATCTTCGGTTTCCTCACACACTCCAAAGACGTACAGGTATGTAGGTTAATTGACTGGGTAAATGTAAAAAAATTCCCTAGTGTGTGTAGGATAGTGTTAATGTGAAGGGATCGCTGGGCGGCGCGGACTTGGTGGGCCGAAGGGCCTGTTTCCGCGCTGTATCTCTAAATCTAAAAATCTTGATGTTGCAAAGAAAAGGGAAGAAAATCTACGACTTTTTCAAAAAGAAGTCAAGTAGTTACTCCTGCACTTTATATGGGTATACAGTACTTTGTAGCATATGTTTTTGTTAATTTCGGTGCAACCTATGTTGGTCCTGGGGTTGAGACCATTTTTAATGTAGAGATTTTCAGATTACAACCAACACTGTTAAAGCAAGTTTTTTTTCCAATAGCATGTATATATTTGAAACTGAGACTCAGAGTGCATAAATGTATTTTATGTTAGGTTAATAAAATCAACAGATAATGAGAAACCTTTTCCCAACAGACCGAACTAGATTTAAAGCCTAATTACAGAGGTGAATAGTTATTGTCTAACTAAATTCAGCACCTGGACTTCATACCATGCAATTGTTGATCTGGTGACACCACAACATTTAGAGAAAGAGGTTATATGAGACCTGTTGGCTTCTCTGAAACACTGCATTCATAATAAGGGTACAAGTTTAAGATGTGCACAATACTAGAAACCACAAGGCTTTGACAACCATAAGGTTTAGGTTTATCATTGACACGTGTATGGAGGTATACTGAAAAGCTTTATTTTGCATGCTACCCTGTCAAATCCAATAATGCCATACAAAAACAAAATCGAGCCGAACTCAAGTGCAATAACTAGAGCAAAGGGGAAGATGCAGAGGGCAGAATTTTCTTTAAGTAGGAATTGCACAAATCAAAAGACAAGAAAATGTTTCAGTTCAGGTGTGGCATAGTGGCGCAGTGGTAGAGTTGTGCCATACAGCAACTCTACCGCTACAGACCCGGGTTCCATCACGACTAGGGATGCTGGCCGTACGGAGTTTGTACCTTCTCCCCGTGACCTGCGTGGGGTTTCTCCGAGATCTTCGGTTTCCTCCCACACTCCAAAGACGTGCAGGTTTGTAGGTTAATTGGCTTGGTATAAGAGTAAATTGACCCTATTGTGTGTAGGATGGTGTTAATGTGCGGGGATCGCTGGTTGGTGCGGATTCGGTGGACCAAAGGGCCTGTTTCCGCACTGCATCTCTAAACTAATATAAGTTATAGGAGCAGAATTAGGCCAATTGGCCAATCAAGTCTGCTCCGCCATTCAATCATGGGTGATCCATCGTTCCCTCTCAACCCCATTCTCCTGCCTTCTCCCCATAACCCCCGACACCCGTACTGATCAATAATTTGTCAATCTCCGCCTTCCATTGGCTTCCACAGCCATCTGACAATGAATTCCACAGATTCACCACCAGTTAGGAGGAAGGAACTGGGACAAAAAGTATAAATTGGCGATCTTTACCAGCTACGATCTTGTACATCACTGCAATTAAAACGACAACTGCTGTGGCTATAAACTTAATTTAATTATATTCCACCCTTTGTGTCCACGGAGTGCTGTGCCGAGCTCAGCTTGTTTTTGTATGCACTGAATTCACCACAAAACAATATCACATTACAGTAGGAAAGAACTGCAGATGCTGGTTTAAATCGAAGGTAGACACAAAATGCTGGAGTAACCCAGCGGGTCAGACAGCATCTCTGGAGAGAAAGAATGGGTGACGTTTCGGGCCGAGACCCTTCTTCAGACTGACCCGATGAGTTACTCCAGCATTTTGTGTCTATCACATTACAGTAATTGTGACAGGAATGCACAACAACAATCTTTTCTAATGCTTAACACTCCACGAATAAAGTCGCAAAAGGAAATACAGCACAAAATACACCATTTCCTCTAATAAACCCAATATGATTATACACTAATGATTCAGCACTAGCAATAGTCCCTGAGACATAGAGTCATAGCAACTGGCCCTTCAGCCCAACTTGCCCGTGCCGACCAAGATGCCCTATCTACACTTGTCCCACCTGCCGGCGTTTGGCCCATATCCTTCTAAACCTTTCCTAACATGTCTTTTAAATGTTGTGATGGTACCTGCCTCAACTACCTCCTCGGGCAGCTCGTTCCATACACCCACCACCCTTTGTGTGAAAAACCTTTCCCTCAGGTTTCTTTTAAATCTTCCTCCTCTCACCTTAAAACTATGGTTCCTGATTCCCCTACTCTGGGTTAAAGACTGTGTGCATTCAGGCTATCTAATCCCCCCATGGAGGTTTGCTGATTGGAAACATACATACTGACCCAGAGCTACAAGGCACGGCACATTTTAGAGACGTTAATGTCCTTCAAACAATAAACAAAGCCTCATACGTTCATAAGTAATCGGAGAAGAATGAGGCCATTTGGCTCATCAAGTCTACTCTGACATGCAATCATGGATGATCTATCTTCCCCTCTCACCCCCTTTCTCCTGCCTTCTCCCCATAACACCCATACTAATCAATAATCTATCTATCTCTGCCTTAAAAATATCCATTGACTTGGCCTCCACAGCCTTCTGTGTCAATGATTTCCATGTAATATTGGAGATTCAACAAACCTTGTAATTGTTGAAGAAACCCCATTTAAAAAGATGATCGTTTTGCCTGTTGCCTGAAGCTCCTAACCATCTTAGGTAACCTGCAACTTGTCTGATCCACATGCCTGCTGCAAGAATGAAAAACAATCGATTAGCAAGACTCCAGCCTGTAATCTGTGCGATATTACACCTCACAGGGATTCTTCGAGTACCAGCTTCATACAGAACAGTAACACTTGCTGAACAAATATCATTGCTCCACAAGTTGACTTGAATGACAAAAAGCAAAGGGGCAGCACAATGGCGCAGCGGGTAGAGCCGCTGCCTCAGAGACCCGGGTTCAATCCTGAGCTTGAGTGCTGTCTGTGTGGAGTTTGCACCTCCTGACCTCCAGTTTCCTCCCTAAAGATGTCCTAAAGATGCGCAGGTTTGTAGATCAACTGGCATCTGTAAATTGCCCCTTGTGTGTCGGGAGTGATGAGGAAGCGGGATAACATCAGACTCGTGAGAACAGGTGATCGATGGTCATCATGGTCTTGGTGGGCCGAAGGGCCAGTTTCCATGCTGTATCTTTCAATCAATCCATTAAGGCCATGCTTCTTCCATAGAATGCCTAAAACGGCTTTCATCTAACACAGATCTTATCATTGGTGCCTCACAAGCACTTATCCAGAACATTAGCCTCCATACCTCAGTGAAGCTCAAATACTGCAGCCTGGGTTAACTCAAAGTACAAAGCACTGTCTTTGCCAAGGACATTGTGGGTTATATATTCAGGCAGCAAGCTTGCAAAGGCTGGTGGGTAAGGCAGATAGGTACATGCAACTAGGACAGTCATGTTACAGTTATAAAGGAATAGGTGACGTTTCGGGTCAAGACCCTTCCTCAGTCTGCCAATCCAAAATGTTACCTATTCCTTTTCTCCAGAGTTACTGCGTGACCCGCTGAGTTACTCCAGCATTTTGTGTCTTTCTTCGGTATAAACCAGCATCTACTGTTCCTTCCTGTACAGTTATATATAAGACATTGGTGAGGCCACAAGAGAGTATCGGTTTCTGGTCGTCATGTTATAGGAAAGAGTTTGCCAAGCTGGGAAGGGTGCAGAGATTTATCAAGATGTTGCCAGGACTCGAGGACCTGTGCTATAGGGAGAGTTTAAGCTGGCTAGGACCTTATTCCTTGGAGCGCAAGAGGATGAGGGGTGATCTTATAGAGGTGTACAAAATCATGAGAGGAATAGATCAGGTTTGCGCAATCTTTTGCCCAGAGTAGGGGAATCAAGAACCAGAGGACATAGGTTTAAGTTGAGGGGGGAAAGATTTAATAGGAACCTGAAGGATAACTTTTTAGGTTTAGAGGGATATGCATCAAACACAGGCAGGTGGGACTACTGTAGATGGGACATGTAGGTTGGTGTGGACAGGTTGGGCCGAGGTTAGACACAAAATGCTGCAGTAACTCAGCGGGACAGGCAGCATCTCTGGAGAGAAGGAATGGGTGATGTTTCGGGTCGAGCCCCTTCTTCAGCCGAAGGGCCTGTTTCCACGCTGTATTACTCTATGACTACTGTATGTATGATGTAATCTTGGCTAAGGCTGGATTCTCAGCAGCCTGCACCTGAATTCTCTGTTCACTAAGTGCCACGTAAGCAGATACTCTTTCATCAGCCAAATAGAAACCTAATCTGAATTTCTCAATCATTTTCTTGGAGACCCAAGCATAGCAACGGGAGAACTTAACAATAGGAGTAGGCTAATCATCTGTTTAATTTGATCAGATACAATTCATATTGCAACTCAGTTTTCCTGCCACTGATCCACTTCATACCCTTACCTAATAAAAATGTGTTATATGTCAGTCATAAAAATGCATGTCACAGCAAACCCTGGTTATAACAGACCATAGGTGTGGTGAGGGAGTGTGTCCATTATTGCTGATTGTCCGCTATAACCGAGTAAAGTGTTATTGTATAAGTAGTAGAAACAAACAACTGCAGTTGTTGGTAAATACACAAAAGGACACAAAGTGCTGGAGTAACTCAGCAGGTCAGGCAGCATCTCTCTGGAGAACATGGATAGGTGATGTTTTGGGTCCGGACCCATCTTCAGATTCTCAGTCTGGAAATGGGCCTGGGATCCAGGTGAGTTGGTGGCCCTGGCCTGCTGGCGGCTGGGGAAGAGGTGAGGATCGGAGTCAATGGTCGTGGCCCACGGACGGCTGGAGTGCAGGTAAGGTTCGGCAGAGGCAGTGGCAGGCACGGCCTGGAAGTGGCCGAGGAAGCTGTGTGGGTTCCGGCATTTCTGGGGGACTTCCAGGGGGGAGGGGGGGGGGGATTTCAAGCACGCTCTCATAATTTTGTCCGGATTAAAGGAGGTGCCGGACCATCAGTTGCTAGAAAATCGATGCTGGACTTGTGGATTTATCATCTGTCAAATACTCTGAAGTGGTGAAAAGTCATCTCCTCATCCTGTATTGAAGCAACCCTGAGATTAAAACCGACATTCACTGTCCCTTTTGGATTAAAAATAAATAAATGCCCAAGTTTTGTGTGAATTGTATACTTGGGCATCCAAGTACGTCTACTCTGCTCAAGTACCTGTTCCATCAGTAAGATGAGATTCTAAATTTTATTTCTTATCTGCAAGTGCAGTTACTTACTTTCCCATTGAACGTTTGCTGCAGTTTTCAAACAGAACAGTACAGACAGAAAGTGCTGGAGCAATTCAGTGGGTCAGACAGCATCCCTGGAGAAAGTAGATAGGTGGGGACTCCTTCTCAGACTGAAGAATGGTCCCAAACCAAAATGTCACCTATCTACATTCTCCAGAGGTGCTGCCTGACCCACTGAGTTACTCCAGCACTTTGTGCTCTTTTTCTTAATTAGCACCTGCTGTTCTTTGTTTCTACGTAGAACAACACAGGCTCTTCAGCTCATAGTGCCCAAAGCCGAACATGATGCTAAGTTAAACTAATCTTCTCTTCATATCAACATTAGAAAATGGAAAAACATTTTTTTTTAAATCAACTTAACCTTTTTCCAATTGACCATCCAAAACTCAAGTCTCATCTTTTTCTCAATATTCCCAAGCAAAACATGGATATAAACAATATTTTAAAATCAAATTTGACACTTTCAACAAAAACTTTATAAGCCACTCAGTTGCAATCATTTTTAAAAGCCTGACCTTACCACTCTTGTGGTTGTAGTTGAGGCTTTAGCATTTCCCAAACTCTTGTCTCCAATTCAACATGTAGCCCAGGTCTGAAGACTGTTCTGAGCACGTGCAAACCCATCCATTTCCCACCATGCATGGGAACCATTTCAATCAATGGAGCAATAATTTCAAAATCAAATGAGGGAATTTTACAGGATAAATAATGAATCAGCGTTCAGGAAAATTGTAAATTGGATAGAATTTTGATGCACTCAGAAATACGTGTGAATGTAAGTGTGTGAGTGAGAGAGAACAAGGGAACATATTGGGAAACTCAGATGACAGTTCAGTTTAGTTTAATTTATTGTCATGTGTACCGAGGTACAGTGAAAAGCTTTTGTTGTGTGCTATCAAGTCAGCGGAAAGAAAATACATGATTACAATTGAGCCCTTTACAGTGCATAGATACATGATAAGGGAATTACGTTTAGTGCAAGGTAAAGCAAGCAAAGTCCGACCAAGGTCTGAGGGTCACCAATGAGGTAGATAGCAGTTCAGCACTGCTCTCTGGTTGTTGGAGGATGGTTCAGTTATCTGATCACAGCTGGGAAGAAACTGTCCCTGAATCTGGAGGTGTGCGTCTTCACATATGGCATTTTTTCATTTCAGAGGTATCGAGTCATAGAGTCATACAGCATGGAAACAGGCCCTTTGGCTCAACCTGTTCCTGCCATGCAAGATGTCCCATCTACTCTAGTCCCACCTGCCCATGTTTGGCCCACATCCCTCTAAATCCCTTCCATTTTTTATGTCCAAATATCTTTAAAATGTTGTTATAGTACCTACCTCAACTACTTCCTCTGCCAGCTCTTTTCATATACCCACCACCCTCTGTGTAACAAAAGTTGCCCCTGAGATTCCTATTAAATCTTTCCGCTCTCACCCTAAACCATTGTCCTCTGGTTCTTGATTCTACTCTGGGTAAAAGACTGTGCATTCACCCTATCTACCCCCTCATGATGTTTTTCCCCCTCTATAAGATTCCTGTGTTCCAAGGAGTAAAGTCCCAGCCTGTCCAGCCTCTCCCTATAGTTAAGGCCCTCAAGTCCTGGCAACATCCTCGTACGTCTTCTCTGCATCCTTTCCAGCTTAGTCTGCATGACTAAGGAAACCACAGTGTAAATGGACTTGCTTTAAAAAGAAAAATAAGCAAATTTTAATTACCAAGATTAATATTTTATTGTTAGAAGTAAATATTCTAATTATTGATAAATGTAAGCTGGATAGAGGGATGCAATGAGACAGAGCGCAAGGTAATTAAAAGTGAGAATAATTGGCAAACCAATTTTCTTTCTCATTTCATTTCTTTACTAAGAGTGAATGAATTCATTTTTAAAGCAAGCAAAGCTACTAATTATCACCAGATTGTCATCTGTATTTAGCCATTATAATTATTGCCATCTGAGAGACAAGGAGAAACACAGAGAGGCACACTGACAAAAATAGAATTTGCATTAACAGAAAAACTCTTCCAAGAACCACAAGTGCCAAATGTAATTATTGTAGATATTTTTAAGATATGTGTCAGAATTTAAGAACACCCACCTCCACACTTTCTCGATTTCTTGTCCTAGATACCTGGCATTCACTGGAACTAAACCTCTGGATTTGGGCGGCAGAGTGGCACAACTCTGGAGTTGCTGCCTTAAAGTCCCAGAGACCCCAGTTCAATCCTGACATGGGTGTTGACTACAGAGTTTGTACATTCTCCCTATCGCATGGATTTTCTCAAGGCGATCCGGTTTCCTCCCACACTCCAAAGATCGTGCAGGTTTATAGGTTCATTGGTAAATTGTCCCGAGTGTGTAGATAGTGTGGACAGGTTAGCGAGTACTCGGTGGCCTGAAGGGCTTGTTTCCATGCTGAATCTCTAAACTAAACTAAACCAGATGCTTAGCATCTGTCATACGTGCTAAAATCTTTGACTCCGAATGTCTCTGGTCCTAGAGTCATTGAGGAATAGAATCAAACAGTATGGAAACAGGCCATTCGGCCCATCTTGCTCATACCAACCAAGATGCCCCACCTATACTAGTCCCACCTGCCCGCATTTGGCCCATACCCCTCTAAACCTTTTCTATCCATGTATCTGTCCAAGTGTCTTTTAAATACTGTACCTGCCTCAACTACCTCCACTGGCAACTTATTCTATATACAACAAAGGGACTTCTGAAAAGAGGTCCTATCATATCATATCATATATATACAGCCGGAAACAGGCCTTTTCGGCCCACCAAGTCCGTGCCGCCCAGCGATCCCCGCACATTAACACTATCCTACACCCACTAGGGACAATTTTTACCTTTACCCAGCCAATTAACCTACATACCTGTACGTCTTTGGAGTGTGGGAGGAAACCGAAGATCTCAGAGAAAACCTGAACCGAAACGTCACCTAAAGAGTTGTTCTTAGATTTCATGCTCACAAAAATAAATAGAATATATGAAAACACAATAAGAGGACAGAGGCCATAATTCCTATGAGGTCCATTTATTTGGTCGATGCAAAGAAGTGCAAATGTTGGAATATTGGAGTCAGAAGAAGGGTCCCGTGCCGACATGTTGTTTGTCCATTTCCTCCACAGATGCTGCCTGATCCTTTGAATTCCGCAAACTTACTATTATTGTGCTCAATGTATTTTATTGTTGGCTGAAAATGGACACTTTTGCACTGCATGTGGCCTACAAACTCTCGACCCATAATAACTTCCACAAAAAATAAACAACTGTAAAGAAAGGCATGTTCTTGAGAGAGTTCTTTGTTTCCTGGAATCTTTGCAAGACAGCAGAGACACTTCAGATTTATATCGGCGAATAATCATCGAAAATGAAAACACTCAAATATTTTAATATCTTCTAGAAAATTCAACTAACCTTTAACTTTTTATGTTGTGAGAATCTTTTCCTTGTCTTGTCCAGAGATGTGTTCTGTCGAACTAATACGTTTGGATTAAATTAAATCTATGGATTAAAGATATTGCAAATTGGACATTTCTGACTGGAGTTTGCAAAAATGAATTTCAAGATGAAATACAATCTGGTGGTGGATTTCCTTAGTCTGATTAAAATCATTTGAGGTCAAATGCAGAAACATCTTGAACAGAACTTAGTCCAAGATTAAAATATATAGTGCATAGATCAAAAGATTAACTGAATCACAATAAACCTAAATCAAATGTATATATAGATAGAATATGGTAAATTATTCTTTGCGATTGTGTATATAACTTTATTAACATTATGCAGATATTGGGGACTGAACACACAATGGAATATGACTCACAACAACATGTGACGGATCACATATAATATATATTTGAATTAATGTTATTGATTGGATTTGGTGATTTCAAGTATTAAACAAAATGCAATTTAATCAATAAATGTTGGACGATGATACATCCTTAAATCCAAAGTCCTTAAAAACAGAATATTTTGATCTTATAATTAAAACTTGCACAAATGTGCATTGTTTAATGACGCACTTTATTAAAATATTGATGTAGTGTAGTATTAAAGTATTGATGTGATAAATTGTACCATTGGGCTCCAATAAGCCAATGCTATTTACATAAACCACGGGGTAGAAGTGGGTATTGTGCATTGTGTGGAATAGATTTAAGAATATGTGAGAGATAGGAAACGTATACAGAGTTTTCTGAAGACAAGACTGTGAATTAAAATTATTGCTGGTATGTCAAACACATGTTATCTTATTCTGGAGTTACTCACTAATTTGGTGTATTTTATTCTTTGTTTTATTCTTAATCAATAATCCTGGAGACCATTTTTTTTAATGAAGCTGATGTAGAAAATGCAACTTCTTTAATTTCCCACATCACCCTTGCCCAAATGAGACGGTGCCCGTGGAGCACGTCTCACGACCGATTAATGGGAGACAAGATTAGATTATCACGATCTGAGCTGGTTCATCCAGCAAATCTCTTTCGCTCGACCATTGTCTGTGAAGATTGGGCTGTGATAGGAAAATCAGCACTTCTCAATATCCCCCTTGTGGGTCTTGATACATACCGATATTCTACATACCTATAAATATATATATGTATCCATTTTATCCGTACGCAATCCTGTATCGTTGTGGTTTAGTCATCGGTAATTCGAGATGTATGTTTTGTAGCATTAAAGTAGCAGGGTCAAACGTGTTGGTAGAGGCAAACGATTTGAAGAAATCTACAGCAAGCCGCTAATCTGTTTTGCAATCCCCTTTAGACTTTCCCTTCCCGTTAAAATATAAACTGGTAACTGTCTGGTGACTTTTTTTAGTAAAGCAACCAGTCAACAGCGAGTCCCTCAAGAAACTGTTCGATGTTATTGTAAACAGAAACTTAACAAAACGCCATCTGTAGCGTGTCTCTTGTAATGTTAATTGATCGTAAGCAATTAATTTATACATACAGGAAAATGTGTCCCATTAAAACAAGCTTCCAACACACTTTTTACTCGAATGCATTAAAACAAATGGGTTCATTATTCAATTTACACAAATCACCGCTTAATTACAGATGTTATTGAACACATAAACACACACACTCCTTCGCACAGAATCCAATTCCAAAGATGCACATCAGACCTTGCCTCCAATTACGTCGTTTCTGCTGTGGAGATATGATAGTGGAGACTCAACTGGCCCTGCTACCGGCTGGGAGGTGCAGAGAAAATATGCCTAAATAGAGACTTAGCCGTGCTAACTGATCACTGACCTGACTGGGCGAGCTGCTGTTCCACAGCGCCAGAATCCTGGGTTCGATCCCGACCTCGGGTGCTGTCTGTGTGGAGTTTACACCTTCTCCTCTGTGACCTCGTGGGTTTTCCTCCGGTCAACCCTTATGGGTTAATTTTCCTTTCTAAATTGCCGAAGGGCCTGCTTCCATGCTGTATCCCTGAACTAATTGTAGTCGTTGATTTTGCAGGGTTTTGCACAATGAACAGATACCTATAAATAGACTGTTGGTCAGTCCATCTTAGTCAGTCCAGCATATGTTAAGAGTGGGCAGTTTACAACCCAAAGTATAAACCACCTGCACCATCCCCTCCTCTGGCTTTATATTTCATTCCTCTTCTCTCCTTATCTGATATCCTCTGTCACTTGCTCCACTCATCTGCCAATGCACCCTGCAACGCAACCTGTATCCACCTATCACTTGTATAGGAAGGAATTGCAGATGCTGGTTTAAACCAAAGATAGACACAAAAAGCTGGACGAACTCAGCGGGACAGGCAGCTTCTCTGGGGAGAAGGAATGGATGACATTTCGGATCGAGACCCTTCTTCAGACTGAAGGTGTCCACCTATCACTTGCCAGGCTTTGTCCCACCCCACCTCTCTTTTCCAGCTTTCTTCCCCCCCTACCACAAACAGTTCAAAGAAGGGTCCTAACCTGAAACGTCATCTGTCCATTCCCTCCACCATTGCTGGCTGACCCATTGAGTCGGGACTTTGTGTTTAGCTCAAAATTTCAGCATCTGCAGTTGTTTTCATCGACAGCGAATGTTTGGCAATTTAAGTTTGCATTTATGGAGAAGATGGAGTTGCCACTCACACTCCTTGCAAAACCTGCCAAACTGATCAAACTGCCAGCAATGAACTTTTGCTGTGTTTGCAATGTATTGAGTATAACGATCATTTTGTGTACAGCCATCTCTCTCAACGTGTTTGTGACTAGATCACCAACTTTAGACAGAGTCACAGAGTCATACAGATGGAAAATTGAGTAGATTTTTAGATTTTAGACTTAGAGATGCAGCGTGGAACCCCGCCCAGCGATCCCCGCACATTAACACTATCCTACACACACTAGGGACAATTTTTACATATTACCCAGTCAATTAAACTACAAACCTGTACGTCTTTGGAGTGTGGGAGGAAACCGAAGATCTCGGAGAAAACCCACGCAGGTCACGGGGAAAACGTACAAACTCCGTACAGACGGCGCCCGTAGTCGTCAGGATCGAACCTGAGTCTCCGGTGCCACTAGGACTATTCCTTAGAGTGCAGGGTGATCTTAAAGAGATGTATAAAATCATGAGGGGAATAGATCAGGTAAATGCACAAAGTGAATCGAGGATCAAAGGACATAGGTTTAAGGGGAAGGGGAAAAGATGTAATAAGAATCTGAGGGGTAACTTTTTCACACAAAGGGTGGTTGGTGTATGGATCGTGCTGCCAGCGGAGGTAGTTGAGGCAGGGACTATCCCAAAATTTAAGAAACAGTTAGACAGGTACAAAGATAGGACAGGTTTGAAGGAATGTGCGCCAATCATGGGTAGGTGGAATTAGTGTAGCCAAGACATGTTAGGCAAGTTGGGCCGAAGGGCCTGTTTCTATGCTATATGCCTCTATAAAGACAGAGGACCCTGCTGAAATCAAGCAGTCACAGGGAGAACGTGCAAACTCCTCGCAGGCAGCACCCATGGTCAGGATCGAACCTGGGTCTCTGGCACTGGGAGGTAGTAGCTCTACCAGCTGCTCCACTGTGCTGCCCTAAATGATAGACTAAATGGCAAAAATTAGCCTGGAGAAGGAGGGTAATTCTGATTTGAAGTAGTGCCACAGCATCTTCAATGCCAATGGTTCAAAGGTGCTTTTACTGTCACGTGCAAATACACAGAGAGAAATTGTGTTCTTACATATTTTACGTCATCTGTGGAGAGGATGAACAGATGACATTTTGGGTCAGGGCCCTTCTTCAGAACTATTGTAGTAGAGGTGGGGAAAGAGTGGTTAGCCCTGCATTCTCTCGCTCCTCTTTCCTAGAAACAAGCTTGGTGTGTTGTTAGAAGTAATTTACAACTTTTTTCAGGTTGGCACACCATAGTTTAATGCCAACCTCCTTTTCGATTCGATCTATGTATCTTTTAAATTATGGACATCTTCTAAATGCGATATGTACAAAACAGTTCACTGGGTGTTAATGAAGGAAAGTCTTAGTAGGTACATGAAGAGTCTGAAGCAGGGTTCCAACCCAAAATGTTATCTGTTCATCCTCTCCACAAATGCTGCTTGACCCGTTGAGTTTCTCCAGAGCTGAAGATTCCAACACTTGTGGTTCCTTCTGTCTCTGAATTATAGATTAACTAGCTTGACATCACTTGTAGAATAATTGGAACAATTCTTTACTAGAGACAGAGTACGTTCGTGTTCAGTAGCCAACGTTCATGCCTCTGAATCTCAGAGTGGTGGGTCTAAACCTCTGCAAGAGATTTGGATGTCATGATTTAGACTGAATCCCCAGTGCAGGTCTGACAGATGGACACATTGTCAGTGCATCTGCCTTTTAGTAGCGTCATTAAACCAAAACCTCACCTAGCCTCATGGGTTGAATGCCGCCAAATCATGGCGTCCCTTAATTGCAGGCTCAGTAGGCTATTTCTGTACATGTGCTAATCGAGATGTGTTTGTGTATGGGAATACTGTACGTCAAGTATGTAAGAACAGAATTTCTCTGTGTGTATTTGCACATATCATATCATATCATATATATACAGCCGGAAACAGGCCTTTTCGGCCCTCCAAGTCCGTGCCGCCCAGTGATCCCCGTATATTAACACTATCCTACACCCACTAGGGACAATTTTTACATTTACCCAGCCAATTAACCTACATACCTGTACGTCTTTGGAGTGTGGGAGGAAACCGAAGATCTCGGAGTAAACCCACGCAGGTCACGGGGAGAACGTACAAACTCCTTACAGTGCAGCACCCGTAGTCAGGATCGAACCTGAGTCTCCGGCGCTGCATTCGCTGTAAAGCAGCAACTCTACCGCTGCGCTACCGTGCCGCCCATGTGACAATAAAAGCACCTTTGAACCATTGACATTGAAGATGCTGTGGCACTACTTCAAATCAGAGGAGAATTACCCTCCTGCTCCGGGCCAATTTTTATCATTTAGTCTATCATTTAGTCCATCATTTAGCCCTGCATTCTCTCGCCCTCTTTCCTAGAAACAAGCTCAGTGTGTTGTTAGAAGTAATTTAGAACTTTTTTCAGGTTGGCACACAATAGTTTAATGCCAAGCTCCTTTTCAATCTGATCTATATATCTTTTAACTTATGTACACCTTCTAAATGCAACATGTACAAAACAGTTCACTGGGTGTTAATGAATGCGAGTCTTGGTAGGTATATGAAGTGTCTGAAGAAGGGTTCCGACCCGAAACATCACCTATTCCTTATCTCCAGAGATGCTGCCTGACCTGCCGAGTTACTCCAGCATTCAAGTCAAGTTTATTTGTCACATACACATACACGATGTGCAGTGAAATGAAAGTGGCAATGCCTGCGGATTGTGCAAAAAAAAGAATTACAGTTACAGCATATAAATAAAAGTTAATACAGAGAAGACAAAATTTAGTCCCTGGAGTTATAAAAGTTAATAGTCCTGATGGCCTGTGGGAAGAAACTCCGTCTCATCCTCTCCGTTTTCACAGCGTGACAGCAGAGGCGTTTGCCTGACCGTAGCATCTGGAACAGTCCATTGCTGGGGTGGCAGGGGTCCATCATAATCTTGCTTGCTCTCGATCTACACCTCCTGATGTATAGGTCCTGCAGGGGGGCGAATGTAGTTCCCATGGTGCGTTCTGCCAAACGCACTACTCTCTGCAGGGCCTTCCTGTCCTGGGCAGAACTGTTCCCAAACCAGACTGTAATGTTGCCGGACAGGATACTCTCTACAGCCCCAGAGTAGAAGCAATGAAGGATCCTCAGAGATACTCTGAATTTCCTCAGCTGTCTAAGGTGGTAAAGGCGCCTTACCCACCAGTGCCTTACCCACCAGTGCCTACCTTTGGTATAAACCAGTACCTGCATAGATGGCAAAATGCTGAGGACGAGTCAAATGCTATAAAATATTTGGCTGGTCCAGTTCAGCTCCCGGTAATGGCGATGGTGGTAAATTCAAAGTCCATAACACTTTGCTGCTAGATAGTTAGACCCTCTTGCACTGACAATGTTCAGAGCCAGACTCCTGGATGTTGTGTGTGTCATTTGCCATTCACATCTGAGACCTGAACAGAGGTCTTCCCACTTTACATAAAAGTGCCAGCACTGGTCAGCAACCATTTAAAGCCCATGTTAAATTATTTAATTATTATAATTATCGGGTATTTAAGAATTCTGTCTGCTTAATGTCCTTTAATGCAGAGGAAAATACTAATTGACACATAACATATTGATATCCATCTAATTATAAATCAAATGACAATTTTGAAAAAAAGATTTTTGATTTTTTTGCATATTGTTATTACACCCACATCGAGCAGCATCATCTTGCTTTAGAGATACAGCAGGGAAACAGCCCTTTGGCACAATAGACAATAGGTGCAGGAGGAGGCCATTCAGCCCTTTGAGCCAGCACCACCATTCAATGTGATCATGGCTGATCATTCTCAATCAGTACCCTGTTCCTGCCTTCTCCCCATACCCCCTGACTCCGCTATCCTTAAGAGCTCCATCTAGCTCTCTCTTGAATGCATTCAGAGAATTGGCCTCCACTGCCTTCTGAGGCAGAGAATTCCACAGATTCACAACTCTCTGAAAAAGTTTTTCCTCATCTCAGTTCTAAATGGCCTTTCCCTTATTCTTAAACTATGGTCCCTTGTTCTGGACTCCCCCAACATTGGGAACATGTTTCCTGCCTCTAACATGTCCAACCCCTTAATAATCTTATACGTTTCGATAATATCCCCTCTCATCCCAGTGTATACAAGCCTAGTCGCTCCAGTCTTTCAACATACGACAGTCCCGCTATTCCGGGAATTAACCTAGTAAACCTACGCTGCATGCCCTCAATAGCAAGAATATCCTTCCTCAAATTTGGAGACTAAAACTGCACACAGTACTCCAGGTGCAGTCTCACTCGGGCCCTGTGCAACTGCAGATGGACCTCTTTGCTCCTAACAACTGCAGAAGGACCTCTTTGCTCCTAACAACTGCAGAAGGACCTCTTTGCTCCTGGCCCATCGAATTCCCGCTCACCTTTGATCACCCATTCACACTAGTTCTATGTTAACAATCACTTTTGCACCCATTCCCTCCACTGGGAGACATTTTACAGAGGTCAATTAACCTGCAAACTTGCATGCCTTTGGGGTGTGGGTGGAAACTGGAGAATCTGGAGGAAATCCATGCAGCCACAAGGAAAATGTGCAAACTCCACACAGACAGCACCTGAGGTCAGGATCAAACCTGGGTGTCTGTCACTGTGAAGCAGCATCTCTACCAGCTGTGCCACGGAGCCGCCCTTCTGTTAATAAATTACTGCATAACTCCAAATCAGTCAATAGAACGTAGAACAGTACAGGTAGACACAAAATGCTGGAGTAACTCAGCAGGACAGGCAGCATCTCTGGAGAGAAGGAATGGGTGACGTTTTGGGTCGAGACC
Organism: Rhinoraja longicauda; assembly: GCF_053455715.1. Taxonomy (NCBI): domain Eukaryota; kingdom Metazoa; phylum Chordata; class Chondrichthyes; order Rajiformes; family Arhynchobatidae; genus Rhinoraja; species Rhinoraja longicauda. The sequence goes on from NC_135969.1 coordinate 41,509,852, forward strand.
CTTCTTCAGACTGATGTCAGGGGAGTGGGTGGGACAGAGACAGAATGTAGTCGGAGACAGTAAGACTGGTGGGAGAACTGGGAAGGGGAGGGGATGGAGAGAGAGGGAAAGTAAGGGCTATTTGAAGTTAGAGAAGTCAATGTTCATACCACTGGGGTGTAAACTACCCAAGAGAAATATGAGCTGCTGTTCCTCCAATGTGCGTTGGGCCTCACTCTGACAATGGAGGAGGCCCAGGACAGAAAGGTCAGATTGGGAATGGGAGGGGGAGTTAAAGTGCTGAGCAACCAGGAGATCAGGTAGGTTAAGGCAGACGAGAGGTGTTCAGCGAAACGATCGCTGAGCTTGCGCTTGGTCTCGATCTATTCCTCTCATGATTTTGTAGACCTCTATAACATCACAATCCATCCTCATGTGCTCTAGGGAATAGAGTCTTAGCCTGCTCAACCTCTCCCTGTAGCTCAGACCCTCAAATACTGGCAACATCCTTGGAAATCTTCTCTGCACCCCTTCCAGCTTGACAACATCTTTCCTATAACATGGTGCCCCGTACTGAACACAATGCTCTAAATGTGGCCTCGCCAACATCTTACATAACTGCAACATGACCTCCCAACCTCTATATTCAATACTCTGACTGATGAAGGTCAATGTGCTGAAAAAGTTACTTTGAATTCTCAAGGTGATTTGTATGAGATTGTGATGCTCTCCACAATTAATACTTTGAGATGGAATAAATCATCAGCTGTGGTTGATTCAAACCATCCAGTTACACTCCAACTGAAGAAGGGCCTCGATCTGAAAAATCACCTATTCCCTTTCTTCAGAGATGCTGCCTGACCCGTTGTTATTCCAGCACTTTGTGTCTATCTTCACTAAAATCCCAGCCTTCCTCTCACTGTCGATAAACTGTTCAATAAACACTTTGTATACATATACTCCAAAGACAGAGCCATACCACTATATTACAGCGCCCTGTGTTTGAGAAAAGTTAACTTGATAAAATGTTGAATAAAATATATATATTTTTTACCCATATTCGCCTACAGAATTACATTATGTTCCATTTCAAACGCAAGCAGCTTCTACTTTCCTTAACTGGAAAACCACAACTAACTATATAGTTGCGGAAACAGTCTAATAACTGTTAGACACAAAATGTTGGAGTAACTCAGCGGGACAGGCAACATCTCTGGAGAGAAGGAATGGCCGGGTAACGATTCGGGTCGAGACCCTTTTTCAGAATAGTGACAATGATACAAATTGACTTAATGCTGAAACTATAGTTTGTATGAATGATATCGAATCATGTGCAGTTTTTAAAACATCTGAAACTAGAAGTTAATGTAACAGTTTTAGATCAACATCAAGTTCCACATTAGTTACCCCAGATTATTTTCACCTTTAGGCAATTGAATCAAAATATGTTGTAAACTTCTATTGAGATTTAACCTCACGACAACACGTGTTACTTGTAGCTTTGCTGCGAAATTCAGATCATCACGTTTTCGCGTCAGTCCATCAGTGTTCAACCCTGTCAGTACCAACACTTGAATTAGACAACACTTTACATCAGATCAGATTTCAGGACTGGGATAGCATCATTAGTGTCTCCCATTGATTTATAGCCTCTTTGCTGGTTTACCTGCATGAAACACCTTTGGGTTTCCGTTTATGGAAGAGCTCGCTGCCTCCCTGTAAACCGGACACTGGAATTATTGGAGAATTAATCTTGCCACTCGCCCCCGTTTGTTTTTACTCCAACCCCCTCTGCTTCTTGGCGCTGCTTTAAGTCGGGGGTGGGCGTCCTAGAGTGTTCTCTCGCCTTCGATGTTCGCTTTGAGAATGTGCATCAGACCGATCAGCTGAACAAGTTGCTTCTCCCAGCGCCTGCTAAAGTTAACATTGTCCACAATATTTGCAAATAAAATAGACCTTTGGAAATAGTTGGTTACCATAATGTGGGAAGTCTGGGAAACGGCAGTCTCAAGCAAGGTCTCGACCCGAAACGTCACCCATTCCTTCTCTCCAGAGATGCTGCCTGACCCGCTGAGTTACTCCAGCATTTTGTGTCTATCTTTGGTGTAAACCAGCACCTGCAGTTCCTTCCTACACATATTTTAGTTTAGTTTAGTTTAGTTTAGTTGAATATTGACACGTGTACCGAGCTACAGTGAAAATTAACTGTCTCGTTGCAATTGTTGCGGTCACCTTTGTAAGGATGATATGTTATTGTCAGACTACCTTCCACACTCTTCACGAAGAGACGAACAGCGATCGCAAGTCTTCAGTCCAAGACTCTTCAATTCTAAAACGACCCATTTAAAGCTAAAATAGAAAGTGTTTAGTGCTCTCTATATTGGGAAAGGAAAAGCAGAACTCTCTCTTTTAAGAAGGATTGGTGACAATTCTGTAAACAATTTGTGGAGGCGCCTAGGAATCACTAAGATAGTGCGGTCGTAAATTCTCCTCGCTATTCCGGGCAATTTTAAATATGTTTTACTCTGCCTTACGTGAAGAAGGGTCTCGACCCGAAACGTCACCCATCCCTTCTCTCCAGCGATGCTGCCTGTCCCGCTGAGTTACTCCAGCATTTTGTGTCTTACTTTAGTTAGAGCTTCGCTGTGAAACTCAGATCATCGAGTTTTCGCGTCAACTTGCTGCATGCAGCGTTCGGTGCGAAGCTTTGTGGCATTCACCGGCCCTGGCACCGGCCCTGGCAGCCCATACAACAGATCCCAAGTGAAGCCGGCATTGGGAAGAGCGCTCAGCGGCCGCCCGGCCGGCACCAGACCGCTGACTGATCGCCCCTTTGCCCACAACCCCAGCCTTAGTACGTCCCCGGCAGCTCCTAAACGGCACAACTGATAGGAGACTGTCTCCTCGATTTTCACACTGACGCCGGTGACTGCAAAGCCCACCACTTTTAATAATTGGGGGGAAAAAACACCAAATACATTAATATTTCTGTAACATTTCATACCTTTAGCCGCTGCTGACTATTGACAAACATCTTTAACGTGCAGTGTGGTTCTCCGTCCCTGACAATCGGTTTAAACAGTACAGATCTATCAGTGGACCGACCGAGACCAAGCAGTGGGTTGTTATTTCATCAAAACAATATCAATAATGAATGGCAACAAGCGCCCAGGCTAAGTACCGTAGAGTTTAGGAAGGAACTGCAGATGCTGGTTTAAACCGAAGATAGACACAAAAAGCTGGAGTTACTCCAGCTTTTTGTGTCTATCTAAATACTGTGTTCTTCTGAAGGATTCTCGGCGCCCGCGTAATGTTAACATTTTCATTCTCTGATTTTCTTTCCTATATCCGGCATTGAGAGTGCTCTAGTTTCTGATAACAATACAATTTAACGCGTTCACTAATTGACACATGCGGTGCTGAAAATATACAGCGTTGGACGCGACTTTTAAGCTCTAAGCGTGCATGAGGAAGATATACCTGTATTAATACATTGAAGAGTTTAACCACCTGTGTAAGATGCAAAGTGTTTCTTTATAATCCGATCCTTTTTTACTCTGTCGCCGGTGAGTTTGGTCAGGTTTAATTTCGGAATGTGTTTTTGAGTGTGGAGATGAGGGTCAAACAATCGTTCCCTGATCGTGTTATTATTAGTGTTAGTATTAGTATATTTAGTATTTAGAGAGTTGTGAATCTGTGGAATTCTCTGCCACAGAAGGCAGTGGAGGCCAACTCACTGGATGTTTTCAAGAGAGTTAGATTTAGCTCTCAGGGCGAAAGGAATCAAGGGATATGTGGGGAAAAGCAGGAACGCAGGTCTTGATTTTAGATGATCAGCCATGATCATGTTGAATGGTGATGCGGCACGAAGGGCCGAATGGCCTACTCCTGAACCTATTTTTCTATAAGAATACGATGAGTAGCTATGTAACAGAGTGCTCATGTTTGTGGGACGCCGTGGTAAGGTGCAGGAACCGCACCTGTTGCTCCCCGAATCGAACAGCCACCTTCAGCCACTAGAATGCGCTAGAATGTGAAAAGAAAACTCACACGGGCAACCTTACAGCGCCAGAGACCCAAGTTCGATCCTGACTACGGGTGCTGTCTGTACGGAGTTTGTACGTTCTCTCTGTGACTGCGTGCATTTTCCCCGGGTGCTCCGGTTTCCTCCCACACTCCAAAGGTGTACAGGTTTGTAGGTTAATTGGCTTCGATAAAGATTGTAAATTGTCCCTTGTGTGTGTTGGATAGTGCTAGTGGTACGGGATCGCTGGTTGGTACGGACTCGTTGGGCCGAAGGGCATGTCTCCGCGCTGTATCTCTAAACTAAACGAAACTAAGCCAAAAATAGGTGCTGCCAAGTTAAAGTAAAAATCAGCAAGCCCTTCCAAAAGGCCCTGCAAGACGACCTAAAGTCAAAGCGCAGCAGAGAAAGGAAACAAATGGGGGTTATTTGCAGATGCTGTAACAGGTAGAACCACAGGCACAATAATGAAATAATTGTATTTGAGACAGTGAGTTTAGACTGAGTGTTGGATTTGCACAAGAAACTGCAGATGCTGGAATCTTGAGTAAGACACAAAGTGCTCGAGGAACTCAGCGGGTCAGGCGGCACCAATGGACAGGCGACGTTTTAACTCGGGACCCTACTTCAGACCCGAAAGGCCGCCTTCATATATCAACTGGCGACATGCAGATTTCAAAACTGTGTAAACAAAAATAGAATCAGCACCATCAGAGTGAAGCTTGCAAATTTTTCAAACGGTGATATTACTATTTTGTTTTCTACTGATTGGTATCACAGGTGATCGATTTCATACCAGTTTTGCTTTATATATATATATATATGTGTGTGTGTGTGTGTGTGTGTGTGTGTAGGAAAAAAACTGCAAATGCTGGTTAACATCGAAGGGAGACACACAATGCTGAAGTAACTCAGCGGGTCAGGCAGCATCTCGGGAAAGAAGGAATGGGTGACGTTTCGGGTCGAGACCCTTCTTCAGACTCCAGCATTTTGTGTCCACGTATAATATATATATATGACATATAGAGATGTGGTTTATAAATATATAGCTATACACTGTATGTGTGGTGTGTGGGTGTGTGTAACGCACACACACACACACACACGCATACACACACACACACACACACACACACACTTGTATGTATACGTATATGAACAGCCAGCCCAAAGACAGAAAGTATTGACAAAGAGCAGCGAAAGTCTTGAAGGAAAAGGTCGCGGGTTTCCTAGTGTTTCTCTGAATTCATTTTCGTCACCATGACTTGAATTATTTTGTATGTAGTTAAAAAAAAGTCAAAGTTAATGAAGTGGATAATGGGCGACTGTTCCTTAAAGTCAAAAATTGTGGACGCAGAGAAAAAACAACCCGTGTTTTCATTCTGTGCATGTTATTACCTTACATTTCACACAATAGGTGGTAAGAATTTAGCTGATTATCCGAAACTTGAATTTTGACATAATCCGCTGGAAACAGCTTTGTAAAGGGCGGAAATGACTCTTATTAAATGCGTTTGCGGTGATGGTGAGCATTGAAGTCACTTAATTAGTGGCTACGCTAAAGTGGAGTGTTCAGTTGAAAGTCCATTAGCCATGGGGCCCAAATCTTTCTCAAACTAAAACTGAGATTAATTATCCGACCATTATTCAGGAGTGTGAAATGAAACCGAGCTCCAGGTGTGGGCCAGGATAATTTTATGGCAATTTCTAAAGTCTTGGAGCATACCAGATTTGCCCTGGCCCTGTTTCTAAATGTCAATCTGTTTGGAAGTATTGTGTAGGAAGGAACTGCAGATGATGGTTTAAAACGAAGCAGACACAAAAAGCTGGAGGAATTCAGCGGGTCAGACTGGAGAAAAGGAATAGGTGACGTTTCGGGTCGAGACCTTTCTTCAGACTGGGAAACGTGTTTGAAAGTATCGTTGTCTCCATAGTCAGGTTTCAGCGCGACACCTTACATGTGTAAGTTTTGCTTCTGAGCATCGTACGAGTGAAAAGACCCTGCGTTGAACTCACAGTTAGTGAACCTAATTTGGTATCTTGAAGCAATGCTGAGTTTTTCCATCTCTCTGACGAGACAGAAATCCCGGAATTTAAAGTGAAGGTAAAATATCCCATTTTTTTTCCACGCCAGTCCCCCGGCATAAGAATTTTTATGGCGAAGTAATTGTTTACATGAAAACATCGATCACACTTCCTTACATGTAACGCGCTCCGGGCCAAGTTGGGATGATGGAAGTCGCTACTTGAATGCAACTTAAGCATGTCGTGTCTATCTTCGCATTTTGTGTCTATCTTCGATGTAAACCAGCATCTGCAGTTCCTTCCTACACTTAAATGCAACTTTTTTCTTTGCTCATTCACCTAATTCCAACTCTCAATTATCAGGATAACTACCACAGCGGTTGTATGATGCAAAAAAAAAAACTGCACTTGTTAATTAACATGCTTCTATATTTCCAGAATGATTCGGGTCTCTCGTGGAAGAACTATAATGCCCTCGTTGCCACATAATTTGAATCTTTGAGGTTTGTGTGTTAAATTTCACCAACACAGCGTTGCATTTTTTTTTTAAACGTAGATTCCATAAAGTAAAGTAAAGTTTAAAAGAACAAGTTCTAAGTAACTGTAGGAAATCAGATGAGGACGCGGGATTCTTTTTTTCGCGGGACGTAAATAGGTAAACGTCAAGAATCTGGTGGCTTTGACTATAGCGTTATCCGCAGTTAGTTGGAAGATTCCTGCGATCCTTTCCCATTCTCTTGTAAGAAGCAGTCTCATGCATTTAGGGAATTTACAATTCTAATACAGAACAAACAACCCGCCCCTTAAATTAGTGCAACAGACAGAGAAAGGGGTCAGACAGCGTTGCTGGTTGCCCGTGAACCCTTCAAGGCTTCCTGCAAGATCTCAGCAATTACACACAGTTTCATTACATTGAAGTGAAATGTTCTTGTCATCCATCCTTACACCTGGATCTGGCCATTCAGTTCAATTGGTTTGGTTCTTCGTTGAAATAAAGTTAGCCGGCGGTACTTCACTATTATAATTTTTTTAAAATCCCATCAGAGTTTACTAGCTATATAATCTTTTTTTTGTTTTGGAAGCAAAGCAAATAATTCAGTAATTATTTTCAAAATTCAGCTCCTTGGGGATTCAATATTTGTTTCTAATTATTTCAACGATGCCTTCATTATCCAATGATAAACTGGATTAAAAATATATCCCTCTCAATATCTGTCGTCTCCCTCGATGAACATTCCTGTTGTACCTCTAACTGAATTTACCCAGTAATATGCACCAAATTAGCACACACGACCAGCGGGATTTAGGAATACAACGCGTGGTTTAGATTTCAAAGTTTTTTAAAAAAACAGTTAAGGATAAGGCAACCGCGATGGTCTGCAGATGGTTTATTGATTTCTTTTGAACATCACTTTTGATGCTTCCCGGCTGTAGCCCTTTGCAGCGGCGTCCCAGCCATTTCTGCGTTAATAACTTGTTGTGCTTCTCAGGTGAAATCGTCTGCAAACAGAAGAATTAAAACTGTCCCAAATGAAAAGGCACTTCGCCATTGTCAAGGGAACACAGAACCTTTGGAAGTAAATTCCAGAAACTTTCTACAAAAAAAAAAGCCTTGTTAAAAACGAGTCTTTTCATTGCTCGCTTTTAAACTCTGGTTGGGCGCAGTGCTTTTTCTTCGCTTCTTAATCCGCATCGTAACGCGTTTTTTTCTTCTTCTTAAACACACAAAAAGAACACAAAACCGGGTTCCACGCGGCGCTTTAGTGGATAAAATTGAAAAGAGCCGCTTTACAAGGGCACAACAGTATGAATCTCTTTGCAAAATGGGCTGTGCTGAATAGGCGAAGGTGCAGAACGTTTAATCGGGTCCCGGGGAGATTCCAAAATTGTAATCTTACTTTGCCACAGGTGGAATATGGACTTTCCCCCAACTATGCACATAATGAATACTGAATTGAAAAGAAATGCATCTTTATAACCTCTGATAAAATACTTTAAAAAAATATAGTTGTATGCAATGTAAGATTGAAAATCGCTGCTTTGCTTTCAAAGTCCAGGCGGCATTTATACACCGATGTACAAAAATAACCCACGATTTTGGTATTGACCTTATCTTTTTTAACTTTCACTTGGAAATGTTTAGGGATGATATTCCGGATGCATGTATCAATTGTTTTGGGGGCCTACTTTGCTCCCTGTTCGTTATTCATATCAGGGGAAAAAATATATATTTTGTTATTCTACCCGTGCGATATTTTCTAAAATTCTTACCCGGATTTCGAGCGACGAGACTGAATTTTGTCATTCAAAAATAATTTAGCAAGACTGGGTTCAAAATGAATTTGTCGTTCAAAAAGGATTGGGGGATTTTTTTTCCTTTCTTTAAAGTTATTTCAATAATTAATACCGAGACTGTATTACACCGACTGCCTATTTTTAAATAAAGCAATCCCGCAAGCAAAGCAGACAGATTGAGGCAGATTAAATGCACAATTATTGTTTCATACCCCCACAGCCTCCGCGCCCACGGCATTATGGGTGCTGGTGGGAGATTGGAATGGGCTGATGCTATTTGAATGTCACCTTGCTAAGTGACTTCATGTGATGTCAGCTAAATACAACAGACAGTGATCTCACTGATGAACATGTGTGCTATCAAAATGTGACAGGATAGCCACACGCAGTCCTTGGATAATCTTCTCCGCTCTTGCTAATAAATGTAGAACCCGTTAAAGAATTGACGCTGACGTCTGACACATCACTTCTCAGTAAGTTAGCAATCGAAATTTCCAGTCTCAAACTGGTAGTCCGTGCTTAGAGCATCGCGTTTAAAATCTATCAGCAAGGATTTTCGCTGTCCTGGTAATTCGGGTTTTTTTTGTGCAGTTTAATGAGCATTAATCTGGTGTCCCTTGGTGCTATTGTTCAGAGGGATGTTGATTTGAATGTAAATGGGTGACATGCCAAACGCAAGGTGCTTATTAAATTGATGTGTGTCTTGGCTTTTCTGGAATGCAGGGTAAGATCAGAGCGGCTGTAGTCAGCGGCTGCTCACGAGTCCTAGGATGGCGAGTTATGGTCACTTGGAGACCGTTGTGCCTTGTCCCAGGCAAACACCCAGGAATGGAAGCTCCCCAACTACCTGCAATGGAGCCACCCCGAAGGCATTGGCTTTTTCAATCGAGAGAATCATGGCCAAGAACTCCGAACCAAGGAGCTCTACTGAACAAAGGCAAAGCTTGGAGAAAGCCGAAGGCAAAAAGGTTGGGAAATTGTGTTCCCCTGTGCCTTGCGTGCTGCCCATACAACAATTTCCTTATGACTTGCAAGCGAAGGCTCTCCTGAATTACTCGGAAGTGTGGAAGTCTAACCTGAGAAGTTCACTCTGTACTTCAGCGCCTGTGTGTAAATCAAACTGTGGGATGTGCTACAAAACGGACTTAACTTTAGGCCCGACCGTGATGGCTGCAAACAGGCTGATCAAACCTCAAGTTATCAACCAAACCGTGGCGATGCCTGCGAACGGCTCCCTCTATTATTTCAACTATTTAGACACAACGTACCACCCTTCAGAGTTGCTGCACGGCCACCACATTTTCCCGTCTCATATCCTCGGCACTCAGCCGCCGGCCTCACTTTCCGCCCACCAGAAACTACTTTTGCTGGAGAACGCTAAATTCGCCAGCCTGGCAGCGGAGAAATACCCGAGCCCGCAATTTCCTCACAAAGAAAGCATTCCGGGACAGCTGGACCAAGTGATCAAGGAAAACGGTAGCTTTCCAGTGGAAAAGAATGTAACTAAACACCACCCGAAGCTGAGCAACACGACGGGCGACGGCAAACCTAAAAACTTCACCTGCGAAGTTTGTGGAAAGGTACGGTGGCGAATTGAAACATTATTCCAAATCAGCCTGTTGTCATCGCTAATCGATTACCGTGAGCATGAAAAATGTGGTCGATCGACAACCACGACGCGGCTGGGAAAATAAATTACATTCACATGTCTTTGTTTTTTTTCCCCCCACCAGGTTTTTAATGCACATTATAACCTGACGCGCCATATGCCGGTCCACACCGGGGCAAGGCCATTTGTCTGTAAAGTATGCGGGAAAGGCTTTCGACAAGCTAGTACCCTGTGCAGACATAAAATAATCCACACACAGGTACGTGCTCCCGTCTCCTCTCGTTATCTGACACTTTTGTTTTTACACAGCAAACGACTTGTCTTGTCGGCCGCTCTCCTTGCCTGGAATGCAGTTTTAGTGAAATGTGACCATCAGTGCCTATGAAGGATATTCAGACAACCTACGTGATCCTAGCATCGTCTGTCGTCTCATTTTTTAATTTAAAAAAAATGATATGTGTGTAAGATGTTACAATATTTGGTGTAGATGTAGTGTTTGACAAAATTCGGAATGCGACTTCAGAATCGCGAATGCCGCGTGGTTTCGCAAAACTGGGAGAAATGGCTCCAGTTTTCGCTACCTAACTCCAGTTGTCCGACTCTCGGTTGTCGAATGATTATTGTGATTTGTTCCCAGGAAAAGCCCCACAAATGTAACCAATGCGGTAAAGCTTTTAACCGGAGCTCCACTCTCAACACGCACATTCGGATCCACGCCGGTTACAAACCTTTTGTTTGCGAATTCTGTGGGAAAGGATTTCACCAAAAAGGTACCTTTCAAAGTTAATTTCAATTAATTCCTGCGCGATTAGTTGTCCGTTTGAATTTAATTCTTCGATGGCTTATACCTCCAAAAACAACCGTGTAATTTTCACAGAAATGTCGCCTTGTTTCTCACCAACTCTAACGCCCACGGGTCCTTTCACTAAAACCCAGTTAGCGTAATGCAATAACTAAATGAGGTTTAATAATTAATCCCACCGATGTAATAATCCATATCTCTGTGGGAGATGGAGAATGTCGGCGGGTTGGAGACGTGGTATAAAACTCCCTCATCCCTTAATTCAAAATTTTAAATCATCCGACGTGATCTTACCCTCAAGAATCTACACTCCACAGTTTGTCGGGACGGAGCCGATACTCTGAATACAACCTATTTCAAATCAGACGTGTCATTTTGGGGACCAAGTTTCTAAATGTACAGCCCGGTAATTTGGACGGGGGTGGGGGGGGGGGTCAGAATCTTGACCTCAACCTAACTCCTAATCTGACAGTTCTCTGCAGACTTTATTTGATTGAGATAAAGTTTGACAACTTTTTGACTCCCATTCGCTCACACCAACGCGAGACTGCTTAATGAAGCTTTCCCTTCGTCTTAACGTAGAAATTCCCTCATCTGAAATTAATTTAATTGCGAACTCCTGACCCGGCGGGAGGGAGGGGTGGTGTGGGGGCGGAGAAGGGGCGAACTTTCACTAACTTCTTCACTATTCCTTCCTTCTTTCCCGCCAGGAAACTACAAGAACCACAAACTGACACACAGCGGAGAGAAGCAATTCAAATGTAATATATGCAACAAAGCGTTCCACCAGGTCTATAATTTGACATTTCACATGCATACCCACAATGATAAAAAGCCCTTCACTTGCGGCACTTGTGGGAAGGGATTCTGTAGGAACTTTGACTTGAAGAAGCATATAAGAAAGCTACACGATGGCAACTCAACCATAGCGCCTGCAAACGAGCGTCCAAGAGTGGGAATAAGTTAGTCTTACAGACTTCGATTCGGATTCTGTTTTCCCGGACAATCATTTCTGTATATTGCATTTTGAAACACCATCTATCTGAGATTATTCGATACACTGCAATGCTCTTTGCTTCAGATGCCGGTTATGGAACAGTGGATAATTCATAAGATACCATTTCACCGCTGAATTTGTATGTTTAAACGGCTTGAATTTGTTTCACAAAAAAAATGTCAACCTCGCCAACACGTCCCGGCCCAACAATTTCGCAGGACTGTTGTGAACGAACAGTGATGTAAATATTCATGTTAATTAAATGTCCCATATCACATTATTTTTTTTTCTGTATTGTAGCATTTTATATCTGAAACATACCGTGGATTGGTAAATATGTAATTTCGAAGTATTTGTTAGAATGTTGCTTCGTTTGCATATCTGTAAATTTAAATTATGTTGTAAAAATGAATGTGTCCACTTGCAAAATAAAAGTAAAGTTTCCAGGTATGCATCTATTTGAATTGCGCACTTTTGGGTTTGTCGAATGAAGGAAGGGATATGATATCCGGCGAAATTTTGATCCGATGCAAACATATATTTCACTAAATTTAATAATATTCAACATGTTCATGGTGATCTTAGCTTTATTCTTAAATTCAAGATTCCCCACTAATTGTGGGCGTGGAGAAACATCCTTGCCGTTTCCACTAAATGTAGCACGATACGACAGTATCGGGATACCTTTTGCTTCCTTCCTTACTTTTTGCTCGCAATCTGAAAGTGACATGGAGCCGTGTTTGTGCCAGGGAGGCAGAAGCTGTTAACAAGTTTCAACGCATAGCAGATGGTCGAATTCAACGGTTCTAATGTGAAGATTGGTCAGTGGATTCCTTCCCAGTATTTGATCTCTCTGCAGACGTAATACTGTCCAAGTACATGTCGCAAGATGCTCCTCGTTGTCTAAGCATCTCGTAATTTTTGTTTAAAAAAAGAGGAAGATAAGGGCATAATTTGCAAATGTCAACAAAATTCATTTGAGCTTCGAAAAGACATATTTGATCGTTTAAGTAGGACGTGGAACCTGGCGCAAGGAAGATATATATCTGCACCTCTCCCAATGAACAGCTTTGGAAATGTGTGCGTGAAAAGTGCAATTAGCGAGGCAGAATAGATCTTGTTTTATGTATCTAAGCAGCGGAGATGGAAACGCCCAAACTAAATGTTGTGCTTTTCACAAAGTTCTATTGCATCGGTTCTCGTGAAATATGTGCACGGCGCTTTTAACATCTTATGTGACCGCCTAGGCCAAAATGATACGCGTAATACGCTCAACGGGAGATGATTGTTGAAGTGAGTTTATTGTTAATTGGACAACTCTACAACGGAAGCCTTTTGAGGCATGTGCACTTACAATAAATAAAGCAAAATCCAATGTGAGAGAGAATTTAGATTTCTACAAATCTGCAAATCATATTAATTATCCCATTTGTGCTGTGGATAATCTTACACATATTGTCACAGTTTTAATGCCACATGGTATTTTCTAGAGGATATAATCTGACATTGCATAGTTTACGTGTTTTTATACCTTGTCTCTTAGGTCTGCTGTTCACGACAAGTTACTGTGTTTTTTAAGGAATATAACAATGGAGCGATGCAGGATTGAATCCACAGAAACTGAACAAACCACAAGCAGAAACAGTGCGCTTTGAGCTATGCTAACAGTAATCATCCCCGCTCTCCCTGGAGCAGGCATTTCCATATTAGCCAATTTGCTGTAACAGTGGATAATAAAGTACTTTGGGTTTTCAAAAACTAATTTCCCTTGTCTCTCTCTCTTTAATACGAGATAATTTATTCTCCCCACGCCTGTACGAACAATATTATTACAGTGTACCAACAAAATTCTGATTTCAGCTCAAGTCTGCTGCTCACTCCGCGTTTCTCAGTGAAATTTAAATTAACCGTTAACAGTAAACTGTTAAACTGTCCAGGGACTGATTAAACGGCCAATAATTTGAAGAGAATTGCATGTACACCTTTTTATCGTTAATTGAGTGGGTTCATCTTGGAGGCTGGTAAATTGGGTTGTGCGGGCACCACCACTCACTTTTGGGAGAAATGTGTTCTTTTAATTAAAAACGAAACATAAGCTGTTTGCTAATTATATTAAAGAATCTTGTTCGACACAAAAGTCTCTAATCTATTACAGTTTACTGCGCGGTGATGTTGGAAATTGCAATTATAAATTGTTTGCTATTATACAAAATGCAAATCATCCTTTGCCTTTTGAGGATTGTTCGTGACTACAATGCTTTCATCGACCATTAGAATCACTGATAGTGCAAAGTAAAACCCTCTCATGCTCAATTATTTCAAAGGTTGAAATAATTGTTTCACCGCTCATTTCATTACAAAGCTAAAGTGTAAAAACTCTGGCCACTTTCTACCTTTTCATAAAATCCTGACAATTATCACGTCTTGAGACCAACACTGCTACGACCTATCTATCCCCCATGTATCTGAAACTGCAATATGTGTGAATGCCAACAATAACAGGTACGATTGCATTTGTAAATAGTCTCCAACTTTTGCTTTGTACTTTGTCACGAGTGTTGAGTAGCATTTCAAAATTACTCTGTTGACAACAACAACCAGAAACAAATATAAGGGCAAAGAAGGGTCGTGATGGATTCCACAATTTGCAACTCGCTCTTTCCAGCTCACCCCAGACTCAGTTATCCCATAATTTACACCCGCAGAAATTATTTCACTCTAGTTACGCAACAACAAATGGACGATTAGGAGCATTTCACCTTCTTCACCATTTCTAAATAAAGTTATATCTTTAAAATGGGGCCTCTGTGCTCGTTCGTTTGTGCGTATTTTGAAGGCTTTCTACAAAATATCAACACTTCATGGGAGTTCTATTCCAAAGTCAGAGCTCAACTAACTGTGCACTTGTGTTAAATTGAATGATGCCACTACACTCCCTGTTGCAAATACACTGGACGCTTTGCAACGTTTTGAAACTGGCCAATGCATCATGCACAAATGGGTATAATTCTTTGAGGGGTACAGAAGTTAGTATTCAGAAACACGCCACCCATCGCACCTTTAATAAAATTAAACGCAGCCTTTCATCTAAATGTAATGTCTCGTCATGTCAAGTCTGATAACCAACTGCGAGGAATTTAAATCGCCCTCAACCAAATGTGCTTATATCTTAATATTCGGAAGTATTTTCGTGGTAGACTGGGAAAACTGTCACAGCAGGCCAGGGTGGATGCAAGGAATAATCATGCCGAGATTTATCTACAAACATCCTTGTACCATATTCATAAATGCAGCTGATTGGCACACGACGTTTTAATTAGCAACCGAGAGATACTTTTGCTTCCTGGGGAGTTAAAGCCAAGAGGAAACCTGCAAAAAAAGTCAAAAGCAAACTGCTGCAACCATCCACATTGCAAGCACGCAGGAACAATCATGGTGTAGATGCGGATATTCTAATAGCCATTACTTGCATAATACGTATCCTCACCAGCACATCTCATTGTACATTCAATTGGCACTTGTAAAATATAACTCATAAGTAACCACGTCAATAGTTATATAAATGCGGTGACATTCTCATCAAATTGTCATGCTGATTTATAATTTTGCAGATTTCCACAATTTGCTAATTTTGTCTAAAGAAAGCTTGCGACCGGTAACGTCACCTATCCATGTTCTCCAGACCCGCTGTTATTCCAGCACTTGGTGTTTTTTTATGTAAACCAGCGCCATAAATGCATTTTCTCCTGACCCGCTGAGTTACTCCAACACTTTTTAATGTAAACCAGCACCATAAATGCATTTTCTCCTGACCCGGTGAGTTACTCCAGCACTGTGTCCTTTTTTTTGTAAACCAACATATGCAGTTCATTGTATCTCCATATCAATTTGCTTCTTGGGAACTGCAAATAAAAGTTTATTTTTCAAAACTTCTGGCCAAGTTGAGAGGCATTCGATGTAAATTTCGTCAAATCTCTATTTGTTTTGCTGTTGGTTTAATTTAACGCCGCGAGCTCTCCTTGGAGAGTACAACGTGTATGGGACCAGCATTTATCCCTAAACGTGTCTTGAACTGGGGGGACTATACCGAGGAGTTATATTAGGGGATAGTTAAAAGACAATCACATTGACTCAGGAATCGTAAAAGTGCCAGACTAGGTAAACAAAAATAGCAAACTTCCTTCCCCAGGTGATATTAATGAACAATAATAGTATCTTTCAAATTCTTTAAAAAAAATTATTCAACGTTGAGTCCCCCAATTTATATTCCTGGATCAATCATCCAAAGATAGACACAAAAAGCCGGACTAACTCAGCGGGGTCACACAGCATCTCTGGAGAAAAGTAATAGGTGACGTTTCGGGTCGAGACCCTTCTTCCGACCAATGATCCTAATGTCTGGGTACATGCCCATTGGTATAATAACACGTAAGATTATATCAGTGTCTCCGATGAGTTCAACAGATAAAATGGAACATTACATACAACCAAAGCTGGACTGGGCACAGAGGATGTTGCCAGGATTCAAGGGCCTGAGCAAGAGGGAGAGGTTGGGACTTTATTTCTTGGAGAGCAGGGGGCCGAGGGGTGGTCATAAGGTCATAAACGATGGGAGCAGAATTAGGCCATTCGGCCCATCTAGCCTATCCCACCATTCAATCATGGCTGATCTATCTCTCCCTCCCAACCCCATTCTTCTGCTTTCTCACCATAACCCCTGACACCCGTACTAATCAAGAATCTGTCTGTCTTTGCCTTAAAAGTGTCAATTGACTTGGGTGATCTTATAGAGGTTAATAAAAATTATGGGGGGGGGGGGGGGATAGAATTGGGTGACAGGACACACACTTTACGAATGTAGTATCTTTTACCCATGGTGGGAGTATCAAGAACCGGAGGACACGGGTTTAAAGTGAGAGGGGCAAGATTTAATAGTAACTCTAGAGGCACAAAATCTTAAAATACAGCTACATAGATAAGAAAGGTTTTGGGAGATATCGGCCAAATACGGGCAAATGGGACTGGCTTAGATGGGGCATCTTGGTAGGCGCGGGCGATTTGGGTCGAAGGGCCTATTTCCATGTTTCAATTATCAAATTTAAGTTACTGTATCAGACGTTGCATGGATATTATAATGAAATATATCTATTTGAATTTGCAAAATCTAAAGGGTAACATCAGAAAATAATCCAGACGGTTCCGCTGTGAATCTCCGTCAAATGAGACTTAAAGCGAAGAATTAACTTCTGTGGCAGTTTATTAAGTTCATATTTTACTTGGAGTATTTATGATTAAAATTTATTTTCCTTCATTGATTACAGATGAATCCGAATATGTGATCGGACAGACAAAACACGACGTATTTTTTCCCCCGTTAATATCTTATTCAGTTCATTTGTATCAAGATTGGATCCGCTTGGCTGGATTTTATTAATAATCCTACAGGAATGAAACAATTGTATTATTTAATTTGAAGATAGACGCAAAATGCCGGAGTAACTCGGCGGGGCAGGTAACATCTCTGGAGAGAAGGATTGGGAATTCTTATTCTGAAGAAGGGTCTCGACCCGAAACGTCACCCATTCCTTCTCTCCCGAGATGCTGCCTAACCCGCTAAGTTACTCCAGCATTTTGTGTCTATCTGCAGTTCCTTCCTACACACTGTGTATTATTTAATTTATTCTATTTATACATTTATATACGATTATCGAAACGCCAAGCCATGAATATTTTACACCTACTAATATCAATCTATGATGATAAATGTCCTAGCTCTGAAACTTTCTTGCTGATAATATCTACACCAATGATAAGAGTAAATTGCTAGCTTCTGGGATTAACAAAATCAATACTTTTCCATATAAGTTGAATTATTCGCGAATGGGGGGAGGGGGGGGGGGAATAGGGGAAATATTTGAGGAAACAATTCCCGAAGCCGAGGATTTTCAGCAATGTTGGGGTAAAACGCCATACATATTTTTGAGGTAGAAATATCTGCAAGGATATCTTGTTAATATCATTAAAGTGTTGCACACGTTTTCTTTATCTCGGTCAAAATGCAGAATGTGCATGATGGACCGCGTGTGTTAATTCCATTTCCCACAGATCATCAGCACCTTGCAAATGAAAAGTAAAACCAAAACAGTGAACCCACATGATCTATGAACAAGATAATATGTCTCCATTGCTAAGATTTAATACCATGAAATGATTATTTAATCTGTCTCTTTTGTTATAATACAATAAACAATTATGCGGGAATCATAAAAATACCGGACTAGGTAAGCATAGAACTAGAATTAGGACGATAAAATGATCTTTAAAAAAATCATAAGTTATAGGTGTAGGAAAGAACTACAGGTGTTGGTTTAAATCGAAGGTGGACACAAAAAAGCTGGAGTAACTCAGCGGGCCAGCCAGCATCTCTGGAGAGAAGGAATGGGTGACGTTTTGGGTCGAGACCCTTCTTCAGACTTTTAAATTATAGGAGCAGATTTAGGTAACTCGGGCCATCAAGTCTACTCCACCATTTACTCATGGCTGATCTATTTTTCCCTCTCATTATCGCTCATTATCTACTAACATACATAAACGTAAATTCTTAGCATTCCAGGAATTCATTGGTGTCTTTTGTGACAGAATGGCACGCTGGAAAATAATGTTTCCGGCTCTATGTTCAGATTTAGCGACTACAGATCGCTGATTGTTGTTTTCATGTGACAATATCCTGAGGACAGGAAGTTCTACGGAGGTACCACCCACATCACGCAAAAGTCCAGCTGTAGTTTTATCCTCTTCGGCTTTAAAAAATATATATATTGAAAGTGACAATGGTCGACCAATATCGACGAAGGGAGGCAGCCTGTGCCACAGAGCCATTTGTCTAAAAATAAGAAAAGCAATGGACCTCCAATTGATTCTGGCAGATCAGAGGCTTTGTGAAAGGAGACTCATGCAAATAAATAATGAATCTCTCGGCGCAATCCAACGGTAACGTGCACTAAAGAAGGGGATTTAGAGTCTCTTTGCAAAACTGAAATAGGCAAGGTCAATATTATTCAAAAACGTTCCTTTCCGCTGAATTGCATCAACATTAGACCAGAAAGATATTTTTTCAGCAAACGAAATTCACAATCGTAAACCACAATAATAACGGAGACAATATCAAATGTATTAATAGCATGTTTAAAAATGGAAGTGTGGATCTAAAGGTCTGTTAATATTATCAAAATGGAGCCAAAGACCCTTCAAACAGATAAGCAAGGAACCGCAGATGCTGGTTTACTAAAAGGAAAGGTCACAAAGTGCTGGAGTATCCCAACAAAGCGGGTCGGGCATCATCTCTGGAGAACATAGATAGGTGACGTTTCGGGTTGGGGCACTGAAAGGCTGGGGATTAAAGATAAAATATATTTTAAGTTCCAGATGATTATTGAATTAAGATGTTTTCGTCTGAAGAAGGGTCCGGACCCGAAACGTCACCTACTGATTGCGGATGATCAGTCATGATCACGGTGAATGGCGGTGCTGGCCCGAAGGGCCGAATGGCCTACTCCTGCACCTATTGTCTATTGTCTATTTCTTACCTCCGGAGATGCGGCCTGACCCGCTGAGTTACTGCAGCATTTTCATAAATTCATAAGTTCTAGAAGCACAATTAGGCCATTCAGCCCATCAAGTCTACTCCGCCATTCAATCATGGTTGATCTATCTTTCCCTCTCAACCCCATTGTCCTGCCTTCACTCCATAATCCCTGACACTCTTACCAATAAAGGACCTGTCAATCTCCGCCTTAAAAATATACATTGACTTCTCAGCCGTTTATGGCAACGAATTCCATAGATTCACCACCCTCTGACTAAATACATTTCTCCCCATCTTTTTTATAAAGGCACGTCCTTTTATCCTGAGGCTTTGCCCTCTGGTCCTGGACTCTCCCACTAGTGGAAATATCCTCTCCACATTCACTCTATCCAGATCTTTCAGTATTCGGTAAGTTTCAATGAGGTCCCATCCCCCACCCCTTTATCCTTCTAAACTCCAGCGAGTCCATGCCCAGTGCCCTCAAACGCTCACGATATGTTAAGATTTTGCGCCGAACTTCGGTGTAAACCAGCATCTGCAGTTCCTTCCTACACGTGTTTTCCATTGCTCTTTGTTGGGTGGAGATTGAGGCGCACTAGGACCGCGCGGAAGCCCCGGGTCAGTGGCAGGACTTGCAGTAATCTAGCGCATTGAGAAAACGCTGGGAAGTAAACAAGCTCAAGACAGCACGTTGCCCTTTTCTCTGCGCTTCTTGTTAAAACATCTGAGCAACCAGTTTTGCCCCTAGAAACATGTTAATTGACAACGGAGCTCATTATTGCATGCACATGCAAAACACAGAGAGAATGATTAAATGGACAAAAGGGCAATAATGAACTGTCAACAATCGAGTACATCTATACTACCAGGATCACTTAATAATAGGGCATTTAAACTCAACAAAGGATTGTCTGGAACAGGAAGAAAGAACGACCTATACTTTTGTTTAGTCAACACAATTGATTACAAATGAGGGATTAGTAGAATAGCTTCAGATTTTAAAGAGGAAAAAGAAAAGTCCAATTAAGTGCACCAAATGTTATCTACAGGGCCTTCCAACTCGGTACAAATGAAATTCTCATCAAAACATCCCTCGCGATCTTTTAGAAAGTAATTTGTTTCCCCGAACGAGCAGGGGGGAAAAAAAGCGTCGCATTAGCGAGGAGAAAGCGCTAGTGGCTGGCACAAAGCTCTCCGCAGACACGTTGAGAGAGCCAAGGGGAAGTTAATGAGTTTCAGCATCTGACAATTCGTTTGGATGTATTCCTAAAAAAATGCTGGAGATAAAGGATAAATTGCCCAACCATTCTTTAGAAAGTACAAAACCCCGGGGAATCTCGACACCAGAGAACATTAAATATTTTGCCAAGCAAATTGATACAAGCAGTCACCAAACTTCTTGAGATGCAGTTTCAATTTCCAGCGATTTATTGGCTGGTTTCAGATCTGTTGCACCATCGAACAATGTACCCCGACTGAAAGGGTGCGACTTCAACGTAGCGACTGCGCAGACATAACAGATTAAAGAAAATAAAAACAACCGGTTAAACAGCTAAAAATTCAGATTGTAATATCATTAAATGGAATGGAGGTGAAAATGTTCCGAAAGCTCCCCCTTTTACGCGAAACTGACGAGATGTTTACAAAAACATATTTAAAGTTGCATATACTTGCAGACAATAACCTAATATAGTTTTAATGTTCATTATCTCTAAATATATTTCCTTTGTAATTGTTTACTGATTAAGCACAAAATAAGTATCGTAGATCTAAAAAATCATTTCTCACAACAGAGGCGTCGAAATGTTTATTTTTGGGGATTTGGGATGAGACAACACTTCTGTGTTAACCTAAAGGCAAAATTAGCAATATAGGAATGTAGAAGTCTGGAGAAGGGTCCCGACCCGAAACGTCGCCTATCCGTGAACCGCTTGTCCCGCTGAGTTACTCAAGGACTTTGTGTCCTTTTTAGGACTGTAGGATATTCAGTCCCTCGATTCTGGTCCTTCATTGAATGAAATCATTCATGCCTACTCCGCTTCTCCTCTCAGTCTACCTGCGATCCCTACATATCCTTTAATATCTTTACTTTAAGAATATCTTTACTTTAAGAATACGTAAATGGTTTATGGACCTAATGCCAAATGCCTTCAGGGGGAGATATTTCCAGTTTTCATTACCCATAGAATTACTCTCTAAAATTATCCCGAGGAATACACCTCCAACTTAAATGTATTATTTGTAGATGACAGCACACCGTCTTTGTCGCGCCCCCTTTCCCAGACAATTATTATCAAAGCAGATAGAGTGGATTTTTTGGTTAGAGTTCACAAACCTTTCTTTTTAATTCTTCCATGCCCCGTTTATTCAATGGTTTGCTTCAGCATTTAAGACTGTTTTTTTAATAAAAAATTCATTTCACTCCTCTCTCTCTCCGTATCGGACGCCCCTTTGTCTCCTTTACACCTCTAGCCTTTGTCACTTACTCCACCCATCTGCCAATCAAGCCCCCTCACCGAAGTGCTTATGTATAGTGATACTTGTACTGAATTGTATACAAAAAAAGAATTTCACTGTACCTCGGTACATGAGACAAATAAAGTACCATACCCCAATCAGTCTGAAGAAGGGTCAAGATCCAAAATGTGGCCTGCCCATTCCCTCCACAGATGCTGCCCGACCTGCTGAGTTCCTCCGCACTTTGTTTTTTTTGTTTAAAATTAATTTCGCACTTTATTGGAATTATGTGTAGTGTGATGTGAAGCCCAAATCAGAGAAATATGTTTTGTATTGTTTGGCAAATTCCCAGCTCATTTTGAGACTTGCCTGTGAAATCAGTCTGCTACTTTCACATTGACTGATATTAAGTGGTTTCAGTTATGTATGTGCTTGTATCACTGCAGCCTAAGTGAGTTAACAGCTGTTAAGTGGACAACTCAATACCAAGTTTAACAGAGACTCTATGAATAGTTTGGTTTCCAGGGAGCATGGTCTTCCTGATTTCAGATTTAAAAATCGAAATAGAGAATACAAGGAAACAAAACATAAATCTATGTTATCTGAATAGGAACAGAAGAAGGAAACAAAACAAATCTGTTCTGCCATTCAATTTGACCATGATCGATCCAAATCTCAGCTCAACATCCATAAAGAATATAGAACATAAAAAGGTACAGCACAGGCCCACAATGTCTGTGCCAAACATGATGAAAGATATACTGTTCTGAGATATACTATATCTGCCTGCACATTATTCATATCCCTCCATTCCCTGCATGTCCATTTCACTTTTGCAAAAAAAAGCTTCCTAATTTCATCCCGAAAATTGGTCTCATGCAATCTGGATTCTTCAGCCAAAGGATTTTTTTGGGGGTTTAGATTAGAACATAGAACATGGAATAGTGGAGCACAGGTCCTTCGGCCCACAAAGTCTGTGCCGACATGATGCCACAAACTGTTCTGCCTGCACATAACCCATATCTCTCCATTCCCTGCATATCCATGTGTTTATCTCAAATCTTCTTAGCAGCCACTATCGTATATGCACCTCCACCCATGGCAGTGGGTTTCAAGCACCCACCACTCTATGTATAAAGATTGCCACACATATCTCCTTTAGACTTTGCCCCTCTTATCTTAGAGCTCTGCCCTGTAGTTGTTGATATTTCCCATCCAGGGAAAAAGATTCTGAATGTTATATCTTTGATACAATTTTTCAATTAAATTCTATGAATTTATATTGTGAAAAGTCCAATTGATCGAGAATCAATGAGATTTTATAGACACTTCTAGTTTTTCACTACCTACTGTAAAACAGTCAGTCGTTGATCTCCTAAATATTGTGACCGTGAGTGTAAAATTATAATGGAAGCACAAGAGATTGGCCACATTGGAATCTTGAGCACAAAACACAATGCAGCAGGATCTCAGCAGGTTTTTGTTTTCAGTCTGAAGAAGGGTCCTGACTCAAGATATTGTCTGTCCATTTCCCTCCACAGATGCTGCCTGGTCTCCTGAGTTCCTCCAGCACTTTGTTTACTGCTGTAAAATTATATACACTTGCTCTGAATTTTATCATCAATGGAAAAACGTTATCAAGGAAAAACTGCACATTAACAGGCAAATCGACCAAACCAATCTATATTTATATTCCTTTACTTTTTTTTAGAGATACAGCGGGGAAATAGGCCCTTCTGCCCACTGAGTCCATGCCGACCACCAATCACCCTGTACACTAACACTATCCAACACACTAGGGACAATTTTACAATTAACCTACAAAACTGTACGTCTTTGGAGTGTGGGAGGAAACTGGAGCACCCAGAGAAAAAACCTAGGTGGTCACAGGGAGAATGTACGAACTCCGTACAGACAGCACCCATAGTCAGGCATTGCACCTGGGTCTCTGGCACTGTAAGGCAGTAACTCTAATGCTGTACCACCGTGCCGCCCTGTTTATATTCCTCTGCATCTTCCCCACCACTGATGTCAGACTAACTGGTCTATAATTACCCGTTTTCTCTCTCCCTCCTTTCTTAAAAAGTGGGATAACATTTGCTATCCTCCAATCCACAGGAACTGATCCTGAATCTATAGAACATTGAAAAATGATCTCCAATGCTTCCACTATTTCTAGAGCCACCTCCTTAAGTACTCTGGGATGCAGACCATCAGGCCCTGGGGATTTATCAGCCTTCAGTCCCATCAGTCTACCCAAAACCATTTCCTGCCTAATGTGGATTTCCTTCAGTTCCTCCATCACCCTAGGTTCTCCGGCCCCTAGAACATTTGGGAGATTATGTGTATCTTCCTCAGTGAAGACAGATCCAAAGTAACAGTTTAACTCGTCTGCCATTTCTTTGTTCCCCATAATAAATTCCCCTGCTTCTGTCTTCAAGGGACCCACATTTGCCTTGACTATTTTTTTCCTCTTCACGTACCTAAAAAAACTTTTGCAATCCTCCTTTATATTATTGGCTAGTTTACCCTCGTACCTCATCTTTTCTCCCCGTATTGCCTTTTTAGTTAACTTTTGTTGCTCTTTAAAAGAGTCCCAATCCTCTGTCTTCCCACTCTTCTTTGCTATGTTATACTTCCTCTCCTTAATTTTTATGCTGTCCCTGACTTCCCTTGTCAGCCACAGGTGTCTCTTATTCCCCTTAGAGTCTTTCCACCTCTTTGGAATAAATTGATCCTGCAACCTCTGCATTATTCCCAGGAATACCTGCCATTGCTGTTCTGCCGTCTTCCCTGCTAGGGCCCCCTTCCAGTCAATTTTGGCCAGCTCCTGCCTCATGCCTCTGTAATCCCCTTTGCTATACTTTGAATTTTGTTTATACCATATTATCTATATGCAATGTGTTTACATGTCTGTTATGCTGCTAAAAATAAGAATTTCATTGTTCTATTGTCAATGCATGCGTCAATGAAATACCCTTCTCTCTCACCCTTTCTTTTCACAAGAGAAACGGACACCGTCTGTTCATTATACGTATCCGCTTACAGTTCCAGTATCAAATTGTGTAGTAAACCTCTGATAATCTGGCACCCTTAGGTGACTGGAAATAGAAAATATATAAGCAGTCTAGATGTTGGCAAACCTTCCATGTTTCTGTCCCCTGGTGTTCTGGATGTCAATCCTTGCCTCAGTCCCACCATCAGTCAAAGTTTGGATCCTGTTTCCAGCAGCACTAGCGACCTTGGCTCTGGTCACAGGTCCCACTTCCACTCTGGGTTCCCAGGACCAAGGAATGAGCTAAACACGGGACATTCAGGATTTCTGAATTGGATTATCAGTGTTTTACAGTAAATCTTCTCTGCACCATCTCCAGCACCTCCATATCTAATTTTTTTTTAAAGGGCAGCCAAGGCAGTGTGTAGTTCTATAAGTGTGGTCTAACCAAGGGTTGATACAGGTTTAACATGGCTCCACCACTTTACAATTCTTCTCCTCTGTCCTTTATCAGGCAACTGAACCATCCTATCAACAACTAGAGAGGGGTCCTGAGCTACACTCTACCTCACTGGAGACACTCCGAGTATCTTTAATCTTGACTTTATCTTGCACTAAACATCATTCCCTTATCATGTACAATGTAGATGCCTTAATTGTAATCATGCATAGTCTTTCCGCTGACTGGTTAGCACACACAACAAAAGCTTTTCACTGTACCTCCCTAGCGTTTGAGGCTCATTGAGGAGGCGCTGTGAACTGTTTGCGTGCTACTGTATGTTTCATTTTTTTCCTTAGTACCTAATCAGATTTACAGCACTTTGGTCAACGTGGGTTGTTTTTAAATGTGCTATACAAATAAAATTGACTTGACTTGACGTGACCATAAACTAGACTAAACTGAAGCCACGAGATTTTGAGGATTGTTCAACATTCGGGTAGAATTCCTCTATGTTTTCATTCTTGCAGGGTTGAGATTGATGCTCTGATCGTCATTATATGTGGATTCAACATTGGAGTGAATTGGAGGGATGTGAGGCATTCATTTATCCCATAGCGAAGTTGCTGAGACACCAAACTGGCCTATTCTCAAAATCTGGAAACTATCTTCAGGTTTATCCTTCCATGGGAATGGGTACCACCTTGACCTGACCTTAGTTGGTTCAGCATGTCTCATTCCTGGTGATGACATCAATATCATGTGTGGAGATGAAGCAGATTGACCATTATTAAGCAGATCCATCTACACTTTAAGCTGCCTTGGAAAAGCAGCCAACATAATCAAAGATTTGTCCCTCCCCGGTTATTCCTTCTTCTCCTTGCTCGTCCGGCGGAAGGTACAGAAGCTTGAAAGTGTGCACCACCATACTCAGGGACAACGTCTTCCCCTCCGTTATCAGGCTGCTGAACGGTGGTTCCATAAACTGTCCAATTTACCTCTACCCTATTACAGACATTGGACTTTGTCTAAGGAACTGATGCGCTACAATGCTAAGAACTATATTCAGCACTCTGTATCTTTTCTCTATCGGTGGTACTGGATAGCAGTAACGGGATCATTCCGAGTCAGCATGGATTTACGAAGGGGAAATCATGCTTGACAAATCTACTGGAATTTTTTGAGGATGTAACTAGGAAAATTGACAGGGGGGAGTCAGTGGATGTGGTGTACCTCGACTTTCAGAAAGCCTTCGACAAGGTCCCACATAGGAGATTAGTGGGTAAAATTAGGGCACATGGTATTGGGGGTAGGGTACTGACATGGATAGAAAATTGGTTGACAGACAGAAAGCAAAGAGTGGGGATAAATGGGTCCCTTTCGGAATGGCAGGCAGTGACCAGTGGGGTACCGCAAGGTTCGGTGCTAGGACCCCAGCTATTTACGATATACATTAATGACTTAGACGAAGGGATTAAAAGTACCATTAGCAGAATTTGCAGATGATACTAAGCTGGGGGTAGTGTGAATTGTGAGGAAGATGCAATAAGGCTGCAGGGTGACTTGGACAGGTTGTGTGAGTGGGCGGATACATGGCAGATGCAGTTTAATGTAGATAAGTGTGAGGTTATTCACTTTGGAAGTAAGAACAGAAAGGCAGATTATTATCTGAATGGTGTCAAGTTAGGAGGAGGGGGAGTTCAACGAGATCTGGGTGTCCTAGTGCATCAGTCAATGAAAGGAAGCATGCAGGTACAGCAGGCAGTGAAGAAAGCCAATGGAATGTTGGCCTTCGTAACAAGAGGAGTTGAGTATAGGAGCAAAGAGGTCCTTCTACAGTTGTACCGGGCCCTGGTGAGACCGCACCTGGAGTACTGTGTGCAGTTTTGGTCTCCAAATTTGAGGAAGGATATTCTTGCTATGGAGGGCGTGCAGCGTAGGTTCACTAGGTTAATTCCCGGAATGGCGGGACTGTCGTATGTTGAAAGGCTGGAGCGATTGGGCTTGTATACACTGGAATTTAGAAGGATGAGGGGGGATCTTATTGAAACATATAAGATAATTAGGGGATTGGACACATTAGAGGCAGGAAACATGTTCCCAATGTTGGGGGAGTCCAGAACAAGGGGCCACAGTTTAAGAATAAGGGGTAGGCCATTTAGAACGGAGATGAGGAAGAACTTTTTCAGTCAGAGAGTGGCGAAGGTGTGGAATTCTCTGCCTCAGAAGGCAGTGGAGGCCAGTTCGTTGGATGCTTTCAAGAGAGAGCTGGATAGAGCTCTTAAGGATAGCGGAGTGAGGGGGTATGGGGAGAAGGCAGGAACGGGGTACTGATTGAGAGTGATCAGCCATGATCGCATTGAATGGCGGTGCTGGCTCGAAGGGCTGAATGGCCTACTCCTGCACCTATTGTCTATTGTCTATTGTCTATACTTGAGTTTGAAACGATTGTATCTATGTATGGTATATGTGATCTGTTTGGATAAAATGTATATCACTGTCGTATTTATCATTGCTGAATATATTCTGTTTATGCTGTGAGGTTCATGCAAACAAGGACTTCCGTTGCACCCTGGTGAATCAGTCAATAATGTGATCTGATCTCTGTTGCCTGTTGGAAAGCACCTCCAGCTACCTCATTCTGACAGAGAGTGATTTCCAGAATAATGCAGCAAAAGCCTGCCACTTTATACTCTGTTAACCCCATCGTGTGAATGGAGGGCTGGGTTGGAGAGATAGTTGGAGTGCATTCTATAAATGGACCGTGTATCTATTATTCACCAAACCGACCAATGTTCTTACTGGACAAAGATTGTTCCCTCAGATACTGGAATCACATCCAAACATATTTTCTCACTGTATCTTAGTTTGTTGATTTACCTATAACACCAAATAGGTAGGCTATTCCCTCTCTCTTGAAGTCTAAAGTCTTTTCAACTCTGGTTCCGTTTTCATTTGTTTATGCTTACTTGCATGGAGCCAATCATGGTAAATAATACAGGCATACTACAAACTTCAGAATACTCATGAACAACATCACAACCAGCTGGGCATTTTAAAATTTCACCAGGTGTGATATAGCATTGATCTCGGTACCAAATGTTAAGTTTATTTTAATTTAGTGCAATTCATAGCAAAATACTATTCCAGCATCCACTATTGTGATTATTTTTTATCTTGTATGAAGCAGAAATGTTCTCTATAATCTTTCAAACAGTATTCATTCTATCCTAACTGCATCTTCACATGTTAACAGTACTAGTTCTATTCAAACCAAATCAAGGCTTATGTACTGTTATCGTTACCCCAGTTAGGTTTACACTCCAACGTACAAGACCTCAATGGCGAACCAGGCGGACAAGGTTATCTTGAACTCAACGGCTGTGAAGGCGGATGAAGGGTGCAATCTATCAGCTCCAATCGTCTTGGTTCCCTTGCCATTGGAATTAGTTGATTGATTTGTGAAGGATCGTGTGCTTCTTGGAGTGCAACATCAAGTACACGTTAAACAAACACACGCACAGGCGTCTTCGTTCTGACATTGGAACTTAGACCATCATCCTCGACCTCGAGGGATAGCCATGGCGACGACGAGGTTTACAAGTATCCAAATGGGTACAGGGAGTTCAATTTTGTTATCTGTTATTGCGAACTACTAGACAAAATTGTTTTAAGATACTGGTCTAGAATGAAAAGCTAAAATAACACTCAGTTCAATGGCACTCATCATTATGAGTCAATTCATTTGTATACATTACCAAATCTGTAAATACAGAATGATACACCAGGATATCAATCACACAGTTCCAAGATACATCTTTCATCCTTGAAGATCAGATTAAATTCACCTTTTAATTGACAGGGGTCATTATGAACAGACATTTGTCATCCCATAGTGACCCCTAGTGAGTAAAATAAACAGAAATATAAAACAGTATGGGTAAGAAGGAACTGCAGATGCTGAAAATACAGTAGTTATTGTAAGAGTTTGTAATTCTTTGCTATACATTAAAATGATAAAGAAACAGAGATTAACCATCCACTATTAACCATCCACTATCGATAACAGGCAGTCTTGGAAGTCTATCCTGCCTAGTCAAACCGCATGTCAAAAACCTCGGCATGATATTTGACTCTGCATTAAAATTTGATAAGCAAGTCAACGCTGTGGTAAAATCCAGCTTCTTCCAACTTCGAACCATAGCTAAAATCAAACCTTTCCTCCAATTCGACGACACAGAAAAAATCATTCACGCTTTCATTTCCTCCCGCCTAGACTACTGCAACTCCCTATACACTGGGATCAGCCAATCTTCCCTGTCCCGACTGCAACTGGTCCAAAACGCCGCAGCGAGACTCCTGACGGGTACCCGTAAAAGGGACCACATCACCCCGATTCTGGCCTCTCTCCACTGGCTCCCTGTACGGTACAGAATCAACTTCAAGCTCCTCCTATTCACGTATAAAGCCCTAAATGGACATTCCCCCCCCTACATCAAAAATCTTCTAACCCCCCTCTCTAACTCCAGGTCCCTCAGGTCGGCCGACTTGGGGCTACTCACTATCCCGTGGTCTAGGCTTAAGCTCAGGGGTGACCGCGCTTTTGCGGTTGCAGCTCCTAGACTGTGGAACAGCATCCCTCTCCCCATCAGAACTGCCCCCTCCATCGACTCCTTTAAGTCCAGGCTCAAAACCTATTTCTACTCCCTAGCGTTTGAGGCTCATTGAGGAGGCGCTGTGAACTGTTTGCGTGCTACTGTATGTTTCATTTTTTTTCCTTAGTACCTAATCAGATGTACAGCACTTGGGTCAACGTGGGTTGTTTTTAAATGTGCTATACAAATAAAATTGACTTGACTTGACTTGACTTGACTATTTAAATAATTAATTATGACCTTCCACAAAGTTTTTTTTTTTTAAATGATAACCAAGAACATTTCTGAAAAGATTTTGTAATTGATGCCTTTATTTAAACATAAAATTTGATTTAAAGATTGGGCACGCAGGGATCAATTTTGCTATTGGAAACCAGATAAAACTGTTTAAAGACACAGGTTGAGGATGTGATGCTAAAATAAAACTCAGTTCAATGATTTTCTTCATGATTAAGATGAAAATTGTCCATGGCAATATCAGCACATATCCTGTGAATTGCAAATTGCTGCACCATGGTGAATGATTTGCAAAATCTACCTCACTCGAATGGCTGCTTACCATGTCTCTCAGTCAATTTTATGAAATTGTTGCATTTGATGTTTAGTGCTAATCTAAACTCAAGTGGAATGTCAGGTCCAGAATTTAATACATGTTTTTTATATTTTAAAAGTATAAAATTCAATTTTGAATTTCCAGAAATACTAATCACCTCTTCGATCAAAAAATACAAAATTTTAATATTTTAAATTCAATGTTTAAGTTCCAGAAATATTAATCACCTCTTCAATCAAAAAAAGACATTTAAAAAATATTTAAAAGAATATTTTAAACATTTGTAAAGGAAATTCATGCTTTAACATAACCTTTCTGTTCTTCAACTTGTTTCTATATTAACCCTTATTTTTAAACCAAGGATGCTACATATAATATTTTTGCACGTCAGTGCACCAAGATCCTTGATCCCCTACCCTAATTAGACATAATCAGGAACTAATTAGGCTTTAGTCACAATTGCAAAACAGGTGTGTGAATATCAACTGCGAGTTATACTCACCTGTTCGCATTAATTCCCCTTGAATTCATTAGATCACAATGTGCTGAGATAAGCACAAATAGTGGATTGATTTACCAACACACATTTAGCAATAGTGTCAAAACTAAAGAAGCTGTGTGCAGTCTTTTCCCATCAAAACGCAATACCTCTATCTATGTTAACCCACTTTCGCATCCACTCCCTACACATTCGGGGCAATTTAAAGAGGCCAGTTGACCTACAAACCCGCACGTCTTTGGAATGTGGGAGAAAACCAACACATCAAGGGGAGAACAGGGCGGCAGGGTGGCGCAGTGGTAGAGTTGCTGCCTTACAGCGAATGCAGCGCCGGAGACTCAGGTTCGATCCTGACTACGGGCGCCGTCTGTACGGAGTTTGTACGTTCTCCCCGTGACCTGCGTGGGTTTTCTCCGAGATCTTCGGTTTCCTCCCACACTCCAAAGACGTACAGGTATGTAGGTTAATTGACTGGGTAAATGTAAAAAAAATTGTCCCTAGTGTGTGTGTGTGTGTGTAGGATAGTGTTAATGTGTGGGGATCGCTGGGCGGCGCGTACTAGGTGGGCCGAAGGGCCTGTTTCCGCTCTGTATCTCTAAATCTAAAAAAAAATCTAACATGCAAACTCCACACAAATAGCAGCAGGGGTCAGGATCGAAGCTCGGTCTCTGGTGCTGAGGCAGCAGAGCTAGCATCTAGACTGAAATTGATGCACTTGTACATTTATTCTGTCATTTATTAATACCTGAACAGCGTAAACTGCGTCCAGCTGTTTTAAAACAAACTGCGCCTGTAGTCAAACAGAAGTCCGAGTATTGCGGGTCCAGCATTGCCAGGTTGATAGAGTCAAGAGTGTTTTATTGTCATATGTCCCAGATAGAACAATGAAATTCTTACTTGCTGCAGCACAACAGAACATGCAAACATTGTACACTGTAAACAATATAATAAATGAGAAAGAAAAAAAAGCTCAGTGTGTATATATACACACATACTCGTAAGTGTTGAATCTGTCAGTTTGCTTTGATGGTGGAGTCCACGTGAGCCCTAACAATGAGACCTAGCTAGGGCTGCTGAAATTTCCAGCATTTTGCTTCAGAATTATCACAAGATCCTGTGCTAAAATGACACTGCTGAGGCTCAAAAACCCTACTGATTCCAGTGGAAACTAGTCTCCACTTTAGGAGGCAAAGGGGACAATTAACTTTTGGCTCATTAATTATTTTAATGTTTTGAATTTTCTTTGTAATTCCTTTACAAATGGTAAAATAAAAAGGTTGGTTCACCATGTTTAAAAATGGCCTATTTCCTACATACATCACTGTGCATTAACAAGTTATTTTTCTCTTCATCCCTTGTGCACAGAGATTGATAACAGTACAGTAGCACATATCAGTTACATAAACACATGCTGAAAATTAAATCTGAAATTTAACTGGGCTGTATGTTTCATTGCCAAGCCAACTGGGGCTTTTAGTTATCAGGCATTTTGGCATTCACTTGCATTTTCATTCATTTGTAAAATCCATCGTTATGATTGCAGATCTCTTTGGTATAAATAAATTGCCTTTATTGGTATTTATATACAATATTCTCATTTCATCTTAAAATACGTGTTAGATACTGGTATGCAAATTAGTTAGGGTCCTGTAGTTATTAAAGTCCAACTAAACATAAGTAACACAAAAAAAAATCAAAAAAAAATCTGTGGAATTTAAGATACATATTAAATCAATCTGCCCATTCAATAGTTAAATACTGATATAGTCAAAAATGAACAAAAATTCAAGCTGATGATTTTAGTATCAGATTTCCTCACAAGCTGAATTCCAATTATGTTTAACAGTTTATATGCAAAATTGAGATATTCAAATCTATAAACCATGTTTAAAAATGTAGAAAGTCACGATTATGATTTCTCATACTTATGTACAATTGGGGATGGGTAATAAATGTTGTGGAATGTGTAGGAAGGAACTGCAGATGCTGGTTTACACCAAAGATAGACACAAAATACTGGAGTAACTCTGCGGGTCAGGCAGCATTTCTGGAGAGAAGGAATAGGTGACGATTCGAGTCTCGACCCGAAACATCACCTATTCCTTCTCTGCAGAGATGCTGCCTGACCCGCAGAGTTACTCCAGCATTTTGTGTCTATCTTTGGTAATAAATGTTGGTTTTGACAGTGGTGACCAGATCCTGAATAAATTCATACTAAAAGAAAATAACTTGCAAAATAACTTTTCCTGGACATTATTTCAGTATTTGGTTCAGTTATAAGAGTGCAGCTTCCGTTTTCAGCACAATTGGGAACCTGTTCAAATTGCTTTGAAACTGTTTTTCTGAGATTAAGTTATGGTTCGGGTTTCCATCCAAATCATTTGTATAATTGCAAACTTTAAAAAATCTTCTAAAAACCAGTGGAACCAAATATAAATTCCACCTCCCCCTTCCACCCACATGCCTTTGGCATCAAAACAAGATTGTTGCAATTTTAATCTGGCACAACTTTATTCAAATAGTTGAAAGTAGACTTATGACAAAACAGCCCTTTAATTAGTGTCATATTCTCCAGCTCATTACTACTCTGAAAATTAGAAATAACTACAAAGAAACATTTATCATCAAGATACAAGTTTCAAAGCAGGCATCACCTGATTCAAGAACAGCTTCTTCCCTGCTGTTATCAGGCGCTTGAATGGACCGCTTCTGTGCCTGGGACAAATTCAATCTTCCAATCTACCTTGTTGTGGCCCTCGCACTTAGAAAAAAACTGTACTTTCTCTGTAGATGCAGCACTATATTCTGCACTCTGTTTACTTATCTTTAGCATTACCCAACATTCTCATGAACAGCATGAAAACACACAAAAGGTTTTTAAACCAGCTGGAAGTTTACTAACACTCGATATAAATTACAGTTTTAACTCTTTTGAACTGGTTCAGACAATTTTAGTGACAGCAACCAGTCATACTAGAAAATAGCTCTCAAATCCAATACTATCCGTCATAGGATTGGAGATTCAATTAATTTCATTGGGGATTTTTATCCCGCAAAGAATATATATTTTAAAAAAAGTAATATTTTAATGTACGAGTTTTAATTTCTATCTATTACAAGGATACCATTTTGGATTAAAAATGATGAAAGGATAGCAAAGATCTCTCAGTTCTAAGTTTTGACCCAAAACATTGGCGTACATTTTTTGCCTCGGAAGATGTGTTTGACCTACTCAGCTATTCTAGAGTTCTGTTTCTTATTCTTTTTAGTATTGATACTTTTTTGGATAGTTTGTGAAATGTCACTAAATGTCAGACATTTTAAAAAAGTGGAAATCATTTACATGTTCTGAACACGGTAAAGCTCTTACTCCAGCTCTAGCTTCTGGCAAAGGCTGTTAGGCAGCTTTAAGGCCGAGACCTCTGCAATTCAGCAATAAGTCATTGCTGAGATCTTGCAGGTCCACTGGGTGTAGGGAACCAGTACGATTAGTATTGGTCATGCAAGCTTGGGTGGCTTGGATCTTTACAGAAACAGCGTGGAAACCGGCCCTTCAAAGCACCGAGTCATCGCCGACCAGCGACCACCCTGTACACAAGCACTATCCTACACACTAGGGACAATTTAACCTGTATGTCTTTGGAGTGTGGGAGGAAACCGGAGTGTGGAGAAAACCCACGCGGTCACA
Source organism: Rhinoraja longicauda (assembly GCF_053455715.1). Taxonomy (NCBI): domain Eukaryota; kingdom Metazoa; phylum Chordata; class Chondrichthyes; order Rajiformes; family Arhynchobatidae; genus Rhinoraja; species Rhinoraja longicauda. The sequence continues at coordinate 41,544,454 of NC_135969.1, forward strand.
GGGAAAACGTACAAACGCTGTAAAGATAGCACTCGTAGCCAGGATCGAACCCGGGTCTCTGGAACGGTAAGACAGCAACTCTACCGCTGCACCACTGTGCCACCCAAATAAAGTGGAGATGATTTGACCCATTGAGCTACCAGTAATATCTGTTATAACAAGCCCTTCTATACCATATAGGTGGCATAGGTATTTCTGTATCAGCAATCATTTTTTAAGAGCATTCATTCATTTTTGTTTTCTTGCAGGAGGACACCGTGGTGGCGTTTTGAACTTTGATGTTGGAGACTGTGAATTAGTATTTTTAAAAGTATCTTTGTCTTGAAGTAACTGGTTCTGCGATTTTTTGGCCCTTGGACTCCTTCCTTCAACCGGATTTCTTGTTCGCCCCAGTAAAAACTGTTCCCATTTAGGGAGTTGTTCTTCAATGGATGCCCAATATGTGGTCTGCATAAAACAGTGACAAGTTTGCAAATAAAAAACAAACTTATTCTAGTCAATTATATTTTATTGAACATTTATCGGACATGCTGTTCGGTGTGGGCAAGTTGGGTTGAAGGGCCTGTTGTCACACCGTATGACTCTATTATAAATTCTAGACAAACAATAGGAAAAGCTGATAAAATTATACACAGTAAGTGGGCATGTACCTCAAGGGCGATAACAGTCGGATGTGGTTGCATATGTAGTCCAACTCTTAAGCTGTCCTCTGCTGCTTCCAAATCCTCAAAATAAAACATTTTAAGGAGAAAATATTCAGTTAAAAAAATTGTCATCTATTATTTATTATAAATCACTGTAAAAAACCCAGAAACAAGACACTTAAATTCTTAATGTAATTAAAAGGAACTGCAGATGCTGGTTTATACCAAAGATAGAGATAAAGATAAATCTCTAAATCTAAATCTAAAAAAAAATCTAAAATGCTGAAGTAACTCAGCGGGTCAGGCAGCATCCCTGGAGAAAATGGATAGGTGACAATAGACAATAGACAATAGACAATAGGTGCAGGAGTAGGCCATTCAGCCCTTCGAGCCAGCACCGCCATTCAATGCGATCATGGCTGATCACTCAATCAGTACCCCGTTCCTGCCTTCTCCCCATACCCCCTCACTCCGCTATCCTCAAGAGCTCTATCCAGCTCTCTCTTGAAAGCATCCAACGAACTGGCCTCCACTGCCTTCTGAGGCAGAGAATTCCACACCTTCACCACCCTCTGACTGAAAAAGTTCTTCCTCATCTCCGTTCTAAATGGCCTACCCCTTATTCTCAAACTGTGGCCCCTTGTTCTGGACTCCCCTAACATTGGGAACATGTTATCTGCCTCTAATGTGTCCAATCCCCTAATTATCTTATATGTTTCAATAAGATCCCCCCTCATCCTTCTAAATTCCAGTGTATACAAGCCCAATCGCTCCAGCCTTTCAACATACGACAGTCCCGCCATTCCGGGAATTAACCTAGTGAACCTACGCTGCACGCCCTCCATAGCAAGAATATCCTTCCTCAAATTTGGAGACCAAAACTGCACACAGTACTCCAGGTGCGGTCTCACCAGGGCCCGGTACAACTGTAGAAGGACCTCTTTGCTCCTATACTCAACTCCTCTTGTTACGAAGGCCAACATTCCATTGGCTTTCTTCACTGCCTGCTGTACCTGCATGCTTCCTTTCATTGACTGATGCACTAGGACACCCAGATCTCGTTGAACTCCCCCTCCTCCTAACTTGACACCATTCAGATAATAATCTGCCTTTCTATTCTTACTTCCAAAGTGAATAACCTCACACTTATCTACATTAAACTGCATCTGCCATGTATCCGCCCACTCACACAACCTGTCCAAGTCACCCTGCAGCCTTATTGCATCTTCCTCACAATTCACACTACCCCCCAACTTAGTATCATCTGCAAATTTGCTAATGGTACTTTTAATCCCTTCGTCTAAGTTTGGGGTCGGGACCCTTCTTCAGACTGGACGCTATGGATTAAAAAAACATTAACAGTATAGAAACTGCTCAACCCAGTGCATCTATGTATCTGTGCAAGAACTAACTACCTGGCCACTTGACAATTTTAACATTTAACTTTTAAAAAACTCCTTTAATAAGATTTTTTCCCACTTTTATTTTAAAGGTTATAATGTATTCTACTTTTGCAGCATCTTTTCCGAAAGGGTATTTCATACATAAATAAACCCTTGCTTAAAACATGAATTCTCCTAACCTGTGCTATTTTTGTAATGAGCTTAAACTTTATTCACCAATCACAAAAGTCATAGAGCAATAAAGCATGGAAACAGGCCCTCCTCTGGTCTAAGCTTGTCAATGGTGACCAAATTGCTTAACCACAACCTTTCCCTGAGACTCTGACAGAATGCTAGGATACACTTGATCAGGTCTGAGGACAAAGCTTTGTTTTTCTTTTTGTATTTCGTCATAACTTGAGGGTCTCACCTCTGTTTTCATCTTAATTTGATTATATCAATTATACTATAAATGTCCAATTCCTTCCAATTAGAAATCACTTTATTTTAATCTAAGTAGGAATGAGAGAGAAATGAGCCAAGACAAACATCATAATGACTTTGTTGATATAGTAGATGAAGGAAGTTAATTTTAATTTACTGACATGGAAGAAAACAGATTTCTACTATATTTTCCACAGTTTAAGGAAAACTGAGTCATGGCAAAAGTTGTTATATATTAATTTCCAAAGATGCAGAACATGTGATAGATTTATCAGTAAATAATAACCGAACTGTACCAGTGGTCAGAGCTAAAGACTAGCAATTTCTTTTTGCAGTCTAATTAGCATGCACATTACAATAGTTTTTCTGAAAATTTAAACTTTTAACAAAAAATGACAGAATAAGCAGATCTGATTTTAGACCAAATTTTAATGACAGGCAAAACTAAATCTCAGCCGAGGGCAACACGGTGGCGCAGTGGTAGAGTTGCTGCCTACAGCACTTGCAGCGCCGAAGACCCGGGTTCAATCCCGACCACGGGTGCTGTCTGTATGGAGTTTGTACGTTCTCTCCGTGACCGCGTGGGTTTTCTCCGAGATAGACAATAGACAATAGGTGCAGGAGTAGGCCATTCAGCCCTTTGAGCCAGCACCGCCATTCAATGCGATCATGGCTAATCACTCTCAATCAGTACCCCGTTCCTGCCTTCTCCCCATACCCCCTCACTCCGCTATCCTTAAGAGATCTATCCAGCTCTCTCTTGAAAGCATCCAACGAACTGGCCTCCACTGCCTTCTGAGGCAGAGAATTCCACATCTTCACCACTCTCTGACTGAAAAAGTTCTTCCTCATCTCCGTTCTAAATGGCCTACCCCTTATTCTTAAACTGTGGCCCCTTGTTCTGGACTCCCCCAACATTGGGAACATGTTTCCTGCCTCTAATGTGTCCAATCCCCTAATTATCTTATATGTTTCAATAAGATCCCCCCTCATCCTTCTAAATTCCAGTGTATACAAGCCCAATCGCTCCAGCCTTTCAACATACGACAGTCCCGCCATTCCGGGAATTAACCTAGTGATCTTCGGTTTCCTCCCACACTCCAAAGACGTACAGATATGTAGGTAAATTGGCTTTGCAAATGTAAAATTTATCCCTAGTGTGTGTAGGAAAGTGTTAATATGCGGGGGTCGCTGGTCGGCGCGGACTCGGTGGGGCGAAGGGCCTGTTTGCACACTGTATCTCTGAACTAAACAAAATTAAACTAAAAAGAACTTACTTTTAAAAGTAACGCATTTCTCTCATTTGCCGACTCAAACTTTACTGCTTGCAATTTTTTCTTCTTTGTCTGACTATCAAGCTGCTGTTCCATTTGCTGAAGCAATGCAGTTCTTTGACCTAATCTGGAGGGAACAAAATCAATTACAAAATTGCACCGATTTCATGCATTTGGAAATAAAATGTTACCAGAAATAAAAATGATTGGCAAGAAAAAGGCTCTCAACCAACAGCCCCTACTTCACCATACGATTTAAATATTTTGACACAGTTTTGAAAAATAATTTCCAGCTCAGCCACCACAAATCCAGTAGAACTTTGGCTAAAGGTACAAATTAGGCAAACTGTTTCAGCAAGGTTTTCTAGCAAGTCCCTTTCAATTATGTCTTATTCAACCCTGTCTTAGCAATCCAACACTGTTAGTGAAAGTTAGTGTATTATAATTGTGCGTCTTTAAGTAAAACGATAAAAAACAAAGCCAAGGTATCACAAAATGCTGGAGTAACTCAGCAGGTCAGGCAGCATCTTGGAGAGAAGGAATGGGTGACATTTCGGGTCGAGACCCTTCTTCAGACTAGAAAACAAAGCCAATCTCTGCATTCTGGGCTGGCGTTATTGTGGGCAAAGGTCAATGTCAGAGGTCAATTGTACCCAACATATTAGTTCAAAATATCTCAAGAGAGTAGGTTAATGCTTTGAGTTTAGGATTTTGTTAAAGAATTGTGTTAAGGAATCCTTCTTGGCCAGGAAGGATTGAAACTCCACCCACAAATGTGATAGTCAGCTCAATGATACCTCCTAGTGGGAACTGACAAGAGGACTAGTTTTGCCACGTAACTGAGCGTCTGGGAGAATATTGTAATGGGAATGCTTAATTTTATGGGTTGTTTTACTCACCAATTCAGTACAGTTGCAACTTTAATCTAAACTTATGTCGATATTGCTGTTTTAGTTTTGTTATGAGAATGAAGATCTAAACTATATTTGGTAATGCATACTACAGTGGAAATATAGCATGGCAATATTGCAAAATTAAACAGTCTTGACCTCAATTGTTTTACAAGACATAAAAAAGGACATAAAGTGCTGGAGTAACTCAGCACATCTCTGGAGAACATGGATCAGTGACGATTTGAGTTGGGACCCTTCTTCGGACTGATTGTAGTAGGGGATGGAAAAAGCTGGAAGAGCGGTGGGGGGTGGGACAAAGCCTGGAAAGTGATAGGTGGACTCAAAATGTCACCTATCCACATCCTTCACAGATACTCCCTGAACGGCTGATGTACTGCAGCACTTTATGTCTTTTTTTGTAAGCCTGCAATTTGCAGTTCCTTGCGTCTACATTTCTATTCACTTACATTTTCTCATGACGTTTGCTCAGTTCAACTTCATGTGCTAAGTAAGACATTTTCATTTGGTTTCACTGTAGTGCCGGAGTCCTTAATGATCCCTTAATGATCGCAGCCAGCCAAGTGTCAACGAACACCTATTGATGTAAAGCAAATAAAAACACAAGGACAGTTTATGGGCCAAAACTAAACCAGAGGCAGCAGAGTGTGGTAAGGTATTAGTAAGGGTATCAGGGTTATGGGGAGAAGGCAGGAGAATGGAGTTGAGAGGAAAATATAGGCTAGCCATGATTGAATGGCAACGTAGACTTGATGGGCCAAATTGCCTAATTCTGCACCAAGAACCTAAGAACAGTGGCGGCTGGTAGAGCAGCTGCCGTACTGCATCAAAGACCCAGGTTCAATCCTGACCTTTGGTGTGTGGAGTGTGCACATTCTCCCTACGACCGTGTAGGTTTCCTCCAGGTACTCCAGTTTCTTCCCACATCCCAAATACATGAGGGGTTTACAAGTTAATTGGCCTCTGTAAATTACTCCGTGTATTGGGAGTGGATGAGGAAGTGGGATAACATGGAACTAGTGTGAACGGGTGATCAATGGTCAGCGTAGACACGGTGAGGTGAAAAGTCTGTATCTATACTGTATCAATCAATGAATAAACCTCCAGAAAAATGGAGACACAAGGAGCTGGTTTTGCAATAAAAAGACACAAATTCCGCAGTGGCATCGTCTGTGGAGAACATGGATAGGTGACGTTTCATTAAACCATGCAGCATATGAACAGGCCATTCGGCCTAACTTGTCCATGCTGACCAAGGTGAGCCATCTACACTAGTCCCACCTGATGCATTTGGCCCATATCCCTCTCAACCTTTCCTATTCGCCTACCCATCCAAATGTACTTTAAATGCTTTTAAAGTTTCTGCCTTAAGTTCTACCTCCTCCGGCAGCTCTTTCCATCGACCCACCACCCTCAGGTCGGGATTCTCCACCTCCCGTGTTTCGTACGCGCTCCACAAGCCGAGTTGTTTTTGTTTTCTTTCAAACAAATGGGGCAATCGATTGCAGCGAAGTATAAGCGCAGGAGTGAGTTTATCTGCGGGGTTTTATTGCCGTCTTGCGGCGGGCTGAGGGGAGGCGCGGCCCGCTAGGCCGCGTTGCCACGGAGACCAGCGCCCCGCCGCGGGGGACGCTGGGACCGGAAGGGCAACCGTCGCCGTGGCAACCGCCCGGGGGACCGGGGCGGGGAGTAAGAGGAGCGGCGTCTTCAAACTGAAGAGAGAGACAGACACACAACATGCTGGAGTAACTCAGCGGGTCAGGCAGCGTCTGTGGAGAGGAGGAATGGACGACGTTTCGGGCCGAGACCCTTCTTCAGACTGATGTCAGTGGAGTGCGAGGTACATAATCTATAGACAACAGACAATATGTGCAGGAGGAGGCCATTCGGCCATTCGAGCCCGCACCGCCATTCAATGTGATCATGGCTGATCATCCACAATCAATGCCCCGTTCCTGCTTTCTCCCCATATCCCTTGATTCCGCTAGTCTTAAGAGCTCTATCTAACTCTCTTTTGAATGCATCCAGTGAGTCGGCCTCCACTGCCTTCTGAGGCAGAGAATTCCACAAATTCACAATTCACAAATGAGTGAATTCCAGATTCACAACTCTCTGGGCGAAAAGGGTTTTCCTCATCTCAGTTCTAAATGGCTTACCCCTTATTCTTAAACTGTGGCCCCTTGGTTCTGGACTCCACAACATCGCTGCCATGTTTCCTGCATCTCGCGTGTCCAATCCCTGAATAAGGAAGTGTGAAGATGTGAAAACAGGATAGAGGGAATGGAGATCAAGGAAAATGTGGAATAGATCATTGTTAGTTGGGAGAAGACAACAAGAAAGCAAACAGGCAAAATGTAGTCAATGTAGTCGAAGACAGTAAGACTGGTCGAACGGGGGGGGGGGGGGGGGAAGAGAGAGAGAGAGAGAGAGTTTATTGATTGAAGTTAGAGAACTAAGGTGTAAGCTGCCCAAGCATATGAGGTGTGGTGGAAATGATTGGGGATCTATCGGCGTCCCCCAGAGATGCTGTCCGACCCGCTGAATTACTCCAGCACTTTGGGTTCTACTTAAAACGTCAAATCTGGTTGAGATCAGATGGTGGAATTTGATAATTCACCCTTCCAGAAACTGACCAGAATGAAGAAGGGTCCCGATCCGAATCATCACCTATCCATGTTCTCCAGAGATGCTGCCTGACCTGCGGAGTTACTCCAGAACCTTGTGTTCTTTTGTGTATTCACCAGCATCTGCAGTTCCTTCCATTTACCTCATCTGGAAACTTTGCCCGACGTTTCCTGGTATTTGATGGAAATAAACGTGCCGTGGGGGCTTTGAAATAACCCTCGGGCTTCAAGTTTAGCCTGGAGCTGAGATTTCATTGATGTGGGCGGGTCTGCACCCCGTGACTCGGTCTCCGCTCTGTACGCTGCTAAAGTTGCCCCAACTTCTGGAAAACTTGCAGGACTTTTCCCACCTGTCACTGTAAGTTTGCCATCTCTGATTATTCCTTATACAGTAACGTGTTCTCTTCATATTCAGTATACTTTCTAATTTGGAACGTTTTAGCTTGGCAACTTCAATGTTTTTGCAAATGCAGAGTGGGGCGGAGCGTTTACATTGCATCGACAGTCAAGTGCGTTTAATTGTCATATGTACCAACAATGAAACAGTGAAATTCTTACGGTGCAGCTTAACGGGCAATGCACACAGATAAGTATAATTATAAAAAAACAATACATTAATAACCATAATACTAGTGCAAAAAGCATAGTCCGTCGTGTAACCAAAGACAGTGTCCACAAAAGTTTGTGTCGGAAGGAACTGCAGATTTAAACCGAAAATAAAAGATAGATTTACCCCAGCTTTTTGTGTCTGTCCACAGAAGTTCACGAGCCGAGTTTGTAAAACCGAACACGTAACCAATATAGTCCTCAAATTTCTACCGCCACTTGTTTGAGCCAATCTCTTTGTAACATGGTTACAATGTTACGAACATGTTACAACGTTACGAGTATGTAACAATGTTACGAGCATGTTAAAATCCGAGTATGAAACGAGAATGCCACATGGATTTCATCACCAACAGTATAGCAATATCTTAATATATGCCATTCGGCCCTTCGAGCAGCACCACCATTCATTGTGATCATGGCTGATCATCCACAATCAGTAACCCGTGCCTGCCTTCTCCCCATATCCCTTTGATTCCACTAGCCCCTAGAGCTCTATCTAACTCTCTCTTAAATTCATCCAGTGATTTGGCCTCCACTGCCCTCTGTGGCAGAGAATTCCACAAATTCACAACTCTGGGTGAAAAAGTTCCTTCTCACCTCAGTTTTAAATGGCCCCTTTATTCTAAGACTGCGGCCCTTGGTTCTGGAGTCCCCCAACATTGGGAACATTTTTCCTGCATCTACCTTGTCCAGTCCTTTTATAACGTTATATCTCTATAAGATCCCCTCTCATCCTTCTAAACTCCAGTGAATACAAGCCTAGTCTTTTCAATCTTTACTCATATGACAGTCCCGCCATCCCAGGGATCAATCTCGTGAACCTAAGCTGCACTGCCTCAATTACAAGGATGTCCTTCATCAAATTAGGAGACCAAAACTGTACACAATACTCCAGATGTGGTCTTACCAGGGCCCTATACAACTGCAGAAGAACCTCTTTACTCCTATACTGAAATCCTCTCGTTATGAAGGCCAACATGCCATTAGCATTGTTCACTGCCTGCTGTACCTGCACGCCAACTTTCAGTGACTGGTGTACAAGGACACCCAGGTCTCGCTGCACTTCCCCCTTACCTAACCTGACACCATTGAGATAATAATCTGCCTCCTTGTTTTTGCTGCCAAAGTGAATATCCTCACATTTATTTACATTATACTGCATCTGCTATGCATCTGCCCACTCACTCAACCTGTCCAGGTCACCCTGCAACTTCCTAACATCCTCTTCGCAGTTCACACTGCCACCCAGCTTTGTGTCATCTGCAAACTTGCTAGTGTTACTTCTAATTCCTTCATCCAAATCATTAATATATATGGTAAATAGTTGCGGCCCCAACACCGAGCCTTGCGGCACTCCACTCGCCACTGCCTGCCATTCTGAAAATGACCCGTTTACTCCTACTCTTTGCTTCCTGTCTGCCAACTAATTCTTTATGCATGTCAACACTCTACCCCAATACCATGTGCTCTAATTTTGCACTAATTGCTCTAATCTAACACTCTTGAATACATCCAGTGAATTTGCTTTCTGTGACAGAATTCCAGGGATTTTTTTCTCACAGATAAGAACACAATGCATTCATGTAGCTGAATAATCTACATAGAGATTTTTGAAACAAAGCTTTTCTGTTGTCTGTATCCCTTTCTCACACTTCTCATACCAACCTGTGAAAAAGGAGCAGAAACAGGCCACTCACTCCCTCGTGCTTCCCCCATCATTTAAACTGACCCAAACCTCTGACAGATTGGACATGAACCTAAACTCCACATTTCTACTTCAAATAAAGTTTCAACCTTTGTTTATCAATAATTTATATTTCTTCCTTAAAATAACTTCAGGATAAGAGTACCTTAATTTCATCACTGTCTTAAATAGGCCCTTATTTTTAAACAATGTTCCCTTGTTTGAGAGGAGGTATAATCTCATATGTCTCTATGTTTACATCTCATTAATTATAATAGCCTTTCTCTATTTAAATGAACAAATACATCTAGAATTTAGAACGGAGATGATGAAAAACTTTTTTAGTCAGAGAGTTGTAAACCTGTGGAATTCACTGCCTCAGAAGGCAGTGGAGGCCAAGTCTCTGAATGCATTCAAGAGAGAGCTAGATAGAGCTCTTAAGGATAGAGGAGTCAGGGGGTATGGGGAGAAGGCAGGAACGGGGTACTGATTGAGAATGATCAGCCATGATCACATTGAATGGCGGTGCTGGCTCGAAGGGCCGAATGGCCTACTCCTGCACCTATTGTCTATTGTCTATTGAATACATCTATTCTAGAAGCCGATTTGCAAACTTCTGATCTTGTTTTCTCATTAACTTTTGGTCTGGTTTAAGATTTAAACTCAAAGGTGTTGCTGTCATTGAGTCCTAGAGAGCAGAAACAGGCCTTTCAGGTAGCATCCCATATGCTGTTGCCACCCCATCTATCTGTGTTGCTACCTTCATGGATTTGTGCCCAAAGGTCCCCTTCTCAATAATCCTTGGGGCCAGACCATTCATTATACATATCCTGGCTTTATTTAACCTCAAAATATATCACTTTGCACTTAGTAGATGGAATGTAATCCTGATATATTTTTTGTGTCTATCTTCAGTTTAAACCAGCATCTGCAGTTCCTTCCTAAACTCTCTATTACTGCCAAGCCAATTTTTGATTCATTTTGCCTTCTTCAAGCATATGATCAAGCCTTACCAGTAATATGTCAAAGTGTGGCTTTGAAGTGACTATCCAAAAAGCATTCTTTCAATGTAGCCTGCGTGGTCAATGTAGCCATTAGTTCACCTCAATAATTTGGTTACCTTCCACAGTTTTTTATACAAAGACAAGTATTTCTTTGAGTTACACTTTGTATGCCACCTGCTGTAACATTTGTTGGTCCTCGACTGACTAGGTTTTCACTTTGATGCTGTTTTCTGTCAACCTGGCTTGACTTGCAAGAGTTAGTGTACAGACATCTTATTGAACAGTCTGTATCTGTATTCATTCATACGTTAATGCACTATTGTTAACAAACACCTCTTTTCCACTATCTATCTGTGAACTGCCATTACAATCCCAGTTTCTACAATCCCAGTTACAAAGAAACATAGAAAATAGGTGCAGGTGTAGGCGTAGGCCATTTGGCCCTTCGAGCCAGCACCGTCATTCAATATGATCATGGCTGATCATCCAAAACCAGTACCCCATTCCTGCTTTATCCCAATATCCCTTGATTCCGTTAGCCCTAAGAGCTAAATATAACTCTCTCTTGAAAACATGCAGTGAATTGGCCTCCACTGCCTTCTGTGGCAGAGAATTCCACAGATTCACAACTCTCTGGGTGAAAAAGTTTTTCCTCATCTCAGTCCTAAATGACATACCCCTTATTCTGAAACTGTGACCTCATTCCTCATTGAATGAATAAAAACAGAAAATACTCAGCTGCATCTATAGAACAGAACCAGAGTTAATGTTTCAGATGAAAGGGTTAACTCTTCCTCTTCTATAAATGAGGTATGATGTGCTGAGTATCTCCAGCACTTTCTGTTTTCATTTTAGATTTCCAGCATCTACCCTTTTTTTAATTTCACTGGATGAACTTTGGCATCAGTGTGGAATACAGCTCTGGTCAAATCTTAATTACATTACCTTCCTTTGCTCTCAAAATATTACTTTCAATTGCCATGATATTGTTCATTTTTTATGAATATGTCAATTTGCTCTGTTCTTAAGGTCTGTGATATATACTGAGATTTCTATCATACCTGGTCATGGTCGGCATATTGTTCCAATCCAATTCTACAATGACAGTTAAACTTGGGACATGTGATATTTTAGTGATAAATAATCATCACTGTCCTTTACCATCACAAACTAACAAAGCAGCTGTAAACGTTGGCGTTTTGTACATTTTGAACATGAGGCAACTAATCCATGTTCCCAGCATTACTATATTTATCATTGGTAGTTAGCTCAACAAAGCATTTCTACACCTTGAAACATGGTGCATTAACTTATAAATATTCTGCAACAGAGATCTAAGGCTCTATGGTTTTCCAATGCTGCTTTGGAGACCTTGGGGAAGGAGGAGTTAGATAGTAATGAACTGATCTTTGCAGAATATGATGTTGCCTTCTCATTGCATTCACAAAAGTAATTGGGGTCGAGCAGTAGTCATGGAATCACACAGCATGGATATTGGGTCGATAGACACAAAATGCTGGAGTAACTCAGCGGGTCAGGCAGTATCTCTGGAGAAAAGAAATAGGTCCCATCTCGAGTCGAGACCCTTCATCAGACTCGGTGTCATCAGGCGTCTGACGATGGGTTTCGACCCAAAAAGTCACCTATTCTTTTTCTCCAGAGATGCTGCCTGACCCGCTGAGTTACTCCAGCATTTTGTGTGTATCTTTGGTGTAAACTAGCATCTACAGTTTGTTCTTACACCTGGAAATAGGGTTTCTAGCCCAACTCATCCATGCCAAACAAGATTCCCAAAGTAGTCTGTGTAGTACATTGTGTTGTGGTGGTGCAATTGGCAGATTTTAGGGAGGATGTCCTTATTGAAATGTAGATATCTCACTGTTTGATACTGTGGTTCAACTCAGAAAAATGCTACCTGAAAATCATGGATGCATGTGAATCATAACACATGCCTCAAACCCATAACACCTTCTTTGTCTTGTATGTTGCTTTGTTCTTCATGCATTCTGCTCATCCTTTTGCAAGGGGAAATGCAAACAAATGTCCATGGATCTATGAGCAACTAGATGTATGGAAACCTTGAATTTGATGCAAACATGCCTTACTGTAGACTTGCAGATTTAATCAATATTAGAACCACTCAGTTCTTGTTATACCAACAACCAGTAGAAATCAACAAGCAACTAATATCCACTTAGTTGATTTTAAATAGTACTTTGGGTCGGGCGAGGTATCCTTCCTGCTACTCGCTTTGTGTCCAATGTTGCAAGGTTAATGGACGGCATTAACTGGAAATTTGCTTTCCAATTTGGCAGCACCAGTGTCATATTTGTGTGGTTATCACAATCTACCTAATCTGAATAGCTATGTCAGCAATTGTCCTCATAATACAGCAGCCAATGTGTGACATTGTGCACGTGCGTATTTTCTGTATTTCTTTCATTGTCAATGACAGACCAGCAGATGGCAGTACAGGAACATGGTTTGTTACTCGGGTTGTTGCGGTACAATGTTATTATTCATCTAAAAGTTGCAGCTAGAGTTTGTAAACTGAAATATGGCTGAAGTGGAAAAAGTTATTGTTCTCTCATGTTCCTTCAGTTTAAAACTCTTATTATTAATCGACTAAAGCAAAAAAAGGTTAATTACGGAAAAAAAAGATTAAACCGAGTAAGGTAACAGAAATGTTGTTAAATCTTGTCTTGTTGATGTGGAATATATTGTTTTCTCTCTCAAAGTAACTCATGGCCACCAGAAGAATCTAGAGATAGACACAAAGTGCTGGAATAACTCAGCGGGTCAGGCAGCATCTCTGGAGAAAAAGAATGGGTGATGTTACGGGTCTGGACCCTTCAAATTAGTCAACAGCTAATATTGTCACTCATTGTTAATTTAAATAGGTTACATTTTCCTCAAAAGTTGACAAAAAAGGACACACTTCATTGCAAGTTTAATTTGCTCATATTACTCTGTAAATTTCTTGCATTGGTGTACAATTTAGATTATTTGTTTAACAGTTTTTGTATGCACATGAACTCCTCGAGTAGCTACAATTTTGTATTTCTACCATTCACTTGAATTTTTCCCTTTTAATGAACAAAACAAGTATGTTACATAACCCTGTGCTACCAGGATTTGTATGCAAAATTAATTCTGCTGGTAGAATTTGGAATAAAAGTAATGAAATTTAAATCAGTGATAGATTAAATGGAAATCTATTTGCTGGTTAAATTTTCTCAGCTTAACATATTTTGATTATGCATCTCAAGGAGATGAATTAGAAGGCATACTTTTTACATTTGGCACAGATGTAAAAGAATGATGTGAAAAAGGAATTAGAAAAGTCTGCATTGTCATTTTGATTTGGGTTGTTTTATGCTTCCATTGAACATTATTCCATTGTTTTTTAACTATATATAAATTATCCTTACATGATGTATATATTCACGACAACACCTTTATGAATTAATGGGGTTGACTATGTGAAATTCACATAATCTAAAATCATCAATAAAATGTTTATCTAAACTATTTGCAAGCTTGACATCCTATTTGACTCTGAGCTAAACGTCTAGCCCCATATTCTTTTTGTTACAAAGTCTGTCTTCATTCACCTCTTTAACATTTCCCATCTCCATATATGTTTCAGCTCATCAGCCATTAAAGTCCTCATGTATGACTTTGTTTTATATTTGATTATTCCAATGATGCACCTGTCCTGCTTTCCATATTGAACAGGAGCTCATCCAAATAGGCTACAGTCTTCATCCTAAATTGCAACGGATTCTATTCATCCTGTGCCTTTCCTTGCTGATTAACATTGGTTCCCTGTTCAGCAGGCCTCGATATTTAAATTCTCATTAATATATTCAACTTCCACCCTGGTGTTGTGCCATGCTATCTCTGTAACCACATCCAGCTTCACAATACTCTGACACCTCTTCGTTCTTCCAATTATGCTTCCTTATTTTCACTATTCCATCATCAGCTGCCTTGCTTTTGGTTGCTAAGTTCACAAGTTCTGGAATTCTCTCCATCACATTCTGTGCCTTATATATATATCCTCTAAATCTCTGTCGCCCTTTCCTCTTTTTAAACATTCCTTCAAGCCCACTTCATTAAAGAATATTTGATGGTTAACGTGAGTTTTAATAGTCGTATTTGGATGCATGTTGTGTTTTGAAGTGAGCAGTAAATAGAGGCAAGGGTATAGTGCTGCTAGAGCTCACTGGCTCTCACTGGCTCTCTGGCACCACTGTAAAAAGAAAAGCCGAAATAAACAGCGGGGAGTTTTAACTAGCGGAGAATTTAACAGCGGCTGCTCCGGCACCAGTGACAACTCCGGCACCTAAAAAATTAGCACTGCAACACTGAATGGAGGTAAAACGGGAAGAGTTTGTAAGAACAGTCTACTTGCATTGGCAACAAAGTCAGGGTTCAATGGATACGGTTTCAGGAAAATTGCCTTTTGGGAAATCTGCTAAAAATCTGCTTTCAAGACATTGTTGAATTAATGTATAATCAAATATCCGGAGATATGACCTGAAATGTGTCCTATCCATATTCTCCAGAAAAGCTGCCTGACCTGCTAAGTTACTCCAGCACTTTATTTCCTTCTTTCAAATATATGGAAACTGTGAGTCATGATCCCTTGAGTTTTTTTTGTTAATGATATAAAATTATGTTTATCAAAAGCATTCCAGAGAACTGAAATCAAAAGCAGAATTTTGGAAATGGCCAGTGGATCATCTATGGGGAGAGACAGAGTTGATGGACAACCGTGCTCAGTTCTGTTATTAACACTGAAAGTAAATACCTGAATTCGATTTGTCCGGATGGAAGAGAGGCTGACATTGACATCGGACTTCATGAAACAGTGCAGAGCATGGCAGGCAGTTAAGGTCAAGTGGGATTGCAATTGAGAATTAAAGTGACAGTCAAATGGAAGCTCAGGGTTGCCAATTTTCCAGATTTGATAAAGCATCTTTAATCCGAAACATTAACCTGTTTCTGTTTCCCCAGATGCTGCTTGACCCGTTGAGTGTTTCCAGTATTTTCTGTTTTTATGTCAGTCATAGTGGTCCTTTTAAATTTTAATGATCAAACAGCAGAAAAATAGCGTATCAGTAATAAATGTAATAATGTGATTAATGTAATTTTCTTGATAATCATAAATAGTACAACCATGCGATTTACCTAGCAGATGCCAGGCTGATGCCTCAATAAATATAGGAGATAAGCATTTCAAAACAATGATACCAAATATGTCAGGTAGTTTTATTTGGTAGCAAGAGGTTGACTCAAAGATGAGCAGAGGCTTCTGCTGTCGTAACCAACGTACCCCTTCTGAATAATGTATTTGAAAAATAGATTTTATCACCATTAATTTACTTCCTGCCTGCAGAACCTTAATGTTACATTTATTTGTGTAGGAAGGAACTGCAGATGATGGTTTAAACCAAAGATAGATACAAAAAACTGGAGTAACTCAGTGGGACAGGCAGCATCTCTGGAGAGAAGGAATGGATGACGTTTCAGGTCGAGACGTCTGAAGAACGTCTAGGTTTGTATACACTGGAATTTAGAAGGATGAGAGGGGATCTTATCGAAACGTATAAAATTATTAAGGGGTTGGACACGTTAGAGGCAGGAAACATGTTCCCAATGTTGGGGGAGTCCAGAACCAGGGGCCATAGTTTGAGAATAAGGGGTAGGCCATTTAGAACAGAGATGAGGAAGAACTTTTTTAGTCAGAGAGTTGTGAATCTGTGGAATTCCCTGCCTCAGAGGGCAGTGGAGGCCAATTCTCTGAATACATTCAAGAGAGAGCTAGATAGAGCTCTTAGGGATAGCGGAGTCAGGGGGTATGGGGAGAAGGCAGGAACGGGGTACTGATTGAGAATGATCAGCCATGATCACATTGAATGGCGGTGCTGGCTCGAAGGGCCGAATGGCCTTCTCCTGCACCTATTTTCTATTGTCTATTGTCTATAAGAAGGGTCTCGACCTGAAATGTCACTCATTCCATCTCTCCAGAGATGCTGCCTGTCCTGCTGAGTTACTCCAGCTTTTTTGTGTCTATCTTCAGTTACATTGATTTGCATTTTCCAAGGATTTGGTAATATTGTATATACTTTCCTTTGACTTTTCAACAACAAAAATAGTAATTACCTCATTAATTGTAGTATTTACTCATACATGGAATAAAAATAATATTTCTGCATTCTCCCCAATGGTTTTAGTAAGTTGTTTTCTTTATTTCTTTCCTTTTCTCCTCTGGTCATGTGGCTCTTTTACACTGGTTTTGAAATCTTTGTCGTCTGGTCATAAGCCCTCCATAGTGTGAACATGAGCAATCTATTCGACTGCAGTGAAGGTTATAACCAGTTGACTCCATGCTGACAAAGACCATTTCCACCAAAAATCATTGGAATCTGATGAGGAACTTTATGGTGGATGACCTTCCGCTTCATAAATTTTAACTCCACAGAATAATTTTTAACCTGTTAAGGTTGTTACAGCTGGTTCTCCTTTAAGCATCTGAATCATCCGGGGATTTACTTTTGGTGTTTTAATTGAAAAAAAAATTTAAACCAGAGAGTATTATGGCTCGTTTGTTTGCTCATAATGAGCTGTCACTGACCTTAATTCCCCTTTTTATTTAACATCTACTTCATGAAAATGATTTTTTTTTCCTATTGTGATAATTTTACTTTAATGTGTAAATTTGAAGGATATCTGTGTAAAGAAATATACTTGAGTGAACCATACAGAGAAGCACAACATTGCCATCTTCATTACTTTGAGCAAGTCAGTTAATACACGGCTAATTTTGTAAAGTATGTCTTTAGAATGGATTTCTAAAATAAATTGTTCCAATCCTATTGATAAATGTAAGATTAGGCCCGAGTATGATGAATCTCCCACAGTTAAAGATTTCAGATTATTCTTTGTAAAGGAATCGTTAAACAATCATAATAATATTTCAGAGCTTGTGTGTCTATCATTAAGTTTTTCATTTGCCATTGAAAAAGTTTACTTGAAAACCATTGCGGGGATCTGTGCATTGACCCATCTATTTTTTGCTCTTTAAATCCTAAAGCTATGTCCCCATCTAATTTGAAAATGTTTGAATTGTCACTCCTCCTCTACAACATAACCATAGAAAGTAATTTGCCTACAGTTTTCAGTGCACACAAAAGGGTGTGCTGGATCGGTGTAGATGTTGTTGAATGAAGATACTTTGGTTGTTGTTCAAAATATCAAAATTGAAGTCAAACTTCAATTTGGGGTGGGGAGAAGGAACACACACAATATTCCAGTTCAACATGCACAATGTGGTGCAAGTTCCCAACAATGGTCCAACATATGCTGATCTACCATAATTCAACTAGGAAATTGCTGCACAAGCAATTTTTTGAGGGTTAAATCCTTTTTCAATTGCATAATGTTAAAACAATCAGCACTATTTAATCCAATTCTGAGGCAATATTTGTTTCAAGCACCACTCATAGTTGCTGCACCAGTTTCACTTCAGAGGTAATGTCAATGAGCATCTTGCATGTTTAAACTTGACATTCTGTACTTGCCCAATGGCTTTTATAACTGGCATCGGGTGTTTACTCTCCAACCTATTTAGTATTTATCTGCTTTTCGTTTTTCCCTGAAGCCAATTGGGAGTCTTCCTCCCCTGGGGGCTTTACATTAATGAATTCTTTGCACACTACACCATATTTCTGTATTGCAATTGACAAATCTTCTAAATGTTTGCTGGGCTGCAGTACAGAGAACCCCCATTTTTATTGAGATATCAGAAGTGCTGCTTCAATATATCAGTATTGGACTGCCTAATTAGTCTGGTGAGAGACAGTACCTGCTCACATATATGCACAACCATTGTGCTGTGTTCGACATAGCCACCAAACCTCACGAGAAAATTCTTACTCATCAATAGCATGCTTTCCTGACCCAAGTATCTAGATACCTATCTGGAGAATAAAAACCGTCACCTGAAGTCCAGTACTAATTGTTACAAACAAGCTGTATAGTAAGAAAGGTGGAAATCTTTCTAATTTGTGCAGAGTGTGAAGGTTCACCTAAAGTTAGTGCATTACAGCATTCTTGGGAGTTTTGCCAGTCTATAATATTGAACGTGCAAGGGGAAGCATGTCTTATCGGAGCAAATAATGATTGGCTTTGTGCTTTACACATCAGTAGCTAGTCGATTGGTTTATTTGGTTGATTACTTCTAGGGAACTCTGGATTGAACAACAATTATAAAAATTAAAGGCAACTGAAAATGGTTTATTAGATTTTACATAGTACATATCTGTTTGAAGCTGACCACATAAATTGGTGTTGAAAGTCCTAACGAATTGCAGTAATCGCAAGTATTGCTGCACTTGCATATGGACGTATGTATACTTTTATGGGTGGATTTCATAGTGCAAGTAGAGAGATGCAGTTAGCCAAGATTAAGAATAATCTGTTTGGTATCTACCAACTGGCATTCTTCTTTATCTTTTGTATAGAGATGTTCCCGTGGGAAACATAATCTAGCATTATTGCACTTTTGGAAAAAAAAATCACACTATTGGCGTTTTGTGTTAATAAACCAATATACATTGAAATTATGATTAAAGGATATCTCATTCTTCATACTCTTTCACAAAGCCTTAAGGTAGATATTTTAATTAATGCAAGTCAAAGTAATGCGAACATTTTGATTACCCTGTCCTTGCTGTTCAAACTGAGAAGGATCCTGGAGTTATTACATAAACTGGCATTAAAATAAGTATTTTCATTTTCTTTAATGAGAAACTAAACCAACATAAAAAAATCATGAACAGTAATGAAAAGGCTGGAAATGATTCAAAGGCATTTATAGTATTTTTAAATGCATTTCAATAAACACCTTAGAAACCAACAACCTCAACATGCACATTTTACTTGGGTGTGCTCTCGATCCTGGTAACAAATACATTAAATTTGGAAAATGCACTGTCAAAAGAAACATCATTCAAAATATTGGATTATATTTTTCTTAACGTATTCACTTTCCCACAAATACATGTGATATGCATCATTAGACCCAATAACACCCATTTTATTCCCAATGTAAAATAACCTGTTGTTGCTCATCCTGAAGAATGAATTGTTCAAGTGACAATAATTTTTTTATTTTACATACTTAAAATGAAACTACTTACCTGCTGCAAGATCTCACCAGAAGCACTAAATAAGTATAGCATTTGGCATAGCTTCACAATCTAATCCTCTCATCTGGTTAGAAAGAAACTTCATTCTTCATTTGGCTATTCTTAGTATATAATTCTCTCTAATTCTCATGTTCTATATGTCAAGAGTGTTTTATTGTCATATGTCCCAGATAGAACAATGAAATTCTTACTTACTGCAGCACAACAGAATATGTAAACTTAGTACACTTAGTAAACAATATTGTGGTGGCAACTTCGGTCTTTCCCACTGAAGTCCTCTCCGCTTGCCACCTTCATAGAGGAGTGGAGTGATCATTCCTGACGCTAACAACAACAGAGAGATCTTCACGGTGTTTCAGTTTAATTAGTCATTTATTGAAGTAGTGATACAAACAGATTAGTATTTCTCCCGTCTTAAGTCTGGTAAGAATTGTATCCCGCCACGGCTTCTCTGCGTCTGACGCATCACGTCTCTGCATTCCCAATTATACTCCTAATTCTGGCTCCTCCCAGTCCATATATGCCCATATATGTATTCATCTCACGACCACCCCCAAGTATCCAAAAATAATACAGCAAGATACAAAATAATATAATATGCTAAGACAGCTAGTAAACACAAATGGCTCCTACAAATATAATAAACGAGAAATAAAAAAAAGTTCAGTGTGTGTGTGTGTATATATATATATATATATGTATACTCACAAGTACACACACATATACACTGATCAGCTAAAACATTATGAGCACCTGCCTAATATGCTGTTGGTCCTCTGTGTGCCGCCAAAACAGTGCCGACCCGCCGAGGTATGGACTCTACAAGACCCCTGAAGGTGTCCTGTTGTATCTGGCACCAAAACATTAGCAGCAGATCCTTCAAGTCCTGTAAGTTGCGAGCCGGAGCCGTCGTGGATCGGACTTGTCGTTCCAGCACATCCCACAGATGCTTAATCGGATTGAGATCTGGAGAATTTGGTGGTCGGGGCAACATCGTGAACACTTCATCATGTTCCTCAAACCATTCCCGAACAATGTGTGCAGTGTGGCAGGGCGCATTATCCTGCTGAAAGAGGCCACTGCCATCAGGGAATACCATTGCCATGAAGGGGTGTACCTGGTCTGCAACGATGTTTAGGTAGGTGATACATGTCAAATTGACATCCACATGAATGGCCAGACACAGGGTTTCCCAGCAGGACATTGCCCAGGGCATCGCACTCCCTCCACCGTGCCACAATAGATCTTCTGTCAGTGCGGATCAGACAGGATAGCTTTTGTTGCCCTCGCGCATCGATGAGCCTTGGGCGCCCAACATCCTGTCGCCGGTTTGTGGTTTGTCCCTCCTTGGACCATTGTTGGTAGGTACTCACCACTGCTGACTGGGAGCACCCCACAAGCCTTGCCGTTTCAGAGATGCTCTGACCCAGTTGTCTGGCCATAACAATTTGGCCCTTGTCAAAGTCGCTCAGGTCTTTACTCCTGCCCATTTCTCCTGCATTCAACACATCAACGTCAAGAACTGACTGTTCACTTGCTGCCTAATATATCCCACCCCTTGACAGGTGCCATTGTAACAAGATAACCAATGTTATTCACTTCACCTGTCAGTGGTCATAATGGTGCAACCAGTCAATATGCTCTCTACTTATATGCTCTCTAGAATCCTCTCTGACATACCAAATCTCTGTAATCTTCTTTGTGTATTTGGAAATAATAATATTGGTGTGTAAAAAGAGAAAAAAATGCAAACTTGTGTGAAAAACCTCCATCAATAGATGATTCCAGTTGGGCTCAGATCATCATTCATTGGCATTATGTGAACTGAATACAATAATCTGTTTATGAAAAATAAACTGCTCTACATTTCATAAAGTAAAAATATAATGTTGTTATAATTTATACTCCTTGAATTAAGGAAAGATAGATCAGATAGCGCTGGAAGATGTGCTGAGATCATAATGAATCCTTGCCCGTTTGACTGGGTGCTTGAACCCTGTGGTTTCAGCTTCCCTTATCACTAATCTGTTAATATCCAGGCAGATAATTTCGTGAGCCAGAAGCATTAGCTGAAGCAAGCTGCAAGTTATTCCACAGGTTTCAGTGGTTTGCTGAGAGGATATCTTTTGGGGCAAAAAAATATATAAACACTTTTAATAATTGCACACTTAAATTATAGATTGTCTGCCGCTTGATTAGTAAGAACTCTTAAATTGTATGCTTGTCTCTGATGTTGTACTCGCCTTTAGAACTAGGGAATTTGCATCTAACTATTCTGTGACTCTTGAACAGTAGTTGATTCCCTTTTCAATGAGAGTGATTTATTGTCCATAACATCATTGTATCCAGGTAAGCTCATAAGTGATAGGAGCAGAATTAGGCCATTCAGCCCATCAAGTCTACTCCACCATTCAATCATGGCTGATCTATCTCTTCCCCCCTAAACTCATTCCCTGCCTTCGCCCCATAACCCTTGACACCTTAATAATCAAGATCTATCTATCTGCCTTAAAAATATCCAATGATATTGAAGTCTCTTGCTGTGAGCATTTGATCTACATAGTCATTTCTGACATAATTTCCAATATAAACTAAATGATTTGCAACCTACAGATCTACGCTATTCACTGTGCAATCTCATACTGACTCACTGGTCTTGTAAAGTTATCTGTCTCACTCAATGGAAATTGCTTATCCGCAAAACAACTGAAGAAATTGATATTGTTTTGGATATTTTAAAGGCAGAGATATATAGATTCTTGATTATTAGGATGTCAGGGGTTATGGGGAGAATGGGTTTAGGAGGGAGAGATAGATCAGCCATGATTGAATGGCGGAGTAGACTTGATGGGCTGAATGGCCTAATTCTGCTCCTATCACTTATGAGCTTACCTAGATACAATGATGTAAGGAACAATAATAGGGCTAAAGGAATCAAGGGATATGGGGAAAAAGCAGGAATGGGGTACTGATTTTTAGATGACCAGCCATGATCATATTGAAGGCTTAGAGGGCCGAATGGCCTACTCCTGCACCTATTTTTCTATGTTTCTAAATCACTCTCAAAATTGATAAGGGAATCAACTACTGTTCTAGTCACAGAACAGTTGGATGCAGGTTCCCTAGTTCTAAACGCGAGTACAACATCAGAGACAAGCATACAATTTAAGAGGTCTTACTAATCAATCAGCAGGCAATCTATAATTTAAGTGTGCAATTATGAAAAGTGTTTATATATATTTTTTTCCTCTATAAGTTCAGCAGAACCAAGTTCAGTTGTTTGCAAATACAACGATGCATTAACAGCTCTGCTAATGTAAAAATAATGCAGACTGTGGAATGGTACATTATTTAACAAAGAGGTTGACCAACAAAACATATATCCTGAAGCTCAAGAAAAACTTGGAACACGTGCTTTTCCTTTAACTGATGTCTCCACAGTCCTGTTGAAAATAGGTAGGTGGAGAGCAGTGGATATGTGTTTGATGCCATTACAACATCTATAGCTCAGATAAAAATGTTAAGTGAACTGTGGTCCATTATTGGATTTTAATTCACCAGAAAATAAGTGGTAGGCCTAGTTGTGGCCTAAGTACTTGCACAACAAGGCCAACCTTTGAAGAATGGAAATTCAATGGCCCTGTACTGCATTTACTGAGATATACGACATCAATCCTTTTTGAGTGAGTGTTGATGAATACAAGAACGTAATCATTCCCCCTTCAACAAAAGCGAGCACGGAATGGTTATTGAAAATTTATATATTATTAGTGGTGAAGTAGGTGGGTTTCCTCTTCATTGCTGGCAAAATCTCCTCCAAGTCTTCATTAGTATTCAACCAATAAACAAAACTCTGGCATTTCTTGGTGAAAAATCCAGTATGTTCAACATATAGCTTACCTGCAATGCTTTTCAGGTGCAACAACTACTTGACATCTCCATTTTAAACATTCTAAGTTGGTTGATAATTGAACCTGAAATTATAGCATGGTTGTAAAGCTTCATTTGGACACTTGGCCAAACCAGCGCATACTCACAAAGTGAGCTTGTCTGCTGCCTTGGGAATCATCTTGCTGAGTCATCTGAGCATCAGAGTGGCTGTTCTTGAGGAATTCTCGATCCTCGTCTTTACATTGCAAGATTAAAAATGAGTTTTCACGATAAATATCAGATGATTCATGAAGTAACCTGAACAGATGTCATCTTTATCAGGACATACTTGTGCTGATCAGAGAAGAAATTGTAGAATAGGAAACTCAGAATGAGCACCAATACTTCAACGCAATAGGACCATGAACGTGGATTTAGCCAGGTTTGCAAAATTCTAAAGATAGACACAAAAAGCTGGAGTAACTCAGCAGGACAGGCAGCATCTCTGACATTTTGGGTCGAGACCCCTCTTCAGACTAAAATCCTAAGCACTAGGTGGAGGACTCTGACAGCTGGAGCTGTAAAGGAATCGGATATCTGAGGGTCTGGGTCAAAATTGTGAAAGACACAGCTGGCCAGTATATCTAAGTAATTTTGTTTTCGTTGAGTATGTGTCTGTTTAATATGCAAATCAATTCCTTCTCAGTATTTAGATTTTGTTGCAGACTCAGGTGCAAGCAGTCATTGTGTTCACAGACCAGAAAGTGCTACACTAATGGTTATGACTTGAAATAAATTAGTGCTGAAGGCAAACCACCAAATTAATTGTATCCATACACTAATACTTCACCAGTATTGAATTTTAAACACAGATCCCACATAGGGTTGTGGGGAATAACTAATTAGAGTCTCGCATAATGCCAAATATTACTGAGTGTGAAGAAAAGGTATAGACGACAAGCAAACAAGGAAACCAGAAATAAAAGAGCGTAAGCAATCGAAGCAAATGTTTTTCCCCCTTTGTCTGCTCTGCCACGACTGATCTTTTACCCCAGTATTAGTTTTGTATTCTAGTCTTGTATCCTTTGATTCCTTTACCATCCAAAAATTACCAATCTCCATCTTGAACATACTCTAAGTTTAGATGGGGAAATTACTTCCTTTGTCAGTCCAGAATAGTTATTTGTTTTAATTTGTGACCTCTAGTTCTAGACAGGCAGGCGAGGTAGCTCGGTCTGCTTAATTTCTGTTCTGAAATCAATCTGGTGAAGTTTTATCGCAGTCCTTTTATCACAGGTATATTCTTCTTTATGGACACCAGACCAGTACACAATACTCCAGGAGCTATTACACCAGGTATCCATATAATATCAGTAAGATATCCTTTTGTATTAAATCCGTTGTACCTTCATGTTAACTTTCAATGATACTTGCACCAACTCTTTTTAATCTGTTAAAATTTCGAAAGTGCTCCAAATGCCACTAAAGTGGACAACCTTACATTCTTCCACATTGTATTACATCTGTTATTTTCTTGCCCATTCACTCATCCTGTCTCTGTCACTCTGAAGCTTCTCGGCATTCTCCTCCTGACTTGAATGTCCCCAGCTTTGCATCATTGGATTCCCTCATCCAAATCATTGATATAGATAGTGAACAGCTGTGGCTCCAGCATTGAACCCCCCCCAGCACCTCGTTCATCACCTTCCAATCCAAAAAATGATCCATTTATCCCTTTTCAATTTTTTTCCAGTATGTTTTTGTTCAGAAAAAAATGTGTTTAATATTAAAAAAATAGCTGACCAAAAGCAAGTCAGAGGATGATTAAGAGAAATTCATTAAGTTTACATTGTCAGGAAAAATAAATGATTATTATTGCTACCAGTGAAATCACTGATTGCACAAAAACAGGGCAATGTTTCAGAATTTGTGAAAGATTATTTGGTAGCATAGTGATGTTTTATGCTACAAATGATATTGTTAACTCGATTATATCTTTGGGAATCTTCTCCAAGTTGAGCTTACACCATAGCCATAACTTTTCTAAATGTACAAGGTAAATCCCATTTATGTGTAAAGGGATTTATTTGGAATTGTGGTATAGTTATGGTGGCAGAGTGAAGATAACTGGGGAATAAAATGGTAAGATATTGATAGGTGAGATACAGGTCCACCCCAGTTTATGAGCACCTGACTTTATGCTTAGCCCATCAGGTGAACAATCATTTCGGAGAGCGGCAGAGGGATTTGTAGTTTTCTGTGGGCATGTAGGCGGCTGTTCTTGATACTAGCTGGAACTTTCCAATATCAAACCCAAGATGGATTCAATCTAGATAAAAGATAGATGTCCATTTTACGAATGCTATCTAGAGACAAGGTGTCTGAGCCATTAAAACTGACAATAGCATTTAAAACCTCGCAGTAAAATCTCTTCAATTGATATCATTATCAAAGTTGTTAATATCAGCTTTATTAAGAAAGGCAAAAACAGAATGCTTCTTTACATGATCTATTCCAATGAGACACCCCATCTCTGTAGGCATCTTCTGTCATATATGAACAAGATTCGCAGCCACATTTCTGACTTGTGAACTGCTCGGATTAGAAACTATTCTCAGGAATGGAACCCTGTGATAACCAGGGGAATACCTGCAGTTCTTTAAACAGTAGATCATTAAACTGATAAATGTATAAAAAGAGATTATTACATTCCAGCCCATCACAACCTCACCCTCATAGACTTTCTTAAAAGGCTTTTAAGGATTTTACTTGCTTTGTTCCAGAAGTCTGGTAGTTTAGTTTGGTTTGGTTTAGCGATGCAGGGTGGAAGCGGGCCCCTTCGGCCCACCATGTCCCCACCGACCAGCGATCCCCGCACATTAACGCACTAGGGACAATTTACACTTATGCCAAGCCAATTAATCTACAAACCTATACGTCTTTGGAATGTGGGAGGAAATCAAAGATCTCGGAGAAAACGCACGTGGTCACGGGGAGAACGTATAAACTTCATACTGACAGCACCCGTAGTCAGAATGAACCTGGGCCACTGGAGCTGCAAGCACTATAAGGCAGCAACTCTACCGCTGTGCCACCATGCCGCCCAAAAACGTGTAGTACACATGCGTTTTCATGATTTTGGTGATAGGATTAGAATATACTAGACCAAGTGGTCCCGTTGGGCCCAAACCTCTCCTGCATTGGTGCAGCACCCTCTCCTCCCCCACTCCCCTCACCCCACTCCATCCCCCCACTCCATCCCCCCTTATCCTTAATCCTCCCTCCCTCTCTCCCTCCCCCTCCCTCCCTAGGAGATAGATTTAAACTTTAAAATGTGAATAACTTTTAAAATATGACACCGATTTCAATGAAACTTCTTCCATTGGCACCAGAGGGAAGATGGTGAGTAAGATGGGCCTAAAAGTGTCGCGCTATCATGTACTGTTTTGGCTGTAGTTCAGGGACAAACAAACGAGAGTTTGTTCTGACCTCAGTCAGTCAAAACCGCGATTGAAGAGGGTGTAAATTGTAAGCTTGTGGGCAGGGAATGAGCATTCTCTGCAGGTGCTGCAAACTATACGCAGGGATTTATTTAGAAAATAAACAATGCCTGTATTTATGCTGTCTGTTGCATATGACGATTGACATTCTCTGTTTATGATACTTATAATCATCCCCACAAGGAGAGAATCCTGAATATCCTTTTATGAAACTTCAGCCCAATGCCCTATTCACAAATAAAATGAAAAACCTGTAAATCTGAAATGTAAACAGAAAATGATGATCGGTCTCGTTTGTTTGTTTGTTTGTTCCTGAACTACAGCCAAAATGGTTACACGATAGTGCGACAATTTTAGGCCCACCTTACTCACCGTCATTCCTTTGGTGCTCATGGAAGCAGTTTCATTGAAATCGATGTCATATTTTTTGTTATTCACATTTTAAACTTTAAATCTATCTCCTAGAGAGAAAGGGGGAGGGAGGGGGTGCAAGGAGGGAGGGAGTAGAGAGGATAAAGGGGGTTGAAGGGGATGGAGTAGGGGTGGGGAAGGGGGGAGAGGGGGAGGGTGGGGGAGGGGAGGAGGGAGGGAGGGAGCGGGTGGAGGAGAGGGGAGGGGGAGTGGAGGGGGAAGAGAGGGGAGGGGGAGAGAGGGGAGGGGGAGAGAGGGGAGGGGGAGCAGAGGGGAGGGAGAGAGGGGAGGGGGAGCAGAGGGGAGGGAGTGAGGGGAGGGCGAGCGGAGGGGGGGAGGGCGAGCGGAGGGGGTGCTGCACTAATGCAGGAGAGGTTTGGGCCCAATGGGTCCACTTGGTCTAGTCATTTGTTAAAGTTTGCCACTGATTGCCTATTCCTAATTGTCCTTGAACTGAGTGGCTTACTCAGTCATTTAAACTGAGTCACCCACTTTGATCAGTCTAGATTCTCACGTAGAATAGTGTATCATTCCAGTTCTAGGTATAGGATGGATGATAACTAAGTTTGCTGATGACATGAAGACTGGTGGTGTTGTGGAAAATGATGTGGGTAGTCTTCAGTTGTAGTAATATATTGCTGAGTTGGTATGATAGAAAAATGGTAGACGGGGAATTTAATACTGTAAATGTGAGCTGATGCATTTTGGGACAATTAATAAAGGATTGAATAATGAATAGTGGAACTTCAGGAAATACTGAGAAACAAAAGAACAGAGTACATATCCAAGGAAGCAGCAGCACAGGGGGGAGGGAATCAGGTGGTTTAGAAAGCATGCAGGACTCTTGCCTTCATTAATCAGGGCATAGAATATAAGGGCAGGGAGGTTATGGCACAACTATATATTTTTTAAATCGTTAGGTTACTGCTGGAGACGAGATTTACTGGGATGTTGTTTGGCATGGAATATTTCAGATGGCACTAGAGCGTGGCGACTCTGTGTGCTGTTTCCAGAGGAGGATCTATCATCTGATACAATCGTCCTAGTCTTGTAAATCTCTTCTACCTGTAAATCTAGACCAAATGTACTTGAGTTTGACTTGATGGCATTTATGTATAATATTACCTGATTTTATTTGATTGAATAGCATGCTTTTCACTGTACCTTGGAACATGTGACAATAATGAACTTAAATTAATGTCAGTTAATATCTTGGATACTTCCTTTCTAATTTTTTTATTGTGCAAACTTGTGAAGGCAATGGACAGACGACGTTTTGAGTCAGGACATTTCTTCAGAGTTCGTTTTTTGCTCAAGATTACAACATCTGTAGTCTCTTGTGTCACCAGTAATTTTGTTAATCTGATGAATCTTCTTGGATAAGAGTAATGTGTGGAGTACAAAACGAAACATAAAAAAACACTTCAGCATAATTTTCTAAGCATAATGTATAATTTTCTTGACTGTTACCTGGTTGTGGACAATGTCAAGCTCTGCCTCCTTGGCCCTACAATCACTCAGCCCACCTGCAATGCATTCGGAGCACTTTTTGTGTACTGCACTCTGGAGGAATTTTCTTTTTTCTTTAAAGGCCTATATTTGTCAATGTGAACTATTGTTGTTAATGCCTTAATATTTCATACACTTCATGTGCAATACACACACTTTCTGTTGTGCTGATTCTGTCTAATGTTGTTTCTCTTGTGACTACCAATGCCCCATGCAGCTTTTAATAGACAATAGACAATAGGAGCAGGAGTAGGCCATTCGGCCCTTCGAGCCAGCACCGCCATTCAATGTGATCATGGCTGATCATTCGCAATCAGTACCCCGTTCCTGCCTTCCCCCCATACCCCCTGACTCCGCTATCCTTAAGAACTCCATCTAGCTCTTAAGAGCTCTTACTAATCCTAAAATGGGAGACCATCAGCTACATGGTTTGCAGTCTGAAGTAGGGAACTGACCCAAAATGTCACGTGTCCATGTTCTCTAGAAATGTTGTCTGATCCACTGAGTTATTTCAGCACTTTCTCTTTTTTTGTAAACCAGCATCTGCAGTTTCTTGCATGTATCTGTTTTACTTTCGGGATCATTATCCACTAGGTATGTCCAGACAATTTAGATAAAAAGGGCAGTTCAATGCAGCATACTGAAAACTAACCTGAATAATTTCTCTTGTTGCTAAATAATTGGCAAACCAAGAGGAAAATCTCGATGTATTACCTTGTGCACTCATCCTGATCTGACATAGCTTTGTATTATTTAGTAGGTTTATGAAAATACTGTAACTTATTTGTAGCTCTTTTCACTACAATCCACGCTTTATATGTATTGTTTATCTACTATTTTCAATCATAATTAAATATCATGGCACACACCTGTCTATTTCAGAATAACTATGCATGGCTAATAAAAATAACAGTAAATTACATTTGCAAGCAGTTTTTTAATCAAATTCGGTGCCAATTGGCTGCAGTAATATAATATACAACAGTACAGACTATTTAACTGAATTATGCCAGATCCACACAAGTGGAAATTAGGTGCAGTATAGCAGCACTTTTATTAAAACTTTCATCTAGAGCGTGGCAGTGGTGTGTGAAATGGGATGCACACTGTGTCCACAATTTTTGGTTCCTCATGAGAGAATTTCAGTCGGCTCCATCTCTCTGCTGCTCTATCATCTGTTTACCGACAGTTATTTATGCATTTGGGGGAATTGAGTGAAAATACTACTTTTAATTCAGTCTGTGCAATTTCTGTCATCTGAAACCTTATTATATAGCCTCTAATCTAAACAGTGAAAATATCCAAGAAAAATGCGATACAAGTCGGTCACAGATAAAACTCAGCAGGTTAATGTGCAGCATGACCTGAAAACCAGTCACACAACTGCAAGTGCTGAAAACAAATTAAATCAACATGGCCTATTTAAGATCATCCAACCAGAACAAGGCTACACGCTCTAAATTACTGCATCTAATTATCTTACAGGGTTGACAGTCTACATGCAGCAAATATGTTTCCCTGGCTAAGAAATCGAGGAGGGGGAGGAAGGGGCATTGATGCCCCAACTGAGATGGGAAGAAATATCTTAACTCAGTGGGTGGTGAACCTTTTGACTTCTCTAACTTCATGCTAGGTTGTTGTGCTGGCAGCATGACATTAGGTTCTCGATCTCTTTCCTGTGCTTTGTCTCATCATCATTGTTGACACGACCGATAACAGCGGTATCATCGGCAAACTGAATGATAGATTTGGGAAAGATAGGGACTGAGCACAAAAGCTTGAGGATCAGGGTGGAGGAAATGTTATGACTGATTATAATTGTCTGAGTACTGCTGGTCAGGAAGTCCAAAAACCAGTTGCAGATGTTGGCTTCAAGGCCAAGTCCAAAAGTTTAGCGATGAGCTTATTTGGTATTATGCTGTTGAAGGCTGAGTTGTCCTCAATGAAGAGCATCTTAACATACGTATCTTACTAACAAAGTGACCCAGAGTTGTCCTCCATAGATCTATTTTTCTTGTGCGTTATTTGTAAGGGATTTAGGTTATTTGGAAGACTGGCACGGGCAATGGCCATTAAAGATTTTTAATATGGTCGATGTTAAGAGTTATTGGGAGTTAGTCATTGAAGCAGGTCACTTTATTTTTCTTGGAGACTGGAATGATGGAGATATCCTTGAAGCAGATGGGGACCCTATCCCGCTGCAGTGAGAGGTTGATGGTATTGGCAAAGACTGGGTAGTTGATTGGTGCACTATTTCAGAACCTGTTCAGGGACTCCATCCATGCTGGCTGGTTTCTGAGAGTTTGCATGAAAGCAGATCTAAATTCTGCTAGTGAGATGCATGGGACAGAGCCTGTGGGGGGGTGTGCCTAGCTGGAACTTTGCCTGTACAAAAAGGGCATAAAAGGCTTTGAGCTCATCTGGTAGAGATGTGTAGTTGCCAGAGATCACACCTGATTTCTGCTTGTAGCCAGTGATGTATTCATGCCCTGCCATGGTCGCCAGCCATCCACTTTAATTAATCGAACCTCCAGCTTGTTTTAGGAATTCTCTTGGCATTGCTGATGACCTTGTGGAGATGATACTTGGCCTCCTTGTACAGGTCATTCTTCTTGAAAGCCTTGGATCTGGATTTTGCAGAGCGAATCTCCCTGTTCATACAAGGTTTCTGGTTAGGATAGACCCTAATTCTCATTGTTAGAACACAGACGTTAATGCATTTCTTGACGAAACCAGTAGCGACTGAGGTTTACCCATTCAATCCAGATTAAGTGGTGTTGAAAAATGTTCCAGTCCATCACCTCCAGTAATGATACTGGATAGTCAGGTAGGGATTGATAACTGACTAAGGTGCTTCTTTCAGATAGGTGGCCTCACTAAATACTACACAAAGGTGAATAATCAACATTGCTGCATTGTTTACGCTTTGAAAGTGAAGAGGTGCTTTTGTCATGGAAGCACATAACATTGATGTGTAGAACTTGATGGAGATTGCATACAGATTGCTTTTTCTTTTGTTGGAATGATGCACAGGAATCTGACATGGTTCTTTTTGATTAACCAAACATCTTGCATAGAGAGAAAAGACCCTGTAGAAGTGTCTCGACCTGAAACGTCACCCATTCCTTCTATCCAGAGATGCTGCCTGTCCCACTGAGTTACTCCAGCATTTTATCTTTGAGGGAAAAACTTGTTTTGTTTGATAAAACTTAATGCACTGAACTAGTCCTACAGATGACTGTGGCATGACTTAGACAATAGGTGCAGAACTAGGCCATTCGGCCCTTCGAGCCAGCACCACCATTCAATGTGATCATGGCTGATCGTCCATAATCAGTGCCCCGTTCCTGTCTTCTCCCCATATCCCTTGATTCTACTAGTCCTAAGAGCTCTGTCTAACTCTCTTTTGAATGCATCCAGTGAATCGACCTCCATTGTCTTCTGAGGCAGAGAATTCCACCAATTCACAATTCTGTGTGAAAAAGCTTTTCCTCATATCAGTTCTAAGTGGCTTACCCCTTATTCTTAAACTGTGGCCCTTGGTTCTGGACTCCTCCAACATCGGGAACATATTTCCTGCATCTAGCTGTCCAATCCCTTAATAATTTTATGTTTCCCTTTGTAAATCCATTTTTTCATCATATGACAGTCCTACCATCCCACCAGTTACTGCCTGCCATTCTGAAAGGGACCCGTTAATCCCTACTCTTTGTTTCCTGTCTGCCAACCAATTTTCTATCCATGTCAATACCCTACCCCCAATACCATGTGCTCTAATTTTGCCCACTAATCTACTGTGTAGGACCTTATCGAAGGCTTTCTGAAAGTCCAGGTACATTACATCTACTGACTCTCCCTTGTCCATTTTGCTTGTTACATCCTCAAAAAATTCCAGAAGATTTGTCAAGCATGATTTCCCCTTTGTAAATCCATGCTGACTTGGACCGATCCTGTTACTGCTATCCAAATGCGCCGCTATTACATCTTTAATAATCAACTCCAGCATCTTCCTCACCACCGATGTCAGACTAACTGGTCTTTAATTCCCTGCTTTCTCCCTCCCTCCTTTCTTAAAAAAGTGGGATAACATTAGCTACCCTCCAACCACAGGAACTGATCCTGAATCTATAGAACATTGGAAAATTATCACCAATGCGTCCACGATTTCTAGAGCCACCTCTTTGAGTACCCTGGGATGCAGACCATCAGGCCCTGGGGATTTATCAGCCTTCAGTCCCATCAGTCTACCCAACACCATTTCCTGACTAATGTGAATTTCCTTCAGTTCCTCCATCACTCTAAGTCCTCTGTCCCCTAGTACATCTGGGGGAGTGTTTGTGTCTTCCTTAGTGAAGACAGAACCAAAGTACCTGTTCAAATTGTCTACCATTTCCTTGTCCCCCATAATAAATTTACCTTTTTCTGTCTTCAAGGGACCCACATTTGTCTTAACTAATTTTTTCCTCTTCACATAACTAAAGAAACTTTTACTATCCTTCTTTATATTATTGGCTAGCTTACTTCGTACTTCATCTTTTCTCCCCTTGTTGCCTTTTTAGTTACCTTCTGTTGATCTTTAAAAGTTTCCGAATCCTCTGACTTCCCGCCATCTTTGCTATGTTATACATCTCTTATTTTTATACTGTCTTTGACTTCCCTTGTCAGCCACAGTCATCTCTTACTCCCCTTAGAATCTTTCTTCCTCTTTGGAATGAAATGCTCCTGCATCTTCTGGATTATTCCCAGAACTACCCGCCATTGCTGTTCCACTGTCATCCCTGCTGGGATCCCTTTCCAGTCAACTTTGCTCAGCTCCTCCCTCATGCCTCCATAGTCCCCTTTGTTCAACTGCAATACTGCAATTAGCTGAAACAACGTTAACTTCCTCTCGCAGTAGCTGATGATTCTCAATTTTTTTACCTGTGATTTAAAGTTTCTGCTGCTGCACCATTTTGTTTTCTCCAACAATTCTTTTTTGGATGAATGACATAAAGGAAAAAATATCAACCCTGGAAATGCTGGCTGTTATCAAGCCAATTTAAAATTCATTGGGGAATAATATATGCTTTAAACCATTAGAATAAAATTGTCCAGTCAAATCATAAGTGTCGGCTACTGGTCCATCAAAACCCATACTTTATTTCACGTATAGGAATACAATTTACATATTAAATAACACTATAATAGAACAATTTACTATAGTTTCCAACAGAACAAAGCAGATTTTTTCAAGTTACAAAACACCACATTTTAGAATGGGTTATGAGACAAACTTGTTCAGCAACTGCCTAGGTCTATTCCTATTGCACACACCGACAATATAGTTGAAAATACCTGCAACTTCGACAACCACTGCCCCAAGAAGTAATATATGTTAAATGCCTTTGAAATGTGGTGACACTGTATTTGTCGTACTACTGAATGCACATACAGCTTTTTCACATAGCCACCACAAAACTATGAAGGAGTTGAGACTAGAAAAAAATTAGCTTTATATGAAAATATAAAATTCTGTGATTATATACCATAGATACAAAGTCCCCATAACATGCCTGCAAAGCAACAAAATATTTACAGTTTGATTGTGTCTGCTACCTTTAAGAAAGAATAAAGATTATGGTTTTAAAGACATGATATATGATCCATGAATGTAAAATGCAGAAACAAAAATATTTTGAAGACAACTACCCCAAATGTTGGAGAAGCATGAGGTTTTAAATTTTTTTTAAAAAATCTCCCCTTTGTTGAGAAAAGTTTTTTTTCTTTTTATACTTTTCTTGAAAACAGTTCAAGCTTTTTAATTGCCTAAAAGTCTGATTTCATGTTTGCCTCTTCAAAATGTTCAGCTTGTATAGAAAATGTCTCCCACTTTGTGAAAATACCTTTTTTTTTTAAAACACAAAATTTGAAACTTTTTTGTTTTTATTTCCAGGTAGCGGTTTTCGTTTCGGATGTCATGTCAAAGAGAAGCATCACAGCAAATTCTGTCCAGCATCGCTGTATTCTTCCCACTTATGAGAACAAAGCTACATCTGCAGATAACTAACTGACTATCACAAATGACTCTTATGTACAAATTTGGTCAACCCTTTGAAAAGAGAAACCATACAATTCTAAATTGAAATTAAAGTATGTATGTCTGTGTGAATGTTTGTCCAGTAAACAGAATTGTTCATAAAAATATGAACTGGCATCTCGATTAACATTCATATTATTGAGTCACTTAATGAGTTTACAAGTTAAAAATAAAAACATCTTGTCCTGAAGAGACGGTTTAAAAATAATTGATAAGACAATCAAAACCATATTTCGGAAAAAAAAAAAAGATTCTGCTGAGAACTACTTTATATCTTTGGTAAGTTAAAAAATTTTGTCCCACTGACATTGATTTGAGATTCTTTTAAAAAATATTTTTAAATGATAATTATCGAGAAGACAAATATGCTACATTACATGGTATAACTTTATTATCAGATGTTCCCTCATCTCGGACCGTGTAATGTGTAATGTGACCGCACATGTTAATCTATATTTTACAATATCAGTCCTCACATCCTGGTAAAAGAAACCAACTGTACATGCTCATATTAATCCTTCACAAGGTGTAGTAATTCTGCACCACCTTGCATACAAGATGACTTCCCCTAGATCAGGTATTTATTACTTTTTGGCTGCACACAAAAACGTCAATAATTTCTCCATAAATCTCCAGTTACAGCCTGGTGCAATACATTTTTTTAAGAAATTGATAATTTAATTGCTGCATCTATACCCCTGGCATTAGAATCAAATTTATAAAATAATTATTTTTGTACTCTGATCACTGGAA
This sequence comes from Rhinoraja longicauda, assembly GCF_053455715.1. Classification (NCBI taxonomy): domain Eukaryota; kingdom Metazoa; phylum Chordata; class Chondrichthyes; order Rajiformes; family Arhynchobatidae; genus Rhinoraja; species Rhinoraja longicauda. The sequence continues at coordinate 41,580,367 of NC_135969.1, forward strand.
TGTTAGGTTGTATCACAGGTATGTTCAAAGATGTGCCAGGTGCATAAAACATATTACTTTAAAAGAAATCCAAAAGTACACCACTGAAGATGGGGTTCATCTGAGCTATCTCATCAACACAGAATGCGTTTGTTTGCAAAATTATTGTAAAGCTGCCTGCAATCACAGATTCCATCTTCCTATGGCACATATGTAATAGAAGATTGCAGAAAGTATTATTTAATGGATTTTATCCTCGGTCGTAATAGGTTTTAACACTGATCAAATAGTGCAAACTAGAATGAATTGTGATTTCATTTTGTGAAACTAAGAGGTGCAAATACTCAGCAGGATAACAATAAGATTCAGAATGGTTAAAACATTGAAACTCTCATTACTGTAAAAAGTACAGGCAGGTTATCAGTAAACTTGGAACCTGGCAAAAAAAGGCCTCAAAAGTCATTCAGTCAAACATTTTTCTCATGAAGTGCCATTTGCAAAACGCTTCCTATTACACAAGAGATTCCATGCTCTCCGCTGGGTCGGATTCGTCAGTGATGATGGTGCCATTTTTGTCAAACGATGAGAGGCCATTCCCATTCTCTTTTGTGCTGATTAAGCTGAGCATTGCTTTATATAGAAACTGATACTGTTCCTGCACAAAGACAGACAAGATGAATTAGATTGTGAGAAATCTGTTGATTCTTTGTGCACATTACTACAACATTGTGGGCAATGTTCAAAGGTATACCCTTATAATGTGGCTATTTAAAGCAGAGTTGATCATTTTTTTAAAGATTAGTGAGATAAAATTATACAAGCAAATGCCACATATTTATTAAAATAACCCAAATATAAGGGGGGAGGGGGAGGTTAACATCATGTGTAAATTTTGCATATCTTTATTGCAGAAATCCAAAGCTATAGCACAGTTTCCGAGGAATGTTTATAAACTTTGTGGTTATCAATGCAAAATTATGAAATATTTTAATTTTTTATTGTCCAGTACTTACGATGTCTGTGAAAACTCCTGGCCTCATAAGATTTATCATCTTTGCAACCTGGTAAACATCCACAGCAGATTCACACTCTAACTGCTGCGACAGGGTGGTGAGGCCACAGAACAGCCCGGCAGAAACGCCTCCAAACCTGCACAACATAGAATGACGGTAACTGGTTAAGATATCACAGTATCTCATCAAAAGACAATCTGCATTTTCTATTTCCTGCACTATTTCTCTGCTGAGATGCTATTTCTAGATGTCCCAGATCACCTCTCTGACTGGCCTTAACTTTTTTTAAACTACATCTGTTTAAACAATTTGTGATTGGACTGTATAATATAAAACCTAATGAAACACTTGTTCATTTTACAGCAATCATCATTTATTTTATCCAACACAACTTTGCTTTCATTTGTAACAAATCCTCCTCTTACAAATTCTACAATATTAGATAAGATTCTAGGAAGGGAACATACAACAATGCATGTTTTATATTCCTTGCAATTACCTTGGGGTAATGATAATTTTTAATTATCGTCTGGAATTTTTTTGATTATCAATTTTGTACAAGATCAAGGACAACAAACCAATTTGCTCCCCCTTCCACACAGAGAATAACATGATTAGATGTGTGGGGAGGCATTATCAGGAGGCATAAACAGGAGGTACATACTCATCGTGAACAATAGTTGGTCCATCTCTGGTTGAGGCCTCTTCTTTCAATACATTAATCAGTTCAAAGGTACTGCTGAGAGGAGCATCTGGATTGGGCCATTTTGGACACTGAAAGTGACGCACTTCCAATACATAGTCGTCCTGAAGGAAAAGTGGATATAGATTTAGATTGTTTGCAAACTATTCCCTTCTTTTCCATTCCATTAATGTTCATATTAATAAAAATTCATGGTAAAAGAATCTAGTTCCCACATTCCTAAACTTCATTTTCATATAGATTTTATCAGAATGCCGTGGAAAAAACCCCACCCTCTTGTCTTTCCTGTAAATTTCATTGCACCCTGGTGCAAAATTAGAGCAAATGATATTGGGGGTAGGGTATTGACATGGATAGAGAACTGGTTGGCAGACAGGAAGCAAAGAATAGGAATTAAACGGGTCCTTTTCAGAATGGGCAGGCAGTGACTAGTGGGACCCCAGTTGTTTACAATATATATTAACGATTTAGACGAGGGAATTAAATGTAACATCTCTAAGTTTGCGGATGAAACTAAGCTGGATGGCGGTGTGAGCTGCAAGGAGGATGCTATGAGGCTGCAGGGTGACTTGGATAGTTGTGTGACTGGGCAGAAGCATGGCAGATGCAGTGTAATGTGGATAAATGTGAGGTTATTGGTGCCAAGAACAGGAAGGCAGATTATTATCCGAGTGGTGTCAGATTAGTAGAAGGGGAGGTGCAACGAGACCCGGGTTGTGCTCGTACATCAGTCACTGAAAGTAAGCATGCAGGTACAGCAGACAGTGAAGAAAGCCAATGGCATGTTGGTCTTCATTGCGAGAGGATTTGAGTTTCGGAGCAAGGAGGTCCTACTGCAGTTGTACAGGGCCCTGGTGAGTATTGTGTGCAATTTTGGTCTCCTAATTTGAGGAAGGACATTATTGCTATTGAGGGAGTGCATTGTAGGTTCACCAGGTTAATTCCCGGGTTGGCGGGACTGTCGTATTATGAAAGAATGGGTCGACTGGGCTTGTATTCGCTGGAATTTAGAAGGATGAGAGGGGATCTTATAGAAACACTAGCCGGGTGTGGGCCCGTTGGGTCCAAACCTCTCCTGCGGGTCCGGCAACCCTCCCCCAACTGACGACACTCACCCACTCCATCCCCCCTCAACCCCCCCCTTAAAACTCCCCCGGGGCTGGGGGCGGGCGAGGGGGGAGAGGAAAGGGGAGAGGGAGCCACTCGCCCTGGGCGTCCATCGCGTCGGCCAGCAGCAGGAGAGCTCTCCTCACCCCACCCATCACTCGGGCGGGACCCACCCACCTCCGAGCGGCAACCCTCCCCCAACTGCACACGCGTGGATCCGGCGACCATCTTACATAAGTATTAGATCAACGGGCCCCAACTGCGCATGCGCGGACCCGTTGGGTTCCCATTGTGATGTTGAACCCGGAGGTATTACTGCGTAGGTGCGGCTGACGGGCAGGGCAAGTGGAAAAGGGATTAATGAAAGTTTAAAATGTTATTTTTAAAGTTTAAAAAGTGAATAACTTTTAAAATATAACAACAATTTAAACTGCAGACCAATGGTGAGTAAGGTGGGCCTAAACTTGTTGCTCTAACGTGTACCGTTTTGGCTGTATTTCGGATATAAACAAACAAATATACGAATATACAAGATGAGAGTTATATATATATATACTAGCAAAGTGGGCCCGTTGGGCCCATTCCCACACCCCCCATTCTCTCCTCCCCCAGCCCCACTCTTACTCTCCCCACACCCCCCCTTTCCCCTCGACCTCCCCTTTTCCCAGTACCCCTCTTTCCCCCACCACCAAGCCCCCTCCGCACGACCCCTGTTGTCCCCCTCCCCAGTCCCCATTCTCAGACCCCCCCCCATTCTCTCTCCCCCAGACACACTCTTACTCTCCCCCACCCCCCCCTTTCCCCAGCACACTCCTTTCCCCTACTCTCTCTTGCCCCCAGCACCAACCCCCCTCCCCCGCTGTCCCCCTCCCCAGTCCCACTCTGCCTCCTCCCACCCCCACTCTCTCCTTCTCCCACCCTCCCCGTCGCCCCCACCGTTACTCTCCCCCACCCCCCTCTCCCTACCAGCCCCCCCCCCCCCCCCCCCCCCCCGTGGTCCTGGCGAAAAGCACTTACGGATCGTGCAGGGAGGACGAGGGAGCTGCGGAGCGCGGCCGTTACTGTGGCGTGGCCGAGCCCTGACTACTGGAGACGGATAGGGCGGCGGCGCGCTGGGTCCGGGCGATAGCGGGGAGAGGGTCTCCCGGGTGTGGGAGAGAGGAGAGAAGCAAGGGGAGAGAGGAGAGGGGAGCCGGTGATCGCGGGCGGGCGGCTCCGCTAAGGGCGTCCATGTTGTTGGTGCGAGTGAGGAGAGGCCGCGCGTGCGTGCTGACATCATACGCACAGACGCACAGCAGCGCCACGCTGAAAACCTTCAATAAATCAGTAGGAGGGGGGGGGCAGCGCGAGCTCATCTCACAGGGGCATTGTGACGTCACACGCTGAAGACCTTGAATAAATCGGTTAGAAATAAAATGTTTTAACTTTAAAACCTCTGTAACTTAAAAAATATACGACCAAATTAAATGAAAATATCATTTTCGACCAGCGTTCAGCGTGGTGATTAAGGCGGTGCAAAAATTGTGGCGCTACGGTTCACCGTTTTGCCGAAATCAGCCGAAATCACTGATACAAACAAACAAATATATATATTAATATATATATTTATTCACAAGATCTGAGTTTTAGTAGTACATAGATAGATAGAAGATAGATAGATAGATAGATAGATAATTCTTAGAGGATTGGACAGGGTAGATGCAGGAAAAATGTTCCCGATGTTGGGGGAGTCCAGAACCAGGGGTCACAGTTTAAGAATAAGGGGTAGGCCATTTATGACTGAGATGAGGAAAAACTTTTTCACCCAGAGAGTTGTGAATCTGTGGAATTTGCCACAGAAGGCAGTGGAGGCCAATTCACTGGATGTTGTCAAGAGAGAGTTAGATTTAGGGCTAAGGGAATCAAGGGATATGGGGAAAAAGCAGGAACGGGGTACTGATTTTGGATGATCAGCCATGATCATATTGAATGGTGGTGCTGGCTCGAAGGGCCGAGTGGCGTACTCCTGCACCTATTTTCTGTTTCTATGTATATGACAGCGTGAATTTGAGGTAGGCAGTTCTGTGTGCAGGAAGATAGTATTGTATTGTTCAGGTGTGCATGGAGGTGGCACATCTGATGTGGAAGTGGAGAGAGGCTTGAGGTATACATTAGAAGAGTGTGACAAGCAAGTGAATGCAGAGTGAATGATTGGATACTCAGAACTGCAACAAAATGGGGGAGACAAAATGTGTAGGAAAGAAATGCAAATGCAGGTTTAAATCGAAGGCAGACACAAAATGCTGGAGTAACTCAGTGGGACAAGCAGCATCTCTGGACAGAAGGAATGGGTGACGTTTCGGGTCGAGACGGAGTGCACAGCCACAGATCCTTGATGGCAGGTGGTTTCCGTTTAGCTTTGGTGTTCTTTCTTGGCAGAAGTATAGAAATGTAAAATGATTAAATTACTAAATGGATCAGAGCTAGGGCATTGTGTTTAGTTCTAGTCACCACACTAGGGAAAGGAGATGAGTGAAGATTTATAAGGACGTTGTCATGCCTGAAGAATTATAATCCAGAGGAAAATATTGGATAGGTTAACTTTGTTTTCTTTGAAGTAGAGAAAGCAGGGAGATTTAGTTGACTTGTGTAAATTAAGAAGGCTTAGATAAAGTGGACAGGAAGGATTTATTTCCCTGAGCAAAAAGATCAATAACCAGGAGACATAGAATTATAGTAATTGCAGAAGATTGAAGGGAGTTGCAAAGAAACCTTTTCACTAGTGGGAGTCTGGACGTTGCAGCCTAAAAAGATTGTTTGAGCTAGAAATCCTAACTGCATTTTAAAGGTTCTGGAAGGAGCACTTGAAATGACAAGATGCTCGCAGGCTATGGAGCAAGCACTGGGCAGTGAGCTGATTCTCTAGTGGCAGGTGTTTAATGACTAAAATGTCTGGCTCTGTGCCATTTAATTTTTCTGCTATTGACTCTACGATTCATTATCTATGACCCCAGCAAAAAGAAAATTGGTTCCATTGTCATTAATTACATCCTTTCCCTAGTCAAGTCTCAAACTGAAACCAACTATCCATAAACATAACCATCTATCCAAACGTTGGCTGAGCTTTACACCCCTATTACAAATTCCACCAATATCTTCTCCATTACTTATTTCTGATTTTGTCTCAGTTCATTTGCTGTTGAAACTCTTAACTGTGATTTTGCAACTCCCAGACTCGATTATATCAGGGTTGGCTGGGCTATCTAGTGTCTTCAATGAGAACTCATGTTCTCCGCTAATTCCCCAACTCTGTGTCACAACCCAGATTATGCTCTCTCCAATATAAACTTTTGATATTTGATGGCATTGCATGGCTGTATCTCCCAATATTGATATCCTAAGATCACCATTGACCAGAAAATCTATGGGACCAGCTATATAAATACTGTGGATACAAGAATGGGTTAGAAGCTAGGTGTCGTGATGAGGCCCCAGGGCCTTTCCACCATCAACAAGGCACAAATCATGAGCGTGATGGAATACTGGATGAGTGCAGTGGTAACAACTCTCAAAAAGCTTGATATCATCCAAGACACAATTAGTCAACTTATCTGGCAATGCCCAGATCCCAAAAATGAATAAAGAAAATGTGTATCCAAGATATAATCTGATAAGAGTTCTATAGAATGCTAGAATTACATCTTTTGACACAATTGTACTATTTTTAGCTCCTTAAAATGCAAATTAAATTAGTTAATTAAAATGCAAATGACAGTTATAAGCAGTGAATTACTTTGTGGTAGTTTTCATTTCAGGCTCACTCACTTGCATCACGTCCAAATTTTTCACTTCTCAGTAGTGTCCCCATATTAATACAAGATGCAAAGAATTTATTAGCCAAGTATGTAAGAACATACCAGGTGATTGCCAGAACTATGACTCCTGTATAAGCCATTCTATTTTTTTGTTCATAGCTACTCCACATATTGTTGGTGCCAAATCCATCATTAAACTCGGTTCCCATTGTATTTTGCACTTACGTAGCTCGATACTTATTGTAACATAACCCTGTCATTCATCTTTTCTGATATAATATAGAAAGGTATGTCTTCCTTAATGGAATTTTATCTGCCACTAATTTGCCTAATTTCCATATTTTATGCAGCTTCACTTGGAGATCCCTAGTTGATCCATCAATCTCATTTGGATTGGGTCTCTGTTTCCAAGTCATTAACTTAGATTAGGAACAGAAGGGGTCTCAACACTAAAGCTGAAGGCAAGCTATTCAATATTTCCTCCCGATTTCGGCATCACTCCGAAACAAGTTATTGTCGTATTCATCCTACAGCCAATTCTTTATCCCAACTCAACCTTTATTTCAAATCCCACTGCATTACATGGTAGCATTACTTAAATACATCAGGAGGCATATTCTTCCACTATTGTGGCTGTATTTCTAATTTTTATTGTAAATGCTTTCTTGAAATGTATTACCTGTGATCAGTTTTGTTACTTTAGATCAGCGTTTCTCAACCTTTTTACCCTTGCAGAACCCTTGAAATAATTTTCATGCCTCAGGGAACCCCTCCATGAAAATCTGTCACATACAGCTCCTGTCCACTGACCACGAAAGGCCATTTCACACTGGCGTCATAGAGACGTCGCTAAATATATTCCCTATGATTATTATACTTTAAAATGATACAACAGGTTAAAGACTTTATTATGATACCCAAGAATTTTCCAAGAATATGCCGCACGTGTATAATAAAATTACGAATATGAAATTAAACACAAAAATGACTCAAAAATGCATTTACATATGATTAGCAAGGATGTGCAGTTCTGCTCTACATTAGTCCAGTCCTGGGGAAAACAAACCCACATATGACCACTAATTGCAGTCATTTAGAGTATAATGTCATCTTGCTTATTGAAGTACTTGTTGAAGTAAATTGATAATCAGCCCAAAAAGGTGGTAATTGGCTTTTCTGCTGTGTTTTATATTTGAACCCCGACTTAATTAATTAATATAGTTATATAATCTTGCACTTAAATTTAATATTTACTCATTACAGTTCCACCACTGATTTTCTGGCACTCTTGGTTCCAGAGCTTTGCTGGTTTATCCATTTTACCTGACCAAAGGAGGTCAAGAGAGGTACAATGGTACCGGAACAGTCCACCTAGGCTGCTGGGGGTGGCAAAGCTGGCCAAGGAAGTTGGCTATGGGGATAGATGTGCTGGCACCAGCTGGGCTGGAATTCCAGAGCCCAGGCCGCAGGTTGCAAATTCAACCCACTGATTGGCCGTGGAAGTCCCGATGAGGTCGAGATTGGCTGTCTTGCCCAGCCTAGGTGCCACATTTTCAGGGAGACTTCCAGGGCGGTGGGATTTCATATCGTATCATATCATATCATATATATACAGCCGGAAACAGGCCTTTTCGGCCCTCCAAGTCCGTGCCGCCCAGTGATCCCCATACATTAGCACATTAACACTATCCTACACCCACTAGGGACAATTTAAAAAAAAACATTTTACCCAGCCAATTAACCTACATACCTGTACGTCTTTGGAGTTTCAAGTGGGCTCTCGTAATTTTGTCCGGATTTAAGGAGGTGCCGGACCACCAGTTGCTGGAAAATCAGTGGTGGGCCTGTACTGAATAAATAACCGAGAATTTTCACCCAATCTTTTCAGATTCGCATGCAATACTCAACTTTTAAAAAAGTGCATTTGATCTGGTTTGAGGCTATTTCTCGTGGAACCCCTAACGACCTCTAGCGGAACCCTAGTGTTCCTAGGAACCCCGGTTGAGAAATGCTGCTTTAGATTTATGGGTTTGCAGTTGTCTTGTTAAGATTGTCCTCCTTTCTTGTTTTCAATTTTTAATTGCTGGTTCATCTTACTTGTCTGCTCTAGGTAAGACCTATCTACAAGACTCCGTGGTACCTCTACTTTGTTAGTGCACTTAAATTTATACAGGCTGGCAGCACAAGGGACTTGTGTTGTTTATGGTGAATGTTTATAAAGAAAATACTTATCCAGTATGTTAATTTTCATTGGTCACTCTTCATGTCACCTTTACTACCATCATTTAGGCCTCTTGCAATTTCTTGCTGTTGTGATTACAGCACAGTTGCACTTATTTTTAGCCACCTCAATCCCCTTACTGCTCAGGTCTGACCTAGTGCAAGTTGAGCATGCAGATTCCCATGGCACTAAATCATAAGTTAGTTAAAAAAAATAAACAGTATTTTTTTAGCATTAGAACAATCATAGGTTTCATTTTCGCATTCACATTGAAAGGACATTAAAGGGTTTAATGTGAGATGAGTGAGTCAATTAACCCAAGATTTGATCAATAATTGTTTTTTAAACAGTGATTTTTATATTGTACAGATGTACCATATTTAACCACCATCTACAGACATTTAGTTCAAAAGAAAATTATTCTATTTATCAATTGAGACAAAATCATATGAATCCAGAATATTTTCTATACCTGTGTTGCCTCCAGGATGAAATCATGTATGATGACTTGCTCTTCATTCGAGAGGCACAGGATGTCTTTGCTGATAAGGGTAACAGTAAAGGCTTCACAATTCATGGATTCTTCCCGGCTTGGCCAATACACAGATTCATCCTCAGCCTGTTGAAAAAGAACCATATGTTTCAAAGATCGGGAATGCTCTCAGTCGTGCAATTCCTTATCATGGATGTGAGATTCTTATTGATTTAGACCAAAGAACTCTTGGGGCTAGAGGGAATAGGAGCTCATTCTGTAATGCATAGACATTTTGCAATAGACACACACTTATGCTTTCACTTTCTAGGCCAGGAGAGCAACTGACTCCTAGGCTTCTGTCCATGGTATTTTAAACTTCTAGCTGGGATGTGTGCAGAATCAGGCCTCATGATCACCCATTAGATATTTGTCCTCCTCTGATCACAAGAGATGCTTGTTCTTTGATTGGTATCTTCTCAAAACAGCAATATTTTATCATAACATTGTTTTGTGCCCTTTGCATGCAAATGATTCATGTGATAAACTGCATTTTAGAGTATAGTGACTTATTAATATAGGGGAACATAGCAAAAATTACACATAAAAAATAAGGAAATGGATGAAGTTTTTTCTTTGAGGAAGGAGAGAAGCCTCAGAGAACTCATTGCTTTCGAATAGCACAGAACAAAATCCAATCGTATTAATGGAATAGATAGACTGGGTCTTGGGTTATATCATCCTGATCTGTTGGGCAAACAAACGGGGCATTGTTTAACTGAGAACATTGCAGCATAGTTCACAGAAACGAGCACAAAACATTTTGATTTAACAGTGAAATGGTTTCCAACACAGTTTGATGAAGTCAGTCAAACTCAAATGTTATTTTTGACGGTGTCATTGGGCTGGGATTGCCAACGAAAGCCAGGTTTTGTTTCTCCATTGCTGGTGCCTGAATGGGTAAATATTTTCAGCTTTCTCTGTTCTTTTCTCTATCCGCTACCTGTTTTTTTTTAAAGGCAGACACTCATCTGAATAAAGGACCCAAAAGGAAAAGCTCTCAAATGATGCTCCCACAGAAACGTAACGATGTGAGGTAAGCTTTGAATTCTTGTGGCCACAAAGAGCTGCTTTTTCATATTTGCCCACAGCTTAAATGAAGCCCTTCAGCCCACAGAATCCAAGATATTATTTTAAATTTTCTTCAGGATGCTGTGTAAGGAAATGTGTACTAAACATTATATTATCAAATGGAGAACAAACACAATGTACTTTAAAACAAGGTATTTTAACCCGTGCAAGCATAAATTTTGGTATCGCAAGATGTCTTGCAATCTTAAAGACTGAAAGATCAAACTTATTTTGTTTAGTTCTATGCTTAACGAGGTTATTCCAAAATCTAGTCCCCCACAATGAAAGCACTCATGTACGATGGTTTAGCATTTTATATTACAGCTGCTTTAACCATCACTGTCTATTTTGACACCTTCCCGGCAATTCTGGCAATTAGCTGGTAAATAATTGTCTACTTTAGGACTTCGACGGGCATTAAGTACATGCACAATATTAAAAATGAATCTTGCCTCCAAATAATCTGACAGTTGTTTAATCAAGCACAGTAAAGATAAAATATTAAATGACGGTCCAATTCCAATAGACTGACCACATCTGGAGTATTGTGTACAGTTTTGGTCTCCTAATTTGAGGAAGGACATCCTTGTAATTGAGGCAGTGGATGGCGGGACTGTCATATTCACTGGAGTTTAGAAGGATGAGAGGGGATCTTATAGAAACATATAAAATTATGAAAGGACTGGACAAACTAGATGCAGGAAAAATGTTCCCAATGTTGGGCGAGTCCAGAACCAGGGGCCACAGTCTTAGAATAAAGGGGAGGCCATTTAAAATTGAGGTGAGAAGGAACTTTTTCACCCAGAGAGTTGTGAATTTGTGGAATGCTCTGCCACAGAGGGCAGTAGAAGCCAAATCACTGGATGGATTTAAGAGAGAGTTAGATAGAGCTCTAGGGGCTAGTGGAATCAAGGGATATGGGGAGAAGGCAGGCACGGGTTATTGATTGGGCACGATCAGCCATGATCACAATGAATGTTGTGCTGGCTCGAAGGGCCGAATGGCCTCCTGCACCTATTTTCTATGTTTCTAAACACTTGGTCAGGTACATGGATAGGATGGGTTTAGAGGGTTTTGGGTCAAACGTGGGCAGGTGGGACTAATGTAGATGAGGCATATTGGCCGGCGTGGGCTAAATATCTGTGTCCTGTGTAACTCTAAGACTCAACGGTTCAATGGTGCTTTATTTGTCACCTATGCAACTGCACAGGGAAATTCATTGTGCACGTGTTACACACGGGTGCCGCCATTTATGGCGTCATTATTCAAAGCTCATAGTCTGCTTGGCCCGTGCACTCGATGTGGTATAGTTCAGTTTATTGTCACGTGTACCGAGGTACAGTGAAAAGATTTTGTTGCGTGCTATCCAGTCACTGGCAAGACAATACACAATTACAATCGAGCCACTCACAGTGTACAGATACATGACAAGAGAATAACGTTTAGGGCAAGGTAACCCCAGTATAGTCCAACCAATGACAATCCAAGGGTCTCCGATGAGGTAGATAGACACAAAAAACTGGAGTAACTTTTTCACCCAGAGAGTTGTGAATTTGTGGAATTCTCTGCCACAGAAGGCAGTGGAGGCCGACTCACTGGATGAATTTAAAAGAGAGTTAGATAGTGCTCTAGGGGCTAGCGGAATCAAGGGGTATGGGAAAAAGGCAGGCACAGGTTACTGATTGTGGATGATCAGCCATGATCACAATGAATGGAGGTGCTGGCTCAAAGGGCCAAATGGCCTCCTCCTGCACCTATTTTCTATGTTTCTATGTTAAATAAAGTTTCCATTTGCGGTTGTCAAAATTACAATTCCATAAACAGCCCTACGTCTATTCATTAGGTTCAATGAAGTAGCTGCTCTTCATGTTTATTGGGAAGAAAAATTAAATCTATATATTCCACAAATAAACCTGAATTAATTCCTAAAAAATTATAGCCTGGACTGATCTGATACTTCTTGTAACTATTTGAAGGTAACCAGGTGGAGATTGGTTTGCATCATAAGGCTTGGCACAAATTTTAGATTTTTTAGATTTAGAGATACAGCGCAGAAACAGGCCCTTTGGCCCATTGGGTCCGCGCCGCCCAGCGATCCCCGCACATTAACACTATCCTACACCCACTAGGGACAATTTTTTACATTTGCACAACCAATTAACCTACAAACCTGTACGTCTTTGGAGTGTGGGAGGAAACCGAAGATCTCAGAGAAAACCCACGCAGGTCACGGGGAGAACGTACAAACTCCGTACAGTACAGCACCCGTAGTCAGGATCGAACCTGAGTCTCTGGCGCTGCATTCGCTGTAAGGCAGCAACTTTACCACTGTGCCACCGTTACAATTAGTCACATGTAACATTCTCTGCATCAGAATTAACAGGCCTCGGCCCAACTGATAAGCTTGTATGATTTATTTGGATATGAAGAGGAAACTGAAAGATTACTCTGAATTCAAGAGCTGCTACTACAGGAGTAAAATTGACAGCACAGACATTTTTAGTGTTAGGACAAAGTCAGGACACATCTGTTGGGAGAGCAACCAGCAACTTAAGTTCTGGGCCTAAGTTCAGACAAACCTTCTGAAAGTTGAAGACTACAAAAATGTATCTGGCTGGTACCTACGATCTCCTCAGGGACATTGGCTAGGCCACTGTGGAAAGTGTAGAGACACAATCTGCTCAGTTACTGAAGCTTAGGAATGGCATTAGGCCATTTAGTATCTTGAGCCTGTTTTGCTTGCCTGCTGTCAGGTTTAACAAATCCTACACAGAATTTAGACCTCATACAACACATTCAAGGGATCTAACACAAGGGATGTCTCGACAGCAGCCCAACCCAGAACGGTCAATGACATGATTCCAATGTCATTTTTGCACAGCACAAAATCTGTCTAACTGTGTCCATCATATTTTCCCCTTTTGATTCATTTTCATTCAAAATATTGCTAATTTCAGACATAAGTTAAGAATGCAATAAGATTATTTCTGTTCTCATAATTGCATAATTTTGAAGATAATCTTAAAAAATAAAACACACTTCAATGAGTTCCTGACTTGAGTTGCATTCATCAGATGTTAGCACCCATCGGTTCACTGACCCTTACAGCATTTCTCCCATTATCCCCCAAGTTTCCTCCAGTGGGTTCCTGGAAGATGCGGATACAGCAGGAGCAGGGTTGCAGGAAGAAGGTCCAAGCACTGGCAGTGATGGTGCAAGCTCCAGGCAGAATAAACAAGAAGCGTAGGATCTCAGTAGTGGAGGGAACACCGACCCGATAGTGGGACCAAGTGGAGTGAGGTCCTGATTAATTTTAAATGAAAAGAAACATTCCTTTGGTCTTGAACCTTTGAGTAGACAAGACACCTTGTTTTAAGTTTGCACGGTTGCTATTCAATTCTGTGGGATTTTAATATAAAGCTCCTTGTGTTAAAAAAAAGAGATGTTATTACTTAATCAAGTTTTGAGGTGAAAACCTACTTCAAATGATTAATCGTAAATTTGATAAGACACATCAGATTTACATTTTCTAGAACTGGGGCTCACCATCTCAAAATAAGGAGAAGGATGAGGAGAAACCTCCTCAGGCAGAGAGAGGGTGGTGAATTCTCTGCTCTATAGGGGTATGTATGGAGACTCAGTAGCTTAGCATATTCAAGATTGGAATTTGATCGTTTATTTCCAGCATTAAGGGAATTGAGGGACATGGAAAGTAATAGAGAAGTAGAAGAGCAGCTGTTGAAATGATAGACAAGACACAAACGGCTAAATGGCCTACTGCTTCTTTTTCTCACCTTATTTAAAAATGAAATACACAGAATTAAAATAAAACACGAGCTAAAATAATATTACAACAAACTGTTGATACTCACGAGCCCATGGTTGTCTGGCAACATGACAATAATTTGTGCATTGTGGTCCCAAATCATTCGCCAAAAGTCCTTTGTCGTGTGTGGCAAAGGATGTTGGGTGATAATAAATTCATTGCTTCTGTAGTATCCCTGCAATAATAAGCAGATGTTTCAACCATTACTGCTTTTGTGATATTAACAGGCATAATGAATGATAACGACACATAAATAGAGCACATTCCTCCAATGATGTACGAATAAAAAACAAGCAACTCACTTGATCAGCACCCCATTCACATTAACTATTCCTTTCCTCCACCACACCAGCCATTGCATGCCAATGCTTCTTCCACAGCACTTCCCAAACTCCAGTTCCCACCAACTGGCAGGTCAAGGGCACCTGGTGTGAAGGTAAACCAACACTCCCTTCATGGTCAACTGGATCAAAATCCTGAAAATATTTATGTAACTACGATATGTCCACGATATGACCACACTAATTCCTAAGAAAGCATATGGTACCATCTTCTCAAGCCAGTGAGGGGTGGACAATTAAATCTGAATTTGCCCGTGATCCCTGCATACCATGAAACAATCAATTAGAAAAAAGTTATGTTTTGGCCAAGAGATCAGAACTCCTTTGCTCTTCTTCCAAAGTTGCATTTGTCTTTTGGTTAACACTGCATTTGATGGACAGCACTCAGTGTTGTACTGAGGGAACAGGCTGAATCATTGGCTCAAGCCAATGAAACCTGAATGAAACTGTGACAATGTGATTAACGAGGTCATGGTGCATAAAGTCATGAACATCATCATATACCTGTACACACTCTCATTATAATATTCGACGCATAGCATTTTGTGAATATATAAAACCCGTGAGAGTAATGCAAAGCCTGTATTAGTCAGCATTTCAAAAGAAAATACCAACTCATCAGCATTCAAAATCCTAGTCTGTCTGTCAATTTATTGTCCTGTTTAATTTTCCTCATAGTTTAGTCAGTAGGCAGGGAACATGGAGTGGGCATCCCCTCAACATTTAAATCATTGTTTGATAGACAATCATACAGGTTGTGTAGGAAGGAACTGCAGATGCTGGTTTACACCGGAGGCAGACACAAAATGCTGGAGTAACTCAGCGGGACATTCAGCATCTCTGGATAGAAGGAATTGGTGACGTTTTGGGTCGAGAACCTTCTTGAGACTGAGAGTCAGGGGAGAGGGAAATGCAGAGATATGGAAGGGTAAGATGTGAAAACAAGACATCAAAGGGAGTGAGGGTCAAGGAAAATGTAGAATAGATCATTGTTAGGAGATGGTGACAACAAAGCATACAAAGATACAATTTATTCAGGACAGTCAGACTGGTCGGGGAAGAAGGTAGGGGTCGGGAAGCAGAGAGAGGGACCCTTTGCTAATTTTGTGTATAACTTTCATGCTGTGGGAACACAATATATCGTGCTCAATACTCACCATGATGTAGGACGCATTGATGTAATCAGTTCCTTTTGTCCCAGGCAAAGGTGCAAGGCCTACCCGAGCTCGTTCCGCTGAAAGATTGGGCAATAGTTTGGGGCAGGGTGTTAGTTATATAAATTTCACTAAAGTTCACAGCAACCCTGCTGAAGTAGAAACAGAATCTTAAAGTTGATGAACAATAAAACATGAGTTTATGTTGATAGCTTTCATGTAGGTCTTGAAATTGATATTTGCTGCATAAGGTAGCAGTTGGGAAAAGTATTGTCAGTAACAGTCCAGCCGTAGGAATCAGACAACTGTGCGTGGTTCTAAAATGTCTAAATTACATATCGACAATATCTTTTATACCATTTCTTGATCTTTAATTCTTAAATATCACTAGTTGTCATACATGCACAATTAATCTTAAAATATGTTAAATTGTTCAATAACAATGACATAATTTTGCACCAGTACTGAAAACTGAGGTCATTCTTACATGGCACAATTGAGGAGTTTCTGTTCTTCTCTTTATTACATTCTTTCTGGGCACTGAAGCACTCAATAAAATTTGCATTACACTGAGTTACCAACTGCAACAAAAAAAGATAGTTGATGTGATTTCTGTAGAAAATCAATGTTTATAGTAAACAATTTCTTAAATAGGATAAAAATGTTAAGATATGTTAAAATCCACAACATTCTATATATATATATATATATATATGCTACATATATATATATGCTACATATGTATATGTAGCATATATGTCAAATATATACTGGCATTAACATTTCAACCATACATTGTTTTTATTATATTTAAAACATAGAGACAATCTTTCCTTCCCATTATGTTCTGCTGTAGTTAATTATCCAATTGGTGATAAAAACAGTACAGTCGTGAATTTATTGACCCTTGTCTGATTTGACTTCAGTGAAGGCACAAGACAAACTACAGAGATTCATAGCGGTCATTTATTATCTTGAGAAAAATCCAGGTAGACCACATTTGAAAAGGGCACTGCCTTTGTGAAATTTTCCTGACAAACTTATCTTGTTTGAAAGAGAGCTCCTAACTCCAATTAGTCATATGATCACTGGCCTAAATCCTCAGTTATCACAGATAGAATAATGGAATTCTGTTTGGGATGGTGAAGGAGGACTTGTGCATATGGACAGTGTAGCCCAAAATCATCAAGGAAATAAACAACCATGAGCCAATTTCTTCAGTAGCCATCAGATGGATGTGAGCTAATGATGCCACAGCATCTGTGAAGGCAAAGGAACAGATGACGTTTTGTGCTGGGATCCTGCATCAGGATTGAAGAGGAGAGAGGTAAGGCAGGAGCTGGCAGGCAATAGGTGGAACCATGTGAGGAGGAAAATGAGTCAAGTCAAGTCAATTTTACTTGTATAGCACATTTAAAAACAACCCACGTTGACCAAAGTGCTGTACATCAGTTCAGGTACTAAGAACGAACGAACAGTGGCACACAAACATAACAGCACATACATAAACAGTTCACAGCGCCCCCTCAGAGGGCCTCAACCGCTAGGGAGTAGAAATAGGTTTTGAGCCTGGACTTAAAGGAGTCGATGGAGGAGGCAGTTCTGATGGGGAGAGGGATGCTGTTCCAGTCTAGGAGCTGCAACCGTAAAAGCGCGGTCACCCCTCAGCTTAAGCCTAGGCCGCGGGATAGTCAGTAGCCCCAAGTCGGCCGACCTGAGGGACCTGGAGATAGAGTGGTGGGTTAGATTTTTGATATGGGGGGGGGGGGGGGGCAAGCCCGTTTAGGGCTTTGTATGTGAATAGGAGGAGCTTGAAGTTGATTCTGTACTGTACTGGGAGCCAGTGGAGAGAGGCCAGAATCGGGGTGATGTGGTCCCATTTACGGGTATCCGTCAGGAGTCTCGCTGCGGCGTTTTGGACCAATTGCAGGCGGGACAGGGATGATTGGCTGATCCCAATGTATAGGGAGTTGCAGTAGTCTAGGCGGGAGGAAATTAATGCGTGGATGATTTTTTCAATGTCGTCAATTTGGAGGAATGGTTTGATTTTAGCTATGGTACGAAGCTGGAAGAAGCTGGCTTTTACCACAGCGTTGACTTGCTTGTCAAACTTTAATGCAGAGTCAAATATCACGCCAAGGTTTTTGACATGCGGTTTGACTAGGGAGGATAGGCTTCCAAGGCTGCCTGTTATCGTTTTGATGGAGTCGGGGGGGCCGAATAGGATGACCTCAGACTTGCTCTCGTTGAAGGAAGTTCTGTGCCATCCAACATTTTATGTCCTCAAGGCAGTGCGTGAGGCGGCGGACAGGGAAGGTTGAGTCAGGGGACAGAGTCTGGTGGGTGATATGTGGATAGATAAAGAACGAGAAAAAATATGCAGACGGAGCTAGGTGGGGGTAGGGAGGGTGGAGGTAGGGACAGAAACTGCAAGGTGATAAGAACTACACAAGGTGCTGCAGAAGTGGAAACTAATAAGTAAGGAAGGCAATCAGTGGAACCAGATAAAGGTGGGAAAACCAGAAGATGGAGCCATTCGGGGAATGGGATAGGAGAAACAGAATATGTATGGTGTGGGTACAGGTAGATGGGACCAGGTGAGGGAAGGGTGAATGGAGCACAGTGGGTTACCTGGTTGGAGAATTCAATGTTCATTCGACATTGTTCATTCAACTGGGTTGTAGACAGCCCAGGTGGAGTAGGAAGTGCAGTTCATCCAGTTTGTCTTTGGCCTCACATGGCAATGAGAAGGCCAAGGATTGACAGATCAGTTTGGGAATGGGAAGGGCAGTTGGAATGGTTTGCAACCAAGAGATCAGGTTGGCCATTGCAGGTAGAGTGTAGGTGTTCACAGAATGATTCTGTCACATCTCCATGTGAAAATTGAGGTGAGGATTGAGCTACTGAGCTGCACCAGTTTTTTTCATATTACACTGAAATGCAGCAGCAGGCTTAGTAATGCTGAGCAAAATAAAATCTTCTGAGGTGGAGTTGAGAGGGTTGACATATAATCCAATTAGTCACCTAACCCATCTCCTTTTTTTGCACCCAAGATCTAAAACTAACTCAAGCACTTAAAAAAAAGTTTGCCAAGGCAGGGAGTCATGGGTTTTAACAATTTCATCAATATTGCTTTGCGAAGAAACATTACGGAGTGCCTAGCACCTTGCGGGTGCAACAGAATGATCATTTCAAATGTTGTTTGCAGCTATTACATGGAAAATGCAATGTCATAAATATTCAATTTTCTTCATTCTCACCCCTCAGCATCACCCAGGTGAGATTTATAAAACACAAAATGGTAAATTACAGGAGAGCAATAAAGTACTGGGAGTTGAAAAATTCCTAGCACAGTTAAATGTGCAGAATGAATAATACTTATTTTGTTTTAGTGTGCCTCGGTAGTGCTATAACAGTGAACTGTGGGTTGTTTGAGGCTGTTATAGAATCTGATGCAATAAATCTTATAGGTGTCAGTATGTAAAAACATTGAACTGTACAGTTGCAATGGTCAGCAAATATTATGGGCTAAAAAGACTTGAGTAGAAGAGTAGAATACTAGGAAGCAATTCTATTAACTCAAGTACTTAGGAATTACCAATAAATAACAGCCTTATTGTTTCCAAGGATAGTAAAATGTGCTGAATTTAAAATTTTCTAAATACATGATACAAGCATAAATGTATAGGAAGGAACTGCAGATGCTGGTTTGAACCATAGACACAAAATGTGGAAGTAACCTAGCGGGGACAGGCAACATCTCTGAAGAGAAGGAATGGGTGATGTTTTGGGTCGAGACCCTTCTTCGGACTAGAATCAGGGGAAAGGGAAACGAGAGATATAGAAGTGAAGTAAACAGATATAGAACAATTGAATGAATGATATGCAAAAAAGTAACGATGATAAAGGAAACAGGCCTTTTTGCTGTTTGCTAGGTGAGAACGAGAAGCTGGTGCGACTTAGGTGGGGGGAGGGATGGAGAGAGAGGAAATGCAGGAGTTACTTGAAGTTAGAGAAATCAATATTGATACCACTGGGTTGTAAGCTGCCCAAGTGAAATATGAGATGCTGTTCCTCCAATTTGCGTTTAGCCTCACTCTGGAGGAGGCCCAGGACAGAAAGGTCAGTGTGGGAATGGGAAGGGGAATTAAAGTGTTTGGCAACCAAGAGATCAGGTAGGTCCGGGCAGACCTACCTGATCTCCCAATGATCGCTTGAACAACAGATACAGTAGATGAGGTTGGAGGGTGCAAGTGAACCTCTGTCAAACGTGAAAGGACTTTCAGGCAAGGTAGAGGTTCACTTGCAAGTCCTTTTAGGTTAGACAGAGGTTCACTTGCAAGTCCTTTTAGGTTAGACAGAGGTTCACTTGCAAGTCCTGTCATGTTAGGCAGAGGTTCGCTTGCACTTCCTCCAACCGCATCTTCTGTATCCGTTGTTCAAGATGTGAACTCTTATACATCGACAAGACCAAACGTAGACTGGGCGATCGTTTCGCTGAACACCTTTGCTCATTCCATCTGGACCTACCTGATCTCTCGGTTGCCAAACACATTTAATTCCCCTTCCGATTCCCACACTGAGCTTTCTGGCCTCCTCCATTGTCAGAGTGAGGCTAAACGCAAATTGGAGGAACAGGATCTCTTATTTCACTTGGACAGCTTACAACCCAGTTGGAGGATTATTGATTTCTCTAACTTGAAGTAACCCCTGCATTCCCTCTCTCATCCACCCAAGTCACACCAGTGACTTCTCTCCAGAAATGCTGCCTGTCCCGCTGAGTTACTCCAGCATTTTGTGTATAAACAAGCATAAATATTTTTTTCTGAAATAAACATCTAAATAATGCATCACAGGGTATTACATAGTTCTGAGCTACTGTCAAGGTGCAAAATATAATCTGATTTTAATGCATAAACCATTCAGAACTTTGAATGAATGTCAAAACCGTTTGTACTTAAATGGCTAGAAATCCTTCCAAATGCTGTAATGTCTCTGTGATAGCAATATTTTTCTACGCTTCACAAAGAAATTAATATAAAATCTAATTGTTAAACATTTGTATTTTTGGATGAGGTATGTGGTGTTTCCAGCATCTGGTGCGTGCCCGATTACCATGTTTAATCATGGGAACATCACTACCTGTAGATTCCCCTCCCAGTTGTACACCATTGAGACACATATCCCTATCATGACAAAAGGACACAAAGTGCTGGAGTAACAGCGGGTCAGGCGGCAAGAACGTGGATAGGTGACATTTTGGGTCGGGACCTTTCTTTAGACTGACTAGGTCTGAATCCTGGAACTCCATGCACTAAAGCAGTTTTAGATTAGCTGAACAAGAAGGAATTCCATGGTTCCTTCCAGAACGTGGTTCACCGTCACCTCTTCATGGGCAGTTAAGGATGGGCAAAGACCAGATCCCAAATGAACAAAAAGTTCGTTAAATGTTGGAGTCAACAGAGGAACGGCCTTTATACACAGAGGAAGGCCTATTATGCATGATGCTTCATGCATGGTGTGGAATAGAATACTGTTGCTAAAGAGCAGCACACAAATATGTCTCCTGTCCCCAAGTAGTCCATTTGAGGCGCTGATTCCCCATTGCTATTGGCAGGTTCACTGGCTGGAATCTGTCAGAAAGTTTAGGATATTAGTTTGGAAATACATGTGGTAAATTGATGAAGTTGCTTGCATTTACAGGAGCAAACACCCGCACTTCACAGGAGAGGATTCAGCCCATTATTTATTATTTTAGAAATATTCTAATAAAAGCTTATCTTTTGTAACTTTACAAAATATTTATTTTGACATTTTGTATCTTCAAAGCTTCCTTACTTGATCCTAAAGGTTGCATAATTTTTCAAAGAATAATCAAATGATAATAAGATATACTGTTTGTCATTACTTTATATCCTCCATTATTTTTTATCTTTCCAGAATTAACAGAATTATACTAATTTACTTAAATCCACTTAGGTGTATTATGCTACACCATTAGCTAATTTCTAAATTTGTTTCAATTTCAATACATATCCATTAAGACTATAAATAAAATTTAATTTAGAGGATTCTGCTCGAACTATATTGAAAAGTAAAAATCCATAAGCTTTAAGACTTCCACACATACATTCTACTGCAGAGCATAGATGAGACCCAAGAGTCTCGTTCTAGTAACTGACCTTGAACTGTTTCTCAAGCCTCATCTTCCCAGATAGACCTGGAATTAAAATACTGTTGACGTAAGCATGTAGCTGACTTGAAGGTACCTCTGTTTCTTTCCCATGTATTGCTTCCCGTAAAGCTTCATGGATAAAAATGTATTGTTCCTTAAAAGGCAAAGAAAGCAAAAACAAACATGCATAGAATTGTTTTTTTTTAAATATTGCAGCAGTCGTGCACTATAATGAATGAGGAAAACAAACTTAATAATGTAACTACCTGAAAGAGGGGGCAGTTATAATTACAGAATAACTATTAGTTTGGATCCATTTTCCTCATTGAAATAGATCCTCGGGCTTACTCAGTGTACTTGCCTTGTACTGGTGCTACTCATAGCACCCCAAAATGAAGATTTAGTTAGATGCTGGAATCTTGAGCAAAGTGCTGGAGGAACCTGGCAGGTCAGACAGCATCTGCAGTGGGAATGGACTGTCAATGTTTTGGGTGAGGATCCTGAACAGAAATTTCATACTGCTATCACATCCATTTTCCGAATTGGTTCCAATCTTAGTAGGACCTGGTAATTTTTTAATCTCCCATCTTAAACATTCAGAAGTTCACTTCACAAACACCAAATGAACCATTTTAAAGAGATTGTCCTTTAAGTTTATTTAATGTAATTAATGCTGCTGTTCTGAATGAGGGAATGTTAACTGTGAAACACTAATAGTTAGAATTGTTCTCACAACACATAACATATCGATGATAGCGATACCAGACATTGGTAAAATTGTACATTTTTCCTGGTGTGTGTAGCATAGTAGTGTCTGGGGATCGCTGGTTGGTGCGGACTCGGTGGGCTGAAGGGCCTGTTTCCACGCTTTATCTCTAAATTGCACACCACTCATCATGAGCCAAACATAAACAACTGCTCTCTTGAACTGCACAAATAGAATCAGGAATAAGGAAATAAAGTCCCTTGTCTGTTTTTTAATATTTACTTACCTCTGTTTGGACAAGGTAGTTCCTCTGGGTCCTGATGTGTTTGAGGAAACCTAGAACATTAACCGTGCTTTTATCTTTTATCTGTTTCAGCATGCTGTCAAGCACAATGTATGTTCCAGTTCTCCCAACACCAGCACTGCAGGGCGGAGAGAACAAGGAATTAACAAACGATCGATGAACAAGCAAAAACAGTTTAAAATTTTAATCTATCTTTAAGATCAACCATCAATTGTGCTAATTAAATTATTTTGCTTATTGACTTAAATCCACAGAAACACTTCAGCAGATAACGGCTGTTCTTTAAATTTATTGACAACCAGCTCAATGTATGGTATTTAATTAAAAATGTAAGTGTAATTATTGACAAAAGCTATTGGAGCATCAGAATTGCTATGTTTCATCATAAGTGACCAAAATGCACAGCACATTGTGCCAAGCTGCTTCCAGTTATTTTACCCCTGCATAAGCCACATTTCATTTATTTCTAAAAAAGACTGCTGGTGTAACTCTGCCGGTCAGGCAGCATCTCTGCAGGACATAGACAGATGACATTTTGGGTCAGGACTCTTTCTATTTTTTCTTCTCCCACTTTTTCAAACTTTGAAAAAAAACAGTGCTCAAGAAGACTAAATTAACTTAATTTAAATGAAAAATTGTTTACACTGCAGCTAAGTAAACAGCTCAGTGGTTTCAATCACAGGTCTTAAGCACCCCGAGAAGATCAACTGGTTGAATTTGAACTCATTTAAGTCATTTTAAAGTCACTGCAGCATCCTGTGCGTTGTTTCGATTGACTGGTGGTCATTGGAGCTGCAGGTTATTGATGACAGACTGATGAAACATGGTGGACATCCATCTTAGATCCAGGGCATAATGTGCAACACTCTTGATTGGGTATGTTAAAAGAAAAAGTCACAGAATCATAGAAAAAGAAACACCATGGCATTTTGGGGATAGAACAGCTTTGTAGATGATGTCTGGTTTGAAATTTGACCAGAGTGCTGGTGTGGAGATGTTGGGCCAAATAAGCTCCTTCTGAAGTCTGACCATTCTATGACTACGTGATTTCAGGAGCAAAAGTTAACGTTTCAATGTTATGATGCTTTGCACAATATAGGCCAGTTAAGTTTCTAGGCAATGTTGAGGGTGGACTCTCTGAATGATGGTAATGCCATTGAATATTACGAGGCAAGAGATTAGACGCTCTCTCATTGGAGGGGATCAATGTCTGACAGTATTGTGGCACAATTGTAATTTGTCCTTTATCAGCCCACTGTCTGGTTTTGTTGAATGCAAATGTGGCCGATTCATTTGCTGGGAAGTTACAAATGGAATCAAACCGTGAAGTGTAACACACAATTAAATTTCATTGGAAAAATTGAAGTTAATGTACCTGCAATGCACCACCACTGGTCCCATGTCTGATGTTTGAGCTGCAGATGATTTTCTCACAAAGGTGAGTACAGGAAGTGCGTACTCTGGTACTCCCATGTCGGGCCACTGAGTGTAGTGATACTGGATAACCATGCGTTCATTCTGACGTCCCTTGGGGTTTCCCTTTTGTCCCTGGAACCACAGTTTATCAGCAAACATTAGCGAAGATAGGAAAACTTATTTAGAGAATAACTAGCAAATCTCAAACTCTGCCATCATTAACCACGGTTGTGTATCAGTGCTGGATTCACATTTATCCGCATTACGCTGCGTCTGCAATATGTATGTCCACTGATCTAACCTGTCCAAATCACACCTCTCTGCATCCACCTCACGAGCTTACTCTCGCACTTAGTTTTGTGGTATCTGCAAACCTGAAGATATTGCTCACAATTGCCTCATCTAAATCACTAATCTACATTGAGAATGGCTGTGGTCCAAGCACTGAAGCCTGCTACACTGCTCTAGTCACTGCCTGTCACTTGGCAAAAAAAAAGTTTATTCCTGCTTTTTCTTTTCTTTCTTTCAAATCTGTCAGTCCTAATTAAATATACGCTAATGTGGAAACCTGTTAAGAGCCTTCTGATCATTTAAATATAAGAAACACAAAATATATCACATTCATTGGTTCTCCCTACTCCAGTCTTCTCATTACAGTCTCGAAAAACATTTCCAGTAAATTAATTGCGCATTATTTCACTCTTGTAATCGGAGGATTTGAACGGCTCCTTATAAATAAGAAAAAGAGGACATAATGTGCTGGAGTAACCCAGCAGGTCAGGCAGCATCTCTGGAAAAGGTGGATCGGTAATGTTTCAGGTCAGGACTCTTGTCACCTATTCATGTTCTCCTGACATGTTGCCTGACCTGCTCAGTTGCTCTAACACTTTGTGAACTTTTATATATTAATCAGCATCTGTTGTTCTTTGTTTCTACCTTATAAATAAGTCTGTTTTAACTTTCATACGATTTGTTTGTGTTTATGCCACATTCGAGATTTCTAAGTGGTGGTCTAAGATTGAAAGATGTATATTTCTAAATTTACCTTTTTAACTTTTGTGTTCCTTATGGTGAAGCGCCGCACAGTACAACACGCCCGTACTTTTGTGCTCTTCAAGGTGACGATAATGTTGCCGTACTCTTCATTGCTCTCACTTGGCCAGTACTGATCACATTTCCGCTGGAATACAAGGAGGAGGCTTCATTACATCCAGAAAATGCTACATTTCACTCCCTGAATTGCAGATTTCAAGCTGTAGCTGTCATATTCAATGTTCCACGCTCAATTTAAGGTCCATTACTGAACTGATAAAGCATCTTGTCACTTCACAGTAGAATCTGTTTTGTTAAACTTAATGACAATTTATTATTATAGCAAGATTCTGAAATCAAAAGAATTATAAAAGTCACCTACTCTTCCTTTTTCCACTAAATTTGTAATCATAACAATTATTCCTGTATTCTGTTCCCAGATCATTCTCCAGAAATCTTCAAATGTAGGTTTAAGGGGTCCTTGCGAGGCGATGTAGGCTTTTGACTTGTTGTAACCCTTTAGGGAGGAGGAAATAACACAATTTAAGAATTTTGTTCCACAAAATTTATAAACTTTACAAATACAAAATTTATAATTTCATTTTTAAAGCTCTGAAGGCTTTGACTTTTCGGTGACAATATGATCACTATCATTTTGCAGCAAATTCTAAACTATTATTTCACTTTTTGAGTAGTTACTCTGTACTATTATGAACATTTTGCAGTTCTGAAGTAACACAGTCCATGCACACACATTTCAAGTGTCATTTTAAATCTACATTTTTTTTCTGATTCATCAGGAGCTTCGAACATGTTTAATAACTTGTGCTCAAGGTAGAGAATTTTGTCAGTTTATCTTTGATTTTAAGCAACTCGAGTTTGGTTAAAAGTGCTTTGCTCAATAAACACAAACAGATACAAATTCAAAATTGCACGAGTCCCTACAAAAATTAATTATTTCCAACAATAAGCTTAATGACCTTCTTGACAAAAATATTTACCTGATTAATGAACATTTGTGAGCAGCGTTTTGTTTGGATTTGCAATCAATGGAAACTGGATTGAGATTGCATAACCTAATTTTACATTGGGTTATTGTGTGAGACAAAGAAAGACAATGCAAGGGCAAGGCCGAAGGTAAATATTGACTTATGTTGCCTCAGTCTGGCCTGGATTTTAATTTGGCATCAGAAATGAAACAAGAGTATAAATTCATGACTCTTCGATTCAATTTGGATTTCTTTGAATTGAGTGATCATGACAAATGAGACAAATACAGTGCATAAAAAAGAATGACTTACATCAACATAATTGGCATTCATGTAGTCACTGTGCTTTGAATCCTTTCCTGGTATTGGCCTCAGCTTGACTCTACTGTGATCATCTGGAGAAATAGTAATATTAATCCACAAGAATAACTACTTTGATCTGCAGAGTTCATTTCAAGTGTTCATTAACAAATATAAAATAAATTAAAGTATACATGAAAAACAGAGAAATCGTTGCTTACTGAAATAATTTACAACAGCCACAATCGATTTTCAGGTCTGAATAATGATTTTCAGAAGCATTTTTAATTGAAAGAGAACCTCAATTAACCAATCCTGTGCTTTTTATTCATGTTGTATTCCTTCTCCATCCTACTACATAGGAGAATCTCAATGATATACTTGGAAGGATGACTCAAACATTAATATTTTAGAATGCAGCATAATCTTACATGCTACAATGTTGATGTATCGGTTTTTGTGCTTGTTATCTGGATGGTTGGAATGCTCTGATGTGATGTTCATATCGGCTGTACAACGTTGCACTTCCTATAAATTGCAAAGGAAGAAGGAAAACTTCATTGGTTTCCTGTTTCAAAACATATTACAACATGCAAATGTTAGGTGCATCACAACTTTATGTACATAGATTATCAAATACAAGAGGATGGTTATAAAAACGTATCATCCATGCATTTTAAGGATGCAGACAATTGATCTCAAATAAGGGAAAATTATTTCATACTTAGCTAATATAGAAGTTCAATATAGAAATGAAATCCGCGAGAAAGCTCTTTTGAATGACCATTTACAATGAAATGACAGCATGGGCTCCCAGTTGCATTGCCTGATATTCACATCTAGATCAGGAGTTGAAACACAACTGCTTAGATTTGGAAGAGGAAAATAGTTTGGGTGTCTGTTTCTGACTGCAATCCAGCACTTCCTTGCTTCCAGGGTCAGTCAGCTCGGTTGCAAACATCCGCTGAGTTTGCTAAGTACATTGTTTTTGGTGTGGTACTGGAGGGGATGTACCCAAGAAATGTGGCTTTTTGAGTGCAGGTAAAAAATTAAAATAGTTGAAAATAGGAAATTAAACAAACATCTACTACTTTTCTAAGAGGTTGTCAAAAAAGTTCAAAGATAGTATTCAAAGAGCATTTACATGGAAAAACAAATCTAAAGATCGAGATCCTGGAATTCTGTAGACTGTAGAGCTTCAGCATAAATGTCTGGGCAATATACATCCTTGGGAAAAGCCAGAGAGATGCGAGTTCGGCAGAAGCAATCTCGCACCAAACCTATACAATTTTCCTTTCAAATTAAGTTAATGGTAGGAAAATCCAGCAGGTTCTATTCAGGCAATCTCCCTGCCAGACCTTCCTTTCTGTGTTCTAGCTATCTTAATGGTGAAAATCTGCATATTTTCTACATTAGTAGTTGAATGCATCATGCTTTTTAATCAGTTCCAGCTTAAAATATTATTTAGGGAGCTATACACATGAAATTACGAACAAAATTACTTCCGATTACTTCTTTAACCCCATCCTAATGAGCAAATTAAATAGGTATAATCTAAAGCTCCTCAAATATTATAAGAATCACGAATTGGAAGAGGTGCTTTTGTCAAATTCATTGCAATTTCTATAAAACCTGCTCATATTCCTACAATGGTAATCACACGAACAAATCATTTACAGAAATGTGGCTAACAACCAAATGAGTCCTAGTTTAGAAATGTAATTTTAAAAAAACTCAGTGATCAGGGCATCATAATTTAATCGGGTGATGGCCGCAGTTCAAAACACCTATTTTCAGAAGGAGACCAGGATCCACTGAAGGGAAGGTGGAGGTTTAAACAAAACTACGTTAGCAAAGACAACAATAAAAGTTCGTATCCCGATGAACAGCATATCAAACCCTACTTTAGATGAATAAATTTATTAAAAAGACCAAAACCCAACATATAAAGATCTGCAGATATGAGAGACTGAAATGGAATTTTAGCCAGGTCTCACTTATTTACTGATATTTTGTGCATTGGTTAAAGCTTCTGTATCTTTACAGCAGATAGGAATGATCTTTCAGAATTGCATGGCTTACATAGGAGGAATCTCAGAACAATACACTCTTTCCTCCATATTGCTGTTCATCTATTGAATGTGCTGGTGACTCCAGGGAGAGTAGTTCCAGGAGTCCTTTGGAATTGCAACCAAATAGCAGCTGGAATTTTGCAAGACTATTCAGCTGCAGTGCACACCACAATAGAGCCCACTCCTTACCTGATTTCCACACTGGGGAAATTCAGCTCCAATCAGTGACTTCAACGCTTCATTTCATAGGTAGAGGATAATGTGAGGCTCTTATTTTATAGCAGGTTTAGTGCTACCTTAAGGGATTAATTTCGAGGCAATGGACTTTTCAGCATGGTTCATTGATTAGCAATTAGGAAAGTTAATGTTAGCTAGCTTCCTCCCTCTCTGGAATGGGTGTGCTGAAGCTAGCTTTAACCTTCCAAAGGAGAAGAACATCACCTTTGAAAACTAACATATCCCAAGCACGATGCTGAATTTGATATCTTCTGGGTTTGCACACTTTCAACAAGTCAACAAGTTTGTTCATCTGTGCTACCCTAAAGAGATGGTGTTGCAAGGTATTTTAAACCACTGGTAGCTTGATTCAACTGAATACATTGTTAGGTCACTTCAGAGGGTGCATAAGACTCAACCACAAAGGTGTGGAAGTGGAATCACACATATCAATCTCAATGTTTTATTTCCCTATTTTTTGTTAAACTGGAGTAACTTACTATTAATTCTCAAATCCTGTAGGATTTGAACTTACCTGAATTGTTTGTCCAACAACATAGTCAGTACATTACCACACCACACACTACCACACTAAGTGCATTTAACAAATGATTTATGGAGGACTTGTATTTTGTCGTTAACTCCTCTGCCTACTTCCCTGAAAATGACTCCTTCAATGGAAAAGGTTGATTTGAGCACCATAACACTATTAAATTAAAACACTATTTTTCATGGATTAGCTTGCATAAAGTGTGACATATGACCAATTTTTCATGGAGCACAATGCCCAAACCTGATCCTAAAAAACTTCAATCTCCACATTTACCTCATCAGGAAAATTCTCAGCAGAAGTTAATGTTAATTATTGGGAAGTGTAAGAGTTCTGAACAATTCCTTTCCCTAATCTCAGGGAATGAAACCAGTTGAAGTACTCGTACTATTAGTTTCAGTGAGAATATGGATTCCAATTGAAATGTTCTTAATTTGTCTGGCTCAACTACTCATTGATTGAATCAACCGATCCATTTAAGGAACACTTAGCTAGCTTCTATTGTAACAAAGTCACCATTTTCACTGTTACAGTAAAAGTGACAAAAATACGACATTTAAAATGTGTAGGAAGGAACTGCAGCTGCTAGTTTAAACCGAAATTAGACACAAGCTGGAGTAACTCAGCGGGACCGGCAGCATCTCTGGAGAGAAGGAATGGGTGACTTTTCAGGTCCAGACACTTCTTCAAACTGGTTAGAGATAAGGGAATCGAGAGATTCATTCACAAAATGCTGGAGTAACTCAGCAGGTCAGGCAGCATCTCGGGAGAGAAGGAATGGGTGACGTTTCGGGTCGAGACCCTTCTTCAGACTGGGAATCGAGAGATATAGACAATGATATTGAAAGATAAAGAACAATGAATGAAAGATATGCAAAAAAAGTAACAATGATAAAGGGCACAGGCCATTGTTAGTGCTTAGGCAGTTTACAGCCCAGTGGTATATTGATTTATCTAACTTCAGTTAGCCCCAGCATTCCTTCTCTCTATCCCTCCCCAACCCAAGTCACACCAGCTTCTCTTTTTCACCCAACAAACAGCTAACAATAGCCTGTTCCCTTTATCATCCTGATTTTGTTTGTGTATATTTCATTCATTGTTCTTTATCTCTCTATATCATCATCTATATCTCTTGTTTCCCTTATCCTTAACCAGTCTGAAGATGGGTCTGGACCCAAAACATCACCCCTTCTTTTTCTCCACAGATGCGGTCTGTCCTGCTGAGTTACTCCAGCTTTTTGTGTCTACCACATTTAAAATACCTAGTAATGAACTTGTTAACCTGATTTACTATTGTTTTACTTTATCAGTAAATCATTCGTAGTTATTCTCATACATTGTGTTCTAATGATGTGAATTATACAGAATAACCCAATTAATTAGAACTATTTCCTGGCCATCGAGAAGGTACTGAGCCTGAGAACCAGGACATCCGGGTTCAAAAACAGCTTTTTTCCCAGAAAGTATCAGGCTCTGCATAACCCTAACCACAACCCGAGCTCAGCAATTTATTGCATTTTTGATTATATATTTATTTGTTGTCTTATTGCGTTAATGTGCCTATGAGGCTGCAGGAAGTCAAGAGTTTAATTGTTCCATCTGTGGTCTGTGTGACAAGTAGACATTTTTGAAAATAAACAATAGTACTGCTCATGAATATCATACGTACAAAATAATGGAGCTCTCCTGATACTGGTAGTAAATAAAAGACAAAACATTTTGTAAACATAATTTTGATGTTTATTACAAAATCAATGGAGCACAAAATATTTTTCAGGGAAACGATGGACCCAAAAAGAGGCATGCACAGGGTCATGACTGCATCCCTTAGAATGCTTAAAATGTTCCATCATGCAGAAGGCTCCACTGCAGTCTGACAAATTTAGACATGGAGCTTCTGTGAGAGGATTGCATGGTGCCCAATGTAGCCCCTCTTGTCAAAATGGGGAAGGAAATAAACAGGTAATGTATAAATCTACCAGCCTAACACCTTTAATGGCCAATCTAGGTCAGAATATAGATAATATTAATACTCACCTAGAAAAAGATTATTTACAAATGCATGCTCAAAATGTTGAGGTAATCTTGGATTATGGATGCTAATAGTTGAAAGGATGAGAGAGAGAGAGGGAAAGAGAGAGAGAGAGAGAGAGAAACACGATAAAGAGTTTGTTCTCTATTTTGTGAGACAATGATTAGTATACTAAGTGGGCAGTAGTGTAGCAGATAGATTTCATTGTGAGGGTGTACAAGATCATTCATTTTGCATGAGAAATCAGATCCTCTTTTTTGGTTGAGAGACTGGAAACTGGTGAGAGGTAAATGAATCTAGGTAACTACGTTCACAAATAACAAAACACAATGGCTTATGTACTAAAAGTAGTGAAAAAGATTGATGAAGTGTTGGCCTTTACCTCAATGTGGCTGGAATTTAAAAGTGTGGACTGATGTTTCGGTTGTAATGAGCCTTATCTGACCTCATAAATACTGCATTCGATTTTGGGAATAAAATCTCATGAAAGATACAAGACACAACACAGCAAAATGTTGAACATAATTATATCAGATCTGTAAATGTCAAAATACAATACATGTCGCACATTTTCTTATTTCTTTGAATGCACAGTGTTAAAAAAGATAAAGAGAACTGGCGGCTGAGATAGTTAATCTGGTAGAGGAATTCAGGTGCAAGAAGAAATAATATTTAAAATTAAAGTCAGGATATTCAGAAATAAAATTAGTAAATTCACATGAAGGGCAATTAAGTCTGAAACTTATAGCCCCAAAAAACTGTGGGTAGAGTGCCGTTGAAGTTTTCAACAGTTCGATAAATGAGCAAGAGATGGATCTGAGGGGTAAGTGCTAATCCCCAGTTGGTGGCATAAAATGTGCAATTACTGCATCACACTCTACTATTGAAGTCAACAGCTGGCCGTGACAAGAGAATGGAGAAAAACACATTGCTAGGAGAGGGGGAAACCTTGGGTATGTGGAAGTGGAGTTTGTGGTCTTGAAAAAGGGAAGAAAGGAGCTGAGGAAGCCAAATGGATGAATTCAATCTTAATAACACATTTTTGGAAGCTAGAATGAAGGCATTAAGAAAATCATTTTTAGAAAAGGAGGCACAAGAAACTGCAAATGCTGGAATCTTGTGCAAAACACAAAGTGCTGGAAAAACTCAGTGGTCAGGCATGGAGGACATGGTCAGACGATGTTTTGGGTTGGGACTCTTCTTCAGACTGATCAAAGAGAAGGGGGGTCCTGACCGAAATATCACATGCCCATTCCCTCCTCAAATGCTGCCTGATCCAGCTCTGCGTTTTGCTCATTTTTTAGAATAGGTGGAGTTTACCTGTATATCCTGGAATGATAAAATAAAACAGCAAATCTCCATCTGATAATTCCTTGGAGGATCATATCAGATTAAAAAAAGCCATGATTATTACTATTAGCATGTTTCTATGTAATGGTGCTTGAATGTAAAATTTCAAGTTTAGCTGGGCTTCCACACAAATATGCTGGACATGAACTTTAGTGCTACTCTCATAGTACTTTCATTATAGGTGCAGCATTGGAACACAAGCATTGAACTGCCAGCACAGTCTTGTTCTTCAAAGAGTCCATAGCATAAAACATCCTATAATATGGTCAATTAATTTTCTGTTAACTTCTGTTGAACAGGAAACAAACGGGATGATTTAGAAACTAATCCCTAAATCAATGACTCCCTCTCTCAGCATCCCAGATTATTCCTTGAGGTATGAAAACATGTAGCATTTTTTCAAATGACAATGAAGTCAAATACAAGCGAATACTCTTAGTTATATGTTGCTATTACTTTTGTCAATATTGCTCAAGCAATCTACTGAACCCTCATGTTTTATGCATCTGTAAAAGTCATGCTTCGCATTAAACCTAACTAACTGATTAGTAATCTTTCTTGGAAAGAAGCATTTCATTTTATTTGACACGCCAATTTATTCTGCGGAGTTGCCTAGTAACTGTATGTTACGAGGCTGCCCAAAACAAATAGAATACGGCATGCATAGTAAGAAGCAAATTTGGATGCAACACAATTCTACACTATGGAGAAATGGCACATTCAAATCCCGCTTGAGAACTACACTCAGCCTGCAACTTTGAAGCTCAAGCAACTTGTACAACTTCTTGTTTTGATTAGACAGACACTGTCTGTGTAACAAATTGCTTCAACTTCCGTCCTTCCATCACCAAAACTTTGGACATTTCAGTGATGGTTGAAGATACTTAACATCTTTAGTTATTGTACAAGAGCAGTTTTCAAAATACTTTTTACTATGCACACAATAATCTAATAGGAGAAAAGGTAATAGCGAGGGAATAATCATCATTATGCCTCATAGTAAGATGATTAATTGTTGACCGTACAACCTCATGTTTTAAGATCACATGATAAACATGAAATGTTTTAGGTGCAAGAGGGGAGGTAGATGGAAAGGATGGATAATATTATTTCAGCTGTTTTATTTCTGTAAGGAAAATCAAATAGTGGATAAGCATGACAAATATGTCATTTTTGGAAAATGTAGTACTGAGTTGCAACAATTAAATTTTTCCCAGGTGATAAATAATTACTTTAAAATAAACTCGTGCACCAGGGTATAATAGATATCAGTAGCTGATTTATGCTTAGCACTGTTAGTTCTTGGTATAGTTGGAAGATAAGTTTGCCTTTCTCCTCATCCTCTGCAGTTCATTCACAGTGAATTACAGACTGTTCTCAATGAATTATATAAAAAGACAGGTTATATTGAGAACAGTATATTAACCTTTATTTTTCTAACACAAATGTCAGCTGTTGAAGAACATGGTTTTACATGACTGTATGTAAACATATATCAATATACTTCAAAATAGTGCTGCGGTTTATGCAGTCACTTTAAAGAAATTCACACTTTCACCAGAGATCAGAATTGTAGTAATGAATCCGGGGAACACCCCAAACTTCAGTGAACAAAGTTAACAACATCACTTCCCATATTTATATTAAAATACTTGGCAAAATTAATGCATAAAGCTTCAGAAATTATGTAATGCTCTGTTTGAATCAACAATGCTCCCTTTAGGCCCTAACACAATGAACAAAAAAAAGAATTTCAGATACCTCAGTGTAAAGATAATAAATTTGCTCACTGCAAAGTTAGATGAAAAACTTAGAAGAAAGCACTTCTTTTTTTTTAACACTAACTGATCTTTAAACTAAGCTAAGATGTTTCCTGAAAGTAATCCAGGCAGTCTGAAGCCATCGGCTTTAAAAAAACATGGGCATGGGTTGCAGTTAACAGCCCAGTGACACACTGAGCTGGAGTACTAACTCTAGATCATTGGGCAAGAGAAGGTAGGTTTGCAGCCATTATTCTCCACCATAGCCGGTTCCCACTTTTGAACAATTCTTTGACAAAGGGAGGAAGAAAATATTTAATAGGAGTATCCCCATGGGTAACTCTTGTGTTGGAGACAATTATCCAGCTACCTTCCCAGCTCATCAAAGGCTTGTGGGGAGATCTAAAGTGGGTATGAATGGAGGGCATAATGGGGGGGGGGGGGGGGGGGGAGGGGATAAGAGGAGGAAAATAAGCTCACAAATAAATAATTTACAGTCAATACAAAGTATGTTAGATCCTAGTGACTTAATTGGCTTGGCTACAATACAAATCTCATTATAAATATGACTGCACTGCACACATACAGTACATTATTTTATATAGTAAATACACCATCTTGACATTATTTGGCTCTGGGCAAGTAAAGCAGATGTGTGCAGTTAGAAAGTTACTGACATTGACAAAACCATTGGCTAAATGATTAAGCATAGATAAGAGTCTTTTAACTATGTTGACTGTATGCAGGACAAACATTTGTCCCAAGAGAATTGTTTTTGATCAAGATGATTTAATTCAAATCAGACAAAATCTATTATTCATGATCTGGCAGGCCACTGGTATTAATCACATCTGTTTGTTACACCATTAAACATACTGTGGAATAATTTCATTTAATAAACATATCAAGATGTGTGATGAAAAATGAATTCATTAGTCCAAATGACTGTTGTGCTCCATCATCTTTTAATCTTTTGCTCTCTAATTCAGCCACATTCACTTATATAACAGTGTGGGTTGTTTATAAAAGAGTTAGAAACACATTCTGAGGACTGAAGGACTGCATTTATGATTCATGAAGAAATGTATTTTACATTAGCAGTTCCTTTTCTGAAACGAGATTCTGCGATTTCATATTATTACTGAACACAAAATCTAATTACCAGCAGTCTGAAAAAGTTCTCATTTGTGGAACTTCCTGACTTCTAAATTTCAATCTTCTATTGAAAATAAATCAGGATAAACGCATTTATTTAAATGCAATAATAAACGCTATGAGTATCTTTTCAAGGAACAAAAAGAATGTTTGACAATATTAATGGACAACAAGCAGGCAAAGATTCCTCACAGTAGCATCAGTACCATTTACTAGTACATAGGCATGTGGCCAAGCAAATGCAGAAAGAAAAATTAAAAAGTGTCAGGATCACTGTATTTAAAAGCAATAGCAGTCAATGGCCAAGTTTAGTCTGGCTCAGCTGATGAAAGGAAACTAATCTGATGTGCAGGAGGGGATCACTTTCTTGAAGTACACCTCCTGGTAACTTGACCAAGAGCTACTCTTGTTGCAAGTCCATGGACTAGATTGTCCTGCTTTCCAAACAGAAAAGCTTGCAAACGATTGAGAGGTTAACATCGGGTCTGGGAGGATTAGGAAAGAAATAAAATATGAGATTTTTGCTTTACAAGATACACAAACAGTCAATGAAGCACAGCAGTTGGAAGAGATCACATCGTAGAATGCAGAAAGTGGATATCATGAGGCTCTCTGAATCTTGAAAGGGATGACATGCAGGAGAACAAGCAGCACTCCAATCCAAATTTCAGCAACAGTTCTTCATAAGAGTGCTCCAAGATGTAGACATATGGTGTGCTTAAACCAGTGCAGTATTTTCCAGCCCTAAAGCAGGAAATGCAAAAACTGTGCAGTCACAGACAGTTGACAGCAAGGAACACCAAAGTGCCTTTTGATGCAGATCCAAAATAGAGTTTCCCACTTAAAACAAATCTAAAGTTTCATAGTATTGCTCTGTATTCAGTAACCATTGACCTCGCATATGGAGTGAGCCAGGATTATTTTCTGGAACTTCCTTATATGTTTCAGTTCTTGATCTTAAACTATGGAACTTTATTACACTAGAAATTGTTTTATTAATCC
Organism: Rhinoraja longicauda; assembly: GCF_053455715.1. Lineage (NCBI taxonomy): Eukaryota > Metazoa > Chordata > Chondrichthyes > Rajiformes > Arhynchobatidae > Rhinoraja > Rhinoraja longicauda. The sequence continues at coordinate 41,617,167 of NC_135969.1, forward strand.
CACCAGCTACTGTGTGTGCCAGTAACAATTAAAGATTAAGGTGAGGCAAGTAGTTTTCAATTAATATAAGCGTCGAATAAATTGAGATGTAAGTTAATTGATTTCTCTAGGTTTTGGCAATCACTTCCATTTTACAGGTTCATTACAATGGTACTACACAATCAAATTGTAAAATATAATGACCACCAAATTTACCCAACAATCACCACAGAAGCAGAATGGAACCCCCAAACTTTAGCACCTATTGCAAGCATTGCTTACCTCAAATTCTTCAGAAAATCCATGCTGGTTATTGTTGTACAGTTCATTGATGTGCTTTATAAACTGTTTGACAGGGATGGCTTCCATATCATCTACAAGGAATGAATGAACGTGGATATGATTAGGTAGCCAACACAAATGCAGCAGATGCACACACAAATGTGACCATTTATACTTTCAGTATAAACCCTGCACCGATGTGAAAATCTTTAAAAATGTTTCAGACCTAACTAATGTATATAATAAGCTTTGAACGAGACTAATCAAATGCGACTCATATGGCCAACCAGAATGACACTGCAATTGCATTTTAACTGAAGTGTTTGGGTGAAGCGCTTTAATTAGTTACTTAACATATTGAGACCAAAAAAGCACACCTGAGCTTTACATGAAATAATAAACCCAATATTGACTTTGTCTCCCAAATGGCAAAACAAATGTGGTGTTGTATATTCAGAATAATTTAGAAATATGCTCTGAATTTGGAACCAGAAAATTAAGATCTGTGTCATTTCAATCATATTGCACAATGTAACTTCACTGACTATGGAGGGATGCTAGTTCCCAAATGAGAAAACCAGAACACAGAGATTGCCACATTGTACAACTTTTGTGCAAAAAAACAAAAATGTCTGGATTTCAGCTATAAAAATAAATTAAGTGAAAGGAAAGGTTACAGAGAAAATGTTAAGGTGCAGCCTCAAAATGTTAAAGGAAAACCAAATGCATATTTGTAGGAAATGTACAATGAGTTATTTAAAGAAGGAATTAAAGGTAAAATTTGCAATTTGACATTCTGCAAAGGTTAAAGCCATTTTCTTAACTGACATTTGAAACATCAATAACTTCTGCATTTGAGGAATAGGGTAAGCTAATGAAACCTGAAAAAAGAGACCTGCCTAAAAGAATAGAACTAGATCTACTGGGACTAGAAAAGTTTGCAAATACCAAAAATAACAGATTTGAAAGCATTTTGTCTCAATTTTCAGCATTACCTTCAAGTTCAATTTATTATTCCAAATTTATTATAATGACATTTTGAGCAGTGAAATACATTTAAAAGAAAAATGCCAAACAAATAGATTACTATTCAACATTTCAAACTGGTTAGTTTCAAAACACCAGGTTTAATTTTTTTTAAGTGCTTAAATTATACAAGAGAGAAAATTTTCAATTGGAGCCCCTGGTTAGAACTTAAGGGCCTGTCCCACTTAAGCGATTTTTTTGGCGACCGTCGGCGACTGTCAAAGTCGTAGCAGATCGCCAAACTTTTCTTTTACCCGACGATAATGACCATGACAATGCCGAGTCAGGTCGAGATTACAGTGTCTTCTGAAACATCGCAAAAATTCCCACGCTGTCAATGCTTCTCCGGCGTCCTGGTTTTCGCTGAAATCACTGACAAGTCGGTAAGTACTAGAGAGTTTTGAACTATAACACCTTGTATGGGTTACTTAAAAACCAAGCTTCACTGTAACAAGGAATAAACTGGATTTACTTCCAGTTTACTAATAGCTGTATTAAAAAAAATATATATTTAAAGTGGTTAAGTGGATTTTTGTGAAAAGTGCGTGGGCATTCTTTGAAAATGCAAGGGAGATGCATATCTGGTTTCTGGGTTGCATATCTGGGTTTGGAGCCCATTTTAAATGTAATGGCTGAGGCCAAAAACATTGCGAAAATTCCCACGCTTACCTGACCGTCAAACTGTCGCCTCCAATTTACCTGTCAAATGTCCTGACGGTAAATAAATTTGTTAAACACATGCATTTTATGGTATTTTGAAATGACTTTACTTATTTTAATATTATGTGCTTATAAATGCATCTTAAGAGAACCTATCAAACCTGGGGACGGCGTGCGACAGCGCCCGCAATAAGCAACGATACCTGGCGACAAGCCAGCTGTCGCCGAGAAATTTCAAACCGTTTGATTTCTCAGCGACGCGCCGAGATCCACTACAATCTTTGGAAGACTCCTCATGATCATGCCCGCGACACTCCGGCAAACTCGGCGACAGCCTAGTCACTGGCAGTCACCTTAAAATCGCCTAAGTGGGACAGGCCCTTGAATAGTGTTTATCAGAGTTCCTATAAAATAAATTCATGTTTTCTTTGGATTCAGGCTGTTCTGTAGTATATAATTCCATTTCTCCCTTTTCGAACCACAGTTATTACACTCAATATTTGGCTCTTTGAATATTGCAACTTTACTAATACAATAAAAGCAGATGAAAGAATTTGAAATGGTTTGGACAATATTAAACTATAATTTTTTTGGAACAGTGCATATTCTGAATATAACCTCTTTATACGAAATTATATAAAACTATTATATGAAATTATGGCTGCATGTGCATGAGCTATCCAACCTGAGCCAACAGCACCTGATTAAACCTGTAGGAAGGAACTGCAGATGCTGGTTTAAATTTGAGGAACAGCATCTCATATTTTGCTGATTTCTACCGGGCTGAGGCCAAGCGACAACTCTCAGACACCTCCTCCTACTTATCCTTGGACCATGTTCCCACAGCTGAGCACCAGGCCTTAATCTCACAAACCATTTCTGCCCTGGCAGACCCATTGGTTCCTGTCCCACGGAAATGGTTTCCACGTACCTCGACTCCATCCTATCCCCCCTGGTTCAATCTTTCCCGACCTATGTCCAAGATACCTCATATGCCCTTCGTCTCTTTAATGGCTTCCGCTTTCCGAGCCCTCAATCCCTCATCTTTACTATGGATGTTCAGTCACTCTACATCTCCATCCCCCACCAGGAAGCCCTGAAAGCCTTCTGTTTCTTCCTCGACTGCAGAACCATCCAATTTCCCGCTACTCTGCCTGGCGGAGCTGGTACTCACCTTTCATAACTCCTCCTTCAATTCCTCCCACTTCCTCCAAGTCCAAGGTTTAGCTATGGGCACCCACATGGGCCCCAGCTAAGCCTGCTTCTTTGTAGAGTACGTTGAACAATCCCTGTTCCAGGTGTACACTGGCCCTATCCCTGAACCCTAACTCAGTCATATAGCCGACTGCATCGGTGCTATCTCCTGCACCCATGCATAACTCATGGACTACATCAACTTCACCATTAATTTCCATCCTGCACTCAAATTTACTAAGACCATCTCCGACACCCCCCTCCCCTTTCTTGATCTCACAGTCCCCATCACAGGTAATAGACTATTGACTGACGTCTATTACAAACCCACTGACTCCCACAACTATCTCGACTACACTTCTTCCCACCTTGGTTCCTACCCCACAGCTCCCCCTCCCCCTAGTCGCAACAGAGACAGTCCCCCTAGTCCTTACCTTCCACCCCATCAGCCGTCGCATACAACACATAATCCTCCGAAATTTCCACCACCCCCAACGGGATCCCACCACTAGCCTAATTTTCCCATCTCCACCCCTTTCCGCCTTCCGCAGAGACCGTTCCCTCCGCAACTCCCTGGTTAACTCATCCCTTCCCACCCAAACCACCCCCTCCCCAGGTACCTTCCCCTGCAATCGCAAGAGATGCAACACCTGTCCCCTATACCTCCTCCTTCGACTCTGTCCAGGGTCCCCGGCAGTCCTTTCAGGTTAGGCAGAGGTTCACTTGCACCTCCTCCAACCTCCTCTACTGTATTTGTTGTTCAAGATGTGGACTCTTATACATCGGCGAGACCAAACGTAAACTGGGCAATCGTTTTTCGCTAAACACCTTTGCTCAGTCCATCTGAATCTAACCTGATCTCCCGGTTTCTAAACACTTTAATTCTCTTTTTCATTCCCACACAGACCTTTTTGTCCTAGGACTCCTCCATTGTCAGAGTGAGGCTAAACACAAATTGGAGGAACAGCATCTCATATTTCACTTGGCCAGTTTACAGCCCAGTCGTATGAATATTGATTTCTCTAATCTCAGGTAGCCCTGGCATTCCCTCTCTCAATCTCTCCCCCACCCAAGTCGCACTAGTTTCTCATTTTCACCTAACAGCTAACAATGGCCTGCTTCCTTTCTCATTGTTACTTTTTTGCATATCTTTCATTCATTGTCCTTTATCCCTGTACATCATCATCTATATCTCTCATTTCCCTTATCCCTAACCAGTCTGAAGAAGGGTTTTGACCCGAAACTTCACCCATTCCTTCTCTCCAGTGATGCTGCTCCAGCTTTTTGTGTCTACCTGAGTAAACCTGCCAGGTTTGCGTCTGGTTGAGTTGTTAATCCAGACAGAATAGGTTTGGTAGGGTCAGGTCTGAGACCCAGCTCTTTGTCCTGGTTAATGATCTGCAAACAATCCTGGATAACAGAGGGCAGGCCGATCTTATTATAATGGGCTTTACCAAGGCCTTCGACAGCGTTCCCCACTGTAGGTTGATGGCTAAGCTTCACCACGTCGGCATCCGAAATAACATCTACTCCTGGATTGATTCATTCCTCACCAAACGACATCAAAAGGTTGTAGTAGATGATGAGTCATCACAACAATCTCCAGTTGAGTCCGGCGTGCCACAGGGAACGGTGTTGGGACCCTTGCTGTTCTTGATCTACATCAACGATCTGCCTGACAACCTGTCTTTGAGAGTGAGATTCTTCACAGACGACTGTATTGTGTATCGAGAAATCAGAGCTGCTGAAGATGCCAAGGTTCTTCAAAATGACATTAACAATCTTTGCAATTGGGAAACCAGTTGGCAAATGGGTTTCAATTACACCAAATGCTTTTCCATGAGAGTTATTCATAAAGTCAAGCCGATCATAAACCGGTACAAGATGGGAGACAACCTGCTTAAAGAAGTTGATCACCACCCATACCTGGGAGTAGAGCTCACATCTGGCCTAGCCTGGAACAGGCACATAAACCAGATTGCCGCATCTGGCCTAGCCTGGAACAGACACATAAACCAGATTGCCACAAAAGCAAACAGAACTTTGGGCCTTTTCAGAATAAATTTATCTGGCTGTGACAAACCAACAAAGGAGGTAGAGTACAGAACACTTGTCCGCCCACTGTTGGAATATTGCCAGACAATATGGGACCCTCACCAGAAAACTAACATATTCCTTGACAAGGTTCAGAGGCGAGCAGCACGGTTTGTTTGTAACGACTACTCAAGACAGTCAAGCGTCTCCGATATGTTAAATCGCCTTGGCTGGGATTCGCTGGAGTCAAGACGCACCAAAGCCTGCTTATGTACTGTCTACAAAGAGACTCATGGCATCATACCTCACTTCATTCAATCCAATACCCAGAAATCTACAAGACAGTCCTCAGGTCACTTCATTTATACTGGAATTAGAGCAAACAAAAATAGCCACGAACAGTCACTATATCCATGGACTATCCCAGAGTGGAACATCCTTCCCGACACCACCAGATGTGCACCAACCTTGTCACTCTTCAAGTTACAACTCGACAGCTTGGATATGGATCATCTCACCAAACTTGCCCACATAAAAATCTAAATGACCTTTTTTGCAACCGGTACCCACGCGAGCGAAACCTGCACGAGATCGCCCAGCTGTTGGCGGTTGTGCAGCAGAAAAACAGGTCAAGTTGGGTCTGCTGTTCTGACCCGAACCCACACACACAAGACAAACTGCCCATTCTCACCATATGTAAACATCACACCCGAGTTGCTAAACTCACAACAATGACTGGGTCAGTCAGCCCAAGCAGGGAAAAGCAACAAGCCTGGGTCGGGGGCAGAAGGACTGAATCAGATTGGTCGCAACCCAACTGATAGCTGAGCTGCTCTCTCAGTTGAACCTCCATGTTGGCATTTTTTTTTGCCATTCATGCAGATGAAGAGCACTAGCACTTAAATGCCACCATCGTACCTGCTTCCACCATCACTCCAGACAATGTGATCCAGGCACCTACTACTCTCGGGGTAAAAAATACTTCCCCTTTAAACTTTCTCCCTCTGACCTTAAAGCTATGCCTGCTACTCTTTGACATTTCCACCCTGGGAAAAAAGTTTTGACTGTTTGCCATATCTATGCCTCTCATAATTTTATATACTTCTGACAGAAGTCTCCCCTCAATCTCTGACATTTCAGTGAAAATAATCCAAGTTTGTCCAACCTCGCCTGACAGCTAACACCTTCTGATCCAGGCAGCCTTTGGGCAAGCCTCTTATACACCTTCTCCAAAGCCTCCACATCCTTCCTGTAATCGAGATAATGAAAGTTGTGCTGCATGAGAAAATTTATCTCAAATAGTCCTGCAGAAAGCGATTGCCTGTGCTTATTTAACCTGCACGAATTTTATATGCCTACATAAACAATTTGCGCATAATTTGTCTTAGCGATAAAATTTACATATATGTAGTGAGGAAAGTAACAGCAAATAATCATCATTCAATAAACCCATTTCAACACCAAATGAACACTGCTGCTGCTGCAGAATTAATGTTGCTTGAACTACAAGCAGAATTTGAACATGCTGTGAATGAACTGAAACAAAGAATAGACGAGACAGAAGGAAATGCAGTTACTGGAATCTTGGTCTGAAGAAGGATTCCGATGTGAACATTCCATCTACACATGCTGCCTGACCCGCTGAGTTCCTCCAGCACTTTGTGTTTTGCCTAAGATTAAACTTGTCAGTGGTGGGGAAATAAAAAAATAGAGTGTCTTTTCCTCAATATATGGAAAATAACAAAATATACACAACAAATGGCAAACCTATGCTGTTCTTTAAGATCTCTGCAGATCTTCCAAACCAGAACAGCAGATAAGCAGGAAAATCTCCATAGAAATTAATACAAACAATTTTACTTCCTACATGCAGGTACAGCAGGCAGTGAAGAAAGCCAATGGAATGTTGGCCTTCATAACAAGAGGAGTTGAGTATAGGAGCAAAGAGGTCCTTCTGCAGTTGTACAGGGCCCTAGTGAGACCGCACCCGGAGTACTGTGAGCAGTTTTGGTCTCCAAATTTGAGGAAGGATATTCTTGCTATTGAGGGCGTGCAGCGTAGGTTTACTAGGTTAATTCCCGGAATGGCGGGACTGTCATATGTTGAAAGGCTGGAGTGACTAGGCTTGTATACACTGGAATTTAGAAGGATGAGAGGGGATCTTATCGAAACTTATAAGATTATTAAGGGGTTGGACACGTTAAGAGGCAGGAAACATGTTCCCAATGTTGGGGGAATCCAAAACCAGGGGCCACAGTTTAAGAATAAGGGGTAGGCCATTTAGAACGGAGATGAGGAAAAAAATTTTCAGTCAGAGAGTTGTGAATCTGTGGAATTCTCTTCCTCAGAAGGCAGTGAATGCCAATTCTCTGAATGCATTCAAGAGAGAGCTAGATGGAGCTCTTAAGGATAGCGGAGTCAGGGGGTATTGGGAGAAGCCAGGAACGGGGTACTGATTGAGAATGATCAGCCATGATCATATTGAATGGCGGTGCTGGCTCGAAGGGCCGAATGGCCTACTCCTGCACCTATTGTCTATTGTCTACAGCTTGAATACTAATTGAACAAAGCAATGGAAAATAAATTCAGCTTGCATCAAAAAACAGGTATGAGACAGTTGCTGTAACAAGCAACTTTAATGAGAGGCTGATATAAATCTACATTGGAGTCTCATCAGATTATGATTGGCAAGATACACAATACTTATAGACAACCTGTTTAAATGGGCAAGTGCATTCTGTACTGAAAACAGAAGAGATGTTGTAATTTTTTGAAACTGCTTCAGTGAAGACAACCATGAGATATGAGATGCTGGTTACCGTCATAAGTCACAGGAGCAGAATGAGGCCATTCGGTCCATCGAGTGTACGCCACCTACTCATGGCTGAGCTATCTTTCACCCCCAAACCAATTCTCCTGCCTTTTCCCCATAATCTTTGACAACCTTCCTGATCAAAAACCTATCAATTTAAAATACCCAATGACGTGGCTTCCACAGCCGTCTGTGGCAATGAATTTCACAAACACACCACCCTTTGAATAAAGATATTTCTCATCATTTTCTTTCGAAAGGTGAAGCCTGTAAATCACAGGCGTCAGAGCAGAGATGGCTCCGAGGATCACAATTAAGCATTGGAACATTACAGAGCAGGTAAAAGCAATAACAAATCAGGACATTTTCTTAGCCTTTTGTTGCAGGATGGCCACAGATTAATTCAAGCAATAGGTATTCTGTGGATAATAGTCATATTGCTCTAATTATATTTGCCCTCTGCATTTGTGCTTGAATTTCAGCCAAGACAGTGCTCAGGCAGGCCTACTGTCCCATGTAAACCTAGACCCCAATCTTTCTGTTTTGCTCTCTCCAAAGGGGAAGTGACAGATTTGTTGCGTTTTGCAGCCACAAACTTTGTTGATGCAGATGCATTGCAAACTCATAAATGTCAACTCAAATAATTGTAGCGTTTCTGAAAGAACTCAAATTCTTGAATTGAAAGCCAGGGTTTGGATTGGCTTGAAACCATCCACTAACCAGGGCAGCCACTCCTCTTTCTCTCTTCCTTCATTTTTCTCCGTTTTTTCTTTACTTCCTTTGTTTCTGACTATCACCAACCTGAACCTTTCCCTCTCTATTCACTTAGTTTATTTTACTTTAGAGATACAGCACGGAAACAGGCCCTTCGGCCCACCAAGTCCACACCGACCAGAGATCCCTGCAAACTAACACTAACCTTACACACACTCGGGACAATTTTTCATTTATACCAAGCCAATTAACCTACAAACCTGTACGTCTTTGGAGTGTGGGAGGAAATTGAAGATCCTGGCTAAAACCCATGCGATCATGGGGAGAACATACAAATTCCGTACAAATAGCACCCGTAGGGATAGAACCCGAGTCTCTGGCGCTGTAAGGCAGCAACTCTACCTCTACGCCATCATGCTGCCCTTCACACAAACTCTCCCCGCCCCTCCCTCCAGTCTCCCACTCATCTAACTACACCATCACACATTCTTACCTCTGCTTGAAGCACTACGCAGTTTCCTTCTGCACCGTTGAAACATATTGGGATTCCATTATTGTTTTACAGTCTGATTAAAACAGCAATCGCATGATTTCTAATCATCTAATGATTGTGTTATTTTTTTGAATTAGCTGATCGCCATATTTATAATGTTGTGTTATTAATGATGTCAATCATTTTACATAACATTATGATGTAATATTATGCAGTATTAATAATAATCATGTGACAATATTAATAATAATCATGTGACAATATGTGATAAATATTTATGTTTTTACATATTTTAATGATAAACTGGTTGAAATTTTGTGTTATTTCCAGTTTATTTCATGATATTGCTTTCTTATTATACTATGAAATTTACCTTTTGATTTGAATCCACATTTCTTAATAGCTGGAAGAGCATTCCTTAAAAGTTTGATGTCTTTTGCATACAAGCTGGCTCTAAAAAGCTTGAAAAGGTATGCAAAGCTTACTGGTGTTGTTCATACAATTTCTTGCAGTTTAGCACAAAAATTCAAGGCAACTCATACTTTCTGCCATGTGTAGGAAAAATAACTGCAGATGCTGGTTTAAATCGAAGGTAGATACAAAATGCTGGAGTAACTCAGCGGGTCAAGCAGCTTCTCTGGAGAGAAGGAATGGGTGACGTTTCGTGTCGAGACCCTTCTTCAGACTTTCTGCCATGTGGTTTGTTAAGTAAATTGTTTACTGGGAGTTGCCTCTAGTAAGAAGATGAATGGTACAACCTGGGGGAAGTTGATGAGAATTTAGGGACAATAAAATTGGAATTGATGTAGGATTAGAGTAGATGGGTCAGAGTGGACTCGGTGGGCTAGTTTCTGTCCTGCACCTCCATGACCAATGATTGGAATATGGGGGAGCACAAGTTGAGTTTATCCTCCACTGTGTATATATTTTTCAGTCCTTAGTGTGCGAGTAATGATATCAGAAGCCACATACTGTTAAATTCATCTCCACTTCCCTATTAAGGTTCTTTAAAACCCAATCATTGGAGCTGTATCTGGCACCTGGGGCTCACAATTCTGTTGATGGTTCATTTGCATCACACGGCTTCCAGAGAGCAAAAAAACAATTATGATTGCACATACGAATCAATTAATGCTACAATATTAGAATTGTCCATGGAATTCACTGACACTGAATTTGTGTGTCTCAGAGATGGACAGTTAAGTTCAAACATCAATAACAGAAGTACTCCACTCCTAACTTTTAGGAATGATTTTTGAGAGTAAATGTGACTATTTTCCATTTACAGGTTTCAATGGTTGCTGAATTCCAAGTGAATTCTTCTTAATTGCTCTCTGGAAGAACAGAGCCTAGATACCATCTAACATTGGTAGAGCTGTCACAATGGAACTTGGTATAAACTTCAGAGTTTCTGCACTGTTACTATTTTAAATCCTGACTGAATTTAATCCGATAAACAAATATTTTCCCTGATGCCTTTCTGATGATCTCCCCACCCGTCACCCACATGCTGGTGACCATGTCTTTCTGTTTCCAGCAGCAATCTCTTGCTGCCCAATATCATTTTTTTTGCTGGTCAATGCTTTCAGAAGATGGAGTCCACGAGAGGCTACCATTGATAAATCTTGGGTCTAAGACTGCAAAAACCACATCAAGAGTACCAAATGTAATAGACGGGTTTGGTGGAGGTGCACCTGGAAGAGCTGTTTAGATCTTTGGATGAAGATGAGGTAGCAGATGAGGGACAGTTGTTACAGCTCCAATGATTGAAAGGGAAAGTGCCTGGGAATGGTGAGGGCTGGGTGGACAGGGATGTGCCAAGGAGTCATGGAGAGAGGGTGGTCTCTATGAAGAGCAGGTGTGGCGAAGGAAGATGTCACTGCAGATTGGATCATGAAGCTGGTGGAGACAACGGGAAATAATGTGTTGGCTGCTGAGGCTGGTGGGGTGATAGGTAGGAACTAGGGGAAGCTAGCCTTGTTCTTTCTGGGGTAAAGTGCGGTGAGGGCAGAAGTGCAGGAGATAAAGGAGATATGGGTGAGTGCTTGGTCAAGCACAGGGGAGCGGGATTAAGTGCTTCTCTAATATCCTCTTATGTCTAGGATCTCCTCAAACGCTCTGCCATGTTGGTGTCGGTAATCAGCTGCTGAATTACACTTCATGCTATTCAATAGTTCGGCTGGTAAAATAGCAGTGCACATCTTAGTTGAGTTTATTGTCATGTATACCGAGGTACAGTGAAAAGCTTTTGTCGCATGCTAACCAGTCAGCGGGAAGACAATACTTGTTTACAATTGAGCTATTTACCGTGTATAGATACTGTACATGATAAAGGGAATAACGCAAATAACGTTTAGTTCAAGATAAAGCTAGTAAAGTCCGATTTAAAGAGAGCTCGAGTGTCTCCATGGATGTAGATAATAGTTCATTATTGCTCTCCAGTTGTGGTAAGATGGTTCAGTTGCCTGATAACAGCTGGGAAGAAGCTGTCCCTGAATCTGGAGGTGTGCATGTTCACACTTCCATACCTTTTGGCCGATGGGAGAGCATGTCTTTCTGTTTCCAGCAGCAATCTCCTGCTGCCCGATATAATTTTTTTTGCTGGTCAATGTTTTCAGAAGGTTGAGTCCACGAGAGGCTACCACAAGGGAGGGGCCAGGGTGCGACTCGTCCTTGATTACGTTGGTGGCCTTGCCAAGGCAGCGTGAGGTATAAATGGAGTCAATGGAAGGGACTTCAAAGGAGATGCGTAAAAGGATAATGTAGATAATATTTTAATCTTAACTGGTTAACTTAGTAATTAATCATGCATCCAAGAAGGGAAGTTCTTTGGTAGCATAAAAAGTCGGATGTATGGTGCTGTGTCTGTTGTTACTAGGTAACCAAACATGTTGGAGCTTCACAAGAATCTCTGTCTGTTGCCAAGAAACTTGAATCACCTCTTACTGGTTTGAGACTGCTGCTTTGCCTTGCTAGGCTGCTGACTTATTAATTAGGAGTGGTGAAAACAATTACATTGTTTTTGATAGATGATTTAAATAAATATATCAGCATGTCACCGTAATCTCTTTAGCACTCGAACTGCTTGATCTGGCTTTATATCCACAAATTTGCCCCTCTATCTTCTCAGGAGTATCCTAAAGAAGGTCGAAAAATAGGCATGGAAACTTGTTTCCTGATTATCCTATGAGTACTAGTCGAGGCCTGGGATAAATCATAACCCTATCCTCTTGTGTGGATTAAATATTAGCTCGTAGTCTATCTTAAACAAAACAAAACATACCATTGGAATCAAAACATTTCACATGTTAAAGAATAATTAGGCAGGAGCGAGAACCGTTTTTTAATGCAGTCTTGTGAATCTTTGAACTTCTCTTCCCAAGAGGCTGTAGAGGCTGTTTCTCAGTTATATTAAAGACAGAGATTGATAACTTTATTGATGCAAAGGAAATCAAGGGATATGGGGTTAGTGGTGCTGAGGTAAAAGATCAGCCACCTTATCTCTACTTCCTGTTTTAAGTTGCAGTTAATTTTTATTTACATCTCAAATTCTTTAACAAGCTACAAAAACACATTCAAATATTTTGCAAGGAAGATTATTTCACAGAACAGCAATCAAACTGTCTGGCTGTTTGAGTAAGTACAGCTAGATTTTCAGGGTATTAGTACAGTCTGGAACGAGAGGAATAATCAACACAAACTTCAGCTTGAAGAACCTGCTCCAGGTTGTATCTGCCTTACAGCGTTCTCTTCCACTTGAATTGCGACTGTTATTAATTGACATAGAACTTTGAATCACTAAATCAAATTACTTTTTTTTTAAAAAATTGTCACTTTATTCATTCTTAACATTTGGAATGTTTGTATATGCCAGAAACGTAGTATTTTTACAGCCAGCTAAACCTGAGTTAGTGACATAAGCAGCAGAGGTGCAGAGGTAGAGTTGCTCTCTTACAGCACCAGAGACCCGGATCGATCCCAACTATGGGTGCTGTCTGAACAGAGTTTGTATATTCTCCCTGTGACTGTGTGAGTTTTCTCCAGGTGCTCTTGTTTCCTCCCACACTCCAAAGATGTTTAGGTTTGTAGGTTAATTGGCTTTGGTAAAATTGTTAATTTTCCCTAGCGTGTAGGACATTGCTGGTGTTTGGGGTGATCGCTAGTTGGCATTGACTCGTTGGGCCGAAGGGCCTGTTTCCGTGCTGCATCTCTATAGACAATAGGTGCAGGAGTAGGCCATTCGGCCCTTCGAGCCATCACCACCATTCAATGTGATCATGGCTGATCATTCTCAATCAGTACCCCGTTTCTGCCTTCTTCCCCATATCCTTAAGAGCTCTACCTAGCTCTCTCTTGAAAGCATTCAGAGAACTGGCCTCCACTGCCTTCTGAGGCAGAGAATTCTACAGATTTACAACTCTCTGACTGAATTTTTTTTTCCTCATCTCTGTTCTAAATGGCCTACCCCTTATTCTTAAACTGTGGCCCCTGGTTCTGGACTCCCCCAACATTGGGAACATGTTTCCTGCCTCTAACGTGTCCAACCCCTTAATAATCTTATATGTTTCAATAAGATCCCCCCTCATCCTTCTAAATTCCAGTGTATATAAGCCTAGTCGCTCCAGCCTTTCAACATACGACAGTCCCGCCATTCCGGGAATTAACCTAGTAAACCTACGCTGCACGCACTCAATAGCTGGAATAACCTTCCTCAAATTTGGAGACCAAAACTGCACACAGTACTCCAGGTGCGGTCTCACTAGGGCCCTGTACAATTGCAGAAGGACGTCTTTGCTCCTATACTCAACTCCTCTTGTTATGAAGACCGACTTTTGGCTTTGGCTTTGGCTTTCTTCACTGCTAAAGTCTAAAGTGAAGTCTAAAGTCAAAAGTAAAAATGTTTTCAGCATTTTCCTGGGTGGAACTTCTTCTGATCTCCTTCCCCTCCAGGTGATGGGAGCAACAAAGTAGAAAGCCCTCCAGTTTTCCACGGTCTTCTCATTGACGTTATCGCTCACACTTTCAGCAGTGGCACATGATTCACCACACGTGCAATTTCTGGATACTGCTTCTCTCTTTGATTTAGCGGGAAGTATCTATTCTTGGGTCCAATGCTTTTCTACAGCAAGGTCCTTGTCCATGCCCATGAACTGTGTGGTCAGATTACTCAAATGTTGGAAAAAGTTGCCTTAGCAACATTGAGAGAAAGTTCCATGGCCAGCTTCTTAATAGCTGTGGCTGCCTGATTAGTATGCAAGGGGTTGGTGTCGTTGTGAGTCATGCTTAAGGCACCATGAATATGTGTGATAGGCACAATGGTCTTCCATCAATTTATATATTCATGTGATTAGCAATATGTTTGTAAGTTATTTAATTTGTTATCAAAATATTTGCTTAAAGAAATCAGCAATTTAAGGGAACATTTATGTTAAAGTTGAATCATGGAACTATCTCATGATCTGAATTGCACCAAAGTTGCTGCATTGGAAGCTTAAAACAAAGCGAAAAGAAAATTGCAGCAAGTGGTCTTGTCAAAGTGAACTGTCTATCAGTATTCAATCTGCTCCTTGGGCCTGATGTGGACACTTGTCAATAGATAGACAGGAACAATTATTCAAAGCGAATGAACAGAAGACAGTGATCAACAGCAACCAATGAAATACCGCGACAGGCGGTCAATGAAGATAATTTATCCAGGCAGCACTGTTTGACTACTGCACACAGTAATAAAACATCAAGCATTCACTCCTCATCACAGTGGCACTGCATATAAAATCAGAAAAAGAAAATCCTTCAAGTTGGCTCGGATTTTTGCAGTCTTGAGAGACTGTGTGCAATTTACAACTGTGGAACTATGTGATTCCTTATGCAAGGATTAACAGGACTTTTATCTTAATTCTCTTGGCATTACAATCAAAGGCTGATTATGAACAATGTTAATGTGTAATCACGTGACAAATGTATGCTTGTATTCATACAGCCCATAATAAAGTCAATGTTTTGTGATATGCTCTTATCATCCTGCTGATAACTATTTGATAGATAAGAAAATCAGGAACATTTAACCTCTTGATATGTAGCAGCCAGTTAGTTATAAATGAATTACCACTTCATGAATACAGAATTTGCATATGTTGCACCAGTTGTGGTTCGATCAAAAATAAAGCAGCATTACATGATCAGATCAATTCATTTTGTAGAAAGTAATAGTATTTGATACAGACCCCTTGCATAGAATTTCATGAGCTAGCTTTTCTCTGATATTACAACCAATCATTTCCACACACACATACACATCTTTTTTTTGCATGTTTTTGGGTCGCAAATGGGCAGAAATCTGTCACAAAGTTCTAGAATCCAATTGCTTCCTCCCCCCCTTCCCAGCCCATCCAGGTTCAACATGGGCTCACAAAGCACAGTGAAATTTTGGTCTTGTGTCTCTCAAAAGCTGGCAATAATGTCTTAAGTTTGATTCATGTATTTTCTTACCAAGATTAAATACTTAATCAAAATATGAATTATTCTACATAATAGCACCTTAAAAGACATTCCATCTAAGTCGTTAAAACATTATTCACTATTTGATATTATAATTATAAATACAAGTCTGTCCCAGTCAAACGCTGCAGAGCATCATGTCCAAGCTTTGAGGCATTTCTGAGCTATATATATATATATATATATTTATATATACACCTTCGATTTGTACCAGCATCTGCAGTTATTTTCCTATATTATATATATATATATATATATATATATATATATATATATAATAAAGTTGTGTAAATTTGAACTTAAATGAATCATCATTCTAAATTGTGTTTTACTAATGCAAAGAAAGAATAATTAACATACCTGGAATTGGAATAATGGGAATGCTTTCGTTAGGAACTACCCGGGGTGAATTGCTATCCTCCACATAGAAGTGCGCTGTCTGAAAGCACTTTCTGAGGAGAAATAAACAATGCAGTTTTGTTTTCACTATATGCAATAAACTTAATAAACACAGACAAAATCTTAAAGCTTTGAAATAGTGGGTGCTTGTAAATAAATCCCTGGCACAGCAATCATTTACATTTGCCATTCATTGTCAATCATTTAGATATTTCTGAAGAACCTTTGAAAAGAATCATCAAAGAAATATAATGCCTGCTCATCTAAATTCAGCTCCTAGTAGTGCATCAAAGGCAAGATTCACCAGTTTCCAAAGTTAATACAATTACACCTCCATTTTCAAAGAAAAAACTTTTCAAAATGAATAAGCTCTCTGCCTATCATTTTCAGGATATTTAGAGGAACAAGAAAACACCGAATCTCAAGCAGAGAAAGAGAAATCAATAGATTTGTTCCTGAATGGACTGGGGCCCAAGGAGGATGAAAATCTTTACACCACAAAGAAGGATTGAAGCAAAACAGTTTCTGAGGGTTAAAGATGTGTGGCACCACAAACCTCTCCATACTGTACCTGTATTTGATGCAAAGTAACGAGCACAAATTGGTCATCATTGAGAAAGCGCGGCCAACGAAAGCACACAGAGCTGTGAACAGCCTTTGCATGGTGATGTTGACTGAAGCTGGACTCTAAAACTCCAGCGTCATTGCTCATCTGATTTAATGTCTTTCCTTGGGCTGGAACTGAATATCAAATGAGCCTCTCGGTGCTCTAGTGACAGAAGGAGGGGCTGCTGTGTTCATCAGGGGCTTCTAACAAAAGGATTATTACACCACAATGAAGCCCTTAATAAACCATTTGGGAGCACCTGCATGCAGCCCTAATGTGGCTGTTTCCCGATTCATGTAAATTTACTGTTATCACTCTAAAAACAACAAAAAAATATCCCTTATGTTTTTCCTCTGCACTGTTTTGTTACATGGGGTGATCTCACACTTTATAATTGGTGAGCTGTAATTACTGGCTGCTAATTAAGGCACTCAGCACAACTCAACTACAGTTACAGCTTTTGATTTTTTTTGTTTTGAGTTTAATGCTACATAAGACATAATATATTAAAATACCTGACAAGTGTGTACATAGAACTAAATTACTGCATTCACAAATTTGATTAGTCTGGATGAAAAACCACATAATTCAAAACCCACAGATATTCAGAAGCTTAATTTTCCACTTTTCTCAGCAGCATTTTATTTTATTTTGACTTTTAGAGTTGAGTTGGGAAAAATGAAGCTTAATTAATTATGTTTATCTGGTTATTCAATATTATCTTTTACAATGTCATTTGGAAACGATGATAGTACATGTGAACAGCAATACAATTTTAAAAAAATCATAACTTAGCAAAATTACATTTTTAAGGGCATCTTTAAAGCTAATTAAACGTGAATCACAGAAAGAGATGAGAATGACTCAGAGTGCATCTGCAAAACTGATCTCAAACTAATGCGTGGGTTCAGTGTAAGATCTCTCAAAAATAATTAGAAGGAAAGCTCAAAGCATAACCCCAATTTTCCCAGCCCACGTGGGTAGAATGGGGCAGATGCGACAGTTTAAATATCAAAAATCCCATTCCCTTGACACTGGCTGCCACCAATATCAACTGATCAATCAAGTTCAGGAAAAGCACCTTCCAGGAGTAGGCAGGTGGCTGATAAATAATTGCAAAGCTGTAGACAGAATTTTACAGATGGGCTCCAACACCCCAGGTCACACTTCACCTAAACTGACATCATCCAGATGTGGAGGGGCCTTTCTTGCTGGGCTGATAATCCCAGAAACTATCAGCAACATGAACGGTAAACCACAACGGAGAAATATTACACTGGGAACAGCCTTGGCAGTTGACAGAAATTTACAAGACAGTCCTCAGGTCACTTCAATTATACCAGAGTTAGAGCAAACCAAAAATAGCTACCTACAGTCACTATATCCCCGACTCCACCAGATGTGCACCAACGTTGCCACTCTTCGTCACAGCTTGACAACTTGGACATGGATCATCTCACCAAACTTGCCCACATAAAAATCTAAATAACCTTTTTGCAACCAGTACCCACGCGAGTGAAACCTGCACGAGATAGCCCAGCTGTTGGCGGTTGTGCAGTAGAAAACAGCAACAGAAACAAAACCTCGATCTATGGTTAACTGGCTTTCAAAACTATAAAGTGCTTCAGAAATTATTAAACATTAAATAAATCACTTTAAAATAATTAAAACCTTGATCAAATAAGAAATAATTTAAAAATAAATACTTTTTTCCTTTTCTTCCCTGTAGCCCCACGATCCCCAATTGCATTCAAAGGACTCAGCGTCTGTTCACCAAGTTTGACCTCAGCATGAATCTTGGAGAAGCAAACATGGAGTTCCACCACTGGAACCCATAAAGACGATGATTCATTCAAAGCAGCTGGAATTTACCAATCTGAAACTACAGAGTGGCTCACAGTATTTCCTGAACCTTGCTGATATTCCTCTTTCTCTGTTCAGTCAACGTGAACCAAGAGACAAAAGACAGTGCAGCTTTGTTGTGAGAGTTCAATTGCCTTTTTAAACAGGCCCCTGGCTGACCCTTGGCAATTGCACCAACAAACTTGGCTGATGTCCAGCTGTGGCAGCCAAACAGATGTGAATGCCAATCGTTATCATGAGCCCAGGCAATTAAATGGCTGGATATTCTGCAATGAGAGCTCATCTCAGCTCCCAGCCATGCTGCTACTTACACTTCAGGACATGACAGCTTATTTAGCTCTTGTCTGGGTGGGCACTGCTGAAATCATGTTCAGAATCCCTCTGAAAATTATTGCATGCAAATTGACCACTGTATCTACATGAAAACAGTGAATAGTCTTCAAAAAATATGTTGAGTACTATAAACCATTTTGTGTCATCTAGAGATGTAATCATCCAGTGTGTAAATGTACTGCAGGCAATTCACTGAGGCTTCTTTGACTCCCTTCTGTCAAATGCCGATCCTGAGAAGAGCAGAAGAAACATAAAGAAGATTTTTGACCCATAATGTCACCCATTTTTTCCCTCCAGAGATGCTGCCTGACCTACTGAATTACTCCAGCATTTTGTGTCCATCTTCGCATTATAAGAAACCATTGCCTGCCAGTTGCCCTCCAATCTGCAATGATTCTAACTTGGGTACATTTTGCTGATCCTGGACAAACCCCTGGTTCAGTAAGTCCCACTTACACCCACATATGAAAATTAATAATAAAAATACAGTTTTATTTGCTTCTGCTGAGAATGAGATTCTGAACGCATTTGAGAGACAATATGGATATGCAGGAAACAGAGGGATGTGGATCATGTGCAGACAGAGGTTATTAGTTTAACTAGGCATTATGTTCAGCATGGATACTGCAGGTTGAAGGGTTTATTCTTGTGCTGTTTTATGTAGTACCTAAATCAGCCTGCGTAAAATCTATCGAGTTAAAATCGGGACCAAAGTCATTGGATCTTTACTAGGCGCATGCAAGATGGGTAATGGAAAAAAAATAGTCGGTTGTACATTCCATCACTAGCAGAATGTGGCTGCATTGTGCATCATCAATTTTAATAGTACCTCCCACACTTGTAGTGGGATGGGAACATTATTCAATGCAAGCTTTCTTTCAAGTCATTCACTATCCTAACTTAAAGATGCTTTATCTTTACTGCTGTATCTAATCCCAGAACTACCTCTTCAAAATCATTACGGACATATCTTCAGCAGATCTGCCTCAAGAAGGAATTACAATCACCTTCTCAAGTGCAATTAGGAATAAGATGCATGCTGCCCTGCCTCAAACACTTGCACCTAGTAAATTAATAAAATATGGTATTAATGATGAGATAAAAGCATTCATCTCCTTGGATCAAAAAGGGATGCATGCACATATGCTCGTTCCTGTGAACAGCAGAACTAGTTTCCTCTCTCATTCCATTCTTAGTAATTGTTCATTCTTATCAGTCTTATGTGCTTTTGATGCCATTTATAACAATATTGTGGAGGTATGGTTACCATATCAAATGATCTTTGTGCAGTTTTTGGATTACAGATAAAATTGATGTACGGATTAATACACATTGCACTAATATTCAATTTCTTTAGTATCATTTCTTATTGTGCCCTGAAACGATATACATTTTGTATGCACATAAGTGAACTTGGAGTGACTTAGCAGGTCTGGCAGTATATGTGGAGGGAATGGACACATATCGTTTTGGGTCAGACTGATGTTAACTTCTGAAAAATGACATTTCAACACTTTATTTGGCAGCATTATCTATGCGTTTAATTTAATTTACTTTTCCCATTTGTGACCACTCAAAGACTGATTTCCCTCTAATGTTTTGAAGGGCAATTTGTTTAATAAGGAACAATCATTGTTCCCCCCTCTAACGATGAACACATTTTTAGGACAGTATTAATTTATATTTTCAGGATGAAAGAATATAGTAAAGGAAAATTGATCAAACATCAAACAGAATATGATAACCAAAGCAAAAGGATAATTGACAGGTCAAGTTCCTAATTATTTCTCAAAATTATGCTTTCCATGTTTTGTATATTTAGCTGATCAGATGGGATGCATAGTTTTCAATGTCTATTTGAGATATGTCTGGTAAGAAGCATTCTTTTAAACCGATTGTCAAGCACCAGGTAAACATACATGATCATTGCTGGGACATTTCCCCCCAAAGGAAGCAACACAAATATTAGAAAGGAAATAAATTGCCAGGAGTCGTGGTGGAGGCAGATTACGATAGTCACATTTCAGAGGCATTTATCTTGGCATCATGTTCGGCACAGAAATTGTGGGCTGAAGGGCCTGTTCCTGTGCCGTACTGTTCTGTGTTCCATTAAACCTATCCATGTATAATGTCTATGGAGTCTGACACTAATAATTTATGGAAAAGTGTAATGATCACAAAAATAAAGTAATTACTTCTGGATTTAATAAATTATGCTTCTCTCTTTGATTCTTTGTGTCAGCTGATCACTTCATGATGGATCACTGTAGCCATAAGCTATTTTATGGATAGAAACAAGAGCTGAAGAGTGGGGATACAGTGTTTTGATGAGTTGAATTTGCTTGACTTTCTCGGGTAGACGAGAATAAATCTAGTAAAAGTTCCCTCAAGAGATTAAACAAACGTGGGAGGAGCTATAATGACATAGATTGAAGGTAGGCTGTGGATGATGTGTGTGTAGCTGAGATGAAGATGTGAGGCATGAACCCTTTCTCATTGTCAAGGAAGCAATTATTCCAATTGTTAAAATGCACACATGAAACAAACATTCCCTATAACGGTGGACCATTACACTCAAGAGCCTTGTAACTGCACAATTATGTTGCTGAATTACCACATTCACACAAAGATTTGATTTGTGTGATATTCCAAAACTGCTATAACACAAAATAATCCACAGAAAAAACTGATTAACATTGCAATAAGACCTCAGATAACCGCCTTCCAGCTTTCCAAAAGCTGAATGCATTGTTTAATCCCCTTGGAGCCATGGTATTCATCCCAGTGGGGCTGATATCGCCTTGGGTCTCATCAGCAAGTAGACAGTGCAATGGCCACATATGGGGCAAAGGAAGGAACTGATGCAAATCATCAGTAAAGAAGGATAAATCTAAATCAACTACAAAGGCTCGATTCTAATTGCCCTCTTAATCCCTTGAACAGTCTGTATGTGAAATTGGAAATACAACAATAAAACATTCAAAAGAAAATGCTTCAAAATT
Organism: Rhinoraja longicauda; assembly: GCF_053455715.1. Taxonomy (NCBI): domain Eukaryota; kingdom Metazoa; phylum Chordata; class Chondrichthyes; order Rajiformes; family Arhynchobatidae; genus Rhinoraja; species Rhinoraja longicauda. Next base: position 41,639,063 of record NC_135969.1, read on the forward strand.
GGATTATAATTTTGATATGAAAAGGCAGTAAAGCATTAGTCAATAACATTAATCTTTCAGTTTATGTGTTAGAAGCTAGAATATGTACAGCAATGCTCAGATATTTTTTCAGAACAATTTTGTCATTGCTGTACATTAGAAATAAGTGCTTCTCAGTTTTATTTTGTACTAAAACATCTTTAGCAAACTGGAGGAACTCAAACGCATTAAAACATTGGTACTATGACAACATTTAAAAGACATTTAGACAGGTACACACATAAGAATAGTTTAGAGGGCTATGGGCCAAATGTGGGGAGGCGAGACGAGCGTAGATGGGGCATCTTGGTCAGCATGGGAAAGTCGGGCAGACCAGCCTGTTTCCTTGCTGTATGACTCTATCATTCTAAGCTTAGGTGAACTCAGGACCATTTCAAAAGGCAAATACTGAATATGTTTAAGAAAATTACAGAAGTGCTTACATCATTTTTAGACTCACTGGAGTCTTATTCTCGAATGAACGCAGTTATCATATATATATGTCAATTAGATAGCTCTAAATGACGAGTAAGTTTTCTTAACCAGGAAAGGATCTATTTTGCAATGAACTACAACAGCATATTTTATAATAATAATAATAATAATAATAATATTCATTTATTGTCATTGCAACGAGTACAACGAAATTAAAAAATAGCCAATCCTGACGGTGCGTACAAACATATATGCAATAAATGCAAAAACAAATAAATACATAAATACAATTAAATACAATTATGTTAAGTACAAAGATTTTTTAGTGTTGCCTAGTGCAAAGGTAGTGTTCAGTTCTCGTATGGCCCTGGGGTAAAAACTGTTCTTAAGTCTGTTTGTTCGGGATTTTATCGACCTGAAACGTCGACCAGAGGGCAGATGAACAAACAGACGGTGGCCGGGGTGGGATGGATCTTTTATTATTTTGCCTGCTCTACTGAGGCAGCGTAGGCTGAACAGGTGCTCCAGGGAGGGCAGTGAGCAGCCGATGATTTTCTGGGCCGTCGTGATGACCCTCTGAAGGGCCTTCCTGTCCTTTTCTGAGCAGCTGGCATACCATGTGGTTATACAGTATGCCAGCACACTCTCGATGGAGCAGCGATAGAAGGACAACATGAGCTTCTCCTGCAGGTTGGTTTTCCTGAGGATCCTCAGGAAGTGGAGTCTCTGCTGTGCCTTCTTTACTGTGGTGATGGTGTTGGTAGACCAGGTGAGATCCTCTGCGATGTGCGTACCCAGGAACCTGAAAGCTGGTACCCTTTCCACACAGACCCCATTGATGTAGAGTGGGTCGTAATCTCCACTGGTTTTCCTAAAGTCAATTATAAGTTCCTTTGTTTTGGAGGAGTTCAGGACCAGATTGTTCACTGAACACCATGCTGCCAGCCTTTGGATTTCATCCCTATAGGCTGTCTCATCTCCTTCTGAGATGAGTCCAACCACAGTCGTGTCATCCGCGAACTTGATGATGGTGTTGGTGGGATGGGTGGGGGCGCAGTCGTGAGTGTAGAGGGAGTAAAGGATGGGGCTCAACACACAGCCCTGTGGTGAGCCGGTGCTCAGTGTAATGGTGGAGGAGAGGTGAGGGCCTATTTTGACTGTCTGGGGGCGGTTGGTCAGAAAGTCCTTGATCCATTTGCAGATGGTTTGGGAAAATCCAAGGTCGGAAAGTTTGGTGACCAGTCTGCTCGGGATGACCGTGTTAAAGGCAGAGCTGAAGTCGAGGAAGAGCATCCTCACATAGCTCCCCTGGTGTTCAAGGTGGGTCAGTGCAGTGTGAAGAGCAGTGTCGATGGCATCCCCTGTAGACCTATTTGCTCTGTAGGCAAACTGGTGTGGGTCGAAGGTGGGTGGGAGGCTGGTTTTGATGTGCTGCAGGACCAGTCTCTCGAAGCACTTTGTGATGACCGGTGTGAGTGCTACCGGACGGTAGTCGTTAAGACTGCTGATGACAGACTTTTTCGGCAGTGGGATGATTATGGCGGACTTCAGGCAGGGAGGGATGGTGGATTTTAAAAGGGACAGGTTGAAGATTTTTGTGAAGACCTCAGATAATTGGTCTGCACATTCCCTCAGCACTCTGCCCGTCACACCATCGGGGCCTGCAGCTTTCCTGGGATTCACTGCTCTGAGCACGCGCTTAACATCATACTCCTGCACAGTGAAGGTGTTGCTGTCAGGTGCTGTCTCACAGTAATGGTGGAGGAGAGGTGAGGGCCTATTTTGACTGTCTGGGGGCGGTTGGTCAGAAAGTCCTTGATCCATTTGCAGATGGTTTGGGAAAATCCAAGGTCGGAAAGTTTGGTGACCAGTCTGCTCGGGATGACCGTGTTAAAGGCAGAGCTGAAGTCGAGGAAGAGCATCCTCACATAGCTCCCCTGGTGTTCAAGGTGGGTCAGTGCAGTGTGAAGAGCAGTGTCGATGGCTCACAGTGGTTGAAGCAAATTTAATGTATGCAAACAATTTGAAAAGTTTTACCAAATATATTTCTGTATTATCATTTATTTTCTATGGTGGTTTTATTTGATACAATGAGACATTACAATAATTTAAGATAATGAAATATATCTATTTTCCAAAATAAGAGAGTTCTATGTACAGTGACAGCACCCCCATCTCTGAAACTGAAAGTAGTTACTTCAAGTTCCACTCCAGTGATTCAAGAATATAGATTTTTACATGAAATGTAAAATCAAACTCCTGTCATTCCTTTCCAGTAGTTGTAAATTAACCTTTGGCATCAATGATAGAAGATCGGGGTAGCCAGTATTTGGTTTTAAAGTAGTATTACCAAAACACATCTGGACATTATGTCTAGGAAGGAACTGCAGATGCTGGTTTAAACTGAAGATAGACGTAAAAAGCTGGAGTAACTTAGCGTGACAGACAGCATTTCTGAGTGGGTGAGGTTTTGGGTTGAGACCCTTCTTCAGACCTGAAGTCAAGGTCTGAAGAAGGGTCTAGACTGAACCGTCATCCATTCCTTCTCTCCAGAGATGCTGCCTGTCCTGCTGAGGTACTTCAGCACTTTGTGTCTATGTTCCCATACTGATCTTTCTGTCCTGGGCTTCCTCCATTGCCAGAGTGAGGCCACATCCAAGCTGAAGGAGCAGCCCCTCATGTTCCGCTTGGGAAGCTCACCCAACAGTATGAACATTGAACTCTCGAGTTTAGACAATAGACAATAGGTGCAGGAGTAGGCCATTCAGCCCTTCGAGCCAGCACCGCCATTCAATGCGATCATGGCTGATCACTCTCAATCAGTACCCCGTTCCTGCCTTCTCCCCATACCCCCTCACTCCGCTATCCTTAAGAGCTCTATCCAGCTCTCTCTTGAAAGCATCCAACGAACTGGCCTCCACTGCCTTCTGAGGCAGAGAATTCCACACCTTCACCACTCTCTGACTGAAAATGTTCTTCCTCATCTCCGTTCTAAATGGCCTACCCCTTATTCTTAAACTGTGGCCCCTTGTTCTGGACTCCCCCAACATTGGGAACATGTTTCCTGCCTCTAATGTGTCCAATCCCCTAATTATCTTATATGTTTCAATAAGATCCCCCCTCATCCTTCTAAATTCCAGTGTATACAACCCTAATTGCTCCAGCCTTTCAACATACGACAGTCCCGCCATTCCGGGAATTAACCTAGTGAACCTACGCTGCACGCCCTCAATAGCAAGAATATCCTTCCTCAAATTTGGAGACCAAAACTGCACACAGTACTCCAGGTAACCTCTCACAAGCCCCCACCCACTTCTCTCCCATTTCTTCCCCTTCCCTGTGACCCACCTAGACTGTCACATATTCCCCCCTCCATTCCTTCCTCTGGATTCACAATTCACGACTCCAATCCTTTTGTAACGCACCTTTCTTTTAATCTCTGGCCTTTGTCCAGTCATCTGCCATCAAAACCCTTTCTCACTGTGTTCACCTATTGCCTGCCACGCTTTGTTTTGCCCCTCCTCTCTTCTAGCTTTCTACAATCAGTCTGAAGAAAGGTCCTGACTTGAAACATTACCTATCCATGTTCTTCAGATATGCTGCCTGACTCGCTGAGTTACTCCAGCACCTTGTCTTTTTTTGGTAAACCAGCATCAGCAGTTCCCTGTTTCTACATTTATCATAAAGTAACTTCATGTTAAATTCTGAAGGTTAATCATTTCCATTGTCCAATAATTGGACGTTAAGCACAATAATCAATTTTAAGTACACGCCAGAAATGATGAAAATCAATATTGTTGGCTCTTATGCAACCTCTCTGTTGGTCAGATTTAACAGAATGTTGTCTGCATCTGGATGAGAATTTTGGAGACATTTGAATAATGAGTGGAAGTACCACATGGTTTTACTTCAATGAAAATAGATTTCATTGCAAAAATCTAAACAATGGCAGATTATGTTAAACCACAATATGGAAAGTGATTAGCCATTATGCGACGGAAACAACTGCAGATGCTGGTTTAAATTGAAGGTGGACACAAAATGCTGGAGTATCTGAGCGGGACAGGAGGCATCTCTGGAGAGAAGGAATAGGTGACGTTTCAGGTCGAGAGGTCTGGTTGGGTCTGAAGAAGGGTCTCGACCTGAAAGGTCACCCATTCCTTCACTCCAGAGATGCTACCTGTCCTGCTGAGTTACTCCAGCATTTTGTGTCTACCAGCCATCATGTGACCTTTGTTATGGGCAGATAAAATTTGTACTTTTGAATTTCAAATTAATATTAAAAGCACGCGTTTGCTGTATATAATGGTTTATCGTGAAATAACAGTAGACTGTCCAGGGGCTTTTACTACAGTGGCATAATCGCTGCACAAGTATGTTCACACCTGCTCTGGTTTGAAACGGGATTGTTTTACAAGTGAAACCCACAATACAACTAGACACATTTTGAACCACTTAAATAAAGTCACCCAGTGAATAGAAGAAGTGATAGCACATTTGGGAGGGATTAATGTTTCAAAGGATCAGCTGAAACCATTTGAATGTCAATGTTTGGAAGCGAGATACAAAAGAGTAAAGTTAGTTTTGTCAGGAAAAAAGCTTTTAATGACCACTGAAATTATATCAGTTTTTGTTTGGATGAGGCAAACATTTTGCTTGACTAAAAATATACCAACAGGTAACATGTGCACCATTTTGTGATATGTACTCTAATTAACTTACAAGAGAAGAATCATAAACTACAGCTACTGTTTGAATTCAGGCATGCTGTTGGAAGCTTTTAAAAGCTTTTCTCGGATGACATAAGTTGGATATTTTTCTGCAACTCTGTAAATTTTCGACTCTCTTTATTTTCTTTTGCTCATGACCATGGAGTGTTCAAAATATCAGTAAACATATTTGCAAGTCGTTGAGTTGGTAATATAGTTTTTCTGTGCCCCTTTAATGAGGATTTGTCTCCTTGTTCTTAAAGACTGAACAGACTCCTCAGGACAAATTCAGCAGCAGGGGGCCTGTCACCATGACAACTGGCAACTTCAATGAATCCTGAAAGCTCAAATTACCATTGGGAAATTGCTGCTAGAAGTTGCAGAAGAATCATTGCTTTGGTAACATTACAACGTGGTTTTAACTGTGCATAGCTCTACATCTTTGCACCACCTATTCAAGCACAGTAAGAAAAACGTGCCATCAGCCTCATAGAACAATTGAAGTACCAGAACACATCCCTCATTACATCTAAATGAAAAGACAGACCAAACAAAAGCACATGCAAATAATATGAGCAATGAACAATATTTTAACACAATTTCACAGCATGCATTGTGGAGGGGTAACCTTCCTAGAAAACCAGCTCAATCATGATTTTCCAGAAATGGAGACTCTTAACAAACATTGAGAAAAATTAGTTGTTTCCTTCTCATTTTATATTAATTTCGTTATTTTCTCATATAAATCCTCAAATTTGTTGTAATGATTTCTGAATTCAATAATAGTGAATTTCCACTTCCCAAACTGTATTAGTATTCTTTCCATAAAATTACTTCTGGCATTCTAATATATTTAGGAATTTGTCCTGAGGAGTGTTCAGTCTTAAGAATGAGGAGACAAATCCTCATATTCAGGTGTCAGGGATTATGGGGATAAGGCAGGAGAATGGGGATGAGAGGGAAAGATAGATTAGCCGTGATTAACTGGCGGAGTATACTTGATGGGCCGAATGGCTTAATTCTACTCCCATCACTTACGAATTTAAGAACTTATGAAATCATTAGAAACCCCTTCCACAATTGTTTTTGTTTTCAATGGAGCTTTTGGCTTGAATTTCAGAGATGAAGAAAGATTTCTAATCAGGCTGCGGACTGGTTAAGATTACCTGGACAGCCATTAATTCTACTCGCAGGAGACAGCTCTTTAGTGGCATAACAGCACAACTATCCAAAGACCTTTTCTGTGGAAACTCACAATGGCACAATCGCTGCAGGAGTAGGTTCACACCTACTCAGGATTGAAATGGGATTGTTTTACAAGTGAAACCCACAAGACAACAAGACACATTCTGAACCACTTAAACAAAGTCACCCAAGGAATAGATGAAATGGTAGCACATTTGGCAGCACAGCTCTAAGTTTGCATAGATTTATCGGAAATCCATCCTGGATAGTTAAATGTAATATCCCATGTTTCATTTCCTGTGCCTGCTGAGAATGTGGTGTGAGGGAAATTCAATAGAAGCAGAATATTTACCTCCTTATTCTGCCACATCATTATCAGTTGATAATTTACCTTCTGAGTATATATTTATTTTCTGCATTTTCTGTTTCATTATCAGTGTCACTCCTTCCAAGTAACATGTCATCACCTTCTGGAGTAGCTTTACCCAACATCACTACTTTATCAAATCCCAGCCTGTTTTCAAAGATTAATCATTACTACTATATTACATCCATGTCTACCATGTGCCAGGCTTCAAGTACTAAAGAAGAACTAAACACTGGGGTGGCACAGCATCCGAGAACTGGGTTCGACCCTGACTATGGGTGCTGTCCTTTCCCAAAATACTCAATGAGCAAAGAGTTAACTATGAACTAAAACTTATGAAGCCTAAAGAAAAGTAACAAAAAAAAGTAACATTTGAGTTCAAATAATATATTAAACAATTTTTGATATTATCAAAAGATTTCAAATAAAGACAGAGACTGATCTTGAACTAAATTTCTGCAAAACAAGACTAAAACTACCATGTCCAAAAAACACCCAAATTATCTTGATTGTAGTCATGTATAATCTTTTCACTGATAGGATAGCACGCAACAAATAGCATTTTACTGTACCCAGGACACGTGACAATCATACAACTGAAGGTTGCCATCAAAACGGTGACACAATGCAGACTTCCTGTCAAAATTCACATTTTCTATTTATTTTGATGAATGTACCATTATTAATTTCATCCAGAGTATATCCCATTCCTACTCAAACACAATGCAAAAACTAACTACATATTCTGCTCAGGTTACAAGAATGTTTCCCATTTCCACACATTTCATTTGTAATCTTTTGTTTTATTTTATTTTAGCCTCCTACTGTTGTCCCCTTCGTAATAAAAGTTTCACGAGCACATATATTTGAAAGTATAATTAGGCAGCACACTGTACATACTGCCAACACATTTTATTCCTTCATTTCAGTGGGCTAAACTGCAGCCAATATTAAAATAAATGAAACTAGGCTTGGTAAAAGGGATTAACACTTTGCAATGCATGAGCAATTTCATCGAGGTTCAGTAGGAATGCTGATGTTGCCAACAATTTACGGGGTGAAATGGGCTTGAATTACTCATTTTTTGCAGGTTGACATTTTTGTTGAAAATTACACACAACTGAAGCTGTCAGGAAATTTAGTGAATTGAATATTAGTTCAGCTGCTTGTTAGTTATCGGGACTACCTTGTCGAAACAATTATTAGGCCAAAGGACCGTACAAATAGAGAACTAAACCCAATTTACTTCATGTGGCAAATTAGCAGTACTTTAATGAATTGCCAGATACTGCTGGCAAAACAAACTGTTCTTACTTGAACTGGGTGTCAGAAGTACCATGAGTTTTTCCTTATGATCCACTGATTCTAACTGCTTTAGTGCTCCTTTGAAGAAGGGTAAAATAACTAGTAATTGTATGTATTTAATACCTTACCATTTATTCACAAAATGCTGGAGTAACTCAGCAGGTCAGGCAGCATCTCAGGAGAGAAGGAATGGGCGACGTTTCGAGTCGAGACCCTTCTTCAGACTGATGAAAGGGGGTGGGACAAAGGAAGGATATAGGTGGAGACAGGAAGACAGTGGGAGATCTGGGAAGGGGGAGGGGAAGAGAGGGACAGAGGAACTATCTAAAGTTGGAGAAGTCAATGTTCATACCACTGGGCTGCAAGCTGCTCAGGCGAAATATGAGGTGCTGTTCCTCCAATTTCCGGTGGGACTCACTATGGCACTGGAGGAGCCCATGACAGAAAGGTCAGACTGGGAATGGGAGGGGGAGTTGAAGTGCTCAGCCACCGGGAGATCAGATTGGTTAACACGGACCGAGCGCAGGTGTTGAGTGAAGCGTTCACCGAGCATGCGTTTGGTTTTGCCGATGTAAATAAGTTGACATCTAGAGCAGCGGATGCAATAGATGAGGTTGGAGGAGGTGCAGGTGAACCTCTGTCTCACCTGGAAAGACTGTTTGGGTCCTTGGATGGAGTTGAGGGAGGAGGTAAAGGGACAGGTGTTGCATCTCGTGCGGTTGCAGGGGAAAGTGCCCGGGGATGGGGTGGTTTGGGTAGGAAGGGACGAGTGGACCAGGGAGTTACGGAGGGTACGGTCTCTGCAGAACGCAGAAAGGGGAGGGGATGGGAAGATATGGCCAGTGGTGGGGTCCCGTTGTAGGTGACGGAAATGTTGGCGGATGATTTGTTGGATACGCTGGCTGGTGGGGTGGAAGGTGAGAACGAGGGGGATTCTGTCCTTGTTACGAATGGGGGGACTCTCTTATAATACCTTAGCATACTCTTCTGCATTAAACCAGTCTCATAAATGGAATTTGCTGTTATTATGTTGGGAACCTTATCTATTCCACATGGAAACACATATTTAGTTTATTATGGTTTTCGGAAGATATTTACAGCTTTAGATATGGTTCATCAAGGATCAGTGTCCATGAAATTAATGATTAATTTGCTGGTTTGATTTAAAAATGGACTTGGCAATAGTAAAACGAGGATGATGATAAGTGCACAGGACTGCATGATTTGGGTAGAGGGAAAGTCATAGCCAATCCAATGTAAGTTATAATCAGAGAATCAGAAAAGTTACAATTCAAAAGGAAGCCATTAGATCCATCATGTCATCTGGTCAAAAAGCCTGCTACCCTATTCCCCTCTCCAGTGCCTTACAGATGTCGACACACACACAGTCACTTTTTATATTGGGTAAGGGTTTCTGTTCCAACCATCCTTTAAGGCAGTCAGTTCCAGACCACACTCTGGTTGGAAAAAAAATCTTCCTCTCCCCTCAAATCTTCTGCCAATTTCCTTAAATCAACGCCACCTGATTTTTGACTCTCTGCAAAGGGAAAAATGTCATTTTATTTGGGATCCTTTGAATCATGTCAATTCCCCGAGGCTCCTATATTCTAAAGCAGACAATTAATGTCTATCTAAGCATTTCTGATAGTTATTTCTTTGCCTGGCAACATCCTTATAAATCTTCTTTGCCCTTTCTCGAGTACAATAGGCATGGTAATTAGAACACTATACTATACATAACATACGCAGACTAACAAGCATTCGCAAAACCTCTCTGGTGCTCATATGATCCATGCCTTGGCGAATGTAAGCATCTTGTATGTCTTTAACATTCCTTTGCTATCTATAAGTGTCGATCAACATAAATAAACACCAAGGTCCCTCTATGCATCAATTTCCTTTGGGTCTCACATACTGAAACACAATGGAACCTGCAGCAACATATAATTTACTGATTCTCAAGGATGACTGGAATAAACGTACTAATTTATCTCCAGGAAAAAGATATTCTGTAAAATTTCTTTCATTTCTTTTAAAAAATAGAAAGGTTTAATCTGCCCTTTCAAAAAGACTGAAGGGATTTTTTTCCAAGTGTGGATGGAGGCCAAAAACAATACCATTCCATGGGAAATATATTGATAAATCGATGTAGTGTATCAGTCAATTAACTCATTCAGACTAGTTTAAACCATAGAACCACAGGCAATTTGTATACACTGAAGATATTTTGTATTATCTTCACAGAAAGGCCTAATCTCCACACCTTTTATTGCCAGGTATTTTCATTTGGATTTCTGTTGCAATTCAGAAGTGGACCAGCAGGCTAATTAATGGACTCATACTTTTGAACAGGTAGACCTGAGAGAAACTCAATAACAGTAAACATGACTTTTTTTTTAGACCTTTTTTTAAAGAGATGCAGTGCAGAAACAGGGCCTGAGGCCCATCGAGTCCGTACTGGCCAGTGATCACCCCGTACACTAACCTACACACACTAGGGATGATTTTACAACTTGCCAAAGCCAATTAATCTACAAACTCACACGTCTTTGGAGTGTGGGAGGAAACCAGAGAACCCGGAGAAAACCCACGAGGTCACATGGAGAAGGTACAAAGTCCTGACCTCAGATCCTGACCCGTAGTCAGGAGCGTACCTTGGTCTCTGGCACTGAATAGCAGCAACACTACCGCTGCACCACTGTACTGTCCCATTGTGATTCCTGGAACTTAATTCAACATTGAGAACAAAAAGGCAGGGAATCTTCTTTGCTTATAAACTTCAACTGAATAAAATGTAAGAATGAATATATTTGACTGATGACATTTTGACAAGATTCCACATAATCGAATTGATAGTCCAGACTAATAGCCATATCAATGGTGCAGCTGGTAAAGCTGCTGCCTCACAGCAACAGTAACCTGGGTTCGATCCTGACTTCGGGTGCTGTCAGTGTGAAATTTACACATTCTCCTTGTGACTGCATGGGTTTCCTCGGATGCTCCGGTTTCCTCCCACATCCCAAAGGTGGGCGGGTTTGCAGGTTAATTGGCCTCTGTAAAATTGTCCCTAGTGTGCAGGCAGTGGATGAGAAAGTGGGATAACATAGCATCAATGATCGATAGTCTGAATGTACTCAATTGGCTGAATGGCCTGATTTCATGCTGGATCTCTTTAAAAAAATATTGTTGAGGCAGGATTTCCTTGGTGGAACTGAAGGTAATTCGGAATATATTTTGCACTCCCAAGTCCTGAATTTAATAGATTCTCATAAAGATGTAGAATATTTGAAGCAGCTTGTCAAACATTGCCACAGAACTGTTAACATTAAAAAAATTATAATTTCAACCCTGGAATGGTTGGTTTATTGCTACATTGTCATTAACAGTGCAATTAATAAACTATTGAAAACACAGCCAGTAAGAAAATTAAGGTGAGGAAGACAACTTGATAAAGAACAGTAGGCAACTGTGAAACATCAGATTGCCAAAAGTAATGACAGTGGTGAAGCTACGGAACTTTTGAATGACACATCTGATTAGCTGCCTCAATGGAAAAGTTGTACATTAGCTTTCACTGTACATCTGCAGAAAACCCACTGGCTATACAAAGATTGCAGCTTCTTCCACAATATAATATGAACATTGAATATGACTTTTATAACTGCATTGTTGTATCCATCGTGATTTACGATTCTGTTGATTGGTATAAACTATCCAATTAATGCAATGATAATTGTTGTTTTTAATTAGCACTAGACACTGTTAAATAAAATATATTAGAAGTTGCAGCATTTCTGTCCCCGGCTTCATCTTGTTTAATTGACATTTTATTCATTTTTGTAATTCAGTCTAGGATGTACCAGATAACTCATGAAAAATCAAATTCAATGTAAAATCATATTTGTTTTCCAAATGTAGGCAGTCAATTTTTAAATCCTGGTTGATCCAACTCCAAGGAGAGATAGCTGAATGGATAGCAAATTGGCTTCATAGAAGGATGCAGAGGGTGATGGTGGAAGGTTGCTTCTCAGACTCAAGGCCTGTGAGTCGTGGTGTGCCTCAGGATGCTGGGCCCGTCACTGTTTGTCATCTACATTAATGATTTGGATGAGAACATACAGGGCAAGATAAACAAGTTTGCTGATGATACAAAAGTGAGTGGTTTTGCAGATAGTCGTGAAAGATTGCAGCAGAATCGTGATCGATTGGCCAGGTGGGCTGAGGATTGGTTGATGGAATTTAATATAGAGAAGTGTGAAGTGTTGCATTTTGGGACGTCTAACAAGGCCAGGACCTACACATTGAATGGTAGGCCTCTGGGGAGTGTTGTAGAGCAGAGGGATCTAGGAGTGCAGGTGCATGTTTCCTTGAAGGTCGAGTCGCAGGTAGATAAGGTGGTCAAAAAGGCGTTTGGCACATTGGCTTTCATCAGTCAGAGAGAGTATTGAGTATAGAAGTCGGGAGGTCATGTTGCAGTTGTATAAGACGTTGGTGAGACCACATTTAGAGTATTGTGTTCAGTTCTGGGCACCATGTTATAGGAAAGATATTGTCAAGCTTGAAAGGGTTCAGAGAAGATTTACGAGGATGTTGCCAGGACTAGAGGGTCTGAGCTATAGGGAGAGGTTGAGTAGGCTGGGTCTCTATTCCTTGGAGTGCAGGAGGATGAGGGGTGATCTAATAGAGTTGTATAAAATCATGAGAGGAATAGATGGGGTAGATGAACAGATTCTCTCGCCTAGAGTAGGGGAATCGACCAGAGGACATAGGTTCAAGGTGAAGGGGAAAAGATTTAATAGGAATCTGAGGGGTAACTTTCTCACACAAAGGGTGGTGGGTGTATGGAACAAGCAGCCTGAGGAGGTAGTTGATGCTGGGACTATCCCAACGTTTAAGAAACAGTTAGACAGGTACATGGATAGGACAAGTTTGGAGGGATATGGACCAGGCTCAGGCAGGTGGGACTAGTGTAGCTGGGACATGTTGGCTGGTGTGGGCAAGCTGGGCCGAAGGGCCTGTTTCCACACTATCACTCTATGAGTGGCTAAATTCATCTCAAAGGCTTAAAAAAAATGGTTTCTTATAGACTATTAAGGATTAAAAAGTAATTAATCCTATTGCAAACTAAATTGTGGGAATTTTCCTTTGGGAATAACACAAAGCAACTGAAAACCCCCTCAGCCGAGAAATGATTTCCCTCATTTTTCCCATCTATACACACCATCACACCCACCCCAATTACAGCAGTTATCTCTTCAGGTGATTTTTCTAAAACCAACCTACACCAATAGATCCTTTTGGACAGAGTGTAAATTTACATTTCTTCCTTCGTTATTTGAGTCAATAGTTATAATAATAATAATAATAATAATAATGATATATTCCTTTATTCGTCCCACACTGGGAAAATATGACCTGTTAAGGTCACACAATATCCTTATGAATAGTTGTTCCGCCAGTAGGATCTGTGGATATGCAGAACATACAACAGCGCAGCACAGGAACAGGTCCTTCGGCTTACAATGTCCGTACCAGACATAATGCTAAATTAAACTAACCTCCATTGCCTGCACGTAATCCATATCTCTGCATTCCTTGCACATCCATGTGCCTACCTAAAAGCTCTCTACAAGCCACTATCATATTAGTAAAAGATCAAGGTAGCACTAACTAGACCTCAGGCAATGTGCGTCAATCGTTGCTGTCCAAAATTTCAGAATTTCCTCATCTGCTGAATGGTGCCTTCAGCAGCTAATTATAGGTTTCATCGTAAATGTTATGCTAGTCTTTAAACAGAATATGGGATAAGAGAAAGAGCCATGCAGCGCCTCAATTTAACATCTCGTTTGAAACAGTACCTCCACAAGCTGAGCACTGAAGTGGCAGCATGGATTACATATTTGAGTCATGCAGCTAAATTTTAACTCACACTCTTCTGATTCAAGTGCAAGATAACTAATCCACTTAGAGGAGAGGATGAATTAATTGGCACGGTGATGCACAACAAAAAAAAATAGTTTTTACGCAAGAATTGAACCCCAGAGAATATAACATATAGCAAATTAATTCTAATATATTTGCAATGAATAACCTAAAAAGTGGATTACCCCTTGCTCTCATTCTGTGTGCTGCTGTTACTGCATTTCACATCAACTAGGTCCCTCCAAAAATCCTGAAATTTGTCAAAAACGCATTTTAAAAAAGCACTTGGCTATTTTACACCCAGAAACGAACTAGAATGACCACCACAATCAGTTTAGCTAAACTGTTAACACTTTACCACGGACAAAGAAACGAAAGGGCATCAGCACTCTCAACTACATTCCCACTTTGAGATGAGCAAGACACACAGGGGAGAGAGGCTATACGGGACAAGGGCTCACCATTCGGAATTACACAACATGACACTGAAGTTTGGTTCAAGAGATAGAAGACTAGAGAAATACACATTAAAAACACATTGTAGCATTTTCTAGGCTAATGCATCCTGCAAAATAATAGGAATTTAGTGTGCTTATTCTGTTGAATTAAATTACCAATCACAGAACTATGCTTAACCATTTAGGAATGACACAGCATAGACATTAAAGAAGAAAAAAAATATTTAAAATCCTTTTACTATATTTGGTTGTCATAGAAACGCTATGAAACGTTAAAATCCATCAGTTTAATTTTCATAAGATCAGAAATTGTCGAATATAATCAGCAGATCAGTCAGTACCGGCAGAGAAATATTCAGAGTTAAGGTTTCAGGCCTTTGCCCACTCATTACAATTGGAAAGGCACACCAGCAGAAGGCAACATCTACCATCAAGGATCACCCACCTTCCGGCCGTGCCCTCTCCTTGCTGCTACTATCAGGCAGGAGGTACAGAAGCTTGAAGTCCCACACCTCCAGGTTCAGGAACAGCTACTTTCCTACAACAATCAGGTTCTTCAACCAACCTGCACAGCCCTACCTCAGCAATGGACCCCTCATGCACTAGTATCGAATTGTTGCTAACTGAGTATTTGCATTAATATCTTGTTTTGTTTTCAGTCTTTTTCTTTTCACTGTCTTGTATAATTTATGTATAATTTATGTTTTTGTGTGTTGTCAGAGTCCATGTGTCTGTGACGCTGCTGCAAACAAGAGTTTAATCTCACCTGTACCTCACTGTACTTGTGCATTTGACAATAAACTTTCTATTGCACTACTTACTTCAGCTGGCATGGTCTGGTTCCCTATTATAACTGATAATTTATTGTGTTATAGTTTACTGTATCTTTATTTGTCTGTTGTTGCATTAATGTGCCAGTAAAGCTGTAACAAGTAAGAAGTTCATTGTTCCGCTGCCGTGCATATGACTTGACTTCTTCTTGAACTACACTTGACTTGAGAAGATGAGCGCATTTTAAGTTGTGGAGGATGGAAAAGGCAAAGGGAGACAGAAGTTGAGGGAGGTGCACTAACAACATTTGAAAAAACATTTGGACAGATATATGAATAGGAAAAGCTTCAAGGGATGCAGGCCAAATGTGGGAAATGAGACAAGAAGGGGGATCTTGATCGGTATGGATGAGTTAGACCAGGGGCTGTTTCTGTGCTGTACGACTCTCTCCCTTGTTTGTGCAATTTAAAACATGCTTACTTTCTCACTTTTCTACTCCATTCTCTCCACTGATGCTGCCTGTGACACTTTGTGTTAAGCTCAGCAGCATCTGCAGTTCCTTGTGTCTCCATTTCCAGTCTGGTGATAGGTTATCGACCTGAAACTGGAACTGTTTTTCTCAACACAAATGCTTTCTGACCTGCTGGGCATCTCCAGTGTTTTCTGTCCATCAGGCTTCCAGCATCCGTAATTTTTGCTGTCAGCTTTTGCTTAAGGTCATTGACATTCTAATTAATTGGCAAATGCAAAGGAAGCGGTTCGAAATCTTACCTCCAGTAAACTAGCACTCCCACAAGGAGAATCAAGCAGACAAATGTCAATGCTGAGACAACCACCAATGGAATTATCCATTCCATCTTACTAGACGATGAGTACGGTTGTGTGGCCATACTGGAGGAGGACCTATCGTCTGCACAAAAACAGAAAGAGCAACAAAGTAAAAATGCAAAAAATTTAACTGAAAAAAAAATATATATAAAGCATTATACAAAGAACACAGCATTAACTTGCTTCAATACGAACAGCAGAACCATCTCACCAGGGGTTCCCTACCTGCATGGTTATTGAACGTCAGTCTTGAGGTTACAGAGATTTAAAACGCATTAAGTACCATCCAGATGGTGAGCATAATTGTTCAAATTAATTCCTCAATCAAAATCCGGTAGTTATCATATTGCTGTTTGTGGGAGATTGCACTGTATAGTTGGCTGTAGCTTTTCCTCCATTCGTATAATTGAACTTAAAATACACTTCAGTGGTTGTAACATTCCTTGGGAATACTAAGGCTATGAAAGGCACAACATAGATGCAACTCTTTCTATACAACAGTAATAATCCTGAGCTCAAAATGTCACACAATGTTCTACAGCTATTCTTTGTTGAAATAATATTTACACCATTTCCTTGTAAACTGTAATAAGATGCAAACACCATAAAGGCTAAATTTAGTCTCAAGCACCAAGGATAAGCAACGGCATATGTAAGCTTGTAGTGCAATTGCTTGTTGTCACTTGGAAAATCCTTTATTATTGATGGAGTTAATGTCCGACAGCAGGTGCACTACCAAGGTGGTAATAAGACAATGTTGACAGTGAGTATCTGTGATGTATGAGTGCAGCCATACACTTCCAATTCTTAATGCTTCTGGCATTCTACGGCAAGCAGAAATCCAATATTGCTTTGCAGAGAAAGACAGGCAGTCAAATATTCTCCCCTAATTTCTTGTTCCATTATTTTACAATTTTAATCCACTAAAGTCTAACCTTTGAAACGTTATTCTTTGTTTTTTATATGTTGACTGCGACTACATTAAACATGTAACATGCTTTCTCAGTATGTTTTCCATATTTCTTCCTGAGCACAAGTCACAAATACTTACGAATTTAAAAAAAATCTTTAATAATAATCTTTAATTATTTTATATAATTAAGAATTATTGTTAAAGATATTTATTAATTATCTGTAAATCAGTCAACTGGAACCATTTAAATACATAATGGTTAAAGAACTGACAATTACATTAATTTTGACTGGGGCAACAGCACGACTAAGAACTGAAGACTGGATTTAGCACCATTTTATTAGCTTGAGTTCATATAATATCTTGCTTTAAAAAATTCTGGCAACACTGAGAGTAAAATCATTCCCATGCAACCTGCAAGATGACTTCAGCTGATGATATATAACTGAAACATAACCTTGCTAGCAAAACACAAAGTGCTGGAGCAACTCAGAGCATCGAATATAGAAGTTGGGATGTAATGTTGAAATTGTATAGGGCATTGGTGAGGCCGAATCTGGAGTATGGTGTGCAGTTCTGGTCGCCAAATTATAGGAAGGATGTCGACAAAATGGAGAGGGTACAGAGGAGATTTACTAGAATGTTGCCTGGGTTTCAGCACTTCATAACAAGAGGAGTTGAGTATAGGAGCAAAGAGGTCCTTCTACAGTTGTACCGGGCCCTGGTGAGACCGCACCTGGAGTACTGTGTGCAGTTTTGGTCTCCAAATTTGAGGAAGGATATTCTTGCTATTGAGGGCGTGCAGCGTAGGTTCACTAGGTTAATTCCCGGAATGGCGGGACTGTCGTATGTTGAAAGGCTGGAGCAATTAGGCTTGTATACACTGGAATTTAGAAGGATGAGGGAGGATCTTATTGAAACATATAAGATAATTAGGGGATTGGACACATTAGAGGCAGGAAACATGTTCCCAATGTTGGGGGAGTCCAGAACAAGGGGCCACAGTTTAAGAATAAGGGGTAGGCCATTTAGAACGGAGATGAGGAAGAGCTTTTTCAGTCAGAGAGTGGTGAAGGTGTGGAATTCTCTGCCTCAGAAGGCAGTGGAGGCCAGTTCGTTGGATGCTTTCAAGAGAGAGCTGGATAGAGCTCTTAAGGATAGCGGAGTGAGGGGGTATGGGGAGAAGGCAGGAACGGGGTACTGATTGAGAGTGATCAGCCATGATCGCATTGAATGGCGGTGCTGGCTCGACGGGCTGAATGGCCTACTCCTGCACCTATTGTCTATTGTCTATAAGCTACAGAGAGAGGTTGAACAAGTTGGGTCTTTATTCTTTGGAGCGTAGAAGGTTGAGGGGGGACTTGATAGAGGTTTTTAAAATTTTAAGAGGGACGGACAGAGTTGACGTGGGTAGGCTTTTCCCTTTGAGAGTGGGGAAGATTCCAACAAGGGGACATAACTTCAGAATTAAGGGACAAAAGTTTAGGGGTAACATGAGGGGTAACTTCTTTACTCAGAGGGTGGTGGCTGTGTGGAATGAGCTTCCGGTGGAAGTGGTGGAGGCAGGCTCGATTTTATTATTTAAGAGTAAATTGGATAGGTATATGGATGGGAGGGGATTGGAGGGTTATGGTCTGAGAGCAGGTAGATGAGACTAGGTCAGAGAAAGTGGTCGGCGTGGACTGGTAGGGCCGAACGGGCCTGTTTCCGTGCTGTAATTGTTATATGGTTATATGGTTATATAAAACAATAATTTCTGGTGGTACTTTAGGTGGAAGTAATGCCAGACACCATAATGTCTGGCCTGAAGATATTATAGAGTACTAGACCAAGTGGACCCATTGGTCTCAAACTCCTCCTGCAATTGGTGCAGCACCCTCTCCTCCCCTCTCCCCCACCCCCTCCTCTCCCCTCCCCCCCACTCAATCCCCCTCAACCCCCCTTATCCTCCCTCCTCCTCCCCTCCCTCCCCTCCCTCCCTAGGAGATAGATTTAAACTTTAAAATGTGAATAACTAAAAATATAACACCGATTTCAATGAAACTTCTTCCATTAGCACCAAAGGGACGACGGTGAGTAAGGTGGGCCTAAAATTGTCATGCTATCATGTACCGTTTTGGCTGTAGTTCAGGAACAAACAAACAAACGAGAGTTTTAGTATATTGACAAGGGAAATGCACAGCATAGATCGATCATGATATCAATCAACCTGCAATCCTGCTTTGATTCCAGTGCCAACATTTTTGAGCTGTACTCCAGCTGATCACAAGTAGCTGAACACGTAAAATTCCTCTAGTTGTTGCAATTACACAAGAGCTTTTTTGCTTTCTTTAGATGATTCAAACTGCCACAAAAATACCACAAGTTATGGAAAGTTTCTGAGCAAAACACAATTAAATGGAGCAACTCAGTAGGTCAGGCAGCTTCTGTGGAGGGAATGGACAGGTGACGTTTTGGGTCCCTCCCCCCCCCCCCCCCCCCCCCACACTTCTTCAGATTGATGGGGGTGGGGGGGAGGGATAAGATAGATGGAAACGGGACAAAGCCTGGCAAGTGATAGATGGATACAAATGAAGTGGGGCTGATTTGTAGACGATGGAACTGTAGATGCTGGAATCTTGAGCAAAACACAAAGTGCTGGAGTGACTGAGTGGAGCAGTCAGCATCTGTATAGGGAATTGATAGATGACATTTTGTAATCCTTCTTCAGACTGATAGAGTAGCATGGAGAAAGCTTGAAAAGAGAGGTGAGGATGGGGCAAAGCCTGGCAAGTGATAGGTGGATGCAGATGAGGGGGGTGATTGACAGATGGGTGGAATAAGCAAGGAAAGTTGGAGCCAAAAGGGTCTCCATTTGATGGAGAACTGACAATGACTTCAGAGTTCTGATACAGTCAGTTGCTCCCAGACATAGATACACTGGTGGCGACTACTTCTGCAATACTGCATGATTGGGAAAATGCACAGATAGTTTGCAGAGCCTTAAAAATGGAATCCAATGCTGTACACTGTACTCCAGATGTTGTCTCAAACAATACACTATATAACTAAAGTATAACCTCCCTACTTTTGTAATAATTTACCTTGGCAATAAACAATAACGTTTTGTTGGATTTCCTTATTACTTACGGTGGCTGCATACTAGCCTTTTGTGTACAAGGGCACCCATTTCCCTCTGCATCGTTGTAATTCTCAAATCGCTTACTATTCACACGCCAAAAAAAAGCAATTTTATCACATTAGTCTCCATTTTCCAGATCTCTACCCACTCACTTAGCCTATCTATGTCACTATATTCCCACTTCTCAACTTTCTTTCCTACTGATCTTTGTGACAGCAGTAAATTTAGTCACTGTGTCTGTGGTGCCGTCATCTAAGTCATTAATATTTTGCAAAAAGTTGAGATGCCTGCTCCCACTCCCATGGCATCCTACTTCCTACTTCTTGCCAACTAAAGAAAGACCACTTTATGCCGAATCTCTGCTTCTTGTCAATCAGCCAATCTTTTGTTCCTGCCAACATGATACTTCCCACACCATAAGCTTTAATTTGAACAAATGCCCCTTGAAATTCTAAATGTAGTGCATCCACTGGTATACCATTATCGACAAGATATCATTAAAATTCTTTCAAAAGTGCAATTAACTAAGGCACATCTTATATTTACCTCGTTCCCTGCAGCCACGAAGTCCTCATTCAAATGAATGAGCGGGCCAATTCTGCACAGTCTAACCTAGCACAGGACTCCATAGCAGATTCTCAGCAGATAAATCCCAGCCAGCTCCTGTTCCACTGTATGACACCATGGGGATCCAGTGGTGAAGCACAGACAGGAAATAACCAGTGGAGTTGAGTCAGTGGACTTTGGATTTCCATGTGGAGCTGTCAGCAAAACTCACTAAAATCAAAGCCATTGTCTTTTATGGAGGGAATGGACATTTGTCAGTCCGAAGAAGAGTCCCAAACCAAAACATTGTCTGTCCGTTCCCTCCGCATATGCTGCCTGACCCGCTGAGTTCTTCTAGCACTCTGTGTTTTGCTCAAGATTCCAGCAACTACATTTTCTTTTGTCTCCATTGTTTTTTTATGTTCTGCTTCAAATAACAATCCACGGTGTGTTGTTGATTGTCATACCATCATTTCCCATTGTTAACAAAGCTTTCTACATTTTAATACTATTCTGTGTGAAAATATTTCTAGTTTTAAGCACCTCTTAATTTGCGATTTTAGTCATTATGATTCAATATGCTTTCAGCTATCAAGAGTTCAACTCTTCCATTGACCTCTCCAGCCCTCTCTCATCTTTAAAACTCCTACATTTTTGACTTGGTTTATGATAATCTGATCCAATAGGTCTTCCTGTGCCTTGTTACCAAATTTGGTTTCATATTGTTCCTGCAAAAAATTTACAATGTTAAATGTGCTATATTAATGGAAGGTTTTGGAGTTATGGCCTTTGGTTTAGCTAACAAGTATATCAATCTTTGTTTATATATCTGCTGAAATCTGTGTAAAATATCTTGGCACCTGATGGTGAGCCCTGTTTCCAACGTGCACATGGCTTTGCATGGAATCTGTATTCTGGCATAGAAAAGACGGGCAGCTACAAGCTGACGAGGACCTGTGGCTAATGCTGTATTCTGTGGCTGGACAGACCGACATCACTCATTGTACGAGTGCTGCAAATGGAGCTCATACAACTACTCAGGTTCAGACTGGTGCCAACATCGCTCTGGAAAATAATAGCCTCTGAAGGGATTTTGAGGCTGGCACAACACTTCTGTAACTTGCCATTCAGTAGATTACTGATGTCCTGCCTCAGGGAAGCAGCAGCAGCAGCTCGGCAGAATTAGATTCTGATGTCCTCTCTCAGGGTGACAACTCACTTTGTGCCCACAGTGCTACTCAGATCCCTGGATAAGACTGCTGCTAGTTGTGGCAAGGCAGCGTTGTCGGTAATGGAGCCACTCAGTCCACAACGGCCAAGCCTATGGATATTTTTAAGGCGGAGATCGACAGATTCTTGGTTAGTAAGGATGTCAGTGGTTATGGGGAGAAGGCAGGGGAATCTGGTTGAGAGGGAAAGATAGATCAGCCATGATTGAATGGTAGAGTAGACATGATAGGCCAAATGGCCTAATTCTGCTCCTATAACTTACAAACTCCAGCAACCATCCACCATCTTGGCTCTAGCCATTGAGTGGGTGCTATGCACAAGGTGTGAGACAGGCACTAAGGTGACAATTTAAAGTTTATAGCAGATACAAGGAACTGCAGATGCTGGTTTACAAAAAAGGAAGAAAGTGCTGGAGTAACTCAGCAAGTCCGGCGACATCTCTGAAGAACATGGATAGGTGACAGTTCAGGCCGGAACCCTTCTCCAGCCTGAAAGTCTCAAGGTTTGGATGGTTTCATGTCTGACTGGCTGTTTAAACTATTCAGCATGGGTCCTGTATTCAAGATCTGTGGACACCAGGACCATGAGCTGATCAGCATCAGAAGAGAACTGTATGGTGATGGGGATTTGTGTTTTGCTTTATGAGTAATCACTTGTGGAGGCGTGCATTGTTGCGCGGTCAATGTATAATGATGATCCTGAATTCCTTTTGAAATTGGTGAGCACATCTTTATGACTCACCACTGCGTTTGTGGGAAGGAACTCCCACAGTGTTGCTAGGTGGACAGCTCCAGCATATTGAATGAGCCAGCGCATGTGATGGAGTGTGACTTGGAGTCCACCTTCTGTGTGGGCATTCGAGTGACAATGCGATTGCTGACTTCTAGGTGGGGTAGGGACCGAGTACTTTAGGTGGCCTGGTAAAGAAGCCCGAGTGAGCTTTTGTACATGGAGCGTGTTGGAGGCATTGTGTTGATATTAGGCTGCGGTTAATTATCAAGGTGCTTAATGCTAACAGCGATTCAGCAGGTTATTGTGTGATGAATTAGTTGAGGCATACTCACCACCTTTATTGCAAAAGGCACTGTGGAACATGTTCAACATGTGAACATATTGTTGCACATATTCTGCAGCTAACCCAGCTTATGTCTTGCAAATGATTATAAATCTTCACAAATGCAGAGTTGATTTCTTCACTGCTCTATCACCTGCAGTGTTGCATGACCATCCCAGGTTGGATCCTGTGGGGTGAGACTGGTCCTTGATCATGTTGATGGCCTTGCCGAGGCAGTGTGAAGTGTAGATGGAGTCAGTGGAAGGGAGGCTGGTTTGTGTGCTAGTCTGGGCTACGTCCACAACTCTCTGCAATTTCATGTGGACTACTGCTCATTGTTGCATTTTCAGCATATGTGTGGTTGAGTTTCCTCACTGTATTCTAAAAGAGGCTTTATTTTAAATTCATTTAAAGTAATGTAATGTCATTTCTGTAATGTTCAAAATACTACAGGCAATATGCCATGCCAACGACAATAAATATTTAGTTGTTATTCTTGCGCCTGAGTGTTGGGACGTAAATGCAAAAAGCATCATATGTGCTTGCGGATGATACAGGGATAATACAGAATTCATCCTTGGTTGGAAATGTCTTCTTCCATTGAAAGCCACGGGGAAGGAACTTGCTTGGTATTTGTTAAATGGAAAAATATCTAGGGATTTGAAACAACACTCAGTTATGTTCATCCAGACCTCCATCCATGATTCCACAGAGCTAATTATAAAATGATTGTTTTGCGAAGGACACAGTTTTAACGTAATATCACTCGATGAGAAATTACAGGGATGGAGTCAGCCAATTACATTACACACGGCCTCATTTTATTTACCTCAATGGTAACTAAGATCAAATGGGGTGCAGCCAATCCAATCCTCCAAGTTTTTCTGTGTAGGAAGACAATAGACAATAGACAATAGGTGCAGGAGTAGGCCATTCGGCCCCTCGAGCCAGCACCGCCGTTCAATGTGATCATGGGTGATCATTCTTAATCAGTACCCCGTTCCTGCTTTCTCCCCATACCCCCTGACTCCGCTATCCTTAAGAGCTCTATCTAGCTCTCTCTTGAATGTATTCAGAGAATTGGCCTCCACTGCCCTCTGAGGCAGAGAATTCCACAGATTCACAACTCTCTGACTGAAAAAGTTTTTCCTCATCTCTGTTCTAAATGGCCTACC
This sequence comes from Rhinoraja longicauda, assembly GCF_053455715.1. NCBI lineage: Eukaryota > Metazoa > Chordata > Chondrichthyes > Rajiformes > Arhynchobatidae > Rhinoraja > Rhinoraja longicauda. The sequence goes on from NC_135969.1 coordinate 41,663,100, forward strand.
CCTTATTCTTAAACTGTGGCCCCTGGTTCTGGACTCCCCCAACATTGGGAACATGTTTCCTGCCTCTAATGTGTCCAATCCCCTTAATAATCTTATACGTTTCGATAAGATCCCCTCTCATCCTTCTAAATTCCAGTGTATACAAGCCTAGTCGCTCCAGCCTTTCAACATATGACAGTCCCGCCATTCTGGGAATTAACCTAGTAAACCTACGCTGCACGCCCTCAATAGCAAGAATATCCTTCCTCAAATTTGGAGACCAAAACTGCACACAGTACTCCAGGTGCGGTCTCACTAGGGCCCTGTACAACTGCAGAAGGACCTCTTTGCTCCTATACTCAACTCCTCTTGTTATGAAGGCCAACATTCCATTGGCTTTCTTCACTGCCTGCTGTACCTGCATGCTTCCTTTCAGTGACTGAAGGAACTGCAGATGCTGGTTTAAACCGAAGGTAGACACAAAATGCTGGAGTAACTCAGCGAGGCAGGCAGCATCTCTGGCGAGAAGGAATGGGTGACATTTTGGGTTGAGACCCTTCAAAAGGGTCTCGACCCAAAATGTCACCCAATCCTTCCCTCCAAGTTTTTCTGCTGGGAACCATGAAAATAAAATTACCTCTACATTTTAACACATTGCTTTCAATTAAGGACAGATATCACTTATTGATTAGAACATTGCCATCTCATCTTCAAGCTGGTCATTGCTTGGTTCATCCTGTTCAATTGAGTTGAGCATAACAAAATATCCTGAAGCTCCACTACAGAGCTGAAGCACGACTGGAGGTAGTGTCTTTCGGACAATGCATGATGTTGCAGTGCTGGAGGATCTCAGTGGGACAGGCAAATGAATCACCTGTCCATTCCCTCCTTCTGCCTATGGACGAAAAGGACAGGCAATGTTTCAGATCGGGGCCCTTCTTCAGACCAGTGACCTGAAACGTTGCCTCCACAGATGCCGCCTGACCCATTAAGTTCCTCCAGTACTTTCTGTTTTTCTCAAGATTCCAGCATCTGAAATTCCTTGTGTCTCTATTAAGTATCTCAGCCAAATGTAAATGTTCCAATGACATTATTTCAAAGAAGGCAGGGGAAACCTTCTCCAGTCACTTGGCTAATATATGTCCCTCAAATCAACATTTGGGGTGTAAACAGATTACCGGATCTTCATCAGATTGCTGACGGTGGTAACTAGTTCACAGATTGTTTTCTTTATTACCACCATCATCACACTTCAAAAAAAGTACAACCGCAATTTGGAACAGACAAAAAGTGACATAAAAAAGGCTGTAAAAGTGCAAATTCTCTCTTTCTTTTTAATTGTTTACAATGAATTCTAAATGGTTTAAAGCCTTTTTTCAAGTTGATAGGGAAATATGACTAGAAATTGTAATAGCAAAAAGAGTGTTGATACATAAATGGATGACATGTCCATAAAAGTAGAGCAACATGAGCTGCTTATTACTTTATGTTGAATGGTAGAGGTAATTTTAATTTCAGTTCCCATCAGACAGCCTGGAGGGTTGAAATGACTGCTCCTGATCTGATTTTACTTTCCACTGGAGTTGACAGTTGGCTGACTTCGTAGCATGAGTTTCTCACTGAATATATTACGTCTATCCTCCAATCTTGCATATATTATAGAAGCACCAGCTTCCGTAATATCCACAGCATGCGCAGGAAGCACACAAATGCTGGAAATTGTCGATGAATTGAGCAGCCTTTTGTTGTACAAGGAAATAAGAGCAAAGACTTTAGGCTAATTATCTTAAATCAGAAAATTTCTGAAGAAAAGTCACTAAACTGAAATGTTGACTTATATTCTCTCTCCACAAATGCTGCCCAATTTAAGTAATGCTATAATTCGCATGACCTGATCAACAGGTATATATTTCCAATAGACGCAACAAATAGAACCTGGAATTCTTGCTCTGACCATCCAGCAACTGGCACCACTCGTTGTCTAGGTTGTGGGTGGCAATAAAACCCTTGTACCTTGTAGATAAATTATCCTTTAGGTTGGAATAAATGTGGTTATGGACATTCAGATATCAGAGTGTACAGGCCAGTTCATAGTCCAGTGGAACTTTCTGCCCATTAGACCATTAATTAGCCTACACTCCTCTATATCCTCTCACTATTTTGGAAGAAATTGTGGTTCTGATCAAATTCAATTTTAATTTGTATAATTTTAAGATATATTGATTATATCTGGCAGCCTAATATCCCAGATATATACAAAATAGATGCAAATGTCTTTTATTAGAGGGAATATAATGCATGGAATGGAATAGATTGAATACAAATAGTCCATTTAGCCGATCTACCAACATTAAGAGCTAGAGAAGACGCTAAGTGCTGGGGTAACTCAACGGTCAGGCAGCATCTCTGGAGAACATGGATAGGTGATGTTTTGATTTGGGAACATCACCAAACCATGTTTGCCAGAGATGCTGCCTGGTCCGCTGAATTACTTCAGCAGTTTGTGTCTTCTTTAGTATACCAGCATCTGCAGTTCCTTGTTTCAACATTAAGAGCCAACTCCAATGAAACTAAAACCAAGGTGGAAATAAAAACAAAATTGGAGATACTGAAACATTTAAAAAAAACTGAAACTGCAAGAAACACTTGAAAATACAAAGAAGCTTGCATAAATCAAGAACTTTCAAATGAAATTAATAATAATTCTAAATAGTTTTTTACAAGACAATATGGATGAGGCCAACGTAAAAACAGGAGAAATCTTCATCGGAGGTTATGTGGGTTGTCAAACACTTCAGATGTTATTGGCAAAATTAGAAAATTCTTCCTATGAGGTGTTTAACTTCTATCATTTCTAGAGTTATTTAGTCTGTTTTTATCTGTTTTTAAAATTTTTGTATACTGGGCATTCTTTCAGATCCAATTGCTCAGTTATTGAAAATAAAGTGACTTACTAATTAAACATCTATATGCTCTTGTAGTCATAGTTTCACACTGGTTTTATTGGGTAATGTAATCTGATGCAATTATTTAGAGCAAGGAAATAAAATGCTCTATTATGCTCTTTCATGATTTTAGCTTCTGACGTAAAACGATTTATTTTCTCTTACCTCTTACACCAATTGCCAACACTCTCTGGGCAGGTGACATGGGTCCAGACCCCTGCTGGTGCCTGTCTGTGACTGAACCCTGCTGCCAGTGTACATGGCAATCATGTATTGAGCTGGCAGATAAGGATTTGGTCTGCTCGTTTAGATGGAAGACTAATTTTGCACCTGCCAATCTGTTAATTTTGCCAGCAAGAGAATAGAAATCATTTCTCAAATACTGTGCACACACCCCAACCTCATTGAAGAAGTCATTTTAGTTAACTCATTGTGTAGGAAGGAACTGCAGATGCTGGTTTAAACGAAAGATACACAAAATGCTGGAGTAACTCAGCGGGACAGGCAGCATCTCTGGACAGAAGGAATCGGTGACGTTTCGGGTCGAGACCCTTCTTCAGACTCATTGCATTACAAGAGATTATAGCTCAGAAGGCCAATTTTAATTTGCTGAAATTTGCTGACAATTGTCTATTGAAGACATATTTGCTCCAGTGGTCTTCAACGGGAAATCACAATAGACCATGTCCCCCCCACCCCCTACTCCTCCCCTCTGCCCCCACCCCCCACTACCCTACTCCCCCACCCCCCTCCCCCACGCCCACTCTACCCCCACTCCCGACTCCCCCCTACTTCCCTCCACCCTTTCCCCCCGACTCCCGCCCCCCCCACTCCCGCCTACCCCCATACTCCCTTCTCCCCCGACTCCCGCTCTCCCCTCCCCACCTTTCCCCCCACCTCTACTCCCCCTCCCATCCTCCCCCACCCCCACTCCCCTCCCACCCTTCCTCCACCCCACCAACCCCCACTCCCCCCTCCCCCTCACCCCATCCCCTCTCAACATCAACGGGCCTCACGCTACGCAGCGAGGTGAGGCCGGGCCAGCGGCGAGGTGAGACGAGGCCAGCGGCAAGGCGAGGCGATCCCAGCGGTGAGTCGGGACCAGCGGCGAGGGGAGGCCAGCGGCGTGAGGCGAGCGGCGGGGCAGGGCGAGCGGTGAGGTATGTGTTTTGTGGAAAAATGTGAGGTGAAATCGGAATCGCGGAAATGATATAACAAAGCGGAAACTTTCCGCCAAATTCGGAAGGGTTGGGAGGTCTGAATTGTTTTTCACTAAACAGACAAAATGACTGCTTATTTCGAGTAAAGATCCCCTTTCTGATCTATTTGGGGTACATGGGACAGGACCCCATTTGCTATTTTGTGATAGCACTGTGTGATTTTCTACTAGTTTTACTGGCAGGACAGCTGTAAGTTCACCAATATGTACAAGCACAATCTAATCAATAACTTCCCATATGCCAACTCTTTCATCCCAGGAATCAAGCCATGGAATCTATTCTAAAGTGGCCCCAAATACAAGAATAATCATCCTTAAATACTGCACGCAGTAGTTTGTGAATAATCTCAGCGATGACTTGTAACGTTGCAGAAATACTTCCTTATTTTTCTACACCACTTCTATTGTTAAACATTTAAAAGTGCTACATATCAACATATCAACAATAAAAAGAATCACAAAGGAACATTGACTAACTGCTGAAGAGAATTTGAAAGAAACTAACCTGGATCCACGAGAACAAATGTGTTTTCAGCTGAATTCTCTTGTCCCATTTCGTTCCATGTTTTTGAAGGAGGTGTTGGATTGACTGGAATTCGAACTGGATAGCTTTCTGTTGTTGCAACTTTGGATGACGTTTCCGTCAGTTCAATTGTCGTTTCTGGAAAGGTTGTATTTTCCTGAACCACAGTTGTGTTTGAAAGGTCTAGGTCATTGGTCTGGTTTGTATCATTTTCAGTGGAACTACTTGAATTTCCAGGTGATCTACCTGATTCAGTCTCATTTTGCGTCTCAGTAGTAGTCACATTCACAAGGTTCTCCTCTTTTACGATAGCATCTTTCACTGAACTTTTTTCTTCATTTTCTTCTTCGTCACCCTCTCCTTCTTCTCCCTCTCCTTTTTCACCTTCATTTTCTTTCTTTTCGTCTTCACCTTCTGTCTCACCAGTTTTGTTCACCGCAGAGCCACCCTCTGAGCCTGGGGACGACAAGGCTTCAGTCGTTGAGACAACAGGTCTCGCTCGGTGCTTAGTGGTTGAAGAAACAGACGGAAGGCGTGTAGGCCACACAGTAGTAGGAAAGGAAGGAACAACACCACCACCAAACCCAAGGCTTGCTAGCAAAGTGCTTGTTACCACAGACGCCACAGTAGTCTGGCTTCCACTAGTTGAAGGGCCCATGCCAGTTGCCATGGAAACAAAGGGTAAAGTTAGGCCAGAAGAAGTCCAGGTAGATGACCCAGAGCTGATGGGGGCCATGTCAGCTGAAGCAGCAGGAGAGGCTGTAGGCTTCAGTGAAGCATGAGGCAAATATGTAAGGGAAAAAAAATACTGGGTAAGTAAAAATACTGGACAAACCACTCTGGTTCCCATTATTAGAGGAGCTTTCTCTTGATGACTTAACGACTATCCTACTTTCACTATTGTCAAAATCTTCCTTTCGGTGGTCATTTTGTCTCTTCAGCAATGGGGACCTCACTTTCATAAAATTAATAGCAAGTCAGATATTATTACACAAGCTTCTCATTGAGTCCATGATTTCTTTCAGTGGTTCCATTTACTTTCTGAATCCTGCTTTAGTACCAAAAACAAATTTGCTCATGTTCAATTAAATTCTTTCTCTGCTCATAAATGTATTTAACAGTAGAATAAGCCACAAGCAGAGATGGGATCTGATGTAAAACATCCTGAGGTTCTACCCTGGAACTCTGTTGGAGGTTTGCTGTTATCAAAGGCCTTTGAACTATTTTAAAATGTCTCTGATAGTCATGCTTAAGACATTTAAAATCTGCTCAAATGGACAAATAATTAAATGGAATGAAAATTATTAAAAACATAAAGAATATATTTAACAAACACACATATATATTAGGAATTAATTAAAACATCATGATAAAGTAACATAAGTATGCCATTTACCTACACTTAACTTTTTATCCAGTGTCAGTGACCCCATTCTCCCCAGCACAGTGTGACCAATATCCAGCCCTTTTACTCAATACATCAGTGATCTGTCACTGGGCTCAAACCTGGGTGTAACAGTTAAACACAAGGTGAGATGTGTTCACAAGTGACCTCCAGCTTGTCTCCAACTTCAGAATCTCAAATATTTAAGCAACACACTTATAGACAAGCTTCACAGTGAGCAGTGGTTATCTAGCGGTTCTCAAAGGCACTGCTTCCAACAGGTAAGTACATGTGGACACAAGGAACTGCAGATGCTGGTTTGCAAAAAAAAGACATAAAATGCTGGAGTAACTCAGCAGGCAGGCAGGATCTGTGCATACTGAAGAAGGATCTCAACCTGAAAGGGGGGGGGGGGGGGTGGGAGGGAAGGAAGCTGAGGCTTTATAAGTCACTGGTAAGGCTGCATTTGAAATATTGTGAGCAATTTTAGGCACCATATCTGAGGAAGGATGTGCTGGCCAGAGGGTCCAGAGGAGGTTTACAAGAATGATCCCAGGAATGAGTAGGTTAACCTATGATGAGCGTTTGTTGGCACTGGGCCTGTACCCGCTGGAGTTTAGAAGAATGCGGGGGGACATCATTGAAACATACAGAATAATGAAAGGCTTGGATGTGGAGAGGATGTTTCCACTAATGGGAGAGTCACAGCCTTAAAATTAAAGGACGTTCTTTTAGGAAGGAGATGAGGAGAAATTTCTTTAGTCAGAGGGTGATGAATCTGTGAAATTCTTTGCCACAGAAGGCTGTAGGGCAGAGATAGATAGATTCTTGATTAGTACAGGTGTCAGAGGTTATGGGGAGAAGGCAGTTAGAATGGGGTTAGGAGGGAGAGATAGATCAACCATGATTGAATGGTGGAGTAGACTTGATGGGCTGAATGGCCTAATACTAATCCTATCACTTATGAGGGAGGGAAACTACAGCTCAAGCCATTTCTATGTTTATGGAGGAGAGGCAACATGTGCATGTGTGGAATGTTAAAGACCTACACCCATGCTCCATTTCCCAAGCAGAATATTTCAGATTTCTATCAAAGCAACAGTTACCATTAGATGACTGTTGCAAGCCACCTTGTGGCTGGCTCAGGAATTGCATTTGCCATCGGCAACCAGCATCTTCAATTCCTTCCGACACATTTTGTCTGCTCCACTGTGAAATCGCTTCAAGGTATGCATACTCTGAAGAAGTTCTCCTCCCTCTTCCTGACTCAGTCTGAAGAAGGGTCTTGACCCGAAACATCACCCATTCCTTCTATAACATATATAACATATAACAACTATAGCATGGAAACAGGCCTGTCCGGCCCTACCAGTCCACGCCGACCATTCTCCCTGACCTAGTCTCATCTACCTGCACTCAGACCATAACCCTCCAATCCCCTCCTATCCATATACCTATCCAATTTACTCTTAAATAATAAAATCGAGCCAGCCTCCACCACTTCCACCGGAAGCCCATTCCATACAGCCACAACCCTCTGAGTAAAGAAGTTCCCCCTCATGTTACCCCTAAACCTTTGTCCCTCAATTCTGAAGCTATGTCCCCTTGTTGGAATCTTCCCCACTCTCAAAGGGAAAAGCCTACCCACGTCAACTCTGTCCGTCCCTCTCATAATTTTAAAAACCTCTATCAAGTCCCCCCTCAACCTTCTACGCTCCAAAGAATAAAGACCCAACCTGTTCAACCTCTCTCTGTAGCCTAAGTGCTGAAACCCAGGCAACATTCTAGTAAATCTCCTCTGCACCCTCTCCATTTTGTCGACATCCTTCCTATAATTTGGCGACCAGAACTGCACACCATACTCCAGATTCGGCCTCACCAATGCCCTGTACAATTTCAACATTACATCCCAACTTCTATACTCGATGCTCTGATTTATAAAGGCAAGCATACCAAACGCCTTCTTCACCACCCTATCCACATGAGATTCCACCTTCAGGGAACAATGCACAGTTATTCCCAGATCCCTCTGTTCCACTGCATTCGTCAATTCCCTACCGTTTACCCTGTACGTCCTATTTTGATTTGTCCTACCAAAATGCAGCACCTCACACTTATCAGCATTAAACTCCATCTGCCATCTTTCAGCCCACCCTTCCAAAAGGCCCAAGTCTCTCTGTAGACTTTGAAAATCTACCTCACTATCAACTACTCCACCTATCTTAGTATCATCTGCATATTTACTAATCCAATTTGCCACACCATCATCCAGATCATTAATGTAAATGACAAACAACAGTGGACCCAACACAGATCCTTGGGGCACTCCACTAGACACTGGCCTCCAACCTGACATACAATTGTCAACCGTTACCCTCTGGTATCTCCCATTCAGCCATTGTTGAATCCATCTTGCAACCTCACTATTAATACCCAACGATTTAACCTTCTTAATCAACCTTCCATGTGGAACCTTGTCAAATGCCTTACTGAAGTCCATATAGACAACATCCACAGCCTTGCCCTTATCAATTTCCCTGGTAACCTCTTCAAAAAATTCAAGAAGATTAGTCAAACATGACCTTCCAGGCACAAATCCATGTTGACTGTTTCTAATCAGGCCTTGATTATCCAAATAATTATATATATTATCCCTAAGTATCTTTTCCATTAATTTTCCCACCACAGACGTCAAACTAATAGGTCTATAATTGCTAGGTTTACTTTTAGAACCTTTTTTAAACAAAGGCACAACATGCGCAATGCGCCAATCTTCCGGCACCATCCCTGTTTCTAATGACGTTTGAAATATTTCCGTCATAGCCCCTGCTATTTCTGCACTAACTTCCCTCAATGTCCTAGGGAATATCCTATCAGGACCTGGAGACTTATCCACTTTTATATTCTTCAAAAGTGTCCGTACCTCCTCTTCTTTAATCATCCTAATTTCCATCACTACTCTACTTGTTTCGCTTACCTCACATAATTCAATATCCTTCTCCTCGGTAAATACCGAAGAAAAGAAATTGTTTAATATCTCCCCCATTTCTTCCGGCTCAGCACATAGCTGTCCACTCTGACTCTCTAATGGACCAATTTTATCCCTCACTATCCTTTTGCTATTGACATATCTGTAGAACCCCTTGGGGTTTACTTTTACATTACTTGCCAAAGCAGCCTCATATCTTTTTTTCGCTTTTCTAATTTCCTTTTTAAGATTCCTTTTACATTCATTATATTCCTCAAGAACCTCATTTACTCCCTGCCGCTTATATTTATTGTATATCTCCCTCTTTTTCCGAACCAAGTGTCCAATTTCCCTGGAAAACCACGGCTCTTTCAAATTATTATTCTTTCCTTTCCACCGAACAGGGACATAAAGACTCTGTACTCTCAAAATTTCACCTTTAAATATCCTCCATTTCTCTATTATATCCTTTTCATAAAACAACAATTTCCATTTCACTCCTTTTAAATCCTTTCTCATCTCCTCAAAATTAGCCTTTCTCCAATCCAAAATCTCAACCCTTGGTCCAGATTTGACCTTCTCCATAATGATATTGAAACTAATGGCATTATGATCACTAGACCCAAAGTGCTCCTCAACACATACCTCCGTCACCTGACCCATCTCATTTCCTAACAGGAGGTCCAGAGATGCTGTCAGTCCCACTGAGTTACTCCAACATTTTGTGTCTATCTTCGGCAACAAGACTTCTGCATAAGAGATTGTACTACATTATGATTGCAGTCATAAGAGATTGCAGATGCTGGAACCTTGAGCCAAAACACAAAGTGCTGGAGGATCATAGCGAGTCAGGCACCATCTCGGCAGGGAATGGACAGGCGACAATTCGGGTTAGGACCCTTCTTCAGACTGATGAATGAATGAATACGTTTATTGGCCAATTATGCAAATACAAGGAATGTGCCTTGGGGCTCCGCTCACAAATGACAACACAAACATACAGTTAACAATTAAGAATAAAGCATAAACACATCAAAACAATAAGGATACACCATGGAGATGGAGGGGAATGGATACACTGATGGAGTGGAGGGGAAGAAAGCTGCAAATGACCAGTAGAGGTGGGGCAAAACCTGCAAGTGATAGGTGTGTATGGGTGAAGGGGGGATGGGGGTGAAGGGGGGGGAGGTGCTGGGTGGGTCCAAACTGCACCCATTTGTCAACCATCCCTCTTCACCTGTTTTCACCCATCATTTGCCAGGCTTTTCGGCACCCCCACCTCTGTCTTTACCAGGTTTCGTCCAGCTATCAGTCTGAAGACCCAAATGTTGCATGCCCAATAAATAAGATTTATTAGCTCCAAGAAAGTGAGAAAAAAACATCTTACTAAGTGGGCTGGAATTAGGTGGGAGCTGCTGGTAGTAGTTCCATATGGAACTGATGGTACTTTTCCTCTAACTGCCACTAAGTTCAGGACCCATACAAATTGTAATGCTCCGACTTAAATGCTGCTCTCTGTCAGCCATTACTTGACCATACTCTTGCTTTAGGTGCCTTATGGAGTCCAGCAGCACTATGTAAATTTGGGCAATTTTCCAGCACTTACACTTGGAAAAATGCCAACACAAGCATCACCAGGTTTGGTCCAGTGCAGGCGAACAACTCCATTCATTTGAATGGAGATGAATGGCTACAAAGAAACAAGGTAGGTATCAGAATATTTAATTAATTCCCCCCCCAACATTTTGCGTTCTTAATTGTTGTAGTTTTTGTTTATTCTTTTAAAACTCTAATTATTATTTTTGTTTGATTTTTAGTCATTTTTTGAATGTTTCTGAATGCCTGGATGTCACGGGCATGTAGATACTTCTTGAGTTTGAGACACAAGGAACTGCAGATGCTGTCATCTGCTGGAGTGTGAAGAAAGGTTCCGACCCACAAAGTTGCTTGTCCATTCCCTCCAGCGTGCTGCCTGATCCGCTGAGTTACTCCTGCACCTAACATTTTAATGTGTCGGAAGGAACTGCGGGTGCTGGGTTACACCAGAGATTTTGTATCTATCTTAACTTTTTAAGTTTGGACTGATTAGCTGACTGTCTAAGCTAGTAAGATGCCTGAGCCAGATGTCAAAGATTTCCAGCTGTTTCATGGGTGGTTACAATGAACAAGCACGCATTAATACATTTTGCTGCCATCTGCTGGCAAACACTGCAGGAAGCAACGCAAGACGCTGAACAATTGAGTAGGAAGAACTGCTCACCTTTAAACACTAAAAACCTGTTTCCTCTTACTTGTTACTGATTCACTTACACAAAAGTATTTTTATAATAAAATAAATTTCCATGCAAGTTTATCACTGAACCTTCCCATAAAACATAACAAGGAAAATAATAATCAGTGGCTAATATTGATCATATGTTTATTACTCTAATTTAGATTTCAGTTTTTTGAAGAGGTGACCAGGAAGATGATAAGAAGGTGGTAGGCATCATCTACTTGGACCCAAATAAGGCTTTTGGGAAGGTTCCACACGGTAGTCTGGGTTGGAAGGTGAGATCTTGTGGAATTCAGAGCGAGTGGCCAAGTTGACTCAAAATTAACTTGATGGTAGGTGGATGAAGGTTGTTTCTCAGATTGGTGGCCTGTAACCAGTGGTGTGCTGCAGGGATCGGTACTGGGTTCCCTGCTATTTGTCATATATGTTAACGTTTTGGATGAGAATGTAGGTGGCATGATTAGCAAGTTTGCAGATGGCATCAAATTCGGTGGTGTGCTGGACAGCGAAGAAGGTTATCTAAGGTTCTTTGTCAACTTGGAAAGTGGGCAAAGGGATGGCCGATAGAAGTTAACTCAGACAAGTGAGAAGTATTGCATTTCGGGAAGTTAAACCAGGCTAGGATATATACAATGAATGATAAGCCCCTGGGGAATGTTGTTGAACAATGTTTCATGAGATTTGTGACAAAGCTAGACACACTAATCAAGAAACCGTATGGCACTTTTGCCTTCATTGGATGGGGATGCATTGAGTCCAAGAGTCAGGACGTACCTGGAGTACTGTGTTGCACACAAATATATGTATGGAATGGAGGGATATAGATCACATGCAGGCAGAGGAGATATTGGAATCATGTTTGGCAAAGACACAGACATTGTGGACTAAAGGATCTATTCCTGTGCTGCACGGTTCTATGTTCTACTTGTTGTGTTGATGCATTAAAGGGACTGTAAAGCGTCCGCAAGTAAGAATTTCAGTGTTCCATTCCTGATGCATTTGACAATTAAACACTCTTGACATTACTATAACTGCTATTCATATTCCATGGTAGCTTACAAGGACAACATATATTTCCCCTGGGTAGCTTACAGGCACCTCATATTTTGCTTGGGTAGCTTACACCACAGCGGTACAAACAATGACCTCTAACTTCAAATAGCCCTTGCTTTCCCTCTCTCACCATCCCCTCCCCCTTCCCAGTTCTTCCACCAGTCTTACTGTCTCCGTCTACATTCTATCTCTGTCCCGCCCACTCCCTGACATCAGTCTGAAGAAGGGTCTCGTCCCGAAACATCACCATTCCTTCTCTCCAGAGATGCTGCCTGTCCTGCTGTTACTCCAGCATTTTGTGTCTACCTTTGATTTAAACCAACATCTGCAGTTCTTTCCTACATATTCATATTCCATGTTTCCTTCTGGCATTAAAGGAAGCCATTTCAGCTCATTGAGTCTACGCTGACTCACAGAGAAATCTGATTGCCCACTAATCTTCCCTGCAACTATTCTCTTCACATTCTCATCAATACCCCCTAGATTCTACTCATCAAGCACTCACTAGGGGCAAATTAGCGATCAACTGACCAATTGACACACATGAATTTGGGCTGTGGGACGAAACTGGAACCCTGGGAGGGAAACCTAGTTGGAAGAACGTGCAAACTCCACACCAACAGCACCAGAGGTCCAAATTGAACACGGGGTGTAGATGGGAGGGAGCAGCATTACTAGCTGTGACAGTCCGCCACTCCTATCAACAAAGTTCAAAAGCGATATCATGGGAGCTCCATGATTTTCCCAGAGAATGAGCAATGTCAGATATGGTAAAATGGTGCCTGCTAACATTGTTCTAACATTGTTGGCTACTATTTGAATTTTTTAAAAATAAAATCTCATGTGGAAAGCAAATGTTCAAGGATAGACACTGATGCTATAATTTTTCCCCGTTTTTCCTGCATGCATGAAGATTGGAAGTCATTTGGCCTTAAAAACATATAATTTTATATGCATTTTAAACAGATGAGTTTAATTTCTATCTTACCATTCTTGTTTTTATAATCCTGGTTCCTTCAAATATTCTTGTTGTGTTAGCTGGAGAGGAAGAAAAGTATTTCAAAGTGAATAATAAATTCAGTCACACAAAATCATTCCGAAGTAATAACAGAAATCACATTGAAATCCAGCAAAAACTGGTGAATCATACCTGGTCAAAGATGTCAATACAACGACATATAATTTGGTCTAAATTTAAAAAGATAGATTGCCTACTATTTTGCATTATTGCTTAGAATTAAGATGCTAAAGTCTAAACATGGATGAGGAAAATATATAATTTGCTCCATTTTCTTTTGCATAAATCATGGTGCATATGATTTTTAAATGTTTGTGCCCAATAATGGTGCAAGTCGCGACTATCAAGAAATGGGGACACAAGAAACTGCAGATGCTGGAATCTTGAGCAAAACCCAAAGTGCTGGAAAAACTCAAGTCAAATAGCATCTAGAGAGGCAGTGGACAGATGATGTTTTGGGTCAGAACCCTTCTTCAAACTGATTTTTGTGCCTTTACGAATGCTGGTTTCATTTGTCCATCCCATCTCACACATGTGCAGGCATTACGAACTGACACTTTTGATTTGCTGGCAGAAATTGGATCAAAGGCTCATGATCTACAACGTTTGTTTTTGTTTACTTGCAGAAAAGAGAAATTAATCAAGTAGCAGGTCATGAACCACATGCGTTTTAAAGCGTCTGCATTGGAACATAGTTTTTATTTGTACTTAATGTCTCACATTGATTTACTATCACCTTCCCTTGCATCTGTGTAGTAGATGTTGCAAACTGGTACCCATTGGATCATTCTGCCCAAGACTTCAATATCATTTCCAGCAGTTTACTTACGAGGGCTGTCTGACTAACTCATCTATAGTTTCCTCTTTATTCTCTCCTTGCTTTTTAAAAGATTGGGAACACATCTTCCAGTCTTTCAATCTTTTACTAATACAGATCTATGAAATCTTCTTTCCTTAAAATCTCAACATTTTTCAAAACAGTATTTATTTTTTTCCATAATGCTTCAATGCTTCTAAATATTTGTAAATATCAAAGACATTCATCAGCTGCCACAGAACCCCAAGGTAGTGGCAGACAACCATGCTGAAACACTCCTGTGTGACGCTGAATCTCTCTGATCCTGTGGGAAACTATTTTGGAGTGGAAGACTGTGGCTGGAGGAACATTGCTAAAAGAGTGTACTTCCAGGGCAAGCACCAGCAAGCTGAGGCAGCCTGCTGGTCAGTTGATGTCTTTGCAGCCATGAACAAGTCACATATCTCAATGCTCTTGTAGAACCTATCTGTGTGCAAATTTACCAACAACTACACACTCCATGATGAATGCTCTTCATTCAGCTCTGGTGGAGACACACAAGATTGCAGATGCTATAATCTGGAGCACAAAACACAAGTTGCTGGAGGTTGTGCAGGAAACCTAATGAACGATCACGACCCAAAACATCGTCCATCCTTTTGCTTCCTCAGATGCTGCTTGATCTACTGAGTTCCTCCAGCAGGTCTTTTTTTGCAAACATTCTCTTGTGACTTTGAAACACATGGAGATTTCTTAAAGATGTGAATAGTAACAATATTCCTTTCCTTTTTCTTATCATATTGATAAGATCTGGAATATAGAAAGACAATGGCTATTTGTTAACTATAAGAAAAATGTTTAAAATTTCGAAACTTTTTTTATCCACTCTCCTGGAAAATATTTTTCTGGCCTCCATGGTTAGTAGCTTCCCACCGAGGTGAGTTACATGTCTCAAACAACTAACAATCCTGATGACCACCGGTAGTTATTGTTGGGAACTCATTCAGCAGGAGAGGCAGCACATTTCCGAGTTAGATCCAAGTTGGGTGCTTGGACTACAACTGGACATTTGGGACAAGTATGAATTGCTGCTTTTTAGGCAGTCATCATCGGTTTTGCACTGAACAACTACTCATTCTTTTTTACTTGAATCACCTTGTGAGTTTTATATCTTGTGCTTGTTTTTGTAAATTGCAGTTTGTTATTTACCAACTTGAATCTGATTTTACATCATCTTTTGTATGGATTGTACCTAGCACATATCCATCTGATTCCAGAAGCATTGCCATCCATATGCTATTGACAGAACTCAATGCAAGTCCAAGTAGAGCTTTGTAATAGTGTACTGTACGATACATCTGCAAGGAGCAGATAGGTGCATTTTTGTCATTTGACAATACAACTATTTCATTATTGAGCTCAGCGTTTGACAAGAATAAAACCTGTCATTATAAGTCATGGAAATAAAACAGTAATAGAGAATGTGGAGGAAGGATGATGCTGGGTCAGTTATACAACAGTAATTCTCAGGAGAGGGATAACACTGAAGACTTCTCTTTGAAACAGATATTGTATGATTTTCCACTACACTCATTTCAATTAAAAGATTCACTGATCTACATCAAGGCAAGTGCAAGGGCTGGAATCATGGGAGGGTTGCTCCAGGCAAAGGCAACCTGCACCTTCTAAAGGAAGGTGCACTGCGGCTGCAGCAGATGCGGGTGATTTGAAGGAAGTCATTCGGCCCTGTCGAAGAATAGTCCAAGGAGATGCCCCAAGTCTCAAGATGCACATTCAGAAGGCAGCTGGAATAGGTAATGTGAAAGATCAATACATGAGGCCAAGCCCTGAAGATCTGAGGATCCAGTACCAGAAAATGTTTGTGCTTCATCAGTGGTCAAAGTCAATGAACACGGTGTATCAGACACTATTTATTTCACCACACTCCCATGGTTCACCTATCAACAACCTTTCGTGATCAATCAACTTTATCCAAAATTACGTGCTTTACTGTACACTTAGCATTGCTGCAAGTCTCACATCAACATTCTACAGCTCGCACATTCTTCTAACTATTCACTATTCACTCTGTATTCAACATCATCCAACATCATCATATCTACTAACAGACTTTACTTTCTCCTGCAATTCAAGGGGTACTTAACTGCGTACAATAGCGTCTAATCGAAGGTGTACCCGTAGAAGTTAACACCCACGGAGGAAGCAACTGTGACCATTAGCGACACCCAGTACTGAGACAGTTGTTTATGGCAGGACTGAAGTCTCCTGTGTTACAAAGTGCTCCTCATAGTCAATGTTCCTTTCATTCCAGAGCCTTTATGATTTCCAGCAGTAAATGATGTAAGTACATGGCCTGACTCTCTCCCCTCAACTACTCCTTATCATTGCCAAAGTGCCTTCTTTCTTTCAAGAAATGCAGAAAGGCCAAGCTGTAAAGGAATAGCAAGGATCCAATGACGATGAGGGCAAATAGGCCAACATCTGTAGCCAGCAAAACAGATAGTCAATGTTTTAAAGTTAGAGAAAGGAGATGGAAGCTGCACAAAGTGAAACACCAGTTAACAGTGGCGTACAAAATGTGTAAGAAGGAACTACAGATGCTGGTTTAAACCCAAGATAGACACAAAAAGCTGGAGTAACTCAGCAGGTCAGGCAGCATCTCTGAAGGAAAATAATGGGTGACTTTTTGGGTCGAGACCCTTCTTCATACAGCTGGGTAGGGGGGAAAGGATATAAAACCTAGAGCATAGAACAGAAGAGCACAGGAACAGGCCCACAATTTCAATGCCGATATGCAGAAGGCTCTGAGCATAGAAGTATTTTGTGTACTTTATAAGATATGAGCTGGAATGTAAAGTTAATAAATGTTAAAAGCAAGGATAATTAATTACAATGTTTTTTACTCAAGCTTGAACATGAAGTCTTTGGATAGTTTAATGGTCTGTGGCTCCACAATCAAAATGTAAGGGTTAGATAAAATGAGGGTCCGGTATCTGCTGTGCACCAGAATAATATCCTGAAAGTATTTGTAGATTCAGGGCAGTCAAGGAGAAGTCATGGAACACACGGGGATACACAACAGTCAGCCGTTTAGTCCAATGTGGTACGGTGACATCATGGTGGCTCAGAGGTAGAGTTGCTGCCTTACAGCGCCAGAAACTCGGGTTTGATCCTGACTATGGGTGCTTGTCTGTACGGAGCTTGTAAGTTCTCCCCGTGGCCTGCGTGGGTTTTTTCCGGGATCTCCGGTTTCCTCCCACACTCTAAAGATGTACAGGTTTGTAGGTTAATTAGTTTGATATAATTGTAAATTGTCCCTCGTGTGCATCCGATACTAGATCGCTGGTCGGCACGGACTCGGTGGGCCGAAGGGCCTGTTTCTGCACTGTATCTCTAAACTAAACTAATCTCATACTTGGCAGGATCATGTCTCTATTCTCTTTAACATACGTTTTATAAACTGTCACGTTAATTGGGTAAACTGATTCAAAATGGTTTAAATACCACTCATTTTATGATCTATCAACATGCTTCCTTGCAATTATAAATTTTTTTGCACTTCACATTAACTAGATTTTTTCAATCCTGTCAGTATATGACAGAAAATTACATGAGACTAATGGGAGACCATAATGTGAAGGGAGAATGAAGAAATTGTATTTACGTTCACTTCATGCTGTTGAAATAGGCAACTTATTAAATTTAAATAAATTCAAACATTACAATCTCATCTTTATTTCTGTTTCCACGTTGGCTCACCTTGAAATAGCATTGTCTGGCTAAAATCACTTCGCAGATCATTCTGACACACAGCTTGAACACGAAACAGGTAGAGTTTATCCAGGGAAACATGATTGATAATGGCTTCCTGAGTAAGAAATATAGACAAGCAATTACTTATTACAATTTAAGTTAATAAATTACACAGTGTAAAAACTTCCAGGCAATAACATGCAAACTTTTGATGATTTTAAATACAATTCATCATCAACTACCTCCATTAGGTTTGATTAGTTGAGGTTCAATCCAAACAAACACTTTAAATATTTGCAAAAGTAATTAAAAGTTTCAACAAACATCAATATCTTTAAAATATCTTACCCAATGGAATTTAAATATTATTAATTTGTGAAATTAGTACTTAAAATCTCAATATAAATATGATTCGGTCCAAACTCATTACCTCTCAGACACGACGGGTTAGATTTATGAACACATACATCAATGTCTCTTGTGTATACTATGATTAAGCAGCAAAATATTAAAAAAACAAATACCACATGAATAACCAGGTAATTTACTGTGTA
Organism: Rhinoraja longicauda; assembly: GCF_053455715.1. Lineage (NCBI taxonomy): Eukaryota > Metazoa > Chordata > Chondrichthyes > Rajiformes > Arhynchobatidae > Rhinoraja > Rhinoraja longicauda. Next base: position 41,681,588 of record NC_135969.1, read on the forward strand.
GCCAATAATGTCCAATGTTGAGCCAAAGCATGCAAGCTTTTCAATCATTTCATTAAATATTCTGACTCACTCTGGTAATAAAAGTATTTTTGTTGAATACAAAAGGCAAATCATGGTTGTGTACCAGATAAATAGTGTGCAACGACATCTGGTTTCATAAAACAGGCTGAACTTGAATAGCGCTAGGCCAAGTTCCAACACAGCTCCATGTTGTTTGAAGGTTGGCCTATCCTGGAAAATATGTTCTTATTTGTTGCCCAATAGAGTCGTTGCCGCTCACATATGGGAGCATGATAACCATATGGCATGCCAGCTAATGGTAGATTCCCTGGACAGCTATTAGCAACATAGGCAGCATCCTTATGCGCATGAAACATCCAAAACCATGTCAGTATTGAATTCAGAGTTGGCATGTTATGTTAACAAAGTCTGGTGTAAAATATTTCACAACTATTTGCCAATAATCTTGCAGCAAGTTGCCAAATTCATTCCAACTCCTGAATATGTATTTGACACCACTGCACTATTCCTCTTGTTGATATGCACTACTACATCAACACTATAAATGCTGCTCAATGATCACCAAGTTCATTAATGTTTCTTGTGAGTAAACTCAGAAAATGAAAGCAGAAGGCAGGCAAATTTCCAAATTATATAAGAAGATAACTACAGATGCTGGTACAAATCGAAGGTATTTATTCACAAAATGCTGGAGTAACTCAGCAGGTCAGGCAGCATCTCAGGATGCTGAAGAAGGGTCTCGACCCGAAACATCACCCATTCCTTCTCTCCCAAGATGCTGCCTGACCTGCTGAGTTACTCCAGCATTTTGTGAATAAATACCTTCGAATTTCCAAATTAAATGGAAATCAAATCCTAAAATGGTTAATTTTTTGCCTTTAAGCATTCTTCTCAGAAGATGATCCACCATCAACAGGACATGTGCCTTCAATATGTTTTGCGCTTTGTGCATTCCAACAGAGTGTGAAAGAAAGATGGAGAAAGGAGCTAAAAAAGAGAAAAAGTAAGGAGAAAATAACCCTGTTACTATGAAGACACGAGGAACTGCAGATGCTGGGATCTGCATGGAACACAAAATGCTAGAATAACACAGCAAGTCAGGCATCATCTCTGGAGGACATGGATAGGTGACGATTTGGGTCACCACCCTTTGGAATGATTGCAGTTTGAGAAAGTCAGGGTGCCACATGTGAAATAATTACAATGTCGGTAACTCAGACACATTTAAGAAAGTGCAAGCATCTGAGAAGGCTAATTAAACAGATTGAACTTGTAATTGAAAACCTTCAAAGAGGGGAAATGTGCAGCATATTTTTAAGTAAATACATAAATTAAAATAGAGACAAGGATCTGCAGATGCTAGAACCTTGAGTAAAACAAAGTACTGGAGTAGCTCAGTGGGTCAGGCAGCATCTGTGGTGGGAATGATCAGGCAACACTTTGGGTTGGATGAGGGGGGTAAGAATCTGTAGTCATCGATCAGTTGCCAGGCTTTGTCCTGCCCCCACCTATTTTCCAGCCTTTTGTCCCCCACCACAATCAGTCTGAAGAAGGGCTCCAACCCATAAAGTCATCTGCCCATTGTCTCCACAGATGCTTGCTGGCCCACTGTGTTACCTCATAATTTTGTGTTCAACCTTGACATTAAGTTGTTAATTACTGCACTCAAATGCACAAATAAATCAATCCAGTCTGTTTTGCTTTTAAATTGCATGCTGAATTGACTGTTGGAACAAAGGCATACATCAAGGGGTTAAAATATATAAGTGTACCAGATCCCACTGGCAAATGCTGGCATTTCTGAACAGAAACAATGGCATTTAGCAGTTTAAATGGCTACAGTTCCGGGCATCTGCACACGAATTGTTTGAAGTCCCAAAATTACAGAGAGATGGATGGTGCCTGCATCTGTCAGTGTGATCAACGGCAAAGAGCAGAGCATGCTGAAATCACCAGGCATTTACACTGGGAAAAATAGCACGATTGAAGATCCCTATTGATATCAATAGGCAGTGCAAAGCTGTGGTTGTAAGCCAAAGACAAAGGCAAGGTCCTTTATCCAAAATAATTTGTTTGACTTGTTTTAAAATTTTAGAAATTTGACTGCTTTTAAAATCTTATTTTTTTGTGGGTAGATTTTAACAGATTAAATGCTTGTGAATGGCATGGATATTTTAAAATAATTAATTTGAATTCATCCACAGCTTGGACGGCAAGCAAAGCTTTATCAGCTGTCAGCTGTAAGGAAGCTTCGGAGCACCAGAAAGACGTTGCTGCCCTGAGAAGTCCAGAGAACCCAGGACATTTCAGGTCAGTGAGATAAGCCCCAACAGGTAAGAAAGGGCATGGCTCAAGCTAAACAAGGTCTTTCCCACTGCATGCTGTTCTGCTCACCACTACTCTGACTGCCAGGTGTGCTTGAGAGTATCCAAACATCTAAGTCAAAACACCTAAACCTTCATCAACTTATTGCTATGTCTAGTGTCAAATCCAGAATTTGGTGTATTTAAATCATGATCCACATTAAAATTGCACCTGCTTCTTAAATTGAAAATGTTGGTATTTACTCCAGAGCAGTAAAACACATTTAGCTAAAAATGTAAGCTGTGAAAATTGGTGCAGAATCAATGTATGCATTTGTTCACTAGAATGCATTCAGCTGGTGAATTTGTGTCTCATGCTCACTTCCACCATTTAAGTGAATGGGCAGCACTAACCACAGGTTCATTAGCTACATGGTTTGATACAGCACTGATATCTTGGTGACTTTTGACAACATTTACTCCACATGGCATCACCACCACTGAAGAAAAAATCTTCCCCAGTCTCTTGTCAGCGGCAGTTTCTAAGAGGTCTTCAATCTATCATGCAGTTTATGATAAAAACTCAAAGTGCTGCAGGAACCCAGAGGGTTAGGCAGCCTCTGTGGGGGGAATGGACAGACACCGTTTTGGTTGGGACCCTTCCTCAGACTGATGGAGAAGTGGTGAGAAAGCTGGAAAAGAGTGTTCCCTCTACAGATGCTGCCTTACCCACTGTTCCTCCATCATTTTGTGTTGTTTGCTCAAGATCCCAGCATCTGCAGTTTCTTGTGAATGTAGTTTTTGACAATACTTCCTGGCTGTATTGCAGTGAACAACTACGAGATCTATGAATTCTAGAGAACAGATGTAAATTATCTTCAGGAAATAACTGGTAATACTCTTGAAATTAAATCTTGAGCTTATCAATTTCCCCCTATTGTGGTACAATAAGAAATCTCAGAACAAAGTCCAAGAAGCAATCACCAAAAGAGTCCACCGCCTCCAAGATGAGACATATGACTGTTCAACGGCACTCTGCAAAATTCTATTTCACCCAACTGACCAATTCCATTACATACTAAATGGGTTTTACTAAAAAGGGCTGCAATGATTGCTTTGGCTTTTTTTGATAAACTGCTTGCTTGTACAATAAAAACACAATTTTATTTAATCCACAAGGCCACAAATGTCAAAGTTTTACCCTTAGTGTAAGTAATATTAGAGTATAAATTATGCAGTTTTCTCACGAGTCCATAATAGAACATTCAATTATGTCAGCACTTCCATTCAAATCAATTCATCAAATTTTCCCCAATAAAAATAATCAAAAGTCAGCAAAATGGCCTTCTTTGTGGCACCACCTTTCACATGTGATATATACACTGCCAGTTCTCCATTTAATTTAGATAAGCATCTGTTCAAGAATAGCCAATTATGACAACAGGGAACACAGCAATACATCATTGTATTGACTGTTCTGATGGATTCCTGCATGATCCATAATATGCATCATCCATTAGTGTGACCCAGATAACAATATTTTTGAATAAATTGAAAACAGAATTGAAAATGAAAGAAAGAAGACTCCTAGGATAATGAATAGATGAAATCTGATTCCATTATACCAAATGGCAATCCAAGGACAGAATTGTATTCCTGGATTGTTTGTATGTACAAGTAACGAAGATTATTTTTAAGAAAGCTTGCATTTATTCAGTGTATTTCATAACTTGAAGACTTCTCAAGTGCATTACGGATAATGCCTAAATGCACATGGAAGTCTAGCCTCTGTCCTACAATAGGGCATTTGGCAGCATATTTGCTACACTCAGCTCCTACAAACAGCAATGCATTACGATACCAGTAGATTGCTTTTGTGCTTGTGGTGAGAAATGAATAGTGATTAGGTTAGCAGGAAAAGGACTTCCCACCTCTTTGAAACAGTGTCATAGGAACTTAAAGAATCCATTTGGGCGGCACGGTAGCGCAGCGGTAGAGTTGCTGCTTTACAGCGAATGCAGCGTCGGAGACTCAGGTTCGATCCTGACTACGGGTGCTGCACTGTAAGGAGTTTGTACGTTCTCCCCGTGACCTGCGTGGGTTTTCTCCGAGATCTTCGGTTTCCTCCCACACTCCAAAGACGTACAGGTATGTAGGTTAATTGACTGGGTAAATGTAAAAAATTGTCCCTAGTGGGTGTAGGATAGTGTTAATGTGCGGGGATCGCTGGGCGGCGCGGACTTGGTGTGCCGAAAAGGCCTGTTTCCGCACTGTATATATATGATATGATATGAAAGAGGACAAATTGGTCCTTAGTTCAGGCTTTCAAAAACAGCACCTCCAATAAAATCTAATCTTCATTTCTGCACTGGAATATCAATCTAGATCAATCCATCATTCCCATTGTGTGACTTGAACCCTCATCCTTTTAACTCGGAGTTGAGAATGCTACAAAATAAGCAACAAATGACAATTTTGCTATTAATTACAGGCTTCATTTGCTTTTGCAATTCTCCCAGACTTCCCTCTATATATTCACATTGCATCCTCTCTTATTTTGAATAATCTTAATGATAGCATCCATCAACCTCCTAAACCTGGAATTTTCAAATGAATTGGGATCGCTACACAGTCATACTGATCCATTATAATTTCTTTGATATATGCAGTACAATAAGTAAAAAGAATACGATGGCTAATTTTATTCAGGTATTCTGTGAAACCCGAAAGAGCATAGGAAACATAAAATTCAAGTTTGCAATAATTCCGGCTTCAATGCTAGTACTTGAGATGCCTACGAGCTGAACCAAGTGGGAGGTGGAATGCGGGTAGCCTGAGTGAATGGCTGCTCCCACTCCTGGCCTGAAAATTAAGGTTGGTGGGCCTCGCAATTGACCGAAGCTGTACAAATGTTGGCACCTGGAGTACAATTCAACACCCTCTCCCCACTGGCTTGATCACAGAAGATGTTCCACTTATGTTTGTGATATTGCTACATGTCTCAAACCTCATTTCACAGACCTGACTTCAATTTCTGCCACAAATCAACCATAAGCCAAAAAGCCATTTCGATTTCCAAGGGATAAATCACCATTATTCAAAAATCGTTTACTTTTAAGTCATGTAGGAGAGAGCAGGGTTTTCGAGGTTTAGTGCCCACCTGCTTGTTTATCTTTATGCCAAAATTCTTAGCTATTAACAATTTTTTATTATGCAACAATATCCCTGAAAACTATTTGAACTATCACAATTCACAAAGTATTTACTCAGATCTTATCAAATTGGTCCCTTTTAGACTCCACTTTGTCTAAATAGGACATGATGCATAAGTCTTAAATGCCAGACAAACACAGCTTTAGTAAAAAAAAAGTCTTCAAACAATCTCAACAAGAGGATGCTGCTGCCGGTGTCTCTTGGGATATGCTGAAGAAAGCGACAAGCTATTGATATGTTCCCACTCGTTCCTCCACTTCTAGCGCCAATAGTTATCAAACACTGTAGAAAATATTTTGTTTGAGGGTTTGAACAAAATAGCACTATTCTAGGATGGAGACTGCTGGATATTAAAGTAACATTTCCATTTATAGGATCACAGTACTGGACATTCATTTGGCATATTGTTTAATGAAATACGAAAGAAACATCCAGACACTGAATTGAAATTGGTTTATTATAAAAAAATGTGTACCGCGATATAGTGAAAACCTTTGCATGCCATCCAGGCAAACCGTACATTTATTACATCAAGGCAGTGCAAGAGATAAACAAAACAGAATTCAGAATATAATGTGACAGGTACAGAGAAAGTGCAGATAAATAAAGCCACAACGAGGTACATTGGAAGATCAAGTTTCCATCCTTGGTCTGTGTCACAATGGATCTTCCGTTTACCCATTTGTGGTTGAACATTGTCCTTCATCTGACGGCATATCATCATCCTTCAAATGAAGGATCGTGCAGCATGTTTCAAACTTTGGTTTTATATTGTCACCGTGCACAAATCATCCTGCACAGAACTGTGGCATATTCCAAAATCTTGCCTCTCCACATGTGCTAATTGAACTACAGGTGAATCTTCAGTTACAATGGTTTCTCCCTCTCAGAAAATGAATCCATTTACAGGATAATTGTACTGGATGTTCATTTGGCACATTGGTTAATTATAAATGAGACACCAAAATACCTAGTCTGTGTCTCAATGGACTTTCTGTCTACTCATTGCTGTTGAATCAGAGGCAAGTAGAATGTCTGCAGTCTTCACCTACAGTTCATCGGTGAGAAGGTCTTTTTTTTATAACATGACTACAACCTTTATTTCAGGGTGCAAAGGTCACAGGCTAGATGGCACAGCTTTAAGGTCAGAGAAAGAAAGCTTAAAGGAAATGTGTGGGGCAAGTATTTTTTACACAGAAAGTAAAGGGTGACTAAACATGTTGTCAGGGGTGGTGATGGAAGCAGATATGATAGCAGCTTTCAGATAGGTACACAAACATGCAACGGATGGATGGATATGGATCGGCTGCAAGCAGAGGAGATTTGTTTAACTTTGCATCGTGTTCGGCACGTCTGCGTAGGCCAAAGGGCCTGTTCCTGTGCTGTATTGCTCCATGCTCCATGTTTATTTAGGGTTCTGTTTACCGGTATCATGAAGGTCAAAGACCTAAACGAGTTCTCATAGTGATTGAGGCTCTTGTCATGAGGGAACACAAAGTTATAGCAGGGGTAATCATTTTGGCATTAAATGGGAATATATCAAAAAGTTACGCCGAAGAAAAACTATAACCAAGAGACTTTTTAAAGAATTGTTGTTGTTACATGATAAACAATGAGCTGATTATCACTCCCCATTCACATACAGTATCTCCTGTGGCTACTTCAATACTTTTCACTAAATGAGTATGTTATCCATTTTTCTTTCAAGATGCAACAGCTTATACTATTGGCAATGCACTCCATTAATCTGCAATATCCCCCCAGGGCCAGTAAGCATCATTGAGACTGATGAAGAGAAGATTAACCTATGTTCCTGCCTCCTTCAAGCTGGTGCCCACTTAGATTATATCCCACTTCTGTTGACACCAAGAAAATGGGAAGTAAAAAATCATGGGCCAGAACAGTATATTTCTATTCAGTTGGCATAATTCATTTGAGTGGAATGCTGAGCCATAAACAACTGACCATAAGTTTTCTTGATATAAAAATGATTAGTTCACAGATTAATCGCACTGCAAAATGCTCACCGAAATAAACATTCCTTTTGTGGAAATTAATAGAATTTGCACTTTCAGTGCAATTCATTTAATATTTACTTTTACGTAAGCAACTTTCTCATGAATTATTCTGTACGATTAGCTTATTTTCAAAGTCATCTTTCTAAAGCATTTGACCTCGTGAGAAACAAACACTTTATGAAAAAAGTTTCATCACTTCATTTGGAGTTTTGTGTGGAGTTCTAGTCGCCCTGTTACAGGAGGGATGTGGAGGCTTTGGAGAGGGTGAAGAAGAGGTTTTCCAGAATGTTGCCTGGATTAGAAGGTAATAGCTATAAGGTTGGAGAAACTTGGATAACACCTCTGGAATGTCAGAGGTTGAGGGGAGACCTGATAAAAGTATACAAAATTATATATACAGAGTGAACAGTCTAAACCTTGATCCCATGGTGGACATTTCAAGGACTAGAGCACATAGCTTTAAGGTCAGATGGGACAACATTCAAGGGAAATATGCAGGTCAGGTTTTTACACAGATGGGTGGGTGCCTGGAAGCATTGCCAGGCGTGATGGAGGAAGCAGATACAATAGTGGTGTTTAAGATGTTTTTAGATAGGCACATGGATATGATAGAATAGAGGGATATGGATCACATGCAACCAGAGCACATTAGTTTAACTTGGTATCATGTTCAGCCTGGACATTGTGGGCCAAAGGGCTGTACTTGTGCTGTGCTGTACTTTCATATGTTCTAATAAATGCCTTCACTTGAAAAAAAGACATCACAGGAAATCAAAGGCGACGTGCCTGGATTGTGAGAGTGTTGATGGATGGGCAGTTGTACAAGCAAACGATAGCTATAGCTGATATTGTAGCACAATGGCCACTGTGTCTGTAATGGCTGATTAATCACAAACTCGTGAACAGCCAGCAGCCCAGGCAACACAATAACTGCATTATTCAAGTACCTGCTCGTGAATCTGTGGCACCAATTAAATTTAAATGTTAATTTTCCAATTATTTCATTATTCCCAGAGAACATAGTTCTGCATTGGATGAAGTATGGTCTGTTTCCCCTTTGTGATGACATTGGATCCTGAGTTAATTGATGATATTTCTGTTCAGCACTGAACTCTTCGGCGAATAAAAGTTTAACAAAAGTAAAAATCAGAACCCATAAAAATAAGTTACCACATTAAAATAATGACAAACCTATCTGAGTGCAGTAATATGGATCCTTCTGCTGCAAAAAAAATTTCTAAGATTCTTTGTTTATCAGTAAAATAAATATATATTCAGAACATTATTAGGTTAGGCTAATTCACTGATATGAAATTTAATTTCCTCCTATTCTGCTATGAAGCCTGAGGAAAATAGTAGAATGATAAAATCGGAGCAGTCTTTTCATTTTGGAACGTGATCACTCTCATGTAGGACGAGGGAGGTCCAATCATTAAAAGTTGAAGCAGGAAACCAGAGCAGGCAATGGGCCTAGCAAGAAGGGAGGAAACAATTTGCAAAGCTTGAGTGCACAATGCTGTTCAGGAAGGTCAAAGAGATTATTATAATTACTGGGCCAGAATTTACAGTGGCACGGCTGTTGGTCACATTTTCGCCAGCACACTTCAGTTTGAAGACATTCTGCCCACTAAATTGCCGAGAGTAAGAGCAGACGACAGAGTAGTGAGGATAACAACATCTGGGACGTGGGTAAATTGAACAGCAGCGCAGCACATCTCATTAACCCAGAAGAATTAGGATTTAAGGACTAAGCAGTAGAATGACTTAAGAGGGAGGGTGAATTAAAGGGGGGTGATCAGATCTTGCTGGGCCAGTTCCTCGTTATTGGAATTGTTGTGCATAGGCACTCCGGCTCAGGATCAGAAGGACCAATCTTGTTCGCCCAAACAAACCCTTCGGCCGACCACGTCCACGCTGACCAGTGATCACCCCTTACATTAACATTATCCTACACACGAGGAACAATTTTACAATTTTTACTAAAGCCAATTAACCTACAAACCTGTATGTCTTTGGAGTGTGGGAGGAAACCAGAGTACCCGAAGAAAAACCACGAGGTCCCGGGGAGAACACACAAACTCTGTATAGACAGCACCCGTGGTCAAGATTGAACCCAGGTCTCTGGTGCTATAAGGTCGCCACTAGAATGTTACGCCGTTGTGTCGCCCTGCACAGTTGTCCAGATGGTGATATGACCTTAATTTCTTGTCACATGGCATTATCCCTCCCCCAATTTTATGAAAGCATTGAGAATAAATTAATGGTTTAAGTTTCTCATATTCAGAGACATGACATTTATTATAAATCAAGAGTAAAAAAAATGTAAAGGTTTCATGTTTCACATTTTCCACATAAATCAAGAGTAAAAAAAAATGTAAAGGTTTCATGTTTCACACAGCAACAGGGAGGGCAGGAGTTTGTGGCAAGGCCATGGTATACTATACCCTTTGAGTACCATCTATCTGTCTGTATGTAATGGTATAATGATGCCATTTAATGGTGACTTCATGAGTCCTCTCATTCCTGGGAAAGCATCCTATGTACCGAGGGAGGTAGCAGTGCATATAAACTTCAAAAACCTCTGATTTAATGAGAATCCATGTCCTACATTTTCAATTGTCATGCCTAAAATATCTGCACTGGATCTAGTTCATAGCTATCTTGCAATCACAAAAAAAAGCACGCCATTCAGTGGAGGCCAGTGATGATTTATACAGTAAAATGCTGCTTTTGCAAAAATAATGACACCTTGGCATCACTTGCATAACAACGTTTGTATATTTGCTTTTATCTGCACATCTGTCTCTCTGCTAAAGCTGCTCTTCAAATTTACACATCAAACAGTAGTGAGTACCACCAGCCTCATCAAAACACGGATAGCTTAATTGGCACTCTATACACATGCCACCTGCATTTTTCAAGTAAGTGGGTCATCTTCTTGCCCATGTTGGATGGTGACTTCCAACAGAATTTTTATGGGTTAGACTGGCTCTTGTAGATAGAAGTGAAACTGACATTCAAGGAAATTGTTTATTAGTTTATTGTCAGATACAGTGAAAAGCTTTTTAAGACAACCTTCCAAGGGTTTCTCTACAAAACAGGGACTTCACAATGCTATTAGAAAAAACAGCTCTGAGTTGGTTGGCTCTATATTCTCAGATCTAACTGTCATCGTCCTCCAATATGCTGATTTTCGCGAAGTGCATTATCACTTGTACATTGTTAAGCAGAAAATCTCCTTGATGTAGGCCAAGTAACTACCATTATCAACTGAGAAACTCGGAGTGGCCAGTACATGCAGACTTACTAGATATCCCAGGCATAAATATTTTTAAAAATCACCGCCATTTTTAGGATGTTAGCTTCCCTAGATGTTTTTAATGTTTATCGTCTTTTTTGAGTTCCATGTATGTGATAGTCTAAAATAACATGAACCAAGTTTTATAAGTTAAATTTATGATTGCTGGAACTGATATTTATGCAAGTGTTGTACTATTGATACAAGTGTCCCTTATGATTAGAAGAATGTGCATGCACATATCTAGGACCAAGCATTGATGCTTCCAAATTAAATTGCTGGAATTGGCAAAAGACTGATGAGAGAGAGTTCAATGGAGAGCAGGTCACCATAGCAATATTCCCATTGCAATCACTTCCCTTTACATTGTAATGCTACGTCACCAAATATGCTGGCCCTATTTGAAACTGACCCTTATAGAGTCTTTCATATCTCCTCTAGTCTACGGAGGGTGCGTTACGGCGACATGTAGCTTACACTCTCTCGCTGCATTTGAAAAACTCAGCTAAATGCATCTTTGTGCTTCACAAACCGATCTGGGACTTACCAGGTTGTGATCATTCTTTTTGGTGAAGGTTTGCTCCTTTTCCCCTTCATCTTTTGTCCAGCTGTATGAGATGAGATAATTTATAATGGGAGGGTGGTAGATGGTTTCTGGTCTGCTCCATGTGACGAGCAAAGCTGACCTGTTCATGGGCTGCACCGTCATATTTACTGGTGGGCTGCTGCACACTGGAAGGCAATAAGAAACACATAACCCATTTGGATCATCACGACATTTGTCTTGCAGACAGACCTTCCCCTCTTCAAGAAAAAATGCATAGCAATGAGATTTTTGAAATGCCATTTCAGAATGGACTGCATTAACCTTGAAATGATGATCTTCTCAAATCCTACAGCTAAATGTTTTTCATCACTTGCTGTTTATAACAGCAATCAATATAATTTATTGCTTAGTAGGGGAAAGGAAACAATGTTAAAACACCCGCATTATCATAATGCGTGTACTGCATGATCTGTGTAAGAATATAAAATATTTGAAGCTCACAGATTTGTACATCAATAAGAATGGGGTATAATGCTTTCTGGATTTACTGAAAATACTGCATTTCTATAATCCAAAGTGGTCCAGATATGGTAACATGCTCCGGGTCAAACACAGACGAACACAATGAATTATTAAGTCACTTTGGGAAAACTATGTTAATTGGAAGCAAACTTAATATTATAAAATAAGTGGCCTAGATTGTCCATTGTAATAGCCAGGTGATAGATTTTGCTTTGAGTTGAACACTAAAATTAAACAATGATTAAGTGATGATGTAACAACTGAGAATTAGCACCATAGAGCTATATTGTTTTTTTGATGGCCTTTTGAAAAGTTGAAAAAAGGTATGCTCCAAACTTTTTTTACATTTGTAAATGTGAATGGATTTTAAATAATAACTATTCAAACATTTACACTGAAATAATTTAATTGCACGTTTTAAACAGATCACAATATTCCATAAATAAAGACATCTCTGTATATTGGTTTAAAAAAAACTGTTAATACAAATTAACTTTCAACGTAGAACTACAATTGGTTATTTGGATTATTTGGGGGATTATTTTCCCTTCTCTCATCAGTTTATCACACATTATCTCATGGTCCAATTTCTTAGTAATCACCCACCTTCTTGGCCTTTGGCAGTACCTTTTTACACAAGGTGGGAACATTACATGGTCTGGCTTCCAAGTTTGTTTTGGCAAAGAAGCAATGATGTGATTCTCTGCAAGCCCAAATGAGTAACTGAATGCAAGAAATTACGAAGTTCCAAACCATTTCTTTCTGAAGGTAAATGTTTGTACAAGGCTTGGAAACTCATTAAGCCATCAGTCTGGTAAAACTACTTCCTGATTTTCTCAAAGGCAAAATGATTTAGAAGTTGCTCAGCAGCAGAAATGGATCACCTTTCCACTCCACTGCCTCCTTGCTACATCTAAACATTCATGACCTGCTTCCATTGCAAACATATTTATAGTCAGGTCATGGAGGGGAGGGAGGACAGAGAGGTTATCAGTTTCCTATTGGTACATGGATTTTTGAACATGATTATCAGAATCACGTGCTGAACTAAAGAATCATTCACTGGCATTTTTGATTAAGCAAAAATACCCAACAATAAACACCCAAGTTTGCACAAAACAGAAAAGCCAGATGAACATTTCCCAGTAAATCTATGATTTACAATAAAACTCTGATAATCCAGCGTCCTTGGAAATTGGTGATGCCAGATTGGCAGATTTTCTGGAATAATGGATATTTTTCTGAATAATATCCCAACACACTTGTAATTTGGAGCAAAACATAAAGTGAGGTGTCAGTATGTCAGGTAGCACCAGGGGCTGTCTCTCCTCATTACTCCAATCAGTCTGAAAGAAGAGTTCCGACCTGAAACATTGTCTGTCCGTTCTCTCCCCAGAAGCTGCCCGACCTGCTGAATTCCCCCGGCACTTTTGTGTTTTGTTCAGGATTCCAGTGTCTGTCGTCTCTTGTGACCGCACTTGTAATTTACTTTTCTTTTTGATGTTACAGAGGTGGATAACATTTTTTCAGTGAGCTCAGTGAATTTAAAGGGAGTTTGGGAACAAGGACCCCAGTAGTTCAAAAGGAGCACTGAAAATAGTGTCCATGTGACTTTAAAGGGAGCATGAAAAATGGGGTCCTGGTGTTTTTAAAAGGAAAGGCAGAAACACTGGGCCTTGGTCAGTTTCAAGGGAGTGCAGGAACACTGTTCTGGTGAGTTTAAAGGAAGTGTCAGAAATAGGGTCCTGATGAGTTCACAGGGAGTGTGGAAATCTGCACAAAATATACAATTTCTTGGTTCATTAATACAGGAACAAGTTATTTCCATGATTTTATTTTTTAAACAATTGTCAATAAAAGTCAGCTTCAAATGTTTAAAAATATTTAGTTGGAATTAATCCTTTGAGCAACCAACAAATTGCAGGTGATATTTTGGTCAGTAGATGGCAGTGTGAGACTGAATATTGCCACTGGCATCAAACCCCCCCCCCATCGTATTCAGCAGTCAAGATCAATTTCTGTATTTTCTATATCTAATTCTGACCATATTTCGCATGAAGTTTTTGATTGAAACAGTTGATTTCATTGAATCCGCTGCACCCTAATGGTAGAATCAACACAGCCACATAATCCTGTGCTTGTCCACATTCCTGCTCTATGCTGAATCAAAAGATGTTTTTTTAACAGCAGCCCTTCCTCAGATTATCAGAACACCTTGAGCATCTGCATGTTCCAGTATGGAGACTCTGCATTCAACCAAGCCCAAAGTACCCTAGCGTGAAATGCAATTCCTTCAAGAATGAATTAAAACCATGTCTGCTGCTCATTTACATTTTAAAACAATTAGCTATGCTAGCATACAACTTCATTAAATATAATGACAATTACACAAGTTTATTGATTTATCTCCAGAAGCAAATACAAAAAATACCCAGAGTGACTGTACGTTCTGTGACCAATAGCCCAGAACACTTACATGCTGTGGGTCAATTTTATTTTCATGTAATTGGGTTTACTCTCATGGTGTTTAAGTTAAATGGTGAAAATAATCACAATTCATTAACTAAGATTAGAATTCCTGCATTACTTCTTCCCTGCCAATGAAGCTTAAAGTATAAGTGCCTTCACCTATAATAAGAGAGAAAACAAGAATAACTTGTGTGAACTTTTTAAATGGTACCATCATGTTCAAAAATGTTTGTATAATCACAATAATTTGTGCAACTGAACCACTTTCATTGCTTTATGGCCCATGTGTTCTTTGTATAGTTGGCCAGAATCCAGGCAAGGACAAATACACAAATTCCACATTCTTGAAAATTATTTTCTCGAAAAGAACTTGGCAACAGATGTGCACACTGGAGAATTTAGCGGGTCAGGCAGCTTCTGTGAAGGCAATGGACAGTACATTTTGGGTCGGGACCCTTCTTCAGACCCGATCTGAAACATTGTCTGTCCATTCCCTCCACACATGATGCCTGATTCGCTGAGTTTCTCTCGCAGTTTTGTTTTGCTTTAGATTCCAGCATCTGCAGTTCCTTGTGTCTACACTGGAGAATTGTCTGGAGGAGCATGTGATACATGACTGAGAACGATAAATATAATTATGAACAAACCATCCCTCTCCTTCTGTACTACATTCTTAAATAAATCACAAATGGAAGTGATGTGATCTCGTTACATGTGATGTGTTAATTGTTGTTAGTCCTCAGTAAAGAATATACTCATGTTTTGAAGCTCCTGCTGTTTCACTGAGACAAAAGTAGGGAGATATTTCAGGTATAGATGACATTGGTGAGATCACATCTGGAGTACTGCTATCCTTATTCATGGAAGGATGTTAATATCTCAGGAACTGCTTCTTCCCCTCTGTAATCAGGCTTCTGAATGGTCCTTCCATAAGCTAGGGTACGATCCGATTCACCTCTACAGCGTTGTGAACATTGGACTTTGTCTACAGAATTGATGCACAATGTTGAGAACGCACTCTGTATCTTCCTCTTTATTCTATCTATTGCACTTGAGTTTGACTTGATTGTACCAATGTAGAGTACATCTGATCTGTTGGGATAGAATGCAAAACAAAGCTTTTCACTGTCCCCTTGGTACATGTGGCAATAACAACCCTAAACGTATACCTAAACTTGCAATAGACAATAGGTGCAGGAGTAGGCCATTCGGCCCTTCGAGCCAGCACCGCCATTCACTGTGATCATGGCTGATCATCCACAATCAGTACCCCGTTCCTGCGTTCTCCCCATATCCCTTGACTCCGCTATCTTTAAGAGCTCTATCTAACTCTCTCTTGAAAGCATTCAAAGAATTGGCCTCCACTGCCTTCTGAGGCACAGAATTCCACAGATTCACAACTCTCTGGGTGAAAAAGGTTTTTCCTCATCTCCGTTCTAAATGGCCTGCCACTTATTTTTAAATTGTGGCCCCTGGTTCTGCACACCCCCAACATCGGGAACATGTTTCCTGCCTCTAGCGTGCCCGATCCCTTAAAAATCTTATATGTTTCAATAAGATCCCCTCTCATCCTTCATATGACAGTCCCGCCATCCCGGGAATTGACCTCGTGAACCAACACGGCACTCCCTCAATAGCAAGAATGTCCTTCCTCAAATTTGGAGACCAGAACTGCACACAATACTCCAGGTGTGATCTCACCAGGGCCCTGTACAACTGCAGAAGGACCTCTTTGCTCCTATACTCAACTCCTCTTGTGATGAAGGCTAACATGCCATTAGCTTTCTTCACTGCCTGCTGTATCCGCATGCTTACTTTCAGTGACTGATGTACAAGGACACCCAGATCTCGTTGTACTTCCCCTTTTCCTAACTTGACACCATTCAGATAATAATCTGCCTTCCTGTTCTTGCCACCAAAGTGGATAACCTCACATTTATCCACATTAAACTGCATCTGCCATGCATCCACACACTCACCCAACCTGTCCAAGTCACCCTCGTAGCATCCTCTTCACAGTTCACACTGCCACCCAGCTTTGTATCACCTGCAAATTTGCTCATGTTACTTTTAATCCCTTCATCTAAATCATTAATGTATATTGTAAATAACTGCGGTCCAAGCACCAAGCCTTGCGGTACCCCACTAGTCACTGCCTGCCATTCTGAATGGGACCCGTTAATCCCTACTCTTTGTTTCCTGTCTGCAACCAATTTTCTATCCATGTCAGAACCCTACCCCCAATACCATGTGTTCTAATTTTGCCCACTAATCTCCTATGTAGGACCTTATCAAAGGCTTTCAGAAACTCCAGTACATCTACTGGCTCTCCCTTGGCTCTCCCTTGTCCATTTTCCTAGTTACATCCTCAAAAAATACCAGAAGATTAGTCAAGCATGATTTCACCTTCGTAAATCCATGCTGACTCGGACCGATCCTGTTACTGCTATCCAAATATGCCGCTATTTCATTTTTTATAATTGACTCCAGCATCTTCCCCACCACCGACGTCAGGCTAACTGGTCTATAATTCCCTGTTTTCTCTCTCCCTCCTTTCTTAAAAAATGGGATAACATTAGCTACTCTCCAATCCACAGGAACTGATCCTGAATCTATAGAACATTGGAAAATGATCACCAATGCGACCACGATTCCTACCCTGGGATGCAGACCATCAGGCCCTGGGGATTTATCAGCTTTCAGTCCCATCTGTCTACCCAACACCATTTCCTGCCTAAAGTGAATTTCCTTCAGTTTCCCCGTCACCCTAGGATCTCTGGCCTCTAGAACACCTGGGAGATTGTTTGTGTCTTCCTTTGTGAAGACAGTTCCAAAGTACCTGTTCAACTCGTCTGCCATTTCCTTGTTCCCGATAATAAATTCACCTGCTTCTGTCTTCAAGGGACCCACATTTGTCTTATCTATTTTTTTCCTCTTCACATACCTAAAAAAGCTTTTACTATCCTCCTTTATATTCTTGGCCAGCTTACCTTTGTACCTCATCTTTTCTCCCCGTATTGCCTTTTTAGTTATCTTCTGTTGCTCTTTAAAAGTTTCCCAATCCTCTGGCTTCCCACTCATTTTTGCTATGGGATACTACTTCTCTTTTATTTTTATACTGTCCTTGACTTCCCTTACAGCTAATATATTGGCAATACTTAGAGAAGTTTGACTTTACTGTTACCTGGATGGGCTGTCATTGCTCATCGATAGCCACATAGGTAGATGCCACATAGTCAATAGACAATAGACAATAGACAATAGGTGCAGGAGTAGGCCATTCAGCCCTTCGAGCCAGCACCGCCATTCAATGCGATCATGGCTGATCACTCTCAATCAGTACCCCGTTCCTGCCTTCTCCCCATACCCCCTCACTCCGCTATCCTTAAGAGCTCTATCCAGCTCTCTCTTGAAAGCATCCAACGAACTGGCCTCCACTGCCTTCTGAGGCAGAGAATTCCACACCTTCACCACCCTCTGACTGAAAAAGTTCTTCCTCATCTCCGTTCTAAATGGCCTACCCCTTATTCTTAAACTGTGGCCCCTTGTTCTGGACTCCCCCAACATTGGGAACATGTTATCTGCCTCTAATGTGTCCAATCCCCTAATTATCTTATATGTTTCAATAAGATCCCCCCTCATCCTTCTAAATTCCAGTGTATACAAGCCCAATCGCTCCAGCCTTTCAACATACGACAGTCCCGCCATTCCGGGAATTAACCTAGTGAACCTACGCTGCACGCCCTCGATAGCAAGAATATCCTTCCTCAAATTTGGAGACCAAAACTGCACACAGTACTCCAGGTGCGGTCTCACCAGGGCCCGGTACAACTGTAGAAGGACCTCTTTGCTCCTATACTCAACTCCTCTTGTTACGAAGGCCAACATTCCATTGGCTTTCTTCACTGCCTGCTGTACCTGCATGCTTCCTTTCATTGACTGATGCACTAGGACATCCAGATCTCGTTGAACTCCCCCTCCTCCTAACTTGACACCATTCAGCCTAAGCACATACAAGTGAGCAAGCGCGTCTTTCACAGCATACCCAGAAAGGATGAGAATACTCTTCGGTTGAAGATGGAATAAGGTGTGGTAAAGGCACAGAATACTGTTGTAGGGGGCTATTTAATTTTGGCGATGGGCTCAGAGACCTTTGACACACTTACTAATCGAGCAGGCATACAGACAGACAAAAATGTTCGCAGTTGAAAACCAGAAATGAGAGGATTATTTCAAAGCTTACCCATTTGTATTTGAAATAGCAAAGAATTACATGTTCAATGTAAGGAATCAAAGAGCAAAAGAAGCATTGTTGCATCGATTTATCCAGAGTGCTGCCAGATAGATTTGTGTGTGATTTAAGTGTGGAATTGGTCCAAATCTTTAAGCATGCAGAGTATTACATTTGACCTGGTTTGCGAAAATACAACCTGAATGGAAATGCCAAGGAATTCTGTTCATCATGAGGCAGAAACATGACTGCAGCTCAGAGTCATAAGTCAGCAGTGAAGGATCGATGGCTGAAACAATGCCAGCACCACATAAAAATGGGTGATGCAGTTTCTTGCTACAGATAGATTTGTTCAATGCAAAATAAGCCTAACATACAGCACAAAACAGGCTCTTTGGCCCAACTGGTCCCTGCCAACTAAGAAGCCCCATCTAAAAGCACGCTGCCTGACCATCAAAGTTACTCCAGCACTTTGTGTCCTTTTATGGCCCATCTATGCTAGTCCCATTTGCCTGCGTTTAACCCATATCCTCTAAACCAGTCCAAGAATCTTTTAAATGCTGTTATTGTCCCTGCCTCAACTACCTCCTCTAGCTGCTCATTCCATATATCTGAGTGAACATGATAGACACTTATGAAAAAATAACAAACACAGTTAGTGAGGGAAGTGCAGTCGATATTGTATGTAAGGGTTTACAAAGGCATTTGCTAGGTTCCACACAGTATACGTCCTTGTAAACACCAATGAATAAAAGAGGTTGTGGCAGATGGATAGAAAATTGGCTAAGGTAACAGGTGCCAGGGAGGCAGAAGAAAAAGTTATTTTATCAGACCAGAAAGAAGTTTCCCAGGAGCTTATACCAGGAGTTTATACCAGGACCATTGCTTTGCTTAACATTTGCTACTGATATATGCATTGCTGTATAGAATGCAATTTCCTAATATACAGATTATACATTTGAACATATTGAACTGTTAAGAGACTAATAATAGACTTTAAGGCTGTTTGGCAGGCTCGTGAATGGGCAAGTATGTGGCAGATGAAGTTCAATGTCGAAAAAAATTGAAATGTTAGATCTTGGTAAGAAGAGCAACATTAACTAGAGAACGTTGTTCTAACAGGGGTACAGAACTCAGAAATCTGAGAGAGTATATGTGCACGGACTACTCATGCAGGCAGGGCAGATTGAGAACATGGTTAAAAGAGGTTATACATTCCTAAGGTTTACAAACAAAGGCACAAAGTACAAGTGTGAGGAAGGCATGACAGAGAACCAAATTCTTCCCATTGTTAAATGTAGACAAAAAGATCCATGGATACATAGGTATAGAACTGCAGATTGCCATTATTGAAGTGAGCAAGCTTTTTGTTTCTATTGGGAACATCTTGATTTTAGATCCCCCAAGCTCTGAGATGTGTTACTTTAAATTGTATAGGTAATGTAAATATGAAGCATATTGAGAGCGGCTCTGTGCATTGGCCAGATAATGTCAAAGATCTGGAAGATTTAGTGTCAATGCATACTGTCTGTCCAAAGGGCAGAACAAAAACACCAACGAGACCCCAGAGACACAAAGTGGCCAACGCAACAATTTCAGAGAATCCATATCAATTTCTGTCCAAAATTATCAACATCCTTCTAGTCTTTGTCGGCGCTCATTGAAAAGTAATTGAATTTGAACATGGGGCAGAACATACAGTTGAGGAGATCAAGTTAATTTTTACAACCCGTGGTATTGCTGAATAGTTGGTGCCACATATTGGGCCCTAATTCACATCAAGTCTGCTTGAATGTTTCATGAGTTGCAATGGTATCAATTATTTATTCTCATGTCCACACCATTCAGCCTTTGAAGGTGCATCTGAAAGGTCAGTATATATTCTTAAGGAAGCCTTGAAGAGACAGGTTTTTCTAAGTTGTTTGAGTTTAAACATGAATCACTATTTAACAAACTTCTTGTTCAAGTAATGCACCACATTCTACCACAGGGTTCACTGCAGCAGACCAGTCTTGCATCACTGACTTCAAATGGACTTGAATTTATGACAGCCTAGCTTGGAGGAGAGTATGGACAGCAGCTGAAACTAAAGTTAAATCATGATTAACATTCAACAGCTCAACAGCAGAAGAAAGTGACAGCATTCAGACTGATGAACAAGTATAATAAACAGAAGTGGATATTATCGAGATTGTACTGGCCTGCTGTGCTAACAATGGCTTGTTTGAACTTGAGGAAAGGGTGGAATTGTCCATGTTGACCAAATAATGCCAGTGACAAACATACTCGAATGTATTGAAAATATTATGATGAATTTATTACAGAAGTGGATAAAGAACCAATTCCTGACTAGGAGAGACATATGCCAATTGTAAGTTGTAAATTGTAAAAAGACAAAGTGCAGAGGAACTCAGTGGGTCAGGCAGCATTCGTGGAGGGAATGGATAGGCGACCTTTCGTGTCAGGACATCATTCGTTAAAATAATTATGTCAGAAACTCAGACATATTTAAGTTAGTCAAATGTCTGAGGACTAATAGACAAACTGAATTTGTAATTGAAAACCTTCGTCAAAGAGGGGAAATGTGCAGCATATTTTTGAGTAAATATGTAAATTAATAAAAACATGCAAGGTACTAAAGATGCTGGAATCTTGAGTAACAAAAAAAATATTGGATTAACTCAGTGGGTCAGACAGCATCTGTAGAAGGAATGATAAGTGACGTTTTGGGTCGGGACTATTCTTCAGACTGAAGAAGAATCCCAATCCGAAACATTGCCTAGATGTTCCTTCCAACAGACGTTGCCCCTCACCTACTGGTTACTCCAGCACTTTACATTTTGCTATAAATGAAATTACATGTGCAGGTGACAGTAACAAGGCCATAATACATGTGACCGGCACATATGCAGGTTGTTGCAATATCCTCCATAATTGGAAGTTCCTGCCGTGCCGTAGAGATTGCTATGTAAATATCAGGTAAACAAAACTTGGTTGAAAAACTACCTCTACATCCCTCTAAACTTCCCACAAAACTTCAAATCAGAAGGCATTGTTTTTACCAATATGACCAGCGGATCTAACTTCATTATGTTTCTATGTTTCTATTAGTCATTTCAGGAACAACACATACAGTTTTGTTTCAAAGTTGACACAAGGAATCATCATGTGATGTGATCTCTTTCTATGAAAATTGTTAAACGCTCACTCATCTGACCTTATTCCTAACAATAACAGTAAACAGTCATAGCAATATATCACAGATGCTAGAAAGAAAATGGCCAAACTGAAATGTTGCAGAACTAATGGATCAATTATCACTACTTCCTGTATCTTTGGTAACTTATACATAGCAAATTCTTTGGATTTTCAACCTAACTAGTCATATGCGTTATATTAATCACATAATTTACCAGATGAGATATTCTGCAAAAGAAGTCAAATGTTGATGTAAATTGATTTTTTGGTGCCTTTGGGGGCTCATTCTGATGTTACATGAGCACTTCCAGGATATCCTCAAGTTGATCCAGGTGGGTCATCTTCAATACTAAAGAGCATGAAATCAGTCAAAGGGCAGGGAAGTCGAATATAGATTTGGTCATTGCTTGTGCCAATTACATTCTTATACAGTGACCAAATTTATTCCAAGAACAACATTCCTTTTAGAAGTACAATTACAATGGAGCACAAGGTATGTTGATGTTTGTAGATTGAGTCCATTATGAGTACGATGGAAACACTGCCTGTATGAAGTCCTACATAAACTACTAGTCAGAAGGATTCTTTATATTATTTGCTAAAGGAGCAAAAGCTGGAAATAATAGCACTTGTTTTTAGAGGTCCAAAAGGATCTGTAGCACATGCATAAGCTTGGGCAAAAACTGTGCAAATGCTACATTGTTGAGGGCGTTAGTACATGGCTGTTAAAGAGTATGCAAAGCTGTAGGTCATGCATCAATCTACATGCTGTCATTTTGTGCAGGTCTCACCTCTACGCTATCACTTACGTCACACACAGAGCTGATGGCTCAAAATAAAACAAATAGTAGGCTTCATCATCACCAATTATTGCTGCTCCTGGTTTTACACGGCTCGGTTGCAGCCACGTGCTATATTACACCAAAAAGGCATGGGTCAATGTTGTTACGCGGTGAGTGGAGTTAACAATGCCTCCTACCCCATCACAAATTCCTTTCATTCTCAGTCGTGTGCCACTGGTCCAACATGAGAGAAGAAAGGGCATCAAGGAGAGGAAAGTGCATCAGTAAATATCATGCAATGTGCTCAGTTAAAGTGTTTGTCATGGTTGAATAACAGCAATGTATTCAACCTCTAAGCATTGCAGCACTGCTTGGCTTGTGAATGTTAGTGTATGAATCATGATTGATTGCGGTAGTTGGCAGGTGATTGATGAAGGTGGAATGGATTGGGCAGTGTCTGATACTAGAGCTGCTGGAATATGACACCTGAAGATCATTCTCTAACCTTGACAGTTTGTGCGAGGTCATTAAATGTCTTGCAGTGTTGCATATAAGACCTCAATACTTAACACATGGAATTCACCTCTAATACTGTATGTTCATATAGCTTTAATGTTAGAAGATAAATCTCTCTCTATCCACAGTGAAGTCCTCAAATCAAGCATCCAAAAACCATCAAGCCTACTATAGTCCATGTTTTTCTTTTCTTTGATTTATAGGTCAGCCTGAACTAACTAGTTCTGGGCACACAGGACATAAGCGCACAGTTAAAGCATCAGCCTACCAGTGAGCTAATGTAATAGTTGGCTGATGCTATAGACATTACATTAAGCAAGCACATTTAGTTGTCCGCATTAAATTGAATGGGTGTGCACTGATTTGTTTACAGAGCCTTTGAATTTAACCATTAAGAGTAAAACAAAGCTCTATTAACCCATGTAGGATAGACAATAGACAATAGGTGCAGGAGTAAGCCATTTGGCCCATCGAGCCTGCACCACCATTCAATGTGATCATGGCTGATCATTTGTAGGATATGCAACAGATTCATTTAGGGAAATAACTGCAGATGCTGGTACAAATCGAAGGTATCACAAAATGCTGGAGTAACTCAGCAAGTCAGGCAGCGTCTTCTCTCCAAGATGCTGCCCAACCTGCTGAGTTACTCCAGCATTTTGTGATGCTACAAATTCAAGTACTGCCTATATTAACAATGGAATCTTTTCGGATTTCAATAAATATATCTCCCAAGAATTTGGATATTGGAAACAGATTCCAAGCCTTAAATTGCTATATGATTGCTAATGGCTAATGGAATATTCCATTTCAGTTTTTCTGAAACATTGCTGCCTTCTTATAACAAGTGGACTGAGGTGGCAGATTATCAGACAGTATCATTCATCACTCAGATGAGCATCCAACTCCACAATTTTGTGACTGGGTAATTCTTCAAGGAGAACAGACCATTTTTCTTTTCTTGAACTCTCAATGGAAAACGCTTTACCTATGTCGCAAGTTATACAATGCGATTTAAACTGTTTATCTTTATATGGTTTGTTCACAGGGATGGAATATTGCAGCATAGAAAAAAAAAACAATTTAACCCCAGTGACATCAAAACCATGTTTCTCATGGATTCTAGGGAAATACTTTACAATGTAATATAGTAGTCATGAGAAATTACTTGGAGTAACGTGGCAGTCATTCCAGCATTGTTACAACTGAAATTCCATATAAAAGTCTACTGGAAGATTAGGTTAAAAGGGTTGGAATCAAAAAACGTTAAAATTCATTTTGTGAATGTCAAAATAATTAAATACAATAGTTACGATAACTCAACAGAAAGATTAGCTTTTTTCAGCATAGAACTTTGTGATGTTCATTATTCATATGTAAAAAATACAAAGGCTTTTCATAAAACATATGATCATGATTTTTCTGCAGTGAACATCAGAATTTTTTTCCCCCAGTGTTAATTACAACATCACACCCTGATGGAAAATCAAGGAAGCTTCTTGAACTCCAGAACCCAAACATCGTGAATTCTCAAACGATCTCAACATAAAAATAGTTCAATATGGAACAAAATTAAAACATTGTTCAAATTTAATGGGAGGACAAACTGGAATTTATTATTGCTCTTTTTGCACAGAGTAAGAGGTAGGAGAGTCCTATTCTATCCAACTAATTAATGCCTTTGACAGGAGGCCCAATTTTCTGTTGGTATGGAACAGATGAAAATCATGCAACTCGAAGCGTGTTTCTTATATTGAGCCTAGTTTACCGGAAAGAATTCTAATAATCTTTGAAGGTATCACAAAATACTGGAGTAACTCAGCAGGTCAGGCAGCATCCAGGAGAGAGGGAATGGGTGACGTTTCGGGTCGAGACGTCACTCATTCCCTCTCTCCTAGATGCTGCCTGACTTGCTGAGTTATTCCAGTATTTTGTGATACCTTCGATTTGTACCAGCATCTGCAGTTATTTTCCTACTAATAATCTTTGAAGTCTTTTAAAGGAAGGCAGTTAAGGACTATAGTGGCTAAGGGGTCTGGATTTCCTTGATACGCATGTGGGGGGCCACACAATTGCCAGACTTAGAAACAAAAATACTCCTTCACTGTCGCCGAGTAAAAAATACTGCAACTCCCGACCAATCAATAATGCGGAGGTACCTTCAACACATCAAGTAAGGCATTTCAAACAGCTGACCAAGACTAGAGCTTTTCAGATTCTGCACTCCACTTTGCTATACGAGAATTTTGCACGAACAGTCTGTGACCCATAGCGCTACGTTTAAAGCACATAGCACTGTGGCCGGTAGCACTATATTTAGAACCCATAGTGCTGCAGCCGACAGCTCTTTGTTTAAATTCCCATGCGCAAAGCCGACAGCGCTCTGTTTAAACCTTTGGGCACCAAACCGGCAGCGCTGTGTGTATTGCTTTACGCGCCAGTCTGCTGCTGAAAGTGCTTTGTTCCCAAGGGGGGGGGGGGCGGGGGGGAGGCTCGCTCGGATGCAGTCCTCTGCCATTGGTTATAGTTTGAATTTGGGAGCAGCAAAATTGGCCAGGACCTACCGTGATTATTACAATGGCTGATTTCTTAAAATACCAGCAAAATTGCATAGAGAGAGAGAGAGAGAGGGAGAGGGGGAGAGAGACAGAGAGGGGGAGAGAGACAGAGAGGGGGAGAGAGACAGAGAGGGGGAGAGAGACAGAGAAGGGGTGAGAGAGAAAGAGACAGAGAGAGAGAGGCAGAGAGAGAGACAGAAAGAGAGTAGGAGAGAGAGGGAGAGAGAGAGGGGTATGCTGCTGTAAAACAGACCCCGCGCATACCAAGACAAGAATTATTTTTGTTCTCTCTCCTGCCAATAAATCTGATGTGTTCTTGTACAAGAGAGGTTCGCTGACGGGCTGTGTCGCAATCAGTGCCTTGGACGGAGGCAGAGAGAGAGAAAGAGAGGTGTGCTGCTGTAAAACAGGCCCCGCGCAAACCAAGACAAGTATTGTTTGTGTTCTCTCTTGCCCATAAAACTGATTTGTAACTAAACAGACGAGTGAGCCTTTTGTCTGTTCTACTAGGCAGATCTTTGAACCTGTTCCCTTGTAACACACTTTCACATCTGACTTATGTTAGATTATGTTATTGTGTACAGTCATTCCTTTCACAGACTTGGACCTTAATGGGAAGGTTATTTGTACCATAGGAGTGCCCTTTTGATGATGCCAATGGATTTGTATCCTTGCTACCTCTCAAATAATCCTTTTCCTGGATTAGATAATGATTTCTGGTAGCCTTTGAGTATTTACAGTCTGCAGTTAAGTCCTCATGCTTGAGCTCTCAGAGATTAATGAACATAAGTATTTTACAAGGACTGAGTGGGTGATGGCACTTATTGCTTCCTTTGCTCCTTCATATCCTATGCCTTATATATTGATCACGGTCTCCACTCTGGGTGATGGTGCAGGGGCATTTATGTAATCTTTATTGTTTGCAGCACGCTCAAGTGGTAGCCATTCAATGTTAGAAGACAACTACCCCAATACTGGTCTTCTGGAAGAGTTTATTGGAGGATGCAAAGATTGTGGGAGATGTTAGTGTAGATGAGCAGACAGGTTTTTAGGTTCCCTCTCTTTGTTGCAGAGAAAGACCATCATTAAGTTGTGACAGCATGTGCTCTAGCTGGACAAAGGTGGTCTAAGCTTGTCAAGAACACCCCATCACTTACGAAGCCCTTTTCTTGACTACAAAGTTGAAAACAACCAGGCTGGTAGTTGAAGCAGGTGCATAAATGGAGCAGTAAGTGAATTTCAAAGAGGAATTGTGAGCCAAAATTTCAGCAGCTGCCCTGGTCCCCAGTTGTCAACCTCACATTTGGCATGCAATGGCAAAGAATGGGAAGGTGAAGAATTAGTCAAGATGCAAAGCTGCCAGGAAAATAGGCATAAACTTAATTGATTCATATAACATAGAGCAGTGCAGCACAGGAGCAGGCTCTCCGACCCACAATATCCACGCCAAACATGATGCCAAGTTATATTAAACTCCTCCGCATCAACGTGATCTACATGCCTTGAGTTCCTGCATATCCATGTGCCTATCGAAAAGCCCCTTCAATGCCACTTTCTTTGACAATCGTCAAGCCTTTACAGCACTGGAAAGCAGTGTGCTTATGATGTACACAGCCGGTGCACGAGGAAAACCAGAAATCTATATAAACCCCTTAATCCTAAACTGCTGCTTCCAGGTATCCTTTTGGAACTTAATGATATTGTGATGGGTCAGCAGCCCAAGAAAATAGTATTTGCAAACTGAATGATATTACTGATACCTATTCTGAGGCCCATCTCTCTATGGTTCACCTACAAACACTGCTTCAAGTACTAATGCCCCGACTTCCACCACCCAAGAATGGAGCAGCTGAAAGCAATTTAACTTTCAAGGGAAAAAAAAATTCTCCTTCAAGTTTCACGAATGTTGCCCAGCGACGCCAAAAGAAATGCTGACATTGTTGAGCTGAAACTGAGAAAGACCAGTATAGTGTTCATGTGAAATGTTATGTTTTAATATCAGTGTGGGCGAGTGGTCCTTTGAGTCCCACCATTAATACTAATTTATGTACATTTATATTGTTTTTCTGTTTTAGAGGCTGCCTCAGTTGTGACCTACTCAAAAACTGCCAAAGGTTCTCACATTGACAGGTTCTCAACACACAGAGCCTCCTAACTAAATTTTCCTACCACTACCATCTTATGTGAGCCAAAAATAGATTGCAGGTAAAC
Source organism: Rhinoraja longicauda (assembly GCF_053455715.1). Lineage (NCBI taxonomy): Eukaryota > Metazoa > Chordata > Chondrichthyes > Rajiformes > Arhynchobatidae > Rhinoraja > Rhinoraja longicauda. The sequence continues at coordinate 41,709,475 of NC_135969.1, forward strand.
AGTCCATTATGTTCTGTCAATCCACAATTACACCACAAGAACATTTTAAATTTGTGTTCCATATTATAATAACGTGTTGTGATGAGGAAAGTGGGCTGATGAAGTCAGAGTTGCACAGCACAAAAATAAGCCTTTCCGGCCAACTCATCCATACTGACCAAGGTACTCATCTAAACAAGCCCCATTTGCCTGTGTTTGACCCATATCAGGACACAAAGTGCTGGAAGGTCAGGAAGCGTCTCTGGAGAACACAGATAGGTGACGTTTTGGGTCGGGTCCCTTCTTCAGACTTCCCTTTAACCTATATCTCTCTACAACTTTCTATCCACATCACTAGCTAAATGTCCTTCAAATGCTGCTATTGTACCTGCCTCAACCACTTCCTCTGACAGCTCATTCCTTTTATGCACCACCCTCTGTGTGAAAAGAGTTGGCCCACAGGCACCTATTTAATCTTTCCCCTTCTCACCTTAACCTATGCTGTCTCATTCTTGATTCCCTTACCTTGGGAAAAAGATTGTGTATTCACCCTATCGATACCCTTTGTACGCGTCTAAAACATCACCCTCAGCCTCCTGTGCTCCAAGAATAAACTCCTAGCCTGCCCAAACATCCGTTAGAGTTTAGTCCCTCAAGTCCTGATATCTTAAAAAATATTTTCTGCATTCTTTCCATCTTAATGGCATCTTGCCTGTAGCAGGGTGACCAGAACTGAACATAATAATCCAAGTGTGACCTTACCGATGACTTGTACTACTGTAACATATCATCTCAACTTCTGTACTCAATGCCCTTAACTGATTATGGCCTCAACTCTGGTATGACTTTCCAAAATGCAACATCTTACACTTATCTGAATTAAACTCCATTTGCCATTCCTTAGCCCACATGCCCAGCTAATCAAGATCCCACTGTAATTCTTGATGATGTTCTTCACTGTCTATACCATCTATTTTAATGTCATCTGCAAAGTTACTAACCATGGCTTGTACCTTATCATCTATATCGTTGAAAGAGATGACAAACAACATATGAATCCAGCACAGATCCCTGAGGCACACGACGAGTCAAAGCAACCTTCCACAATCTTCCACAATCATCCTTTGCTTCCTATTACCAATTACGTATCCAATTAGCTAATTCTCCCTGGATCCCATGTGATCTAATCTTTCAGAGCAGTCTGCTCATGCGGATCCTTACCAAAGACATTGCTGAAATCCATATAGACTATGTCTAAAGCCCTGCCCTCATCAACCTTCTTGGTTGCTTCTTGAAAAAAATCAAATCTCTAGCTAAGCAGACTATCCCTAATCACCCCGTCTTTCGAAACATTTTTTAGATTCTGCCGTGGTAATTTTCTGATTACAAAACAAGCCGTAATACCAGGTGAGCAGTGATTCAGAATCAAAATATCCACAGTGGTTCCAAGCACAGTTAAAGTCCACATTGCCAATGTCATTTAAGGAGAAAAATACAATGGAATATAAACTTCCAATTTAAAAAAATGTTATTAACCATTTTGCCTTAGCAAAATGTGATCATGCTATTGACAAGATAATTAGGTTGGGAGCTTTATGGTTTCTTGACAGCAAAGTGCTTAAAAGTACCTGCTGTTCAGTGAAACGTTTCAGGTCCCAGGTGACGTATGTGTCTTTGGACATATGGTCTCCAGAATGTCTGCTTTCAAACTGAACTCACAGCATGACATCAAGAAGATACTTCATAAATTATGTGCAAAATAAAATCATTTTAAAAAAAGCCAACTTTATTGCCCCTTCAAATAAGAAATCTGAATTATGATTATCCAATTTTTCCAAATTACATAAAGGCAAGGTGCCATATATAACAGAGGAAATTAGCTGAGTTATTGAGCTAGGTGGCTAGAGAAAGGTAGGGTTATAAACAATTTAATAGTTAGGATTGTAAATTAATTCATACTGTTGAGTACAGTTATACCATTCAGCTAATGGCCCAATAAAAAGATCAATGCCCAGAAAATCACCATATATTTAAACCACTTGAATGAATAAGAACTGACCATTTACTTCCAAATAAAAGGTTAAATTTTCGTCCAAACTGGTGAACTTATTGCAATCAACTAGCCGGTCCTCACATATAACTTTAACAAATAAGACACGGCTGTTGAATTCTATCTTTCGCTTTGTCAGTAAGTCAAACAGCAAGATTTATTTTCTCTCCTCATAATAAGTGATTCAATCTTCAGTATTTCTCCCAGGGGAAAATTATTGACGCTATGTACATGTCACTTTGCATTTATAAATCTTTCTGGTTGGGAAATTGCATTGAATATCGAATCTCTCTGTTCCACAGGCACTTGCTCAGGAATTATGACAATAGTTTTAATTGATCTATACTTGACAATGACATCTTCCCATCAATAAGTTTCCTTTGAAATTAAAAATACAATTTTTATCTACAGATAGGATGGGGCAGAAAAAAAGGTCTGTGGACGAAGTTGAAATTATATAAATTTAACCATCTAATGGATTGCAAATAATCAGAACGGAAGATAGCAGTGTTCAATAGCTACTGAATTAAATGCTGAGTAATTAAGGATTTAGAATTCAAATGTCCAATGATTAAACACCAAAAATTTACATCAAAGTAAAGGTTATGGAAAGGAGTGGAGAAATAGGCAAAGACAGACTATTTTCTAATATGTATTGCAAAATCCAATGATTGAAACCATTAATAGAATAAACATACCATATATATCATTCATCTCAGAAGAAAACAAACATTATAACCAGATTCCAAATGACTCAAAAAAACAATTTTTATGAGTGTGTTTTTGACATAAGTTGTCTAACCTGCCTATAATGGGGTCCATTTCCCTTCTATGACTGATAAATAAGACAAATATTCCATAGTAGCTGTGAAATGGGGAATGTTGTACACTATTTAGCCAACGATTTTTTAAAGGAAGAGATTCTTAACAGTAAATATCAGAAATCTATTTCTAATGAATCCGCTTCGTTTAATTGATATTTTGAAATGGTAATTATTTGGACAGATATTTTTGCCTTTTAATTGGGCTTGTGTTTTTGATCTGTCTTTTCATCTCTGTAAAGACAAGGCAACTGGAGGGTTTCGGATCTCCTGATCTAATGCCTGAGGCATGATAACGTTATGACACAGACTAAATGAATCTTTTTTCCCTATTTGACCTTTCCATATGTTAGTAACTGAATCCCTCAATTAATATAATGAATAAACACATGAACTGCAGATGGATAGGTGACATTTCGGGCAGGGACCCTTCTTCAGACTGAAAAATCACCTATTCGTGTTCTCCACAGTTGATGCCTGACCCGCTGAGTTACTCCAGCACTTTGTGTTATATGCTGAATGTTGACAGTGTGGTAGCACAGTATTTTGAATCATAGGATATAGCTTTGTCCCTACTATCAGTAACCAATCTCAGTCCAGCTGTTGGCCTGGAACAGAAAGGGGAAGCAGACGAAAATTATCACTTGGTCATTTTCATGGGGAGAGAGCCACTGTCCACACAGACGGAGATGATACTGTGCTAAGGGACCCCATGATGGAGCCAGCAAGTTTTGCCATGCAAAAATGTTGTCATGTCAGAAGCATGTAAGTTAACCTTGCCAAGGGATGTAACAATTGGACTTCAGTAACCTTTAAGATATATATTTGTGTTATAATTTTATTATTATCCTGCACACTATCATTATCTATTGGCATTAAATATTCTATTGGGACATTAGATGCTGATGTAATTATTTATAGAATACACCTGCATTTACTCTACTCTATGTGCAATGGTCTCCCTGAGGTCTCCTCTTTAATAAAGTGATGCTTTTCAACATGTTATCTGGGCAAAATACCCTCCAGAAACCCACGAAGCCCAGTCATAAACATTAACATTTTCAATTTATAGTATCTTGCAGTCCATGAGTATAAACACTGTTATAGTTCGGATGCATTGCCATTGACCACTGATGTAGATTCAACATAAAGATCTTTAAGAACCCAGTGTTTCTGTTCAAATACAAAAATCTATAACTCTGCTTCATTTGAATTTCTCGCATGCCATATTAATAATATTCTACTGCTGTCCATGATACCAAATCTTAAGATCATCAAAGCAACTATAAAAACATGCATCTGAACATTCAGGTTTGCAACCTTTGAATGCAGAACAATAAATCTCTCAGCTTTGGGAAATTTGCAAGAAAGCAGCTGGTTTCAAAACTGATGGATTCTTCGCAGCCATACCTCATTTACCTAGCAGGCTGATAAATGCTGCAGCAAAAGTTGGAATATTCTGTGACTAAATGCCAAATAATATTTTCCACAGGGAGCAGAGGTTGCTTAGTTTGATAAGTTGTCCAAATGATAGATGAGTTAGGCAGGTTTTTAAAGAGAAACCTACAAAGTGGTACATTGGCTTTTCAATTAAGGGTTCAATTCTTTTTGGGCTTCGAGGAAATCAAACTTACAGCAAAAATACCAAAGTATATGAAAGGGTGAAAATCTTGCTTCTTTTTATTCCTCTGTGGGATGTACGTATCACTAGTATGGCATTTATTGGCTAGTCACTTTTTGCTCTTTAGAAGAAGATGGTGAGATCATTTTTCAAACAATGCAGTCTGTATTTTGAAAGCAACCCCAGCTCTCTTTGCTGAGGATTGAAGATAGACTGATGGAACTGGCTGTATTAGATCTGTCATACCTTGGATTCTCCTACCATCCTCCTGCACTAGGAATAATTTACAGTAAGCCATTGAATTAACAACTAGCAACATATGTGGGTGGCAACCAATGCACCGGGGCAAACCCACGTAGTCACAGGGGAAGTGTGCAAACTCCACAGCATCGGAGGTCGGGATTGAACCCTGGCGTTGTAACTCCGTAGCTCTATTGGCTGTGAAACTGCCTATAGTTCTCCATCTGTTTTTGAACAAGGCTGATGGGCTGGTTGTGCCTTTATCAAACTTAGGTTGATAATGGAAGCACTCTCTTGCTTTATTCTTTTGAAATGTATTTTTACCAATTTGCTAGAACTAAGTGGACCACTAGCTTATTTCAGAGGACAATTAAGAATCAAGAACACACTGCGAGTCCTGACCCTTGTGTCAGACCGAGTAAGGCCAACAGGTTTCCTTCATTACAGCATGTTATTGAACCTGATGGATTTTCAGAAAAACCCAGTAGTTCCATCTAAAAATCCATCTGATACTACTTTCTTTCCACTGTTATTTAATGACTGAATTTAAAATCCCCAAGTCCCATGGTGAGATTTGATTGCCTAGACCAGGTTCCTGCACAGTACGGTAAAATAACAACTATGCTGTTATCCCTTGAGTAAAACTGCAAACAGTATATGCAACTTTTCCAAATATGGAAATAATACAATTTCACTCAAAGGTACAATTTTAATTAAATTTAAATAATTCCCATTGCAAAAATGTGTTACATGCTGGATATATCCATGAATGATTCCAGGCTGTTTTATTTTCTGTCTTGGGGTATTTTGCGAAGGTTTGTTTTCTTGTCTCCCCAATGCCTCAGTGGGTAAATGCTCCAACCAAATGAAGCATTAAGCCATTCTACACTCAAAGAGAAACACAAGATGCTGGAATCTTCAGTCTGAAGAAAGGTCCCTCCCAAAACGTCAGCTGTCCATTCCCTCCCCAGATGCTGCCTGACCCACTGAGTTCCTCTGGTAACTCAAAGGGAATGTGACCACCTCAGTTTGTGTTCTGTTAGCTTATCTGCTGAGGAAGAAGGAGATGATCCCTCTTACAATTGTAAATGAGTAACCCTCTTTGGCAAACTGTATATGGTCACTGTTACGGATAAATTTAAACAGTTGTGTTGCAGTTGAGTGAATTTGAACTTGACAGTTATGGATGAGAAGACCCTTTGCCAAGCTTGGACAGGAATACTGATCAACTGGAGTAGCTACCAGAGGGCAATTGGTATCTACAGCAAAGAGAAGATTTTTGCATTTTATGCAAAAATTCAATTAAAGTACAGCCTTCAGGAAGGAATAAAATGCAAAAATAACATTAAAATCTGCTCAGGAAATGTTTATAAACTCAATTTTGGCAACAATTGTGCACGCCTAAACTCTTAAATTCATTTCTTGAAATATGGGTCATTAATTGAACTTTTGAGATTTCTATTCAAATTAAAGCAAAATTCTCCATTTGCAGTTGTAGCCTAATCTAGTCAAGTGGAAAACTTATTAATAACATTCTTACTGTGAAATTGTGATTAATATGGCAGTCCTAGGTTCTGAACAATTATAATTTACTGATCTGATTGTAATTGCACGCATCACTCCAGCTGAGAAGGGAAAATGTAGTGAAAGGCTACTGCATATCTGCAGATAGATATATCTTTTAATCAATTTGTCAGACCTAAATTGAATGAAAAATATAAAAGTTAATAGATTCAACCAGAAAGTAAAATGCATTTAAAAAGCATTTAAAATAATTTTTAAAGGTTTCAGTTAAAAATGTATGCGTGGTTCATTCTGCTTTAGGATTTTTTAAAGACATAGCAATCATTCCTGATAATTAAAAGCACTCAAGGAAATTATTTTGTGAGCTGAAATAAAAGTGAAGAAAATGCTTTTTTTGTTAGGTAGAAATTGATCAAGGCTCATTCCTGTCGAATATATTCTATTATCTACTCCACAAGGCAAATGATAAATCAGAAGGCTTACGTGAACTGTCCCCTTCACCAAATAGGAATACAAAAGCTTACGATGTGAGGATAAGATTGGGATAGCTGCTATGCAGCAAAAGAAAGCTTGCAAATCCAAGCACATCTCAACAAACCACGCATTAACTGGGTTTGCCTTCACAAGGATTTAAGGACTATGCGAGTGTAAGACAGAGGGTGCTAATTCAGTGTGTCACTTTACACTTTGGAGAATGCCTGGGATTTCTTAATCCGAGCAGATATTTGCGGCAAGCAAATTTGTAATCAGGTCGCTGTACTCCTCACCGTAATTGCTGCACTCCAGTGCCCAAATCATGGAAGGATTGATGGAGGATTGGGCTGTACTTGGAGAGTGATAGGCTGGGGAAATGGAAACCCATAACAACTGTGGGAAGGTGAGATCAAAAGGATTGAGTGGATTGTTTGAAATGATAATGGCAGAGGCGATAATGTCAAAGAGGATTTGATTGGAAAGGTATAAAATGGAAATAAATGGTATTTGACAATATATTGGGTATGCAGCAGAAAGTTCCAAATCGTACTAAGTTATGGGAGGAAGCAACATGGTGTTACACTTGCCTCTCAACCACACTTTCAAGCATAACCTCTGGTCTTTGACGGCTCCTTCATGTAAACACATTAGAAACAAGCATGGTAGATAAAAAGAAGAAAACCAGAGAAAAATATCAATGCAAAGCCAATTGCTTCAAATAAGCGAGTTAGCATTGACGTAGGCAATTCAGGCTGCAGAATACTGCAGTTGTTGGAATCTTGAGATTAAATAAAACTACTGAGGAACTCAGCAGGTATGGCAGCATCTATGGAGGGAAATGCTAGTGATCTGAAAATGCGTAATTTATGTTGAGCCAGAGCAAGGCTCTCGACTCAAAATGCTGACAAAAACATTTTGCTGTTGCCCGATCTGCTGAGTACCTCCAGCAGTTTTTTTTCTCCATTGAGATATGACAGGTTTCCCTGCAAACACACGGAGGTTAAAATTGGGTTGAGTCCAAGACAGGCAATAGGTCAACAAAGAAATCATTCAGCCTCGATTCCATGTCCATGAAAAACTAGTGAAAAACTTAGCACTTAGTGTCACCTGCATTCAAGCATCCACAAACAACTTGCCAGCAGACTATGACAAACAGTTTGCAGGCCTCGGTTAGTTCTGTGGAGGAGGGTGAGGTGATGTCAGGAGGCAACCCCAGGCAGCAGCAGCTCAAAGTTGGTTTGATGAACCAGAGGAGCTCCCACTGGTCCACAACGTACAAACACTTACAACATTTTTATGCCATTTTTTTGTCGAAACCTTAAGGTTAGCGGTTTCAATTTCACTTAACAAAAGACCTGAGCCAAGCTTGTGTTTCAGTGCTCTGCCCAGTTCCGCATAGAATCCTGCAACTGTGTTGGATCACATCAATGAAATCAGCTTGCCACCAAACTCGGGTGGATGCTGGGAATGAACAAGGATAACCTGATGCAAGTTCACATGAAACAAAACTGCTGCAAATTCTCAGCAGTTCATGTGGGATCTGTGGCGAGAAGCCGTCAATATTTCAGGTTGATGATCTTTCAAGAGAAGTACAAAAAGCTACAGATCAAACTGATTTTAAATTGCAGCTAAGGTAGAGTGTGGGAAGGAGTGGGGAATGCAGACAACAAGAGTACATGTGAAATGCTGGAGACCAAGGGCACATGAAAGACTCCACCAGTCATGTGAGAATGGATGGTGCAGGATTGGTGACAGATTTTACAAAACGTTTCCGTTCAGTCAACAAGAGGGACCATGAGTTTCCACTTTAATCCTTCACCTCATTCGTATCTGACCTCTCTGTCATTATCATCTCAAACTATCCCAACAAAGTCTAATATAATCCTGAGAAACATCAACTCATATATTGGCCTATCTCATACCCTCAATATCAAATACCACATTTTCAGATCACAAACATTTCCAGTTTGTATAAAAACTGGTTCCGGTGAATGATCATTGATCTGTATTTTTGACAAACCTTATGATCCCCCTTGAAAATGTTTGCTTTGATGTATTTGGTTTTCTCACCACAGGTGCTGCCTAATCTAGTAGTTTTTCCATCAGCCGATTTGACTTCCGATTTCCAACAACTATCATAGCTCTAGTTTTATTTTCTTTCTCCTCAGTCCATCTCCTTCCAAATACATCTCCTCCAGACAGAGCAGGAGTAGCCTTCAGCATCTTCACCTAGCCAGCACCACCACTACTTGCGTCATTCGGTCTCTCGGTTTCCAGCCTGATACGCACATTCCCTTTAGGTTATTTAATCCCTGCCAGTTAAAATAGGTTACGTTTCGAAATATTTCATAGTTCAGTCAAAAGGGCAACAATTTGAAACATTAATTTCACGATAAGGTCTGATTTGCTGAGTGTTTCCAACATTTTCTGTTTTTGTCTCAGATTGCCAGAATTTGCTTTTTTTTTGGCTTTTCATATTCCTGTTTTCTTTCAACATAGAAGGAAGCTATTTGGCCGATCAAGTCTAACCTGACTCTCAGATAATTCTCATGAATCCTGTCACTGCCATTTAATTGCGTGCACCAATTCACTCTCACATGCCCATCGACTCCACCCACCCTAACCCCAATTCTTGTCATCTGCACTAAGGTGGCCAATAAATCAAATCAGGAGGTTCTTAGTTCTTGGTCCTCCAAAATATTCCAAATGGAATTTAAACTGGACGTGGCGGAGTATGGGCTTAAGCAAGAAGGGCTTCTTGGAGAAGAGCTGCCTTAAATTTAGTTGCGTCTGGTTGAGTAACTAGGGTGAAGACTATTCCATGCTTTAATTGTGTGAGGGAAGAATGAATTGCTATACACATCTGTCTTGATAGCTGGTATCTCAAATTGAATCGAATGCCCTCGTCTACTCCTGATAGGTTTGGGTTTGGTGTAGATGTGGTAATCTATGTTGAGCTGACCATATCTACACCAAACCCAAACCTAACAGGAGTAGATGTAGCTGTGTGACTCTATGATTCAATTACTTCACAGCAAAGATAATAGAGGAGCAAGATAGACCACTCGACCCTAAAACCATAGTAGGTCATGGGTAAATTTCAGCGCTATTTTAGTAAGCAGATTCTGTGTGCTAGATTGGGCAGTGTTCACAACTCTCTGTGATTTCTTCATATATAAAATGTTTGCAAACAATTGCTTTTGTTCAACTTCTAGGATAAGTTGACAATTGACATTTATAACTATTTCTTGAAGAGTTGTTGCTTCGTGATCATTAAACTTTGGATGTTATAGATTGAATATTTGCACTAGAGATCCATTCTGTATCAGGCCAATTCTCTGCCACAGAAGGTAGTTGAGGCCAGTTCATTGGCTATATTTAAGAGGGAGTTAGATGTGGCCCTTGTGGCTAAAGGGATCAGGGGGTATGGAGAGAAGGCAGGTACAGGATACTGAGTTGATGATCAGCCATGATCATATTGAATGGCGGTGCAGGCTCGACGGGCCGAATGGCCTACTCCTGCACCTATTTTCTATGTTTCTATGTTTCTAATTGATCATATTTAATGAACTGTTCTTCTTTGCTTTGTCTGTTAATTTTTATTTCACCTCCACGAGCTGTTTCACTTTTTGTTTTATTTAAAAAAGTCATGGAAGCAGATTAGGCATTTGCAAACAATAGAACTCTACTATTATTATAAGAAAATAACTGCAGATGCTGGTACAAATCGATTTATTCACAAAATGCTGGAGTAACTCAGCAGGTCAGGCAGCATCTCGGGAGAGAAGGAATGGGTGACGTTTCGGGTCGAGACCCTTCTTCAGACTGATGTCGGGGGTGGGACAAAGGAAGGATATAGGTGGAGACAGGAAGATAGAGGGAGATCTGGGAAGGAGGAGGGGAAGGGAGGGACAGAGGAGCTATCTGAAGTTGGAGAAGTCGACGTTCATACCACCGGGCTGCAAACTGCCCAGGCGAAATATGAGGTGCTGCTCCTCCAATTTCCGGCGGACCTCACTATGGCACTGGAGGAGGCCCATGACAGAGAGGTCAGACTGGGAATGGGAGGGGGAGTTAAAGTGCTGGGCCACCGGGAGATCAGTTGCGTTAATGCGGACCGAGCACAGGTGTTCAGCGAAGCGATCGCCGAGCCTGCGCTTGGTTTCGCCGATATAAATAAGTTGACATCTAGAGCAGCGGATGCAATAGATGAGGTTGGAGGAGGTGCAGGTGAACCTCTGTCTCACCTGGAAAGACTGTTTGGGTCCTTTGATGGAGTTGGGGGGGAGGTAAAGGGACAGGTGTTGCATCTCGTGCGGTTGCAAGGGAAAGTGCCCGGGGTTAGGGTGGTTTGGGTAGGAAGGGACGAGTGGACCAGGGAGTTACGGAGGGAACGGTCTCTGCGGAACGCAGAGAGAAAAGGGGATGGGAAGATATGGCCAGTGGTGGGGTCCCGTTGTAGGTGACGGAAATGTTGGTGGATGATATGTTGGATCCGCTGGCTGGTGGGGTGGAAGGTGAGAACGAGGGGGATCCTGTCCTTGTTGCGAGTGGGGGGAGGGGGAGCAAGAGCGGAGCTGCGGGATGTAGAAGAGACCCTAGTGAGAGCCTCATCTATAATGGAGGAGGGGAAGCCCCGTTTTCTGAAGAACGAGGACATCTCGGAAGCCCTAGTCTGAAACACCTCATCCTGGGCGCAGATGCGGTGTAGACGGAGGAATTGGGAGTAGGGGATAGACTTTTTGCAAGGGACCGGGTGGGAAGAAGTGTAGTCCAGATAGCTGTGCGAGTCGGTGGGCTTGTAGTAAATGTCCGTCACTAGTCTGTCTCCTGTGATGGAGATGGTGAGGTCCAGAAACGGGAGGGAGATGTCAGAGATAGTCCAGGTATATTTAAGGGCAGGATGGAAATTGGAGGTGAAGTGTATGAAGTCAGTGAGTTCTGCATGGGTGCAAGAGGTAGCACCAATGCAGTCGTCGATGTAGCGGAGGTAAAGTTCGGGGATGGGGCCAGTACGTCTGGAACAGGGATTGTTTGACGTACCCGACAAAGAGGCAGGCGTAGCTAGGGCCCATGCGAGTGCCCATAGCTACGCCTCTGGTTTGGAGGAAGTGGGAGGAGTCAAAGGAGAAGTTGTTGAGGGTAAGAACCAGCTCTGCTAGTTGGAGGAGAGTGTTGGTCGATGGGGATTGGCTGGTTCTACGGTCGAGGAAGAAACGGAGGGCTTCGAGACCATCCTTGTGGGGGATGGAGGTGTAGAGTGACTGGACATCCATGGTGAAAATGAGGGAGTGGGGGCCTGGGAACCAGAAGTTATCCAGGAGATGGAGAGCGTGTGAGGTGTCTTGGACGTAGGTGGGGATGGATTTAACCAGGGGGGATAGGATGGAGTCGAGGTAGGTAGAGATAAGTTCGGTAGGGCATGAGCAGGCAGAGACAATGGGTCTGCCGGGACAGTTGTGTTTGTGGATTTTGGGTAGGAGGTAGAATCGGGCCGTGCGGGGCTGGGGAACTATGAGATTGGAGGCACTGAGGGGTAGATCGCCGGAGGTGATGAGGTCGGTGATGGTGCTGCTGATAAAGGTCTGGTGTTTATCGGTGGGGTCATGGTCCAGGGATAGGTAGGAAGAGGTGTCTGATAGTTGTCGTCTCTACTCTACTATATCCACAATATAATTGAAAAGACATTTAACTTCATGCTTAGAGCCAAGAACATTTGAATTGGTGAATTGATTAGTTTAATACCCTTGACAGCCACTAAAATGACCAATGGAGCAGCCAGGTGGAAACCCACATGGTCACAGGACCATGTGCAAACTCACAAAGTGAGTTCATTAGAGCTGTGAGGCAGCAGCACCGTCTGCTGCACTGCATATGCCACCCATTTACATCTCAATATGTTCTTTCTAGTGTCAAAGGTGGACAGCAACATTGCCACATTGTTTTGTCAATTGAATGGCTGGAAAATAGGTGTGCCAATGGCCATTCTCTTCTCCCTGTAATTGATTGAAAGATACAGCATGGAAAGAGATCCTTTGGCTCACCGAATCAATGCCGACCACCAATCACCCCTTCTGCACTTTCCATGTTATCCCACTTTTGCCTCCACTCCCTTCCATAGGCCAGTTAACCTACAAAACTGCACATCACCTACAAAGCTGGGAGGAAATCAAGAACCCAGAGAAAACCCATGCAGTCAGAAGCAGACCATGTAAGCTTCACACAGATAGCACCCAAGGTCAGAATCGAACCTGGTCTCAGATGCTGTGAGGGTGGAGCTCTACCAGCTGCGCCACTGTGCTTGATAGTCTGATTCATAAATATGCCAATTTTAAACAGAGCAGTCTACAAGACATCTTTCTCTTCTTGTACTGACTATAAATACTTTGCTTTTAAATAACCAGTGTTGACAACTGTCAATTGAAAGGTTTATGAATAAGTAAAACAAAGACTGAATATTAATGAACTGATGTATAACAGTAGTGGTATTAATAACCATCAGAATAATAAAGGGAGCTAAATCATCCAGACCCAGGTTGACATCACCTCTTTATCACATTTTAAGTTCATTATCACTCCAGCAAGTTTTCTCCAATTTTTTATTTTATAAATTAACCGTAATGAGCTGAAAATGTATAAACCAATGTTGAACTGAAATGCAGTTTTTAAACATTTGTGTTTGTCAAAGAGGTGTAATAATGAGCGATTTAATCTTTAATTCAATATCTGCACGGATCTCAGAATTTTTGATCAGAGAGTTAGTGAAGTGGAGATTTGGAATTGTTTTTACTGAATATTTCAATTTTCCAGCCAAGAAAAGTGATAAAGGAGAAATGACAACAAAATTGTATCAAGAGCAGATTTTCTCCTCAGAGAAACACAAAACGTTGCATTGAAATCACAGAAGGGGAACAATAATAAGCACTCACTGGGAGTCCTGCTGCAGTCTACATGTTTTGTTTACCCTGTCCTCCATTCAAAGGCAGCTGTGAACACTTACAAGAGACGGGTTAAGGGGAACATGCATTGCTATCCCGCTGGGATTCTGGGAAGATAGCAATTAGTGTAATAACTCCGAACAGCTTCAACTGGCACTGTGTGTTCCAGTTGAGACCGAGGCAAGACTGTGATGATTTTCCCCAAAAGATTCTTTCATGGTTGTTAGGGATTATTTGGTCATCTTTCGGGAGTTTAGAGTTTATAGATACAGCATGGGAACAGGCTCTTCAGACCACTGAATCCACGCTGATCATGTATTACCCGTTCACACAAGTTCTAGGTTATCCCACTTTCTCATCGACTCCCTACACATTAGGGGCAATGTACAGCGGCCAATTAATTTACAAACCCGCATGTCTTTGGGATATGGGAGGAAACCAGAGTACCCGGAGGAAACCCACTCGGTCACGAGGGGAACGTATAAACTCCACACCGAGAGCACACGAGGTCAGGATCGAACCCTGTCCTTTGGCGCTGTGAGGCAGCAACTCTCCCACTGCGCTTTTGTGCCGCCTCTATGAGTTATGAGAGGTGGCAGAGCAGCTAGTAAAGCAGTCTTCAAAAAAAGGCATGAAGCTGCAGATGCTGGAATGTTGAGCAAAATGCCAGGTGGTGGCGGGAACTCAGTAAGTGAGGCAGCCTTCCTGTAGGAAATAGATAGATGACATTTCGGATTGGGGCTCTACTTCAAAACAAAACCTGTTCACAGATTAACTTCCACTGATACTTTCCAGCCATTTCAAAACCATTGTAACTGTACAGGGAAGACAATAAATAAATGTTCATGTTTATCGCTTCTAATAGACGGCTTCATAATAAGAACAATGGGGAAGAGTGGAAACTGAAAGTTAAACTGTCATGGATAGTGAATGTTTCTGAATGGCAAACCTCCAAGAACTATTAAAGCCAAATGTACTATCTTAAAATTTATTATCCTTAAAAACATTTGCCACCAATTTAATAAAAAATAAGCAAAATCTTCCGTTTGAGTTACTGCAATGCGTAGGAGAGGTGTTGATTGGAAGAAAAGTAGTCAAGATCTATAATGGGCAGAGGATTTGCCACTGCTCAGAAGAAGATGTTGATTTTTACATGAATGCAAAAGTCACAGTTTACTTTGACTGCACTTTAAGTGTGAATAAACATGCCAGAAAAGGGTGTTAAGTGTGGACCACTTGCTGATGAACAATCTGATATGTGGAGTAATAACAAGGAACTGCAGATACTAGTTTATATCACAGAACAAAGAATATTAAAATGCTGGAGTAACTTAGCGGGTCAGGCAGCATCTCTGGAGAATATGGGTCGGTGACATGACGGGACCCTTCTTCATACCAATATGTCGAGTACACTTGGTGCAACTTGCTGCACAGAATTATCACTATCAAAACAGCATGCCCCTGCACGTAGGCGGAATTGGCAAGACGCAATGCTTTCATGTCGAATGAGCACATGAAGTGGCAGAAAGAAAATACTTTGACAGTTTCCTAACCATATGTTATACTGTCATGGATAGCATTTTTTTCTGAATAGCAAATATTCAAGAACCATTAAAGTCAATGAAAGAATTTGATTATCTTGAACATTATTAACCTTAAAAACATTTAGTCAATTGAAACAAAACTAATAATAAATTGTAAATTACCTTATTCTCAACCAAGTACACTACCATCAACCTCCATTCAAATGAATGGACTCTGTTCAAGTTCCAGGATCAGCAGGCAAATTCTCCAATGTGAGAATTGGGGGCTTGCAATAGGCTAGCATTTGACTGCTGCATCCCAGGAAGTGTTTGAAACTGAGTGCAGCCAGTGAATCACGGTGAAGGATAGCCATTGAGGTTGGCACTTCCTTATGAGCATGGGAATCCAGAAGTTGGTGGAACTTATGCTTGAGAAATCATCTAGGTTCAATTCTAGCTCGGGCCATCCAACACTTTTACTAACAACTATTAATTATTATTGATAGTGCTAGGTTAGGTTTTGTGTTTTGGAACCCATCAGTTTTGTGTTCAAGCCACAGTGCCAATCTTATTCAGCCAGAATCGTTAACAAAGATGCATTTCAATTAAGTGATAAAGTGGAAATTCAATTGGTCAAATATATGAAATCCCAAAAGAGTTCATTTAATCACAGTAAGCTGTGACAAAGACTGAATCTATGAAGATGAGCTTTCAATGTTCTTTCAGAATCATTTTATCTCCCTCAACACAGCATCATCAATGGTGAATAGAATAATGAATTCAGCCACAGTCGGTGCCAAACACAAATAATAGGACCTGCTACATTCAAATTAATCTTATATTTCTTGCAATAGGCATGACATTACAGTATAAGAATGTGTTTTTCAATGAAGTAAAGCAAAATCATAGTGAACCCACTGCTTGTGTCAAATATTACAAAGAATAGTTGACATTCAATAAGAGGCTGAAGATTTCCTTATATTATTTGCCTGTAAGATTCAAATGGACTTTTATAAATGCTTTTGTTAACTGTGATTACAATGCTAATTTCAAGTCTTTTGGCATTAGTCACACCAAGGTTGGTTCAAATCTGTAGCTGCTCATCTTTAAATCAATTCATTGTACTTTATATGTACACAAGACCCAGTTTCAATCTAATTCCACCGCAGTCAGTTTTATTGAGAATATTTAATCTGAATCAAATTGATTTTACTCGTGACCTCCACTGGGACACAATAACATCACAGTCATAAAATTATTGCTCAACAGATGCCAACTAAATTTGTCTGCTAGAAATTAAACTTTTTGCTTTCCAACAATTTAAATTAAAGGATAAAAATCAAATATACTTGCATACAATTCCCATTAATTTATTTAATGATGCCCAAAGGCAAAGTCAAAGAACATTACTGTAAAAAAAAACTGGAAACACATCACAAAATAAAATCTCAAATCTGCTCATCCACTATTTCAGAATGACAATTCAACTCTTTTAAGGTGCAATACGGCTTGCCAAAGCATCACTGGAGATAAGCTTCAGACCACCAGAATGTGGACACATGGACACATGAAATAGGATGTAGGCAGCATCCCAACTTTATAGATTTGTTGGCTGGATACATTAGCAGGGACTACAGATGGTGTGGTTCAATTAAAACTGTCCTGCACAAAATAATGTCAGCCATCACTTCTTCAAAATGAAATGCACCGTGGCTGGAGTAGGTTTGCTGCCAGGCATTGTGTAAGTGAAGTTGATGCAGAAATCAATGAAGAATCACACATGCTGGTTAATTCTGGGCATTAGGCACACTACCTACAAGTCTGTCCAGGGTTAAACATGATTGAAGGGACTGCGGAGAAGGCGGGATTGAGAAGAGAGGTTCACAACACCATTTAGCTACTTAACATGTGACAGAATATTGGTAGAGATTGGGAATGCAAATATCAAGCTTTACTGGACAATGAGATTCCACAATAATAAAGCTAAGTTTGGGGAAACAGACACACAATGTATTCAGAAAAGCTGCCTGGGTAATGTTCTTAAAGAGCTTTGACAGTAAACCCATTGATCAATACTCAGCTCAAAATATGACTGAGAGAACAAGAGAATGGGCATCACTCTTTTTTTTTGATCAGACAGTGAGCACCATTGAGCAAAATGCCTCATCAGTGGAACGAACCAACGGCTTGCTAAACTCTTATAGAAGGAAGTTAAGAGTCAACTACTGCACATGTATAGCAAACCCGGTAATAGCAGCAGCTTTCTTTCCCTGAAAGACATTCATGAATTTGTTATGACTACCTAATAATTTCAAAGTCATCATTACTAAATCAATCTTCCAGATTTATTGGAGTAACTGAATTTAAACTCTGCTGCTCCATGGCAGGAGCAGAGTGGAGCTGCTGCCTTGCAGCTCCATCCACCTGGGATTGTTAATTATCAGAAAGACTGTAAGAAAATGGTTGTACTCAAGGAAGCAGCTCTCCACCACTTCCTCAAGGGCAATAACTGCTAACCTTGTTGGTGATACCACATCATTCAAACATACAGCACAGTACTTCCTGACTCATCATTAGCTCTTGCAGGCTAACGTGGCAGACAGTGGAAGCACTCAGGAACTTGACGGGAAGTGTTTAGATGCATTTTTGTGGCTTGGCCACTCACAGAGAGGAGCGCTAGCCATTAATGGTTTCGCCAATGTGGATGCTGAGCCCAGGCACTTAAGACACTAACGACGACAGAACTCTCATACCTAATCCTCCTTACATCCAATTAACGGGAGCTTAAGCCTTTTACTTCTTTACATTCCTCAGACCACAAATGTAAGCTTATGCCTTATGTTTGCAAAGATAGCCAAGAGCTGCTTATGATAAGACACTCGGTATAGGCAGTTGAGATTTGGGAAAAACAATTGTAGAAATGTCCAAGAAAGGATGAGCAGGGATGTTTTCCCTTGAAGATTCTGCTAAAATGGAAGAGCAAAATTAAAGGCACAAATTCAAGAAAAGATAGTTATTAAGAATAATAATTTGGAATTTCTTACGTTAAGGTGGTAAAAATGTAAAACCCACTGCTGCAGGGAGTAGTGGGGGTGAATGGCATAATATAATTTCAGGATCAGATAGATTAAGTGAGGTGTTGCATTTTGAGATGTTTAACAAGGGCAGGACCTACAGCAGGCCTCTGTGGAGAGTTGTAGAGAAGAGTGATCTAGGAGTGCAGATGCATGGTTCCTTGAAGGCCGAGTCACAGGTAGAAAAACTGGTCAAAAAGGTTTTTGGCACATTGGCCTTCATCAGTCAGAGATTATAGAAGTTGGGAGGTCATGTTGCAGTTGAATAAGACATTGGCATTTAGAGTATTGTGTTCAGTTCTGGGCACCATGTTATATGAAAGATATTGCAAGCTTGAAAGGGTTCAGCGAAGATTTATGAGGATGTTGCCAGGACTAGAGGGTCTGAGCTATAGGGAGAGGTTGAGTAGGCTGGGTCTCTATTCCTTGGAGCACAAGAGGATGAAGGGTGATCTTATAGTGTATAAAATAATGAGAGGAATATATCGGGTAGATACACAGAATCTCTTGCCCAGAGTAGGGGAATCGAGGGCCAGAGGACATAGGTTCAAGGCGAAGGGGAAGAGATTTAATAGGAATTTGAGGGGTAACATTTTCACACAAAGGGTGGTGGATGTATGGAACAAGCTGCCAGAGGAGGTAGTTGAGGCTGGGACTATCCCAACGTTTAAGAAACAGTTAGACAGATACATGGACAGGACACATTTGGAGGGATATGGACCAAACGCAGGCAGGTGGGACTAGTGTAGCTGGGACATGTTGACCAGTGTGGGCAAGTTGGGCCGAAGGCTCTGTTTCAGCCCTGTTTCCACCACTGTATCACTCTATGACTCTATTAGTATGAAGAAGAAAGGAATAGAAAGTTTTGCTGCTCATAGGTGAGAAAGAATAAGAAGAAGCTGTGGAAATTGGATACCAGCATGGAACAGCTGGGCTGAATGGCCTGTTCATATACTGTATAATAATTCTAACTAAGCAATTTGAAAGTAGAGATTTCTGCTTTCTATAGTTTCTCAACTGTGCAATATCAGATTTTTACCACCATAAATGGATGGGGTCTTAAGCTTGCTACAAATGTCAGTACAGTACAATTATGTGTAACCGCATTCATTTCATCTAACTCTTTGCTAGTTATTTTCACCAGCCCTGCACTTTGCTAAACAAATTGCTGTGGGCTTTCACAGAAGACTGATGACTGTGTTTAATGTAATCTTGCGTAATTAAGTAAAATTAACTCATTTTTCAAAATTTTCAACGTGAGATTAAACATCAAAGATTAAATCAGAATAGAAGTGTCAGTTTTTTGGAGCGTGCCCTTGGATCTCCAAACTGTGCACAGGCACGTTTGTGATGTGAACCATACAGAAGCCCAATTTGATGAGGATGTTAGTGCAGTGCAGAACAATGCAGCATACAGAGTAGACAATTAATGACCTCAGTCAATGTTCAACACAGATTTGATGTCCCATTGTCATGTTGTTTAATAGTCCAGCTTATAACCTATTTTAACACTGTCCATTAAGCAGCTGGAAGAACTTTATACCCCACCACATTTAATTAGAACCACTGAAATGATGGAGACACAAGTGACTGCAGATAGAATCTCTTCAGACTCTCTATGACTCTATGGCGAACAAGGATGACTAGCCAAAATCGCTCCATCACAGGAAGAAATTACCACAAAAGCATATAAAAGAATTAAGGCTGTGATCAAAACCTCTGTATAAATTGTAACTGACTTGTGAGCATTTTGTTGTTGGTATAAAGTCATGCATCTTGGTACAAATCATATTAAAATACTTAAAATATATCAGAAATATGATGTAATTGTTAAAATTATAATGTGCAATATAATCATTCTCAAACCAACATATCTCAATCCGTTTCATTAGTGCTTTAGCTAAGTTGTATTTTCTTCACCGCTGTGCCAGAGTTTGTTGTTTTGGTTTTTCTTTGAGGTTTAGTAAGGTAATTAGATATTAGGTTAGGCTTGTATTTTGGTTCCGCGATACCAGTTTACTGGCACAGCCAATACTTTCAACAGACCTCACTGCCAAAGACTTTTAAGCAGAGAGGAGATTCCTATCTGAAAATATACTCTGATCATACACTACCCTTTATTCACTAATTCCAAAAGAGAGCAAGATATAGATTCAGAAAATGTCATAAACATTTGTGATAACTTTATAAAGCCAATTTAGATGAATATTTATTTGTTCCTATGAGGCAATGTTCTGATGTGCCTCATTGATTTTGAAAGTAGAACACATCTTATCCTTCATTGTTTTAATGCAGTGATTTGATTTAAAACCTTAAAATAAATAAGAGTACCTTCTGTGATGTGTAGGATCCCAGGGTTCTCGGTTACTTGGCTCCAGGACCCTTTGACTACTGACTTGTAGACCACTCTGATATTTAGATTCTGTTGTGGTCGGAAGTTGTTCCTCAAGTACTCCACTGATTTGACGTGGTCTTGCTGTTCAGTTGTAAATATGGAATAAAAGGCATCCAGCTGTATAAAGCAATCAAATGGGAAGAAATTAATGCTTGTCAGAGAATAAATCAATCATAATGATGGAAATAGGATGTAAAATTCCAAAAAACGATGATGTCAATAATGATAGGTTATAGAAGCTGAGCTGCCCAAAGAAATAAAGCCAGCAATCTTATCCAACTCCAGCTTTTATTTGCCACGCTGTGTGGAAACATTAAACCTGAAATCTAACAGTAGATGCTGTCAATCCAATCATTTCAAGCATGGCACTGTTCTGTCAAATTCAGGAAGTCCAATTTAAATATCTGAGTACCATTGTTTAATTTTACACAATATGCAGACAAGCTTATCCAGGGATTGTCTTTGAGAAGCATACATCAACTCATTTTATGCATTGTGTTGATTTTTTGTGTGAAAATTATTTATTTGTTACCAAGGGAACAAAAGCAATTCATTTTATTTCTGGTTTCAGAGTCCATCATAGAATATCATTTGTAGGACTAATGCATTTTAACTGCTTCTAAGCAAAGTGATGTTACGAATGCAAAAATAACATAGCCCTTAAATTACTCCAGAAATATCAGCTGTTTTCAGGGAATATAAGAAGATTTCTAAACAAATCAGATTCAAGAATTAATTCTTCAAATCATAGCCTAGGCAGAACACAACACAGAAAAAAACCCTTAAATAATCCGTTTGAAATTCACAGTTCATAACTCGGAATCAAACCTAATCAGTGAACAGTCCTTTGCAGTATAATACAGATGACAAATCAGAGAATAAATGTAGACTGTATTCATATATAAAATAATAATAGATTTGAGGAAAGTAGACATAAAATGCTAGAGTAACTCAGCGGGACAGGGAGCATCTCTGGAGAGAAGGAATGGGTGACTTTTCAGGTCGAGACCCTTCTTCAGACTTCTTCTGGAGAAGTCAAGTCTCAACCCTAAACGTCACCCATTCCTCTCCAGAGATGTTGCCTGTCCCGTTGAGTTACTCCAGCATTTTGTGTCTACCTTCAATTTAAACCAACATCTGCAGTTCTTTCCTATAGATTTGAGGAAGTTGGATGCTGGTAAGGGACTTGCAACACTGAACTTCCATCAAGAATTCAGAGGTAAATCTGCGGTGTCCATTGTCAGTGACTGTTTGGAGCAATGTTCCTCCCCTACACCTTGGTGGAGAACTGGGAATCCTGACTCAAATTTAAACACACCCTCTGAGGTTGCAGGTGAAGCAGAATAAGATGTAATTCAGTCATTATTTTATGTCACACATTCTATCCTTTAATTTCCTTGGAGCGCAAGAGACTAAGCGGTGATTTTATAGAGATGTTTTAAATCATGAGGAGAATTAATAGGGTCTTTCACAGAGTCTTTTACCCAGGGTAAGGTAATCAAGAGCCAGAGGAGATAGCTTTAAAGTGAGAAGATAAAGTATCAATGGGAACCTGAGGGATAACTTTTTTTTACTCAGAGGGTGGTGGGTATATGTAATGAGCTGCCAGAGGTGGTAGTTGAGGCAGGTGATAAAACAGCATTTAAAAGACACCTGGAGAGGTACATGGATAGGAAAGTTTAAAGGAATACAAGCTAAATTAGAGCAAATGGAAATAGCATAGATGGGACATTTTGGCTCGTATGGTCAATTTGTACTGAAGGGCTTGTTTTTCATGCTGTATGTCTTTCGCAAATAGTTTAATATTTTACAGCGAAGTAACATGACGTATAGTAGTTTTATTTGTGGCCCATCTGACCCATTCATGTCCCATAATGTCACATGATAACACAATGTCACATGAGACCCTGCCACATTTCAGGCCCTGGTCACCTGGATCCAATGTCAGCCGAATGGATCTGGAACAACTAAGAATGGGTCAGTGGGGTACATGGGGTGAATGTGAGGGATGGGCCGTATATTTGTTTTGAAAATTAAACCTGCAAAATGTTGTTGCACCTCACACATTTGTAAAAAGATTGCAGTTCTAGTTTCGATGACGGATGAGGATAAGGTTCTGATGATAGAAACTTTGTGCATGTGCTGCCAGATGACTTTGCTGTAGTTGTTTGAGACCATCAGCTTACAAGTGAAAAAAATGAAGGTCTTTTTGGCCAAATTAGTTGAGGCCATAATGTTGTGCCACAATGTTTCCACACCCCTTGCTCATGCAGACTTTGGAATGACCAGCAACAAGGTCTTTTCCAGATGATTCTTGAGACTTATTACAGGGGGGAATAGTTGTTGCTGCTGTTTGAAGTTGTCAAGTGCTGTTTGTCCATTAATGGGAGAATCATAGCTCCCAGGATCCAGTTCCATCCAACCGCATGATCTACTCACTGATAGATACAAAGGCGGACAAGTATAATTACAGACTTTATGACAGTCAATCCAGTACTTTATATCGCTGGTTCATTGTCATGTCTTCCAGACTCACAGAAATGATGGTTTACTTAATCTAGAGTAGGATGGGTCAAGTTCCCAAAAGAATCTCAAGAGGGCTGCAGCTTCGATATGCATTTGGTGTATTTATCAATCAATTACGGCTATTTTATGGCTTTGTGATCTTTCACATCAAGCTCAATATTGATTCAGAGCTGAATGCTCCACAATTAGCAAGTCCTTCACTATAATCATTACAAGAAAAAAACCTTGTACAACAGGCAGTTATCTATGTCACATTTATTAACCTTGAACAGGGTTGGCAGGAGTGAAATTTACGAGACTATTGAAAACCGACAAAGTTTCACTGGTTCTTGGAGTTCCTTTGTGGCATGAAGGCAACCATCTATGTGCATCATCTAAGTTCATCAAAGACTGCCAACAACAAGTTTGTCAGAGAACATGACTAATGCAGTACATGGACACTCATAGGCTTTACTGGATGCGACACATGGAGTGTTTGCTGATTATGTTATGAAGGTTTTCTACTTAGGCAAGGTTAAAAACTGTCCACGATGTAAATGCAGGCATAAAATTTGATAAAGCAATAAGGTCAAGTAAGGCTTCACTAAGTACAGAATACCAATGACAACTGGGATCGCAACTCCTGAGAAGATGCATCAGTGTTGATGCAAGCACTGCAGAGAGTCGGAGGAACCAAGCTGGAACTAACATGTGAACCAGGAAGCAGAATATGCTTCCAGCTCCCACTCCCACT
Source organism: Rhinoraja longicauda (assembly GCF_053455715.1). Classification (NCBI taxonomy): domain Eukaryota; kingdom Metazoa; phylum Chordata; class Chondrichthyes; order Rajiformes; family Arhynchobatidae; genus Rhinoraja; species Rhinoraja longicauda. The sequence goes on from NC_135969.1 coordinate 41,733,373, forward strand.
GAACAGCTTTATATCCGACACAAATGACTTGGACGTAGACGTAGATAGGTTGGTTAGTAAGTTGACAGATGACACCAAGATTGCTGAGGTTGCCGTGTGTGGGGAAGGCTGTCAAAGTATGCAGAGGGATATAGATCAGCAATAGAAATGGGCAGAGAAATGGCAGGGAAGAATTCAATCTGTGCAAGTGTGAGATGTTGCACTTTGGGAGGTCAAATGTAAGGGGAAAATACACAATTATTGGCATGACTTTGAACAGCATTGATGCACAGAGGGACCTTGGAGTCCAAATCGGCATGGCATGCTTGCCTTCGTCGGTTGGGGCATTGAATATAAGAGTCAGGAAGTCATGATGCAGCTTTATCGGACTTTGGTTAGATAGCATTTGGAATATTGCATGCAGTTCTGATTGCCGCATTACAGGAATGATGTGGAGGAGTTGGAAAGGGTGCTGTGGAGGTTTACCAAAATGATGTTTGGATTAGAGGTCTTTAGCCACAGGAAGAGATTAGAAAGACTTGGATTGTTTTCTCTAGAATGCCGAAGGTTGTAGGGAGACTGGATTGAATTATATAAAATTATGAGAGGCACAGATAGGGTAAACAATCAGTACTTATATCCCAGGACAGAAATATTAAATATTAGCAGGCACAGGTTTACGATGAGAGGGGCAGAATTTAAAAGAGATGTGCGGGGCAAGTTTTTTTTTTACACAGAGGGTGGTGAGTGCCTGGTACACACAGCCATGGCTGGTGGTGGAGGCAGAGACGATAGTGGCATTTAAGAGACTTTTGGAAAGGCACATGAATGTGCGGGTAATGGAGGGATATGGATTATGCGTGGCTGGACAAGGGTTGATCTCGGCATCATGTTCGGCTCAGACATTGTGGGCTAAGCAGCCTGTTCCTGTGCTGTACTGTTCCATGTTCTATGTTCTAATACTTACTGACTCCACTCACACCTCACTGACTGACGCAGTTCATCCCCTTTCCTCCACCAAAGTGATGGAAAAAATGAGGCTCTTATGATGATTAAATGTGGCAAAACAAACAATGCCTCTACACTGTAGGCTGTGTCACTTTATAAACAGATAACCACAATTATGACATTGAGCTCAAGTGCAGAAATATGTTAAAATAACACCTAATGAGATTGGGTCGGTAAATGTAAAAAGGTCCCAAGAATTTTACTGAAAGCAACTGATATAAAACAATATATAAGGAAGACTGAAAATCATTGCAAATCTCTGCCAATGGATCAAGGACTTCCTGACCAACCGCCCCCAGACCGTCAAAATAGGCCCTCACCTCTCCTCCACCATTACACTGAGCACCGGCTCACCACAGGGCTGTGTGTTGAGCCCCATCCTTAACTCCCTCTACACTCACGACTGCGCCCCCACCCATCCCACCAACACCATCATCAAGTTCGCGGATGACACGACTGTGGTTGGACTCATCTCAGGAGGAGATGAGACAGCCTATAGGGATGAAATCCAAAGGCTGGCAGCATGGTGTTCAGTGAACAATCTGGTCCCGAACTCCTCCAAAACAAAGGAACTTATAATTGACTTTAGAAAAACCAGTGTAGAATACGACCCACTCTACATCAATGGGGTCTGTGTGGAAAGGGTACCCGCTTTCAGGTTCCTGGGTACGCACATCGCAGAGGATCTTACCTGGTCTACCAACACCATCACCACAGTAAAGAAGGCACAGCAGAGACTCCACTTCCTGAGGATCCTCAGGAAAACCAACCTGCAGGAGAAGCTCATGTTGTCCTTCTATCGCTGCTCCATCGAGAGTGTGCTGGCATACTGTATAACCACATGGTATGCCAGCTGCTCAGAAAAGGACAGGAAGGCCCTTCAGAGGGTCATCACGACGGCCCAGAAGATCATCGGCTGCTCACTGCCCTCCCTGGAGCACCTGTTCAGCCTAAGCTGCCTCAGTAGAGCAGGCAAAATAATAAAAGATCCATCCCACCCCGGCCACCGTCTGTTTGTTCATCTGCCCTCTGGTCGACGTTTCAGGTCGATCAAATCCCGAACAAACAGACTTAAGAACAGTTTTTACCCCAGGGCCATACGAGAACTGAACACTACCTTTGCACTAGGCAACACCGTTAAAAAATCTTGTACTTAATATAATTGTATTTATGTATTTATTTGTTTTTGCATTTATTGCATATATGTTTGTACGCACCGTCAGGATTGGCTATTTTTTAATTTCGTTGTACTCGTTGCAATGACAATAAATGAATATTATTATTATTATTATTATTATTATTATTATTATCATTTACAAAGTGTCTGACTTTGCACAGAGTAATCTCACTTAACTCCACTATGCTTTGTAATGGTGTACTCAGCCACAATTAAGACAGTCCTTCCAACACATTTCTGGAATCTTGATGCATTGTGCATCATGTTGAGTAGGCTACTTGGAACTAAATAAGTTCTTACAAAGAACAATAGGCTGCATTGCAATGTGACGAAAACATTCCAATGGCAATAAACACATCCTGGGCCATAGAACATATGCCTACTGCCAGAGATAATATCCCAATGCATCAATGCAAAATGTTTTGTTGCTGCAATTGAGGTCCATCATCATTATACTGCAAATGTGGGGAGTAACACCTGCGAACAAGATCTGATTATATATTGTACTTCTTCAGTATTTTGAAAACAGCTTGACGATCTTCTTAAGGATAAAGAAATGTGCTCTATGTAAGTGCTAAATGTGAATGTACAGACATGCTTTACTGTCTTGATTGCAGCATATTTGTTCAATTACACTTTGCAATAACAACAGTGGTAACACAAGAGGCAGCAGCAGCAGGAATCCTGAGCAAATAACAAAATGCTGGAGGAACTCAGCGGGTTTGGCAGCATTTGTGGAGGGAAAGGGACACACTATGTTTTGGGTCGGTTCCCTTTATCCAAAAGTGGGTAGATGTGTTGGAGGGGAAACATTGGTGTTTGTATAACCTTCTTTAATTAAAATGAATGGTGCTTTAAATTTCTGCTGCCAAGGCAATAAAATGCAGCTCCATGGATTCCTCATTACCAGTCAATACTACTCACCTGCTCAAGGGAGATAGAGATCGGCCTGCCGAAGACTATCCATTCCACAATTTCACTGCATGGCGGCTTTGTCAGGGAGCCAGAGTATCGGTAGTAACTCCCAAGTGTGGCTGGCAGCAAACGTCTCAATACAAAGGGATCCAGAAAAGTTTCTTTCTCTGGAGAAGAAAATGAATATTAATAAAGAGAATAAACAGTTACAAATTACTGTAACTTGAAAGAAGAAGAAGAAGAATCAGAATAACCTTTATTGTCATCCAAAAAAAACAAGTCTTTTGGACGAAATTCCATTACCCACAGTCCAACAATAAGAGCAATAAAAATAAGCAATAACACACACAATCACAGTGTTAAATAAGGCACAAATTATTGATTACTTGCAATGAAAATTGAAAGGTTACAGCACAAAGGAGTCCATTTGGCTCATCAAGTTCAGGCTGGTTCTCTACCACAACTGCTTTCCGATTCAAATTGATCAATTTTTTAATTGCTTACAATTTTTTCTCCACTCCGTACCTTTATCCAATTCCAATTCCTTCTGCATGGTTGCAGTGCACGTTGCCTCCACTACACCCGAGGGCACCACATTCCAGATTCCAACTATTTTTTTATCATTTCACTCAATTTTCTTCCCCTTTATTTTATACCAGTTGACACCTCTACTGAAGGGAACAGCCTGCCACTATCCTCTCTGTCCAGACCGTTCCTCATTTTATATACTTCTGTTAAATCTCCCTTTCATTTCCTCGTCTTCTTCAAAAAAAATACAGTCCCATTTCCTTGTGAATGTATTCCGCATGCCAAGAACCATTCTTATAAATATTTTCTGGACCCTCTCTTTCTCTCTCTCTCTCTCTAGAGAGTCTTTCCTACGATGTGACTAGAATTAGCATAATACCACAGCTGACACCAGACCAATGTTTTATAAATGTTTCCTGTTTTTTGAATTCTTTCCCTTGAAAGATGTAGTCCAAAATCATTTATGTCCACTTGCTCAACAAGCCCTGTGACCTTCGATGATTTGTGGAAACATAACCCCCTGTATCACTCTTAGAACAGCAACTTTAATTCTACATTATTGCTCCCTATTCTTCGAAGATTATTTCATTTTTCTTTAACTTTCATGCATTTGCCTATTCCATTGGCCTGATTATATTCTGGTTAGTGTATCCTCTTTGCATTAGCCTCTTCACAAATCACTGTATGCCCGCTTTGTATCAGCAGCACATTTAGAGATTATGTTTGCAACTCAAAGTCTCGTCATTAATATATTAATGAAAAGGCCATTATTCACCTTCCTCTTGTCCAAAAGGCAACCATTCATTGTGACTCCATATTATCTATTACATGGGCATCTTCGTATACATGCAATTGATGTCCCTTTCATACAGTAGGTTTCAGTTTGGTTAGTAAGCCTGTTATTTGGCACCTTATCAGATGCCGTGCAAATCTATGCACACCACATCAACTGTATTACGCTCAGCCATTACCTCACCAAATATTCCATAGCATTGGATAACACCATTTTATTCTAAACAAATCTATGTTGATTTGCCTTCATTAATCCAGTTTCCTTCATTAATCAATGTGATTTCCTCTATGTCCCTTTTTGTCCTGGATCAATGTTTCTCAAAACCTTCCCACCATAGCGTTTAAACTGTCTGGCCTGGTCAACCAGATGCTGGGTTATTCATTCACCTTTTGAGCTTTTCAGTCCTCTGTCCCTATCCTGTGTCCAAAGAGTGTTGACAGATTATGGTCAGTAGCCCTGCAATTTTCCTCCTGAACTTTACTTAAAATCCTAGGCTGCACACCATCCACTGCTGGTTACCTACCCAGTGTAAATTCAGCCAACTTTTCTGACACCTCCATTTTATTATTTTTTAACATTAGAGTTTGATCTCCTTCACTCTTACTTTGGAACATCCTTTTTCATTCTATAAAGCGATGCAAAGTACTCATTTAGTACCTTAACGATATGATAGTGGCATTTAAGAGACTTTTGGATCGGCACATGAATGTACAGGTAATAGAGGAATATGAAGTATGTGCAGGGAGATAATAGTTCGTCTAAGCATTATGCTCAGCACAGACATTGTGGGCTGAAGGGCCTATTCATGTGCTGTACGGCTTACAATCAGCCTAAAGAAGGACCCCGACCCGAAACGACCACTGCCCAAGTTCTCCAGAGATGCTGCCTGACCTGCTGAATTACTCCAGCACTTTGCATCATTTTTTGTACACCAGCATTCACAGTTCCTTGCTTCAACAATGTATTGTATTATGTTCTACAACATCCAAATGAAAAATTCCCGATTTTGTCCTTCGTGGACTCCACTTCTCCATGTACTACCTATTTTTATTTTTTATACATCTCAATGATAGCTAATCTTTTCCCATATGCTCTATTCACTCCCATTTTAAATCCCACTATCTCTCTGATTCTCCTGTCATCAGCCTTTTTATGGCTAGTATTTACAATATGAGATTTGTTTTGTGCAGCTTGTTTATCAGCTTTGTTTTCCTCTGCATCCCTTCACTCAGCTAGAGAGCTTGGAATGAGTTTGGTCTTCTTGTGCCCATCATAGGAAGGTCCCTCAACCATGCTGAACTATTTTTCCCATTGTCCTGTTGCAATTTTGCCTGTCGGTGCTTGGTTCCAATGGGAAAGATTCCCTCTCGTCCCACCAAAATTGGCTTATCTCACATTAATTATTTTTACTTTGGAATGCACCTGCTTCTTTTCTATACCTAACCTAACTCTTAGATTTAAGAAACACTATTACCTAAAAGTTTCCTTACTGACACTTGATCCTCATTAGCAGTACCAGATTTGCTATTGTAATTTTTGTATTTAGGATGCCATTATCACAATCATTACATCTACTCAAGTTCAAAGCCAATCTCTGAAGGGAGGATGGGTTGAGAATAATTGGATGGCAGGTGAGTAGCGAGTGCGGGAATTGGCTGCAGAAGTTAAAGCCTTGGTGAGTTTTCAAGATCGGGTCATTTAAAAGCCAATAACTAAATTTATAAATTAGCTAATTAGTTAATTGAACAGCAAATAAAAGAAGGGCTTGCTCTAGGGGGAGCGGCCTGTTGGGGAGAAGTGCCTTGGTGAGCAAAGTATGAGTCTTTGGCGAGTGAGGCCCACGGCAAATTGGAGGAACAGCACCTCATATTTCGCTTGGGCAGCGTACACCCCTGCGGTATGAACATTGATTTCTCTAACTTTAGATAGCTCCTCTGTCCCTCTCTTTCCCCTCCCCTTCCCAGTTCTCCCACCGTCTTCCTGCCTCCAACTACATCCTTTCTTTGTCCCACCCCCTCCCCTGACATCAGTCTGAAGCAAGGTCTCGACCTGAAATGTCACCCATTCCTTCTCTCCTGAGATGCTGCCTGACCCGCTGAGTTACTCCAGCATTTTGTGATACCTTTGATTTGTACCAGCATCTGCAGCTATTTTCCTACATAATATGATGTTTTAATCTGCAATTTGAGATGGAGAAGGTAAAATCAGAGGTATCAGTGTTGCAGTTGAACAAAGGGGACTATATTGGCATGGCGGGGGGCTGGCCAAAGTTGACTGGAAAGGGACCCTAGCAGGGATGAACAGCAATGGCAGGTCTTTCTGGGAATAATCCAGAAGATGCAGGGTCATTTCATTCCAAAGAGGAAGAAAGATTCTAAGGGGAGTAAGAGGCGACTGTGGCTGACAAGGGAAATCAGGGACAGTATAAAAATAAAAGAGAAGTATAACATAGCAAAGCTGAGCGGGAAGCAAGAGGATTGGGAAGCTTTTAAAGAATCAACAGAAGGTAACTAAAACGGCAATATGGGGAGAAAAGATGAAGTATGAAGGTAAGCTAGCCAAGAATATAAAGACAGAAGCAGGTGAATTTATTATGCGGAACAAGGAAATGGCGGACGAGTTGACCAGGTACTTTGGTTCTGTCTTCACTAAGGATGACACAAACAATCTCCCAGATGTACTAGGGGACAGAGGACCAAGGGTGACAGAGGAACGGAAGGAAATTCACATTAGTCAGGAAATTATGTTGGGTAGACTGCTGGGACTGAAGGCTGATAAATCCCCAGGGCCTGATGGTCTGCATCCCACTAATGTTATTCCCACTTTTCAAGAAAGGAGGGAGAGAGAAAGCAGGGAAATAGTAGACCAGTTAGCCTGACATCAGTGGTGAGTCGATTATCAAAGATGTAATAGCAACGCATTTGCATAGCAGTAACAGGATTGGTCCAAGTCAGCATGGATTTACGAAGGGGAAATCATGCTTGACAAATCTGGAATTTTCTGTAACACGTAAAATGGACAAGGGAGAGCCAGTGGATGTAGTGTACCTGGACTTTCAGAAAGCCTTTGATAAGGTTCCACACAGGAGATTAGTGGGCAAAATTAGAGCACATGGTATTGGGGGCAGGGTATTGACATGGATAGAAAATTGGTTGGCAGACAGGAAACAAGAGTAGGGATTAATGGGTCCCTTTCAGAATGGCGGGCAGTGACTAGTGGGGTGCTGCAAGGCTCGGTGCTGGGACCGCAGCTATTTACAATATACATTAATGATTTAGATGAAGGAATTAAAAGTAACATTAGCAAATTTGCAGATGACACAAAGCTGGGTGGCAGTGTGAACTGTGAAGAGGATGCTATGAGGATGCAGTGTGACTTGGACAGGTTGGGTGAGTGGGCAGATGCAGGGCAGATGCAGTATAAAGTGGATAAATGTGAGGTTATCCTCTTTGGAGGCAAGAACAGAAAGGCAGATTATTATCTGAATAGTGTCAGGTTACGACACAAAAGGGGAAGTATAACAATACCTGGGTGTCCTAGTACATCAGTCACTGAAAGTAAGCATACAGGAACAACAGGCAGTGAAGAAAGCGAATTGGCCTTCATAACGAGAGGAGTTGAGTATAGGAGCAAGGAGGTCCTTCCGCAGGGCCCTGGTGAGACCGCACCTGGAGTATTGTGTGCAGTTTTGGTCTCCTAATTTGAGGAAGGACATTCTTGCAATTGAGGGAGTGCAGCGTAGGTTCATGAGATTAATTCCCAGGATGGCGGGACTGCCATATGATGAATGAATGGAGCGACTGGGCTTGTGTTCACTGGAATTTAGAAGGATGAGAGGGGAACTTATAGAAACATATAAAATTATTGGACACGCAGGAAACACGTTCCTGATGTTGGGGGAGTCCAGAACCAGGGGCCACAGTTTAAGAATAAGGGCTAGGCCATTTAGAACTGAGATGAGGAAAAACTTTTTCACACAGTTGTGAATTTGTGGAATTATCTGCCTCAGAAGGCAGTGGAGGCCGATTCACTGGATGCATTCAAAAGAGAGTTAGAAAGAGCTCTTGGGGCTAGCGGAATCAAAGGATATGGGGAGAAGGCAGGAACGTGGTACTGATTGTGGATGATGAGCCATGATCACATTGAATGGCGGTGTTGGAAGGGCCGAATAGCCTCCTCCTGCACCTATTGTCTATGTATCTATGTATCTATGACGATATTAAACATGCGGTGACTGCATTTTACAGCAATGTCTCATATAAATGATTTGTAAACAAGAGTTACTCAATTTCTAATGTGCTCCAATTTGGAACTGACTAGTTGTACAAGACAGACTGCCCCAGAGCAGAATGTCTTGGATCTGTGATCATTTGAGGTTTGCAAAATCTGATTTGGCTGTCTCCTGATACCAGTACAATTAGGCTCTCATAACTTTTGCTTGTGGCTAGATCGGTAACGATCTTAGCACTGGTACATGGACAGGCTGTGTTACTATTTCATGATTAATGCAAGGAAGTGAACTCAGTGTGATCTCTACAGAATAGGGGAATAAAGAAACCTGTAAATATCTGAATTTATGCAGTAACATTAACACAGTAAAACACCAAAATAGCTTCAGAAATACAAAAGTGGAGGCAAGGGCGACACGATGGTGCAGCGATAGAGTTGCTGCCTTGCAGTGCTGGAGACTCGGGTTCGATCCCGATTATGGATGTTTTCTGTACGGAGTTTACACGTTCTCCCAGTGACTGCGTGGGTTTTCTTCGAGATCTTCGGTTTCCTCCCACACTCCAAAGACGTACAGGTATGTAGGTTAATTGGCGTGGTGTATGTGTAAATTGTCTCTAGTGTGTGTAGGATAGTGTTAATGTGCAGGGATTGCTGGTCGTGCGGACTCGGAAGGCCGAAGGGCCTGTTTCCGCGCTGTATCTCTAAACGAAAAATTTGGGGAGGTTTTAAGTTGTTCCTGAAGGAGAGGGAAATAGGTTTGATGAAGAAAATGATAGAGATTATGGAAATGGGGCAACGTAAGGGGTGTGAGATGGAGGAAAGAAGAGATCCCGGGGATTATAAATTACAGAAGAATGGTGGTTTGAGATCATGTTGGAAAATGCATGATAGAGCTTGCCTCATTCACAATTTTTCCTTTTTTTCTAAACTTAAATCGGCAATGATTAGATAAAGTTTGCAATACCCCTCATTTTAAAGTACCATCTTTGAACTCAGTCATTCCATTTAATTTAAAATGTAATCAGTGCCGTTAAAAGTATATTTGTATGTGCCAGGAAATCACATCCTCAGTAGAACATTCTTCAACGTTAGAATATGGTTCCTCAGGCAAACAACTTTATTTTGCATATTTCTGAACCCAACAAGATCTTTCCAACTTCCATAATTGAAAGCAGTATTTCCTGTCGCATGATGGAGAGTTCACAGATCTAATAAAAACATATGTGCATGAACAGAAAGATGGGAAGCTAGATAGTGCTCCAGATGCAATCAGTTTATTTTCTATCAGTTAGCAGTAGTCTGAATAAGGAGCAAAAACAAAACTTCTGTCCATATATCCTTTTCCCACCGTCTTCACTTGATGGTAAAGTCATAACAGCCTCCATTGAAGCCAGATGTTAAAAATGCAAATGGGGTCAAATAATGTTATTGAATTCAACTCTGTTTTGTGTCACAGTGGACAGAAACAGACCCTCAGCCCACCCAGCCTGTCAATTATCAAGTAGTAATTCTATACTATTCCCACATTAATCCTTTATTATTCTCCCCATTTGCCCTTGTTGTCACCGTTGCTGAGAAATGGTATTACATTTTCAGAGTGAACTATTAAACAGAGAAATCCCAAGTTATTGCTTGGGATAGCTGCACATCACAAGGTGTTCTGCAGAGGTCATGCCTTCACATTGAAAGCTATTAGTTAATTAGCTGAAAATGGATGCAGGTATTCTACCAGCTCAAATTCCAGTGCTAAAAACCCAGCAACTCCTACTCTCCCCTAAACAGAATGTGTAATAACGAAGAATCACACTTTAAGATTGTAACAGTCTTGCCACTCTGCCTCACTGGGTAGACAGTATAAAGATTATTTATGCAGTTTGATTTTTAATTTGCACCTATTTCTACTAAGGAAGGGGAAATATAGGTACATTGCAAAATTATGTTTTAATCTGATGCACTTAAAAGCTGTTAATGTAGTTTGCAATTCAATTTTAAATTTGTGCTTATTACTACTGTTATATAGGAAATATAGGAACATTGCAAAATTATGTTGTTTTTCTTCTGATGCGCTCAGAAGGATTTTGCTGTTAATTTAATACTAAGCATCTGTTCCTCATCCTTAAAGATATTATTTACATCTAACCCAAGAAAAACACTTCCTATGCTTGGTATCACTACAACTACTCTTCATTTTAGTGCCAATTTGCGCTAATTTTTGTGCAGTTGACAAGTGCTTAATTAGGAGGGGTCAAGATGCTGTCAGAAGGGTGAGATTTTAATCCACTAGACTAGTATGGATTTCAACCTGACCAACAGTGGTCTGTCTGCACTGCTCCCTATAGGTTTCCAGCGAAAGCTCGGTGCTATTTTCAAGTATTTGACTGTTTGGATCAATTTCCAGGAGCAGACTTGTAATTGTTAAGTATCAGTGATGCCAAATGACAATAGCAGCTCAATAGTCACACTCAAAGGGAGAATGGATGCCACTTGAAGGAAGCCATCTGCAGGTCTCTGAGCAGAGATCAGGTAACAGGTAAGCAAGAGCAATTGGATACTCTTTTAAAAAAAACCTGATACAGACCTTCCTGTGATGACAATATCAGAAGGGACATTTTAGAACGGTTGTCACTGGAAAAACAGTTCATATTCTAGGAAATATTTGAAGTACAACTGAAGGTTAATAAAGGTCATGCCTTAAAATACTTTAGCAGATCAGGAGGAGCAAGATATTCCCCCTAACATGCCTATCCTGCTCCCACCACCTCATTAGCCCGTGGGATATCTTTCCAGTTTCCAGACAGATTACTAACTTGCACCAGCCAATAGCACAGCAAGCAGCATTGGTGACATCTGTTAAAACAGTTATTTCAATCCGTTTCCTAGCTCTATACAAATGAGCGCTTGGTTTTGGAATTTATCCCAGCACTTCTCTCCTGACGAGTGCATGGCTGGATGTCTATGCAGAATTTAACCTCCCCACCAATGTTTCATTCAATTAATTTGGGAAAAAATCAAGAGGATATATATAAGTAAATATTCTCCTGTATTTTGATATGCTTTCTCTGCTCTTTATACAAATGTTCTCTCTTTTATAATTGAATAAAGAAATGGTACAAGTCATATATTTTAGCTAGTTAGTGATGACAGTTCACAATCAGTCAGAGAGAATTGCATGTGGCAGATATGAATTTCAATAAATAATACTATTTGTTATTGTGAAAGGTAGAAATCAAGCTTAATTTACAGTTGGTGCTGGAGGTAAAGAAGACGAAATGGATGTTTGGGAAGATGCTCAGCCCAATGATATAATGATATAACTGTGAGACTGTCCTTTCCCAAAGGCAGCATCTGCCCTAACTCAGGCTACATTTTCATTTTCTGTGAAGCTCAACTAAATGCTACCCACGTAACCAAGATAATTCAAATCTATTTTGTCTATAGATATACGTGTATAGATAGACTGGGATATCGAAACAACTAGTCCCTAAAATAATTAAAAATCTATTCCATGGTAGACTGGAACAGTAAAACATTCATGTAACCTGTCTTCAATACTAAAAAAATCAATGGTAATGCATGCTAATCCCATGCTGACCTAACATAACTAATTTCATATATTTCAGCTGACAGGGTAAACACTGCCATTAACCATTTCTAAATGCATATTGTGCCTTGAGCTTACAAAGCAATCTTTGTCTTGAAGTACAATAAAGACATGAATTAAAAGAGATAATTTATCGCTCCAAAATAAAACAAGGAAGCTATTCTCTTGTTTTAATCTGTTGAGGTAGTAATTGTTTTTGCATCTTTTATTTATACACAGTGACCCTGTGCTCTATAAAGTAAAAGTGGCAGCTCCCAAAAGAGGTCTAATGTTGGATGTCTAGATGAGTAGAATTATTCTAATAACAAGTTCATCCACTGCAACGTATCCAACTTTATTTGTTTTTAATAATTAGATTAAAATTGCTCACCAACATGAAGTTCTAAGATATTCAAATCAAAGAGCCATGTATTGTTCCAACCACACTAATACAGTTCTGACTTGCAGTTCAATTGGAGACTTTTTAATGCTGATTTCCTGAAAAAACACAAATCTTTTCCAATAATTCATAAGGTGACTCGGGCCAGAGAGCTGATGCTGTACAGGGACTCCAGCGACCCCAAGGTGGCTCAGGCAGGGTGGAGGTAAAAACTGGGAGGAAGCAGAGAGCCGGTGAAGCTGTGCTGCAAGCGGAGTCTCAGATACGCCAGAGTCCTGGTGGGAGCAGTGACTCGGGGAAGAGCTGGTCTGGGAACCTTCCCAACTCCCCAGTTTGACAAGGCCAAGGGAAAGGAGAGGCGCAGGCTGGTCCAGGAGGAAGTGAGGGCAGCGGTGGAGGAGGAGAGGTCTAGCAGAGCGGTTGGCTTGAGGCAGCAGGGGGCCTGAACAAGGTGGGAGCAGGCCATGGACCGAAAGGTCACATTGACTGAGCTCTGGCAGGCTGAACCACAGCGTATCAGGTTCTTAGTCCAGGCAGTATACGATGTCCTGCCCAGCCCATCGAACCTCTTCATCTGGGGCAAAGAGGAATCTCCAGATTTCCACAATGCCCAGGCAAGGGGATGTTGGAACACATCCTGAGCTGCTGCCCAAAGGCTCTTGAGCAGGGCTGGTACACCTGGTGCCACGACCAGGTTCTGACACCCATTGCAGAAGCCATCAGCATGGGAATCAGCAGCTGCAGACGAGCACGCCCCACCACCCAGATGATCACCTTTGTGAAGGCTGGAGTGCAGCTGCCAAGAACCACAGCAGCCAAGAGTCCGTCAGGAATCCTGGCAACTGCGCAGGACTGGCAGCTTTCTGCAGACCTGGTGAAACAGCTGAAGTTCCCACGGCACATCGCCACGACCACTCTGAGGCCAGACATCCTCCTGGTCTCATAGGCGACCAAAACATTGTTTTGTTGGAACTGACAGTGCCGTGGGAGGACCGTCTGGAGAAGGAGGAAGAAGACCAAGTAAGATGAGCTGTCATAGACTGCAGAGGTTTTGCAGGGCAACCGCTCTACAAAGCCTTGAGTGCACTGGGCATCACCGGGATGGAGAGGAGCAGAGTCATCAAGAACACCACAGAGGCAGCGGAGAAAGCCTTGAGATGAATCTGGATCAGGAGAGGAGGTCCATGGAGAGGAGTGACTGCCACTTGAACACAAGTCGTGGTCTGATCAACCACGGCTGAGTCGCCAGGGCGAGGGTGTCTGATGTTGAAAGACCCGAAACACCCAATGACCCCAGGTTCAGGAGAATCAAGAGATGTATTTTATCAAAATTGTTGATGTACAATAACTCCTCTTTCATGATAAAATGAGAAGCAGCCTATCTAATTGCCAGATACATCAAAGTCCAGCTAAATTCTACAAACATCTTCCCCCCCCCCCCCCCCCCCGGTTCCCTCTCCAGCACAATGATCAGGGACAGAGACACTAATCAATTCATACTCTCAACTGAATTTTGTTACAAGTCAATAAAATGGACGACAATCCCAATTTCTTTTGTTAATTTATAATTTTTGTCACTTAAATTATATACCATATCAAATTGCGAATAAATGTTCTGCTTGAATGTGTCATATCAGACATTTTAAATAGAGCACACGCAGACTGCAGAGAAGTACAATGTCACTTAAACATGACAAGTGCTTTGGGGGGGCCATCAAAGTGATATGTGAAAGTCGCAGAGATGATAAAATAAACTACCAGTGGCACCAAACGAGAACAGTGACTGCAGGAGATACATGATACCAATCAATGCTAAAGCACCTATTTGGGCACCGCAACAACCCTTACGTGACAGAATTTATCTGTAGAGACATAACATCTGGCAAATATTGTCATGAAGATTCTTTTCAAACAGTAACCATGTCAAATAAGCAGACCGGAAGATTGTGAACTGCATGCGCAGACTACAAGAGCTGAACAAATTGTGAATACATTTTAGATACATGATTTTCCATCTGTCATCTGCATTGTCCTAAAATCTTGATGCCACAATGTTTGTATAAACCTGATACAATGGAATTTATGTTTAGATTTTTCAGATGTCATCAAAGTTTTCTTAAATAAACGTGTTAAATAAAATTAATCTGTCAAAATTCCACGAACAATTCAACATCACCAAACCTATAAATAGTAAAATCATAAAATTAAAAAAAATTCAAAACTTAAGTTGAAAGCACAGCTCACGTGATTTACGGATGTTCTATTGATTAACACTTATTTCTGAATCACCTCTTGCAGAAACAGATTAATGTGATCATGTAGCTCATTTCTACAAGACATTGCTGCTGTTGGATTGGATTGTTGTATTTGTATAAAACACCAACTCCACTGTTTATGAATCGCTTTTGAGACATTCAAAAGACTTTAAACGATATTACATTGGGGTACGTTTCTTTCAATATTCTCAAAGTTGTACAATGTCTCTCAACTCTTACCTATATTTGTGACAGTGTAGCAGGTTTTCTCACAGCATGCCCCACGGGGACTGTACAAGTAGTTTTACAACTTGGCTGGGTTACATTGTTTCTCCCTCAATAAGGAAATCATAAATTATTTCTGCTGCATCAGAGTTTGCATGTTCCGAAACCGCTGCAATAATGTTCCCCAGCTGTGAAGGTACCAGAGCTGTTGATAGGCAGCCACTGACAGCTCCAACGTAAGCTACTCGGATTTGCTGAACCATGGGACTCTTTTGTTGAGGGCAAATGGCACCACAGTAACAAAGAATCGATTCATAAACAGCTTACATTGTGAATATTTTAGTTATCTTTATCCCTGGGAGTTATAAATAGTAGGTCTTGAGTTCACTAAATCCTTGGTATAAAATTAACATATGATGTTAAATATATTACAATAAATCTTCTTTGGTGCTTCATGAACATGCCCTACAGTTACATTAGGTGCTGTAACACTTTACTAAAAAGATTTTAATTGTTGGGGAGCCAGAATTTTCAAACGCATAGAAAATTCTTAGAAACATGAGAGTGGGTACATTATTCCTTCTGGGTTTTTGGCAACCTTCTGCCCGAGTTGTGACAGATGTTTCGAGCAATCCCCCAAAGACAGTCAACCCCCACATAATATTGGCTATTGCATCAAACTGGCGACAATATTCATCATCCATTCATGTAGATTACTAGATTGGGAGGATGAACTGTATAGATTGAGGAGAAAGGTTGACATAGAACATAGAAAAGTACAGCACAGTAATAGGCCCTTCAGTCCAAATGTCTGTGCTGAATATGATGCCAAGATGAACTAATCTCATCTGCCTGCACATGATCCATATCCCTCCACTCCCTGCAAGAGTTTGATACAAGAAAGAATTAGAAAGATGTCAGAAACTCTTTGAACATATGCTGCCATGGTCAATTGAGGCCTGAAATGTATAAAATATGCCAAGTAAATATTTAATACATAAATTTAAGGCATGACTAACTAAAATAGCCTCATTTAGACCTTGTTCTTAAAGGAGACAATAGCACAAGATGTTTCACTGATAATCAGAAATAAATGTACTAAAAGCAGTAACTTAAAGCTTATTGAAGGGGGTGGGTTTTGAGAATCATCTTCAAAGGCGAAGAAATAGAGTGGTTTAGGGCAACAATTACAAAGCATGAGGCCCGAATAAAGATTCAGTCGCCTGAGTCAGTGATAGGCCTGTGAAATGGAAGGTGGACAAGAGTTGTAAGCTACATACACAGCCTGAGGGCTAAAATAAACAGATCTATGGGAATTTAAAGCATTTGAAGGGGACAAGGAATATTATATTAATGGAACTTATTACAGTATAAGATATCTGTAGCCAGTATTTACATTTGCTAGGGTTTTTAGAGGGAAAAGAATGGATGCCATGCCAAAACAAATTTGGAACTATTGGATTTATAAAACATAGATGAGAACTTCAACAGCACTGGTGTGCGCCTGAGAATGAGAATGAGATATGGAAAGCTACAACCCAAAATTTGACTGAAGCAGTGCAACTGATTCCAAGTTCAGCACCGGCATGACATGGTTTCCAGTGATGCATAAATGCTCTCAAGTTAGTGCTCATCCCATCTAAAGAAAAAGCATTTCCTAAGAGCTTTTGAGGCAATTCCTGGCATTACTGCTACTCAAATTCTGGTTTACTTAAGTGCAATATAAGAAAGAAAACTGCTCCAGGCTAGTTCACGGAGAGAGAAAAAAACACAACATAACCTACGCACAGGTATTAACTGACTGTGGCTTCAAAGAGTCTCGGTAAAAATGATGTTAATGGACATTAAGGGGAATAAACCCCAGTGGCTGGAGATATGCAGGTTCTGCCCAGGTTGCGAAAGCCCAACTGATGTACAGTGAATATTTGAGACCAGTGGTAGACACACAATGCTGGAGTAACTCAGCGGGTCATGCAGCATCTCGGGAGGGAAGGAACGGGTGACGTTTCAGGTCGAGACCCTTCTTCAGACTGATGTCAGGGGAGGGGGAGGAACAAAGATAGGATGTAGTCGGAGACAGGAAGACTAGTGGGAGAACTAGGAAGGGGAGGGGATAGAGGGGGAAAGCAGGGACTATCTGGTTAGAGAAGACAATGTTCATACCGCTGGGGTGTAAACTACCCAAGCAAAATATGAGGTGCTGTTTCTCTAATTTGCGCTGGGCCTCACTCTGAATGGAGGAGGCCCAGGGCAGAAAGGTCAGATTGGGAATGGGAGGGGGAGTTGAAGTGCTGAGCCACCGGGAGATCAGGTTGGTTAAGACAGACTGAGAGGAGGTGTTCAGCGACAAGTGGGATCGGTTTGCCGGCTACTATGGACTGCAGGGATCCTCTGCAATGTGGGAACTCAGTGGAGGAGACGATCTGAACGGTTGAGCTAGATACCTTTGTGTAACCGCATGCTGTCCTTGGTTTTTATTTAATATATTGCTGCATGGCTCCATTTTCAACTTGCGAACTGTTCGAGTTATGAACAGTTCTCGGGTTAGGACTTCATCAACGACACTACTAATTTCCATCCTGCACTCAAATTCATTGGGACCATCTCCGACATCTCCCTTCCATTTCTTGATCTCACTGTCTCCATCACAGGAGATAAACTATCGACTGTCATCTATTATAAACCTACTGACTCCCACAGCTATCTAGACTACACTTCTTCCCACCGTCTCCTGCAAAGACTCTATTCCCTACTTCCAATTCCTCCATCTGCGCCACATCTGCGCTAAAGATGAGGTGTTCCAAGCCAGGGCATCCGAGATGTCCTCATTCTTTAGGGAATGAGGATTCCCCCTTTTCCATCATCGAGGAAGGTTCTCCTCGGTATCTTGCAGCTCCGCTCTTGCTCTTCCTTCCCCTAGTCGCAACAGGGACAGAGTCCCCCTAGTCCACCTTTCATCCCATCAGCCGTCGCATACAACACATAATCCTCTGACATTTTCACAGGACAGTCCTTTTAGGTGAGGCAGAGGTTCACTTGCACCTCCTTCAAACTCAT